>NC_139471.1:22143750-23392500 GCF_057233095.1 Heloderma suspectum | reverse complement strand
TGGGAGTACCAGACCACCTTACCTGTCTCCTGAGAAACCTGTACGAGGGTCAAGAAGCAACAGTAAGAACCAGACATGGAACAACCTATTGGTTCAAAATTGGGAAAGGAGTACGACAAGGCTGCATATTGTCGCCCTGCTTATTTAATTTATATGCAGAGTACATCATGAGAAACGCCGGGTTGGATGAATCACAGGTCGGAATTAAGATTGCCGGGAGAATTATCAACAACCTCAGATACGCAGACGATACCACCCTAATGGCAGAAAGCGAAGAGGATCTAAAGAGCCTCTTGTTGAGGGTGAAAGCGGAGAGTGCAAAAGCTGGTTTGAAACTCAACATTAAAAAAACGAAGATCATGGCATCTGGCCCCATCACTTCCTGGCATATAGAAGGGGAAGAAATGGAAGCAGTGACAGATTTTACTTTCTTGGGCTCCAAGCTCACCGCAGACGGTGACTGTAGCCATGGAATTAAAAGATGCTTGCTCCTTGGGAGGAAAGCTATGGCAAACCTAGTAAGAAGCAGAGACATCACCTTGCCGACAAAGGTCTGTCTAATCAAAGCTATGGTTTTCTCAGTAGCAACCTATGGCTGTGAGAGCTGGACTATAAGGAAGGCTGAGCGCCAAAGAATCGATGCTTTCTAACTGTGGTGATGGAGAAGACTCTTACGAGTCCCCTGGACTGCAAGGAGGTCAAATCAGTCCATCCTAAAGGAAATCAACCCTGAGTGCTCATTGGAAGGACAGATACTGAAGCTGAAGCTCAAATATTTTGGCCACCTAATGCGAAGAGAAAAGTCACTGGAAAAGACCATGATGGTAGGAAAGATTGTAGGAAACAGGAGAAGGGGACGGCAGAGGATGAGTGGCTAGATAGCATCACTGATGCAATGAATATGGACTTGAGCACGCTCCGGGAGGGAGCGCAGGACAGGAAGGCCTGGCATGCTATGGTCCATGGGGTCACAAAGAGTCGGACACGACTGAACGACTGAACAACCAAATGGCCTTACAGCCGCCATTTGCACAGGATTCAATTTCTGGAAATAGAGGAAGTCACCAAAATTACAGCTCCCTTGAAGAGGCCAACGGCATGTATCCTGAGGGTTCAGGTACAGAGCAGGGGGCTCGCACGACACAGCAGGGGCAGCGCCAGGAGCGGGGAGAGCCCACTTCAGCCCTCCAAATTCTGCTTTGGTCCCGGAGACCGAAGCAGGTCGGGTTGGACCCAAAGCAGCCCAAAGCAGGTTAGGCCCACCTCCGAAGCCCTGAAGCAGCTTCCAAGGCCGGTCAGGGGGTCCCTGTGCAGCCCTCATTTCTATGAATCTGACCTGTGGATTCCACAGTGGAACAGCTGTTTCGATTGTGTGGATTCCATAGACACGTAGACCATTTGTTAACCTGGGGGGGGGGATTTGCACAAATTTGCACTTGTGCTAATGTGCATTAGCACTAATGTGCAGATGTGCTAATGTGCACTTGTGTAAGTGGAACAACATTCTTGTACATGCCTAAAAAATAAATCAATTTGATTCTGTCAGTGAGCAGACGATGGAATGAAAGATGCCTAACAATCCACGAAACCCTGCCAGAACACGTTTAACAGAATCCGTGCATCCCTAGGGGAGGGAAGCACCCTGGTTTGACTAAAATTGGAAGAAGGTGGCAGGTGAGGCTGGTGGATTTCATTAAGGGGCACCTAGTCCCATCCTGTGTGTACCTCAGGGTCTGAAAATATCATCTGTGAAGCCAGGGCAAAGTAAGAGGCTGTGGGCACATTGACATGTTCAGTTCTTTTTAACGTGATGCTCTGGACTGCTCCCTAGGGAGGAGAACAGCTCATGCCCCAAACTGGGGACTGGAGTTTTCTGTTCGCATACAGATGCCTTCTTCTGCCACAGCAGCCACCTCGGCATGCCAGAGTTCAGGCCCTGCCTCATTCTTGAGTATGTAGCTGGACCGCTGGAATACGCACCATCGCCATCACATTGGGATGCTCTCTAGGCCCCTGGGTTGCCACGGCAACTGGTAGCATTCATCCCTGATGATTAAACTGTATCCATGGCAACCGAGTGAACACTTTTGGAGTTAACCTGATTTCTTTCTTCTTCTCCCCCCCCCCCCAACCCACCCTTTCCATCTTTGACAATCCGGAAACAATTGTACATAAACCTTCAATATATCATCGGGGTGAAGACCTTTGGACGGCCTAACTCTGTGTGGGGATCTCCATTCTCTGTCTCACTTCCTTGTCCTGTCCCAACATGGGTGTTGTCCTTACCATAGCGGTGTGGGGGACATTTCCTCAGGAGAAAGAGGTGGGGAGTGAACATGGTACCTGCTAGACCACAGTGTTTGCTATCAGGGGAGGGGGGATTACAGACAGGATCTTTTAAGAGCAAGTTGGACAGCCATCATAGAATAATGCAGTTGAAGGGCACCCCAGAGGTCATCTAGTTCAAACGCATGCTCAATGCAAGATCTGCAATGAAGGATCCCCATGAAAGGGCCATCCAAATATCTCCAGCCAAGCAGAAACCACTCTCTCCTGAAGCAGTCTATGCAAAAAGCTGGTACCCTTAGGAGGTTTCTCCTAAAATTCAGCCAAAATCTGCTTCCTTGCCATTTCCACCCACTGATTCTAATTCTGCCTCCTGGATCACCAGTGAGCAACCCTGGTCCATCTTCTGCCTGTCACTCTTTAGATATTCCACAGCCACTTTCATGTCCCCCCCCCCCCGCCTCCCCAGTCTTTTAGTGATGCTAAAGTGTGTCTGTGCTGCCAGAGTTTGGCATTGACAATGTTGAGGACTGCAATACCAAGTGGAAAGGAGTCCTGCGGTAGGAATGGGTGAGAAATTTGACAGTTTCCTTTTATTTTTTTGAATAAGAACTTACCAAAATCTGCAAATAAATGGAACAGAAAATAACCTGAGATTTAAGAAAACTTAAATGTGGGAGAAAGCAAAAGTGACATATTCATCCATCCATCCAGGCTTCGAGTGTTTAGCTCTTCAAAGTCTGGTGTTGAATCTCTGAATGTTCAACCATATTTGTGGTGCGGATTTAGGGTGGCCACCTCTTTTTTTCTGGCAGGCTCCTCCTCTTTGACAGCTACATGGCCAACAAGTACAACCCGGTCCATGCTGGGAACAGCTGTCCCTTTGGGCCGGTCACACTCTCAGCCCAACCTACCTCACAGGGTTGTTGATGTGAGGATAAAATGGAGAGGAGGAGAAGTATTATGTAAGCCGCCTTGAGTTCCTTGGAGGAGGAAAAAAGGCAGGATATAAATGCAATAAATAAATTCTTCATAAACAGGATGGAAAGAATTTGAGATTTTAAAAAATCCGAATGTGGAAGATAGCAAAACTGATGTATTTGTCCAATCTTTGTCTTGAATTGGAGCCAGTGCAGCTGACAGGCTCGTCCGTTGCCTGCTCCCTTGACTTATTCCTGCTTTGCTCCCCAGGCCCTCACCCCCCACTATGTTCCATCCCCCCCCCCCCAGGCATTCTGATAGCTTCTGTCTTCCTCTGCCTTTCACAGCCGTTCAAAATCGCTTCCCGCTCTCTGGCCCATGATCTCAAAAACGCAGGAGCTGCCTTACATCAGGTGGAGGGCCAGCATCAAGGATAGGAATGCTTGTACTTACAACCCAGCAGTCTCCCTCAGGAATAAGTTACCCGGATGTACAGCAGATCTGGGGGCTTTATACCGGGCAGCGTCATGGGCTTGGCTCCCTGGGATCACCTGATTCCCAGGGCCAGGAGAATGGTGGGTCATGGTGCCAGCACCCACCTTAAATTTTCTGCGATTCACTCCTCTAGCCAGCAGCCCCAGTGGAGCAGGGAATCAGAACCTGGCCCACACCACAGGGCTCCTGGTTCAAGCCTTGTTGTGGTGCCCAACACCGACTGAGACCTGTCATCAAGAAGCTTCCAGGATTAAGTCCACCAGTTCCAATAAAGCGTCAATTGGAGGGGAGACGGGGGGGGGCATTTTGTCCTCCTCATTCAGGGCCAGCATCAAGGGCAGGCCTGGTTGGGCACCTGCCGAGGGCCCACACGCCAGCAGGGGCCCACTGACAAGAGTCCTCTGGAGTTGCTCCTCCTCTTCCGCATTGCAACCCGCTTGTTCCCCTGCCTCTCGCTCTGGCCCAGACAACGGTGGGGGTGAGAAAGAGCAGCAGCAGACGCCCCGGCCTCCTTGCTCCCTGGCTCTCTGCTGGGCAAGCAAGCAAGTGATGAGACAGAGGAGGAGCAGCAAGAGCAGCTGGAGACCATGGTGCTGAGAAGATCGAGTCACTGGGGCTCATGGAGGGTCTCTTGCCCAAGGGCCCTCAAAACCTGGAACTGGCACTGATCGGGTTAAATTATTTCTCCATCTAGCTGTCCCAGTATTGTTCAACTCTGACTGGCAGGGACTCTCCAGGACCTGGCACCTGAAATCCTTTTTAAATTGGGGATTATGGGAATTGCACCTGTGACCTTTTGCGTGGCAACACCTTTTGGGACCTTTTGTGTGGCTTGGCCACTGAGCTGTGGCCACATCCTTTGGCATGACCATCTTGTTGGATCCTTCTGACACAGTGAGCTTCCAGATCTGTGTTCTCTCCCCAACCCCCAGATGTCCCGGCAGTGGGATGTGGGCCCCTTCCAATGTGTGATGGCTAGGGATGTATGGATTGTGTTAAACCCGTTCCGTCTGTGTTTCATGGATTGTCAGGCGTCTTTCATTCTGTTGCCCACCCACCGCTGGAATAGGATTTTTTTTGTTTCCAAATTTGTGTGAATGTGCATTTTCGCACATGCAGAAATGCACAAATCCCCCCCCCCCATGTGCATTTTCATACTTTAGCCTATGGGGGAAAGGCATTTTTGGCTGGTTTTTTTTTATTTTGTGTATTTTTCTACAACAGAATTTGTGCAAAACTTGGGAAAGATAGAAAACCGGTCCGTAATTCTGCAGAATCTGCCAACAGGGGGAAAGCCAGTCCGCTGCAGAATCCACAGGTCAGATTCATGAAAAACCGAACCCATTTGGTTCTGTTGCAGATTTCTCCAACATCCCTAGTGATGGACACACTCCCTTGCTATTCCATCAGCACCTGTGTCCTGCTGAGTGGTACGTTGTTAGCGTCTCATCTTTCACTCTCCCATAAAGTTCTCCTCAGTCGCCCATGTGACGGGAATGTTGGGTCCAAAGCGCCTCCAATGGGTCCAAAGCGCCGCCAGTGGGGTCTAAGCACTGCCAATATCCCAGCAGGGCACAGTCAAAGTCACACCAGGCCCAGCTCAAACACTTTGCTTTCCAAGGTGGAAACGTGGATTGTTGTTCAGTCGTTGAGTCGTGTCCGACTCTTCGTGCCCCCATGGACCACGGCACGCCAGGCCTTCCTGTCCTGCGCTCTCTCCCGGAGCGTGCTCAAGTCCATATTCATTGCATCGGTGCTGCTATCTAGCCATCTCATCCTCTGCCGTCCCCTTCTCCTTCTGCCTTCAGTCTTTCCCAGCATCAGGGTCTTTTCCAGGGAGTTTTCTCTTCGCATTGTATTGAGTGTTAATTCCTCTCCACGCGCACGCACCCCGTGACATGCAGCGCATGCGATTGTGTGTGTGTCCCTCCCACCCCTGCCTGCTCAAGTGTCTTCCCAGACAGCTGCCCGTTTCCCCTGTCCGTCCACGCAAACGAGAGAATGGAGAGCATTGGATGAGCACAGCCGCCCCTGTCTGCAGACACTCTTGTCCCACGGCTTTTGGGGAGTGGGCAATTGTGTTTATTTTGAGTGCCACAGTCGGGACATCTAGCTTCAACTGGTGGATTATGGGAGCTGTAGTCCACACATCCGGAGGGCCCCAGGTTGGGGAAAGCTGCTTGAGAGCAATGTGGCTCAAAGAGAAATCCTGATCTCCTTAGGGAGGTGATGGAGTGTGTGTGTGCTCCGAGAGGGAAACTGGCAGAAGACTAGGAGATTTTTCATCCCATCCTCTTCTGACTGAATGTTCTGTCTGAATGGAGGAGGGGCTCTTCTTCCAAAGCGGTTTGAGAAGCCCTCCCACTCGGAATCCCCTTTTGTTGCGACTTTGCTCTAAACAGATGTTCTCCCTCTCTCTCTTCCCCTCTCTGACTATACCAAAAAACAGCGCTTCTTTTCTCACCAAAATGACTTATTTATTAAACCCAGCCAATGAAATATGTTTGATATTTATCTTGACGCGGAGCGGCACTGGGCGAACAGATTTGCTGTTTGTTGGCAGCACGTTGTCAGAGCTCTCTCTTTCTTCTTCTTCTTCTTCTTCTTCTTCTTCTTCTTCTTCTTCTTCTTCTTGTTATTCCCCCCCCCCCGCTTTCGCCTCTCTGAGGGTGAAATTAAAAGATGGGCTGAAATGTACATCAGAGCAAGATAAAATCCTGAGTGTGTTTGGGAGGGGGAGCGGGGGGGCAGCTCGCGCCCCCGCCGATGGGAGAGGGCGATGAAATGAAGGAGATGCAGCGGCAGCTTCGTCTCCGCCTTTGCGCCATGTGGAGCTTGGCCAACTGGGAGGGGGCTCTGGGGAGATTAAAATTAGACCCGTCGCTCGCTCTCAGCAGGTCGGCACAGGTCTGAGAGCAGGGAGCCGCCTGTCTTCCACCTCCACAGCCCAGGGAGTCCCCTTCCCTGTTTGTCAGGCGGCTCTGACGTCTTTCTTGGGCATTCTTCTGTGGCAAAAACATGCTGAAGCAGGGACTGGGGGAAGAACCTCAAGGCTGAGGGTCAAATCCAGCCTACCTGGGTTCCAGATTGGCACTCCGTCATTCCCCAGTTGACTCCACCCCCTTTCCCTGGCCCCACCCCTTTCCCCAACCCCACCCCTTCCCCATCTCCACCCCCTTTCCCCAACCCCACCCCTTCCCCCATCTCCACCCCCTTTCCCCAACCCCACCCCTTCCCCCATCTCCACCCCCTTTCCCTGGCCCCTTCCCTTCCCTGCCCCACCCCTTTCCCCAACCCCACCCCTTCCCCCATCTCCAGCCCCTTTCCCTGGCCCCACCCCTTCCCTTCCTTTCCCTGCCCCACCCCTTTCCCCAACCCCACCACTTCCCCATCTCCACCCCCTTTCCCTGGCCCCACCCCTTCCCTTCCCTGCCCCACCCCTTTCCCCAACCCCACCCCTTCCCCATCTCCACCCCCTTTCCCCAACCCCACCCCTTCCCCATCTCCACCCCCTTTCCCAGCCCCACCCCCTTTCCCCAACCAGCAATTGTTTGCTGGCTTCCCAGCCTTTCTGCACATTTGCCTCCGTTCTAAAAGGCTGAGATCCCTCTCCTGAGGCTGAGTAACCGGAGAAAGAGCTTCAGCCTAAAATATGCTGGCATTTTGGGGATTTTGGCTCTGCCCCTTTGGCCTCTGGCCCCGCCCACCACTGGAATGTGGGCTGGAAGAGGTTGCACACCGCTGTTGCGAAGTGTGGCGAGGCATTAGCGGAGGGTCCGCACTGCCCAGCTGTTGTGCCGCTTTCACTTCTGCATGGAGCGCCACCGTGGAGTCATGGAACGAACGGCCTCGCTCTGAGTCAGGCCGTTGGCCCTTCTTGCCCAGTGTTGCCTCCTCCGACTACCCATGATATGATTGGTGGCTACACAAGACAAGGAGGGCCTTCTCAGCGGTACCACTCAGACTTTGGAGCTCTTGCCTTTGGGAGGCCCACCTGGCCCTTCCCTTTTCTGTATTCCTGCATTCTGTATTTCTCCCTTCTCTGTATTTTGTGAAGGCCGCCCTTTTCTGATGGCACTCACCACCTGGACATCAGAAATAGTGAGGGCAGGGTGTTGGAGAAATCTGCAGTGGAATCAAATGAGTTGCGTTTTCGAGGAATCCAGCCCATGGATTCTGCAGCAGATTGGCTTTCCCGAAATTGCATGGATTCTGCAGACTTGCAGACCAGTATTTTTACTTTCTGGAATTTTATGCAAATTTAGTCGCAGAAAAATACCTAAAATAAAAAACACCACCACCAACAAAAATGAATTTCCACCATAGGCTAAAGCATGGAAATGCACATTTTAGGGGGATTTGCACACTTGGAGGGGGCATTTCGTAACTGCAAATTTGTGCAAATTCAGGAAAATTGGGAAAAATCCGATCCTGTCAATGAGCAGACAACGGAATGAAAGGCACCTGACAATCTGCAGAATGCAGACAGAATGGAATTTACAAAATCCATACATCCCTATGTGGGAGTGATCAAAATTCTGCATCACAGCTAGCCAGATTCTCTTATCCGTGCAAATGATTCAAGTGAAGCCAATTGCACCAGTTCATTGTGCATCCGTCTGGGATCGGGAAGGGTCAGGTGCTGTGCTGCACAGGAGATGGGCACCCACCCTGTGACTCCTGGGTCTGCTACACAGCCATTTCTCTGGCTTTCAAGTCATAACCGAGACTCCACCCCCTTTCCCTGGCCCCACCCCTTCAATCATACGATCACAGAGTCGGAAGGGACCTCAGAGATCATCTAATCCAACCCCACACTCTGTCCAATGCAGGCTGCAGCTATTGCATCCTTGACAGATGGTCATTTAGCCTCTGCATCATACCTCCAGTGAAGGAGAAGCTACCACTGCCTGAGGCAATCTGTTTCAGTGCTGAACAGCCTTCAGTGTTAGGAGGGCCCCATGCATAGTAGGAGGTGGGAGAATACACATACACCCAACCTATTTATACACTAGCCATCCTTTGGTAACCTCTATCACTCTATTCTTAACACATGATTAACTAGTAGAACAGAATGGGTCTATCAATGACTATTAGCTACGAGAGCCAAATAGAACCTCCACCTCCAGGGGCTGTCTACCTCTGAATGCCAGCTCCTATGGAGCAAACAAAAGGTGGGACTATCCCCTTCACGACTTCCTTGTCAACTTCCCAGAGGCATCTGGTTGCCCATGGTTGGGAAAAGCTTGCCAGATTAGGTAGACCTTTAGCCTTCTCCAGCAGGGCTGTTCTGACACCTTGTCTGCCTCGTGAAAGCCTCTCTAAACCTTCAGATCTCCAGGGCTTAGGAACAAAAGCTTCCAGGGTGGAATGCAAGATGTCCAGGTCAGATTGGATCCCCAGCGTGTCTCTTGCTGGAAATCAGAGCTCCATCTTGAGTTCGAGTCTTACAATGGGAACACGGTGTGAGCAAAATCAAAGGATGCGTTGACAGGGTTAGCAAGTTGGATTCTGAGCCTCCCTGCCTCCTCTCTGCAAAGCACAGCAGTCCTCTCGGAGCAGATGAGCAGAGGGAAGCTGTCTGGCTGTCTCTCCACTTTGTAGCAGTGAGAGCCGAACAGGATCCTTTGAGCTGCTTAATTACTGGGCCAATTTCTGGCTGTCAAACCTGGTGGCAGTGATGGTTCCGGTACTTCGCAGGCTCCAGGAGACAGAGAGGGAGAGAGAGAGATAAATAACTAAAGGCCCCCAGAATTTAGGAGTAGGATTCGTTGAGAGATTTGAGGGCTTTTTCATTTTTAAATAATATTTCCCCTTCCCATTGCAAGGGGGAAAACAGATGTTCTATTCATGGTACTTCATTAGAGAGATGAATGAGGTCACCGGTACGATCGCTGCTCATATTCATCTGCATAATAGACCAAACTGTTAGGACCTGACATTTTGGGTGGCGGCGGAATTAGGGATGTATGGATTTTGTTGAATTCCTTCTGTCTGTGGATTTTCAGGCATCTTTCATTCCATCATCCACTCATTGACAGAATTGGATTTTTTATTTTTTAGGGATGTATGAGAATTTCGTTCCTGTTTGCAGATGCACATTTGTGCTACTGCACACTAGTGCTAATGCATACATGAAACTTTTGAAAAGCAAATAGCCAATGTTTCAAGGAAGCATGATGTAGCAGTAATGGGGGTCTTCAGTTTCCTCGATATTTGTTGGGAGACAAATTCTGCAAAACATGGCCCCTCCAGGAAATTCCTGACTTGTGTGGCGGATAACTTCCTCCTACAGAAAGTAGAGGAAGGAACTGGAGGATCGGCTATCCTTGACTTGATCCTAACCAACAGAGATGACTTAGTGGATAAAGTAGCAGTTACAGGAACTCTGGGGGAAAGCGACCATGCTGTACTTGAGTTCTTGGTTCTAAGGGAAGCAAAAGCCGAGTGTAGTCAAACGCGTACCCTGGATTTTAGGAAAGCTGATTTTAATAAAATCAGAACAATGATCAGTAAGGTCCCATGGCAAGCGATGCTAGCGAGAAAAGGAGTCCAAGATGGGTGGGAGCTTTTAAAAAAGGAAATTCTCAAGGCACAATCACAAGCAATTCCAACAAGAAGAAAAGGTGGAAGACAACAGAAGAAGCCAATGTGGCTTCACAAAAAGCTTAGGGGTGACCTGAAAACAAAAAAGGACACATATAGGAAGTGGAAGGAAGGCCAAGCAACAAAGGAAGAGTACAGGCAGGTAGCACAGAATTGCAGGGATGGCGTCAGGAAGGCGAAAGCTGAGAACGAGCTGAGGTTAGCAAGGGATGAAAAAAGCAACAAAAAGGCTTTCTTCAGCTATATGCATAGTAAAAGACAGGAAAGAAATGGTTGTTCAGCTATTAAATAAGGATGGCAAAATGTTAACAGATGACAAGGAAAAGGCAGAAGTGCTCACCTTGGCTCAGTCTTCTCTCGAAAGAGGGTCTATGATCCCCCTGGCAAAGGCGAAGTACAGGCTGAAGGGGCAGGATTGCAGCTTGAGATCAATAGGCATATGGTCAAGGAACACCTAATGACTTTGAATGAGTTCAAATTTAGGGATGGTGGAGAATTCCACCACAGACTCCAACGGAGCACTCACATCCACCTCCCACCGTAAATGGCTGCATTTAGGCTAATCTACCAGCTTTACGGCTGCAAATGGCACCCACTACACCATTTGCATCTGGAGACTTACAGCGATACGGCATCGCAATGCCTGCCAGCCGTATCGACATTCGCCAGCGATGCGGAGCTGGCTGCCGGCTCCACAGGATCGATGTGTAGCGGAGCCAGCCTAGGCAGATTCTGGGGGGAGGGACAGATCGCCTCCCACCGTGGGCGGATTCCCTCGCGGAATGACAGATAGGGAATCCGCCAATCCCTATTCAGATCTCCAGGGCCAGATGAACTGCACCCTAGAGTAATAAAGGAACTGGCAGAAGAACTCTCAGAACCGCTGTCTATTCTCTTTGAGAAATCAAGGAGGACAGGGGAAGTGCCGGATGACTGGAGGAGGGCTAATGTTGTCCCCATCTTCAACAAGGGCAAAAAAGAGGAACCTGGGAACTACAGACCAGTCAGTCTGACATCAATCCCTGGAAAACTTCTGGAGCAGATTATATAGCAATAAATCTGTAAGCACCTTGAAAACAATGCAGTGATTACTTGAAGACAACATGGATTTGTCAAGAACAAATCCTGCCAGACGAATCTGATCTCTTGTTTTGATCAGGTCACCTCCCTTGTGGACTGTGGGAGTGCTGTGGACATAATAGACCTCAACTTCAGCAAAGCTTTTGACAAAGTGCCCCATGATATCCTGATGAGCAAACTAGCTCAAAGTGGGCTAGACGGAACAACGATCAGGTGGATCCACAGTGGGCTACAGAATCGGACTCAAAGAGTGCTTATCAATGGGATCTTCTCAAACTGGGGAGAGGTAACGAGTGGGGTACCGCAGGGCTCAGTCCTGGGCCCAGTGCTCTTCAACATTGTTATTAATGACTCGGAGGGGGAGGTGCAGGGAATGCTGATCAAATTTGCAGTCGACACAAAATTGGGCGGGGTAGCTAATACTTTGGAAGACAGAAACAAAATTCAAGGTGATCTTGACAGACTGGAGCGCTGGGCAGAAAACAACAGAATGACATTTAATAGAGATAAATGCCAAGTTCTGCACCTAGGAAAAAGAAACCAAAGGCACAGTTACAAGATGGGGGATACGTGGCTCAACAACACTACAAGCGAGAAGGATCTTGGAATTGTTGTAGATCACAAGCTGAATATGAGCCAACAATGGGATATGGCTACAAAAAAAAGGCAAATGCTCTTTTGGTCTGCATTAATAGAAGTATAGCTTCCAAATCCTGGGAAGTACTAGTTCCCCTCTACTCAGCACTGGTTAAGCCTCACCTGGAGTACTGTGTCCAGTTCTGGGCACCGCACTTTAAGAAGGATGCAGACAAACTGGAGAGGGTTCAGAGGAGGGCAACAAAGATGATCAGGGGACTGGAAACAAAGCCCTATGAAGAGAGACTCAAAGAACTGGGCCTGTTTAGCCTTGAGAAGAGAAGACTGAGGGGAGATATGATAGCGCTCTTCAAGGACTTGAAAGGTTGTCACAGAGAGGAAGGCCAGGATCTCTTCTCGATCACCCCAGAGTGCAGGACACAGAATAATGGGCTCAAGTTTCAGGAAGCCAGATTCCAGGTGAACAGCAGGAAAAACTTCCTGACTGTTTGAGCAAGACGACAATGGAGCCCATGACCTGGGGAGGTGGCGGGCTCTCCCACACTGGAGGCATTCAAGATGAGGCTGGACAGCCATCTGACAGGGATGCTCTGACTTGGATTCCTGCATTGAGCAGGGGGTTGGACTCGATGGTCTTGTAGGCCCCTTCCAAGCCTACTATTCTATGATTCTATGATCAGTGCAAGTACTCACTTGTGCAAGTCCCCCAAAAATGAAAAACTGGTCCACAAGTCCACAGAATCTCCGTGGCTTGGAAAATGCCAGTTCGCAGAATCCGCAGGTCAGAAATCTGGATTCATTTGAATCCATTGCAGAGTTCCCTGACATCTCTGGGTGCAATATGCTCCTGGAGGGGAGGGAGTTGATCCTGGCTGGTGGCGGGGGGGATATCTGGATGGACACAGCCCAAACAGGACAGTGGAGATAGGGGCTGGCCATAGCTCAGTGAGAGCATCTCCAGGTTCAATCCTTGGCACCTCCAGTTAAAAAGGCTTAGGGTACCTGCCCAGGTAGCATGGGGTTGCATGGGGATTTTGTTTCTGTTCACAGATCCTCCACACTTGCTCTGTTTGCAACCCTGAACGTGAACATGCAGAGTTTTCTGAAAAGTGTTTGCACATTCCCCAATTTGTGATCATGTTCAAAAAATGCATTTTAAAAAACAAAACAAAAACCTACACACTTCAAAATGCAATTAAAAAAAAAACCTGCACATTTTCGTGCTTTAGTCAAGGGGGGAAGAGCACTTTTTTGAAATTTGCACTTTTCCAGTTTGAAATGCACACTCCCTCTGTTCAACTAACCCCCAAAACATGTCACAAACAAAAACAGAAATGAGCTGAACCCAGCTTTGAAGTGAAATTTGTAGAATTTCAGCAAGCACAAGCATCCTGGGTTCTCCCATCCCTAATCAAGGCCAGTGTGGTCAGTTCTGACTGGCAGGGCCTCAGGTAGGGAAGGGGCTTCCCCTAACCTTCCACCTGGCCCTTTTACCTGGAGCTGCCAGGGATTGAACCTGAGAACTTCCACATGCAAAGCAGGGAGATTTGAAAAGTTCTTGTAGAAAATCCAAGAACACAATGAACTATTGCACTAAAGAGGGTTTTTGTTGGCAGGTTCCACTTCCCATGCCAGAGTAAGAGAAACTGCATCTGCTAAAATTCTCTCTCCTGCACAACGTTGGGATACTCTGGTTTTCTGAGATTTCAGTCAACATTGCTTGCATACAGTCAAAAAATGCGTACTATAAGCATTCCTCAGGACTAGAAGCTTGCTTTTTAAAACAAAAAGCAACAGAGAACAGTTCTGAATGAAATTGCAAATTGTGTGAGTTTGTGGCATGATTGCAGAACCGTGACATGCCCATACTTCTGCGTTGTTGTTTTTCCTTTTTGCACAAGAATTTGTATATATTTTCAGGTACATTTCCCCAAATGCACACATCAATTGTATGCATTTCTTAGATGTGCACACTTTTCTCCCATTGATTAATGTCTGTTTGTGTGCATTTTTCACAAGTATGCATTTTTCAAACCCTTTTTTTTTCCTGTTCTGCGAATCATGCCACAAGCTTGGAAGTGTACACACTCCGACTGCCGATTGCACTGAGGTCTACATTTGGTTCTGGGAAATGTGAACTGGGTAAATTCTGCTCAACAAGTTTCTCATACATCCCTGCATGTGGCCTGGACCAGGCTTCCCATCTTGCATCAAGGCTGACATTGGGCCAAACGGTGTGCTTATTGCCTAGTGTGTCACCACGCTGTAGAAACGGAGGGCACTTTGGGAATGCCAGTGGTATGCCAAGGAGGACATTGGATTGTCTCCACACATACTACCTGTAGGGATGTATGGGCTTTGTGAAATCCATTCTAGCTGCATTTCACGGATTGCCAGGTGCCTTTTGTTTCATCCTCTGCTCATTGGCGGAGTCAAAATCAGGAATTCAGATTTTCCCAATTTCTTGAATTTGTGCAAATTCACGTTTGCACAAATTTGCAAATCCCTCCATATATGCAAATCCCACCCCTCAAATTCCCCCCCCCCATGCATCTTTTCATGCTTTAGCCTGTGCAGGAAATGTGCATTTCAGCCATTTTTTAAAATTTTACGTATTTTTCTACTACTAAATTTGTGTAAAATTCCAGAAAGTTTTTAAAAATGGGTCTGCAAGTCCACAGAGTCTGTGGAACTCTGGAAAAAACTATCTACTGAGGAGTTCATGGGTCAGATTCATAGAAATCTGAACTCATTTGATTCTGTTGTGGATTTCTCTGACACCCATAGTTACCTCTGCCCCTTCTTTAGTAGATTGCCTGTGTGTGTGGTGGTGGGGAGATGTGTGTTAGCCATGGTAGTTACATCAAACCTTCATATTCAGAGGCAGTATATCTCTACCAGATGTGGAGACAAAGAACAGGGGGATGATTTGCCTTCGTGGCCTGCTTGTGGGTTTCCTGGAGGCATGAGGTTGGCCACTGTGGAAGACAGGATATAGGACTAGATGGGCACTTGGTGTGATCCTGCTTGCCAACTCTTCTGTTCTTAGTAGCCACGACAGCTTCAAATGAAAACTCCATGTTCCAAGGTGGTTTGATGGGCAGATGGTCTGAGCTAGTATGAGGGCTATCACCCTCCCATCCTTCTTGAAAGAGTGAGTGGAGTCTCCTTCTAATCCAACAGGCCTCTTAAAAGTACACACAGACCCACCCATAAATATTCATCTAAAGCTTCATCTAAAGTTCTCCGATCTCAATTAAAAGAGAATCAGAGGCAACTGTTGGAGGTTCCTTCTCAGGTGGCATGCCAGAACAAACCGGGGGAAAGCAAAATGTGTTTTAATAAGGCTGGCAAGATTTGGGGGGGGGGGAGATCTTGTTAAGGCGTACATCGTATTCATGCTAGCAGATACAGGTGTCCTTGGGGGGGGGGGCGGGTTGGTTGCATGAGCCACTCAAGAGGCATTGGCGCCCTCTAGCGGGACAGCTGCTTCATTTCACTTCGAGTCATACGGACTCGGTTCTGTGATCTGTGTTGCATAAAGGATGTGGAGGAGATGGCGGGGAGGCATCAGGAAACGGTGCACATCATAAAAGCACTCATCCTACCAGGAGGATAGGGAGACTGGAGGCCTGAGAGGCAAGTGGGGCTCCTCCTGGATCTTTCAAGGTGTTGGGCCTGGTTTAAAGGTGCTGCTGAGGCCAGAAGGACTAAGGATCTGTGAGAAACTTATCTGGTTGCAGCTCGATTTGCGCAACTTCCCCGTTTGCACAGAGCGAGCAGTGATCACAAGCGCGAGCAGGGTTCAGACATGAGATTAGGGATGGACGGACTTGCCTCCCTCCAGGGTCATTGATCACTCGCCGAGCCCACTTCCGCTTGCCCTCGGCGGCTCAGCAAGCAACCAGCAAGCGTGGCGGGGCTGCCCACTGCTTCCCTGAGCTGCCATTTTGTATAGCAATGGAGGCTCGGGCCTTTCCGGAACAGCAATGTTGCACAGATTGTGGCTGTAAAGGGGCGATCTATGCAACATTCCAGACGTGCATGGGCCATTCAGGCTTGCAACGTTCCATAGACTGCCCCTTTACGGATACAATCTGCTCAACGTTGCTGTTCTGGAAAGACCTGAGCCACCATTTCTACGCAAAATGGTGGCTCAGGGGAAGGGGCGAGCAGCTGTCAGATGTTCTCAGACCATGCGGCACTCGTGGACGGGTTTGGTGAGTGCCATGCGGCCCACAAATGGGGGTCTGGGGGACCAAGAGAGGGTGGGGAGTCCAGTGGATTCCACCCCCCTAGTGGGCACCCGCAACATCCCTACACATGACAAGTGGTGAGAGGATGTTTGGAGAATCCTTGCAACCTCAAACATCGCTCCTTCACCCGTCCCTGTGGAGGCCCGACCTACCCATGCAGGCTGCACATGGCAGGTGTGAGAGGAGAGGGGATTTGGTTCCTTCAGCTTGCCATGGAGCAAAAGCAGGGGTGGCACTGACCAAAAAGCCCTCCAAAAGCAGTTTAAACGCATGAAACTGCACGCATTGGTGTGCAACATCTGCTGTGTGGTGCCCCCTATGAATAATTTTTTCTAGCACCTCTAACATGGTGTCCCTCAACTGGGACCGGGATGGCATTTGGACAGGTGTGCTATTTTCCCCCCACCCCTCACTGATGTGCTGTGTGGACCCAAATCCCCATATTGTCCTTCTTTAGCATTTTGTCACCCTTGTATGTTGTATTTTTATAATTAGGAATGAGAGGATTCTCCCATTCCCTTCTTTTACTGTTTCTCTAGTTCGGTCTGCCTTGCATGCTACTTCTCTTGAATTCCAAATTTAAGCCAGAAAACTGTGAAAATTAATTCCTGAATCGGGGAAGGGGCCGTTTGCCTTGGCTTTTGGCTTCTTCCATTCATTTGCATCTCCACCCGCTCCCATTACCCAATGCACACAGGAGCATTGATAAAACACTGCAAGGAAGCAATGCTGATGCTCCTGAATCCAAAACAGTGTTCTCTTTCTGCAGTGTTTGTGGGGTGTTTTACCAAATGTGCAAGAATGCACAAACACACTGCACAAACAGAACTGCGACACAACCACAGACACGTACAATCACATCAGGTTGGCTTGGGGGGGGGTCTTTTATCAAGGTGTACCATTTGCACACCTGTAACATGGGGGAAGGGGGGAGACACAAATGAACTGAAATACAAAGCACAATGTACATGCACAGCACTTGGTATAGAATTCAAAAATACAAACACAGAATGGGAAATTCCTAATATGTCAGTGTTGCATCAGAAACAAACTCAGCTAATTCAGAACAGCCAAATCCAGGGAGAGGAGAAGAGAATTTTGGAAGCTTGCATATCTTTCATTGTTATTTCAGAATAATTTTAGCAGCAACATTAATGCACATGCTGCTTTAGAGTATCGTGAACTTACAAAGCCCCCAACAAGCATACAGTCTGAACGCTGATGGTGGAAAGACACAGAATCATAGAACAGTAGGGTTGGAAGGGCTCTACAAGACCATTGAGTCCAACCCCCTGCTCAATGCAGGAATCCAAGTCAGAGCATCCCTGACAGATGGCTGTCCAGCCTCGTCTTGAACGCCTCCAGTGTGGGAGAGCCCACCACCTCCCTAGGTCATTGGTTCCATTGTCGTATTGCAGTCAGGAAGTTTTTCTTGCTGTTCAGCCAGAATCTGGCATCCTGTCACTTGAGCCCATTATTCCGTGTCCCGCACTCTGGGATGATCGAGAGGAGATCCTGGCCTTCCCCTCTGTGACAACCTTTCAAGGACTTGAAGAGCGCTGTCCTGTCTCCCCTCAGTCGTCTCTTCTCCAGGCTAAACGTGGCTAGTTCTTTCAGTCTCTCTTCATAGGGCTTTGTTTCCAGTCCCCTGATCATCCTTGCTGCCCTCCTGTGAACCCTCTCCAGTTTGTCTGCATCCTTCTTATAGTGCGGTGCCCAGAACTGGACGCAGCACTCCAGATGAGGCCTAACCAGTGCTGAGTAGAGGGGAAAGAGTACTTCACAGGATTTGGAAGCTATGCTTCTCTTAATGCAGCCCAAAGTAGCATTTGCCTTTTTTGCAGCCACATCACATTGTTGGCTCATGTTCAGTTTGTGATCTACAACAATTCCAAGGTCCTTCTCACTTGTAGCCAAGTATCCCCCATCTTGTAACTGTGCATTTGGTTTCTTTTTCCTAGGTGCAGAACTTGGCATTTATCCCTATTAAATGTCATTCTGTTGCTTTCTGCCCAGCGTTCCAGCCTATCAAGATCACTTTGAATTCTGTTTCTGTCTTCCAGGGCATTAGCTATCCTGCCCAATTTTGTGTCATCTGCAGATTTGATCAGCATTCCCTGCACCTCCTCCTCCGAGTCATTAATACAAATGCTGAAGAGCACTGGGCCCAGGACTGAGCCCTACGGTACCCCACTCGTTACCTCTCCCCATTTTGAGAAGATCCCATTGAGAAGCACTCTTTAAGTCTGATTCTGTAGCCAACTGTGGATCCACCTGATTTGTTTACTTATTTATTTACTTTAGAACTTGCCTTTCTGCCCCCCCCAAATGGTAATCAAGGCAGCTAACAATAACGTCCAGATTAAAAATAAAACCTTACTTAAAACACAACATGAAAACAAATACATTAAAAACAATAATAAATGAAAGGAATAAATAAAACAGCATCAACCAATTAAAACCCCTTCAGCAACAGACCAACTCACGTGCCAAAGGTCTCCTTGTATAAAAACTTCTTTGCCTGCCAGCAGAACAACAGCAGAGAGGGGGGCAACCTAGCTTCCCTTGGCAGGGAGTTCCATAGCCTGGGGAGCAGCCACCAAGAAGGCCCTTTCTTCTGTCCCCACCAAATGTGCTCCTGATGACAGCATGACCAAGACAAAGGCCTCCCCAGAAGATCGTAAAACCCAGGCAGGCTCGTATGGGAGAAAGCAGTCTTTTGTGTAGCCTGGTCCCAAGCCATATAGGGCTTTATAGGTCATAGTCAGTGCTTTTAACTGTGCCCTGAACCAGCCAGCGAAATTATTGTCACTAGGGATGTACAGATTTTGTTAAATCTGTTCCATCTGTGTTTCACAGATTGTCAGGTGCCTTTCATTCCATCATCTGCTCATTGACAGAACTTGATTTTTTTTATAGATATACAAGAATTTTGTCCCTGATCGTAAATCATGTGAACATGTCCCATTCACAACCTCGAATGCGAACGTGACCAGGACCGCAATTCTCGGGAAATTTTTGCAGGTTCCTAAACTTGCGTTTGCATTGGAAAGTGAACAGTTGTGCAAGTGTGCACTTCTGAAAATGTACATTTGTGCACTTGCACAACTGTGCACTTCCAAAAATGTGCATTTGAGCAAATGCACAAGGCACAACCTCCCCCCACCCGTATTTTCCCACTTTAGCCTATGGGGGCAAGTGCACGTTTTCAGTCAGTGATTAAAAAAAAAAAAATGGTATAAATATTAGCATAGTTTCCAGTAACTTTCGCAATTTTTGTATGACTAAATTGTCATACAATTCTGAAAAGAAAGAAAAAAACGGCCTGTAAGTCCACAGAATCCGCTGGTCGTATTCATAGAAATCCGAACTCATTTGGATCCATTGCGGATTTCTCCGATGTGCCTCGTTGTCACATGGGCGTCATGTGCTCTCTGTAACTGTCCACAGTCAACAGCCTAGCCACAGCATTCTGGACTAGCTGAAATTTCCAAACCATTTTCAAAGGTAGTTCTTTGAAAGACAGTTCTGTGGCTCCTTTCGTTCTTTTTGCCGAGTAGCTCCAATTCCAAAGATCATCAACCTGCAGAGGGCACATTCTTTGCACAGGGCACGTAGAAAAATAGGTAACATCTCCCTCTCTTTTTGCGGTTTTTCTTTGGAGCAAAAAGCAATCCAGCTACACAGATGACGACTGTTGGGAGGGAACACGTGAACTCGTTAAGGTAATGAGGGCTCTCCAGCAGAGGCAGGATGAATAAAGGACAGGTAAATCCAGTTCCACACCTCACTCGACAGAAACGCCACCCCTTTTAAAGAGATCAGGAGGTATCAAAATCCTTCTGCCAATGGATCACGCCAAACAGGAGTGTCATATGACGAAACAGCCCATCTTTCATTGGCTGGGTATGCTTTTGAGGAGAAACGGGTGCCCCAAAGTTGTGTGTCCGTTCTTGCTTTTCCATGGGCATGAATGCAAGCATGTCTCTCTGGCCTCCTTGGACTCGCTCGGTTCTTCCCTAGCCGCCTCTCGAACTAAGGGCAGTCAGATCCAGCTTTTGAAGCCCCTGTCTCTGGAGGCGTTTTCTGGGCCGTTCACAAGCGGGCCTGTCTCCACCTTTGCTGCCTCAAACAGCATTCCAGAGTTCAGCACTGAATGCCATTCCAGCATCCGATGAAGTCATCCCCTCGCACCAGTCGGCTCCCTTCGAAGTTGCGAGGGGCGTCAAGGCATGTGGCTTTCTGATGGGCACAGAAGCTTTCCTTAGGTGAGTTCTTCTTAAAGGAGACATTTCGGCCAGCTCTAACTTTTGCAGGCATGCATTCCTTCCAATGTGGCCTCCCCGCACCCGCCACCTTGGCTGAGAGAATCTGTTTCCAGAGGCCTTCCTTTGACTTGCTGCGGCTTTTGCTAACGCATTCCAGCTGGCTCCTGTCGAACCCATTCTCTCTCTCTCTCTCTCTCTCTCTTTCTCTCCTTTTGTTTCCTCTGTTGGCCAATGCCTACTGCTGCTCCCTTCTGTGGGAAACCTCTTGACCTCTGGGGCTGTTACTTATGCACATTTTCTGCCCGTGGGACAACCTGTCAGAGGCAAGTTCAAGGTAGGATTAGAGCAAACATGAATTCGTCAAGTCTAGAGGCCAACATCTTGGCCAGTTGGCCAGTTTGAAAGGACTTCCAGGGGGCCACACAAAAAGTGAAGGTAGCTCTGTTGGCCAAAAGAAAATTCCCAAAAGTAAATTGGGAAATTCCCAAGTAAATTCCCAAAAGTAAACGGCTTACCCAGTCTGCCGTTTTGGATTGGCTCCCAGCCTGGTCTTCTCATTGGATGGGCGCCAGACGTATAAGCCCTCCCATGTCTGGTCAAGGCTCCGTTGGCAGCCCAGGTCTGCTCCCCTGCCCTCCACTTTTACTTTTCTTTCTTTCCAGCATTTCTTTCTTTATTTCCTGTTGTTCTGTCCAGTAATCAAGGAGGCTAGCATTTAACATAATGAAATAAATGTATTTATGTGAAACTAAATTTTAGTTGTATTTTATGTTATATTATATCCTACTTTACTTTATGGGTGAATGTTTTATATGTGTGTTTCTTTGACTTATTTATTTTATTTTATTACATTACATTTCTATACCACCCAATAGCCGAAGTTCCCCGGGCAGTTCACAACAATTAAGACCATAAAATGCAACACAATAAAACATCATATAAAAGTTTAAAAGATTAAATCTACAGTATAAAATTTTAAATAAATACCAAGTGCTTATTTTTGGATTTTGTAAACTGCCTTGAGGTTATCAATAATAAAACCTGACAAGAAGCAAACTAAGGGCAACTTCCATGTTGGGGATCATGAAGAAAGGAATCAAAAATAAAACTGCCAATATCATAAATTGATTTTAAATGTTTTTATTCTTTCTTATTTAGATTCCCCTTCCCTCTTTACTGTTCACTGCTTGGGAATTTTTTTAGATGTACAATGATTTATATATTTTGTAAATAAATAAATAATGCCTTTATAGAAATCTGTTGTGCGACCACACTTGGAATACTGTGTACAGTTCTAGTATCTATCTATCTATCTATCTATCTATCTATCTATCTATCTATCTAATTAGTGCTGGGAAAAGGGCAGAACAGGGCAACTAAAAGGGGATGGAACATCTCCCCTGTGAGGGAAGGTTACAACAGCTGGGATTGTTTAGCTTGGAAAAAAGGAGGGTGAGGGGAGACATGATGGAGGTGTCCAAAATTATGCCTGGTGTGGAGAAAATGGGTAGGCAGATGTTTTTGTCCATTCTTCATAATACTAGAACATGAAGCTGACTGGGGGGAGATTCAGGACAGATAAAAGGAAGGACTTCTTCACACAGCACAGAGTTAAACTATGAATTTGCCACAAGACATAGTGATGGCTGCCAAATTAGATGGTTTCTGGCCTGGTCATGGCGCGGATGCAGCCTTGGCTTCCCTGGATGACTTACGATGGGGAGCGGAGAGCAGGAGTGCAGCTCTGTTGGTTCTTCTGGACTGCTCAGCAGCTTTCCATTCCATCAGCCATGGTATTCTTCTGGACTGTCCAACCGGGTTGGGCTTAGGAGGCACGGTTTTAAAGTGGTTCTGGCCCTTCTGGAAAAGCGGGCACAAAAGGCGGTGCTGGGTGACTTTTGTCCCACCCCATGGCCATTAGCCTGTGGGGTGCTGGAAGGTCCCATCCTGCTCCCCATGCTTTTTAACATCTACATGAAACCGCTGGGGGAAGTCATCCGGAGGTTTGGGCTGAAGTGTCCTCAGTAGGCGGATGATACTCAGCTCTGCCTCTCGTTTCCATCTGCACGTCCCAGGGAGTCTGGGGAACTTTTGAACCGGTGTCTGGAGGCTATTTTGGGGTGGATGAGAGTGAACAAGCTGAAGCTTAATCCAGACAAGACGGAGGTACTGTGGATAGAGAAACCAACTACTTCAGATGGAGGTTTACAACTGGTCTTAGATGGGGTTGCACTCCCTCTGAAAGACCAAGTGCGCAGTCTGGGAGTCCTCCTGGACTCTGAGTTAACTGGGGAAACCAGGAGTGTCCAGGAGTGCTTTTTACCAGCTTAGGCTGGTACACCAGGTGCGGCCGTATCTGCAGAGGATGGACCTTGCCTTGGTTATCTAGTGACATCCAGGCTGTCAGGATTCCCCTTTTGCCCTGCTGAAAACTCCAGTAGCCAAAATCAACACTCAGACCAGAGGCTGCATTTCCGAGGCTTTAATTCCATTCACCCTAATGAGGCATACAGATGCAAATTGCTAGAGACTCACAGACTACAAAGGAAAAGCCTTCAAGAAGTTCAGAGGGGAGCTATGAAAGTTGGTCTCCGTTTGGGAAAAGGCGGCAAGCTCTCTTAACTTAAGGGGTGGGAGGGGAAACTCTCTGCCTCTCCCGTGACACCTCTAGGCACAGCTGTTGACGCCGAGCCAATCGGGCAGAGAGCCGAAGTTCAGCCCCTGAGACTCCCCGCTTGTGCCTGCGTCTGCACCTTGCGTCTAAGAGTTCAGGTTGTCTTTCGCTCGCCTCCCCCTGTTTGCTGTCACTCACGGGGATGTGTGAAGGGAGGGCCTGTTCGTCCAGTTGTGCCTCTGAAGCCTGGGAAAGTTTCTCCCCCACATCTTGCAGCTCTTCCTCAGAATCTGAACTGCTCTGGCACTCTATATGCTCAGAGGCAACCCTGACACAGGCTAGGCTACTGCAGTGTGTGGGGCTGTCTTTGAAGACGGTCCAGAAATGTCAGCTGGCGCAGAATGCAGCTGCCCAAGTGTTGGTATGGGTGAGGCAATCAGATCATGTAACACCTTTACTGCATCAGCTGCCCTGGCTACCAGTGTGTTTCCGAGCCCAATTTACAGTGCTGTTTTTGACTGTTAGAGCCTTAAACGTTTTGGGACCATGTTACTTGAAGGGCCACCTTCACTTATGTCAGCCTGTCCTCACTTTAAGATCAGCAAGAGAGACCCTTCTCACTTGCTCATCTGTGAGAACAGTTAGGTGGTCAACCACATGAGGGCCTTTTCTGCAGTGGCCCCACACCTCTAGAATAAGGTGCCATTGGGGGCTCACCAGGCCTCGCCATTGCAGCCTTTTAGGAAGTCCCTGAAAATGTACTCCTTTACTCTGGCCTCCCCCAATTATGTTTTCCTGGACTCTTCTGGTTTGTAGCTGCAACTGTGTTATAGGTTCTGTATTATGCTGGCGTTCCTTGTTTTTATGTATGTCTACTCTTTTATGACCATATCAGTTTTTATTGTATGCATTTTATTGTTGCAAGCTGCCTTGACAGGGCTCTTGCCCTGGACATCACCCTAGGAACATTTAAAATAAATCTAGATAAATAGGTAGGTAGGTAGGTGCTGGATTAGACCAAATATCCATCTAGCCTGGCATCCTGTTCTTCACAATAGCCAAATAGCCCACAAGCCAGATATGAAGGCCACACCTCTCCCCCATCAACCTGCCTATGGAGGTAGACTGTCTCTGATCAGGAGTGTTATTCCGTGCGCTGTGGATACAGTTAGTGAGCAAGAGGCGGCCTGTGGCACACCAGTTTTGTGGGATCGGTTCCAGCTTCTTCCTTCTGATGAAGTGGACAAGGTGCTTTCATCTGTAAGGCCGACCACCTGCTTACTTGATCCTTGACCATCTTGGCTCATTATGGGCTGCAGAGAGAGGCTGGGTGAGGGGATCAGGGCAGTGGTGAACACCTCCCCTGAGGAGGGAGTGATGCCATCAGCCCTCAAGGAGGCAGTGATAAGACTGCTCTTAAAGAAGCCCTCCTTGGATCCCCAAGTTCTGAACAACTTTCGCCCAGTCTCAAATCTGCCATTTTGGGGCACGGTGATTGAGCAGGTGGTGGCAATGCAGTTGAAGGCACATTTGGAAGAAACCGATTATCTAGACCTATTTCAGTCAGGCTTCAGGCTTGGGCATGGGACAGAAACGGCCTTGGTCGCCTTGGTGGATGATATGAGGAGGACTCTGGATCTGAATGCTCCTTCCTTGTTCTCCTCGACCTCTCAGCAGCTTTTGATACCGTTGACCACGGTATCCTCCTGGACCGCCTGGAGGGGTTGGGCATTGGAGACACCGTATTGTGGTGGTTCTGGTCCTTCCTCTCCGGCAGGTACCAGAGGGTAGCACTGGGAGAGGAGGTTTCGGACTCGTGGCCACTCACTTGTGGGGTGCCACAGGGTTCCATCCTCTCCCCGATGCTGTTTAACATCTATGTGAAGCCGCTGGGGGCCATCATCAGGAGGTTTGGGGTGTGGTGTCATCAATATGCGGATGACACGCAGCTCTACCTCTCGTTCAAATCTTCACCAGGGTTGGCCGTAGAATCCCTGTCCAAATGTCTGGAGACGGTGAGTGGCTGGATGGGGAGGAATAAGCTGAAGCTGAACCCTGACAAGACCAAGGTACTTTTGGTGGGAGACAAGAGGAGGCTGGGGGATGTTGACCTGGTGTTGAATGGGGTATGGCTACCCTTGAAGGACCAGGTCCGCAGCCGGGGGGTCATTTTGGACTCCCAGCTGTCCATGGAGGCTCAGATGTCAGCTGTGAGCCGGACAGCGCTGTACCAGCTCCATCTGATATGGCAGCTGCGCCCCTTCCTTCCCGACTATCTGCTCCCATCGGTAGTACATGCCCTGGTCTCCTCTCGTTTAGACTATAATACGCTCTACGTGGGGTTACCTTGAAGATGGATTGGAACCTGCAGCTGGTACAGAACGCGGCGGCTCGCCTGATTAAAGGCAGCCACCAGTGTGATCACATCACTGCAGTGCTGAAGGAGTTGCACTGGTTACCAGTTGTTTTCCGGGCCAAATTCAAGGTGTTGGTTTTGACCTTTAAAAACCCTATATGGTTCCGGCCCAGCCTATCTCAAGGAGCGCCTCCAGCAACACCAGACAGGCCACTTAACGAGATCAGCCTTGGATGGCCTTCTCTCTCTCCCATCAGCCAGGACAGCTAGGCTGGTGGGGACGAGGGAGAGGGCCTTTTCTGTGTTGGCCCCCACTCTGTGGAACTCCCTCCCTAGGGAACTCCACCATGCCCCCTCTTTAATGAGCTTCTGCTGTGCATTAAAAACTTGGTTGTTCAGGCAGGCATTTGGTTAGGGTATTTTAGAAAATGTTTTTATTGTAGAATTTTATTGTTTTAAACTGTTTTATTATATGCTGTACATTGGCCAGAGTGGCTGGGTGACCAGCCAGATGGGTGATTAATAAATTTAATAAATAAAAAAATAATAAAATAAATAAATCATGGAGGGTCCATTTAGCTGTCCGTTTTACTCATAAATCTGCTTATGAATTTGTCTAGTCCAGAGGTGCAGAATTTCGCCCACCTCCAGTCCCAATCAGAACCTTCAGGATTTCCCAGCTGGCCCCACATCCTTTTCCAGGCCACACCCCCTTTCCCCCCAACCACAGATCTTTTGGTGGTTTCCTGACCTTTACCCATCCCTGCCCCACCCATTCGGAAAGGGTGAAACGCCTCCCCTAAGCTTCACACTACACGATGCTGGTGTTTTTTGTATCTTGGCCCCTCCCCTTTTGCCTTTGGCCACACCCAGCACTGGAGCATGGCCCCCCAGAGCTCCTCCTATGCTGAATCTGGCCTCAGGGCTGAAAGGGGCCCGGCAGCCCTGGCCTCCCCCTTCTGGCACCTCCGGGAGTGGCCCTCACCACATCCTGCTGACGTGAATTCCTTCAGTTAATTTTGCATAAGTTAATTATGCATAAATTGACTGGTGCTCGCCCTCTGCGGTTGTTTGTCTGATCTTCCCGGCATTCTGCCTCTGAACTTGGCAGTTCTAATAGCAGCCAGCGAAGAACCTCTCCTCCCTGGGCTTGGCCTGAGACCCTTCCTGGAGAAGGAGGACGCCCGCCGGTCAAGCTCGGCCAACCCGCCTGGGGTGGCTGAAGCGAGCAGAGTCCTCTCATAGAGGTGCAGGGAGCCTTTGAAGTGTTGCGCACGTACCTTGGGATACCAGAACAGTGCTTCGGAAGTGTTAGTTATGATCATTGATAGGTGCCATCAGGGCAGTAGGGCGTTCCAAGCTGCCCTATGGCACCATTTCCCCAGTCTGACACTTTTCTGGATGCTGAGCACGGTGTGTGTGTGTGTCTTCGTGCACATGTGTCTCTACAGCAATGATCCGGGCATTGTTCCATGTGCTGTGGGGTTCCAGAGGGAGGCCTGCGGGTGGCTCTTCCCCCCGCCCCTCCCCCTGCACAGTGCCTCGGAGCACTGCGCCCCGTGCTGTTGCTCCCAGGGGCCTTTGCAGCTGTGCTTTGCAGCCAACCCAGGCAGCTGGCATCTGTGTTAAAAAACAGACCGGGCCTGGGGAGAGTAAACGGGGGCCCTCGGACCGCCTTGTGGGATTCGGCAAAGGCCGGATTCCTAAGCAAGCCACGTTCTGATCTGTGTATCAGTGTGGGCGAGCTGCAGATTAGGCGGGTCTGCTTTGCAATATGGTCCCAACGAATTCCTCACTAAGCCAGACACAAGCACCCCTGCAAGATGCGACAGCCCATGCAATGACTTTTAAACTCCACGTCCCCAGGCAGCTGCTACTGCATACAACCTCTGGCTGTTCTCTCTTGGGGGGGGCGGGCAGGGGAGAAAGCCAATGAGTGTGCCACCTTTGAGCTTTTGAGCCCCAGTCCCATCACCCTACTATGGGCTCTGTTCCCCAGCCAGTGGCCAGACTCCATAAGCAGGCAGTGCCGTTATTACGGGCAGCAGAGCAACGCTTCCAGAGCCACCTGGTCTTATCAGAGGTTGCTTCCTCCTCCTTGCAAGTGAGCAGACATTTCTGGTGTGCGTCCCAGCAATACACAGATTATACTTTCATTTGTCCACTTATTGGCTCTAGATCACAGCCGATTTGGGGGGCTTAGTGTGCTGGATGGCATCCACGAGTTCAGCAGTGTGTTATTAACTTAAAACCTTCCAAATCTCTCCGTAATGACACGGATGGCCTCGGAAACCAGTGAAGTTAACAGTCTGTAAAGGAGGGATTAGAGGTGCCAATGGTGGGGATATGGAGAAGAGCATGATTAGCACACAGCAGAAATGTCGCTGGGCAGAGCAGGATAACGGCCCGGAGCGAGGGTTGATGCCAGTCCTGTGCCAACTTCTCTGCGCTCTTGCGATTAAGGCGTCAGAGCTCGCACAAGCTTCTGAAAGATTCTTCCCCGCTTGCTTTCAAGTGGCTCATCCAAAATTTAATTCCAGAGACGGGAGTTTTTATAAGTGATGCCTTTTGAGACTCGAGTGTGTCTCCTGGGGAGCATTTCTAATACGATGGAACAATTAGGAGGATGCCAGCAAATGGATGTTTTATTCCTATCGGTGTATGGTTCAACGTGTGTTCTACCTAGGGATGCATGGATTTTGTTAAATCTGTTCTGTCTGTGTTTTGTGGATTGTCAGCCATCTTCTGTTCCATTGTGTGCTCATCGACAGAATTGGATTTTAGGTACGCAAATTTCATTCCTGTTTGCAAATGCGCATTTGCGCTAATGCACACTCGCACAGGTGCGCAAATCCCCCCCCCCCAAGTTAGAAAACAGTCCTCAGGTCCAGGGAATGTACATGACTTGGAAAAAGCCAATCCACTGTGGAATCCACGGGTTGGATTCATCAAAATCCAAACTCATTTCAATCTGTTGCAGATTTCTCTGACATCCCTAGTTCTACCCAATCAAATTGACGTGGGATATTACAAAAATGCCCATCCGTCTCCAGTGCTCTTGCCTCCAAAGGAAACCACACTGGAGTAGCACTACTCTGGGACTGCGCAACAATGCAGACTTTGCATGTCATCAAGCAGTAAAACATGCATGTCTGAACTAGCCCCACATTATTTATGATTTCATTTTCACAGGGCCCAAGCCAAAAATCCTCCCTCCATTTTCAGCAATTTGGGCGGTGGCGGGGGGAACGGACACAAAATGCTGGCAGATATCAGTGCCTTATCAGCACTGGCAGCAAAAAGAATTCTTCCCAGAGTCTGGAAGCTGATGGGTGTCATTCCCTAAATGACAGTATATGATGACATGGTGTCCTTCCCAGGGGATTTCATCGGGGGGGGGGGAGGTAGCAGCCACCAGGAACAGTTCTCCTTGCCTCTGTTGTAGAACTACATCAACAGCAGGAAATGGTGATGCTTTTTGCTTCCCTTTTCGCCCCCCCCTTTAAGCCCAAAGTTATCAGCTGAGAAACACTTGTCTCAGCAATAACAAGGTTATTAACAAGGATGTTAAGGTTATTAACAGTAACAAGGTTTGTCCTCACTTTCTTCCATGATGGAACTGAAGGGACATCCTGTGCAGTTCCCAGGGTCTCTTATGGCGCAACGCTTGTGAGCAATGCACATTGTATTGAGGGCTGCATTTCTCTGTGGTCTAGAGCCTAGTGGGGCTGTGATCCTTTCCTAATTCATGGGATCATAGAGCTGAAAGGATCCCTGGAGGTCATCTAATCCAACCCATTGCTCAATGGCCTCCCAGCCTCTGTTGAAATCCCTCTAATGAAAGAGAGCCCACCAGCTCCATTCCACTACTGAACAGCTCTCACTGTTAGGAAGCTTCTCCTAATGTTTAGCCAAAATCCGCCTCCCTGCAATGTCCACCCATTGGTTCCAGTCCTGCCCTCTGCAGCAGCAGAGAATGATTTTGCTCCACCTTCTGCACAACAGCCCTCAGATTTTTGGAGACTGCTTTCATGTCTCCCCTTAATCTTCTCTTCTCCAGGTTAAACATACCCAGCTCTTTCAACTGGTCTGCACAGGATGCGGTTTCCAGATCTCTCCCCATCCTGCCCACCCTTTTCTGGACACACTCCACTTTGTCAGTGTCCTTCAGCACACGCATTCACAAAACGGACGCGCTCTGCGTGTTCTTCTCCAGTGTCGTCTCGGGGATGGCGTAGCCAAGATGGGAGTCCCACTTGTCAGGATTCTCTCCTGGAAACTGCGGGCCAAGTTAGCTTTGGAGGAAAAGCCAGTTTTGGAAGGGAGTGGGGAAAGTCAGAAAATAAATTCACTTTAACTGGTTTTCCTAATGCAGCGTTCCATGCCAGATGTGGTCCTGAACAGTGCCCATCACCTTGCCATTCCTTTTCTGATGGTGTTGTTAAAAAAACAAGGGCTTCATCAGACAAAGCAGCCACCTGGAGGCTTCCTGCTTCTAAACTCAAGCTGGCATCTGGGAATTGGCATGGTGGCGTCATCCCGAGAGTGGTGTTTTATTTCATTTTTAATAAAGACCATTGCAATATTTATTGGTTTGCAAAGGAGCTGTGTGTTTTGGGATCCGCAATAGGAGGAGAGGAATAACTGCACTGGCAGTCCAAAAGTCCTACCCCTTCCTCTTCTAGCCACATCCCTTTAACCCCAGCACAGCCTCTCCAGGGACTGGGCTTATTTTCTCAGGATGACAAAATCCCTCTTCTGTTGCCCCCATGGTCCGGAGGGACCATTTCAGCTTTTTTTCCAAGGGATGGGTTGAATGTGGAGGGCGGGGGCACGGAACTTACCAGCGCTCCTTCCAACTCCTCCTTCTCACTGCTGCTGCTGACTGCCATGTTTAAATACCCACAATGCCCTAGAATGATGCCACTTCGCAACCATCCACGCGCATGGCACTTTGCAGAGCACCCGGCACTTTGCACATGACAAATTGCTGCTCCAAGCGGCTTCTAATCTAAAATTCAACAGAGGAGAAACAGGGTGGGGGTGGAATGGAGGTAGGAATAGACAAGCAGGGAAATTGAAGTGCTCCACTCAAGCCTTACCTTGAGATCATTTTGGTGCCCAGCTTTTAAATCCTTGTCCCTTTGCTTTGATGCTACTTTGTGTTTTTTTCTTTAATCCTGCTGGCTGATTTTCTGCTGCTCTTCTGTATTGCACAGTTTCAATGTTTCTACTTTGATCTGAGTGGTTGTAATGTTAACTGCTTGCAAGCCACCTTTTGCAGGGCGGGCACTCCATCAGATAAACAAAGTGTGGTTCATTCTGTTCCATGCATTTTAGGGCTGGTTACAGACCAGGGGAGTAAGGGATGATGCTGAAGATTTTGTCAAAAAGGTGTGGTTGGAATAGGATATCAGAGGTATAATGTCCTGGAGGTATTCTGGGAGGCAGTTCCATGCATGAGATGCAGAGTCATTCAAGGGAGCAACAGGGACAATGCCAATTTTGCTTCTGTTCCATTTCTCACTTTTCCTTAGATTCAGCCCAATGCTGAATCAGTGTACAAATTTGATTTTTAAATGTCTCCATGAAAATGCCTAGGTATTTTTGTGTCCACTTCGCCTAATCAATGTATTTTTGTATGCACATTTTGCTAATGTACACATTTTTGGCAAGCTGTTTTCCTGACCATGATGTGTTTCTTTGCACATTTTTGCTGTCGTGCACTATTTTGTTCACACTTTCTCCTGATGCGCACATTTTGGGGGGCATTTTTGTGAACAAAAATTGTAGTGCTAAATTCAGGGAAGGGTGGATTTCAGTGGGGGCTTTGCTCCAGTTCGCTTGTTGGTTTGGCAGGTGCAAATTTGGTACATTAACATTAAAAACCTGGACGGAACAAATTTCTCAGACAACTCTATCAGGAGACCTTCAAACGAGAGGGCGGTAGAGCCGGAGGACCGAAGGTCACAGGCAGGGATGTGTCGAGCTATGAGAGTGGCCCTGTGGGAAAGAAGATGGAGTGAGGCAGACAGGAGCAGGCAAAGCAAATGCCAGGCCCAGCTCCAGCCCCCTCCCCCTTTGGTAAATGAGCAGGTAAGTAGGGCCATTCCACAGACCCTGCTGAAAATCTACTTATATTTTTCCTCTCCCCTCCCCAACCCTTCTTCCTTGTGTGCTGTGTCTTGTTCAGATTGTAAAGCTGTGGGCAGGAACTGTCTGGTCCAGGAGGGCTTTTTGGCTGAGGAGAAGGCTAAAAATACTTTTCTTAAATACATACATACATACAAGAGCAAAGAGGTAACGGTGGCAAAGTAAAGAAGCTTGTACTGGATCACCGAGTGGTTCAGAAGGCAGGGGAGGGATTTAAGAAGAGGAATCACATGATGGGGGAATTGAGAGCATGAGATTTGGGCAGTGGACTAGAGATGCATGAGGATTTAGCTTCTCTTGACAAAACATGTAAGGATGCCCTATTCACAACCCCAAATGCCAGCACAAGCAGAAGAACACGTCTACTTCTTCACACAGTGCAGAGTTGAGCTATGGAATTTGCTACCACAAGACGTGGTGATGACCACCAATTGGGATGGCTTTAAAGGGGGTTGGGCAAATTCCTGGAGGAGGATAAGGCTAAAGATGGCTACTAGTCCTGATGGCTATATGCCACCTCCAGTATCAGAGGCTGTATGTCTATGTACACTGGTTGCTGGGGAACATGGGTGGGAGGATGCTGTTGCACTTGTGTCCTGCTTGTGGGCTTCCCGTGGGCAGCTGGTTGGCCACCGTGTGAACAGAATGTTGCACTAGATGGACCTTTGATCTGATCCAGCATCAGGTCTGTTCTTATGTTCTTATGTCTGCTGAAAATATTTGCAAACCTTCGAACATGCACTTGCATTTGAAAAAAAAGCACATTTTGATGAGATAAAAGTTCGTAATTGCTCAACTTTAACAGTGTGCCATTTCATGCTTTAGTCTATGGGGGAAATGTATGCCACTTTGGAAATTTGCACATATTTTGGGGGCAGGTTGCACAACCTTCACATTCAAGCCCGTTCATTTCCTGTAATTTTCCCGTTTGTGTGAAATGGACAAAGATCACAACTGCAAGCGCAAATTGCGGGCAGATCAACAGCAAGCCGCTATTCAGAGAATCTGAGTGAACACAAATATCGCTTGTTGGCACATCCGTAGTGTGGACTAGCTTGTTTCTGTTGGGAAGGGGAGCTAAATGGTTAGACATGCAGCTTTTTGGATGAGGCGGGATCTAGGGAGCGGAAGAGAGAAAGAGGGATCACCACCAGTGTGCTTACAGCTTGGTTATGGCAAAGGTGCCACATCGCCCGACCAAAGCACCCTTCACCCATTCCACACGGCACGTTGTTTCAGTCGCTTCGAAGCCAAGGTTGCAGCGGCACCCTTTCAATTTGCCCCATGTGCCACTTGGTGCTACCATCCTGCAACTCTGGGCTCTACACAATTTTATTTTCCCCCACACCACCTTGAAGACGCAAGCATTGCGTTCCGACAGAACTTTACCAGCTCTGGGTCACCGCAATGTCATAATATTTGTGATCAGGCACGCCTGCCGGTGAAATATTGTACTTGAATGATAGACACGAATGTTTAGCTAAGCGCAGTGATTAGTAATGCTTTCTGAGTGTCTCTCTCTTTCTCCCCTTTTGCATACTGATCATTTCAAAAAACAAAGTGTACATTTGTTAGAGGGACTGGATTCTTGCTGTTTCTGGCTGCTTTTCCAGCTTGGTCCCACACTGAGTTCAATGGGACTTACTTCCAAGTAAATGTGCTGAAAAATCAGCAAAATTACATCGGCAAACTAAAGGGGGCAGGGCAACTGTTCCACAGTATTGTTTCTCCTTGAATTACCGGGTCAGTTTTACAAACTGTTGATCAAAACACTGTTACTGTACAATCGCGTCACGTATGCTGGTGTGTGTGTGTGTGTGTGTCTGTGTGTGTTAATCCATGCACTTTTCCATATGTATAATGGGGAGTGGGGATGAGACCAAAAAAACCCCCCCTGAAAGAACCAAAAGCTGCAGCAAACTGCACAAATGCAGCATACAAGTTTGTAATATACAATGAAACAACTGAAAAATCCGAATGCATTGGTCCCACTTTGGAAACAAGTGCAGATAATTTGGAACTCTGAAATCCAGGGAGAAATTCAGATGGGGACCATCCCTAGGCGGGATTTTGTTCTTGCTGTTTCTTGGAACAACAGACCCTGTGAGTCACAGAAAATTGGCAATGGCAGGGAGGCCTGCACGCTCAAATCTGGCAGTTACCTTTGCATTTGTACTGCAGCCACATTCTTTTGCTCTGGGTAAGATTCCCCCCCCCACTTTCTACCTCAGCCAAACAGATCTCCTAGTCCCGCAGCAAGAGCTGCGCATATGTCAAGTCTGAATTCTCCCCTCCATCCACAGTTAAAAAGCATTTGAACATTCTATGACATCACAGCTGTGCAGCCAATCGCTAGCTAGCTGGAGAGTGAATGGTCTCCAAGCCTAGGATGTGGTGCTCCTGCTCTCTCTGGGGACTGGAACCAAGAAGGGGGGCCAGCATGGTCCAATTGGGACGTGATGAGAACGTGGTCAATGAGAGCTTTGTGAGAAGAGCTCCGACCTTGTGAGGGAGCAGAACCAAACCAGGCTAGGATTCACTCATCAGATGTGGAAGTCTGCTCTTTGGAGACCCGTTTTGACTCCGCAAAACACCCTGCATGGTGTTGACCTCCCAGTTGCCATTGGGAACTCAGTGGTAGAGCCCCCATTTTGCATGAAGAAGGTCCCGGGTTCAGTTCTCGGCATCTCCAGGTAGGGCTGGGAAAGAATCCTGCCTGAAACCATGGAGAGCCGCTGCTGCCAGTCAGTGTCGTCAATACTGGCCCAGGTGGACCACTCAGTATAAGGCAGCTTCCTGTGGTCCTATGTGAAGGACCCTAAAGCGCTCTTCTTGGCCCAGACGGGACCATCTGCTACCCATCCACACTTCTGGGAACACAAAGTGTATGTGCAGGATCATCCCATCCAGGCTTGGAGGGGCACAGTCTAGAGGATGCTCCCTAGCTCATGTTGAACTCCTGTTGATGTCATCAGGAGTGTCACAGGGTCCAAAAATGCCTCTCTTCTTTGTAATTCCCTTCTTGGTGTTGGGTGGAGGGGAAGATTAAATTTGGACATCTAGTGGAGGTCCTCGTGATCCCTTTTAGCTAGGGATGTTGGAGAAATCCACAATGCAATCTAAGGATTTTTATTTATCTGACCCACAGATTCCTTAGTGGACCTGTTTTTTTACTTTCCAGAATTTTATGCAAATTTAGTTGTGGAGAAATATGTACAACTAAAAAAAACACTGGCTGAAAATGTGCATCTCCTCCAAAGCATGAAATGTTCATAGGGGGGTGGTGCATATTTCTGGGGAGATTTGTGCACTTTTGAAAGTGTGAATTTGTGCAAATGAACATTTGCACACATTCAGGAAATGGTAAAAGAATCCAGTTCTGCCAATAGGTGGATGACAGAATGAAAGGACCTGACAATTCGCAAAATGTAGATGGGAGGGAGTTTACAAAATCCATACATCCTTAGTTTTAACTGTTCTACGAGTGGTACTTCTCTTGCTCCACATTCCATCTCATGCTTGAGAAGACTCTGACTTTTAAACGCCATTGCACAGAAAGCAGCCAGCAAACCTAAGAACCCGGAGCGACAGACCGAGAGAAAGACACTTAGGACATGTCTTCCCATTCATTTGCCAGTGGCTTTCCCCAAGGGTGGGTGTTGCCTGAAGCATGGCCCACTTGCAGCAATGTGCAGCTGTGCTCCTTCCAGCACACATGCCTCTTTCTGGTGTGGTGTCGTCATTGTCATCTCTCCTTTTCTCGTCTGCACAGAGTCTCCGCCAGAGAGGACCACGCAGAGGCGTGGCATGCCCAGTGGGGGGCCAGAGAAGAACCCCAGCATGGAATCGGCTGCCACGACACCATTCCGCGTTACGGTGAGTCTCAGCAAAATCTCTTCTTGTTTTAAGCTCTGGCTGCCATTTGCTGTTGGGACCTTAATCTAGAAACTTTAAAAATAAACAAAGCAAACTTAAGAGCCAACGACTGGTGAAGGTTAAAACAAGAGCGCGAGGATGTGGTTGCTAGCATGCGCGGATCTGTGTGCCAGACTGCCAGTCAGGGACCAGTTGTGCAAATGTATGCGAATTCATAGGGATGTACGAAAGTCCCTTACCTGAACCCGAAGCTTGATTCGCGGTGGGGGGGAGGCGCCCCGTCCCTCCCTGCCGAAATTCTGGCGAATCCTCCTGTCCTGCCGGGACGCAAATGGCGGCGGCCGTAGCCGCTGCCGTTTGCGTCCCTGCAGTCAGCCATGATAGGCTACGTAAATGTTTACATAGCCTATCACAGCTGAGTGAAAAAACAAACAAACAAACCACGCGTATGCAAATGGTGGCGCCCATGGGCGCCGCCATTTGCGTTCCTTATTTTGGCACGTGTAGTCTACGTAAACATTTATGTAGATTACGGCGAAAATAAGGGGAACGCTATTTACGTAGACTACACGTGCCAAAATAAGGAACACAAATGGCGGCGCCCATTTGCATACGCGTGTTGCTGGTTTTTTTCCACTCAGCCGTGATAGGCTACGTAAACATTTATGTAGCCTATCACGGTGTTTTTTTAAAAATCTAGCCGTGATAGGCTACGTAAATCTTTACATAGCCTATCACGTGTGTTTTTTGTTTGTTTGTTTTTTTAACTTGGAAATGGCAGCGGCGGCAGCCGGTCAGAAGACCGGCCACCGCTGCTGCCGCACTGCCACCAGAGCCGCCGCTGCCGGGGACATTCGCACAAGGTAAGTCCCATCCCGGGGGGGGGCAGACCGTTTCTCCACCAATTTCAGGGTGCCAATTGCGCTGGCATTAGGCCTCCCCAAGATTCGTGGAGAAATTCTCCGACATCCCTACGAATTCAAGCTTGCTTGGTGCAGCATTGACTTTGGTGTGAGTTATGTAGCGACACCACAGAATTTCACAGTTAGTTGGCTCATCGCTCAATGGTACTCACCCGTTCGTGACATTCACCTTTGTAGAGAGCCTGGAACAATGTGTTACACATTCACTACTAAGTTTGGAATTAGGGATGGCGCGTGTGCCCGATTTGATCCGGGAGTCTGGTGGACCCCCCCCCACCCCCAAGCCATTCCTTCTAAGCCCATGACCCTGCTCGACCTCCCACCACATTCACCGAGCCACCCACACTCACCCGGGCCCCATCCTCCGGTGTCATGATTGCCATTTTATGAAAAAACCATGGTGATCGTGAATATGCACACATAGAGCTATACGCAAAGGGTGCCATGAATTGCCCATGTACACAAGATTACAGGCGTCAGTAGCCATTTGCTGCAGCATTTGCAGCAGCCTAATTAGCTTTGTTAGCTGCTTCCCGCATCGCCGCAATCACCACTTTTTGGCAATGCGAGGAGAACAACTCTGCAGGTCCGTCTTCATATCAGCAAGTGGTGATGGTGAGTAAACATCATATGACATCATCACGCAGGCAGGCCATGTGAAAACAACCAATCGCACTGGAGGCACAGAAGATGGTGACATGTAACCACACTACAGGATTCCAAACGGCAGCGCCCAAGATTCAGCTTGGCATTGAACATTGCAAAAGCACGTATAAACAGAATGAGATTTCATATTAAATTCAGGATGTCTGTTGCATCTGGCCCTTTTGGGGATCAACGGACTCCAGAAAACACCCAGCTTGGACCGAGCTGTGAGGCTCTTTCTGAAATATGGGAACTTTTCCGGTTTAAAAAAAAATACAAATGGAAATATGCACAAATTGTAGGGCACAATTTGCATGACTTACATAAATTTTGGGTCAATTTGCAGGATGTGTGCAAATTTTGGCTGCAATTCATGTCATTTACCCAAAATTTTGCACAAATTACTCAAACAAACTATGGCCAAAATTTGTGTAAATCTATTTTACATTTTCTATTTGCACATTTCTGTTTGCATATTTCTATAGAAATGCACATTTCTATTTACATATTTTTAAAGAAAAATGAGAAAAAAATCCATGAGCTGGCCCAGTTCAATGCAGATCAAGTCAGGCCAGTTCATGAGGAAACAAAGTGGGGTGGGGGGTGGGGGGCAAGCTGATGATAGGTTGGTGAGCTCCACCCCCCAGACAGATTCCTCCGACATCCCTATATTAAATGAGAACCCCTCATGAGCTCACATGGACGAATTTGTTACTTTCTCAGTAAATAATGAATTCACTTGAGGGAAACCCATCATTAGTAATTTGGGTGGGTGGTATGGTAGCTTAGGAATCAAAACTGTGGTCTATTTAGCTCAGTATTGTCTACGCTGACTGGCAGTGGTTCTCCCAGGGTTTCAGACTGAGACAACCAAATTTGTTTGGTTCGCACTTTAATGTGAACTTTGCTAATTATGTACTTCTGAACCAACGTGCGAACCGAAACTGGGATCTCCTTCGAAATTTGAACTTCTCTGAATTTTGCAATGGACTTCTCCAGTCAAAACATATGTACACAAATGTGTAGAATGGGGGAAAGTGTACATAAATGTGCATATATTCGTGAAAATGGCTTGCAAAAATTGTGTATATTAGGTGAAATTGCAAAGGGATAGAATAGGAAAAATGCACAACAAAATGCATACAAATGTTCATGCAAACTAAAAAGAAAATTTCAAAGTTCAGGATGAACCAAATTTAAGACTGGAAAGATTTGGATGGCTTGGTGTGAACAGAACTTAAGGTTGGAAAAATGAGAAACGAAGAGAAACTGCAGTGGACTGGTTCGTCCATCCCTCTTTTCAGGCAGGCGTCTTTTCTAACCCCAGCTAGGGAAGCCAGAGATTGAACCGTGGGTTCATCTGCATGTAAAGCTGGTGCTCTGCCCCTGTGGATGGACAAATCTGTGAATTTCAGTTTCTCTCAGTTTCTAATCTTTCCAATCTTAAGTTTGGTCCATCCTGAACTTTGAGAATATTTTTTTGAAGTTATAATGAAAACGTATAGGCATATTTTTGTGCATTTCTCCTGATATATGCACTTTTGCCTAATGTACACATTTGTTTATGTTTATTTTGCAGTTGGCAGTTATAATTAGGGATGTCTGGATTTTGTTAAATCCCTTCTGTCTGTGTTTCAAAGACTGTCAGGCAGCTTTCATTCTGTCATCTGCTCATTGACTGAATCGGATTTATATTTTTTTTACCAGAATTTGGTTCTGTTTGTGCTAATTCACATTAGCTCTAATTTGCATTGGTGCCAATGCACACTTGTGCAAATGCGCTGATGTGTATTCATTAATTCAGATTAACTAATTAGTGCAAATCCCACCCCCTCAATGAAAAAAACACTCTGCAGCATCCACGTGACTCAGAAAAAGCCAATTCGCTGTGGAAGCTACAGGCCGGATTCATAGAAATGTGAACTCACTTGAATCCATTGCAGGTTTCTCCAACATCTGTAACTGTAGTCCAACCCAACCGTACTGCACCACATTGGAGAAGGTTGGTGTAAGGCACAGATGTGGATTGGGGGAAAACTGGGCTCAAGTCCTCACTCTCAGCCATGAAGCTTGTTGGGTGCCTGTGAGACACTCACTCAGATAACGCCTTTAGACCTGTCCTGCATGGATTTGTCTAGAAGAACATAAGAACTGAGTCCTGCTGGATCAGACCAAAGGCCCATCAAATCCCACAGTGGCCAACCAGATGTCCCCAGTGATATTTAACCACTGGTATCCAGTGGCTTATAGAATCTGAACATGGGGGTTTTCACGTAGCAATGGAAGCATCATTCCATTTCCACTCTGTGTCAGTTTTGCAGGTTTTACAGATCCCGTTTCTGCACCAGCATGTGAATAATTTTTTAAAGCACATGAAAATGTGCAGTAATTCTGAACTTATTCCCACATATGCATTTTTGTATGCAATTTAACCTAAAATCTGCATTTTTATAAGCATCTTGGGGTGTGTTTGTTTTTGTTTGTTTGAGCTGAGAATGCCGTTGCCAAATTCAAAGAGATGCAGAAACCCAAGGATAACTGCAATCCAATCTGGTTCACTTAAAACTGTGGAGCAAATGAAATCCCCTAGCTTTACATAGACAGTGTGACTAGGAGCTGTCAAGAGACCTCTCTCCCTATATGAATTTGTGTTCCCCTGGCTTCCAAACCCATCTGAGTTTGTGGTCTTCTCCACACCTTGCAGCTTTGAGTTCCACAAGGGATGCATTGTGCAGAGAAGTTGCATGGCTGCTGCCTCCAAGAAACAGTCAGTCTTCTCTGACTGGTCAAGGCAAGCCAAAGCAGCCATGAGCCACTCCTCACTCAACCGATTTGGCTGCCTGAGCCATAAATATATACTCCCAGTCTAGCCACACCTCTGAATTGGGATTGGCCCCTGGCTTGTAGAGGCGGAGCAACCCAACAGACATAAGCCCCAGTGCTGGCGTGAAGGCACAACTTCTCTCTGCCTGGGCATTTTTATAAAGAAATCCATAAGGCTCTCTGTCCTAAGTGAGTTACTCTTCAAGCTTGCTACTGCTTTGGGGAGGGGGCCAAAATCCAAAGGCCACATACAAACTGGGTTCCTTCCCCCGCCTCTCCCTTTCACGACACTAAATTTTTCCGGTCTTCTGCTTGAAGAAATAATCCATAAAAGGAGCCCCCAGAGGGAGATCTTAATGAGAGAAGTCAGTATTTGTCTTTGGCGAGGAAGGTTTTGTCTGGCCATTATTTCTGTTCAGTCCCAGGGGAGCTGCTACCCTTAAGATGAACGGCCTTTGTTGTTCATGCAGGATCTGATGTGGCTTGGATCCTGGCAAACTTTAGATGGGGGAGACCGTATGCTGTTCCGCTTTCCCTCATTAACTGGAAAAGAAGCATGGGTAATAGCTCTGCTCCCACTGCTGGGAATAGCAAATTATCGTGATCATTTATTCTTAAACGGGTTTGCTGTTTCGGATAGCTGTGATGTTTTGTGGGCTGGGCTGTGAGACGTTAGCCTGACTCTTCAGTCATTTTGGAATCTGTGGTTTTGTCGGTTAAGAACACAAGATCCAGTGAGGTGTAGTGGTCAGAGTGCTGGACTGGAACTATTTTTATCCTCATAACACCCCTGTGAAGTAGGTGAAGATGAGAGAGTGAGTGGCAGGCCGTGAGTGTCTAACTGGAGTTTTCTCTGCAGGATGTTTTGTTGGCCCTGATTACTAGGTGATTCCTATCCACTGAAATCCCTTGAGTTTTGTAACCTTATCCCGGGGAGGGGGGATTACTACTACTACTACTACTACTACTAATCATCATCATCACCATCATCTATCATATTATAAATATAGAAAACTCAGACCAATACATAAATAGGCATAATGGGTTGGGGCCAGACTTCGACAGAGCAGACCCAGTGAAATCAGTAAGCCCCATTGATTTCAGTGGGTCTACTTTAATTAAGTCCGGATCTGACCCATTATGAACATGTTGTGAACATAAATACTAAATGTTAGAAAAGAAGCTTTTACAGACAATGAAATGCCAATCCTCAGTCTAATAATTATATTAAATGCCAAACACCACTTTAGATTAGCAGTGCAAACCTATACAGATCTACTCAGAAGTAAACCCCATTGCATTCAATGGCCCTTACTCCTAAGGGTTGGATCCAGGCTTCCTGTAGGCCCATTTAAATCAGTGGGACTTAAGCTAGCAATTGCTATGTTCTCCCTGTGATCTCAGTGGGGCTATTCTTAATCATGACTGGATCCAACTCTAAATCTTTTATACAGCTGCTTCTTCATGTTTGGTTAAACAGTCAGCATTAATATCAAAGCAGTATATACCATAAATATTCCATCACAGATCTCCATATTTCACAAAATTGCTTATATTTACCTTCTTCTTTTCGATAAATGGTCAGTTTAACCAGTAATAACAAACCCCAAACCTTATTTACCCATTTCCAAAACTCTTGCAGCCATCATTCTAGCTGCAATCAATAAATACATAATTGGCACATGAATACATTGGAGGGTTTGTGCCTTTCACAAAATCCAGCAGTCAAGAGTAATGTTTCTGGTACTAATTTAATTTTCAGCGTTTCATTTATTATAGCTCTAAGCTTTTCCTAAGAATTACCTTCTGCTGGGTCCGGCTGTGCATCCATCTAACCTGACAGGCAGCTGTCTGACATTCCTTTCGCTGGAGATTGCAGGGAATGAGTGAACGTGGCAAGCTGTGCAAGCAAATCATGTGTTCTGATGAGGATCTATGCGCATTCTGCCTTATCCCAGGGATGCTCTGACTTGGATTCCTGCACTGAGCAGGGGGTTGGACTCGATGGCCTTGTAGGCCCCTTCCAACCCGACTATTCTATGATTCTATGATCCCCAAGTTGGACCACTTGCCCATCTAGCCCAGAGGCAAAATCAAGCCCACTCTGTGTCCCAAGCCCCCCTCCAGGGTCCCTCACTGTTTGTGCTGTTTTCTCCCCGTTCTAAAAGGTTGCAGGGCCTCTCCAAAGGCTTTGTTCCTGGCAGGAAGAGCTTGAAGCTAAAATAGGCTGGTATGTTTGGCTTGCCTCTTTTGCTTTTGGCCCCACCCTCCCCTGGAAAGCGGCCCCTGAGAGCTTCTCCAAAATGGAACGCAGCCCTCAGGCTAAATTGGGTTCTGCACCCCAGATCGAATGCTTCTTCTTACCAGCAGTGGCTCCCAGACAGAGAGGAAGCGCTCCTGCCAACTGCTCCCTGGCCCTGTGGGTCCATCTAACTCACTGTTGCCTCGCTGAGCGGCAGTGACTCTCTCAAGGGCCTTCGTGCAGGGGACTCTTTCCCCTCCATACCTGGCGATCGCCAGAGAACGTGGGACCTTTTGCGCGCAAAGTATGCGCTCTGCAAATGCCCTTCGCCTAGAAATAAAGCAAGATTCCAGTCCCCATGGTTCCAAATAAAGGGTTCATTTAATAGGAGCATAGGAAGCTGCCCTAGCCACAGTCAGACGGTCAGTCCATCTAGTCCAACTACTGTTGGCCTGCCAGGGTTTCAGATCATTGCTAGGTATTTAAAAGATGAGGCGCCCGTAGGTCACAAAGCTGCATAAAATCTGCATATCATTTATATCTCCATATTGAAATCCAGAAAGAATTGCTAGGATTCGCTTAAATTTCGCAGGAGGCAAAGCCAACCAACTAATTATAGGGGCGTTGTGGGTGCTCGACTCAGTCTGGGAGCCCATCAGACTTCCGCCCCCCCCCACTTGCCCCCTGAAACCTGGCTCGTTGAGCCACCACCCATACCCGCTGAGCTGTGTGGTGTAGTGGCTAGAGCGTTGGACTGGGAGCTGGGAGATCCGGGTTCTAGTCCCAGCTCGGCCATGGAAGCTCACTGGGTGACTTTGGGCCAGTCACAGACTTTCAGCCCAACCTACCTCACAGGGTTGTTGTTGTGGGGATAAAATGGAGAGGAGGAGGATTATATACGCCGCCTTAGGCTCCTTACAGAGGAAAAAAGGCGGGATATAAATGTAATAAGTCAAAGTCAAAGTCAGGACCTACTGGACCCATCCACTCATGCCCAGCAGCCACCCATCCTCCATGCGAGTTGCAAGCGGCCATTTCGACGGAAGATGGGGCCTCTAGTTTTTTGTATATCTAATTCTGTGCACAACGGCGGCCGTAAATGGCCATTTCTGTCCTTCTTGTGTATCTAATGTTGTGGAAATTGCCCTTTACAACCGCTGTTGGGCGCAGCATTAGATATACAAAAATCTAGAGCCCCCATCTTCCGTTGAAATGGCAGCTTGCATGGAGCAGTGGGCAGGTGCTCCCAGGCCGCTTGCCAAGCCCTCCAGGGCTTGCGCGGGTGAGTGGCGGCAGTGGCTCCTTGAGAGCCCTCCAAGCGTGGGCTTGGATGAGTCCATCCATCCCTAATTAATTTCTCAACCAAATTATCTCACATAAAAGAAATTCTTCAATTAATTTGCACTATGACCCAGCTCATCTCAAACCAATGGGAAGTTTCATCTCAGCTTAATTCCCATTCAGGGGGAAATTCAGGGGAAGGCGGGCTGCAGCATGCGGGGAGGGGAGAGCTAACCCTTCCTTCCCCAGGCGCAATCCCCCTTGAAAATTGCCCCCTGCATGCCAATTAAGTTGAGAAGAAAAAAAGAAAAAGAACATTTCATTGGCACCAATGGACCTTCAGGGATCTGGGGAAGAAATCCAGAGCCCTGGGAAATAGATCGGGGCCAGGACCCCAGGCCTAGCAGTGCCCCTGTTGCCAGCCATACCTGGGGATGCTGGCACTCGAACACGAGACCTTCTGCATGGAAGGTATGAGCTCTCCCCCTGAGTCACCTCCTTTGGGCTTTTCCACAGTAATCACGATAAGCATTGGGATAAGTGTTTCTTTCTCTGTTGCATTTCCCCCAATGTCACTCATAAGCTCTGGCAACCTTCCCCTTCTTAGTGCCTCCCAGATGTGTTAGTCTGCAACCCCCATCAGCCCCAGCTAGTTTGCCCTGGGTCATGCAGGCTGGGGTTGATACGAGTTGAAGTCCAGTACATCTGGAAGTCACCAGATTGGGGAAGGCTGAGATCAGGTCCCCATTTGGTCCCCCAAATTAGTTTTTCTCCCCCCCCCCCGGCCCTGGATGAGGACAACTCCCACAAAGGCCTCCCTGGCTGGCTCAATTTTGCATCCTTCCCTGCACCTTCTGTAGTGCACGGATGGGTCCCAAGCCATGTGAGAAATTAAAGGATTTTCAAAGCAATTTCGTCACCGCAGAATACGTACACAAATTTTGTCACCATTTAGTTTCGAGTCACTTCCCGTTCCCCTCCTCCCAAAATGCATTTGAGTAAATTATATTTTAATAGAGCGATTTTCTTTTGGAGGATTTCTGCCTCGCGTGGCTTCCGAGGAGAGCTCAGACGGAATGAACCGGCGCTCCCCTCAGCAGGAACACCCGATCTTTAATTGAAACCTAATTGTTTACTAAACCGCTCGAACCAGAAGGGAAAATTACTATAATTTTGGTCTGCAGATGACTCCTTCTCCCCCCCACAACTTTTTTTTTAAAAGTGGGGATTGAATTTTAAGGAGAATGGGAACATTATCTTCGATGATACATAAACAGAAAGCGATTATCATTAAACTGTCAGCAGCAACTGGATTCGGATAACGAGTCTCGGTGGCGGTGAGAAATTATATGCAAATGATTTTGGAGGATTCATCAGTGGGTTCTGTCTGTGCTATGTGAATGGAGAAGGGCTAAAGATGCTTTTTCTTGGGCGGTGGGAGAAAAGACAGCCAAGGTCATCCAGGCCAGCCTTTTGGGCCAATGGTGTGTTGATTTGGTGTGTAGATTTGCTGGCCCCTTTTATTCCCATATATGGGGCTTCTTTGGGGACCAGAGGTCCAATGCAGTCAACGGCAGTGGAGAACCTTATTTTATACTAGCCAACAGTCTGTCAGATTTGATGGAGAACTCAGTTCTTTTTCCAGCCCTGCTCAATAACAACCCCAAGTAAAAACAACGAAGAGTCTCGTGGCACCTGAAAGATGAACAGATTTATTCTGGCATCGGCATGCTTGGATGTAGTCTGCTTGTCAGATGCATGAACTACACTGAGACCTGCCCGCCCACCCACGGCCCCCGTCACTGAGAACCAAGCTGACATTTCTCTGCCTAGCTCCGCCCCTTCATAGGCACGTCCAGGCCCTGCCTTCTGTGTCTCGGTCACACCAGCGTGTGACAGATTGTTTGGCCCTGGCTCTTATAGAGAGCAGTATAATTTCCACCCTTTAAAGCAGAGGTGTCATACCTCTTTCAGCCCGAGGGCCCGCTTCCATTTCAGAGAAGGTCTCGGGGGCCGCATGCCAGTGGTGGGTGGGGCCAAAGGCAAAGGGGTGGGACCAAAAATACCGGCATATTTTAGCCTAAATCTCTTCCTGCCAGTAACTCAGCCTTAGGAGAGGCATTTCACCCTTTTAGAAAGGGGGGGGGAGCCGCACAAAAATTGGGAAGCCACCAAACAATTGGTGGTCTGGAAAAGAGGGTCTGGCCAAAGGGGGAACACACCTGGGGAAACTCAGAGGGCTAGATTTGGCGCTCCGGAGGGCCAGACATGGTCCCTGGGCCTGAGCTTCTAGAGCCCTGGCATAAACAGGACTTAAATAGATGGACCAATCGTCTGACTCTATATCTAGATTCCTATTTAATTCAGCCCATTTATTCAAAGCCTTGAGGAGTGGCATCTTACGTTATAGTTAGATAAAGGACCATAGCTCAGTGGTAGAGCACATACTTTGCGTGCAGAAGTGCTGGGATAAAGTCCAGAGTGAGAGTGGGATTGACCCCTGCCTGAAACCCTGGACAGCTGCGGCCAGCCATTGCAAGCTGTACTGACCTGCGCGTGGTCTTACGTGACATCGTCCTGCTCGAACAGGGACTCCTAGCTAGGGATGTCAGAGAATTTCACCACGAATCCCGGGGAGGCCGAATGCGTTCCTTATTTTGGCACGTCTAGTCTACGTAAACATTTACGTAGACTACGGCGAAAATAAGGAGAACGCAAATAGCGTAGCATCTACACTATTTGCGTTCCCCTTATTTTCGCCGTAGTCTATGTAAATGTTTACGTAGACTAGACATGCCAAAATAAGGAACGCAAATGGTGGCGCCCGTGGGCGCCGCCATTTGCGTACGCGTGGTTTTGTTTTGTTTTTTAACTCAGCTGTGATAGGCTACGTAAACCTTTACGTAGCCTATCACGGCTGACTGCAGGGATGCAAACGGCGGCGGCTACGGCCACCGCCATTTGCAGACCCTGCCGGCCAGGATTCGCGGCGGGAGGGACGGGGCGCCTCCCCTCCGGCCAGAATTTCGGGGGGGAGGGACGGGATGCCTCCCCCCTGGCCAGAATTTCGGGGGGAGGGACGGAGCGCCTCCCCCCCACCGCGAATCAAATTTCGTAAAAGGTAAGTGACTTTCGTACATCCCTACAGTCCTAGCTAATAGCTCAGGCAAGGAGACGCCCACAGGAGCAGGCCCATGACAGAGCAGATTCAGGACCAACGCCAGTACTTCAGGAACCAGCCGTAGGCTTTGCATTGGGGTCCAGTTTCATGGAGAGCCATCTTGGCACCAGGGTTCACACAAGTTACCCCAGCACTGGCCAGGAGAATTTTTCCAGAAGCTCCACACCCAAAAGCGCTGTTAAAGGACCGGTGCCCTTTTCTGGAGTTGCTGACCTCTCTTGGGGTGAGGCTTGGAGGAGTGAGAGGTGGGTTGGAGGATTCTCAGGGTCTCCCTGCTCACTAGTCCAAGCTCCACTCCTCAAGGTCAGAGGGCCACAGCACCTCCTGGGAGTCACATGAACAGGATGCAGGATCCGAGGCAGAGGGGCCCAGTTCAGAAGGACCGAGGGCTGGTAACATTACCTCCCTGCCGTGGCCGTTGCTGGAGACCTCAGTCTCCAGGGGCTCTCATTCCTTGGTTATGACAGGGACCAGGCCTTCTGTTTCTATATTCCCATTTGCCTGCTGGAACCAGTTGCTCTTCACATCTTCTCAGACCCGGAACCCACCAAAATACCGCATGGAAGCCACTTCCAATGTATGCTTGTGTGTATCTCACTATGTACGCCTGACTCTCGTGATACCAATCATTTTTTAGGGAGGGATCCTAGCTGTCAGGGTAGAGCACATGTGTTGCATGGAGAAGGCCCGCAGTTTAGTCCCCAGCACCTCCAGTTAAACGCACCACAGGTAACCGCTGACGGCAGTCTCCCTACCTGAGAGCCTTTGCTGCCTGGACAATCCTGGGCTACATGAACCCAAAGCTGATAAAGGGACAGTGCCACCCCTTCGTAGCTGACAGGATTCTCCAGTGCCACCAAGTTAATTATGTTCCCCCTGCCCTGCCTAGACAATACGTATTAGCCTCAGTAGGCAAATCAAACCTCCATGTTAAGAGGCACTATACCACCAAATACCAGCCTAGGAAGCTGCCTTAGACCAGGCCAAAACCATTGGTCCGTTGAGCCGATTATTGTCTCATCTGACTCTTCTCCGGGGTCTTGGGTAGAGACGGGGCTTTCCCATCACCTGAGCCCCTTTTTAACCAGAGGTGGCAGGGATTGAACCTGGGGCCCTCTGCATGTAAAGCAGGGGTTCTGCTGTCCTGCTTTTCCCAGGCCCGCCATGCAAGTCAATGCCTGCCTTACCAGGAGCAGTCCTGTGGCTCCAGGATCAGGCAGTTCAAATTACCAGGGAATTGTCAGGCCTGGCTTTCTGTCACACGCTGGCAGCCCGACACAGAACACACAAATAACAGCGAGATTCTATTGTAGCGGTTCAGGTTACAGCTTTCCAGAGCTTGGCGCAAAGCTTACCTGTTCATAGCCCCAATTAATCACATAGCCTAGGCAAAGGCTATCAACACGTTGCTTCGTTCAAAAGAAAGTTCCAAGGCTAGAATCCACACAGAGTCAGAGTAGGTGTTCCAGTCCAGCGATACATATATATTCCAGTTAGAGACTATAACAAAATGGGATTCAAGGCAGACAAGAATTGGGATGTCGGAGAAATTCGTTTTGGGGGTGCATCTTGGCGGGTTTTCACCAGCTTGGCCCCCCAGACACCAGTTCATGGTTTCCCACTTTTAAAAAATTTGTGCAGATTGCAATTTTGCACAAAATCATAGGTATACATATTTACAGAAATCATGGTTCGCGCAAAATCACGGCTGTAAATAGTGGAAATTACAGCTGAAATTTGCGCAAATTGTGCAAACGCAGCTGCAGTTTGCGCAAATGTCTATTTATGCCCATTTTTAAAAACCCCAAAAAGTTCCCGGATTTCCCAAAAAACCTGTGGCTCAGCTTGCAAATGCAAGCTGAGTCAGGGGTACTGCAGAAATCTGGCAAGCCCCAAAAGAGCCGTATTTTCTGGTGACAGACCTCGCTATGTGGGACTAGATAGATCCTGACAGCTTGGTGGAAGCTCCATATTGAGGCAGAGGTGGTGCGCCTCAAACGCAGAAATGTGGGTTCATTTTTGGCCAGTCATATGCCTCTTAACTTTTCCCTAAGCTGACACTGAGTTCCCAACATCCCGACAATTAGATGGGTGGTTACAGGGATGTGAGCGTGGCAGATCTGAATGCTGGAATGCATGGCGGAATCCACAATGGGTTTTGTCATGCACATCAGGTGTTGGTGTGGCGATGACAGCCCACAGTGCTTTCCACTGAATGGAAAGGGCATGGCGGAGCGTTGGATCTTCTCTTTCCCATCCCCCACCTCCACTTCTGAGATCTTGTCACCGGGGCTTTTTGCTGTCAAGAAGATTCCTGCCTGGAAGGAGAAAATGACAGCGAAATGGATTTTATTGGCAGAGCCAGCTTACGTTGCAAGCAGAGGCCTGAAATGAAGCATTTGATTCTCTTCCTCCCTTCCTTTTTTATTCTGCTCTATTTCTCTTCTGGGCTGCCTGCCGCGTTAGAGAACGGACTTGCAGACACACAGTCACACCTTCCATTTATAGAAATAAAGGGCCGATTAGATGTAACACAAATATGGAATGCTCATTTAGTGCATCCTTGTTGCACGCTTGTAATACATACGGTGGATGTCTCCCCAGATCGCCACTGGTTCTGGATCCTGGAGGTGGGGGGTCCTGACAAAGGAACACTCAGTGCACCTTCCACCCTATAAGAAGTGTGGTGTTCACACAAAGAAAGAACTTAAGCAGAGCCCTGTACATCCGACTAAAGATTTCCCTCCTTCCCACAGTGGCTAGCCAGATGTCTCTGGGAAGCAGGGTCCATCTCCCCCTGCTGATATTACCTCTCTTACTGTTGAGCATCTGGTAAACTGAGGTAGACTCTCTCTGAACAAAGGTGCTCCATTCCTAATGGAAGCAGGGCCATTCCGCCCACCGTGCTGGAGACCTCCCTCACAAAGGCCCCCCTCCCGCAACTGTCACCAGCAGCAGCCATTCCAGCAGTCTGTACAGGAAGAGCGGAGTGGGGGAAGCTGACCCGTTCCACCAGCCCTGCTGAAAGACTTACTTTCCCCCCCTCTTCCCTCCCCATCTCTCTTTCCTTGTGTGTTGTGTGTTTTTAGATTGTAAGGCTGCAGGCAGGGACTGTCTTGTTTAATTTAGGAGCCCTTTTGGCTGAGCAGCAGGATAAAAAATACTTTAAATAAATCAGTGAACATCATGGCTGTTAAGAGCATAAGCATTGCCCTGGTGGATTAGACCAAAGGTCCATCTAGTCCAGCAAGCTGCTTCCCACGGAGGTCAACCCGATGATCTGGGAAGCCCCTGAGCAGGGCACGGAAGCAACCGTCTGCTCCTGCCATTGTCCTTCAGCAACTGGTATTTGGAAATAGTCTGTCCCTGAACCTAATGGTTCCATCTAGCCATCATGACAAATAGCCATGGATAGACCACTCCTCTTCCTCCTCCTCCATGAATTTGCCTAATCCCCTTTTTATTTAATTAAAATATTAACTTTTATATCCCACTTAAAAAAAAGAAGTATGGGGTTTTTTGGTTGCAAAGTGGCTTTTAAATCAGATTTTAAAAACAACAAAACTAATCCAAATGACAAAAACAGTGGGCAAAGTTGATTCCTGGTGGTCACGCCAGGAGGATCATCCTTCCGATGTGCCTGCTGGGAACCAAATGACACCAGGGGGCGTGGCCATGCCCCCTTTGCCATCACAGCTATGGCCACACCTCTGACACCAGGGGGCGTGGCCATGCCCCCTTTGCCGTCACACTATGGCCACGCCTCTGACACCAGGGGGCGTGGCCATGTCCCTTTGCCATCACGGCTATAGCCACGCCTCTGACGCCAGGGGGCGTGGCCATGCCCCTTTGCCATCACGGCTATGGCCACGCCTCTGACTCCAGGGGGCGTGGCCATGCCCCTTTGCCATCACGGCTATGGTCTCGCCTCTGACGCCAGGGGCGTGGCCATGTCCCCTTTGCCATCACGGCTATGGCCCTGCCTCTGACCCCAGGGGGCATGGCCATGCCCCTTTGCCATCACGGCTATGGCCCCGCCTCTGACGCCAGGGGGCGTGGCCATGCCCCTTTGCCATCACGGTTATGGCCCCGCCTCTGATGCCAGGGGGCGTGGCCATGCCCCTTTGCCATCACGGCTATGACCCCGCCTCTGACGCCAGGGGTGTGGCCATGCCATGCCCCCTTTGCCATCACGGCTATGGCCATGCCTCTGACACCAGGGGGCATTGCCATGCCCCTTTGCCATCACGGCTATGGCCCCGCCTCTGACGCCAGGGGCGTGGCCATGCCCCCTTTGCCATCACGGCTATGGCCCCGCCTCTGACACCAGGGGGCATAACCATGCCCCCCTTATTTATTTATTTATTTATTTATTTCATTTCTATACCGCCCAATAGCCGAAGCTCTCTGGGCGGTTCACAAAAATTAAAACCAAACGACACACAATAAAACAATTTAAAATATACAGAACATTAAAACCACAATATAACAATACAACCACAATAAAACCTAGCAGCACTGCAGGAGTTTAAAATACAGATTTAAAACAGCAAAGATAAAAATTTAGAAAGCTAAAATGCTAAAATGCCTGGGAAAATAAAAAGGTCTTCACCTGGCGCCGAAAGGCATACAATGTAGGTGCCAGGCGAACCTCACTAGGGAGCTCATTCCAGAGCCGGGGTGCCACAACAGAAAAAGCCCTCCTCCTAGTAGCCACCCGCCTCACTTCCTTTGGCAGGGGCTCATGGAGAAGGGCCGCTGATGATGATCTTAAGGTCTGGGCAGGCGCATATGGGAGGAGGCGATCCTTCAGGTAACCTGGCCCCAAGCCGTTAAGGGCTTTGAATGTTAACACCAGCACTTTGAATCGGGCCCGGAAATGGACTAGCAAACAGTGCAGCTGGAAAAGTACTGGCGTGATATGAGCTCGCAGGCCAGTCCCTGTTAACAATCTTGCTGCCCTATTTTGGACCAGCTGAAGTTTCTGGACCGTTTTCAAAGGCAGCCCCACATATAACGCATTGCAGTAATCCAGACGAGATGTTATCAGAGCATGGATAACTGTAGCAAGGCTCTCTCTGTCCAGATAAGGGCGCAGTTGGTATACCAGCCTAAGCTGATGAAAAGTGCTCTGTGCCACTGAGTTCAGATGTGCCTCAAGTGACAGTTCTGGGTCCAAGAGCACCCCCAAATGACGAACGTGATCCTTTAGGGGGAGTGCAACCCCCTCCAGAACAGCCTGAATATCACCTAGCCGGGCTGACGAACCACCCACTAACAGTACCTCGTCTTGTCTGGATTGAGTTTCAGTCTATTGGCCCTCATCCAGTCCATTACTGTGCTCGGGCCCTGATTCAGAACAGCCACTGCCTCACCTGGTTTTGATGAGAAAGAGAGGTAGAGCTGGGTGTCATCCGCATATTGATGGCACCTCAGCCCATACCTCCGGATAACCTCCCCCAGCGGTTTCATGTAGATGTTAAACAGCATGGGGGATAAAATAGAGCCCTGTGGAACTCCATGGCACAATTGCCATGGCACAGCACAGAGCAATAATCCCCCAGCACCACCTTCTGGAATCAGCCATCCAAGTAGGAGCGGAACCACTGTAGTGCAGTGCCTCCAACTCCTAACCCAGACAACCTATCCAGAAGGATACCATGGTCAATGGTATCGAAAGCCGCTGAGAGGTCCAGGAGAATCAACAGGGTCGCACTCCCTCTGTCCCTCTCCCGGCAGAGGTCATCCCACAGGGCGACCAAGGCAGTTTCCGTTCCAAAACCAGGCCTGAAGTCCGATTGAAATGGATCTAGATAATCCGTTTCATTCAAGAGTGCCTGGAGCTGTCCTACAACCACCCGCTCAAGCACCTTGCCCAGGAAGGGGATGTTGGCAACTGGCCTATAATTGTTAACATCCTCTGGGTCCAGGTTAGGCTTTTTCAGGAGTGGTCTGATTACCGCCTCTTTTAAAGCGGCTGGCACCACTCCCTCTCTCAAGGAGGAATTTACAACCTCCTGGACCCAGCCGGACAACCCCTCCTCGTTTGATTTAATAAGCCATGAAGGGCAAGGGTCGAGCACACAATTGGTCGATCGGACTTGGCCAAGCACCTTGTCCGCATCCTCAGGCCTCAGTAACTGAAACTCATCCAATAAAACTGGACCAGACGGTGCTCTGAACGCCTCTACCAACGGAACTGCATTAATCGTGGTGTCCAATTCATGACGAATCTGAGCGACTTTATCCTCAAAGTGCCGTGCAAACTCGTCACAGCGTGCCACCGAGGGTTCCACCGTCTCTCTCCCTGGCCCAGAATGTAACAGGCCGCGAACCACTCGGAAAAGCTCCGCTGGACGACTCTGAGAAGATGCAATGCTGGTGGAAAATAACTGTCTCTTTGCCACCCTCACCGCCACAGAGTAGGCTCGATAGTGGTAGGGATGGCGGAGAATTTCTCCCCGAAACTTTGGGGGGCCGAGCGCCAACGTGTTCGGCCCCCCGAACAAGTTTCGGGGAGAAATTCTCCGCACCCCCCGCACCCCGCACCCCCCCCCGGGACGGGACTCACCTTTGCCGAATGTCCGTCCCGGCGGCAGGTCCAGCCGGCGGTTCGGCGGGTGTTCGTGCGGGGCAGGAGCGGCAGCCGGTCTTTCGACCGGCTGCCGCCGCCGCCATTCCAATAAAAGAAAAAAAAAAAACGCCCCCGTGATAGGCTACGTGACGATTAACGTAGCCTATCACGGCTAGATTTGCAAAGTCAGCCGTGATAGGCTACGTAAATCGACACGTAGCCTATCACGGGTGACTTTAAAAAAAAAAAAGCGCGTACGGGTAATGGCGGCCCCCGTAGGGAGCCGCCATTCGCGTTCCTTATTTGGTCGCTGTAGTCTACGTAAAGATTTACATAGACTACAGCAACCAAATAAGGAACGCGAATGGCGGCTCCCTATGGGGGCCGCCATTAGCGTACGCGCTTTTTTTTTTTTTTAAAGTCACCCGTGATAGGCTACGTGACGATTAACGTAGCCTATCAGGGCTGACTTTGCAGATCTAGCCGTGATAGGCTACGTTAATCGTCACGTAGCCTATCACGGGGGCGTTTTTTTTTAAAAAAAACAACTTTGGAGTTCGCGGCCGGGCGAGGCGGGAAGCCTCCTCCCCGGCCTGAATTTCGGCCGGGCGAGGCGGGAAGCCTCCCCCCCCGGCCTGAATTTCGGCCGGGCAAGGCGGGAAGCCTCCCCCCCCGGCCTGAACTTCACGGGGGGAGCAGCGAAGCGCCTCCCCCCCACCGCGAACAAGCTTCGACGACAGGTAAGTGACTTTCGTCCACCCCTAGATAGTGGGCTCTTACCTGTGTTCGGTCAGACTCAGCACGAGTTTTCCTCCACCTGCGCTCTAGCCGTCTCCCCTCTTGCTTCATTGCCCTCAGCTCAGGTGTATACCAAGGAGCTGGCCGGGCTCTGCTCAGAGGGAGAGGGCGCTTGGGCGCGATTGTGTCAACCGCCCGAGTCATCTCTGCATTCCACAGAGCGACCTGGGCTTCGACAGGAGCACCAGCCATACCAGCGGGAAAATCCCCCAGAGCCCTCTGGAATCCATTGGAATCCATTAATCTCCTGGGGCGGACCATTTTAATAGGTCCCCCACCCTTGCAGAGGGGAAAGGCCGCCAGGAGTCTAAACCTCAGCAGGAAGTGATCTGACCATGACAAAGGGACAGATGTTAATTCCTCCACTTTCAGATCACCATCCTCCTGCCCAGTCGAGAAAACCAGATCAAGTGTGTGTCCTTTTATATGCGTTGGGCCGATGACATGTTGGGACAGCCCCATGGTTGTCATGGCGGCCATGAAGTCCTGAGCCGCCCCGGATACAGTGGCCTCAGCATGGAAGTTGAGATCCCCCAGGACCATCATCCTGGTGGTCCTCAACACCAAGTCCGAGACCACCTCCGTCAGCTCAGGCAGGGAGTCTGATGGGCAGCGGGGTGGGCGGTACACCAACAGAATCCCTAATCTGTCCCGGGTACCCAACACAAGGTACAAACACTCAAGATCTGCACTCGAATGAGCAGGAAGCCTGGAGAGGGAGATTGAATTCCTATAGACCATGGCAACCCCCCCTCCCCGACCCTCAAGTCGGTGTTGGTGCTGCACCGAGTACCCAGGAGGGCACAGCTGGGAGAGAGTAACCCCTCCCAGTTCCCCCACCCAGGTCTCAGTAATACATGCCAGGTCAGCCCCCTCATCCACAATCAAATCATGGATGAGGGAGATTTTATTTTGGGCTGACCTGGCATTCAGCAGCAGCAGCACCAGACCCGAAGGCAGACTGGTAAGGCTGCCAGGAACCATCAGGTTGGGGGAAGAACCAGAAGAGGGGACAGCTGTAACGTATCTAGCCCCTCTTCTCCTCAGCTGGCCTGTTAATCCCCCAACGCCATACCTCCCCCTGCCCGTGACCACAGTTATGGTTGCACCTCCCCGACCCCCTGAGTTGCCCAATAGTCCTCCCAGGCACATATTAAAATGTTAGGATATAAAATGCACAACAGTTTAAAAGAATATAAAAGATAAAAGAGATAAAAGAGAACAGCAGCTAAGAAGGAGCAGATAGTCCACGTTTGCCCCTTTCCCCTTGTCTTTAAAGCTGCTGCCCTCTGCTGCTGCTATTTGCTGCTGGTATTTGCTGCTGGTCTCTGGAGAAGCAGGTGGGTAGGTCTTCAGGTCCTACGCGACTCCGCACTTGGCGCAACGCTGAGGCGCACGCCGAGGTGCTGCCTCTGGCAGCCCCGCCTTAAGTACCTGTGGGCGGGGGCAGAAGCAGGCTCAGGCTCAGGATCACCCGGTGCAGCTGCTGGCTGGTCCTCCTTTCCCAGGCTCCTTCCCTTTACCATCACGGCTATGGCCACGCCTCTGATGCCAGGGAGCGTGGCCATGCCCCTTTGCCATCACGGCTATGGCCCCGCCTCTGATGCCAGGGGGCGTGGCCATGCCCCCTTTGCCATCACGGCTATGGCCCCGCCTCTGATGCCAGGGGGCGTGGCCATGCCCCTTTGCCATCACGGCTATGACCCCGCCTCTGACACCAGGGGCGTGGCCATGCCCCCTTTGCCATCACGGCTATGGCCACGCCTCTGACGCCAGGGGGCGTGGCCATGCCCCTTTGCCATCACGGCTATGGCCATGCCTCTGACGCCAGGGGGCGTGGCCATGCCCCTTTGCCATCACGGCTATGGCCACGCCTCTGACGCCAGGGGGCGTGGCCATGCCCCCTTTGCCATCACGGCTATGGCCCCGCCTCTGACACCAGGGGTGTGGCCATGCCCCCTTTCCCATCACGGCTATGGCCCCGCCTCTGACGCCAGGGGCGTGGCCACACCCTCTGACGAAATTCAGCCTGCACTGCGGGGGGGCAGCTGGATGACCGTTCTGCTTGCCCTCCCCTGCTCCTTCCTTCACAGGGGAGATGCTCCAGCCCCAATGTCACAGTTCTGAAGAAGCCCACATCCCCTGCAGCCCACATCGGCACAGAGAAGCCCCAGCCCTAGCTATGGATGGGAGGACCGGGGATACTCAGTCTCACCAAAACTCTCTGACCTTCACTTCAAGGCTTGGTTTGTCTCGCTCCCATTTTCGTTGGCCATCTGTTTTTGGGTTTGTTCAAACAGGAAGAGTGGGCGTTTTGAATGGGGAATGAGTACTTCTGTGTGCATTTTTCAAAAGTGCGCACTTTTCCCCATTGCTTTAAGCATGAAAATCCGAAATTGGTGGGGGAGGGGGGTGAATACGTATTTCAAAGTGTGCATTTAAACACACACACACACACACATTTTTCAAACGCAATTGTGAGTTCGGGAATGTGCAAACATTTCCGCAAACAATGCACTGCTGTTTGTGTTCACATTTGGGAATGTAAACAGGACAAGTCTGGATGCTTTGTCAACAGAACTGCAATTCTTGTACCCCCGTTATGGATGTGTGTAAGACACAGGCACCAAAATCAAGTACACCACTAATAAAATCTCCCAGTTACATGCTGTGGGCACATCTGCAATCCCATGCACAGTAACATGGGTGTAAGCAGCTTTGAACTCAGTGGGGCTCACTTCTGACAGCAGAGGTCCAACTTGTCAGTGCATTGAGCTTTAGCCAATGACTGCCAGCCAGGCAAAATGCAACCTTTTAGCTTCTTGTTAGAAATGCAAACACCCTTGCCAAGAAGTGCTCCCATTTAAATGGCTAGCCTGAAGTAGGAAGCCCATCAAAGAAAAGAAAAGCCGCTTCCACCCTCTGCTCAATTACTTTCCTCATTCTCTGACTTCCTGCATGATAATCTGTCACAAACAACAGTCAAACTTGAAAGCCTTGTTATCACCTCCTTCACTTGCCAGAGCAAGGAGAGTCCATCGGTTACCCTGGTGCTCCAGCAGATGACATCACTGATCCTGCTCTGAAAAAGTTCCCCTGTGTCTCCCACCCCCATCCTGCAACACTGTCCCACCCCCAGATCAGTTCCCTCCTGCTGTCTCCACATGGGCAAAGGATGGTGCTGTTTGGTTCTGGTATCTTTCTGCTTTGAATGTCATTCCTACCTTCCTATAGTCTCTGATCTAGCAGAGGTTCAGGATGGGAGGAGAAGGGCTGGTTTGGAAGTGCATGTTCGTTGCAGGGCTGCAACCCCCACCAGCGGTGTGAGGGTGCGTGTGAACGGCTCACTACGCATCAAAATGCCACCGAGAAAGCGGCCCGCCTCGTCTCCGAGGGAATTGCTGCGTTTCAGTCATTTGGGTGAAAATGAACCAAACTAAATTCTCAGCCACCCTGATCCCAAAATCCTTCGGGCGTTTTGCCAGAGGAGGAGGAGGAGGAGGAACCCCAAAATGTTTTTTTGTCTTTAGGCACAATTTCAGCACAGGGGAGCCACTTGAGCATCATGGCAAAGGAGGGTGCAGATTTGCATATAATTTGCATGTGCTAATGTCTGTGTACAGATGCAGATTTGGAAATAATGAGTCTGATCTAAACAGAAACACAGTTAGTGGGGAGACTGTGTCCAAGTGGCTGTCTGCCTGCTGCTTTGTCTGCTCACAGAGAGCCAGTGTGGTGTAGTGGTTAGAGTGCTGGGCTGGGATGGCGAAGTCCCCACTCAGCCATGAAGCCGCTGGGTGGCTTTGGGACAGTCACTGGCTCTCCACCTAGCCTGCCTCACAGGGTTGTTGTGAGGGTAAAATGGAGGGGAGGAGGACCACTTCAGTGGCCATGGGCTCCTTGAAAGAGGAAAAAAGGCAGGGTTTAAATGTAAGAATAAGGGACCAATCCTAGGGCCGCTAGTCAGCGGCTAGACAGCCATAGGATAAGTCAGTTTCGAGGAAATGGCCTCGGAGTCCAGGCTGGAGAACCGACCTTCCTGCCCTCCTGCGCTGCCTCGCAGGCAGGTCGGAATGGCCCCACACTCCATGCTTGGAAGAGGAGCACGGAGAAGCGAAAATGGGGCATTCCGAGGGGCATTCCGGGGTGGGGAAGGCATAAATGCCAGTACAACACATCCTAAACAGCTGTCTAGCTGCAAATGCAGGGGGGCTGAAGCACAGAGGGGATGATCCCCTCCGCGATCCTCTCGCCATGCATTGGATAGGCGGTCGCCTCCAACTTTGGAGGCAGCCACCTATCCCCATAGGATTGTGCCCTAAATAAAGTAAATAAAACTGTGGATGGACAACTCCAAGGCCCCTTATGCCCTCCCTTCTTATGGTTCTATATCTTCAAACCAAACTTGGACTAGACCACCCTTCAAAGAGAGGACTGTCCTCTGTGATGTAGGACACCTGGCCACTCTAGTTCAGCCACTTCTCCCCAGGTCTTGAGCCCATTTTGACTCCGTGACACCAGCAAGCCTTCTGCTGCTGTGGGGGAACTAAGGTGTTGGAGCCCTTCCTGGTGAATCTTTTCTGCCCCTGCAGGTAGGGAGGCAGGGATTCAAAGTCCCCCCTTTGGGGAGGGCTAGAAAGCGGCTCACCCTCCAGAGAGCAGCCCCCTCCACCCCCCTCCTGTCGCATCAGAAATATTAAATTATCTTTCATTTCCTACAGCCCATGGGGGAAAGACAGTTCAAAAGGCGGGCTGTACGGAGAGCTAATAAGGAATATGAATCCTCATTTTATTCGTTTTGATCAGTGTGTGTGGAATCATAATTGCGGTAATAAGCACTTGACATTTCCTCTGCACCTCTCAGCACAGGTTGGCTGGGCAATGTGCAAATCGGACTGGATTTAACGTGACAACTTGCCATGCGGTTATTTAAATATTGCTGGCGGGAGGATTGTACTCAGACCTGCTGAACGGAGGCAGCTGCCTGGGGAATCAAATTTGCCGAGACCCTCCAATGCAGCTCCGCCAATACAAGCCTCCATGTTTTCAAATGGCACCATGTGTCATTTGTGCACACGGACTGAATACAGACGCAGATTTATATTAATATCATAGTAGTGGTAGTATTGTTATGTGCCTAAAATGTTATGAGTGCTGCTCAGGGATGAAAAGTTAAGACAGTCCCTTCCTGCTGGGTCTTCTGCTGGTATAGTTTTCATGCCACTGCTTGCATTCCACTGACAAAACAGGACTTCAGCAGAATCTGAGAGTGGCCATAGGATTCTGTGGAAGTCCTATAGCTGCTATAGGGTTCTGGACTGGAAAAGGTTTCCTCCTCGAGGGGAGAGGAAATTTGTCCAGTCCAAGGACCCAATTCCCATCTCGGGGGCTGCATTCCATGTGTGTGCAGGGCCAAGGCAGAGTGGGCGGGGCCCAGGTGTGATTCTTACAGATGTTACACCTATTCAGAAGTAAGGAGGACAGGGCTCTGCATGTCTACTCAGAACTAAGCATGAGCAGCATGTCAACTCACAAGTAAGCAGGACAAGCCTTGTTAATTTGGTCTTGTTTAACTTCACAACTTACACTAAATGGGTTCTGTAACCAAGCTAAGACCAAACAGGTAAACAGGACCACAGACTAAAAGTCAATTGAAATCTATCAAATGCTTTATTTAGGAAACTTACAAAATTAAGGAAAGTCGCAATTTTTTTTTTTTGCTATTGTGTTTTTTTGCTACAGTTTTTGCCATGTTTCAGTTTAGCTTGAAACTGCATGTAGCAAGCAGGAGGATGAGAAGTCATAACAATAATGTTAGAAGCTCAAGTCGTTACCTCACCAGCTACATTTGTAGTGCCAGTTTTATCAATTGCAATTCTTAATCTCGTATTTTTGTTACATTCTCTTTCACTGTGATCACAGAGAAAGTTTCTAACCCTCATATAACCACCATGCTACTTTCTTTAATTTTGCAATTTTCTTAAATAAAGCATTGAATAGATTTAATCAGACAAACTGGAGAGGGTTCAGAGGAGGGCAACAAAGATGATCAGTGGACTGGAAACAAAGCCCTATGAAGAGAGACTGAAAGAACTGGGCATGTTTAGCCTTGAGAAGAGAAGACTGAGGGGAGTTCTGATAGCACTCTTCAAGTACTTGAACGGTTGTCACAGAGAAGAAGGCCAGGATCTCTTCTTGATCCTCCCAGAGTGCAGGACATGGAATAATGGGCTCAAGTGACAGGAAGCCAGATTCCGGCTGAACATCAGGAAAAACTTCCTGACTGTTAGAGCGGTGCGACAATGGAGCCATTTCCCTAGGGAGGCGGTGGGCTCTCCCACCCTGGAGGCCTTCAAGACGAGGCTGGACAGCCATCTGTCAGGGATGCTCTGACTTGGATTCCTGCATTGAGCCGGGGGTTGGACTCGATGGCCTTGTAGGCCCCTTCCAGCCCTACTGTTCTATGATTCTAAGATTTCAGTTTTTTAGTCTGTGATCACAGAATCATAGAACAGTAGGGTTGGAAAGGGCCTACAAGGCCATCGAGTCCAACCCCCTGCTCAATGCAGGAATCCAGGTCAGAGCATCCCTGACAGATGGCTGTCCAGCCTCATCTGTCCAGCCTTGATGATGTTCCCTGCTTGGACTAAGATTGGTTACCCACTGCGGTGTATAGAACACATTTGGTGTGGGTTCTGAAGTTTTAAAAGGCCCATATTAACAAGGCTCTGCATGTCTACTCAGAAGTAAGCAGGACAAGCCTCTTCATGTCCCTCAGCCAGCAGACTGTGAGTATAGGATGGCTCTAAGAGTCATTTTATTATTATTATTATTATTATTATTATTATTAAATTTATTAATCGCCCATCTGGCTGGTCACCCAGCCACTCTGGGCGATGTACAGCGTACAATAAAACAGTTTAAAACAATAAAATTCTACAATAAAAACATTTTCTAAAATACCCTAACCCACTCCAAATGCCTGCCTGAACAACCACGTCTTTAATGCACGACGGAAGCTCATTAAAGAGGGGGCATGGCGGAGTTCCCCAGGGAGGGAGTTCCACAGAGTTGGGGCCACCACAGAAAAGGCCCTCTCCCTCATCTCCACCAGTCTAGCTGTCCTGGCTGATGGGACAGAGAGAAGGTGATCCGAGGCTGATCTTGTTAAGCGGCCTGTCTGGTGTTGCTGGAGGCGCTCCTTAAGATAGGCTCTTAAGGACACTCTTCCCCCTCCCAAATAATAAAGGCCCCAAACATTGCAACGTTTCACCACAGGGAAGATGCTCCAACCCCCTGATAATTTTGGTGGTTCCCCTTTTCTCTACCCCTCCCAGGTCCATAATGTCCTTTTGTTCAGAGGCAGTATACGTTACTCCAAGTTAATGGTGGGGCAGGTTGGAGGCAGTTTGCTGGACTTGATCCAGCAGGGCTCCTCTGCTGTCCTTAGGACTGGGATGCCTTCACAGAGCATGCAATTAGCTTATGGCAGGGGTGCAGAACCTCCAACCCAGGGGCCTGATCCAGGCCACCAGGCTCCCTATTCTGGCCTGCAGAGTCTCCTCAGGCGCCTCCATCAGGCCGGCCTTCCCCTTGAGGAATCCAGACTATTTTCTAGGGTGCTTCCAGCTGAAGCTTGTATCATGCATTCACCCTGCCTCCTCCACGGAGGTTTATGCAAGGTCCAAATGTCCCAAGTTTCCATTTGTAACCCTCCCATGTCTTCCCAATGTTTCTTCTCTCTTTTTTCCTTCCACAAAATCTTTGTTAAGAAGGAAAAGGCGGAGTAGCTGTGCAATGCTTTTTGGCTGGTAGTGCTGGGAGCCCTCTGTCTGTCTGGAAGCACGCCTAATCTGCTGCATGAAGGGTGTTGTTGAGAGAGGTGTGCAGACGGCCTCTCAAAATTCCCCACCCCATTTGTGGGCAGAGAAACTGGGGGGCCAATTTCACCAAATTTCTCCAGAGGGAGGAGAAATCCTCAACAGCTGCCCACAGGGGGGGCTCAGCACTGGTCGCAGTCACGGCACAGCGCCTCTCTTTTTTCGGAAGGGTTGTCGGAGGTTTCTGCTCTACCGCTGCAAGCGGCAAGAGCATTCACTGTGTGGGCAGCCTGGCTCCCATTTTGCATCCACCACCTTGCAGGCAGGGGGGGCAGTGCTGTGCCCAGCTCCAGGGAAGAGGTGGAGCTACTGCTGGGCCTAAATCTGTCCTCCTGAAAGTTTTCTTCCCCCGTGAAAGCAGCTTCCATTATTTTAATGCCTCATTCTCAGGTGTTTTATAATTTGTTTTTGTGATGAATTTGAGCTTTCGTTTGAGCTTATCACTGCGAGGTGACTGAGGGTGCAGTGTGGGTGTTTTCTTTCTGTGACACATCTCCCCGTTGCACTGCTGCAGCCTCCCAGGCTGCCTGCACTTCATGATCTGAAAAGGCCCTAGGGGAGGAATGACCCCACAATGTCTGCCCCTGGCTTGAACTGAAGTGTGGGCAGCCAAGGAGGGTGCAAGCTGCCGGAAAGATGACTATACAGTGAAAAACAAGACACTTGCACACACTCCTCGGCCACCTCCTGAGTCAGGTAAGCACAAGAAAACCCAACCCAATCCATGAGAATTTCTCCAAAATTTTCTTCACCGTTGCTTTTCAAAAGCAATTTCTTTTCTATCAAATTGAAGGAGAATGGTTGGGAAAACATGTGGGAGAAATTTTCAGCACAGCACTAGTGTTGTTGTTGTTGTTGTTGTTGTGTGCGTGTGTGTTTATTTGTTTGTTTATTTATTTATTTATTTATTTTATTGCATTTATACCCCGCCTTTTTTCCTCTTGCAAGGAACCCAAGGTGGCGTACATAATCCTCCTCCTCTCCATTTTATCCTCACAACAACAACCCTATGAGGTGGGTTGGGCTAAGAGGCGGTGACTGGCCCAGAGTCACCCAGTGAGCTTCCATGACCGAGTGGGGACTTGAACCCGGATCTCCCAGCTCCCAGTCCTGCTCTCTTGCCACTACACTGCACTGGCTCTCAGTGGTGTAATGCACTGGAGCATTCAAAATTATGACTGCACCTCCATTTGCAGTCCAGTGCCTACAGGCCATGGTTCTTCTCTTTCATGTGCGTAAAATGGGCATCTTTATTCAAACAGAGGTTGCTGGATAGGAAGTTGTAATCCGGGCTTAATGTATCTTGTTGGAATCCAAACTCTTTGGACAAGGTAGCTTATAAACCAGATCAAGCCATAAAAATGCCCCATGGACAGTGAGGCTTGGCGTGTATGAACTATAGTCTGAAATATGGGAACCACGGTACCCTTCACACTGTGCTCATTCCCTGTTTAACTGCTGCTGTCTCGGACGTGCCCATAACACCACGCAAAGAGCTCTGCTGGATCAAAGCACAGGTCCTTCTAGCCCAGCGTTCTGTGTGGCACAGATGCTCCCAGGAGGCCAACAAGGAGGGCAGGTTCCTCCCAGTTGCCATTCTGGGAGATGCCCCCCCTCCCAAACTGGAGGCCGTCTCTGCTAACAGGCATCGGTAGCCTAGGGATGTACGAAAGTCATTTACCTTTTCGTGGATTGTGCTCGCAGTGGGGGGGGAGGCGCTCCGTCCCTCCCCCCAGAATCAATGGGGGGGGGAGGTGATACGGTCCTTCCCCCTGGAATCCTGCCCGGCCGACTCTGCTCCGCGGCGGCTCCGCGGAGCAGCCAGCCAGGGCCGTCCGCAGCCGGAGTTCCGGCCACGGACGGGCTGGTGCGGACGCAAATGGCGGCTGCCGTAGAGGCCGCCATTTGCGTCCAGCCAGGCTGCCGTGATAGGCTGTGTAAGTATTTACGTAGCCTATCACGGCAAGCCAAGCAAAAAAAAACAAACGGCGTACCATTTGCGTTCCCTATTTTTCGCCATTTTAGCCTACGTAAATATTTACGTAGGCTATTACAGCAAAAAAAAGGAGAACGCAAATAGCATAGCGGGTGCTATTTGTGTTCCTTTTTTTTTGCCGTTTACCCTACGTGAATATTTACGTAAGCTATTACGGCGAAAAAAAAGGAACGCAAATAGCGCCCACTACGCTATTTGCGTTCCCCTTTTTTTCGCCGTAAGAAACGGCGAAAAATAGGGAACGCAAATGGCGGCCGCCGTAGTTGCCGCCGTTTGCATACGCCATTTTTTTGTGTGTGTTTTTGCTTGGCTTGCCGTGATAGCCTACGTAAATATTTATGTAGCCTATCACGGCAAAGACCAGGATGGAAATGGTAGCCGCGACAGCCAGTTGAAAGACCAGCCGCCGCCGCTGCCGCCAGACCCGCTGCTGCCGCCGCCGTCTGGAACATCCGCCCCAGGTAAGCCTCGTCCTGGGCGGAATCCACGGGGGGCGGGGGGGCAGGCCATTCTGCCACGGATTTTGGGGGGCCGAATGCCAGTGCATTCGGCCTCACTGAAATCCGTGGCGGAATTCTCCGCCGTCCCTATCGGTAGACCTCTCCTACTCCAGCATTTTGTCCGGTCCCCTTTCAAAGCCATCCAAGCTGGTTAGCTGCCATCCCCGCATGTTGTGGCAGCAGATTCCACAGGTTAGCTAGGCCAAATATGAAGATGTTCTTTCTTTGGTCTATCCTGACTCACCTGCTTGTCCATTTCATCGGCTCACCCTAAGTTCTAACGTTACTAGAACGAGGAGGGACCCGAGTAGATTTCCCCCCTCTCCACTTTCTCCGCACCATGCATATTTTTTTTGCACCTCTATCACATCTCCCCTTACTCACCATTTTTCGAAGCTAAACTTCCCCAAACATTGTAAACTTTCCTCATGGGGAGTTCCTTCCACCCCTTGGTCATTTGGGTGCCCTTTTCTGCACCTTTCCCAGTTCTACAGCATCCATTCTATTATTTAGTCATTTAATATTTGTGATGTTTCTGTCCCTCCTTTCCTCCAAAGAGCCCAGGGCACCGTCCAGGATCCTCCTCCACTCCATAAACAATCCTGTGAGGTAGGTTAGGCTGAGAGTCAGAGACCGGCCCGAAGTCACCCAGTGAGCTTCCTGGCCGAGTGGGGACTAGAACCCGTGCCTTTGCAGTCCCGTCCCTGGAGGTGTCTCCCAACGACTCTGCTTTGGGACAGCTTGGCTCCTCTTGGCCATGGGGGGTCCTGGTGTGCTACTGGGCCCAGCAGCCACCTAGGCGGGCGTTTTGTGCTTCCAGCTGACCCTCTCTCCCTCTTTGTCGCGCCACGTCGCCTTGCACGTCGAGGTGACATTGATTTCTGTCTACCCTTTCCAACTTCAGTTGCCATGGCAACGGGATTCTGTCTCTCCTCCGTGCTGTGCCTTTTTTCTCCAGTTCGGAGCATTCTGAAGAGAGGCGAACCGATCGGGGAGGAAAGGCAGGCGCGTGTGCGCGTGCCTGGTTTCGCTTTCTCCTAGTAGGTGCTGTTGATCATGGTGGCTGTGATGTGCTGAATAATTTGACAAAATGATGGCACAAAGCAGCCGTGATGGCTCTTCTTTTGAGTTGGGGAGGGGGGTGTCTTTTGTTTAATGAGCTTCTACCATGCATTGTAAACTTGGTTGTTCAGGCAGGCATTTGGGGTGGGTTAGGGTATTTTTAGAAATATGATGTTTTAATGATGGGCAATTTAATTAATGTATTATGTATCTGTGTTTGGGGCATTTTTCTGTGCTGTGGCCCTGGATCTAAGCCAGCAGTTGGTCTTCTCCTGAAATCCATCTCCTTGGGGCTGTGGCCATGTTTCCCAGGCCCGGCGTGAAGGATCAGTATGGTGGGGACCAGCCAAGGCCCCACACGCCAGCAGGGCCCCACTGACCAGAGCCCCCCGGAGTTGCTCCTCCTTTTCATCATTGCAACCTGCTTGTTCACCTGACACCTTTCACTCTGGCCCAGACAATGGTGGTGATGGGGAGGGGGAGCAGAAGATGCTACGGCCCACTTGCTCCCCAGCTCTCTGCCTGAACTAGGGTTGCTCCAGAATTTAATTCCTCTTTGAAAATCATGTAAACATGTCCTGTTCGAAACCCCAAATGCAAATGCAAGCAGGAACACCATTCGCGCTTGAAAGTTTCGAGAAGTCACTTCCGAAAATGTGCCCTCGCACACATGTGTAAGGGCACATTTCCCCCCAAATTTGTATTTCCCCACTTTAGCCTGTGGGGTGAAGTTGCACATTTTTGATTGTGAAAAATGCACGCTTTAAAAAATGTGCATTTTCCCTGATAGGAAAAAAAAAGATGCTCACAGTCGGGAATGCAACTTTGAAGAGGAATTTGGAGAATCTCGTGTTTGCCCATCCCTGCCCTGAACTCCGGATGATGGAAAACAATATCAATTTCCCTGCAGTGTGACAATCTGGAGATATCTGGGCTGCTACGTGGATGTCTGTTGCTGCTGCTTTGCTTTATTTTTTAAAAACAAAACAAAACACCAAATTTGATCATCCTTTTACAAATTTATATTTAGTGTGGAAAGTGAAAAGAGAGAAATTGGATTCAGCTAACCCAGTTGAATTTCTGACTCTTTTTTTCCCTGTTAAATGGCTGATCCTCTGCTGGTACCAGATCAAGCACTGCTTGGGTTTGGAATGGTGAGATCTTCTTAGTTTCAAAAGCAGTTAACCATTCAGCATTACAATGTATGTGTGTGAGTGTGTGTGTGTGCATGGGTGTGGGGGTGGGTGGGTGTCTCTTGTCTGAAATGCACAAGTCTAAAGCCTTCCTTGGGTTCCTGGCTTCGGTGTAGGGCTAAATCAACCTCCCCCAAACTGGTGTCTTCCAGATGTGTCAGCTCGGGGAGGTGGTCTGGAAGTTGCATTCTAGCACAACCGGAGGGCACCAGATTGGAGGAGGCATGTTAGAGGAACCTTTTTGCCTCACCCAGAAAGGTGTTTCTTAATTATTCCTCAAAAGGTGCGGTCAAAAACAGCCTCTGATGCATGGGGAGGGGAAATCTCACACTGTGAACGGCCAAAACAGCTCTGTCACTGGGCTGCAGCTTAGATCCCTGTGCAAATCTCATTTCATTCATATTTTGCAATGCCAGTACTAGTGAAGAGGCACTGTAGCATTAGTGGTGAAAAGGCCCAACTCTCAAAAGCAGCAGCAGTCAGCAGAAGGGGCATAATGCACTGGGCCAACTGCGGGGGGGGGGGGCCCTCACATGACTGAAAATTCCTCCAGTTTTAAACAAAAATCTATGCACATAGAAATCTAGCTTGTCAGGGGAAAGGTAAGGCCTAGAATCCTCCTCAGTTGCATGCCACATTTTCTATGCACAGGAATAATATTTTACTCCACTGGGAAGAACATGCTTCACGTGAGCTAGTCATTATTCATTTTCATTCTTCAGTGACTCATCTGTTATTGGTACTCATTCATTTGAAATCCATTCATTTTGTTCCATTCATCTTCATTGTTTGGGTTTTATTTTTCTTCTAACATTTTTCCCCAGAGGCAGGAGCTGACTTCGGAAGCTGCTCCTGGCAACTACCGCCTTTTTCCCAGAATGCACCTGGCATTGTGCCATTCTGCAGAATTCTGGGGGAAAATATGATGACAAAAATGGTGTTGCTGTATTTGTGGCTGTCATTTCTCCCTAGAATGCCCCAGAACAACATAATATCTGGGGAAGGGCAGGGGGAGATGTTGACTGCCAGGAACAGTTGTTTTAACTCACTTCCACTACTTTTAGAGACAGTAACCTGTATACACGTGCACACACTGGCGTGAATGAGTACAAGTGAGAATCCCATTTGTTCCCTCAATTCAGGAATGAATGAAGATTGAATGGAATGGGCCCCAAACACACACACACCCCTAGTCAGAAGTGGTATGATCCAGAACCGATTTTATCACCTTAAGTGCTGTTTGAGCCCTGAGCTGTAAAACAGGATGCCCTCGCCTCAAAACTTGTAAGAACATAATGTAAGAAGAGCCCTGCTAGATCAGTCCAAGATCCATCTAGTCCAGCGTTCTGTTCACACAGTGACCAACCAGCTGCCCATGGAAAACCCACAAGCAGGACATGAGTGCAACAGCACCCTCCCGCCCATGTTCCCCAGAAACTGGTGTACACAGGCTTATTGCCTCTGATACTTGAGGTAGCATATAGCCATCAGGACTAGTAGCCACTGATAGCCTTCTCCTCCAGGTATTTGTCCAACACCCTTTCAAAGCCATCCAAGTCAGTGGCCATCATACATCTTGTGGAAGTGAGTTCCATAGTTTAACTCTGTGCTGTGTGAAGAAGTCCTTCTTTTGATCTGTCCTGAATCTCCCACCAGTCATTTTCATGGGATGATCCTGTTGGGTTCTAGTATTATGAGAGAGGGAGGAAAATATCTCCCTATCTACTTTCTCCACACTACGCAGATTTTGTACACCTCTATCATGTCCCCCCAAGTTGTCTTTTTCCCAAACTAAACAGTCCCAGATGTTGTAACCTTCCCTCGTAGGGGAGTTGCTCCAGCCCCTTGATCATTTTAGTTCCCCTTTTCTGCACTTTTTCCAACTTTATAATATCTTTTTTTTAGGTGTGGTGACCAGAACTGTACACAGCATTCCAAGTGTGGTCGCACCATAGATTTGTATACCTCTGCATAGACTCTGCAGATGGCTTTAATTAAATCTCTCTTAACCTCTCTCTCCCAGCCTCAGTCTCCTCTATCTGTAATATGGGGATGATAATGACAATAATAATGTTGGCCTACCTGTTAGGGTTGTATCTGAGCCCATAGAGTCCCAAGGCAGCTCTGATTCTGAGGAAGAGATTCAATTTGTGGGAGAGGAACTCTCTCAGACTTCAGAGGCGCAGCTGGAGGGGGAGCCCCCCCGCTCACATCCCTGGGAGCGACAGTGACCCAGGCATGGAAAGGGAGGGACAACTTGAGCTTTTAGATGTCAGGCGCAGGCACAAGCGAGAGATTGCAGGAGCCAAGCTTAGGTGCTCAGCGTGATTGGGTCGATGTCAACAGCTGCGCCCCGAGGCCCCACGGGAGAGGGGGAGATCTTCCCCTCCTACCCCTTAAGTTCAGAGGGTTGCCGCATTTTTCCCGAACGAAGACCAACTGACATCCTAACCCTTAGAAACCCCTGGTAGGCTGTTCCTTTGTAGTTCCCCTGAGGCTCAGGCAATTAGCATCTGTATGCTTCATTAGGTTGAATGGAATTAAAGCCTTGGAAAGCAGTCCTTTTGTCTGAGTGTTGATTCTGGCTACTGGAGGATTCAGTAGGCAACAGGGACACCCTGACACTACCTTACAGGGTTGGTGTACAAATTACAGAAATGGTGGATGCACTTGGAACCCACTGAAAGTGCTCCATAAATGCTACATATTATTATTAGCAAGTGGTCTGAGGACAGTCATGGAAAGAAAATGAGCTCAGTCTCCCAGACGCCTACCAACCTTTTTCTTGCTTTGTAAGACGGGGTGAAAAAGAAAGAAGAGAGATTGAAATAAACAAATTTGAATAGTGCCTTAAATCCAGTGCTAACAAGTAGGCATACAGCAGTTGCATGGGGAGAACTGACTCTGCTAATCGTAATTGCCACAAAATCTATGTTGTTCGCTCACAGATGGTAACATACAAATGTTTGTATGCTAAGGGAAAGATGGTGGGAGGCAGGCAAAGCCCAGTCAGACTGATGGATTGCCAAGCCAATATCCACAGTTTCATGATGCGTTTTGAACATACGTCCTTCCTCAGGCTCTCAGCAATTATATTATTGAGAACAATATGTTGATCCCGTGCCGTCTCCTCCAGCTTGATGCAGAGAAGTTTATTCAATAGTTATGCAATTGTAGGGAAAAGAGGATTCTTGGCACATTTGCTTATCATATTAAAAAGAAATGGGCCCTGTTATTAAGCATGGCCGGAATGGCCAGATGTAAACAGTCCTGCAGAGTGGTGGAGGCATTTTGCATTGAGAGACGGGATCAGGGGCTCTTGTTTAATGCCAACATCTCTTAGAATTTTAATAAATGTAGTCTTTTTCCACACACCCCCAAAAGCATCTCACAAACCCAAACTCTGGTTCTGCAACAGCCTGCCATGCTTCCAAGTTCTGGAAAAGCATGCAAGGCAGTGGGCTTTATGATTTATCTGGTCCCTTCAGTGTAGTTTGTGCTTGACAGCATAAGGTAAGTGGACAGGTTCCTGCCCCCAGGAGCCTACAATATAAAATTTGCCGCTGGAGGAGAGAGAACAAAGCAGTCACCCATGCTCTGAGTGTGTTCGGTCACAGAGCATTGTGTTCCTATGATTTTATGGTTGAAACTTGTGCTGCAGTGGCGGTATTTTGTTCTTGCCTCTCCTTCTTGCCCTCACTGGAAAGGGCACTGTGAAGAGAGCTGTCAAAAATGGAAGCACCAATTTAAACTTCTAGAGCAACAGGTGAGAGGCATCAGAAATATTGTGACACAGTCCATATTGCAACTGGCTGTTTATTTATTTATTTTTTAACCTTTATGGTTTGGCACTATTAACAGCAGGCTGACTAATTTCTCTGTCTTTGTACTATGGAGGGGGGGACTTTAGTGGTAGAGGTAGCTTTGCATACAGACGGTCCTAGGTTCAATCCTTGGGATATCCAACTAAAAGAGGATCTCTGGTAGCAGGTGATGGGAATTACCCTTCTGTCTGAGGCCCTGGAGAGCTATTGCTGCCTGTCAGTGCAGACAGTATCAGACTAGGCGAACAAATAACCTGACCTTGTATTAGGTCGTTTCCAGTGTCCCTGTATTTTGTTTGTAAAACACGTATTTTCCCCTTTGCATCTGATGGGTGTAGGGCTGCAATAATCTCTGCATTCTTTTCTTAAAAAAAAAAAAAAATCAAGAGTCTAGTCCTTGTGGATAAAAAAGAAGTTACATGCTACCTTGAAAATGCACAGACATTTGTAGGGAAAGTTTAGCGGGGTTGTGCTGGGATTTCGCCTGTCAGAAGTTGGGAAAGGCTGTGTCTTCCGCATTAATTTCTCTTCTATACAAATGCTGATCATGTGCCCAAATATTATATATCTGCGTAAAAAGCTGGAGCTCAAAGAACCAGGCAACTAATTCCAGGCACCCACAAAGGCACTGGACTTGCCCTTCTTGAACAATACATTGCGTCTCTCCCTACCACAGACGCCACCACCCGTGCTGTCTGACTTTGAAGCAGAATGGAGGGCGTTGCTAGGCGTTGGCTCATAGGGCCCGAGCCCCAAATCTATTTTCCAGGGGCCCAGGTCTATTCCACAGAGCCCTGCATGTCCATTGGTGCATATGAAAGGTTTCTTCCTCCGCTTAATTGCCATGCAGGGGGCAAGTTTCAAGGGGGAGGGAAGGGTTAACTCTCCCCTCCCTACATGCTGCAACACCTCTCCATATTCCCCTGCATGGCAACACAGCTGACGGAATAAAATTCATTGGTTTGGGATGACCTGGGTCAGGGGACAAAGTAATTGAAGAACTGAATTTGAGGTGATTTGGATGAGGCATTAATTGGCTGGCTTTGCCTCCTGTGAAATTTAAATAATTCCTAGCAATTATTTCTAAATTTGCATAAATAAAACATGCAGATTTTATGTAGATTTGAGTCATGTGGGCCTGGGCCCCAAATCTTTTCAGTGCCTAGCAACGCCCCTGGTAGTGGGGTCTCAAAGATTACTTTTTTTAAAAAAAAAGTGGCATGAGAGAGGAGCCAGCTGTTTCAAGGGGCTAAGGGATCAAAATTTCCACTTCCACAACCTAGGGATCAGTAAACGAGTGATTTTTAAGCAGCTCAAGGCTGTTCATTTCCCTCCCCAATGCTCATTTCTCTTCATTCTCTCTCGTAAACATGAACATTTTTGAACAGGAAAATTACACATGTTTCCAAGCCCCCCAATGTGTGCTCCCCCCCATTACTTAAAGTGTGAAAATGCATCCTTTTGAGAAAATGTGCATTTTAAAGTGCACATTTTTTTCAAAAAGGACCTGTTTTGCAAAGACGATCACAAGCTCAAAAATGTGTAAGCTTTTCCAAAAATCCTATCCTGTTTGGAGTTGTGAGCGGGGCATTTCCGTCAATTTTTTGAATGTGAACAAAAGTCTTGGATTCCTACCCCATCCCTGTCTGAGCCATTGAGTTGCCCCCCTTTGGATCCTGGGTTATATAATCTGCATGACACAGAATTTGTCTTTTCTGGGCGCAGACTTTGGATATCTTTCCAGTGCAAAGGATAGGGATGTATGAGAATTTCATGTTTGCTTCCAAAGCATGGAAATATGCCATGTTCAAAGCCCAGACAGCACAACTGCAAGTGTGAGCACGTGTCTGCCAAAAATGTTTGCAAATTACTGGGCGTATGCTCGTATTTGATTTGCACAACTTCCCCAGTTTGATTTGTGCAAATTTCCTAATTTGCAGACGTTTCCCCTGCAGGCTGAAAACCCCACTTTAGTCTGTGGAGGAACGTTGCACAAATCTGTTCAAATTTCACGTCCAATCACTACTTGATTTGCACAATTTTCCTGTTTGCACAGAGCGAGCAGTGGCCACAACCTGAACAGGAATCAGGCACGAGACAAGTGGCAAGACAGTGTTTGGAGAATCCTAGTGATCTCGAACATCCCTCATTCATCCCTCCCTAGCAATGGATGACCTACCTAGTGGGATGGGAAGAGAGGGAGAGGGAGAGGGGGGGGAGAGAGAGAGAAAATTCATCTGCAAGATTGCCTATATCCCACCCCCCTTTCTGCAACCACTTCCTCTCCAACCTCCACTCATCTCAGAACTGATTTAATAAAGGCATGAACAGGTAACATCCAGTGACAGACCCTGCGCACGTGTGAGTGAACGACCCATCACAGATCAGATAGCACAGATAACATCCTCATCATATCCCATCAAGCTAGAATTGGATGCATGTCAATTTCAATTTCTCTCCAATTCTCATTTTTCCAAACTTCATTACACCCCCATTTCCACATCAGTGTGTATGACTTGAAAAGTCTGCACAGAAATTCATATGCATTTTTGTACCTCCCGATATGCACATATTTCTATGCACTTTTGTCCAATTTACATTTTTTTTGCTAATGTTTTTCCCTTACGCAATGATTTTTGCCCATTTTTTTCACCAATAGACAGTTTTTTGTGCGCTTCTCCCAAATATCATCATTATTTTTGTGCACTTTCCCATACCCCATCTGCCCCAGAGCTGGTGGGGCAGGGGGATAAAAAGAGGAGCTTCCCTCTCACGGTCCTCCTGCCCTGCCAATGCCGCCACGGTAGCTGGGGGGCTGGGGAGGTGAGGGGCACTCCCTTCTCCTCCTCCCCTGATCCTGGCTACTGTGGCAGCAGCGGTGGCAGTGGGGCAGGAGGACTTATTGGGCCCACCCGCTTGCGTGTGTCCTTTCTCTCCTGTCCTCCTTTGCAGCCACCACTCTAATGCAAGATGGACGTTCTTGTTCTTCATTAAGTCTATTGCTGCGGAAATGGCCCTATAGGGCCACCGTTGTGCGCAACAGTAGACTCACAAAAAATAAGAGCCCCCATCTTGCGTTAAAATGGTGTCCACAAAGGAGGACGGGCAGAGGAAAGACGTGCACAAGCCAGGCCCGGACATGAGCGAAAGGGTCGCTGAGCCCTCCAAGCGCAGTGCAGTCTGTTCATCCCTAGTTCTCACTTGCCAAACTGCTTGCAAAACACGATTGCTTTCAATAGAATTGGCTCACATGTTCAGGTGCAGAGAAATCAAGTGAGGTCCATGGCACATCTCAATTAGCACATGGCATGAACATCACTGACTTCTCTACGCCTTAAAGCAGACTTCTCCAGCCTGGCACCATCCAGATGTGTTGGACTGCAATGTTCGTCCCCCCCAGCCACCATGGCCATGCTGCCTGGGGATGATGGAAGTTGCAGTCCAACACATATGTAGGGTACCAGAATGGGGAAGCTTGTTTAGTGAGCTTTCCTCATAGAACCCACCGCCAGAAAACGTGAATGGCCACTGACTTAACTGGGCAGTCCTATGCATTTTTACTCAGAAGTAAGTGTCACTGTGTTCAATGTGGCTTAAGTGTGCTTTGTATCACATTCTAAGTGGCTTCCAGGGGAGGGGCAAACATATCCATGGAGGAGGAGTGCTCCACTGATGGCTAAATATGGATCCTCCAGGTTCAGGGGCAGTCTACCTCTAAACACAAGTTTCTTGGGAGCAACAGTGGGAAACCTTAGAAACTCTGCTTGTGGGCTTCCCACAGATTCCCATTTGGAAAGCAGGGTGTTGGATTACATGGGATGGGGGAGAAATTCATTCAGCTCACGTTTTAATGCCAACTTACCTGATTTTGTGTTTTCGAACAAATACAAGAACCGAAACTCAGCTATCCTTCGCAATTCACACTCCTCCGCATTTTGCAATGGAGTTCTCCCATCAACAAATGTGTAACAACAAAAAGAGAAGGTTTGCTAGGGAAAAGTGCATAGAAAAATGCCTATATTGGTGAAAATAATGTCGCAAAAAGCATTATATTATTAGGGAAATTGTTTGCAAAAAAATGTGTATATGAGGCCACATTGCATATAAAAATGCATGTATTAGGAGACAGATTTTCATGCAAACTTTTAAAAATTCCCTAAGTTCAGGATGAGCTCAGTTTAAGAGTGGAAAAAAATGAGAAACTGAGAGATACCAAAATGGGAACTTTCATCTATCCCTAGATGGACCTTTGATCTGATCCACTAGGGCTGTTCTTTTGTTCTTACTAGGGCATGCATGGGTTGGAATTACCTTTAATTTGATACAGCAAAGCCTTCAAGCAAAGTTACAGAATTGTTAGAGCTGGACACATGGCCCCAACTCCATCTGAGTGATGGCATAGAATCATAGAATAGTAGGGTTGGAAGGGGCCTACAAGACCATCGAGTCCACCCCCCTGCTCAAGGCAGGAATCCAAGTCAGAGCATCCCTGACAGGTGACTGCCCAGCCTCGTCTTGAACGCCTCCAGTGTGGGAGAGCCCACCACCGCCCTAGGTCATGGGTCCCATTGTCGTATTGCTCTAACAGTCAGGACGTTTTTCCTGATGTTCAGCTGGAATCTGGCTTCCTGCAACTTGAACCCATTATTCCGTGTCCTGCACTCTGGGATGATGGAGAAGAGATCCTGGCCTTCCTCTCCATGACAACCTTTCAAGGACTTGAAGAGCGCTACCCTATCTCCCCTCAGTCTTCTCTTCTCAAGGCTAAACATGCCCAGTTCTTTCAGTCTCTCTTCACAGTAGAGATGGCAGAGAATTCCGCCATGGACTCCAATGAGGCTGGATTCTTAGAATCCGCTCCCCCCCCCGGAGTCCATGGCGGAACGGACCACCCAACCCCACCACCCCGCGAAGTCCGACCCGGTCTGATCCTACCTGGCACCGTTAGGGCCGGGGCCAGTCGAGTCCGTCTGCTGCCCCTGTGCGGATGCAAAATGGCGTCCGGCGTAGCAGACGCCATCTGCGCCCTTCCCTTTTGCTGTGATAGGCTATGTAAAGATTTACGTAGCCTATCATGGCCAAAGGGAGGCATGCAAATGGCGTCCGCTATGCCGGACACCATTTGCGTCCGTAGACCAGCCACGGCCGGAAGTCCGGCAGTGGCTGGCCCCGGCCGGCTGCTCTGTGGACTCGCCGAGGAGCGGAGCCAGCCGGGGAGGATTCCGGGGGGAAGACTGGATCACCTCCCCCCCCCACGGACTTCCCAGCGAATGAAGGTGTGTGGGGTTCATACACCCCTACTTCATAGGGCTTTGTTTCCAGTCCCCTGATCATCTTTGTTGCCCTCCTCTGAACCCTCTCCAGTTTGTCTGCATCCTTCTTAAAGTGCAGTGCCCAGAACTGGACACAGTACTCCAGATGGGGCCTAACCAGTGCTGAGTAGAGGGGAACTAGTACTTCCTGGGATTTGGAAGCTATACTTCTGTTAATGCAGCCCAAAAGAGCATTTGCCTTTTTTGCAGCCACATCACATTGTTGGCTCATATTCAGCTTGTGATCTAAAACAATTCCAAGATCCTTCTCACTTGTCGTGTTGTTGAGCCACGTAACCCCCATCTTGTATCTGTGCATTTGGTTTCTTTTTCCTAGGTGCAGAACTTGGCATTTATCTCTATTAAATTTCATTCTGTTCTTTTCTTCCCAGTGCTGCAGTCTATCAAGATCACTTTGAATTTTGTTTCTGTCTTCCCAGGTATTAGCTATCCCACCCAATTTTGTGTCATCTGCAAATTGGATCAGCATTCCCTTCATCTCCTCCTCTGAGTCATTAATAAAAATGTTGAAGAGCACTGGGCCCAGGACTGAGCCCTGCGGTACCCCACTCGTTACCTCTCCCCAGTTTGAGAAGATCCCATTGATAAGCACTCTTTGAGTCCGATCCTGTAGCCCACTGTGGATCCACCGGATCGTTGTTTCCTCTAGCCCACTTTGAGCTAGTTTGCTCATCAGGATATCATGAGGCACTTTGTCAAAAGCTTTGCTGAAGTCGAGGTCTATGATGTCCACAGCATTGCCACAGTCCACAAGGGAGGTGACCTGATCAAAACAAGAGATCAGATTTGTCTGGCAGGATTTGTTCTTGACAAATCCATGTTGGCTTCGAGTAATCACTGCATTGTTTTCAAGGTGCTTCCAGATGGATTGCTTTATCATCTGCTCCAGAATTTTCCCAGGGATTGATGTCAGACTGACTGGTCTGTAGTTCCCAGGTTCCTCCTTTTTACCCTTTTTGAAGATGGGGACAACATTAGCCCTCCTCCAGTCATCTGGCACTTACCCGTCCTCCATGATTGCTCAAAGATAATAGACAGCGGCTCTGAGAGTTCTTCTGCCAGTTCCTTTATTACTCTAGGATGCAGTTCATCTGGCCCTGGAGATTTGAACTCATTCAAAGTAATGAGGTGTTCCTTGACCATATGCCTATCAATCTCAAGCTACAATCCTGCCCCTTCAGCCTGCACCTTGCCTTTGCCAGGGGGGTCATAGACCGTCTTTTGGGAGAAGACTGAGCCAAAGTAGGAATTGAGCACCTCTGCCTTTTCTTTGTCCTGTCATTTTCCCATCCTTATTTAATAGCTGAAGCACCATTTCTTTCCTCTGTCTTTTACTCTGCACATAGCTAAAGAAAGCTTTTTTGTTGCTATTAGCATCCCTTGCTAACCTCTTCTCGTTCTCAGCTTTAGCCTTCCTGACGCCATCCCTGCAATTCTGTGCTACCTGCCTGTATTCTTCCTTTGTTACTTGGCCTTCTTTCCACTTCCTGTATGTGTCCTTTTTCGTTTTCAGGTCATCTTTAAGCTTTTTGTGAAGCCACACTGGCTTCTTCTGTTGTCTTCCACCTTTTTTTTATTGTTGGAATTGTTTGTAATTGTGCCTTGAGAATTTCCTTTTTTTTAAACTCCCACCCAGCTTGGACTCCTTTTCTCCTTACAGTCGCTTGCCATGGGACCTTACTTATCATTGTTCTGAGTTTATGTAAATCGGCTTTCCTAAAATCCAGGGTACGTGTTTGGCTATACTAGGCTTTTGCTTCCTTTAGAACCAAGAAATCAAGTATAACATAGTCGCTCTACTCACTGGAGATTAAAAACAGAGTCCCACTGGTATGGAAGTGTGCGTTACAAGACAAATAAATTTTAAAAAATGTTTTTTAAAAAATGATAGGGGCCTCCCCCTTGACCTCCCCAGCTGAACTCTCCTGCCCAACTCCTGTTTGCTCCCCCTGTTCGCTCACTCTGATTGACCGAAGATGGTACTGCGGGCTCCAAACACAGGGGCACATTTAAATTAATTTAAATTAATTTAAATTAATTAATGCATTTTAAAAACTAGGTTACTCCAAGGTGCACACCCCAAATGTCATCTTAGTATGCATGGCAGGTTTCAGATGTCTATGGTTCACGGTCTTAAAGCACAGATAGTCAGCAGACAGACACACAGATAGGCGAGACTTTCTCCCTTGGAGGTTTTGGTTTTCTAGGAAAGGTCACCTCAGTTATGATTCACTTGGCATCTGCATAGGTATGTGAAGAATTCTCCTAAATGGAGGAGCAACAGCAAGCCTGCCCACCTTTCCTTGGGGTGCTCTTGTATACGTGGCTCAAAAGGATCCCCTCGAATCTGAGAAGGCCTCCCCAGCTTCTCCATAAATCCTGTCTTTTCATCCCTGGACAAGCTACATCTGCCCTTTAAAAAGAAAAAGAAAAAAGCAGGGCAGGCATAATGATTCACTGCCGATAGCAAGTGCTTGAGCTGGCACAATTATGCTTGAAGAAAGTGTTGCAGAAGTTTAGATTTATAGGAGTGTGAATAAATTTCTGTCAGCTGGCGATTATTATCTCCTTTAATCTCAAAGGCGCTCGTCTTCTCTCTCGTGCCTGTGTCTGGGGTTTCAAAAGCATGTTTCTGATTGGGATCTAGTGCTCTCTGTCGGAAAATAAATCTCCCCCATTTCATACAGAGCAGCCAGAGATGCTTAAGCATGAAACTTATTAGACTGATCTGGAAAACACTCCAAACTTTTTAACAAGTTTGAATTGTTGTAAAGCCTTTGAAGTGCTTGACTTGGCTTGCAGCAGGTTTTTGAGGGGTGCAGGGACAGATGCTCCATTTTCAGCATGCCTCGAGTGACTATGACTCGTGACCCATCCTTTGTCGCCACAATGGCTGAGCTATTGTGATGCCAGAGAATGTCTGCAAGGTGAGATATTAGTTATGGAATTCAATGCTAGGAGGGGATCTGTCCATTTTGGTTTCTCCTAGTGTCTCATTTTTCCAATCTTTAATTGGTTCTGTACTTTAAAAAAAAAAATCCCCATCTTATGTTCAGTTTGTCCCAAATGTTGACATATTTTAAAAGTTGTCATGAAAGTTTGTATGCATTTTTGCACAAATTTCTCCCAATACATGCATTTTTGTATTTAATTTTGCCTAGTACATACATTTTTGAGAGGTATTTTCTGAATATAATGAATTTTTAACATTACTTTCATAAACATGCACATTTCTGTCTGCCCTTTCCCCTAACATTCACATTTTTGGTATGCTTTGTTTGATTGGAGAATGCCATTGCAAAATTCAGAGAAAGGGCAAACTTTGAAGGATAATTGTGTAAGTTCGCATTAAAATGTGAACCAAATGAATTTCTTCCCCATGCCCAGTGTAGCTTCTGAGCAGGTGAGTTTGAGTGCGTGCGTGCGTGTGCTCCAAGGCCAAGTTCTAGGATGGACGGCTCAATGAAAATGTAAACCCAGTGTGCAGCCGCTGTAAAAAAAAGGCAAACTCCATGTTAGGCATAATTAGGAAAGGAATTGAGACTAAAACTGCCAATATCATACTGCCCCTATACAAATCTATGGTGTGGCCACACTTGGAATACTGTGTACAGTTCTGGTCACCCCACCTAAAAAAGGATATTGTAGAGCTGGAAAAAGTGCAGAAAAGCGCAACTCAAATGAACAAGGGGCTGGAGCATCTCCTCTACAAGGGAAAATTACAATAGCTGGGTTTGTTTAGCTTGGGAAAAAGAAGGGTAAGGGGATATATGACAGAGGTGTACAAAATTATGCCTGGTGTGGAGAATGTGGATAGGGGGACATTTTTCTCCCTCTCTCCTAATATTAGAACCCAGTGGGGTCCTCCCCTGAAGCTGATTGGTGGGAGATTCAGGACAGAGAAAAGGAAAGGCTTCTTCACACAGTGCAGAGTTGAACTATGGAGTTTGCTACCACAGGATGTATTGATGGCCACCAGTTTGGATGGCTTTAAAAGGGGGTTGGACACATTCCTGGAGGAAAAGGCTGTCGATGGCTACTAGTCCTGATGGCTGTGTGCTACCTCCAGTACCAGAGGCAGTGAGCCTATGTACACCAGTGGCTGGGGAACATGGGGGGGTGCTTCTGCTGCTGCTTCACTCATGTCCTGCTTTTGGACTTCTCATTGGGGCATTTGGTTGGCCACTGTGTGAACAGAATGCTGGACTAGGTGGACCCTTGGTCTGATCCAGCATCAGGACTCTTCTGATGTACTTATGTTCTTATGATCAGGATGGAGCTGCCTGTAAGTTCAGCTAGGCCAAAAACCAGAGAGCAGTCCAAAGGAGACATGGAGCCCCACCCCTGGGCTAGAGGCCGGTCCACGGTCAGAACTGGCCAGGGATCAAGATCCAAAAGAGCAACCAGGGAGAAGGAGCTGGAGATGATGTTGTGTCCTCACAGCAGGAAGTAAGGCATTGGCGTCCGCCCTCTGGGATCCTGAGTTCAAGACACACGCACACAAATGCACCCATCGCACCATACAAGATCATAGTGACTGGGGGCAGGCGTCCACCCCTCTACTGTGCTCAGAGGCACCTTGATTTTGCCTGTTTCCTAGGCTGCGACGAGACCTTAAAGAGCACACTGCCCAAACAGAGTACCCTCTCCTCCTCCTCCTCTCATTCTCTCTCTCTTTCCCCACCCCTGGCAGTATTCGCCATGCAAAATTGCAATATGATTGTAAATGCATTTGCAAGATGTGATGCTATCACACACACACACGTGCACACACACACACGCACGCACACACACAGGCCCATAGAGTGCTTATGTGGCAAGATTTAAAATATAATAAATAAATAATCGATACATGCTTAATGGACTGCCCCTTATGGGAGTGGGGACTGGGGACTCTTGCCGTGCAGGGATGTTGCACAGCGCATGATGCTGTATGACCAGCAGTAGGGAGTAGAGATGGGGGGGTCTTGTTTTGAGTGGCAGCTGTGCCTCTGTCTTGACACCTCCTTCCAGCCTCACTTCCTGGCAGCAGGCATGTGTCTCTTCAAGAAGTCAGCGCAGCCAGACATCCAAGCAGTGACTAATGCCAGTCTCGCTGCGTGGGAGAGAAGCCGTGTGTCTGCGAGTCAGCCTTTGAAGGGTGGGCAAAGAAATAATATGAAATACCTGCAGGCATGCACACACACACAAAACCCCACGCTTTGGAGGTGGGATCCTCTGAGAGAAGGTGCGATGGAGGAAAGCCCCTCTCCGGAAGATGACACCAGCCTGAGACTAATGATGGAGACAGACGGGTGTTTTTTGCTGGGACCATCGTAAGAAGAGCTCTACCAGATCAGGCCATCCAGATGCTCCAGTGGAAAGCCCACAAGCAGGACATGACAGCAAACGTACCCTCCCGCTCATGTTCCCCAGAAACAGGTCTGCAGAGATAGATTTCCCCTGGACATGGAGGTTCTGTCGTGGCTAGCTGCCATGAATAGACCCCATTGCCCGAGCCACATTTGCAGCCTCCTTAAGCTGATGGCCTCCATTGTGTCCTCATGACAGCACTGCCTAGAAATGGATTCTGCATTGTATGAAGAAATCCTTCCTTTCCCCTATTCTGAATATACATTTTCATTGGATGCCCCCAATTTCTAGGAGAGGGGGAGGGGAGAATGTCTCTCTGTGTCCATCTTCTGCACACCATTTCATCAGCCCCTAGTCCAGGGGGGCAGAAGCTCAGGCTCCCCGGAGGGCCACGCCCCCTTCCCTGGCTCCACCCACTTTCTCCCAGCCACCCATCCTTTGGTGGCTCACCGGCTTTTGTGCAGTTCCCCCCCCTTCTAAAAGGTTGAAACGCCTCTCCCAAGGCTGAATTCCTGGCAGGAAGGGCTTTAGCCAAAAGCTTGCTGGTATTTTTGGCCCCACCTCTTTTACGTTTGGCCACGCCCATCACTGCAATGCAGCCCCCGAGAGCTTCTCTGACATGGAATGCGGCCCTCAGGCTGAAAGAGCTTCAACACCCTGCTCTCGTGGGATCACAAAATCATAGAATAGTAGGGTTGGAAGGGGCCTATAAGACCATCAAGTCCAACCCCCTGCTCAAGGCAGGACCCCTGCGAGGCATTTTTCCCCAAAGCTAAATAGCCTCAAAGGCTTTAGCTGTCTGTTACAGGGAAGAGGGTTCCTGGTTTCCTGGTCGACAGCAGGTCGGCCACTGTGTGAACAGAATGCTGGACTAGATGGACCCTGGGTCTGAGCCAGCCTCAGGGCTCTTCTTCTGTTCTTCTGTAAGCGGCTGGTGAACACACACATGCTTTGCACGACTGCTTCTGGTCAGACTTTTTGTGCAGGTTTTTGCCACTCTTGCATTAGGATCATAGAATAGCAGGGTTGGAAGGGGCCTATAAAACCATCGAGTCCAACCCTCTGCTCGGTGCAGGAATCCATTGGATGGAGGGACCCGTCTCCGTCCAGGGCGCTGGGGCACTCGACAAGCTTCCCCCCCCCCATGGTCACGGGGCCCGGACCCATTTGGCAAGCCTCCCGGCTCACCTCGCCCACTTGCCAAGCCATGTGATCCCCCACCCCACCCCAAGAACTCCAGCAGTCAAGCCCTTGTGCTTTATGCGCATAAGGCTTGACTGCCGGAGCCCTCAGTGCAGCGCGCCCCCCATGCGCACCTCCTGAGTACAGGGCTTGCGTGCTTGGGTGCCGCCGAGGCCCCTCCTGCCCAGGCTGGTTGTCAAGGGCTTCCTTGACAGCTGGCAGAGGCCGGATGATTCCTTGGAGGCCCTCCCAGCCTCTCCGGGGCGCTTGGCAGCCAGGTTTTTCAGCACCCTGTGGCTCAGCAAACAGGGTCCAGGAGGCTGGGCTGGGGGGAGTCCGTCGGGCTCCGCCCCCTCCTCAGACTCCCACGCCATTCCTACTCTCACATCTAAAAAAAGCACAACCCAGGTTTGAGCAGGGATGGCGACAGGACAAACTAAAGGAAAGGAAGCAATGCCACCCTTATACCATCTTTTTCTCTTCTCAGAAGCTCTCATGAGCTTAATTGTGATGTGTAACAGGAAAGGCAGAGGGAGCGGGGAGAGAAGACAGAGCTTCACCTGTTGAACGCTGTCCTGATTCATGGCTGCAATAGCAGCTTTCCCCAACCTGGTGCCCTCCAGAGGTGTTGGACTACAACTCCCAGCATGGAGTTGTAGTCCATCACCTCTGGAGAACGCCAGGTTGGGGAAAGCTGCATTACAGGAGCAGGGTGAAAGAAAACTCTCAACAACTTCTTCCTCACACCACACAAGGCTCATATATAATTTCCGAAGATACTCTGTAGCCATGGTGATAAGGAAGGTATAATTACCTCGATTGAGAAAGGCAGGTAGATAAAGTAAGAACACAGAATGTTTGGCCTTCCTTCCTTCTTTTGTTTTTAAATTTTTTTAAAGTGTGTGTGCGGGGTGGGGGTACTTGAGCTGGACATGCTCCCCTTTCCAGAATCTTTCTCTGTACCGTTGCTCAGAGCAGAGGGCACCGTCAGAAACCGAACTGTGTGCCGGAGCACCTCAAATACCCATTTGCATATTTTAAGCCTGCTTCATTTGCATGTCGGACATACAGTTTGCAGGAACGCGGTGGGGGTGTCAGGTAGGGATGTACGAAACACTTACCTGGCTCTGCACCGGGGCATCCGCTGGGCGGGGGAGGTGCTCCGTCCCTCCCCCCAGAATCCTGCCTGGCCAGTTCCGCTCCGCAGCAGCTCTGCAGAGCCACCGGCTGGGGCCGGCCGCAGTCAGAGTTCCAGCTGCAGCTGGGCTGCTGCGGCCACAAATGGCGGCCGTCGTAGCGGCTGCCATTTGTGTCCTTGCAGGCAGCCATGATAGGCTACGTAAGTATTTACACAGCCTATCACAGCAAAGAGCAGAGGTGCAAATTCGAAGAATCCGGCCCCCCAGAATCCGTGGTGGAATGGCCTCTCGCCCCCCCGCGGAATCCCCCCGGGACGAAGCTTCCCGGCCGACCGCTGCCGGGGTGCTGCGGCCGCAAATGGTGGCCATCATAGAGGCTGCCATTTGTGCCCCTGCTCTTTGCCATGATATGCTACGTAAATACTTACGTAGCCTATCACGGCTGCCTGCAAGGCCGCAAATGGTGGCCGCTACGATGGCCGCCATTTGCGGCCACAGCAGCCCGGCAGCGGCCGGCTGGGAGACCAGCCGGAGCTGCCTCCGCATCCACCCCAGGTAAGCTCTGTCCTGGGGGGATTCCGCGGGGGGGCGGGAGGCCGTTCTGCCATGGATTCCGGGGGGCTGGATTCTTAGAATCTGGCCTCACTGGAGTCCGTGGCAAAATTCTTTGACATCCCTAGTGTCAGGGCTACAACGAACACATGGTGCTGGCCCTAATCCCAAGATCCATGGGAGCTCTGTGCACGACGCATTGCCTGACATTGGTGAGGCCAATGGGCCGTTCCACACAGGCATCAGAGACACTGGGTCGAGATCCAATTTGGCAAAGTTTTTAAATTTGAAAAGTTGCCCTCGAATCCACTTTTCAATTTGTTTTTGACCACGGCAGACATTGCTAATCTTGATTAGCTGACATTTTACGGCTTTAATGACATTGATGGACTGCCTATAGATTCCACTGGAAGTTTGGTTTGATAGCCAGGTGATCTGGTAACATTAAGAAAATTAATTGAAAACGGTCTTGATCCACAGACTCTCCACAGCTGTGGCACAGGAGAACATCCAGGGGGATCAGGCCCCATGGGTCACATCATTTGTTTAGACCCAGAGGTCTCCTGTTACGTGGAGGGCAAGCGGCAGCAAAGACAGAAGGAAAGCAAGGTGAACAGGGGTGTGGTGGCAGATGTAGAAATGAAGGCACTCATCATGATAGTACCCATAGCCACACCCCAAAGAGAGTCCAAAACTTCAGGCAGTTGCATTGATCCATCTCAACAAACCCGTTCTAACATCTCCACTAGGAGCAGGTCTTTTGTAAAGCTCGTGAGTCTTAACTGCCCATTCAAGACCAGGCCACTCCCCAAAATACTTTGCATTACAACTAGTGCTGCGCCAAAAATTTCTCCCACATTTTTTTCGACCATTCTCATTCAATTTAATAGAAAAGAAATTGCTGTCTAAAAGAAATTCAAAGGAGGAGACGTTTCGGAGAAATTCTCATGGGCTGGTTTTGGGGTTCTTGTCCTTCCTTTTCTTACGAGGCGGCTGAGGAGTGCGCGTGCGCATCCTGTCGGTCATCGTGCAGTCATCTCTGTGGCAGCCTGTCGCCTCCTCGGCTTCCCGCACCTCAGTTAAAGCCATCGCGAGGAAGACGTTGTGAGGCCATTCCTCGCATGGGGCCTTTTCAGACCTGGAAGTGCAGGGGGCCGGGGAGGCTGCAGAGCAAGGCAAGATGTGCAATAGAGAGAGAAAACACACCCGGCCCCTCGCAGTGACTAGGGAAGCTCAAAAATACCACCAAACGAAATCCACATTTCTGCCTCAGAAACATAGAAGCCTCACCACAGTTGATGCTGACTGTAGCCAGCCACAGAAGTGGTGCGATGAACCAAACCCGAAGGAAGGAAGGAAGGAAGGAAGGAAGGAAGGAAGGAAGGAAGGAAGGGCCTGTGCCACAACCCCTGCCAGTACTGAGCCCTCTCTGTGAGAAACGGTTGGAGAATTCCTCCTCCCCTAGGAGAGATTCGGTGAAATTGTGCCCCCAATTCCTCTGCCCCCAGATAGGCTGGAGAATCTGGAGAGGCCATTTGTGCACAGCCCTAATGACAACTGGGGAGAAGCGATTGTTGCTGGGGGGAATCCAGTCCCCCCCAGCTAGTGTGAGGACTGCAGCGTAGCTCAAGAGGGAAGCCCGAGGGGGGTGGCAGGCAGGTGACATCAGCAGGCAGGTGACATGAGCCCTGGTGCCACCACGCTGCTGAAGGGGAGGTCCGCCAAGGGCGAGCCCCAGAGCTGCTCCAGCCAGTAGGCTAGGCAGATGCTGGCACCTTCATGGGGACCGGGGAGTGTCACGTGATCTGCTCTGGCCAATGGCTGCCAAGCGGCTCCCGCGATGGGTGTGGCCAGTCCCCCTTGCAGTTTTCTCCTTCAGCCGGAGCTGGACAGTGGCCAAGAGCACGCACCCCGCTGAGCCCCCTTCCGGTCGCCAGTTCAAGGCCTGCTCCATGCCCGAGCCCAACCTTCCGGCTTCTGTGGCACTTCAGATCTCTCACCTGAGGCCTTTCCGAGAGCAGTTATGGGATGGGGTAAGAATATAAGAAAAACCCTGATCAGACCAAAGGTTTATCTCATCGGTCTTCCCACGGGTGGCCAAACAGATGCATCTGGGAAGCCTGCAAGGCAGGCTTGCAGCCCTCCCCAGTTTTCTGTCTCCAGTATCTAGTACTCTGAGGTAGATTGCTTCTGCACATGGAGGTTTCCATTCCTCCATGTGCAGAGGCAATGACTTGGATTCCTGCACTGGGCAGGGGGTTGGACTCGATGGCCTTGTAGGCCCCTTCCAACACTACTGTTCTATGATTCTATGATCCTTACTATCACAGCAAATCAGAACACAGTAAGAGCCTGATTGGATCAGACCACAGGCCTAGCTAGCCAAGTGTCCTCTTTTCCACATGGGCTAACAAAATGCTCCAAAGCAGGGCATAAAAGCAGTCACCCTGTCTTTCTGTTGCCCCCCCCCCCCACACACACACACACGTGGCATTCAATGGTTCATTCAGTGGAGGCTGGTGACTCTAATGTCAGTGGGGCAATGAATCCGCTCCGAGTTTCAGTCAGAAACTAGTCAGGACTTTGAAGGAGCTCTCCAAGGTGTGAAGCAGAACTCTTTTAGACTTATGACTGGTTCTGACTGAAACTCGGAGTGGATTCACTGCCCCACTGACTTCGCAGCCATCAGCCTCTATTGGGGAGATTGTCTCTCAACATGGAGCCTCCAAATCGCCACTGATTACTTTCTCTTTCTCTGTGATGTTTCTTTAGCTCCACCCCCTTGAAGCCCTCCAAGCTAGCAGGATATTTTGTCCAGCTCCGTCCAACCTTCCTGATGCCCCTTCGGGGTTCACAGGAACACAGGAAGCTGCCTTATACTGAGTCAGAGCCTGGGTCCATCGACCCCAGTATTGTCAGCACAGACTGGCAGCAGCAGCTCTCCAGGGCCTCAAGCAGGAGTTTTTCCAGCCCTACCTGGAGATGCTGCGGGGGATCAAACCGGGGACTTCCTGTGCTCAAAGCAGGGGCTCTGCCACTGAGCTACGTCCCTCCCCATCCGCTCCAGGCCTCGAGAACACACACGCTCCAGCTTTGGCTGTGCCTTCGTTGCATGGAGCCAGGCCCATGGCAGCTTGAACGTAGCAAGATGTTCCGCTGTGAAGCCGTGCAGCCAGGCGCCTTGCGAGGGGGGCCGTTTCGGTTTTCTAGGTTAATAGAGCTCCGTGCCGACACCACCAACGTTCCCGAGGCGGTCGCTGGCAGACGTCCGCCAGTCTCCGTGCCGAAAGCAGTGTGCAGAATAGCACTTCCGTCCACCAGGACTGGAGAAGAAGATGGGTCTCCTCTAGACAGAGGGGCCAATGGCCAAAGCTGGCTGGTGTCGGTGTGAAGAAAGCAGAAGGGTGGTGGTAGCGAGCTGGGCAGGCAGGGGCAAAACGAGCACGTTGTGTGGGCAAAAGAGCCCCGCGCCCGACCCGGAAGCATTCATAGGCAGGCAGAGCCAAGGGAGAGGCCGGCCCTGCCCCCGCCTTCCTTCTCCCTGCAGCCACAAGGGGGCGCCGCCGTGCAGGTTGAAGGCCTGGCCAATCTAGCAAGGCAGCAGTCCCCAGTTGGACTACAATGCCAGTCACAGGCCCTGCTACCTGGGGATGATGGGAATTATAGCCCAAACCATCTGGAGGGCACCGACTTGGGGAAGGCTGCCGCCAAATGAATCCATGAGTGACTCCTGGGTAGCATCTGCATTTGATAGGCAAAGTTCTATAGGCACCGTTCCCTCCCTTTGTAATCTGCGCAGAGAGGACGTTGGTTATTGGGCAGACTGAACATGTAATAGATAAATAAATATAATAAATAGAGAGCCAGTGTGGTGTAGTGGCAAGAGTGTTGGACTGGGAGATCTGGGTTCTAGTCCCCACTCAGCCATGGAAGCTCACTGGGAGACTTTGGGCCAGTCACAGACTCTCAGCCCAGCCTACCTGACAGGGTTGTTGTTGTGAGGATAAAAAGGAGAGGAGGATAATGTACACCGTCTTGGGTTCCTTGCAAGAGGAAAAAAAGGTGGAATATAAATGTGATAGATAGATAGATAGATAGATAGATAGATAGATAAATAAATAAATAAGATCAACAAAAGGGAACCCCAGAACTACAGGTGATGTCAATAAATACAAAGAACTGCTGATGGAGGAGAAAGATCTGAGCCTGTGATTATTTATCTGCACCTGTGGTTAGTAAACAAGGCACTTGAATCCCTTGATTTACGTATATGAGATTGCGGGGTGGGGGGGGCTCTGCATTGCTCCCCTCCTCCCCTGGCTAGCAGAAGCAGGCTAAATTATGCCAATTAGGGGAGATCCCCATATTTTGTTATTGACTGCTTGATTTGTAGGAATAAGCTTAAGGATACTTCATCTGGGCAGCAGGACTGTGGCTTTCCTGGGGGCCAATTTTCCACCAGTTTATCACTGGGAGGAGTGCTGCCTGCGAAATTTGTGCACCTCCTGTTGTTAAAAGGCACAGGAGCAGGAGCAGGATGAAAAGGGGCAAGTGGGCAACCCGACAACAGGTAGGGTGGGGTTACCCTACTTGCAGGGAGAGGAGTTGTCCAGAGAAGCCTCCGTGCAGAGGCCAGAGGGGGGGAGAGGTGATGGTGCAGAGGTCAGGGGGAGCCTGGGCTATTGCGGAGGAAATGAAGACAGTGGCTGGACCACCGCGTGGTGGTGGAGGGCGCCAGGCTTGCAAAGGGACCCCACGGGGGGTGTTGCTAGCACATCCCATCTGTGAAATGCTGGGGGCGGGGCTGTGCCTTGGGGAATCACCTGGGCAACATGCAGAGGTCTTTGCCTGCTAGGAACTTACAATCTAAGCGGGGGGAATGCGGCAGGAAAGGTGGGGGGGGTGAACGCTGGTCCGGGTGCTTAAAGCTGGGCGGCGGCGGCTGGGGAGCAGCGTTCACGGGGGGAGAGGCGGAACCGCAGATGCGTGCAAGGGGGCGGCTCCCCCGGCCGCGAGTTCCGCCGTGGCTCCCCCGCCCCCGGCGGCTCGCCCGCCTCCTGGCATTCCTCGGGCGGGCGCCGTGCTCAGGCCCCCGCGCACACGCGCTCCGCCGGGGCGTCCGCAGAAGCGGCGCACGGCGCGCGCTCGCCCGGGCCGTGCGTGCCGGCCGGGGGGGCGCGCAGCACCCGGCCGCTTCGCCCCCCTCAGGCGAGCCCGCGCCGCCCCGCGCCCTCCGGCCGGCGGCGCGGGGCTCGAGCTTCGCGGCGGCGGCGCCGGGCGGGCTCCCGCCGCCCCGGAGGCCGCCGCGCGCCCGCCTGGCACCCCGGCGCGGGGGCTCCTCGAGGCGAGCGGGCGGTTGCCAGGGCGACCGCGGCTTCGGGCAGCCTCGCGCCGGCGTGGCGCGCCGGCCGCTCCGAGCGCCGCTGGACGCGGGCTGGCGCCGCGGCGGAGGGCCGGGAGCGCCGCCGCCGCGGGAGGAGCAGAGCGCGGCCGGGCCCGCCGCCCGCCGTGGTAACCGCCGTCTCCCTCTCTCGCCTCGCAGGGCTTCCTCAGCCGCCGCCTCAAAGGCTCCATCAAGCGCACCAAGAGCCAGCCCAAGCTCGACAGGCACGGCAGCTTCCGGCACGTCCTCCCCGGCTTCAGGAGCGCGGACCGCGAGAGGTGAGGCTGCCGGCGCGCCCGGCCCCCTGCGCTGCGCTGCGCCGCGGCGAGGCCCCTCGGGGCGGCGGGGCGGCGGCCGGCGTGCGCGCGAGGCGGCTCGCTGCTCGGAGCTCTGCCTCGTCCCGGGGCGAAGCCCGCGCGCCGCCGGCCTCTTGCTGCGGCCGAGGAGCCGCGCGCGGCGGGGCGCCCCCTTGGCGCCGGCGGGGAGGGACGGCGAGCCGCCGCCCGTGGCCAGCGCGCGGACTGGCGCAGGCGGGGGGCGGCGGGCGCGGGGCCGAGCCCCGCGTTCTGGAGCGGGCTGGAGATGGACGAGCCGCGGGTTGCCCTCAGCTGCCGCGTGTCGGGCCGGGGCCTCGCCGCGCGGCAGCAGGGCGCGTTGGCCCTCCTCGTTTCCCCGCGGCGTGGCCTGCGGCGCCCCCCCTTGGCCCTCCCCGCCTCAGAAGGGTGTGCTGCGGCCAGCTCTCCGGCGAGCTCGGAGGGACGCGCTTTGCATGTGCCGAGCAAGGCGGCGGACGTGAAACCCGGCGAGTCGTGGGAGAGCGGCGGGCCTTGGGTCACCTGCGTCGGAGGGCCCTGTGGGGTGACCGAGCGTGACCGGGTTTTCACTGTAAGTGTGACTGCCACACCCACCAAAATCGAAAGTGACCTTTGTTTTGAACTTGGGGGCGACGAGGTCCAGGACGTGTGACCCAATTTTCCAGTTTGGGGGGTGGGCAGAACGAGGGGGGAATACTTGCTTGCAAAGCCCTTTTGGGGGGATGATGCAGATTTTGGTGGAAAGAGTTGTTCAATAGCCTAATGTACCTTGCTCACAGAATTTGATACCGATCCTAGAGATTTGCATGCCAGAACAGGGGGCGCTTAATTAACCAGAGTGCTTTCGATGCAAACCTGGTTTGGGCTTTGTTCTGGAGTTTACTGTGCGTGTGCCCCGCAGGATTATTATTTCTCAAGCAGTGTCTGTTTGGGGGGCGCCTTCCTGCTAGACATGAGGTTTGGTGTTGATGTAGGAAGCTCTGGCAGGGGAGCTGTTCCCCTTGGCTCGTGCTTCTTGTAATCCAAAGTGGTCAAGGGTTGTAGCGGCCAGTGTGGCATAATGTCCCAGAACTGACATCTGGGGCAGGAGAGCAGATGGGACGCAACAGCCTGGGGAGACAATATCCTTGCCCATGTTGCAAAGTGTGACCAGGGGGTGGGGGGACCGGCGTGCCAGGCGCAAGGCAAGAGTGAGGGGGGATAGTGCAGAGGGTGCCACTGAGAAAGTGGGCGTTGTGTATCTTCTGCAGGACCATGCACATACAAGTTTGATCTCCATGTGAACTGGAGTGAAACAGGAAAGAGCTTGCTCCTTATTGGGTGCAGACGGATGTCGCCAGGCAAATGGTCTTGAATTTTAGGTCAATTCCATTTGCTTTGCTCCATTCCTAAAATGAAAAAAATAAGAAGATGCTGAGGCTCAGGCTTGTGACTTGTGTCCCCCACACATCTGGAGCAGGGTCAGGAGTGCCAAAGCAGAGTTTCCAAGAGGCTTCACCTCTGGCATGTCTTCCTTTGAGGACTGAATGAATCGCTCCTCATCGACATCTGTCCTATGCCGTTGACTGGGAATGAGTTTCCCTGTTCCATCCACAGATTTTTTCCCTCCTTCACAGATCTCATTGGTTTTTCCACTGCTTTTTTTTCCCTGCCGTCCTCCCTTGACCACGCCCCAGTCTCACTTCCCCAGTGACAGCTGGCTTTTCATCCTTGGCAGCATAGAGAGATCCTTGTAAATAGATCCTGTCTTTAAATGGTAACAGGTCCCCACCCCCGCTGCTGCCCCGCTCCCGTTTGCATTTGCACCCATTGTTTCTTGGGCCGCTTGGCTTACCTTCCGGAAACCTGAACTGCCGACTCCATCTTGTTGATTATTGTACAATCTCCTTCAGAATCTAAGGTGGCTGTTTTTGCTGGGCGTATTGATCGTCCAGAAGTCTTGCGTCTTGGATACAGCGCTGTGTGTGTGTGCATGTCTGTGTCTCGAGGAGAGCGATGCAGCAAAGAAAACAAAGATGTTGTGATGTATACACAAGTAACAAGTCAAACGTCTCTTCTAAGAGCAGATAAATTTTTCAGCCTGTATGCTTCATGGAAATGAAGCAGTTTGGTTGGTTGGTTGTGTGTTTGAAATATGTATTGACTGCTTTTCAACTCTGAGACCCCGAATGGAGTATTATTTGCTCATTGTGTCTCATTTTGGCATCATTTATTTCATCTCTGCTAGTAGTGGAAGGCGTGAAGAAATGGGTGTGGTACTGAAAATCCGCCCTCTCACCTCTAGAAATTCTGCCCAACTCCACATATATACTCTGCTGATGTCCCACGAAATATACACACACTTTAAAAATGAGCTTTGCCATCTTAAGGACTAGAATCATAGTTTGTGTTTTAAAGATGAGGTTCTCATGTTGGCAAATTCTGCATCTGATATAAAGAAAAAAAATCCACACTTCCTACATGTAAAGAAAACAGCTTTAAGTGTACATGGTTTGATCAAAAAGTCCTCCTGTTTTCCCTTCATCTAGCAGCTGTTTGCAGGGAAAAGAGAGGTGGTCACTTAACATTTGTCCACCTGCCTGCATTTTTTAAAAGCGCTGAGCACCTCTGATCTTTCCTTTCTCCACCAACTTGGATGGAGGGGACATCAGAGATTGAACTGATTCAAAGGTTGCCATCTTAGGGCAGTTGTTGCCAAGCTATGTGCCATGGGTGAAAATAGCCACCCACACTCCAAGGAGAAGGTTCCTGCCTTGTGCTTATCTATCTATCTATCTATCTATCTATCTATGTATTCATTTATTTAAACCTTTTTTTAATCCCACTCCTCAGCTAAAAAGGGCTCCCAGAGTGATGTAAATACAGTCAATGAAAACAAGACAATCTCAGCAGACATGACACAAGAAGGATGGGATGGGAAGAGGAAACAGCACTCTACTCAAACCAGAGCTGCCCCTTTCCAGTCAGTCTCAGCTACTGGCAGGTCACTGACACTTCTCTGCATTGGGTGTGATGGTTCATTCAGTCATGCCGAGGTTAGGGAGGTTGGAGAAATCTACAATGGAACCAAATGACTTCCGATTTTCATGAATCCAACCCACAGATTCCACAGCAGGCTGGCTTGGGCCCTGTTGGGCAGATTCCATGGACATGCGGACCATTTTCAAACTTTCCTGAATTATGCACAGAAAAATACACAAAATGTAAAAAGCCTGGCCAAAAATGTGCCTTTCCTCCATAGGCTAAAGCATGAAAATGCACATTTTGGGGAATTTGCACATTTTCTGATGTGTAAATTTGCGCAAATTCAGAAATAAAAAAATCCGACTCCACCAATGGGTGGACGACAGAATGAAAGGCACCTGACAAACCGCAAAACACAGATGGAATGTGTTCAGTACACAATCCGTACATCCCTAGCCAAGACACAACAAAGGAGTCTTTCTGGTGTGTCTCTGTATTAGTCACTGGTCTGCAGTGATTCACACAGTGACCCCAAGGATTCTAGATCCTCTGTGGGCAAGCAATCTGCATCTCGGAGTACTCTAAAATAGGAACGGATTGGTACTCTATTTCTGGCCCATGTCAGTTTTGCACGTGGTCATTCATACATTTGTTCCATTATTTTAATGCATTTTCCTCAAAGTATGCATTTTTACATGCATTTACCCCAAAAGATGCATTTTTGTACACATTTTACCTTAAAAGATGTATTTTTTAAATATGCAATTTGTTGACTTTTTTTTTGTTTAGCTGAGGACTCAGCTAAAAAAGTTCAGAGAATTTGAAAACCAAAGGAGAACCGTGTTCCAGTCCACATATTACTTTGGGTAGTACAGACCTAGTGGGCTCCATTAAAAATACAAACCAAACAAAATCCTCCGGCAACCCTGCTCTAAAAGGTAAACCATTGTGCATGAACGCTAAGGCGCCATGAACGGCGCTGCTTAGAGTTTTATGCACTGCAGCCACTGAGCTGTGTTTTGACTTGTCGATAACCCTGTCAATGCATGATTGGATGTTTCTACTAGACCTTTATCCAAACACACATGCTGCCTTGGCTTTTAAATCAGCAGAAGGCAGGTTAGTACAGTGCATCCAGCCAGAGGAGCACTGAACACGTGGTCCATGTTGGGATGTTGGAGAAATCTGCAATGGATTCAAATGAATTCAGATTTCTGTGAATCCATCTCATGGATTTCAAAGCAGACCAGCTGTTTCTGAATCACGCAGATTCTGCAGAGTTGCAGACCACATTTTTACTTGGGGGGGGGGGATTTGCACCAATCCGCACTTGTGCTAATTCACCTTAGCACTAACACACACATGCGCTAATGTGGATTAGCGCTAATACATATTTGCACTAATGCATATTAGCGCTAATGCACACTTGCACTAATGCACATTAGTGTGAGTGGAACGACATTCTCATACATCCCTAAAGAAAATCTGATTCTGTCACTGAGTGGCTGACAGAACAAAAGTTGCCTGACAATCCGCAAAACACAGAAGGAATGGATTTAACAAAATCTGTGCATCCCTAGGTCCGTGGGGAAGAGAGCGCAGGACTTGGGCCAGAAAGATCTCGTTCTGAAGTCCTTGCTCAGCCGCACACCTGCTTGGCAGCCAGCTGCCTCCATCCCCGTCTGTAAAATGAGAAGCTATACTTTTCAAGAAGCTACACCAGACGTAAATGGTCAAGCCCCCTGTACGCCAGTTGCACAGCCTTCAGCAAGGTGTAATCACCAGAGGGGGGAGGGGCTGCTCATATTATGAAAATAGGAGCATTTCATGTCTATGGCCTAGATGTCACAGGCTGAGTCCTAGAGTTGGGAGGTCTCTTGGAGGCCATCTAGTTCAACCCCCCTGCTGATGGTTGCAGGAACCCTGCTGAGAGTATCCCCACCCAGTGGCTGCTCAGCCTCTGCTTGAAAACCTCCAGCAAGGGAGAACCCAAGACACACACGGTAATCAGTTCCATCGTTGGATTGTTCTGTTGAACTGGGAAGAGCCGTGGCTCAGTGGTAGAGCAGCTGCTTTGCATGCAGAAGGTCCCAGATTTGATTCCCGGCAGCATCTCCAGGTAGGGCTGGAAAAATTGCTGCCAGTCGGTGTCAACAATCCTGGGCTAGAAGGACCAAGGGTCTGACTCTGTATAAAGCAGCTTCTGATGTTCCTGTCTTCCTAGCATAAAGAGGGTCGTCCTGATGTTCAACCAAGATTTAACCTCCTGTAACTTCAAGAGATCTTGGGGTTGTGGCGGACAGCTCTATGAAAATGTTGACCCAATGAATGGCTGCTGTGAAAAAGGCAAACTCCATGCTGGGCATAATTCAGGGAGGAACTGAAAATAAAATGGCCAATATCATGCTGCTCTCATACAAATCTATGGTGCGGCCATGCTTGGAATACTGTGTACAGTTCTGGTCACCACACCTCGAAAAGGATGGTGTAGAGTTGGGAAAAGGGCAACTAAAAGGATCAAGGGGCTAGAGGAAGTCCCCTATGAGGAAAGTCTACAATGTCTGGGACTGTTTAGCCTTGAGAAGAGAAGACTGAGGGGAGATAGGATAGCGCTCTTCAAGTACTTGAAAGGTTGTCACAGAGAGGAAGGCCAGGATCTCTTCTCCATCATCCCAGAGTGCAGGACACGGAATCATGAGCTCAAGTGACAGGAAGCCAGATTCCGGCTGAACATCAGGAGAAACTTCCTGACTGTTAGAGCAATACGACAATGGCACCAATGACCTAAGGAGGTGGTGGGCTCTCCCACACTGGAGGCGTTCAAGACGAGGCTGGACAGCCTTCTGTCAGGGATGCTCTGACTTGGATTCCTGCATTGAGCAGGGGGTTGGACTCGATGGCCTTATAGGCCCCTTCCAACCCCACTGTTCTAGGTTTCTAGAATTCTAGGTGTACAAAATGATGCCTGGTGTGCAGAAAGTGGATAGGGAGACATTTTTCTTCCTCTCTCATCATAGTAGAATCCAATGGGGTCATCCCATCAAGCTCAATACTGGGAGATTCAGGATGGATAAAAGGAAGTACTTCATACACAATGCATAGGTAAGCTATGGATTTCATTACCACAAGATATAGTGATGGCCACCAGTTGGGATAGCTTTAAAGAGGGATTAGACAAATTCACTAGTCCTGATGGCTCTGTGCTACCTCCAGTATCAGAGACAGTATCTATCTGTAAACCAGTTGCGGGGGAACATGGGCGGGAGCAGGCTGCCGCACTCCTGTCCTGCTTGTGGGTTTCCCATGGGTAGCTGGTTGGCCACTGTGGGAACAGAATGCCAGACTAGATGGGCCCTTGGTCTGATCCAGCAGGGCTCTTCTTATGCTCTTATATTATCACATTAGATAAGCGTTCCCCAATTGGTGCCTTCCAAATGGACTACAACACCCATAATCCCACAGCTGGCTATGTTGGTTGTGGCATTATGGGCAATGGGGAAAGCTGCATTAGAGGGCTGAGCTAAGAGGCTGTTCCTGCCCCAGAGCAGAGGGCGTGTCTGCTTGTCTTGGGTTGACTTCATTTGACTTTCCTTCCATGTTTGCATGAACAAGCATCCTTGTCAGATCTCCATTGGCACATGGAGGATGCAGTTGGAAGGAACTAGGGATATCAGAGAAATCTGTATGATTTGTATGAATCAAGATTATAGATAAATATAGACAAATATAGATTTGTATGAATCCAGCCTGCAAATTCCCCAGCAGACCAATTTTTTTCAAATAACGCGGATTCCACGGAACACTTTTTCAGTTGGGAGAAGGGGGATGTGTGCAAATGCACATTTGCAAACAGGAATTAAATTCTCATACATCCTTAACAAAAAAAAAACCCCAAATTCTGTCAATGAGCGGATGACGGAATGAAGGACACCCCACAATCTGCAAAATGCAGACAGAGCAGATGTAACAAAATCCGGACATCCTGACTTGGAGCCAAATGGGGCGACGGCTTTTTGCTGCACGGGCCAAATTCTGGAAGCAAGAGCCCGCTGCATGCCCCATCAGCCTGCTGGCCAGTCAAACGGCTCATTTAGAGCAAGCAGAGGGCCCCGTTAAGAGCAGCTGTTTGTTAACAAGCTCTTCCGTGCATTGACTGATGGCTGCGGCCGGCATTGCGTTCTTATCACACCGCACGAGATGTTCATCTCTGCTCTCGGCCGCTCCAGCCTCGGCCACAAATCAAGCCCCCTTGGCAACGGCACCCGGCCTTAATTGGGAGGACATTTCTTCCGTGAAATGCATGAAGAGTGACACCATGACTGAGGCCCAGCCTGGAATGGGCTCAGCTACCACAGGGACGGTTGCTTGTCGGGGGCCATTAATTATCACCGCCGTTTTATTCCAATAGCTTGTGCCAAGCTGACCTTTTTGCAGAGTGGGCTGGGTAGAACTGAGAAGGGAAGAGCCATCTTTTGAAAAGATTTATCTATTTTCTGTGTGCAGATGTGAGGTTGGCACCCCAGACCTATGGATATATGGGAATTTTGTTTCAATCTGTGTTTTTTCCAACAGAATTTGCCCCATTCCCACTCACCCCCAGTGCAGAGGTGAGCACATGTTGTGACTAGAGCTCGCGTAACCTCAACCTTGTGATCATGTTCGGAAAATGTGCTAGTTGGGAAAAGGCGGGTTTTGAAAAAAAATATGCATGTGCATGCTTAAGTCTTGAGGGAGTACGCATTGAGGTGCATCCTTTTTAAAAATGTGCGGCCAAATGCACACTTTTCCCCTTTCAACAACTATAACAAGCAGCATTTGGGAAGAGGGACAGAACTCGGAGAACTTCGACATGGTTGAGACTCGCTGATTCTTCTGTCCCTGCCTGGTGCCTCTGCTTGCTGTTACCCTGTTTTATTATTCATTCATTTCATTTCTATCCACTGGGTAGAAGCTGAATGGGAGAGACAGAGAATGGGAGCAGGCCAAAGCTCATCTTGAATAAACTGTTCACTGAGATAGCCACCACTGAGCATTATGTGTGAGAGGCCGTGGAGAGAACCTGAGTTTGAATCCTAGGGATGGACGGACTTGCCCAAGTCCATGCTCGGTGGGTGCTCAAGGAGCTGCCGCTGCTGCGCACCTGTGCAAGTCCCTGAGGGGCTCAGCGAGCAATCCGTGAGCACCCTGCAGCTGCCCGCTGCTTCTTGTGAGCCACCATTTTTATGGAAGATGGGCGCTCTAGATTTTCGTATATCTAATGCTGTGCACAACTGCAGCCATAAAGGGCCATTTCTGCAGCATTAGATATACGAAAAGGGTGGAAGCGGCCCTTTACTGCTGCCATTGTGTGCAATATTCAATATATGTAAATCTAGAGCCCCTATATTCCATAAAAATGGTGGCTTGCATAGAGGACGGGTGGCTGCCGGGCACGAGTGGATGGGTCTGGTAAGTCCCGGCTACTGACGCGTCTTGGCAGGTGGGGACAGCTGCTCACCAAGCCAGGTTCAGGGGGGACTCTGATGGACTCCCAGACCCAGTCAGGCACCTGCAGCATCTCTGTCGAATCCCACCTCAGCCATGAGCACACAGATGCAAGAGCTGCTTTGGGACATCTTCTCATGGATCTGTTAGCATTCAGCTGCCAACAGGAAGCTGTCTCTGGAATGTCGCAAGCCAAGATCGTCATTAAGGGCCAGTCTGTCTTGTTTGTCCCTTAGTATCAGGAAATGAAGGACAGATTGCTTATTGGCTTGCCGCTGTAACAAACCATGCATTCGTTCAAGATAGACTGCCCCTCCACATGGAGAGTCAGATTAGCCATTGTGGCATCGGTAGAGCCACCCACTGTGAATTCATTTGAAAAGGTATCTGCTTCTTGGTTCTGTGCAGCATTTCTTGACTGCCTCTCAACAGGGAAATGTTCGCAATGCAGTTTATACCATCTTTGAGCCCAAAGCTCAAGGACAAAACACCTGCTTTGCATGCAGAAGGTTCCAAGTTTAAATTCCAGCATCTCCAGTTTAAAGGATCTCAGGAGGCACTTCAGAACAGAAGAAGAGCCCTGATGCTGAATCAGACCGAGACTCTATCTCGTCCAGCATTCTGTTCCCACAGTGGCCTGTGCAAAGCCCACAAGCAGGACATGAATTTAACAGCACCCTCCCATCCATGTTCCCCAGCCACTGGTGTACATAGGCTTACTGTCTCTGATACTGGAGGTAGCATGCTGGGACTAGTAGCCATGAATAGCCTTCTCCTCCAGGAATTTGTCCAGTCCCCTTTCAAAGCCATCCAAATGGGTGGCCACCACTACATCTTGTGGAAGTGAGTTCCGTAGTTTAACTCTACCCTGTCTGAAGAAGTCCTTCCTTTTATCTGTCCTGAATCTCCCATTAATCAGCTTCATGGGAAGACCCCCATTGGGTTCCTATATTATGGGAGATGGAGAAAAAATGTCTCCGCATCCACTTTCTCCACACCATTCATAATTTTGTACACCTCTATCATGGCTCCCTTCACTCGCCTTTTTTCCATGCTAAACATTCACAGATTTTATAGCCTTTCCTCATAGAGGAGTTGCTCCATCCCTTTGATCATTTTTGTTGCCCTTTTCTGCACCTTTTCCAGCTATACAACATCCTTTTTTCTGCTGCAATGACCAGAGCTGTACATAGCATTCCAAGTGTGGTCACACCATAGATTTCTGTAAGGGCATTTATGATATTGGCAGTTATATATTTTTTTATTCATTTCCTGATGATCATGGAGTTTGCCTTTCTCACAGCCAGTGCACTGGGTCGACAAGTTCACCAAGCTTGGGCCTTTCTTTTCCGAACCTAAAAAGCCCCCAAAATTGTATCCAAGATCGGGTAAGCACTGCGCCCTTGGAACTGCATACCACTTGGACAAGTGGGGCAAACAAAACAATGTATTTATTTGGGGGTCCCCATAACTCTGAGGGGAAGCAGAAGCTTTCCACCCAGAACGCCTTGGCTCCAGTCCTTGGTTTTGTCTCCACTTAAACCAGGGGTGTACAAAGGTTTTGGCTCCAAGGGTCACATGTGATACACGCTTGGGGACCACACATGTGTACCATTTCCAGTGCACCTCATCTATATCTCCCTTTCTTTGCTGCTAGCAGCAGTGGGGGAGGTGTAAGCAATCTCTACACCCAGCATTCCTGATACAGATCCGCTGTTCTCCGCACACCCCTCTTGGTCAGAAACTGCCCATTAGGGGTGAGTGAACAAACGATGTTCAAGATCGGTTGGATTCTCCGAATGCCATCTCGTCGCTCACCTTGTACCCAATTCCTGTCTGGACCAGTTCTTGGTCTGTCTTTCCCTAGAGCCAAGTCCTCCATGAGCTGCTACCCATGGAAGAGGCTGCTCCGGCTACGTTGGACCCGCGCTCTGAGGTTGCAGCTTCATATGTCCGGATTTAGTTGTGCTGATTCCAGCTTTCTGTGCACTGTGCTGCAGAAAAGCCACACAGCTGCCGTTATTTTTGGAAGCTGGTACTTTTGAGGCAGTTAGCTTGTGCGCAAAGTGGCCCAGGCAAGGCTCCTAGTGGCTTCCCATCCACCCCGCTGGTTGTGCTCATATAGCGACAAATGTGCCAAAGCACCCTAGACGGTTCCACTGGGCCATCTGCAGATTTGAAGAGAGTAGCAGCTGCCAGGCGGCGGCCGCCTCCTCCTCCTCCTTGCATCTTGAAGACCCTTCAGCAGCTTTCTTTGGAAATGTGAGCCCAATTGCCAGGTTGGATTCCTGACACAGCGGTGATGCCGCCAGGCAGTGGGGTGGGGAAGGGGGCACAGCTTCATCAGTCTTTTCTGCTTTCCTCTTGAATTAAATGGCTCCTCCATTGCCAGAGAATGTGGGTGTCTTTTGCAATTGGTTTATTTTTGAACGTGAACAAGTGAAGCCTATTTGGGGAGAGGGGTACGGCAGAAAATGCCCAGGCCATGCTAGCCACAAATCAACCTGGACCTCCTCCCACCCTGCCCTGAAAAAGACCCAGCACCCAACTTTTCTCTCCCCTCAAAGACAAAAAGGTTGCCCACTTCCAAGAGCATATGCTGAAGAACTTCCTGGAAGGATCAGCTCTCTCTGCCTTTCACTCCACCATTCTTAATGAATCCCTGGCAGATCTCAGGGCCAAACTGGATGTGATGCTAACAGTGGCGATGCGAGGCCCTCTTAGAACCTGGGCTTCATGGCCTTACGGGATCCCCTCTTTGGAAGGCCATGTGCGGTGCTTCAACTGTGAGGGACACCACCAACAAGTTCTGTTCTACCCACTCCACAGCCGTTCCATGCTTTCCCATTGCTTCCAGACCCCTGGTAGTAGAAGAAAACCCAAAGAAAACCTGTTTGCAACCCAGGGAGAGACAGACAGACTCTGAGCATGTGCAGTTTCACATTTTAACCTCCTTTAAATCCAGAGCTTTTGAGGGCCCTTGGGCAAGGCATCCTCAAGAGCCCCCCTGCCTCAGGGTGTCTGCCTTCTTACCACTGTTGTCACCAGCTGCTTCTTTTCCTCCTCCTCCTCCTCACTTGCTTGACAGGCCGAGAGAGCCGGGAAGCAAGGAGGACGTGGTGTCTGCTGCTGCCCCTCCTCACACCTCTGTTGCCTGGGCCAGAGCAAGAGGCGGGTGAAAGAGCTGGTTGCAGTACGGAAGTGGAGCAAGTCCAGGGGGCTCTGGTCAGTGGACCCTTGACAGGGCACAGGTGCCCTACCTTTGATGCCAGCCCTGCTTAAGTCACTGCACATCTGGACTGCCAAAATAAAATGGAGTTTGCTTCTGCTGCCCTGATGCTAAACACATTGACTTGGCTCTTATTCTTTTGCTCATTATCAGCTATATATATATATATATATATACACACACACACACACACACACATTTATATCCCACCTTTCTTCCACTATGGAACTCAAGGCAGCTACATGTGGTTCCCAGATGGTCTCTTCTCCAAGCACTGACCAGACCCCAACCTGCTTCAGCCCAGTGGCTGCCTCACGTGCCTTCAGACCATGTCCTGGGACCAAAAGTATATTATCAAAAGAAATGGATAATATACTTTTGAAGTAAAAAAATAATAAAAGGAGTACCTTTAACCATGTATGTGCCCAGCTGGCCACCCTCTGGCTATCAACTGTTCTTTAAAAAAGGAGGAAGGTGAGAGCCAGTGTGGTGTAGTGGTTAGGCTGATGGACTGGGGCTGGAGAGACCTGTGTTCTAGTCCCCACTCGGCCATGGAGCTCACTGGGTGACTTTGTGCCAGTCCCTGACTCTCAGCCTGACCCACCTCACAGGGTCGTTGTGAGGATATAATGGAGAGAAGGAGGACCATGCAAGCTCCCTTGAGTTCCTTGCATGAGACAAAAAGGCAGGATAAAAATTGAATAATAAATAAACAAAAGGAAAGAGGGAAGGAAGGAAGGAAAGAAAGAAAGGGTGCTGCGGCTAACCGCATTAGCCCTGGTGGGTCCTGGGAGGCCCATACTGGCTGTGGTGCTGATTACAGGCCTGTTTTGCCACTGCCCCCATCACATGCTATCTCTGGTCATTTGGGGGTGGGGGTAGGGGTTGCACTACAACCAGTTGAGGCTGGAGGCTCTGATTTCAGTGGGGCCATGAATCTTCTCTGCGTTTCAGTTAGAACTAGTCAGAGCTCTAAAGGAGCTATCCAAGGTGCTGAACCATATCCCCATAATAGCTCCTTTAGTGCTTTGGCTGGTTCTGACTGAAACCCAGAATGGATTCACAGCCCCACTGAAATCGGAGCCGCCAGCCTCCACTGGCTGCAGGGCTATGGCCAAAGCTGCACCACTTGATGCTCAGCACATGATGCGCGGCCCCATTTCTTCTTTTTTCTGTGCTGCTGGGGGAGGGGTGGCCATGGATGTTTTCCTTCGCAGGCTGATAGCAGCTTTCAGAGGGAGGGTTTTTGTTGCTGGGGAAGGAAAGGGCTAACCCACACGCCCTGCAAGCGCTGTGGTCCTGACAAAAATTGGGGGACCCCCACAGCAGCTGTTCAGTGTAAAAAGAGATGCGACAAGGCTGCAAGAATGGCAGCGTCTGATTTGGCCACCATGGGAGATAAGCCAGTGTCCAGCGTAACCCATCACCAGGACATTCAATACTAAAGTGGTAACATGCTTTTAATTGGTGGAATTTAATTATAGGGGATTGCACTCATCGCTATCCAGCCTGTGACCTTCCACCTACTTCCCAGACCTTCCTTAATTTATTTGAGATAAATATTTTACCCTGTTCCTCAGCCCAGGTGATGCCAATCCATAAACACAATCTATCAAAGCAAGAACGATCAAAACTCGATAGCAATCGATAAAACCATAAAAGCAGAGCCGTCGATCACACTGAGAGCAGCATTGCAACCAAGCTGGAAAGCCTGGCATCCTCTAACCTCTCCGGCACCCTCTATGATGGAGACATGATGGCGCTGTTTCTAGGGATGTGTGAGAAATTTGGCTCAGTTCATTTCTGGTCAGGATTTGCCCAGTTTGCAGCTTCCGTACTGAACAGGGACTCGGATGCCACCTGTGGCCAAAGTCTATATTTCCGAGCTTATGACACAATTTGCGGACCAAAAGAGATGTGTTCCACAGCAGGCATACATTTGGAAAATATGCATAAAAAAAGAGGTTCTTTGGGGAAACGTGCAAAAATACACTTTAATCAGTGGGAGAAGAACGAGTACATTTCAAAGATGCCCACAACTGATGTGTACATTTATTTGTTTGTTTGTTTATTGCATTTCTATACTGCCCAATAGCCAAAGTTCTCTTTGCCCCAAAATATGCATGGATTTTCATGTGGAAAGAAAAAAAAGCAATGCTCACAATCTAATTTGGACTTGAGTTGGAACGAGCTTCGAGATGGAATTCGGAGGACTTCAGCAAGCTTGAGCTTTGCTGATTCGCACATCCCTGGCTGTTTCTTTCTGAGTTACAGTTTATCTACCTGGGAAAAGACGGGTTTGGGTCCCAAAACTCATCGTCCATCCGCCTTTTTCATGTATCCTGGCGCCCTCCAAATATGTATGGACTGCAACTCCCATCTTTCCCAATCATGGCTGGGGATGATGGGGATCCCAGTCCACACACATTTGGAGTGTGCCGTCTTTCAGGGTACACCTTTTGCTGTAATGTCTGCTCTCCCTCTTCTGCACTTCTCAAAACGTAACGAATCTCTTTGAAAAACACAGACACACACAAGGAATGGTTTAATTTGCTGGATCGATCTCTTTCATGGAGGCTTCTGTTCTGTATATGCTTGAGATATTTAATTTGGAAGGAAGCGCTTCTTAATTATTATGGACCTGGCACGGTCCTCCCTTCTTCCCTTCCCTTCACGTTTTCTCGCAGAGCTCATTCTAGGTGTGACAAACGTCCTCTGATCACTCAGTCGATTGTTAAATGACTCTTGGAAAGATGCAGCGGCGAATTAATTAACAGCAGCAAATGCTTCCCCTTGCAGGTTGTTATCCTCCGGGCCTCTAACCTTTTCCCTCTCCTCTTGCAAACAGTCATTTCTAAGACCGAGACCGGAAGCGAGTGCTCGGCCTGTGAGTTCTTGGGCGTCTTTAGAGCAATCTGTTCTCTCTGTGGCTGCCCCCTCCCCTTTCTTCTAGCAAATGAAAGAGATATGCGAGATACAGAGCTCACATAGAATCATGATCCACATGGGTTTGCATGTTTGACACTTGAAGACTTACGGCTTACAGCGTCGACCCGACTGTGCAAATGAGAAGGCAGCAGGGCTATGAATGTACAAATCCGCAAAACTTGAGCTCATCGAAGTTGTCTGAATTCCATCTCAAAGCTCATTCTGTTATTGTTTCCCAAGGTTCTTTTCACACAAAGATTCATGCATATTTTTGTGTGCACTTTTTACAAAATGTGCACCACTATTGTGTGCGTGTTTTGAAATGTACACATTTTTCTCCCATCAATTAAAGCTGGATTGTGTGCATTTTTCAAATGTACACATTTGTTCATGCACATTTTTCAAATGGGAGCATTTTTCGAAACACCTTTTTCTTGTTCTGTGAATCGTGTCACAACCTTTGGAAATGCATGGACAGCGACTGCAGATTGCATTCAGTTCAAAAATAAACGGAAATTAATTTCTTGTGGAGCCCCTTTGTTGTGAGCAAAAGGTCACTGGTTCAATCCCTGGCATCTCCAGACAGGGCTGGGAAAGATCCTGCAGTGAAAAGCAGCCTTCTCCAACCTGGTGCCTTCCAGATGTTTTGGACTACAACTCCCATCATCTGAAGCCATGCTGGATCAAACCAATGGTTGATGTAGTCCAGCAGTCTGCTTCCCACAGTGACCAGCCAGCTGTCTCTGGGAAGCCCAAAAGGAGGGCAGGAAGGCTTCAGCTCTCCTTTCCTGTCAGGCCCTAGGAGGAAGACATCCTGCACCCATGTTATACCCCCAGCATCTCCTGTTTGGAGGCAAACTGCCACCATTTAGCCATCCTGGCTGGTAGCCATGAAACAGACCTCTCCCACACCTCTGTCAATTTCTCTAGGCCCTTGGAAAGCCTTCTAAGCCCTTGCAGTATCTTGCTGCAATGGGTTCCATATGTTTGTTAGGAATTGTGTGGATGTTATATGTTTGTTTTGAGTATAATGAAAATAGACACAATAACACTAACAATGTTACATGAACATAAACTAGGGATGACGGAGAAATCTGCATGAATTCTCCATGAGAATCATGGATTCAAATGGGTTCAGATTTCTATGGATCTGACCTGTGGATTCTGCAGCGAACCAGCTGTTTCAGAGTCTGTGGATTTGTGGACCGTTTTTTTAAACTTGGCGGGGGTGCAATTTCACATTTGCACTAATCCACATTAGCGCAAGTGCAAGTGCACACTTGGACTAATGTGCACTTGGACTAAGGCATATTTGTGCAAGTGGAACAAAATTCTTGTACTTCCCTAAAAAAACACGATTCTGTCAATGAGCGGATGATTGAACAAAAGACGCCTCACAATCCATGACATGCAGACAGAATATGACATGATATGATATGATATGATATGATAGTGCTCTTCAAGTACTTGAAAGGTTGTCACGGAGAGGAAGGCCAGGATCTCTTCCTGATCATTCCAGAGTGCAGGACACAGAATAATGGGCTCAAGTGACAGGAAGCCAGATTCCGGCTGAACATCAGGAAAAACCTCCTGACTGTTAGAGCAATATGACAATGGAACCCATTACCCAGGGAGGCGGTGGGCTCTCCCACACTGGAGGTGTTCAAGACGAGGCTGGACAGCCATCTGTTAGGGATGCTTTGACTTGATTTCCCATTGAGCAGGGGGCTGGACTCACTGATCTTGTAGGCCCCTTCCAACCCTACTGTTCTATGATTCTATGAATGGAGTTAACAAAATCCATACATCCCGACTTAAAGAAAATTAAAGGCAGCAGCAGCAAGAACTTTGGTACCTCCGTTTGTCTCTCTTCCATCTCCTGTCTGTCAGTTTCTTCAAGCGGCCCCAACTTTCTTATGAAAAAGGGAGAGCATGTCTCTCTCTGCCCAGTTTCTCCCCACCATGGATAATTTTATAAACCTTGCTGATGTCTCCCCTTAGTCAATTTTTTCCTGAATTACAAAGCTCCAACGCCCTGACCATTTTGCTTGCCTTTTTCTGCACCTTATCCAGCTCTACAATGTCTTCTCTTTTCGTTTTTGAGATGGGGCATCCAGAAATGTGCACAGTATTACCAACGTGACCGCACCATGTATTTGCATAAAGGCCTTACCACCTTGGCACTTCTCTCTTTTTTTTTATCCCTTTCTTTATCATCCCTAGCACAGAACATGCCTTTTTCACCACTACCATACCCCAAGTCAACATTTTCCTTGAGTTATAAATTGAGATGTTGAGCTGTGATTTCATCAAGTGTGGAGTAATTGTGTCATGTGCAAAAGATGCATCAGCCAGCCAGCCAGCCATGCTACATGGATTTATTCCTAAGAGGTGGGCACCATGTGAAAAAACAGAAAGAATAATCCTATGAGGACTTCTGTACATTATTTTTTCAGTGGATGGTCAGCCTTTGAATTGGGTGCCTTTTCTCTTGGCAACCGTCAAGTACGTTACACTTTCTGTGTTCTGTGCTCACATGTTTTGAGGCTTCCGGGTGGGTGTGCTGCTGTGCAAGTCTTGCCTAGGGATGTACAGATTTTGTTAAATCCATTCCATCTGTGTTTCATAGATTGTCAGACGTCTTTCATTCCACCATCCACTCATTGATGGAATTGTATTTTTCTCAATTTCCCGAACTTCTGCTCGCTTTGGAAAGTGCACACTTGCGCAAATGTGCTCTTCTGAAAATGTGAATTAGCACAAATATGCAAATCCCCCCCCCCAATTTGCATTTTCACACTTTAACCTATGGGGGAAATGTATATTTTGCGTCAGTGTTGTTGTTTTAAGTTTTGTATTTGGGGGTATTTTTCTATGACTAAATTTGTGTACAATTCCAGAAAGTGAAAAACCAGTCTGCTGGTCCAGAGAATCCACATGACCTGGAAAACGCTGGTCCACTGCTGAATCTGTAGGTTGTATTCATAGCAATCTGAACTCAGTTGGATCCTGGCCTTAATGTGAGTCATATCTGTGCTCCAAGACCTCTTTCTAGGCCCATAGGACAGCAAGGGGGGGGGGGCTATAGGTCAGTTGTCAAGTCCCTCGTGGAGCCCCCGCTTTGCATGCAGAAGGTCCCAGCTTTGACCCCCGGCATCTCCCGGTAGGGCTGTGAACAAATCCTACCTGAAACAGGGACCTGCTGCTGGTCCGTGTCGACAATACTGGGCTAGATGGACCAAGAGACTGACTCAGTATAAGGCAGCTGCCAATGTTCCTATGAAGCTGCCTTATACTGAGTCAGACCATAGAATCATAGAAGAGTAGGGCTGGAAGGGGCCTGCAAGGCCATCGAGCCCAACCCCCTGCTCAGTGCAGGAATCCAGGTCAGAGCATCCCCGACAGGTGGCTGTCCAGCCTCGTCTTGAAGGCCTCCAGTGTGGGAGAGCCCACCACTTCCATACGTCATTGGTTCCATTGTCACATTGGTCTAACAGTCAGGAAGCTTTTCCTAATGTTCAGCCAGAATCCATCTTCCTATACCTTGAGCCCATTATTCCGTGTCCTGCACCCTGGGATGATCGAGAAGAGATCCTGGCCTTCCTCTCTTTGACAACCTTTCAAGTACTTGAAGAGCGCTACCCTGTCTCCCCTCAGTCTTCTCTTCTCCAGGCTGAACATGCCCAGTTCTTTCAGTCTGTTTTCATAGGGCTTTGTTTCCAGTCCCTTGATCATCCTTGTTACCATCTTGATTAGAGTTTGACTCTGCAACATGCCAAATCATTGAAAAGAAGCTAGTGCCCCTGGACATGAGAGAGCTTCGGCTATTGGGAGGTATAGAAATGAAATCAAACAAACAACTGTGCTGAGTGCATTTCCTCACCACTGAACAGTCAAAATCCACTTCCACATATCTGGGATTGTGGGAAAATAATTTCTGGTCAGTGTGTGTGATTTGCAAGCCATCTTAAGTAAATCTTTTTTGTGTCCCTACATAACAAAATTAAGCATTGCAGGAAATGGCTCCAAAGGGACAACGTGGGGAGGGATAACTCATCCATTATTACATAGCCTGCCGCCACCACCACCCCCCGCCAAAGACAAGAATGGTAATGCTTGCATTGATGATTCAAGGGCAAACCTGAAAGTTGCTTACTTTCCCGTAACACCTGCGTCTCCTTTCACCTCACTGTGGCATCTGCAGATCTGCTGTCTTAATGGATCTCGTTGGCGCAACACTTCTCGAACCAGAGAGTTAATTACTGGTCTCTAATTAATGACTGTCTTAAAAGGTGATTGTCGAGCAAGGTGAAGAAAGAGGGCAGCATGGTGTGAGAAAATGTCTGGAAATAGTCCCCTTCTCCCAGGCCTAATATGGTTTCCATAAATGTGGAATGCTGCCAACTGGTTACATTTGATTTTAAAATAAAATTTAGGAATCTATTATTAAATTTAAGAATCTATCTATCTGAACCAACAAAATGTAAATATATTCTGAAACCTCCCTGAAAATCTTCTTTTGAGAACTTGAAGGACGGGGTTATTTCAAGTGGAGGATATCTAATTGACCTGCTTAGGTCAGTTTTGCTGCACCAGTTTAACTGCCATGGCTTTCTGCAAAGAAACCTGAGGCCCTCCTCTGAGTGACTCCTCCAAGGGAGGTTCGGAGGATGGCAACAGTGGAGAGGGCCTTTTTGGCGGTGGCCCCCGATTGCAGAGTGCTCTCTCCAGTGAGGTCTCCTTGGCACCAACATTGTCATCCTTTTGACTCCAGGTTAAACCTTTCCTCTGCTCCAGGGGTAAGCAACTGTAGGAGGTTTGGGGGCCATTTTTACCCACCCACCCCGACCTTTCCCTGTGGGCCACACACACCCACTTGGAGGGCACCGTAAAAATAAAATACAATAAAATCAAAATGGCATACAGAGGACACAAAGGGTCAAAACCTGGTGCCTTCCAGAGGCTTTGGACTCCAAAGCCCATCATTCCCACAATGGCCCAGGGTGCTGGGAGTTGGAGTCCAAAACGTCTGGAGGTCACGGGACTGGATAAGGGCACCTTCTTGTAATGAGATGCAGGGTTGATTCAGGGATCCATTGCAGTGTCTCTGACTGTGTCTCTGACTGTAATAGAGTCAGGATTCATGGCAGCCCCAAAGGGGTTGGATAAACATAGCTTGGCAGATCCACACTGTGTTTGGCCAACATCTCTTGATGGCCAGCAAACAGTGTTTATCATTTTTATCCCACTCCTCGGCAAAAAAAAGTGCCCATAGCAGCTTATGTGTGATCAGTAAAACCAAGACCATCCTTGCCCGCAGGCTTACAATCTAAAAAAAGACACAGAAGGGAAGGGAAGGGAAGGCCAAGTGGTGCTTTAGCAGGGGTGCTGGAATCTCACTCCCTCGGCCACAGCCTGCTGGAACGGAAGGGGCTCCTCCTCCCTCCCCATTTCCCCCCTCCCCTGAGGAAGTGGTGCTAATTAGGGCTGTGCACCGCTTCGGCTCGAAGCCCAAGTCAAAGCAGGCTGCTTCGGGTCGCTTTGAGCCCCTTCCGAGGCAAAGCGGAAGGGGCAGGAAGTGACCCAGAGCGGGTCGGGGGCTCTCCGAAGCGCTCAGTGCGCTTCAGAGCTTCAGCACCCCCGCCCAGCCGCGCCAGCGCCTCCAGGTCCTTACCTGAGCCGCCCACCACGGCCGCCTCCACCGCTGTCCTCGCTGCCGCCACCTTCTCGTTCTCTGCCGCCATCGCCATCGCTGCCACCGTCCTCGCCGCCACCAGGTCCTGAGGCCTGGACGCACAGTGACTCTTACTGCAGGGAGTCGCTGTTTTTGAAATGGCAACTTATTTATTGCATTTATATCCCACCTTTTTTCCTCTTGCAAGGAACCCAGGGCGGCTTACATTCTCCTCCTCCTCCTCCATTTTATCCTCACAACAACAACCCTGTGAGGTAGGTTGGGCTGAGAGTGCGACTGGCCCAAAGTCACCCAGTGAGCTTCCATGGCCGAGTGGGGACTAGAACCCGGATCTCCTGGCTCCCAGCCCAGCTCTCTCGCTACTACGCCACGCTGGCTCTCTTCCAGGAGGTTGCCCTTTTAAAAATGGTGACTCCCTGCAAGAACAGTCAGCACACGTCCAGGCCTCAAGTGCTGGCGGCGGCGATGGCGGCGAAGGCAGAGAAGGCCGCAACAGAGGTGGCAGTGGCGGCAGAGAAGAAGGTGGAGGTGGAAGAGGAGGAGGAGGCGGCAGCAAGGTGAGGAGCTGGGGGTTTGCATGGGGGCATCAGGGGGGACCTGAAGTGGGGTTTGGCATCTGAATCCTGCTTTGGGTTCAGGGCGAGGTCAGTGGGGGCCTGAATCAGCCCGAGCCGAATCGGGCCCAGCTCCGAAGCCATGAAGCGGCTTCCGAGTCGGATCAGGGGGTCCCTGCACAGCCCTAGTGCTAATTCAGTCTGTGAGAATGCCATTACTTGTGGCTCACGAGAGCAATCACTGAGCTTGGAGGGCTGGAGGCAACTTCAGGGGGCAACTTCATAGGGCATCGGCAACTGTTGGAGTGTTAATGCTGGGAACCCCCATCTATGCACAACCTGTGCATATGTGTAAACGAAGCCTGTATCACAAAAACACCATGAGCCTGCGATAAACCTCACTTGAAGGAAACCAACCCTGGGAGGAAACGCTTGCTCCTCTGGAGTTCTCCCTGCTCAGAGAATTGTGGTGTGAGGTCCAAATCAATGGACCCACAAAGATGGCAAAAAGCAGGTGATACTCAGACTCTTGAGTATCACCTGCGTTTTGCAATATGTGTGGGTCCATTGATTTGGTTGTTTTGTTTCTCATATTGAGGGTTCCCCTCCTTCTTGCTTCATAGTTTTAAGTGAGAGCAAATGCACAGCTACAAGATGGATGATACGTGGCTCAACAATACTACAAGCAAGAAGGATCTTGGAATTGTTGTAGATCACAAGCTGAATATGAGCCAACAATGTGATGTGGCTGCAAAAAAGGCAAATGCTATTTTGGGCTGCATTAATGGAAGCATAGCTTCCAAATCCCAGGAAGTACTAGTTCCCCTCTAATTAGCCCTGGTTAGGCCTCATCTTGACTACTGTGTCCCGTTCTGGGCACCACACTTTAAGAAGGATGCAGACAAACTGGAGAGGGTTCAGAGGAGGGCAATGAGGATGATCGGGACTGGAAACAAAGCCCTATGAGAGGAGACTGAAAGAACTGGGCATGTTTAGCTTTGAGAAGAGAAGACTGAGGGGAGATAAGGAAGCGCTGTTCAAGTACTTGAAAGGCTGTCACAGAGAGGAAGGCCAGCATCTCTTCTCGATCATCCCCGAGTGCAGGACACGGAATAATGGGCTGAAGTGACAGGAAGCCAGATTCCGGCTGAACATCAGGAGAAACTTCCTGACTGTTAGAGCAACACGACAATGGAACCCATGACCTAGGGAGGTGGTGGGCTCTCCCACACCAGAGGCATTCAAGACGAGGCTGGACAGCCATCTGTCAGGGATGGTCTGACCTGGATTCCTGCATTGAGCAGGGGGTTGGACTTGATGGCCTTGTAGGCCCCTTCCAACGATACTATTCTATGATTCTTCAGTGGTAGTGTCCCCCTGAATACTTGTTGCAGGAGGACCATGGTGGAAGTGGGCTATTTCCTTCCTGCCCTCACATGGGCTTCCTAAAGGCACCTGGTTGGACTCGATGGTTCCTTGGACTCATCTTCTGCCTTCTTCACTGAGATCCAGGGGAGTACTGAGTGTCAGCAAATTTGCAGAAATGGCAGTGGCCACTGATTCCGAAGAGCTCTGTGTGAGTCTGCAGAGCTCAAGCTCACTAAAAGTGTCCAAGTCCCACCTCGGAGCTCATTCCATCTCATGTCTGTATAAGATTGCATACATTGCTTTTTTCTTTCCACACGAAAATGTGTGTGTATTTTCATGCATGTTTTTCCAAATGTACTCATCCATGGTGCACATCGTTGAAATGTGTGCAGCGTGTCCCCATTAATTAAAGTGTGATTGTGTGCGTTTTTCAAAAGCACGTATGCTATCGAATGCATTTATTTTTTTTGGTCCAGAAATTGCATTGCAAGCTTGGAAATGTCCAAACCCGACTGCAGATTATGTCCAAGTCTGTGTTCAGTCTGGAAAATGCAAACGAGGTAAATGCTGATCAAAAATGAACTGAAACCAATTTCTCATGCATCACTAGTTCACTCTGAGAGCTGGAGCCTCCCCTTTCCTCTAAACCTGTGCACCATTGTGCCCATTGCAACCCCACCAGGGACTTATTGGGGTGAGTACTTTGTGGACCTCCAGATGCTTTAGCCTACAGCTCCCAACAGCCCTACCTGGCATAGCCTGTCGTGAGGGATTGTGGGAGTTGTAGGCCAAATCATCTGAAGGGCCATAATTTGCCTGCCCCTGGACTGAAACAATGGCCAACCTTTTGCTGCCTGCATGGACAGCCAGAACAGGATGGGCAGTGTATGTGTGTGTGTGAGAGAGAGAAAGAGAGAGAGTGGGGGGGGGGGGGGCTTGGTGCTGCAGGCCACAATCTGTGGCTGGTAGGCTGCGTTCAGCTTGGTGGCTTTTGCACTGTGTCCACACCAGCCTGATGTAAAATAGGCATCAGTTAAAAAAAAAAAAAATGCAGGCAAATGGTGGAGAGGGTTAGCAAACGGCAATTTGCCTTGAATTTTCCTTCTCTCTCTTCCTCTCTTGGACCATTTCAAGGCACAGAAGTGAGGCCTTCTGGGAGCACAGATTGTCCCTATTGTCAACTCAGAGTTGGAGGCAGGTTTTTAACAAGGCACCCCTCTGGCAGGACACAGCCACCCTCTGCTAGTGTTGTCAAGTGTGCCAAGGAGAAAACTGGGACAGGCGGGAAGCAAAATGCAGTCAGTAGGCCTCATTTGTAAGCGCAAGTGTGTCTGCGGGAACTGGATTGGCATGAACAAAGCCGGCCGGCCGGCAGTACAAAAACCTGCCAGCATGGTGAGGTGTGTGTGTGTGTGTGTGTATTTAGAACAAGAGTGGCCAATTACAAATTGCCCCCAAAGAGAAAAGGCATCACCAAAAAAGAGGACAAAAAGAGGCCTTTGCATAGATATTTGCATAGGCTAACTTATATGTAAAGATGCAAATTTAGAAAATTTTATTGTTATTTAAACAGAAATTCAGTATGTCTCACCATAGTGTGGAAGAGTTTGCACTGGCAGCCTGTGCCTGGGCAATAGGTCTGGGCCTCTCTCTTTAAACGGCAATTGGGACAGGGAAGCCCTTCAAAAAGACTTGCAGGGTTGGGCCACTTCTGACCCTCCAGGTGATGGGAGTTGCAGTCTGACAACGTCCCAAGGGCCACCCGTCACCTACTCCTGAAACGGAGGAAGCCTTCAAATAGAAGAAAGTCCTCTGTAAAAGAGGACACACAGCCACCCGAGAACACCGGTGCCTGCACTGGGCGATGCAAAATGGCTTGCAGTAACATTGACCGCCAATCATTTGGGGATTTCACGGCTCTTGTGCAGTTTTCCCCCCATTCTGGAAGGTTCAAATGCCTCTCCCAAGGCTGTTATTGGCAGGAAGGGCTTGATGCTAAAGTAGGCCGGAATTTTGCCTTCAGCTCCGCCCCCTTTTGCCTTCCGCCCCGCCCACTACTAGAATGCGGCCCCCGAGAGCTTCTCCAAAATGGAAAATGTTCCTCAGGCTGAAAAAGGTTCTGCGCCCCTGTTCCAAACATTTCTGCTGGAAACGCATGCTGTGGAAGTCACGCTCTTGTCTCAACCCACCCCCACCCCCCGAAACAAAGAGAAAGTCATTCCAACAACACTTTGTTAATGTGTGGAACTCACTGCCACAGGATGTGGTGACAGCCAGTGGCTGAGATGGCCTTTAAAGAGGGGGATTGGGTTGCACTCCTGTACCCACTTCCCTGGGAGCAAGCGCCATTGAACTCAAGGAGGCTGACTTCTGAGCAGACCAGTAAAAGATGGTGGTTAGTGGGCCCTTTTGTCTGATCCAGCAGGGTTTTTCTTACATGCTTCTTCGTCATGATAGGAAGGAATGGAGCTTCTGCATTTGGAGGCAGTTTGGCTCAGGGCACCAGATACTGGGAAGCCACAGCAGTAGAGGGCAGGTGCCTTCACGTCCTGCTTGTGGGCTTCTCTGAGGCCGCTGGGTGGCTACTGTGGGAAACAGGAAGCTGGGCTTGATGGCCCTTCTGGTCCCATCCATCCAAGCCCATCTCATGTTCACATCAGGGCCAGCCTCAAGGGTAGGCCTGGTCGGGCACTTGCTGAAGGCCCACACTCCAACAGGGGCCCACTGACCAGCACCCCCTGGAGTCGCTCCTCCTCTTCCCCCATTACAACCCACTTGTTCCCCTGCCTCTCGCGCTGGCCCAGACAAGGGTGGTGGAGAGGAGGAGGAGCAGGAGATGCTGTGGCCCCCTGGCCCCCTGCCTGTAGCAAGCAAGTGGGGGCAAGGAGGAGGAAGCGGAGGAGGCGTACGAGCAGCCGGTGACCATGGGGGAGAACGCAGGCTCCCTGAGGAAGGGGCACATGGAGAGTGTCTTGCCCATTGGCCCTCCACAGCCTGGAGCCCGCACTGGCTCAAGTGGACAGATGGCCATTACTGTGCTGGATGGGCAGCCAAGGTCAGCTGATGTTTAGAGACATAGCCGAAGATGCTTGCTCCCCAATGGCTTTTGGTGGCTAGGAGGTGTTTCTTTAGTGCGCACTGATGGCTGGTGGCTACATCCAGGGACGATGTCCCAACACATCTTGAAAAGGAACCCTTCTCATCCACGGTAGAGAGGCGGCATTATTAGAATTGGTAGGATGTGGCTATCGACATCTTGGGAATCAGCGAACTAAAATGGACAAGCATGGGCGAATTTAATTCAAGTGACCATCATATCTACTACTGTGGGCAAGAATCCCTTAGAAGAAATGGAGTAGCACTCATCGTCAACAAAAGGGTGGGAAAAGCAGTACTGGGGTACAATCTCAAAAATGATAGAATGATCTCAGTACGAATCCAAGGCAAACCATTCAACATCACAGTAATTCAAGTCTATGCCCCAACCACTGAGGCCAAAGAAGCTGAGGTTGATCGGTTCTATGAAGACCTGCAACACCTTCTAGAACTAACACCAAAAAAAGATGTCCTCTTCATCATAGGGGATTGGAATACTAAAGTGGGAAGTCAAGAAATCACCGGGATAACAGGCAGGCATGGCCTTGGTGTACAAAATGAAGCAGGACAAAAGCTAATAGAGTTTTGCCAAGAGAACACGCTGATCATAGCTAACACTCTTTTCCAACAGCACAAGAGACGACTCTACACATGGACATCACCAGATGGTCAATATCGAAATCAGATTGATTATGTCCTTTGCAGCCAAAGATGGAGAAGCTCTATACAGTCAGTCAAACCAAGACCTGGAGCTGACTGTGGCTCAGATCATGAGCTTCTTGTTGCAAAATTTCGGCTGAAATTGAAGAACGTAGGGAAAACCACTAAACCATTCAGGTATGACCTAAATCATATCCCTTATGAATATACAGTGGAGGTGAGGAATAGATTTCAGGGATTAGACCTGATAGACAGAGTGCCTGAGGAACTATGGACGGAGGCAGCAACAAAATCTATCCCAAAGAAAAAGAAATGCAAGAAAGCCAAGTGGCTGTCTGATGAGGCTTCACAAGTAGCTGAGGAAAGAAGGGAAGCGAAAAGCAAGGGAGAAAGGGGAAGATATATCCAACTGAATGCAGAGTTCCAGAGAATAGCAAGGAGAGACCAGAAGGCCTTCTTAAATGAACAATGCAAAGAAATCGAGGAAAACAACAGAATGGGAAAGACTAGAGATCTCTTCAAGAAAATTGGAGATCTCAAGGGAACATTTTGTGCAAAGACAGGCATGATAAAGGACAAAGAAGGCAGGGACCTAATGGAAGCAGATGAGATTAAGAAGAGGTGGAAAGAATACACAGAAGAACTATACAGGAAAGATCTTAATGTCCCTGATAGCCATGATAGTGCGGTCACTGAACTTGAGCCAGACATCCTCGAGAGTGAAGTCAAGTGGGCCTTAGGAAGCATTACTAACAACAAAGCTAGCGGAGATGACAGTATTCCAGCTGAGCTATTTAAAATCCTGAAAGATGATGCTGTTAAAGTGCTGCATTCAATATGCCAACAAACACTCAACGATGGCTGCAAGACTGGAAAAGGTCAGTTTACATTCCAATTCCAAAGAAGGGCAACGCCAAAGAGTGTTCAAACTACCGCACAATTGCGCTCATTTCACATGCCAGCAAGGTGATGCTCAAAATCCTACAAGCTAGGCTTCAGCAGTATGCGAACCGAGAACTACCGGAAGTCCAAGCTGGGTTTCGAAGAGGCAGAGGAACTAGAGATCAAATAGCCAACATTTGCTGGATCATGGAGAAAGCAAGAGAATTCCAGAAAAACATCTATTTCTGCTTCATTGACTACGCTAAAGCCTTTGATTGTGTGGATCACAACAAACTGTGGCAAATTCTGAAAGTGATGGGAGTACCAGACCACCTTACCTGTCTCCTGAGAAACCTGTATGAGGGTCAAGAAGCAACAGTAAGAACCAGACATGGAACAACCGAGTGGTTCAAAACTGGGAAAGGAGTACGACAAGGCTGCATATTGTCACCCTGCTTATTTAACTTATATGCAGAGTACATCATGAGAAATTCCGGGTTGGATGAATCAGAGGTCGGAATTAAGATTGCCGGGAGAATTATCAACCTCCGATATGCAGATGATACCACCCTAATGGCAGAAAGCGAAGAGGATCTAAAGAGCCTCTTGTTGAGGGTGAAAGAGGAGAGTGCAAAAGCTGGTTTGAAACTCAGCATTAAAAAAACGAAGATCATGGCATCTGGCCCCATCACTTCCTGGCATATAGAAGGGGAAGAAATGGAAGCAGTGACAGATTTTACTTTCTTGGGCTCCAAGATCACCACAGATGGTGACTGTAGCCATGAAATTAAAAGACACTTGCTCTTTGGGAGGAAAGCTATGGCAAACCTAGACAGCATAGTAAGAAGCAGAGACATCACCTTGCCGACAAAGGTCCGTCTAATCAAAGCTATGGTTTTCCCAGTAGCAACGTATGGCTGTGAGAGCTGGACTATAAGGAAGGCTGAGCACCGAAGAATTGATGCTTTCGAACTGTGGTGCTGGAGAAGACTCTTAGGAGTCCCCTGGACTGCAAGGAGGTCAAATCAGTCCATCCTAAAGGAAATCAACCCTGAGTGCTCATTGGAAGGACAGATACTGAAGCTGAAGCTCAACTCTTTTGGCCACCTAATGCGAAGAGAAAACTCTCTGGGAAAGACTGAAGGCAAAAGGAGAAGGGGACGGCAGAGGATGAGATGGCTAGATAGCATCACCGATGCAATGAATATGAACTTGAGCATGCTCCAGGAGAGAGCGCAGGACAGGAAGGCCTGGCGTGCTATGGTCCATGGGGTCACGAAGAGTCGGACACGACTGAACGACTGAACAACAACAAGGATGTGGCTTGGGGGACACGGATGCATCTGGGCGCCAAAATGCATCTGTCTCTCTACCATTGGCTGGTTTGTTTGTTGTCGTTTTCCCCGAGTCCAAATTTCCCAGCAAGCAATGCCAGGTGCTGGCATCCCTTCCCCTCCCCACCCCACACCGTTGGGCAGAAGGGCTGATGCATCGCCGCAGCCTGAGGGCACCCTGCAAAAATGATCAAGCCAGTCTGGAGTGGCCGTATGCGGTGACACTGCGATAATTGGCTCCATGCATCTTGCAATTAGCTGCAAAATAGATGGCTGCTGTCCCTGACCTTTCCTGCATGAGCAAGGCCGTTGTTTGGATGCCCTGCCTGATTACAAAAATGTAGCAGCATGCTACAGATGCAGATGACACCCCTGTGTTGTCGGCCCATAATGTGATGAGACGCCGTGGTGCAGAGCATGGCAGGAATGCAAGTTGGTATGGGCAGGTTTCTCCTACCAAGGGCATGGATCTAGCGAAGCGTGGAGCTGCTGCTGCTGCTTTTCCTGAGTAACAGTGGAAAATTAGAAGGGGACACTTTAATTTCATGCTCTGCTTTTCTGACATTTGTCATCACGCATTTTTGTGGTGGTCCTGTTTGGAATTCAGAAGGTTGCAGCTTTTATCAGATTTATCATCAATGTTTGATTTCAAGAGGACTAGTCCCCTGGGCAGGGCCAGCAGCGGGTAGAATCAGAGTGGGTGGAGTTCAGACAGAAGGGTGGGCCTTGGAGGACATAGGATGGATTCTGGGTGGAGCCTATGATTCTGGGTGGATTCTCGGTGGAGCCAGGACAAATGTCAGATTCTGTGAAACATCTCCCATCAGTTGCAAGCTTGTGCCATACTCCACCATGCTTCACCCTGGCTCCACCTCCACAAGGATGCCAACAAAAGCCAAAATTAGGTAGTTCATTGGTAGAATCCATTATGTTGCTATAATTGCCACCTTTGTTCCAAGCTTAACAAACTTTAGCATTTTTGCTATTCTCACCGAGGCTGATTACAAGCATCTGCATCACTAAAGCATCTACCACCACCCGATTTCTGCACATGTCCTGAGGTTGGTTGGGTTAACCTTTTACTTCCCAAAGGAAATCTATACGTCCTATTTGCGATGCTCATGCTCGTAGAATGATGTCACTTAACCCTTTAGTCACAGCTTTCCAAAACAACCCATGTCAATGTTTGGCTTTGAAAAATCAACAGCCACATGGATTAGTGTCCACCTCTCGTTCAATGTTTCTTTTTCACGCATGGCTTTGCTTACTTTCTGTACTCAGCTAGTCAACTGAGCCCATTTCTCTCAAGTATTGGAGAAAATATTTTTTCTTGTTTGGTAACTAAAAGTCTACTTTAGACCTGGATGCTGTTGGGTTGCACTGTGAGGGAATACCGGGAAGGGAATCCGAGGAGGAGGAGGCCGAGAGGGGAGCAATGCAGAACAGGGCGCCTGGCACGTGAGGAGGTGATCTGGGATGTGGCAGATGGATGTGCCTCCGCAGCTCATGCCGGTTCCAGTGGTTCCATGCTGACTGTAGACAGGCGGGTGTGTGAAAACAGCCAAGGAGGGGAACATATCATGGTGGCTCCTGAACCCACGATGCCATACCACAGTCTCCAAGATGTGCTCCCCCACATTTCAAATTGTACTTTATTTATTTATCTGAGAATTCCTATTTTGCCCTTCAAATGCTTATGCATAACTCAGGGGTGGCTTCCAGCAATTCAAATCTCAGCTGCGTAATAGTTTAGAACAGACAATGTAAGATGAAAACAGACACTGCTGTTTACTCTACACAGAGACACACAAGACATCTGTAACGGCTTAGTGGCACACTGCCTCTGAACAAGGAGGTTCCATTGAGCAATTGTGGCAAACGGCCAGAGAAAGCTGGATTTTTCTGTATGTTTGTGATAGCTACCGACACAGTATCTCGCGCTTTGGTGATTCATTATATCTGTCCAGTCGTGTTCGCTGTGTTTTGGAGAATTATATGCAAGTGGGAGCGCATGTTTAGATCTCAGCAACATCGATTTTCCAGCTTGTCGTGGCAAACCCACGCTCTCCGCAGATTAGGGAACAATCTGTTGCAGCAGGGTCTGTCTGCAGATGATGTCTGTGAAACAAAAATGTGTCTCCCCTCACCCCTTCCCTCACACAGAGTTGACAATCCAGGTGTTACATTCACCCTGTTAGTTTGCAAAGGGCTTCTTAATCACCGTCTCCACTCCGGAACACTTTTTTGTATCATGATTGCGCCTGTATTTGAAAAGGCTCATGTTATTGCCATGGAGTTTAGTGTGGGGAAGCACCGCCGTTAAGGTCATACGAACATTAAGAAGGTAAGAAAAGCCCTGCTGGGTTGCACCACAAAGGGATGGATAAATCACCCAGGTTTGCTTTCTACTGCATTTGTATTGGGATGTATGAGAACTGCGTTTTTACTTGCGAAACCTGTGGGCATGCCCCGTCCAAAACTCCGAGCATGAGCACGGGTCTGCCGAAAATATTCACAAATCATCAAACATGTGCTCCTTTTCGTCTTGCTCTCAATTCCCAGTTCAGTTTGCGCAATTTTCCTCCATAGATTGAATCAGCCCCACTTAAGTCTATGGAGGACATTTGCCACCATTTGGGGAGATTTGCACAAATCTCCCATTCGATCGTGGCTTGATTTGCATAAGTCTCCCGTTTGCACAGAGCGAGCAGCAATTGCAAATGTGGACAGGAATCAGGAATGAGACGAGTGGGGACAGGATGTTTGGAGAATCTTTGTGATCATGAATGTCGCTCCATCCCTAATTTGGGGTTTTAAAATCTCCAGTCCTTTCTGCCCAAAATATGAAGTCATTTGCAAATGTTGACCCGTTATTATTATTAAAAAAAATGAAATTCTCACCATTTGCACTGGCCAGTTCAGTAGGGACAGCTATTTCCAGTATGGAGAGTACCATGTTGTACCTCTCTGCCTTGTCGCTGTTAAAGAGGGGGAGCTGGCCAGTAAAAAAAAATAGGTGGTGACCCCAGTTCAGCACCACCAACGTGGCTGAATGCACAGGGATTCGAGGACAGACTTTGAAGAGTGAAACACTCAAAGCCCTCTGCCTGGAAGGATGGGCGAATTGGTCCGTTTCGCTTTCTCCCACATGCCTTTTTTTTTATCTCAAGTCCTTTCCATCCTGAATATGTAGGTAAATGTGGGTAAATTTTTCTCAAAAATTAACTGAAATGAAATTCTCCACCATCCCTAACCTCACAGGCCCATCGAGTCCATCAACCTGGTTCTCGCATTGGCCAACTAGATGCTTCCAGGAAACCCATAAGCCGAGGGTGCAGAAGCTGTTTCAGCCTGAGGGCCAAATGCTGTTTTGCAGAAGCTCTCAGGGGCTGCGTGCCGGTGGTGGGCAGGGATGAAGGAAAAAGGGAGGAGCCAAAATACCAAAAAATACCAGCCAATATTTAGGCGTTATTTTAGTGTAAAGCTGTTCCTGCCAATAACTTGGCCTTAAGAGAAGTAACTCAACATTTTAGAAAGGGGGGAAATTGCACGAAAGCCAGGAAACCACGAAATGATTGTTGATTGGGGGAAGAGGTTGGGGCTAGAGGAAAGGGGGCGTGGCCACCTGGGAAACCCCAGAGGGGTAGATTTGGTCCCTGGTCCTGAGATTTTGCATGCCAGCCATAAGCAAAACATGAAGGCAAGATTGCTGTCCCGCTCTCTCTCCCAGTAAGTGCAACTCAGAAGTATACTGCATCTAGATGTGGAGATTCCATATAGCTGTCATAGCTAGCAGGAAGCAGGGCTGTACAGACTTTATTAAATTCACTCCATCTGTGCTTCACAGATGGGTAGGCTTCTTCCATTCTGTCATCTGCTCATTGACAGAATCAGATTTTTTTCACCAGAATTTAGTTGGGCTTGCGCTAATTCACATTAGCACTAATTCGCATCGGCACGAATTCAAATTGGCACATTAGCATGAGTATGCATTAGTGCTAATGCGCACTTCTACTGATACACTAATGCACATTAGTTAATGTGAATTAACACAAATCCCTCCTCCCCAAAAGTGAAAAACCATTGAAAAAGCCAGGCCATTGCAGAACCCACATTCAGATTCATAGAAATCTGAATTCATTTGATTCCATTTCAGATTTCTCTGACATTCCTGACAGTCACTAATTGATCTCCCCTCCTCCTCCTCTTCCTCCTCCTCCTCCTCCTCCTCCATGAATTTGTTTAATTCCTTTTCAAAGCCCATCCCTTCAACTTCTGGCAGTGAATTCCATAACTTAATTAGGGCTCTGCCTGTCCAACTTTTTAACAGGAAATTAGTAAAAATGGAGAGGGGGGATGTGAGTCGAGGTGATGCCTGAGGTATATTGAGAGCGGTACGCAGGTGCAGGGGACTGAGGTGTTGTCATTCATGGAGAGAACCAGGAAACCAAAAATTCCCCCAGAGCCTGGCCCTTTCCCCCTCTCCAACACAGCCTTCTCCAACTCCCAAGCTTTATCCTCGGAGGCACAGCTCAGTCTTATACATCTGGGCAATTAAGAAGGCACTGATGATTTTAATGCCGGCCCCTCTCCTTGGGCACAGTTATCCCTGAAACACCTGAAACGCGAGGGGGGCCCATGCCGCGGAGTGGCAGTTTCCCCCGTGCTGTCCGTGAAAGTGCACACGCCTGTCCGCTTGTGAGCCTTTCGGGGGCTTTCCTCCATGGGGGAGCCCCCTGCAAGGCCCTTGCTCACTCCGGTGTGGCTGCTCTCCTGTGCTTTGCATGATGCTCCGGGAGAAACGCCATCATGGATCTGTTGCTGTCCTCCCAGTGAGGGACTCTGGTTGAGCCGTGGATTCAGAGAGGCAGCCGCAAGATCTGGAGAGCGATTCTTCCGAATCAAAATGTGACATTAATCCTTAGTCCAGGAATGCAGCACCTAAGGCCTGGGGTCCAATCTGGCCCCCCAGGCCTTCCCAGAAGGCTCTGCCCCTTCCCCCAACCACCAGATCTTTGGTGGCTTCCCAGCTTTGGCATGGGCTTTCCCCCCATTCTAGCAGGTCGAAATGCCTCTCCTAAGCCTCGGTTGCTGGCAGTAGGAGGTTTCAGCGAGAGTGTGCTGGCATTTTTCTTCTGCCTGGCCCTGCCTGCCTTAAGCCCCGCCCACCACCACTGCAAGGCGGCCCTCAGGAGCTTCTCCAAAATGGAATTCAGCCTTCAGGCTGAAAGAGGTTCTGCACCCTTGCCTTAGTCTTTGCACCACCTTCTCCTTGCCTCCCCAGGTGCCTTGTCTCTCCATGCCCTTCCCGTCCACAGCCTGCCCCTGGGCCCTGTGTGAGGGATTCCCATGGCCCCCTTTTTCTCCTTGCCCATTCCTATCACCAGCTCCATACCTCCATCCGTGGAACCTTCCTTCTGTCCCTGGTCCTACACACAACATTTCCTTCCCTAGGCGCTATCTGAGGGTTTCTCATGGCCCCCTTTTTCTCCTTGCCCATTCCTATCACCAGCTCCATACCTCCATCCGTGGATCCTTTCTTCTGTCCCTGGTCCTACACACAACATTTCCTTCCCTAGGCACTATCTGAGGGTTTCCCATGGCCCCCTTTTTCTCCTTGCCCATTAACCCATTGCTTTCACCAACTCCATACCTCCATCCAAGAACCCTTCCATACCCCCATCTGTGCATCCTTCCTTCTGCCTACTCTCCCTGGTCCTACACACAGCACCTCCTGCCCTTGGGCCCCCAGTAAAGTTTTCCCTTGGCCATTGCCCCTCCATGCTTCCTCCATTCGTCCACTCATTCTTGCACCTCTGCCTACCCTGCCCACCTTTCTCCCCACTACTCTGCCTCTCTATCCTTTTTTCATCATCACCCCGCATTCCTTCTTCTGACAGGGATTCGCCCCCTTCGCCCTCCTTGCCTCCCTTCCTGTTCATGCCTCCTCCTCAGGCAACATGAGGAAGGTACAGGATTCCCTTCATCGGCAGGCATTTGAGGTCTCAGACAGTTTCGCAGGCCTCCAGGAAAGCAGGGTGTGGTATAGAGCAACTCTGTTGTTTTTATGAGATTTCCATCCCAGGGAGTCTCTGTCCTTTCCCAAGAAGAGAGAGATGTCTTGTCATTAAAATGGAGCAAGAGCATGCCAGGTTTTACACAGAAGGATGGGCTATAGAATAAAGGAAGCCAAAGGCCTCTTTAAGAAAGAAAAAGAGAACCTGGTTGTACAAGGGAGGCCATGTCTGCAACAGCAGCTTAGAGAAATACAGCTGCGTTACCAGTCTGGACCACTCTGGGCCGAGAGGCTGGGCTCAGGTGTATTGAGAGCTGGAGCATCGTTCTTAGTCATGGATGTTGGCATTTCCAAACAAAAGAGGGCAGCTGTGGCGCAGGCAGCATGGCGCTTCGCGCATCGGCTGGCCAGATGCCTCCTGGATCAGAACGGTCGGAGCATTTCCACCGGCGAAGCTTCGTTGGCAACAGAGGGGGCAAGGAGCAGGGCCAGGTGAACCAATCGGATGCCTACACACGTGCCCGGGGCCTAAGGTGTGCAGGGGCTGAGAAATCTCCGGAGGAACACTAATAGGCTGTGTGCAAAGATTCCACCAGGGCAAGCCCTTGAACATGTCTGTGTTTCGGAGGAGAATTTTTTTAACCACACACACACACACACACACACACACCAGCTTCCAAACTAAAGGGGAAAGGGAAAGCCTGAGCATCTTCTCACTCACACACACACTCCGACATATTGAAGGGTGCTCTGCCATGCTTTTACTTAAACTGGGCCGATAAATGGATCCATCCTGAGTCTGAGCAGTGGCAGAGTGGAGGGAGGACTTGGGGAAGCTCAGCACAGGACTTTTTCTAGAGCAGGAGTGATGCTGTCACCTCTGCCAGAGCATGTGGGCCATCGACGCCCCCCCCCCATTCTGGCAAGTGAATGGGGAGATGACAACAAGGCTTTCGAGTCTGACTGTTGTTTGTGACTGATTAGCATGGAGGACTTCAGAGAACGAGGACAGTAATAGAGCAGAGGCTGGAGGCTGCCTCCCTTTTCTTTGATGGGCTTCCTACTTCACGTTTAAACAGGAGCCCTCCTGGGCAAGGTTGTTTGCATTTCTAAAAGAAAGGGTCACAGCTCAGTGGCAGAGCCCCTGCTTTGCATGCAGAAGGCTGCAAGTTCAATCCCCAGCATCTCCAGACGGGGCTGGAAAAATTCCTGCCTGAAACCCTGGAGAGCCGCAGCTGCCAGTCAGTGTCGACAATACTGGCCTAGATGGACCAAGAGTCTGACTTGGGATGAGGCAGCTTCTGTTGTTCCTGATTCATTCAGCCCTTTAATTAAAAATCATGAGGACTAGAATCTTAGTTTACTGCTAGGGAAAGGACTATGGCTCAGTGGCAGAGCTCAGGCTTTGCATGCAGAAGGTCCCAGGTTCGATCCCCAGCAGCATCTCCAGGCGGGGCTGGAAAAACTCCTGCCTGAAACCCTGGAGAGCCACTGCTGCCAGTCAGGGCCGACAGTACTGGCCTAGATGGACCAAGGGTCTGACCCGTATAAGGTCGCTTCCAATGTATCTAATTAGAACCCAAATGTAGTGCTTCAGCTGGATGGAGATCTTTTGTTAAACCTTCTTGTGTTGTACAAGTCAAGCCTACGCCGTCAGAAGTAAGTGCCACTGAGTTCAGTGGGCCTTAGTCCCAGGACGATACGATCTACTCCCACATACTGGCTGCCTGTTTTGAGCCATATACCACCTCCGGATGCAAGACGAAAAAGCGCCCTTCTTCAAGAATATCGGAAGATTATTGACAATCTCCAGCTACCAATATTGAATGACGTAACCTACTTGGAGCGAAACAGGTTAAGATCGAGACATCCAGCCATTTCTACTGCTAAAGCTCTTCTAGAAGATTATTTCAATATCCACAACATGTGGAAACAACATTGGCTAGGAAACTTTCCTCCACAATGCCAAAGCTTGCCCTGCATCTTGGAAAAACACCTGGATTTGACCAGTCCTGTGCGATATGGACAACCTTGAACCAAATTCGCATGGGTCATGGTAGATGTGCGGATGCCCTTTATAAATGGGGCAAAACAACATCATCAAATTGTGATTGTGGGGCTGAAAAACAAACTACTCAACACCTAGTGACAGAGTGTCAAAACTGAGCCTGCAGTGGAGACTTTGCCGATTTCCTGGCTGTGACAACTGAAGCAAAAAACTGTATCTGTAACCTAGACAGACATTTGTAATATTCCCGTCTATATTTTATATTTTACATTTCATATTTATTATGCTCTATGTTTTTAGTGTAATGCGATGTAAATGTGCCATACGATAAATAAATAATAAATAGTCCCAGGTAACCATAACCAGGATTGTGCGAATGCACACACACCCATGCACACTCTGTCCTGATATGCACCTGCACTTCAAAACTGACCACCACCCCACTGAGTCTGAGATGGGAATGTGTCCCTGAACTTCTGGCCTGACTTGTGGGGAGGCCAGCTTTGGAGAGGGGTGGGCGGACTCATCTCCGTCCGCTCCCGCCAGGTGATCGACAAGCCGCTGTCGCCACCCACCCAAGCTGTGTCGCAGAAGCTAAGGGCCCTTTATGCCTGTAATGTTGAGCCATTGCCCCTTTAAGGCAGCCACAGGCACAGCGTTAGATTTGCAGAAGAAACTGAGCCATGATTTCTGCACACAGTGGCAACTCGGGAAGGTGATGGACAGCTTCGCAGCGCTTCCTGCCGGTCGCCGAGCAGGCAAGCAAGCCCCCCACAGCCCGGCAAGCAAGGTCTGGGTGGTCGGGGGGGGGGAGTTCATCAGACCCCACCCCCTCCTCAGACTCCCATGCCGTCCCTAGCTATAGATGCTTCAGCGGGCAGAGAAAGCCCCTCTGCACATGTTCAGAGGCAGTCTTTATAAACAGCTCTCCAGCCCCAAGCACTAAGCCCCTCCACTGTGGCCAAGTTCAGGGATGGATGGGATGAAACCCCATTAAACCACACCTCAGTTAAACCTTGGATCTCCTGCATGGGGCGGGGGCTATCTTCCACCCATTTTGTACCAGGGAATTTGTGTCTCCTTTCCACAGGTATCCTTGTGCAATCCCTGTGCAAAGTGAGAGCATCCTGGTGCAACACCGGATAGGTCTTGGCATATGGCTGCAAACCAGACGTAGCTTCATCGTTGCTGCTTCCATTGTCTGTCTTCCCCAGGGTTTGGAGACCGACGCCCTCATTTCTATCTCTGCCCCACTTTTTAAGAACCGCCCATTTTTTCAGCTCTTAGCTTAAATAAGGTTGATGTAGAGTAAACGGCCAAGGTCATCCAGTGAACCTCAGGCAGGGAGGCATGAGAAGTTAATTTCAGTTTGTTTTTGATCAGGAATTACCCAGTACACACTTTGCAGACCGCGCACAGACCCAGGCGCAATCTGCGATCGAAATCTGCACGTTTTTGAGCATTTGAAAAATGTGCATGAAAAAGTGCGTACTTTTGAAAAATGCACAGGAATGTGCTTTAATCAATGGGAGAAGAATGTGTCCATTGCAAAGATGCACACAATTGATCCGTGCATTTGGGAAAAATGTGCACAAACATACGCATGGGTTTTCATGCAAGAAAAAGAAAATGAAGCTTGCAGTCTGGTGCAGACACGATTCAAGGTGGAATTTGGAGAACGTTGGCGAGTTTGAATTTTGCTGATTCGCACAGCCCTAACATCAGGGCATTTGAAGCATGGCCTCCAACTCAAAGTCTCACACACAGACCCAGCCTTCCCCTGACTTGGGACCCTCTGGATGTTTTGGACTTCCACTCACAATACCCCTGACGGTTGGCCATGCTGACTGGGGCCGATGGGACTTGTAGTCCAAAACATCTGGAGGGCACCAGGCTGGGAAAGGCTGCTCTAACCACTACACCAGACAGTGGCTGTCTAGTTTGGCAATCGAGAGAGGAATGGGCAAGGTTGGAGAGCAGCTACAGCAGCAGGAGGCCAACCAGGCCGTCTTCAGTGGCATGTATTAAGGAATCTTGGTGTTTTGAAGTTCCTCTGCAAATATGCCAGAGTGCACAGGCTGGAGCAAAATTCACTGTGGAAAGAGGCTGGATAACATGGTGGATTATGGGGAGAAAAAGGCCAGACATGGGGGGAGGGCTTTTGGAAACCCTTCTTCTAAGACCAGAATAAGATATGGACCAATTAAATTTGCACAGTTGACTGAGCAGCTGTCTAGCACGGGGGGGGGACGGGACTCCTCAGCCCTCATCCAAACAGGGTTGGCTGTAAACTGGTGACCTGATTCTGCAACGTCTTTCAATAAAACTTCCGCCAATTTGCCTGGGAAGAAAAGAGGGAGGGAGGGAAAGAAGGAACCGCTCTGGACATTTCTGTCCTCAAAAAGAAAAAGGGGAACCTCGAGCAGAGCTCTGATACAGGTTTGTGTCTTTGTCCCAAGACTGGACAAGCCTCCCACCCCACCCCACCCTGACCCCAAGAGTGGAACCTTCTCGCTTTGCATGGAACACCCAAGGGTGGAGAGAGAAAGCGTTTTTGCATCCCATCTCGTCCAGGTTAAAGGGGCCCATGAACAATGTCAGGGTCAGCAGCATGCCCATCGAGTTGCTTTTCTCATCACTGGGAGACATGCGACTGGCTCTCATGCGGGTCTAAGCCCAGGTTTGGACTTTGCCACAAGGCTGGATTTCCACCTGCCAGGGGTGCTTGAAAGTGGAGTCCTGCACTGAGCAGGGGATTGGACTTGGTGGCCTAAACAGCCCCTTCCCACTCTAGCATTCTGTGGTTTTTAGGATTGTGTGTCAGATTACACGTCTAAGTCTGCACGTTGCATGGCTGTTAGCTGCCTTAAATGCTGTTTTTGGTGGAAAGGTGGGAAATAAATCAAATAAAAATAAATATACTCCTCCATACCCCCCCCCCCAAAAAAAGTTAGCTCTATGCTACATCCCATTCCTCGTGAATTCTGGCTTAACTAGGAGAATGTTGAACCAGATGATGAATTTTGTCACAGGGTTCAGTTGGTTTGTGCCTTTCACCCTAATACACATATGCGCATAGAGAAAACGCCACCAAAAAAGCACTGTCACTGTAATCATAAATATGATTGCATGGAGATTCTTTTGTTCTGCTTAATTTTATCAATGTGCAGCATGTGCCCCTGCAAATGGCCAAAACACCACACCCCCACACACATTTCTCGATAGATTACTATATGCAGTCACATCAAGTTTGCTTTTTTGGTGGAGTCTTAACAGTGGTACACCTGCAATACTAAAAACACCACACAAAAAGAATCGTGATGAAATCATGAGCACATCACAACAAGATTAATTTTGGGAGGGGCTGGCATGTTCTCTGAGTGCACACACGAGGGATGAGCAAAGGAGCAATGCTTAAGCTGCCCGAGATCCTGACACTCAGTTTATGTCCACGTTTGCAATCACTGCTCATTTTGCAGCAATGGGGAAATTGTGCAAAATGAACAGTTATCAAATGTGAAAGCTGCACAAAAATCCCCAACTTTGCACACATTTCTGAAGTTCCACAAACTTCCCCCACAGCCTAAAGCAGGGCTGATTTTAAAAAATTGCACAAATCAAATGGGAAAGCTGAGCAAATTAAACACAAGCACATGCTTGGTAATTTGTAAACATTTTTGGCAGACACATTCTCATGCTCACATTTGCATTCAGTGTTGCGAACAGAGCATGCTCGCATGTTTTGTGGGCAGAAACATCTGTAACACACACACACACAAACACAAAACATTGGCTACACAGAATGTGGGGAAAGAGATGGCATTGCTAATAAAGGGGAGAGTGAATCGGTCAATTTTGGTTTGTTCCATTTCCCATTTTTCTGACCATGTTTCCTCCCATTTCTGCATCAGTTTGCAAATTCAGCCCAAACAGTCCACATGAAAATTCGTACACATTTTCTTGGGCATTTCTCCCTGATACATGCATTTTTGTGTGCATTGTTCCTTGATATACATATATCTGTGTGCATTATTTTGAGTCGCAAACTGCATCGTAAACTGTATTCCATTTCGTGTACAGGTTCAGGATATGCAAATTGAGTGCGTTCATATAAAAATTTGGACTTGGCCAATTTTTCTTCCATCCCTAAGCTAAATGCTGCAGCAAAGTGTTCATGCACAGTACTTAGTTGGTACAAAATTCTGAAATAAAAAATGGAATGATGGAGAATTCCTTGTGCATCTGCTTCCACTTTGGAATCAAGAAATGTGGACCTACAAAATCTGGGGAGAACTTTCACATGAGGAGAATTTTGGATACATCCATATATCTATCTATCTATTCATCCATCCTTCTGTTCCTGCTAGGGATATCAGAGAAATCCACCATGGACTCAAATGAGGCCAGATTCTTTGGAATCCGGCCTCCGGAATCCGTGCTGGAATGGCTCCACTTACCTCTGCTCCAGGAGGATTCTGGCCGGAACAGCACTCTGGCCCTGGAGCGCTGATGATACGGTAATGGTGGCCACCATTACTGTATCATCAGCGCTCCAGAGCCCTAGTGCCGTTCCAGCCTGAATCTTCCTAGAGCCAAGGCAAGTGCAGCGGTACAGAGCCGGAGTGCGGCTCTGTGGAATCCTCGCGGAGCGGAGCCACAACGGAGGATTCCAAGGGGGAGGAACGGATCGCCTCCCCCCCAGGTGGATTCCCCACCAGAATGGAAGGTGGGGAATCCATACATCCTTAATTCCTGCATGTAAAAAACTAGGTTGTCAGGGATAAGTGCCATACCCCTGCCTTTCTCCCTGACTTAGGGATGTGTGAATCAGCAAAACCCAGGCCCGCAGAAGATCTCTGAATGCCTTCTCAAAGCTTGTTCTGACTTGGGTCTGTATCAGATTGTGAGCTTTGTTTTCCCTGTGTATTTTTCCAAATATATGCATCAGTTGAGAGCATCTTTGAAATGTGCATTCTTTTCTCATTAATTAAAGCATATTTGTGCACATTTTTTCAAAAGTACACCTTTTTATTCACATTTTTCAAATGTAAACATACTGTAAAACATATTTTGGGGGTCCACAAATCACCTTGCAAGCTCAGAAACGTACAGACTCTGACCACAGATTGCATCTGAGTCCATGTTCAGTCCAGAATGTGTGAACTAGTCTTGATGGCTATGTTCTACTTCCAGTACCAGAGGCAGTGAGCCTATGTACACCATAGGAACATGGGGAACATGGGTGGGAGGGTGCTGTTGCGCTCATGCCCTGCTTGTGGGTTTCTGGTTGACAGCTGATTGGCCACTGTGTGAACAGAATGCTGGACTAGATGGACCCTTGGTCTGATCCAGCAGCAGGGCTCTTAGAATCATAGAATAGTAGGGCTGGAAGGGGCCTATAAGACCATCGAGTCCAGCCCCCTGCGCAATGCAGGAATCCAAGTCAGAGCATCCCTGACAGGTGGCTGTCCAGCCTCGTCTTCAATGCCTCCAGTGTGGGAGAGCCCACCACCTCCCCAGGTAACTGGTTCCATTGTCGTATTGCTCTAACAGTCAGGAGGTTTTTCCTGATGTTCAGCTGGAATCTGGCTTCCTGTCACTTGAGCCCATGATTCCATGTCCTGCACTCTGGGATGATGGAGAAGAGATCCTGGCCTTCCTCTCTGTGACAACTTTTCAAGTACTTGAAGAGTGCTATCCTGTCACCCCTCAGTCTTCTCTTCTCAAGACTAAACAGGCCCAGTTCTTTGAGTCTCTCTTCATAGGGCTTTGTTTCCAGCCCCCTGATCATCTTTGTTGCCCTCCTCTGAACCCTCTCCAGCTTGTTTGCATCCTTCTTAAAGTGTGGTGCCCAGAACTGGACACAGTACTCCAGATGAGGCCTAACCAGTGCTGAGTAGAGGGGGACTAGTACTTCTTGGGATTTGGAAGCTATGCTTCTATTAATGCAGCCAAGAATAGCATTGGCCTTTTTTGCAGCCACATCCCATTGTTGGCTCATATTCAGCTTGTGATCTACAAAAGTTCCAAATCCTTCTCACTTGTAGTATTGTAGTATTGTTCTCTAGGATGCAGTTCATCTGGCACTGGAGATTTGAACTCATTCAAAGTAACGAGTCTTCTTAGGTTCTTATCTTCTTAACTGGGTAAGTGCTGATCAAAAACAAACTGAAACAAATTCCTAATACACCTTGACTTGCTAGCCGCCAATTTGCAGAGAATTTAATACTGGTTTACCACATCACTGAGGACTAGGGCCTTAGTTAATCTACTGTGTTGATCTGTTGAATAATTTTGTACAGTTCCGTTGCAAATACTGTTCATGCATATCTGCGCAGGCATGTGCTACAACCCCCCCCCCCTCATAGTGGACAATAAAACCCAATCCTTCTCTAATTTTCTGAAGATTAACATGTAGACCAAACTAATTACTTTTCTTCTGAAAAGCTGCCCCCACACACAATGCATATCTTTTTTTCTTCTCCCCAGCAAAGTAAATTGATTTATAATCGGCCATTAATTCTTTATAGCCTGTAATTTGCAGAACCATGACACCAACAACAAGAACAGAGTGTAGTGGAAAATGCGATGTACCCGGCGGGTGGAGTGGAGCAGGAGAGGCACTGTTTGGAATGAAGAGGATAAAGAGGAGCAGAGGAGAGAGATGCAACCCAAACATGAGGCCCCATTGGGCCTCAAGATGGTGTAGAGATGGGAGTGGGCACACAACGTTCAGACCCTTGTGGGGCAAACTGCTATAGCGACAGGAAAAGCCTAGACTTGTATACAGCCTGGATCTCTCTTGAAAATGCAAAGCTGACATTGACCATGTTTCTGTCTGGGGCAGAGCCATCTCTATGGTGAGATTCCTATATTCCATACAGGGCAGTCTTCCTCAACCTGGGGCCCTCCAGATGTTTTGGACTACAGCTCCCAGCATTCCTGATCACTGGCCATGCTGGCTGGATTCACAGAAATATGAACTCATTGGAATCCGTTGTGGATTCCTCCAGCATCCCTACCTGATAGTATTTGTGTTTCTCTTACCAACATGTACTTAGAAGGCTGTTGGGGTAAACACCACAGAGGGAGGGATTTCATGGGGGAGACACCTTGGGGGAAAAGGGCTAAGTGCTCCCCCTGTTCTGCCCGTCGTCCTCTCAAAGTCTCTTTGCAACAGAGAAGGGGGCTGAGAAGATGAGCATGGAGCCCCATCTGCAGCACCCTCATCCGCGCTGGAGTTCCCGTGAGCCCGCAAAGAGCCCTTGAGCGCCTATGAGCTTCCTCATTACTTGTGAATGTAGGGGCCATGGCCCTCGCTGGTAACCAAGGCAGTGTGCGGGTATCTCCCGAACACTTAGCAATCAAACTTCCCACACTGAGGTCGCTCAGATGTGGCACCAAGGAAAGAGGGACTTCTACGGCGTGCATGAATTATGCAAATCCAACAAATTGTGAGCTCTTGACCTATGCACTTTAGCTCTCTTTTTTTGGCAGCATTTTATTTTGTTGCTGCTACGTCCAGGGAGAGGGAAACTGCTATTGCACATTTAGTCTGGCGATGGCTATGATCTCTCGGGGACAGGGGAATAGAACTTCTGTGTTCAGAAGCAGCACACCTGAGTTTCAGATGCCAGGAGGTGGTGGTGGTACCCCTACTGTGCTTGTCAGCTTGAGGAGGCATCTGGCCGAGTGTAGTTGTCCTGGGGGCGGGGGGGGCACCTCCGTGAAGGAGGAAAGCAGAGTTTTGAGCCTCTTGAGCCGCGATTTGTTGGTGCCTTCTGAGTGGGTTGCATTCAATTCATTTGCGAGGAAGGGGCCGGGGAGCAGAAGGTCAACATTATTTTTTTCTTTTACTTCCCCTTTGATTTGCCTCCTTGTTCATATGTTAATAAGGCTCTTTGTCTTGCCTCTCATGAAATCATTGTAAGTTCTCAAGAGTTGTAAGTTCTCTTCTGCTGGACTAAAGGGAAGGGGTCAGCCACTGAGGAGGAAGACCGTGTTTTTAAAAAGTTGCTTCCTCCTGTTCTCCACATGCTACGGCCTTTCAAAAGGCCCAGCTGCCACGGCTCCGCATCCCATCTGCTTTTGCAAACCCGAACCTGACGCCAAACAGCCTCCCCGCCAGCTGATTGACACCCTGCCTTGTCTGTGCTGCCCTGCAAGTTCCGACTCCCGTCATTTGCCTGCGCAAAACACAAAGGGGTCTCAATCCACGGGCAGGGAGGAAGCGCTGCCCTACCGCTGCGTGGACGTATCTTCGAAATGGTCTCTCTTCAGCTGTGGCAGGGGGTCCTGCTGAGCTGCATTCTCAAGGAAGCCAAATTAGCTTGCACAATTCACTGCCGAAAGATGGAGGGATGCAACGTAGCAGCTGCCTTCTACGGAGTCAGATCCTTAGTCCATCTAGACCAGTACTGTCGACACGGACTGGCAGCAGCGGCTCTCCAGGGTTTCAGGCAGGAGTTTTTGCAGCCCTACCGGGAGATGCTGCCAGAGATCGAACCTGGGACCCTCTGCATGCAAAGTATGAGCTCTACCACTGAACTATGGTCCATTCTCTAAAAATAAACTTAAGATTCTAATCCTTAGGATTCTAAATAAAGGGCTGAATTAAGCAGGAACATTGGAAGCTGCCGTATACTGAATTAGGCTTTTGGTCCATCATCTAACACAGTGTTGTCAACACTGACTGGCAGCAGCAGCTCTACAAGGTGTCAGGCAGGAGTTTTCCAGCCCTGCCTGGGGATGCCAGGGATCAAACCTGTGACCTTCTGCATGCAAAGCAGGGGCTCTACTCCTGAGCTACAGCCCTCTCCCCATTTTTTTGTTCCCCAACAACCACTATTCATGGCTTGCAGCTGGTGGTTGATGCATCCCCTGTGAAATTTTCCAGTCCACTTTTAAAAGCCATCTAAGCTGGTGGCTCTCACCTTTTTGAGTAACTTCCTCTAATATTGTATATATGTAACAAGTTGGATCCAGATTTATGGTGGATCTATTGCTCTGACAAAAGTGGGCTTCCCCACCCCTCCTTCCCATGACAACCCCTCCAGCCCCTGGGGAATCAGGAGTCAGGAGAACAGGCTGAATGGGGTGAGCTGTGTTACTGGGGGAAACCCAAAAATCAGGCAGAAGGACCTTCTGTGAGTGGAGCCATTCTTCTTGCACAATGTCCTTTCCTTTTGCAGAAGCCAGATGCTTGATCCAACCCCCTATACACATTTTGGTATGCATTTTCTGACTGGAGGACTCCATTGCAAAACTTGGAGCAGTGCAAATTTTGAACAATACCTGAGTTTTGGTTCAAGTATTGGTTCAAAATGGTGAAATTCAGTAAGCATTAAAATGCAAACCCAACTAATTTCTCCTCCATCCTCCTCAGTATCAGTACAGATCTGAGTGTTCATGTGCTATAAATTCTCCTGGGATTGTCCTATAATTGCCCATTGAGGGAGGTTTATGTTCAGCCTAATACACAAGTGATGACCCAGATAATGACTAGAGCCAACCTGGTGCCCTCCAGATGTGTTGGATTACAACTCCAGTGCTGGCTGGGGACACTGGGAGTTGTAGTCCAACACAACCCGAGGGTACCAGGTTGGGAAATGCTGGATTAGAGAGATTCTGGAGATGTTATAGGAAGGGAGAAGTAATTCCTCAATTGTTTTTTTTTTTTTAATACACAGATAAATGAAATCTCTCTCTCTCTCTTTCTCTCTCCATCCTTGTCCACCTCTTTGCATCCCTCTCCTGTTGCCCATTGAAATACTGAACTGCAAATCATTTTAAAAATGCAATATCCAAGAAATGTAATGTGTCATGTAGCTCAACAGGGGTGCAATATCAGGTCCGGGCGGGGGGGGGGGGTTGTGTTTGTTTTTTTGCAATATGGCTTCACACATGTTCCAAAAGAGCTGGCTATGAAGGCTGCGGAATGCATCCTTGGATCATTCTTATCTGGAAGGTGATATGCTGGTGGGAAGCTTCATGTGGATAAGGAGAAATGTAAAAAGGGAGGTCATAATTTCAGAGGAAAAGAGACAACGCAGGAGAAAGCACTGGAAGGGGCCTAGCTCAATACCAAAGGCATTGCTGCAAAATTAATAGGGAGGTGGAATCCCGAGGTAAATCATCTGACACCCCAATCCAAAACCTCTGTTCTGATATCTCCAGTGACAACGGATCATGCGGCCCATTTAGGGAGGGGCAAGCAAGCAATGTTCAAGATTGCCAGGATTCTCCAGACATCGTCTTGGTGTTCATCTCATGCCTGATTCCCTTCCATATCTGCAATCGCTGCTTGATTTAAACAACCAGGAAACTTGCACAAATCAAGCAGCGATCGAATGGGACATTTGTGCAGATCTCCCCAAATTTGTGCAAGTTTGCTCCATAGACTAAAGCGGGGCTATTTCAGGCTGGGGAGGAAATTTGCACACATCGAACTGGGAATCAGGAAAAAGATGAATGTGAGCACGCGTTCAACAATTTGCAAATATTATTGGCAGACATGTGCTGGCACCGGCACTCACGTCTGGCACTTCAAACAGGGCGTCTTCATATGTTTTGCCAGCAAAAACAAAATTCTTATAGCAAAGGGCTGGATGTGCCTGATCTCATCTGATCTCGGAAGCTAAGCAGGGTCAGCCCTGGGACCGCCTGGAAATCAGGCTTCCTGCACTGAGCAGGGGGTTGGACTTGATGGTCTTGTAGGCCCCTTCCCACCCTATGGTTCTATAATTCTATATATCCCTAGGCATGTCATGCCTGGTGTTACACCACTGCAATTGCACACAAGGTGTGGAAGCATTACACATGGAGTCTACACACATCTGGGGAAAGCTGGACCAAAAAGCCAGGGACAGAAGAAGGCCAGGATTGGATCTGTCAAATGAAGGGTGCCCTGGCTCAGTTCAGCCTGGCATCTTGCCCTTTGACCCCAAAGCCCTTCCTTCTGACTTGAGAACAGCCTGCCCCAACCTGGTGCCCTCCATACGTTTTGGCCTTTGACTCCCATCAGCTCCGGCCAGCATGGCCAGTGGTCAGGAATGCTGGGAGTTGTAGTCCAACACATCTGGGAGGCACCACATTGAGCAAAGGTGCCTCTAGAAGTTGGTAGGGTATTGAAGATTGCGTGGGTTGGGTGTGGCTTGTTGTGGAGAAGGAAATGCACTTTCCTGCCTAGGTGGCACCCTTGAAACCCGGAGCTGAGTTTGATCTGAGAGAGTCCTTGCTGTCCTGTTCTGTGATTTCCTGAAGCTCACAAGGCCATCTGACAGGGTCAGCTCTCAGCAAGGAGAGACAGTTTATGTACAGCAGTCAGGTCAAGGTAGGTGAGGTGGTGTCAGGTAGGTAGAGTCCGATCAAAGTAAGTGCATCATGCACAGCAAACTAAGTAAAGGTCCACTTTTGAAACAGGTAGCTGCAACAGGACCACGGAGAGCTTGGAGTGAGCTTTGCTGGTGGGAGCTCTCTCCTACTAGAAGCACAGGAGGATGTTGTCTCAGCAGCAAGCTAGAGCCAACGGAAGCCTTACATAGGCAGCCACTGCACTGTGGTCAATGTAACCCCATCTAGAGGAGCTGGCTGGGTTGTTAAAGAGCCCTCGCTTGATTTGGTAGTCTTGGGTAGCTAGAGGTTCTGCAAGGGGTTCCTTCTCTAACTCAGAGGATGCTGGCAATGCTGTGTCTTCTGGCTGGGGGGACCTGGAATATGGGACTGACTGACTGACTTTCTGGAAGAGAAGCCTGACTGTTGCCTTTGTCAGAGGCTTCTTCTGTAGCCTGAAAAGGTCAAGGGTTGGGAGACATGACACCCATCCTTCTGTTCTATTCCTCTCCCCTGCTACACCTGTCTAAATTTGGCTTGTAGGCTCTTTGGGGGAAGCATCTTTGCTGCTTCTGTGAGTCTATATTAGCCTTCCCAAACCTGGAGTTGTACAAATATGTCGGACTAACATTCCCATCATCCCCAGCCACCATGACCATGCTGGCTGGGGTGAGGGGTGATGGACATGGCAGTCCAACAGATAGAGTGGCCCCATATTTATCAGCAAAAGGGAGGGCAAAATTAGACTCAGATTTCCTGGCACATACCTCTCCTGTTATATACCAACCTGGTCTTTGCGCTCTTTGGAGTGGGGGCTGCTCAGGGTGCTGCATGTAGATAATACGGATGCAGTAACCTGAACAAGGGCCTTCTTGTTTGCAGCACTGTCATTATGGCACAACTCCTGCCTTTGGACATGTGTCAGGCATCTTCAGTAACCCAGTTTCACTGGTTGCTTCAGACGCACCTCTTCACTGAGGCCTTTTGAGTCCTTTGGATGAGGTCTTTGAGTATTGTCTTTGTTAAACAGTCTTTGGTATGTTTTATCTCCCTGCTGGTTGGATTTGAGATTTTTGTTTTGGCTTTTTTAGAGTTAATAGTATTGCTTTATTACTGCTTGTTTTGTATTGCTGTGTATTAGGGATAGGTGAACAACCGTGATGGAGAGAGCGAGGATTCTCTGACCATCCTCTTGCCACTTGTCTCATGCCTGATCCTCGGTCACGCTTGCGATCACTCCTTGCTCTGCATGAACAGGAAATGTGTGCAAACTGAGCAGTGGTTGTACAGGAGATTTGCACAAATCTCCCCAAATCCGTACAAATCTCCTAATTTGTGCAGGTGTCCTTCATAAACTAAAGTGGGGCTGATTCGATCTGCTGAGGAAATTTGTGCAAATTAGGAAATTTGCACAAATCGAACTGGGAATTGGGAATGAGATGAACATGAGCGTGTGTTCAACAACTTGCGAATATTTTTGGCAGACATGTACTCGTGCTTTCATCTGGGGCTTTGAACAGGCACGCTCACATGTTTTGCAAGCAAAAATGAGATTCTCATCCATGCCTAGTGTGCGTGTGTGATTTGTTATAAAGAGCACCATAGAAATCTAGTCAAGGAAAAAAAATACATGCAATAATGTATTATTGCATGTATATTGTAATGTATTATTATATTATTATTGCAATGTATTATTGCATGTATATTGTAATGTATTATTATATTATTATTGCAATGTATTATTGCATGTATATTGTAATGTATTATTACAATTATTTTTGCAAGGTATTATTGCATGTATATTGCATGCAATAATATATATTATTGCATGTATATTGCATGCAATAATATATATTATTGCAGAATTGCATGCAATAATGCATTGGTGCCAATTTGGAAATAGTTGCTCTAAGTGAAACAGAATACCAATAGATCTTGTTGCTGTGAGGAAGATGGACCGGTGACCCATGTGCCTGCCCTGTCGGCTGTGAAGAAGATGCTAAAACTGGGCGTGGGCACCTCCAAGGCCCCTGCTCTGCTCTCCTTCCTTGGGGTTCTTTCTCTTTAAACCAGACTTTGACTGGACAGCCTTTCAAGCAGAGGACATCTTCCGACAGAGAGCAGTCCTCTGACTGCCCTTCAAATAGAGGGTTGTCCTCTGTGAAAGAGGAGCCACAGCCACCCTGCCAACACATCCAGAGGGCCCAGGCTGGGGCAGGTGGCTCTGAGCAGAGTGCCAGGTATGCAGATGGCTCTGTAGACATAATAACAGTGCATTGTTTGTTATCATCACTGCAGATGCTCCAGGGCTGGAGCCTTGGGACTGCAAACAGGTTCTGCAGCCAGGCCCCCGGGGAGCTCTGGGGAGGGAGGAGGGGAAGAACAGAGCAAGGGGACGCTGAGGTAGAGAGCGGGAGGCATGAGGCGTGAGCCATCAGAGAGGCTTCCATATCCCCAACCCCATCCATAAATCGGCAGAGGGGTGTGTGAAAGTTTTGCCAGAGTCCCGGCTGACCCAAAGATAAGCCGCAGGAAGATGGTTTCATCATTGCTGTCGCCCTCTCCTGTCGCGTCAACAATGAGGAGGTGGTGGAATATTTTTCGAGGGCGGGCTGTGGACTGACGAAAGGCAGGATCAGCGGCTTGGGGGAGCTTGCACAGTTCTTGGGCCAAGGGGAAAGAAGTCCTGAATGCTTGCAGAGCTTCCCTCAATGCTCTGCCCGAGAAGCCGGTGGAATACAAACCTGGAGAGAACTGGGAGGCCCCGACGGTGGCCCATTCCTTCTTCCAGACCGGAAAACACCTGGAGGAATGTGCTGGCGAGGGCAGTTCCCCTCGGGCCGGAAGGGCCGGCTGCCCACCAGGTAGTTTCTCTTTGCCGTTGTTCTTCTTCTGGCTTTTGGTTGTATTTTGGGAGGTGTTCCTCCCAACCTGGAGCAGCGAAGGGAGCTGTTTAAAGGGGAAATTGGCAGTCTGATCCTACACATGTATCCTTGGAAGTCCGCCTCGCCACTGAATGGGGTTTACTCGTAGGGAAGCCTGTGCATTGGATGGTCTTACCTCTAGAATCTTTGGCGCGCTTGTTTGTGTCTCGTTTTGTGCTGGACGCTCCGTTCTGCCCACCACTCGGTCGTGTTTGTTGCCATTCATTTGGAGTGGTACTCTTTGGGGATGGGAGGGCAGGCTGGCAGGTCCCAGCGTATGCATACATAACCCTCCTTGCCTTCCAAAACTGCCCCATTCTCGTCAAGTGCAGTTTTGTGTTCATGGGCTGTGGGCTGGCCCCCTCTGCCAACAGTGAATGGCGTGGCGCTGGTGCACAGGCACGCCATGAGTGCATTAGTGCACGGGGATGTGTGTGTCTGCACTGCCGTGATGACCAGCTTGCCTGAATGTTGCTGCCTTTTGGTACAGCACAAATCCATAACCCACCAACACTGCCAAAGACAAATTCTTGGCAAAGAGCCATTAAGGCCGACACCCCTGTCTGCCTGCAGCAGCCCCATCCATGTGCCTCCAGGAACCCTACAACCCCCTCTCCCCATATTATCTGTCCCTGGAATCTGGTATTCAGAGACAGATTGCTTCTGAACTTAGAGGGCCCGCTAGGCTATCATATTCGTAGCTAGTCATAAACCTAGCACAGAATCATAGAATCATAGAATAGCAGGGTTGGAAGGGGCCTACAAGGCCATCGAGTCCAACCCCCTGCTCAATGCAGGAATCCAAGTCAGAGCATCCCCGACAAATGGCTGTCCAGCCTCGTCTTAAAGGCCTCCAGTGTGGGAGAGCCCACCACCTCCCCAGGTAATTGGTTCCATTGCCGTATTGCTCTGACACTCAGGAAGTTTTTCCTGATGTTCAGCCGGAATCTGGCTTCCTGTAACTTGAGCCCATTATTCCGTGTCCTGCACTCTGGGATGATCAAGAAGAGATCCTGGCCTTCTTCTCTGTGACAACCTTTCAAGTACTTGAAGAGTGCTATCATATCTCCCCTCAGTCTTCTCTTCTCAAGGCTAAACATGCCCAGTTCTTTCAGTCTCTCTTCATAGGGCTTTGTTTCCAGTCCCCTGATCATCTTTGTTGCCCTCCTTTGAACCCTCTCCAGCTTGTCTGCATCCTTCTTAAAGTGTGGTGCCCAGAACTGGACACAGTACTCCAGATGAGGCCTAACCAGTGCTGAGTAGAGGGGAACTAGTACTTCCCGGGATTTGGAAGCGATGCTTCTATGAATGCAGCCCAAAATAGCATTTGCCTTTTTTGCAGCCACATCACATTGTTGGCTCATATTCAGCTTGTGATCGACGACAATTCCAAGATCCTTCTCGCTCGTAGTGTGGTTGAGCCACGTATCCCCCATCTTGTAACTGTGCATTTGGTTTCTTTTTCCTAGGTGCAGAACTTGGCATTTGTCCCTATTAAATGCCATTCTGTTGTTTTCTGCCCAGCACTCCAGTCTATCCAGATCACTTTGAATTTTGTTTCTGTCTTCCAAAGTATTAGCTATCCCTCCCAATTTTGTGTCATCTGCAAATTTGATCAGCATTCCCTGCACCTCCTCCTCCAAGTCATTAATAAAAATGTTGAAGAGCACTGGGCCCAGGACTGAGCCCTGCGGTACCCCGCTCGTTACCTCTCCCCAGCTTGAGAAGGTCCCATTGAGAAGCACTCTTTGAGTCCGATTCTGTAGCCAACTGTGGATCCACATGATCGTTGTTTCATCTAGCCCACTTCGAGCAAGTTTTCTCATCACAAAAAAAGCCACAAAGAAGATGGCTCTGTCAATGACTATGAGATGCAATACCTACACAGAGCCTCCATGAACAAAGGCAGTATACCTCTGAAATACCAGGTGCTGGTGACAAAGATAGGAAAGTTATTCCCACCACCCACCCTTCCTTCTTGCCCTGATCACAGGCTTCCCAAAAGCAACTCATTGGCCACTGTGGGAAAACAGGACACTAAATTAGGTGGACGTTTGCTCTTATCTAGCAAGGCAGTTCTAATCCAGCGAAAACAAGTTTTTCCTGGACTTTACCACTTCAGGCTGCAGGTGGGCATCTCATTTGTGGATGCTTTCTATTGGAACGAGGAGGAGAGACCTCTCTGCACATAGAAACACAGTATGTCCAGGAGAAGGCACCTCTCTCCCTAGTATGCTAGTTTTCTACATGAATGGTCCACACACACACAACCCAACAGGGGACCATTCTAACTATGCAGCCCCCACCTGCAGCATGAAGTGGTTCAATCCAGGGGGAGGGTGAGCCCTTTGCCTTTTGTTTCAGCCAGATATCCTTGCACCTGTGAATTGCTGTGGCGTGCTGGAAGAAAGTGTTCAGTTTTTATTGCAGTGTGAATGGTGTGTGTGTGTGTGTAAACAATTTGTGGTTCTCTTGTGTGATGTTGATGTAAGCCACTTTGGGCTACATTTTAAGAAAAGTGCAGTCCAAAAATGTTTAAATAAATGTATGAGGTGGCCCTTGATTGAGGGATATGAGGGGGAGAGAGGGAGAGAGGGAAAGGGAAAGAGAGAGCAATTTGGGGGCCAGGCAAGGGAGGAGAGTTCTCACCCCGCACCCCCGCCTTTTGAAGTGGTGCTGGACACAAACCAGTCTGGGATGTTTTTCACAGCTGCACTTAAGCAGAATTACTTCAGTAAATGCCACCAGCTGGAGTTTACCTGAGGGCAATAAAACAAGCTGAGATTGAATAAGAGAGAGAACTCTGGGAGAAAGAAAGAGTCCCATAAATCCACATAGGGAAGTTATCCTCCGTAATAAAGTTACTCTCTGTTTTAAAACATGTATATTGCATGGATTGAACTGTTAATGTTCCCCAAACCCTTAAGTGTTTCCATCTGAAACCTGAAGCGTTCATGCAGGCCGCCTAAATTTACAGCCGAACCCCACCGTTTGTCTTTGTAAGGCTCCCATTATAGACCATGTTCTTTGCCTAACTACAGGGGGTTATTGATTTCAGAGATCAAACCGCCACCTCTTCCTCACTTGTAGGTTTCTCAGCAACATGGAGTTGAGAGAATTAATGGCCAGTAAAGTTTGCTGGATGCAAACTGTTTAGGGCAGGGTGCTGGACTTCTTTCAGCTCGAGGGTCAAATTCAGTTTTGGAGAAGCGTTTGGTGGGGGCATGTCCCAGTGCAGATAGAAAGGTACTGGCATAATATAACCATGTTGCCCAGTTCCTGTTAACAATCTTGCTGCCCTATTTTAATGCAAACTTACTTAATTTCACACTTTCGAACCTACTTGTGAACCAAAATTCAGTTATCCTTCAAACTTCACGCTTTTCCAAATTTTGTGATGGAATTTTCTGATAAAAAAAATATGTACATAAATGTGTACAGCAGGGTAAAGTGTGCACAAAAGTGAGTATATTCATGAATGTGGTGTTCAAAAATGCACTGTGTTAGGGAAAATTGCATGCAAAAATACATTTGGCAAAATTGTATACAAAAATATTTTCATTCAGAGAAATGCAAGCAAAAATGCATATGAATTTTTGGTGAACTATCCAAAAATAAATGACAGTTCTAAAACGGATGTAGAAAGGGGACAAACCAATCTTAAGATTGGGAAAGCGGAAAATCATAGGTGAGAAGCTCAGCCAAGAAGTCCAACCAAACGGGGATGAAATGAGGTTGCCGGCTGGTGAGGAGACAGGGGAGGTTGATGGATGGATTGATGGATATTACATTTATATCCCACCTTTTTCCCTCTTGCAAAGAACCCAAGACACCTTGTATGGTCCCCCTTCTCTCCTCACAACAACCCTGTGAGGTAGGTTAGCCTGCGAGTTCAGGACTGGCCCGAACTCACCTAATGAGCTCTGTGGCTGAGTGGGCACTAGAACCTGGGTCTCTCAAGTCCTAATCCAACACTAACCACTATTCCACACTGGCTTACTGATGGAGGAACAAGCAGAGGTATTTGCCCAGCTGGCTAGCGATCCTTACAAGGATAGGGAGTCACACAGGCAAAGGTTTTGTTCCCAAATGCAAGCTTGCTTTGTTCATTTGAATGGGAAACCATGGACCTAGGCAGTGGAGGCTGGTGGCTCTGATGTCAGCGGGGCGGTGAATCCACTCCGGGTTTCAGTCAGCACCAGTCAGAACTCTAGAGGAGCTCTCCAAGGTGCAAAGCTATCCAGTTAGAGTTCTCACTGAAACCCGGAGCAGATTCACCGCCCCACTGACATCACATCTTGGAGAATTGGATGCAATTCCCATGCATCTCTGGTCAGTTTCATGATGTCAGTTTCTACCTGCCCCTTTAAAGAAGGAAAAAAACACATGGTGTTGAAACTGACAAGGCTTTTACCAGTTTTGGCAGAGAGCCGAGGTGGATAGGGGAAGGGATGTGGAAGGAAATTATGTCATGCAGCAAGATGTACAAGTTATGGGAAAAGAGGAGAAACAAAGTAAAGAGAGCCACACTGCTAACAGTCACCAAAAAGACAGCGAGAGACCGGTAGTGGCCAGCCAAATGACATTTGGGCTCCCGTATCTGCCAGTATTGATCTTTCCACTTGCCAATAAGCTTCCAAGGAAAGCTAGTACTGCCCTAGAAACAGTTTGGGAGCCAGAGGAATGTGCCGACCTCACATTAGTGGAGTGGAGCCTGGATGGTGTGGTATAGACCCTACCTGGGAGGGCAGGACCATAACCCCAGGAGATTCCCCTGGACAGGAAATAGCAGGTAATCCTTCTTGCTGGGGGACGAACACAGCTAATGACTCCTTCTGCTGATATGAGATGGGAGGAGGAAGCTGACAATGGAATTAACCATCACTCTTCTCTTTGTCTATAAGGCAGTTCACTGAAATGACTAATGTAGGTATTTCCTGCGCTGGGAAGGGTGGAATGTCAGGAGCAGGCTAGAATACGTTACCCGTACTGGGATGGAGGTTATGTGTTTATTTGATTTATGAGTCGCCTTCAGCTATAAGTTCTCGGTTTGATGACTCTGTCTTGGAATAGGTCAGATCATTAGAGACTTAGACCTAGAGGAGGCCTCGGAGGTCGTCTAGTCTGCAGTGGAGGCTGGTGGCTCCGATGTCAGTGAGACAGTGAATCAGAACCAGTCAGAACTGGTTTGCACCTTGGAGAGCTCCTTTAGAGTTCTGACTGGTTCTGGCTGAAACATGGATTCACCACCCTACTGACATTGGATCCACCAGCTTCCTCTGCTCCTCCATCCCCCTGGATCATGCATGAACTTGCAAGTACAGCACCCCAGACAGAGGCAGCCTGTGCCACTGTCGAGACATCTTGTACCATTGGGAAGTCTCTCCTAATGTTGAGCCGACACTGCAGGGAAATTACCACTTCCCTGCAATTTCCACCTATTGGTTCTAGGCCTGCCCAGAACTGTCCAGAACTTCTATCCCCTGGGGATAGAAGTTGCAGTCCAACACACCTGGAGGGCAGCAGATTGGGGATGACTGGCTTAAATCGAGGCCAGCAATCCCCATCCCAGCCCACCTCCAAAATACAATCAATGCAAAGTTGAACATTTCCATCTGCAAGGAGCCTCATGGGATTAGCAATAGCAACTGAGTTACTTTCCTGTTCTCTCTGCATTCAAAGCCAGAACTGAGCTTTTTTCCCAAGCTTTTTTTCTCACAAAAAGGTGTTCTCCACACACACACACACACACACCTCCTCCTCCACCCTCAAACCTGTGTTTCTTCTCTCCCTTGCTAATTACAGTCAGTTTCAAGCAGATGTTCTAGGGTTAATAGGTGTCTGTATTTTCGGAAGTCAAAGTCATGCATTTTTTTAAAAAAAACTGTTTCAGGCAAACTCCCAGTGACCTTGGAAAATAGTAGAGGGTCTCTCTCTCTCTCTCTCCTTACAGAGAGGTAAAAATAAACCGAAGTTTTACTGCTTGAAAGAGGAGACCCTCGGCCCTTTACTGATTCATCCATCTCTCTCTAGCACAGTCATTAAAGAGTCACTGGTGCCTTTTAAGTCTGTGTTAGTGAGGGGAGGAAAAATTCTAATTTTAGTTCAATATGGGGAGAAGTTGCCTCACCTTTACAAAGTTCAGTAAAGGTGGTGTTTGAAGGTTATCCAGGATTTCTGAATTTCTGATAATTCCTCACCAAGCAGGATCCTGGAGGCACTGCAGTATTTGAAAAGATCACGTTGAGTCTGCGTTGCGAATGTGCTCCTTGAGCAACGTGGCTGCTGGGGTGAAATAATTCACCCTGCTGGTTAAAAATCTGAGGAGCTCGAGAGGCTGGAGAGACCTTGGCAGTAAGCTGCTGTCAGTGGCTGTCTAGGACGGCACTGCAAAAGGGGCAGTGTGAAGGCAACCTCAGAACGAGAAGTGCTTCTGGCGTTCTCATCTGGATTTCTCCCCTGTAGGGATGTACCAATTTTGTTAAACCTGTGTTTTGTGTCTTTTGTTCCATTGGCAGCTCATTGATGGAATCAGGGATTTTTTTTGCCAGAATTTCTTGCTACTTGTGCTAATTTGCATTAGCGCAACTGTGCATTAGCATAAATGTGCACTTGCACAAATGCGCATTAGCTAATGTGAATTAGCACTAATGTGAATTAGCACAAATCTCCCCCAAAAGTGAAAAACTAGTCTGCAAGTCCGTGGAATCCGTGTGACTCGGAAAAAAACCCACCACCCCCAGTAGAATCTGCAGGTCGAATTCATAGAAATCCAAACTCATTTTAATCTGTTACAGATTTGTCTGACACCCCAGTTCTTGGAGAGCCAAAACAATTTGGTTTTTAAACTAGAACCAATGCATTAGAGCAGTCGTGGGTAGACTTCAAGCTTCTAGGATCTGCTTCGGGGGGGAGGGGGTCTAGATCCTCAAAATCCACAAACCAGATCCTGGCGCAAAAGACACAGAATTAAAGAGATCTCAGTCCAGGACTTTGTTCTGAGCAGCAGAACTGAATGGATTTCACAGTCCTTCTACACAAATATTCACTCATGGTTAGCCCCCACCGACTCCCCAGCTTTCTTCATTTCATGCGTGGGTCGGTTCGCTATAGCTTTCTGTTTCTTCCATTCATTTTCCTCTTTCCCCCCACCCTTCCTCTACATTGCCAGTACGCCTCTGTGTATTGATAAAACACTATGCAAAAGCAATCCTGATGTGGCCATATATGTGCTTGCACCTTGAGGCTTTTTGTGCAGTGTTTTTATGTGCACACTTCTGTGTGTTGGTGAAAAATGCTGCAAAGGAAGTAAACCTACGGATATTTTGCGGGGAGGTGTTACTGCCATGCAAGAGGAGTGCCTGCGCACATCAATAAAACACAGCACAGAATCGTAGTGCAGCTTTGTCTCTGATCACATAATTATTGTGATCCCCCCCCCCCAGTGTTTTATCAATGTAGACATGTGCTCCAGTTGCACTAGGGGTGTGGGGAGACGCAAATGAGCTGAAGAAACCAAAAGCCATGGCACTCTATGCGTGCGTCAACTCCAGAATAAATTTGAGAAATTCTCTTAGTCAAACTTCAGCTATTGGGCAGTACAGAAAGGTAATTATAAAGGTAATAAATAAAACTGAGATCTGGAAGGAGTGGATAGCAGGGCAGAATGAGACCCAATAAGGAGGAGAAACCTCACTGCCGTCCCCACTGAGAACAGGTCAGGAAATGCATGCACTGGCTTCTTTGCCAATCCCATCATGCCCTTTGTCCTTCCACCTATCTTGCCCTGGTCCATCATAGTCCCCAGTAATCTGAGGGGTAGTGGTGAATTTTGAAGTGCAGACACTCACCATGATTGTCCCTGTAGCCATGCCCCCAAAGAGAGGCCAAAAATGCAGGCAGCTGTGCTGATCCAGCTCAACAAAATTCTTTGCGTTACAACAAGGAATGATATATTGTTGCCAGGAAAATTCATTTCCCCCAGCACCCCTGAGGATTGCAGCTAAGCTGAGAGGGGGCAGGGAAGCCTGAGGGGGGCGCTTGGACCCTGCGAGCCCTGGCTCCCCGACACCACTGCCAGTGATACCTCCTTCATATATCCCAAAGTGGTTCACAATAAGCCTTAACTTATCAAAATACTGAGCGTTGGGGGGGGGGGCAATTTGTGGCAAAGCACAGCAATCCGTTCAAATAAGACAAAAGCAGCCATTCCATACACGTGGGATAAATGCGACATTACCATGAAATAACAAGTACAGAACAACATAGAGAGGAACAGAGCGATGAAAATAAAGATACGCCACTCTACCAATGTTGGTCTGGCTGCGCTCTGTGGATCCACAGCAGCCTGGTTGAAAGACAGGTAAGTGGGGTCGGGGAGTTCTCACTAGGTTAGGGGGTTCACAGCTGGTCCCTCCTCTAGCGGAGCCTGGCCACAGTAAATGGAAAAAGCAGGGGACCAGCAATGACGTGTGCCCCTTCCCCTAGCCTCCCAGGTGTTCCAACTGCTAGTGCTAGTCTGACCGTACTCCAAACAAGACCTGCAGCAAAATGTGGCAGTGTGAAGCGCACCCATTCGAGATGCCAGCCAGCCAAACATGCCCTCTCCAACGATGCCATTCCATTCCCCCTCCTCACTGCTTCTCCATTTTTTCTGCCCAATAGTCATCCAGCATTCAATGCCCTCACTGGGCAGTTTGGGGAGATATTTCCTCCTCTTGTTTGTTTTCCCCCTAAAGTTCTTTGTACTTCTGTGAAACTTTGGGTTCCCCCACAAGCCTGCAGATGCTTCCCTCTTGTTGGTGGGTGGTGCCATTCCAGCTACCTTAAGATAGGCACTTGGAAAATGAGTGCTATTAGTGTATATAGTGATAATGATGTGATGCATCACGGTTGGGACTGTCGGAGGAAGAGGAAGCTACGGACAGATCATCCATCATGTGTGCGTGGACCTAAGCTACAGCTGGAAACACCAGGGATAGGGAGACATTTTCACGTGAACATACCAAATTTGCACTGCCCAAGCTGGTACATTACAGAGATGGGCATCACCAGGAGGTCTGTTGGGGCCATTTTCACCCCTGGACCCCCCCACCACCACCCAAGGGCTGCAGGTCTTCTGGCAACCTGAAAATGAATTGGGGAAATAGGCATGCTAGAATGTGTATAACAGTGAAAATGACAGTTAGAATGCATTGGGGTTTTTAGGGCACAATCGTATGCATGTTTAGACAGAAAAAAGTCCTACACCTCCCAGCATGCCCCGGCCAGCTATGCTAGGAGAATGGTGGGAGTTGAAGGACTTTGGGGGGAATGCTGGGAGTTGTAGGAGTTTTTTCTATCTAAACTTGCATGGTATTGTGCCCTTAAATTATTTATTATGACATTTATATACCGCATTCTTTCCTTTCGCAAGAAACCCAAGGCGACTTACACTGCCCTCCTCCATTTTTTATCCTCACAACAACCCTGTGAGGTAGGTGAGGCTGAGAGTCCATGACTGTCCCAAAGTCACCCAGTGAGCTTCATAGCCAAGTGGGGGCTTGAACCTGGGTCTCCCCAGCCCCAGCCCAACTCTCTAACCACTGCACCACACTGGCCAGGCTTTCATATTTAGAAAATTGTTTGCCAAAAAAAAATGTGTATATTAGGCAAAATGGCATAGATAAATTGCATAGGAATTTTCATGCAGAGTTTTTAAAAAATATCCTCAAAGTTCAGGCTGAACCAAGGTTAAGACTGGGAAAAATGAGAAACTGAGAGAAACTGAAATGGACAGATGTGCTTGTCCCATCTCAGCGTAACAGTGAATCCAACCCCAAGGCATTCCTTACTTGCACTTTGCCTATCTGTCCATGGACAGAAAAATACACCAGCACAGAAGGGCTGCTTCAAAATTACACCCAGTCATCAAAGACTCTGGATTTCTAACCCCTCCTCCATTGTCCCCACCCACTCCCCACACACACTTTTAAAACTGAGTCATCTCAGTTACCTTTCTTAGCTCTTTCTGGGAAGCCCCTTGGACAGGATGCAAAGTTAGCAGCCTCATGTCGCAGTTCCCCACCCCCCGCAACTGGCATCCAGCGGTAGATTATCCCTGAACATGGAGGTTCTATCTAGCCATCTAAGTTGTGCTGTAGTTGATCTGGCCCCATGGACCGTGAGCGCCATCATGGCACAGCCAGCAAAACTCCCCTTCTCTGCCCTTCCTAGGGACGTACGGATTGTGTTAAATCTATTCTGTCTGTGTTTCACGGATTATCAGGTGTCTTACTGTCCATCAACCACTCATTGACAGAATCAAGGGGGCTTTTTGGAGATGTATTTAACTCCACTTGTCTAAGTGCACATTCATGCAAATCCCCCCCCCAACCGTAAAAAAAAAGTTCGCAAGTCCACAGAATCCATGCAACTTGGAAAAAGCCAGTCCATTGCAGACTACGCAGGCTGGATAAACATAAATCCAAACTCATTTGAATCCGTTGCGGATTTCTCTGATTTGCCAGTGATCTGACCCAGGATAAGGCCACTTCCTCTGTCCTGTGTTCATATGGTGTGTTTCATTGGATGAAAAGGCGGAGACCTTTCTCGGGGGTTCAGGACATGTTCATTTAGGTTTGTTTGCTTTTTAAAAATGGCCTTTGATCCTGTCTTTCCTCCAAGGAAGCCCAAACAAGCATGCATGGCCCTCTTTTCATTTTTTATCCTCACACCAACCCGGTGAGGTAGATCAGGCTGAGAGAGAATAACAGGCTCAAGGTTGCCCTGTGAGCTTCATGGCTGAGTGGGGAATCATGGAATAGTAGGGTTGGAAGGGGCCTACAAGACCATCGAGTCCAACCCCCTGCTCAATGCAGGAATCCAAGTCAGAGCATCCCTGACAGATGGCTGTCCAGCCTTGTCTTGTATGCCTCCAGTGTGGGAGAGCCCACCACCTCCCTAGGTCATTGGTTCCATTGTCATGTTGCTCTAACAGGAAGTTTCTCCTGATGTTCAGCCGGAATCTGGCTTCCTGTCACTTGAGCCCATGATTCTGTGTCCTGCACTCTGGGGTGATGGAGAAGAGATCCTGGCCTTCCTCTCTGTGACAACCTTTCAAGTCCTTGAAGAGCACTATCCTATCTCCCCTCAGCCTTCTCTTCTCAAGGTTAACATGCCCAGTTCTTTGAGTCTCTCTTCATAGGGCTTTGTTTCCAGCCCCCTGATCATCTTTGTTGCCCTCCTCTGAACCCTCTCCAGCTTGTTTGCATCCTTCTTAAAGTGCGGTGCCCAGAACTGGACACAGTACTCCAGAGGAGGCCTAACCAGTGCTGAGTAGAGGGGAAGTGGGATGGAGGGGGGTGAGATTTGCACAGAAAAGCGAGAGGAAACCAAAAGGATGCCTCCCCTTTTAGCACCTCCGTGCCAGCACTTTTAAAAATGAACCTGAACGCAGCCTGCTTTTCCTTCTGTTATTGTGATGGGGGGTTCTGTCAAAATGACAGGTGCAAGCAGGGGTGGGGGGACTTGCAGTCCGGAATTATGAGGAAGATGAGGCATTGACCCGATGGTCGATGGTCCGAGCAGCACCCTGCTGTGCGTTGCAGACACACCCAACACCTGTGGGAACGACGGACAGCTCTAAGGTTGGAACTCTGAGTGTGGGGGGAGGCGGGTTTATGCCCCAGCAGGCTGCAGCGCTCACCGCTTGCCGTCCTCCACGCCGAGAGGGCCTGCCAAGTCCTCCACGGGATTCCAGCACCGTTTCCAGAGTTCCAAATTATCTGGTCTCTTTTTAAAGAGCACCAGAGGAGCCCTGCCGGATGGATCAGACCGAGGGGCCCTCTGGTCCAGCATTCCGTTCCCACCATGGCCAGCCAGGTGCCCCAGTGGAAGCCCACACAGGCAAACTAGGTGGTCGTCTAGGGCACCAAGTTAAGCGGGGCGCCAAATTCAGGAATAAAAAATATAAATTACAGGATACAAAAAAATACAAATTACATTACAAATTACCTCAAGTTACAGGAATCCTGATTCCGGCTGAACATCAGGAGAAACTTCCTGACTGTTGAAGCAATACGACAATGGAACCCATTACCCAGGGAGGCGGTGGGCTCTCCCCCCTGGAGGCATTCAAGACGAGGCTGGACAGCCGCCTGTCAGGGATGCTCTGACTTGGATTCCTGCACTGAGCAGGGGGCTGGACTCGAGGGCCTTGTAGGCCCCTTCCAACCCTACTGTTCTATGACTATTCTATGAAATTACAAATAATTCCAATAAAATAACAAAGATGTCATCATTCCAATTCCCGTGCGCGTACAGAAGGAATATGACCCACCCTGGGCAAGGGACTGACTGGGGATGGTGGGGCTAAGACCGCCTGCCCGCCTGCCTCTGGGACCTGATCCTCTCCCAGGCGAAATGGGATACCCTCCTGTTCTGCAGCTGCTCCCAGGTGGAGGCAGGGAGTGAGCGCCCGCCCACCCCCACTGAGAGCAGCCGCTCCCTTCGCCCTTGGAGGGCTGAGCCTAGGGGCCGGGCATGCCTTGTTGGCCATGTCGCCCCAAGGGCGCAACTGGGACCCTTCTTCCAGGGACCTCCCTTAGGTGTTGCAGGTGGGACTTCTGTCCCTTTTCTCCTTTGTTGTTTTTACCAGGTCCTCTGTGCTGACACAGTGCTTAGTAAAAAGGGGGGGGGCAGGAGCTTGCCTCTTCATTGAACAGAAAATGGGGGCAAAATGTTTCCTCAGCCTAGATCTGCCCTTTGGGTTTGGGGGTGGGGTGCCAGTCACTGGCAGCTAGTTCAGGGCCCCCCTGAGCCCACAAGCAGGGCATGAGTGCAAGAGCACCCTCCCGCCCATGTTCCCCAGGAAATGGCATTGCGAGGCACACAGCCTCTGATCCTGGAGGTAATCTATAGCCATAGGGACCAGGGACCATTGACAGCCTTCTCCGCCTCCATGAATTTGTCTAGTCCCGGTAAAACCATCCCAATTGGTGGCCATCCTGACAGCTTGTGGGAGTGACCTCCATGCGCTGTTCAAAGTGGAGCTGGTGAGTCCAGATTCCTCCATTGGTCTGCTGTTTCTTTAAAGTTCGAAATGTTGTTCAAAGTGCCTCACAGGTGCAGTTTGCCCCAGCATCGCATTTCTTTGGGTCTCCTTCCTTTTTTTGCCCCTTAACATCACCAGTGTGCACTTGGGCACAGATGAAACATTGTCTCCCCACCCCCATGAAAAGATTAATTGAATCCTAGAATCTGAACATTGGAGAGGTCTTAGTCCAGCCCCTTGCTCAATGCAGGAAATCCAGGGCTAGAACAGCACCCCTACCCACAAGGGATGGCTGTCCAGCCTTTGCTTGAAGACCCCCCCGCCCATGTCCATTGTCCAACTGCTCTTACCATCAAGGCATTTCTCCTAATGTTTGACCAAAATCTACCCTCCTGCAATGGAAACCCATCAGATCTAGTCCTGCCTTCTGGGGCGGTAGAGAACAAGTCTTTTCCCTCTTCTCTGTGACAGTGCTGCAGGGATTTGGAGAAGGATGGCATGTCTGCCCTCAGTCTTCACATCTCCAGGCTAAACATGCCCAGATCTTTTAACCGTCCCTCACCTGACTTGTTTTCCATACCCAGGGCCACCTTCATTACTTTTCTCCAAGCCCACTCCAGATCTTTTTGTGTGTGCAGCATTTGACTGATGTGCGTGTGCACTTGTGTGCAGGGATGAAGCACCACAGAGGACTTGGTGTGATCATATATCTGGCTGATTCCATTTTCTTTTTGTGTGGTGTTGTACTGAGGTGTGGGAGCACTTGCGTACCCCGGTAAAACGCCACATGCGTGCATGTGCGCACGCGCACACACACACACACACACAAGAATCTTGATGCAATCATACCTGCACCACATTGTGAATGCTCTGTGTATGCGTGCGCACACTAATGCACATATGTGCACCCATAAAGGAGATATCTGCAAATGAACTGGAGGGGTTGACAGCAGCAGCGGTGGGAACAATGTCTTTGCTCCCCTCTGAGATTTTCTAGTGGCAATGGACATCATTTTTAGATGAGGCCCACAGATCCCAGAGCGGGCAAGTCTGCAGTTGGGAGAGGGCTGGGACGCTTGCCACGGCACTCTCCCTGAACTCAGACAAGCCTGCAATTGCAAGGTAGCCTCCCCTCCCAGAAGACTCTGCCAGAAACCATCCTGTCCTTGCAGAATAGTTGTGCTTCCCTGTGGAAGGAGCAGAAGATGGGGGCAAGTCAGCGGTTGCCTCAGGAGGAGACGGGGGTGGGGGGGTGGGGGATGTATTATGGTGGCCGCTTATGCACTGCCAAAAAAGAGGAAATGCGTGTGATCAAAAAGGAGAGCAAAAGAGGAAAGAAATTTGCATAGAACATGCATAAAATGTGTAGAGGCAGATTTAGACATGATGACTCAAAAGACAATACATCTCGCCCTAGGGGGAGAGGCTGTGACCGGGTGGTCTGTATGCCTGCTCAGTCTGCTGATCGTTGATGAACAACGTTGAGACCCCTCCTCTCTCCTCTTCAGGCTCTTTCTCTTTAAACTAGACTCGGAGGTGAAATAGAGGATTGTCCTCCGTAAAGTGCGATGCGTGGCCACCCTGTCATGCACGGGGCAGCCGCCAATGCTGCCCGACCGCAAGCAGGTCTCACCACCACCGCTTCCATTCCGCGAGCGGCCAGCCCCGCCGATTCCGTGGCACAAGCAGTGCCCACCATGTGCGCGACGGAGATTTGGTGCTGCCAGCTCAAGTAAGTGCTTCCCTTATGGGAGCTCCACCAGAAGTGTGTGTTTTCACTCGTTCTGGGTTGCCGATAGATGCACCAAATCTCCATTGTGTGAGCGTAAGTGGGCTCGGAGGGGCTGTCCACTTGCGGGCGGACCCCACTGGATACTACCACAGCCTCCAACTTTTCACAGGTGAAATTAGGGCTCATTTGTTTGTTTCTAGGCTGATACCTGGCTTTTTAGAGACTCTCCTGGCACCTTGCAAAAAACAACCATTAAATGAATTAAAAATACATTTTTAAAAAACACGTCATTCAGAAATACATATTTAAATATGAATTTTCAGGCAGGTTTTCTTTTCTTAAAATGCAGATGAATGCCAAAATGGGATGGAACGGACTTACAAATGAACACATGCAAAATTTGGCATGGACTGAAAGCCGAGTGATCTATCCATTCCTAGCATTAAGTCTCCAGCCCGCTCTCCTTCCAAGGAAGTCAAAGGACCCTAGAACTTTACAGCGCTCAATGAAGTGGAGAGCACACAACAGACACACACAACAAACATCGCATAGCTACAAATATAAATGGGGAAGACCCAGAATAAAAGTGACCTTCATAGCCTAGTAAATTGCTTAAAAGGCCAATTGATCCAGAGGACCCACCCCAATCCCATGCACAGAAGATTCAGTCAAAGGGCGGTTTCTCCTGGGCGGCATGCCTGTTTCTGTCCAAGACTGCCTGGATTCTGTTCTGCTCTGCAGTTGGGAAATTGCATGTCTGGGGAAGGCCAGCCATGCCGGATTTAGCCTAGGGAGAATGGGCGAGCCGCCCACATCACACTGACCGCGGATGGGCCTTATAATTTTCAGCCACCCATGAAAATCACGCCCTGCTCTGGGATGAAACGGAGCTTATGCTGCAATTTGTACAAATCTCAGTTCTCCCAAGGGCCGCCCAGGCCACGAGCGTGGGACGTCCTGTTCTTTCGTTGAATGCGGAGTCTCAGCCAGCTCTTGAGCCAAGCTCGGTTTGAGGAGTTACCTCCAGAGCCTGTTTCAGAACCTCTAGATTGTGGAAAGTGGAAAGAAAAAACAGTGACGGGAGAAATTCATTCGGTAATTTCACACTTTTCAACCAATACCTGAACTGAAACTCAGTTCTCCTTCAGAATTTCCACTTCTCCGACTTTTGCAGAGAAGTGCGCTAATAAAAAAAAATGCATACATAAATGTGTACATTGGTGAAAACGGCACACCAAAATGCATTTGTTGCTGAAAATAACAATGCATAGTGTCAGCAAAATTGCTTTCAAAAATGCACATATTACGAGAAATGCACACAAAAATATGCACGCATTTTCATTTGAACTTTAATAATAATTTTAAAAAATATTCTCAAGGGTCAGGACGAACCGAACTTAATACTGGGAAAAATTGTCAACGTTTGGGATGAACGGAATGTAAGACTGGAAAAATTAGGACCTGAGAAAAGCCAAAATGAACTGATTTGTCCCTCCTTAGAAAACAGGCCCCCTGAACATGTGTCAAGTGCCTCCCTTCGTCTTTGAAAAGTCCTGGTGGATGGCAGTTGTTGGCTGAGAGGCACGATTTCAGTGGAGGCCTTCCCAGTCCACACACTCACAGCAGAAGCCTATGCAGGTTTGCTCAGAAGTAAATCCTACTGTGTTCCTTGGGCTCTGGTGGGTGACTTTTGCTTGTGCCTTTTGCACCTGGTCAGCGCCTGAATTATTCCGAGCACACACTGCAACCAGCAGCTTGTTGGAAACTGCTCAGTGCACAGGGCCAAGGTGAGGGGTGAGCGGAGAGAGTTCTCTGTAGCTCCCCATGGTCTCTTCTGCTCGTTGAATATACTGGGCAGATACTGATTTGCACTGCCTGCCTTCCCCAGACCCACCCAGACTCATGTTCTTTGCAAGGGTTCAGCAGGCGGACAGTGCTTTGGGATCAAACTATCTGCACATTCACATCTGTGCAAACTGCACAGGTGGGAGCAGGCAGCGTCCACACAGGGGTTGGTCCTTTTGAGTTTTGAAGCAGCGTCGGTTCCTCCAAAAGTCCTTGAAGTCCCCTCCCCGCCCAGCCCTGTCCCAGAACCTCCCCACAAGGATGCTTCTTGCCACTTACCTGCAAAATCTTCAGTCTTACTGCCTTCCGCCTCTGCCCCAGCAGGCAGAATGCATCCAGTAGCTAGTTAGAGATGTATGAGAAAGCCATTCCAGTTTGTTTTCGTTCAGGATTTAACAAGTTCACACCTTCAGACACAATCTGCAGTCGAAGTCCACGCATTTCTGAGCTTGCAATGTGATTGACACTTGCAGTATGCATACACTTGAAAAAAGGTGCATGAAAAAATTGTGCTTTTGAAAAATGCACACAAATACGCCTTAATCAATGGAAGGCGAATGTGTACATTTCAAAGATGCGCAGAACTGATCCGTACATTTGGAAAAAATGCACTCAATACACACAGATTTTCAGGGGAAAAGAAAAAAAAACAAAGCTCACAATCTGACATGGACTCTAGTAGGAATGAGCTTTGAGATGGAATCCAGACAACTTTGGCAAGATCGAGTTATGCTGATTCACACATCCCTATAGCTAGTAGCCACCAGACCATCGGTGCTCATTATGCAAGGAAGCAAGCACACAACGTCAGGTGGCCAGGTTTAGAGAAGGTCATTTTTTGCATCTCAGAAGAGAATGCTTACAAGAATTGTTGGCAGGGTTCAGACGGTTGGGGCTTACTTGGAATCACAGATCCCCCCCCCCCGCAGTTAGGGGAAGGGCTGTCACTCAGTGTTAGCGCCCCTGCTTTGCAGTCAAAAGATTGCAGCTTCAATTCCCGGCAACATCCAGCACTGGTTGGACCAATGGTCCAATTATGTTGGATAAGTCACCTTCCTTTGTTCCTCCCCTCTGGGAATTGGGAAATAGAGGTGAGTGCCTTTGAGCACATGCAAAGTGTTTCCCAACACACTAATGTGAGTTAACTTTTGTGTTAAGGTGTGTAACTCAAAGCACACCTCTGGAATTAAGGGAAATGAAACAGAACGGCTTCCAGGCTGACCTCTTGTTACAGAAAAAAATAAAATAAGCAGCAGACATCCGTTTGTGAGCACAGAACCAAGGGGTTGTAGTACTTGTTTGTGCTACTGGATTAACGACCGTTCAGTACAAGGCTGGAAATCCAAGGTTATTTGTGTCTGGACTGATCCTAGTGCAGCTGATCCACCCCTGGGGGGCCTCCCCTAACTTCTCCTCCTCCACCACCATGTTGCAAACAGAGTCAGACGGCTCGAACTGAACTGACGGGCAGCCCTTTGATGTAAAGGCTTGTTGTTAATCCCGACAGAAGTGGGGGAGGGGACCTCTCCACCACCCCCACCCTCCGCATCCAGTGTCGGATGCAGGTTCTGATCCGCCTTGCTCCAAAGCGGAGAAGCTGGCCCAAGGCCTGAGGCAGGGTGCAGCCCTATCATCAAGGGGTGGGCGCTGGCTAATCCCCACTCAGGCCGAAAATTCACATTATTAAAGGATGTGGATAATCATACAATGGCTGTTGGTTTTGCTCTTAAAAGGCTGGTTAATGAAACCAGGCTGTAACCACCGAGCAATTTCCCGCTGCTTCTGCGGTAAGACCTTTCTCCCTTTTAAAAAATGATGGCCTGGCAGCATCCCTTTCAGGCACAGCGGGAACAAGTACGCCTCACCCCCTCACTTTATTGATTGATTTACTGTTACATTTATCTCTCGCCTTTATTCCTCTTGCAAGGAACCCAAGGCAGCTTAAGTTGCAATCCTATGCATATTTAGACAGAAAAAAAAGTCCTACCACCCCCAGCATGCCCCAGCCACCATGCTGGGAGTGGTAGGACTTTTCCATGCATAGGATTGCGCCCTTACATGGTCCTCCTCCTCCTCCTCTCCATTTTATCCTCACAACAACCCTGTGAGGTAGGTAGTCCGTTAGTGACAGGCCCAAAGCCACCCAGTGAGCTTCATGGCCAAGTCGGGACTAAAACCCGGACCTCCAGAGTCCCAGTCCAACGCTCTAACCACTGCACCACACTGGCTGTCCTCGCTCTTTGGCACTCCTGATAGAAAGAAGTTTCAAGCAGCAGCAGCACAAGGCCAGTGTGAGGAGGCCTCCTCCTTTACTTGCCTCCTTTCTCCGGCATCTTGGGGGTGCATGGCCTGCAATGGAGGGGTGTTGTCGGTTTGTGGGAATCCGCCTGGAATGGGCCCTCCTCTCCAAGCCCCCCCCCCCCCGCCAGCCTGAATCTCATGGCTTTTCTTCTCTGGGGTCTACAGCGGCCTCCATCTCTCTCGTCCGAGGCCCTGCCGTTGAACCGTCTGTTTCCCTTTGGCCGGCGTAAGGCACAGACGCCTCCTTGGCTCAGTGTTCATGTTGCTGCTGAGCTTCTGGCTTCACGTTCATTGGCAGAGACCCTGCACCGCATGCAGAGTGCCCAAGTCCGCTCCGTGGCATCTCCGGTGAAAAGGTTCAGGGGCAGGTAATGGGCAACATCCTTCTCTGACTGAAACACAGGAAGCGCCCTTATACTGAGTTAGTCCCTGGGTCTGTCTAGCCCAGTCTTGTCAACACTGATTGGTGGTGTCACTCCAGGGTTTCAGGCAGGAGTCTCTCCTAACCCCACCTGGAGATGTCAGGGATTGTACCTGGGACCTTGTGCATGCAGAGGATATGTTCTACCACTGAGCTATGCTCCTTTCCCTAAAAATAAAGTAAGAATCTAGTCCTCATGATTCTAAATAAAGGGCTGAATTAAACAGGAACATTGGAAGCTGCCTTATACTGAGTCAAGCCCTGGGTCCATCTGGCCCAGTATTGTTGACACTGACTGGTGCCAATGGCTCTCCAGCGTTTCAGGTAGGAGTTGTTCCAGCCCTGCCTGGAGATGCTGCCAGCGATTGAACCTGGGACCTTCTCAAGCAAAACAGCTGCTCTATCACTGAGCTACAAGAGAGTCAAACCTCTGGCCTACAAGCCAAATATGGCTCCCCTGAGGTTCCAGCCAGGGCCTGTGGGGTTCCCTGGGTGGCCACCCACCCTTCCCCACATCACCAGGTGGTTCCCACTTTCCCCCGCAACTGCCTCTCATTTGATGTTTTCCCAGCTTCTACATGGTTTTTTTCCCCTATGCTTTCCAAAAAAAGGAAAGAAAGAATCATTTGCAATGACTGACAAATTCCCCATTCTAAAAGGTTGAACATGCCCTCTGAGTAGCTGGCCCAGCTTCTTCCCATTATAAATTGGCTATAAATCGGTAGCTATAGAGTGATTGATTGATTGACGAATTGATTGATTGATTGCATTTGGGGCCTGCCCCCTTTGGCCCTGCCCACCACTGGACTGTGGCCACTGAGAGCTTCTGAGCAATTGAATTTGGGCCTCGGGCTGAAAGAGGTTCCCCACCTCTGGGATAAAAGGATGGATGAGCTGTGTGCGACACCCTGAGCACCCTGGAGGCAGAAAAGAATCCTTTTATACAAAGAGCAATAGTGTGGCTCCTTATGCTACCACGGCTCTCCTCCTCTCTCCTAATACTACGACCCAAAGGGGCCACCACACGAAGCTGATTGGTGGGAGAGTCAGGACAGATCAAAGGAAGGACTTCTTCACACAGCACAGAGTTAAACTATGGAACTCACTTCCACAAGATGTAGTGATGGCCACCAACTTGGATGGCTTTGAAAGGGTGTTGGACAAATACCTGGAGGAGAAGGCTCTCAATGGCCACTAGTCCTGATGGCTCTGTGCTACCTCCAATATCAGAGGCAGTGTGCCTATGTGCATCAGTTGCTGGGGAACATGGGCAGGAGGGTGCTGTTGCATCGTGCCCTGCTTGTGGGGTCCCGGTCGACAGCTGGTTGGCCACTGTATGAACAGAATGCTGGACTAGATGGACCCTTGGTCTGGTCCAGCAGGGCTCTTCTAACGTTCATATGCAGCCAAAACAGGACTACCCATGTGCGAGAGGGAGGTATCAGCATGCACCCGGAGGAGCCCAAGGTTTGCAGAAGTACAGAAGGCCTTTAAGGGGGGGACCCCAAAACAGCTCAGTGACGACTGGCCATGCTCAGTGAGCCAAGGATGCTGCTTCAACTGTTGGGGGGTGGGGAGAGTCAGAAAACTGGAGGGGGTGGAACAGAATGGAGTACCCTGATAGAGACTCTGTCTGGCTTTATTCCAAACAGGAGTGCTCCACGCTGCCGCATTTTGTTATGGCTCCTTGTCAAAAAATGAGTAGATCTCTAACTTGGACATACCGCTTCATTGTATTAGGGGTGGGGCTGTAGCTCAGTGGCCGAGCCCCTGCCTTGCATGCAGAAGGCCCCAGCTTCGATCCCTGGCATCTCCAAGCAGGGCAGGGAAAACGCCTGCCTGAAACCCTGGAGAGCTGCTGCTGCCTGCTGCCGGTCAGTGTCGACAATACTGGGCTAGATGGACCAGTTATGGCAGCTTCCTATGTAGGTGGCTGTGGTTAGGACCCCACCTGGAGACCTGTGTTCACTTCTGGCCTCCACAGCTCTGAGGAGGGGGCTAGAAAGGAGTCCGAGGAGGGCTCTGAGCATGTGAGTGCCTCCTCCACTGTCGTCGTTAAGGGGGTGCAACTGAAAGCCTCCCCCCCCGCCGCAAAATCCCAGAGAGGTCTCCTCAGCCTTTGGTCTGCCTCTCTGGCTTGAAATCCTGGCTAGCAAGTCTTTTCTGGGGAGTGGATCACCCTGTCCAATGAGCAAGGTCACCTGAAAGCAGTGGCGGTAAAACCACTCTCAGGATGCTCCCTTCCCGGATTATAGGCCAGTTGCACAAATCCCTTTCCTGGCCAAGGTCCTTGTGCAGGGGATCGCTGACCAGATCCAGGTACCCCTGGATGAGACCAGTTATCTGGATCCATTTCCGTTGGGTTTCAGGTGTGGTTTTTGAACTGAGACTGCCTTGGTTGCCCTGTACGATGACCTGTGTTGGGAGAGAGACAGGGGAGTGTGTCCCTGTTGATATTCCTTGATCTCCGAGCAGCATTCGATACCATCGAGCATGGTATCCTTCTGGAGCAGCTGTCCGAGTTAGGGGCACTGCTTTGCAGTGGGTCTGTCCGCTCCTACCTAGAGGTCATTTCCAGAGGATGGTGCTGGGGGGGTATAGCTCAGCTCCATGGAACCTGCAGCGTGGAGTTCCGCAGGGGGTTGATTCTATCCCCCACGTTGTTTAACATTTACATGAAACCACTGTGTGGGGCCATCCGGAGTTTTGGGGTGTGTCGCCATCAGTATGCTGATGACATGCAACTCTGCTTCTCCTTTTCATCTCAGGCAGGCGTGACAATGGATGTGCTGAACCAGGGTCCGATCGCGGTAACAGACAGGATGACAGCCAATAAACAGAGGCTCAATCCAGACAGGACTGAGGCTCTGCCAGTGGGTGGTTCCTGTGTCTGGATGGTAGACGTGCAGCTGGCTCCAGGTGGGGTCCTGCTCCCTCTGAAGGAGCAAGTGCGCAGCTTGGAGCTACTCCTAAATTCATCGTTGTCACTGGAGACCCAGGTGGCCTCCATGGCGTGGAGTGCCTTCTACCCGCTTTGGTTGGTGGCCCCGTTGCAACCCTCTCTGGATGGGGACAGCCTAGCCTCAGCGGTCTCTGCTCTGGTAACCTCTAGGTTAGAGTACTGCGACGCGCTCTACATGGGGCTGTCCTTGAAGACGGTTCAGAAGCTGCAGCTTGTGCAGAAGTCGGGGGCCAGGTTGTTGACCAGGACTGGGCAATGTCGACATATAAGCCCAGTCCTCACTTGTCTGCACTAGTTGCCTATTTGTTTCCAGGCCAAATCCAAAGTGCTGATTTTAACCTATAAGGCCCTCCGTGGCTTGGGACCCCGATACCTCAAGGACCTCCTCTCCCTGTATGAACCTGCCTGGTCCATGAGGTCAGCTTCAGAGGCCCTTCTCTGGGTCCCCCTCTGAGAGAAGCTCAGGGGTGTCAGCTCGGGAATGGGCCTTTTCTGTGACACAGGGCCGTGTTTATGGAACACTCCCCGCAAGGAAGCTCGCCTGGCACCGACATGGTCATCTTTTCAGCGCAAGGCAAATACGTATTTCTTTCCCCAGGCATTTGGACATTCATTACGGCCCAATTGTTGTGGGCTGTTTTTGTGGTGTTCATTTGCTGCGTATTTATGGATGAGCCCCTTTTCATATTGTGTTGTTTTTAGGTTATGTTGTTATGGTATTTATTTTTGTTTATATTATTGTGCTGTTTATAGTTCATACTGAATCCTGCCCCACCAAACCCCCCTGCCCGAGTCCCAGTTCTGAGCATGTGTCCCGACTGGAAGGAGGCGGGCCCAGAAGCGCAGCGGCTAACCCAAGCAGTTTCCACTACAGGAGGGTAATGGGGAACATCGGAAGACACTTTATCCTAAGCCATACCATTGGTCCATGTTGCTCAGGCTCAGTATGATGGGAGTTGTAGTCCCACACATCTGAACCCGGGATTGAACCAGGTACCCTTTGCATGCAAAGCAGGAGCTCTGCCTCAGAGCTTCTTCCCATCCACTTAATCTTCGTTGGGACCTATGATGGTGACGGAATGACCCTAACAGACCCAGTAATATAAGGACAAACAGAGTGAACGCCTTTCCAAGTGGACGTGAAGAGGAAGCAGTGCTGAACATGGAACATATCAACCAGAGTGACAACGGGTACCCTCCTTTATGGGTTGATGCTGCGGGGGTTCCTAATTAATTACTTAATTCTTAGTTAATTATCTAACTCCGCAATTTCTCACGGGATTTCTGTCCCAAGTGCTGTCAACCCCTCACCATCCAAACACTGCACACCAAGGGTTCCACAGGGCCCCGCTTCCCAACATTTAATCTCCCCACTCCTTTGTTAATTTTGAACAATTAGAGTGTCGAAGCAAAGTGCTGGACCTCCCAGCGAAACGCTCCCTGGTGTCACCGGTAAAAGTTCTCTCCATTCTGAGGAAGGGACATTCCAAAGACAAGGCCTGGCCAGCTTAAGCAGATGCATGCCAGGAAAAGAATAAGGATGTCTAAGTGCCAGAAGGTGGGAAGCTTACAAAACTGTGCACATTTAGGGTCCATTTTTCTCTGTCGAGGAGCTGCCTCCCTCCTAGCCCCCACCCCACAAATCCCTTCTTAAAGAAAAAAACTGAAATTTAGCCCAGGCCGCAGTGTTCTATATCTGCCACTCTCCGCCACTTCACAGATGCCACAATGCGTACCCACACTGTTTACCTTCCGGCAGTCTGTTCTCGCTGGTTGCCAATTAATTGCATATTGGTGTCTGTTCTCTTCCAGCAGTCTGGATAAACACAAGGCAGCCGGGCTTTTGAAGGAACCCACTCTTGACTGCTGTGTGTGGGGCGGGTGGAGTGGGGAGAAATCTGTCATAGTCTCGGGCTTGTTATGTGCTACGAAGACATCTTTTGAATGCGGCATCATGGTGGGAGGGGGGACAGTTGGCCGAATTGAAGCACCTTGCCGTTTTGAGGTCAAAGATGGCACGTGACTTCAACAGTTGAGCCGCCGACGTTTTGTTGTGCAGTCCTTACTTGCAAAATGTTCAGAGCGGGAAAAGGATGCTATTGATTTATGCTTAAATTTTATTTACTTATTGTTTTGCGGCCGGGCTGTCCTTGGAATAGTCATAGCCAATTTATTTGTATCATGTCACATTTTCCACAATATATTACACTTCAAGTGGTTCACAAATCAAACATATACAATCACCGTAATTATAATACAACGTTAAGGGTGCAATCCTATGTGTGTTTAGACAGAAATACATCCTACAACTCCCAGCATGCCCCAGCCTAACTCAGCGTTCATTTCCAATAAAACCAGGGTCTCCCATCACCACCTGCCTTACCCTCTGAAGGCATGGTAACTTGGATCAGGGCCTTCATTGATGGATACCCTCCGATGTTTCGGAGCCCTTTGACCACAATTAGCTGGGGTTCTTGTCCGCCTTGCTGGGGGAGAAGGCTGCTTTAGTAAGCAGATTTGGGATTGCAGCTTTCATCGTGACGCAGTATCTGTTTATTCTGCAATGGCATGTGCTGCACTGTTTGTTTTTAAAAAGCCGACCGGGGTTAGAGGTTAAGGACATGTAAAGGTAATTGTGCGACCATCTGTTAGCTCAAGCAGCTCAGAAAGAGCCTCCCAAGCACATGAAATGACTGCCCATGCACTATTTGAAGCCTTGGAGTTCATAGGTGTGTGCTTGTACACACACACACTCAAGATGTGATGTGCGTACCTCCCCCCAGCCCAGTTTGGGGATTTCACTTCCAGGAAGCTGCATGGAAGGTGTTGAACCCCGGAGACCAATTGCCTTCAGATAGCTTCCCCAACCCGGTGCTCTCCAGGCATGTTGGACTACAGCTACCATCATTCACCGCCAGAATGGCCAACGGCTTGGCCAGAGACAAGAGGGGTTGTATTAAATGGGTCTGGTTGAGGAAGGGGGTGTTATTAACACCCCCACCACCACCCCGCAAAATCACTACTGGCCTGGTCTACAGAGACAGCAGCAGCAGAAGAGATGAATGGGGAGCAGATTTCTGGGAGAGCAGAGCAGGGGTTGGGCAACCTTTGCCCCTCCAGATGTTTGGGCCTACAACTCCCATCAGCCCTAGCCAGAAGAGGCAACGGTTAGGGATGATGGGAGCTGTAAGCCAAAATATCTGGTGGGCTACATGTTGCCCAACCCTGCAGTGGAGCAAACGTCAGACAACAGGTATCTACTTATATTTTAAAGTTCCCCCTGCATAGAAAACTCTTGTAAGTAGAAAACTAGCTGTAAGGAGCAGTCTGGGCTGGGATATTACTTCTGAGCTTGGGGGAATTTAGCTTTACTGGGGGGGGTTACTTGGGGGGGTGTTTTTTGTTTTTTTACTGGAAGGGAGTTGTGTTGTTTAAACATAGGGAAACTTTTTTTTTTATAGAAGGCATTCCTCACCTTCAACCTAAAGTGGTACAGTTCCCTCGACCATGTTATGATTCTACCACCTCATTCTGCTGCATGTGGCTGTACCAGGATCCAGTGGCCTCTAATGAGCTCTTTGCACAAGTATTGCTTTTGTGCTTCACCCTATTTGGGACACTGGAGCAAAGACAGCATCACACGCTGATTTCACGAGGTGTGTGCCTCTTTCCTCCTCTTGCACACCCTTGTGCCTGTGACATGTATCTCTATGACACACTGCCTGGCCCCTCACCTGCAATGGGAAGATATCCTTAATGCTGACCTACCTTACAGGGTTGTTGGAATGAACACCATCATAATATACATGTGCAGCTTGGAACACACCAAAATGCTACATATATGCTCAGCAGGGCCACCCGTACCATTGGGTGGAGTGACCCAGTTGCTTCAGGCAGCAAATGCAGGGAGGTGGCAGCAAGGCGTTGGAGGAGATAGCAGTGAATCACGGGGCCTTCCCTGTGCCCCTATTCTAGTCTGCCGCTTTCAGGTGCAGCGGAGGAGACCGTCCCAGTGCCGGTGTCGAAGGGCACACTGCCAGTCTAGTTGGCTTTTGTACATGGAATGGGAGGGGGCACCGTATTGTCCTTTGCTTCTGGCAGGAAAGTGTATCGAGTTGGTCCTGATGCTAAGTACTGTTAGGAAAGGGGAGATACAGCACCAAGACTGTTTGTTCCACTGTCTCTCTTTGCTCTTTTTATCACGGACACAACTGGTAAATTTTGCAAGCAATTTCGCAGACAAAATGCCACCAAACGTAAATGTAGAAACGGACCTGTGTGCCTGCTGGGACCCAAGACCGGTGGCAAAGTATGATGGCACGAAAAGTACTGTCAGGGATGCTCTGACTTGGATTCCTGCATTGAGCAGGGGGTTGGACTCGATGGCCTTGTAGGCCCCTTCCAACCCTACTGTTCTATGACTCTACCTTTTCTGTCTGATGGGAGATGAGTGCGGAGAGTCACCACGGTGGAGTCAGTCAGCAGGAAAAGGTCTGGATGCCGCATGATGGCTTGAATGAAGGTGGAGCAGTACTTTGGGTGTAGGGTAGGGTGTGCGATGCTGATTCTGTTCCATTTAAGCCGACAGGATTTCTCACGGTTGCCATTCCAATAAGTGGCTGTGGACTATAGTGTGTGGGGGGGTTTCTGATTCTGGAAATTTTGCGCTTTTTTCCTAGGTCCCGCAATTTGCGCTAATTGGGGAAAATGGGTCTTTCAATCTTTAAAAAAATTAGCAATTTGGGGAAGTGCTCACATTCGTAAGTCCGCCTATCTACTACAGCCCCACAGAGGCATATTCCCCTCTTGTCAATATCCTTTTCAGTTTCATCCCTTGCACACACTACTTCCTTTAGTAAAGCAAAGCCATATTCCATACTTGTCCAGGAACTTGTGAATTCCCCCCCACTCCTGCCCCCTTTCACTGGGGAAGCAGGGAAGAGCCAAAGGGGTGGATGAAATTGACAAGCTCTTTGGCAAGTACAGAATATGGCTCTGCTGGACTAAAGGAAGTAGTGTGTGGAGAGGATGAAACTGACACTTAAAGACCTGGAGGGGAGAGATGCAATTTGCACAAATTGCCATCATTCAAAACAAAACAAAACATGGAATCTGTGTACTGGATCAACTCACTACAGATTGAGTCGTCACGAGCAGGGGCGGGGGGGAATTGAACTCATTCTGCCAGGGCCAAACTACCCATCGAGATTTCGCCTCCCAAACAGAATTCTTATACCCGCCTAGGGTAGGGCTTTGAAGATGCCACCCATGAGGCAGATGCCATCACAGCTCAGTCCAAACAGCCAGGCCTCATGGGCGGCATTCAGAGATATTAGAAGATCTCTGTTCTTAAACTGACTCTTGCCTAGCATGGAGGGATTGCTGGGGCCCAGAAAGAGTCCTCTGGGAGAGTTCAGTCCGTATGTGCTTCCTTGGTCTGCTGTTGGAGCCCCTGCGGGTGCTGGGATCCATTGGAACTGGGTAGTCTGAGGTGTCTTTCAAAAGCTAGTATTGCCCAGGTAACTAGTAAAAAGGACTTAGGGCAAACTTCCCAAACCTGGGGCTCTCCAGATGTGCTGGACTGCAACTCCCATAATTCCCAGCCAGAGGCTGATTTAGGGGCTCAACCATTGTCAGAGCAAACTGGTGGGATAGATGCAAGGCCGGACTCACCAGCACTCATAAAAATATGTAACATTTATTTGGCACTGCTTTCAAATGTTCGAAGTGCTTTGGGGTAGGGCAGGGACTACACTCCCCCGCCCCGCCCACTGGGCATGTTGGCCAGGGAGTACAGTCCAAAATGTCAGGAGGACGCCAAATTGCCTACCCCTAATAACCCTTGTAACCTATGGGTTTTTGCATGATGACTTGAGATGTGAACCCAGGACTTGCTGGCTCAGCGGTTGCAAGACAGCTGCCAGCAGCTGGGACCCATTCTTGGCTGCCTCCTTCCACATTGGCCCTGGCGCTTGGGCTCATTTCATACCTGGAGCGTGGGAAGTCATAGCCAGCAGCTATGGGGCTGGACTTTGGGGGCAAAGTCCAGCACCTCCCTCCACCCCCAATGAGCCCCAGAGAGTGGCAGGCGATGAGGGCTTCAGGACAGCAGAAGCAACCTCCATTTTATGCCACCGTAGTCACGAAGGAGCGATGCTTTAAGTGAGTTTCATATGCAAAACTGCAAATGGCTGGAGTACCTTACTTCAGAATCAGGGCTGATAAACTGTTCTATGATCCTGAGATTCTTGTTCTGACATATCAGAGATGTAGAAGTAGTTGGAAAGCATGGGGGGGATGAGAAATGTAATTTCTGAAGTAATACATACGGACATCTGACATCTCCCCCTCCCCGCCATCAGACCATTCAGGCCAAAGCCTAAAATGAAGCTCACTGGAGGACTTTGGGCCAGTCGGCGACTCTCGGCTTAACCTACCTCACAGGGTTGTTGTGAGAATAAAACGGCGAGGAGGAGGACCCCTTACGCCACCTTGGGTTCCTTGCAGGGGGGCGTGGGAGGTGTGATATAAGCGCAATAATACATAAAATAACATCACCTAGCTGGACCGCTGGTCCTAACGAAGACGAGGGTGCCTCCGAGCATCCGCAGAGTGCTTTTCCTGGCGCCAGGAGGGAACGCGCCCCCCCCCCCGTTGCTTTGCTCTGTCGTGTTGTGTTTATGCGCGTGGAGGGGAGGGAAGAGAGGTCGTGGCCGGAGCGGGGCCGAGGAGCGTCGGTCCGGCTGGGGCGCCGCTCTGGGGGTGAGCGCGCCGTTCGGCGAGCCGGGTGGGCGCGCCGGAGGCGAAGCCGCGAGCAGCGGTTTTCTCCTCCTCCCCCAGGCGGGGGGAGAGGGAAGGGGGGCGGGCCGGGATCGCGGGCGAGGGGCCGGGCCGGGCCGGGCCGGCCTTTGTCTCCTCCCTTCCCGCGGAAGCCGGAGCCGAGGCTGGTCCGTTGCTGCCGCCGCCGACGGGACCCGGGGCCGGAGCGAGAGGAGGGGCGCCCCCGGCCCCAAAATCCATCCCTGGCGGCGGCGATGGGGGCCGGCGGCGGCGGCGGCGGCGGAGGAGGAGGAGGAAGCCGCGCTCCTGCAGGGCGCTGGCCGTGGCGCCTCCTCGGAGGAGACCCCCCGGCGCTGGCGGCTGCCAAGGTAGGCGCGTTGCGGCACGGGCGGGCGCGGCGGGCTCCGGGCGCCCGGTCCGGCTGGGCGCGCGCGCGCGCGCTCTCGAGCGAGCCCCTCCGGCGCCTCCGCGGCACTTGCGCTCGCCCTCGCGCGCCCGCTTTGCCGGCGAGCGCGTCTCGGGCTCGGCGGGCGGCTTCGCGTTCAAGGTCGCGCTCCCGCCCGCGCTCCCTCGCCAGGGCGCCCCGGAGAAGGCGGCGGCGCCGGGCGTGCGGCCGCGCGCTTCCCTGCGAGTAAGGCCCCCCCGCCGCCGCCTTCTTGGCTCCGTGGGCTTCCTCGCGAGTAAGACGTTGGACTTCGGCGGCGGCGCTCCCTCGGGGCTGCTGCCAGTCCTTTCTCGGCACTCGTCGCTGGGGGGGGGGGGCGAAACGGGCGAGGGAGGAGCGCGAAACCGACGGGGCCCTCCGCGAGAGGTTCGCGGCGGGCCGGATTTCTAAGGCGCCCGCGCAGCTGCGGGTTCGCGGCGCCTTTCTCGCCGATTCGACCGAGGGGCTGCAGTTTGGCCGGGGGGGGGGGGGCTGGTGGGGCGCAGTAAAATGGGGAGGGAGAAGGTGGTCCTTTCTCTGTGGCCTCTTGTCCACTTAAGCCGTGTTAGAGCAGCCTTCCCATCTTAAGGCCCTCCAGATGTTTAGGACTCCAGCTCCAGTCCAGGGATCCAGTTTGGAGAAGGCTGATCTTTCACCTACTCTCTTATAAATGTATTATTTCCCTTACTTCAAAGTGGGCTGCGCCAGCTCTGCTGTGGGGTGGAGCCCGGGACTTCTCCCCCAAAGTCTGGCCATGATGGTGCCACTGTCTCCAGCAGCCACTGATTTTGCGTTTCTCTGAAATCTGGATTGGTCCCCTCCATCTGTGGAGTGTGAGTGTGTGCGTGTGTAAGAGCACTTCAAACCAGGACAGGACAGGCGAACTTGGCAGCTTCTCCCCCTGTCTTGCGATGCCTGGCTGGGGTGGGTTTGGCGGTCCCACCCACACACCATGGAAAACCCACAGCAGTGGCGGAAACGGGCATACATGGTTGCAATGTGCATTTTCCACGGCCCACATTTGTTTGCTTGTTTGCAATATCTTTCTTTCTTTATCTTTGCAACAACCCTGCAAGAGGGCCATCCAATAGGGACTGGTCTGTGTTTACTGTATAAGCCAGCCTTTATCTATTTGTTTGTTTATTTATTATATTTCTATATGGCCCAATAGCCAAAACTCTTTCCCAAACTTGTGCCCTCCCATCATCCCCCACTGACTAGAGAGGCTGGGGGTTGTAGTCCCACACTTCTGGTGAGCACCAGGTTGCTGCAGAGCTTTGTGGCTGAGTGAGGATTTGAACCTGGGCTTCCCTAGTCTAAGTTCAACATTCTAGCCACACCACCACGCTGGCTGTAACCCAGAGAAGGGCAGATTTGGGGCTTCCAGGATCTATTTTGCTTTTTACCAATACCCCAAAATCCACCAACCAGAGCCTGGTGCCACATAGTGGTTTCGGGGCACAAAAATACACTTCCAATTAAGGGACAGGGACCTCTGAGCAGATGCGAAGTGCAGCAATTGGTTTTGCACCAAAAATGTGCATCCACTTCCTGCTTGCTGTTTGCTGTTTTATTCCCCTCCCGCCCCCGAGGTTTCTTAACCAGGGTGGTGCACTGCCCCAAATTCTCCCATTTGTATCTAGCCCAAGGAGATCAGCACAGCATATGTGGATTTTTATCCCACTTTGTTCACAACAGCTCAGCAAGGTAGACTAGGCGGGGACAGCCATTAGGAGGGACAGAACTGCTTGTTATTATTCCTCTCCGCCCCTCCATGTTGATTGACTTGGTTGGGCAGAGGGGTTGGGCAACCGGTGGTCTTACAAATGTTGTTGGACTTCAACTCCCATCATCCCCATCCACCATGGCCAATAGTCATGGGAGTCGCAGCCCAACAACAGCTCCATGTGTGACCCTGGGCCAGTAGCTGTCTCTCCACCTAACTTGCCTCACTTGTTCTTGCACGGATAAAATGAGTTGAGTTCCCTGGAGGATGACTGGGGTCAAAATAAAATAAGCCATGAAACAGGTCCATGTGCAGGCAGGTGTGGCAGAACTACAGAGTGACTGTGTGTGTGTGTGTGTGCACGCGCAAGAGAGAGGGAGAGACTCTGTCCTGTGTTGTATTAGCAACAGTCATTGTGATACTTACAAAAAGTAAATTGCAACAGACACTTCGGAAATCTACTGCTTTTCTCTCCCCCAGTTTTTATTGTTTATGTCTTTATTTTTGCATTTTAATCTCCAGTGGGGGCTGCATAAGACCATCATGTCTTGCTAATTTTTCTCAACTTACTTGCACGGTCATTACACTTCGAACACCCACGGACCGGACGGACTGCCACCCTGACTTCCCACACTGCCTTTCCATCAACCCTTAAGAGTCAAGTGGAGAGTCTAATGTCCTGCAAATGCAATCCTATGCATGTTTAGACAGAAGAAAGTCCTGGGAAATGCAGGGAGTTGTAGGACTTTTGTCTGTCTAAATATGCATAGGATTGCACCCTAATCCGAGTATGAAATCAGGGTGTTGGGTTTATTCCGGAGTAAGGACTGAGTACGAGGGTGCATGTTTCTCTGCGTGGGGCATAAAGGAACTGGACTTTTTGAATGATGGAAGATTCAGGAGAGGAGAATAGAGATTTTGATCTTGCTGAATCTCCCCTCCCCTAATTAAAAAGAACAGCCTTTCTGTTGTTTCATTCCCCACCCCACCCCCCACACCAGCTGAAATGGTTCCCAAGAGCTCCGCTCTCTTTTATCTGTACGGCTTGATGTCTCAATGAGTATTTGAACCCAGAACTTCCTGGACCAGTATTCATGCTTTCAATTTCTTTCTTTATGATTACATTTCTATCCTGCTTGTAGTCAGAGACGGGCTGAAGCGAGCTTCATGGCTGAGTGGGGGCTAGAACCTGAATCTCCCAAGTCTTAGTCCAGCACTCAAACCACTATACCATACTGTCTCTTAATACTTCACAGTGGCATTGATAAAGTTAAGCACATAAGATAGACCCAAAGTTCCATCTAGTCCAGCATTCTGTTCACACAGTGGCCAACCAGCTGCCTGTGGTAGGACATGAGTGCAACAGCAGCCTCCCGCCCATGTTCCCCAGCAGCTGGTGTACATAGCCACACTGCCTCTGCTAGTGGGGGGAGAATAGGACTAGTAGCCATTGATCGCCTTTTTGCCTCTCGCAAAGGGGGAGTGCTGCAGTTCAGAGGTAGGACATGCAGAAGTCCCAGGTTCGATCCCCGGCAGCATCTCCAGGGAGGGCTGGGAAAGAATCTTGGAACCCTGGAGAGCTGCTGCTGCCCATCATGTCGCCAGTATTGGGCCAGATGGAGCCAGGGTCTGACTTGGGATAAGGCAGCTTCCAATGTTCCTGTTTAAGTCAGACCTTTATTTAGAATCATAAGGACCACAAACTTACTTTATTTTTAGAGAAAGGACCATAGCCCATTGGTTGAACATTTCCTTTGGATGCAGAAAGTCCCCCCTTCAATCTCCAGCAGCTCCAGGTAGGGCTGGAAAGATCCCTGCCTGAAACCCTGGAGATCCTCTGCAGCCAGTCAGTGTTGACAATATGATGCGCTGAGTCAGTATAAGACAGCTTCCTATATTCCCACGAGGAATATGGGGTGGGGGGGGAGCCATTGTGTAGCATCAGTTGCGGGGGATGCCCCAAGACTCTGAGCATTAAAACGAAAATGGGGTCATCTTGACATTTCTCTTTTCTGGCTGGCACAGCAGGGGCGAAGCGGTCAGTCTCTCCCCTCCTTGTTCTCTTGTCACTGTTTAGTGCTCCTGTCTCATTCTTCTGGGTAGATATTCCAAGCCAGCAAAACGAGCCCAGCTACAGCTGTGCACCTCTGACGACGGAGTTGGACCAGATTTCCAGCCGTTTCCGAGATAAGAGTGCCACGGTGGCGAGGCCGCCGTGGTTTTGAAGGAGCAATGGAGGGGGGTGTTTACAGCTCCTTCCGAGGTGTCGATGTGTTGACACGATTCTGTGATTCCTCCGTTTCTTCTTGGCAAAACGCACAAAGCAAACAGCCGCAGAATCAGCGGATGGGAAGTCTAAAAAATAAGCGAAAGGAGGCCACCCACAAAATCTGTGAACATTACAGATTTGAAGAAATGCTGCATTGTGTTTTTAAATAGTTTCCAAATTTACAGGATTTGGTTGTGTGCACACAGAATCTCTCGAGGTGCGTTTGAGCCCTTTGATTCAACCGAAGACATTCGTTCAGCTATGTTGTAATTAATAACAGCACTCGGCCTTTATAGGCTGCTTTCAAAAGGCATCCATTGGCGCTATAAACCTCGCTCGGCCCTGTGAAGGAGGTGGCCCGCAACCACCATCATCAACGTTGTTATTATTCCTGTTTTGCGGTGGGAATAGCGCTTCTCTGAGGCCTTTGGGTGCATTCGCAGCTGAGGCAAGGTCACGGGTTATATACTGCCAGGGGTGTTTCCCTCCCCGCCATGCTGACTCCATAATCTCCCAGAGCAATCCATGCACGCCCTCTAGGGAACTTTTCCTGTGGCGTATTGGGGAGGGGAGTGGGGGGGGGCTCCCTTGTTTTGCAAACGTCAAAATGAGAAGAATATATGATACGAGATATGGTTATTTTATAGGGTACATTTTAAGGATATCGCCGTTCTGTATTCAGAAGCTGCTTTGAATCTCTTAACGTAAAAAATTGGGGTAAAAATGCAATGCGATACATCCAATCAGGCCGCCTTTCTTCTGAAACCGGGGGTCACGTTTACAGTCTGCGAGTATGAGCTGGTTTGAGAGCCTTCTGCTTAGACGTGCTCTCTGCACTCTGCATGGCAGATGTGCTGTCCTGGGTGTTGTTCAGGATGCAGGAGTAGTCTGGTCTCTGCCCCAGATGCATTGCAGAATACATGAGGCAGAGACATGGAAGACCGCCTGGGAATCGGGCTTCCTGCACTGAGCAGGGGGTTGGACTCAGTGGTCTTGTAGGCCCCTTTCCTCCCTATGATTCTATGAAATCTATGAAACGGGGAAATCAGGGCGGTTGCGTGCATCTGAGATTCCACAGGTGTAGATTTTTCTGTTGCCGCAGGGGAAACTGCACCAGCTGAATTCCTGCCGCTGTCAAAGGCCAAGAGGCTCTGTTGATTGTGGTGGCAGCCCTCATCTTCGCCTGCGCTTGAGTGATCACCGTGTTTTCTGTCTGTGGGAAGCAACCCGTGTGCCCATGTGCGTGCGCAGGAATGCCTGCAAAAGGCGATCAAGATTAAGAGACCTTCCCCAGCCTGGTGCCCTCCAGATGCAGGGTAGCAACTCCCATCATCCCCAGAGAGGAATACGGATCATCCTGTCAGGTTCTGGGTCATCCCCTGCCCACGCGCCTCGGTATGGTTATTTGTTTGGGAGACGCTCCCCTGCAAAATTACTCTGGCCACAAGCCTTCATTTGTGTTACGTATTATTTGCACGTTATTCTCATGCAGGTTGCTTCACAGGGGAGGCGCCAAATCTGGCCCACTTGGGGTTCCTCGGAGGGCCATGCCCCCTTCCCTGGCCCCCAAATTTCCCAGCACCACCCCTTCCACCCCAGTCACCAATCATTGGCTGGCTTCCCAGCTTTCCCCTTTGAGCTAAAATATGCTGGTTTAATATCTCCGTTGTCTTTGGCCCCGCCCGCCAGTGGAATGCCGCCCCCGAGAGCTTTTCCGAAATGGGATGCGGCCCTCCGGCTGAAAGTGGTTCAGCACCCTTGCTTTGCAGTCCCCTTCCTGTTATTCCTTGCAGCAGGTAGCATGAAGATCCCTTTCATGTTCCTGCTTTGACAGACAGCCCACTGAGGCTCAGGATCAGTGAAGACTGGTGGTTCCGATGTCAGTGAGGCAGCGCATCCACTCCAGGTTTCAGTCAGAACTCTGTCCAAGGTGCAATATCAGTCAGAACCAGCCAGAACTCTAACTGGATAGCTTCGCACGTTGGATAGCTCCTTTGGAGTTCTGACCCAGAACCCAGAGTGCATTCAGCACCCCAGTGAGGTCGGAGCCACCAGCCTCCACGGCTCAGGAGGTAGGATGATGATGATAATTTTTCTGAGCGTTGAAAGCATTCATCAAGTTAGTAGTTGTTACAACAACCCTGTAAGGTAGGGCGGTGTTATTATCCCATATTACAGATGGGGGACTGAGGCTGAAAGGTGAACATCTTGTTTGAGGAGGCCAACGACTGAGTTGGTTGCTCAGCTGAGGTTTGGGCTGGCGACTGCCCAGGACATGCTCCCTTAGCTGCTACCCTGGAGTAGCCCTGTAGTTGTTCAGAGATTCAAATCTGTCTCTCAGAGTCCGTACACCTTTTGGGACACGATCCAGGCTTAATTTAGGGCAGTCTGAGAACCTGAGAACTCCAGCCTTGACCTCAAGTCACAGGAAGTCATAAGAGGGGGAGTACCTCTGAGCCTATGCAGAGTGTATGCTGCTACTCTCTGAGCACTGAACCCTGCCTCTGTGCCTGGTAGATTAGTAGCGTGGGGTTCTCCGGCAGAGGGTCCTGGCTTTGAGGCAACCCCACAGCCTCTCTGTTCAGAAACAAAGCACATGGAACGCAAGATTTTCAGAGGGCCAGTGTTTGTAGTGGTTAGAGTATTGGACGGGGGCTCGTGAAACCTGGGGTCTAGTCCTCACTTGGCCATGAAGTTCATGGGATGACTTTGGGCCAGTCACTGACTCTTGGCTCCAAACTAAACAGTGTTGTTGACAGGATAAAATGGAGAGAAAGCGGAGGATCATGTGCACTGCCCTGGGCTCCTTGGAGGAAAAGGTGGGATATAAATGTAACATCATCGCCATCAGATAATCTGGAAGCAAGCAGGCTTCTCTGATTTAAAAATGGTTAAAAAAATCCTGCAGCCAGGCAATGCACCTATCCAGAAAAGCGGGATCCTGTGATTAGCACAAATTATGCAAATTGGCCAGTTCCTCTGATATTGCATCCTTTTATTCTGATTGTGCTAGTCCTGGGGAGGGTGCAGGGCACAGAAGCCCCCCACCCACCCAGACCACTGGAAATCTAATTTTCTGATTTCTGAGATTCCGTCAGGCATTGCCCACACACTTCAAGCAAAAACACATGGTGTAGTGGTTAGAGTGTTGGACTACAAACAGGGATACCCAAGTTCAAATTTCCCAATCGGTCAGCCTAGCCCACCTGACAGGGTTGTTGTGGGGATAAAATTGTGTGTGAGGGGGGAGGGCAGAGAGACCATGTACACTGCCCTAAGCTCCTTGGAGGAATATCTTTGCCACAATAAGAACTAGAAACTTGCTTGCTTGAAGATGACGGCTCAGGAGCATGAATTCTGCACCTCAAGCCACATCGTCTGCATTTTCCATAGAATCGCAATGCGCACACAAAATCCCCACCCCCACCCCAGCCATTAAAATCCAAGTGTACTTTTGGCAACTCTGCCAGTGCTTTGTCCCCAGCGCAGGTTTTCAAGCGGAGTCGTAGCTTGGGGCAGGGCAGAGGGAGGGGAGAGTGCAGATGTCCTTCGCTGACGCTGTTATGGGCGGGTGGGGAGCGGGACCCAGAGACGCCGGCTGCTGCCAACAGATTTACGGCAGAGAACAGGCGCCAAAGCAATAAAGCAAATGACTGCAACTCCAACGGTCGCCTTTAAAAAGCTGATTTCCTCATCGCGCAACTGGGACTGGAGCGACATACCTGCCAATGACTCTCCCTCTGGGGTCATCTCACTGGGAGGGGCTTTGTGATTGTCGGGGTGCTGCTGGCCAGAGGTTTGCACAGTGGAGGCCAGTGCCTCCGATGTCAGCGGGGCGGCGAATGCGCTCTGGGTTTCACTCAGAGCCAGTCAGAACCCTAAAGGAGCTATCCAAGGTGCTCCGCACCTTGGATAGCTCCTTTAGGGTTCTGACTGGCTCTGAGTGAAACCCAGAGCGCATTCGCCGCCCCGCTGACATCGGAGGCACCAGTCTCCACTGGGTTCGCACAGCACCCCTGTCCAGAGGGGGTCGGCTGTCCGACAGTCTTCACCCTTCCCCTCCTGCTGCGTCAGGCTGCCCGGCTGTGTTTCAAGTCGTACACCTCTGGCGATCCAGTTTCCACAGATCGATTAGTTGCAAAAGCTAATCATCTCCAGGTTCTTTCAGCACCAGCCCCGCAATGAAATTAGCTTTGCGGCCGGCCCTGGAACGCTGCCTCAGGTCATGGAATCCTAGAGTTGGAGTGTCCTCGGAGGTTATCCAGACCAGCCCCCCTCCCCAAGCTCAATACATGAAATCCAGAACTAGAGCACCCATAAGAGATGGCTGCCCACCCTCTGCTTGAAGGCCATCACTGTGGGAGCTCCCCCCAGCCCCCCGGTCATTGCGTCATCATCTAATTGCTCTTCCCATCAATCAGTTTCTGCTAATGTTCAACCAAAATCCGTCCTCCTGTTACTTACGGCCTTAGATAAGAACATCAGGAGAGCCCTGCTGGATCCGACCAAGGGTCCATCTAGTCCAGCATTCTGTTCACACGGTGGCTGGGAACCCACAAGCAGGGCATGAGCACAACAGCACCCTCCCACCCATGTTCCCCGGCACCTGGTGTACTGGTGTACAGCACTGCCTCAGGTGCTGGAGGTAGCACACAGCCCTCAGGCCACTGATAGCCTTCTCCTCCAGGAATTTGTCTAACCCCCTTTTAAAGCCATCCCAATTGGTGCCCATCACTACATCTTGTGGTAGCGAATTCCATAGTTTGACTCTGTGCTGTGTGAGGGAGTCCTTCTTTTTATCTGTCCTGAATCTCCCCCCAGTCACCTTCATGGGATGACCCTGTTGGGTCCTAATATTATGAGAGTGGGAGAAAAATGTCTCCCCATCCACTTTCTCCACCCTGTGCATAACTGTGTACACCTCTGTCACACCTCCCCTGACTCACCTTTTCTCCACCAAGCTAAACAATCCCAGCTGCTTTAACCTTCCCGCACAGGGAAATTGCTCCAGCCCCCTGATCGTTTTAGCTGCCCTTTTCTGCACTTCGTCCAGCTCTACAATATCTTTTTTTAGGTGCAGTGACCAGAACTGTACGCAGTATTCTCAGTGTGGTCGCTCCATAGATTTGTATAAGGGCAATAGGATGTTGGCAGTTTTATGCTCAGCTTCTTTCCTAATCAAGTGCTGTCCTCTGAATCAGCGACAGGGAACAAGTCTTCGCCCTGTTCTGTGTGTGACAACCCTTTAAGTATTTGAAGATAGCTGTTGTGTGTCCACCCCCAGCCTTTCCTCCTCCAGCATAAACATTCCCAGTCCATTCAATCTTTCCTCATGGGACGCACTTCCAATGCCCCCCTCGACCATCTTCGTTGCCCATCTTAACATCAGCAGGGGCCGTAAACGTCTGTGACCGGAGCCAGCGAGTCTCGGGCGGTGGTGGTGGCAACCTTTGGCAGAAGGCAGGCGAGCATCCGGAAGGCTTTATTGGGTGCTTTCAGATAACAGCGGTGGGACACAAATCACACCGTGAAAAGGTTCCCCGTTATCAGGCCTCAGCCTGTGGCGAGCAAGCGGGCATGGCCTGCTGGAGTGGGCATGCGAAGCGCCCCGTCAGCGTGGCAGCTGGTGATTAATTTGTCACGGGCTCCTTCCCGTGCTTCTTCCCGCAGGGCTCATAAATTCTCATCTATTCTGCCGCTGCTGGCCAGCCCGCCCGGCTGGGTGGTCCGGGTGTGTGTGCCCACGCTTTCACCACTCCTGCTCCTCTCGCTGAGCTTTCTCCTCCCCCCCCCCCCGCCGACGCTCCTTATTCGTTCATTCACTGCATTTCTATGCCGCCGAATAGCCAAAGTTCTCTGGGCAGGTTACAACAATTAAAAACCTTAAAATACGATATTGTACATAAACATAAAAACCATTTACAGAGAAATATATAAACAGAAAACAGATGCATGTGTGTGGATGGACACACACGCCCACACACACACACACACACACACACACACACACACATCTAATTCTAAGAAACAATAAGAAATCCCAGGACCCAATTAAAATCATGTATTCATTGTGCCTCAATAATACTACTGAATTCGGTGGAGGCTGGTGGCTCCAGTGTCAGTGGGGCGGTGAATCCGCTCTGGGTTTCAGTCAGAACTCTAAAGCAGCTACCTGAGGTCGGATAGCTCTTTTGGGGATCTGACTGGTTCCGACTGAATGCACCTCCTCCCGGAGATCAGCGCCGCCAGCATCCACTGACCAAATTCACGTTATTTCCTTGTTGCGTGGAGCAAGAACAGCACAGCTCCACGCCATGCCTGCTAGCCGGTGTGGGATTGAGAGCATGAACATGAGAGAGCGGAATGGGTGAGTCCCAGCAGCAGGGTTTGGGGGTGCTTCCTCCCCCTCCCCTGCCCCCAGCACTGCTGGAAACACTGTTCTGGCGGGGCAGGGCGCAGCTCCTGAGGTCGTCCCAGAATCAGTCTTGGCTTAAAAGGACCAAATTCAGTAGGGATGTGAAAGACCTTCCAACCCTACTGTTCTACGACTATTCTATTCTATGATCCTCCTGCCCCTGCGGGCCTGAGAACTGTAGCGATGTATTGCTGGTCAGACAATGCTGGACTTGATGGGCCAGCAATCTAATTCTGTATAAGGCGGTCTTTTCCCAACTCAGCACCCTCAAGATGTGTTGGACTACACAGCCCATTGTCCCCAGCTTGCACAGCCATGGAGGGCACCAAGCTGGCGAAGGCTGCCTTAGAGAGCGTATATGAAGTGCATTGTCTGGACCGGGTTGGCAGAGGACGTGCTGTTGTTCCGTCTAGTTCCGATGTTCAGGAGTGAGTGCTGTTGCCTTTGTAGCCAAAACGGCACCACCCGTGCACAAGAGGGAGGTGCTGGCTCAGGGGAAAGGCGAGAAGTTTGGAGAAGTAGGAAAAAAACTTAAGAAAAAGAAACGCAACGGGGAAGGGACCTATTAAAAACACACAAAAAGACTGCATGTTCTCAGTGGTCTCAGGATGCTGATGGAAAACTGGGTGATGGGGAAAATGGAGTACTCCACATTGCTTTGGGAGCATGAAGTAAAAGTTGGGTGATGAGATTCTAACATGGGAAGTATGTGGAGATCCTCCTTAAAATAAAGCATTCCTCTGGTAGGTCTTCGCTTCGTAGCAAAAGTAGGAGAGGTTATTGTGGCAGGTGTGGTCCTTTCTTCTTTCTTACAGAACACAAAACGGGCATCTAAGTTCATACTGTATGAATAAGCAGTTTTTCAAATACTGTTGTGTCATATCCCCCCACCCCAATTGTGGAACTAAGCATGTTCTCAAGGGCTGAGCAAGTTGGGCAAGATACTGTATTGTCCTGGTTTTATTTTATTATTTTTTATTTTAGTTATTGCATTTCTATACTGCCCAGTAGCCGCAGCTCTCTGGGAGGTTCACAACAATTCCAACCATGAGATACAGCACAATAATGCATAACATAAAAGTTTTAAATGACAGTATAAAACATGTTTGTTTTAGGTTGTTGTTTTCTTCTTAACCACTTGTTGGGGTTCAACTTACGTGGAAGAGAAATGCTTAGATAAAACAGCAGCCAGCGGGATTTTTGCACAACAGCGGCAAGTAGGAGCAGTCTATCTCAGCAGTGAGAAGCTTGAATTTTAGCAGCAGTGCTCTTTAAAACAAGCAAACAAAAAAACCTTCACTCCCCCTGTAGTCAGTGGGAGAAAGAAGGCTAGAGTCCTTATCCACGGTGTGGATAGAACCAGTTACTTCCCTGCCAGGAATTTCTCCTTCCTCTTCTGCGAAGCAAACCTTTATCTCCGATGGCGAAGTCCACGTGTGGAGGGGTTGCCACTTGCTGTGGAGGAAGTGGAGATAAGCGTTCAAAGAAATCTTTTTTCAATGGGTTCTGAGGAATGCAGTGTCTGGACTTTGGACTCTCCCTTGTTGTTTGGTCCCTTCTTACTGGAAGCGGACAAGGACGTTTCTGCAGTTGGGGTGCCCCTTTTAACGTACAGTGTAATCCTCCTGTGAAGTGATCCTGCGCGACCGCCATCGAATCCACGTGGCAACTTTCTGCGATGTGCATGCAAATGGTTGTTTGCCAAGCAGGGAGGAGACTTTAACCCCTGCTGTTTATTATTTCTAGCAAGGGTCCAAGAGGTAGGTAGAAATTCAGCAGGTATCGTTTTTCTCCTAGTATGGTGAAGTGGTGATGGGGAAAAGCTTCCGTTCTTGGATTTCCGTCTCTTCTGTGGTTCTAAAGGGCAGAGGAGCGCCCTGTAGGAAGAATAGTTGGCACCCTTATTCCTCTGCTTTCCCGCAATACATATGAGAGAAAGGCAGTGTAGCATAGCAGGTTGCAAGACAGACGTGGAAGAGGAAGATCTGAATTCAACACCCGCCCATGCCTGCCGCTGCCAAAGGCTCAGCCTAACCTACCGCATAGGACTGTTGTAAAGGGCTGTTGCCTGATTACAGAAATGTGAGTGGATTTGATCCAATGGGATTGAAATAGATGACATCTACACTCGACCAAAACAAATCATTCCAAAGAAAACTAGAGGACCACCTTTGTTTTTTCAATGGGCCCTGGATACCTTTGTGCATGGGACATGGGGGGGTCTGCCTTTTCTAAGTGGGGCTGCCACCTACACTTTTAATATTTCCTTTACATTCAAAATAATTTAGGATGCGATCCTATGCATGATTAGACAGAAAAAAAGTCCTATAAATCCCAGCATTCCTGAGCCAGCTATGCTGAGGAATGCTATGCTCAGCTATGCTGGCTCAGGAATGCTGGGAATTGTAGGACTTTTTTCTGTCGAAACATGCATAGGATTGCACCCTTAACTTATTAAAAACAACACTAGCGCACTGCTCAAAGTAATCAGGAATGTTGCTTTGGGGGGGGAAGGGGATTTGTCAATTAATGTACTTACCTAATTGGTTAAATGTTTCTAGCTGTCATGGGGATAAAATGGGAAGAGGGGCTCTTGTCCAACTGCTTATAGAAAGGAAAGGTGGGATAAAAATACAATTAACGATTGATAAGGAGTAAATGTCACTTTCGATGTGATAAGACGTCCCCTCAAAAGTCTCCTTGGGCAAGCGATACAGAGGACCACTTTGCCAGGTGGGTTCCCTGCGTGTCCACTGGGCAGATGGGCACCTGTGTTCACACACACACACACAGCAGAATGCAGAATCTCAGAACCGGCCTTCTACCAGGCAGGAATATTTCTCTGTCTCCCCAGTGTTGCCTCTGCCACCTTTCCCGGCCTGGTGTGCACCAGATGTGTTGGTGATCCCCGGTTGAGGATAGGTGGTCTACCTGGTGGGCGGGGCCTCTCCAGAGCCTCCAACAAAGAAGGGGTCACCTCCATCATCTGCTACCTGATCACCCAGCTCCGGGGTGCAGAACCTCTTTCCTCCAGAGGGCCAAATTCCATTTTGGAGAAGCTCTCCGGGGCAGCATTCCAGGGCTGGGCGGGGCTAAAGGCAAAAGGGGGCAGAGCTGAAGACAGAAGGGGTGGAGCTGAAGGCAAAAGGGTGTGGTCAAAATACCCCAAATACCAGCCTATTGTACTTTCAAGCTCTGACTGCCAGTAATTAAGCCTTCAGAGAGGCTTTTCAACCTTTTAAAATGGGGAGAAAATGGCACAAAAGCCTGGAAACCACCAGACGATTAGGAAAAAGGGGCGTGGCCAAGGGAAGGGGCGGGTCATGTGGGGAAACCCTTAAATACAACATGATACAACGTAATCTAAAAGTTTAAAACAACTGTATAAAACACATTTGTTTTAGTTTTCTTTCTTAACCACCTGTTAGGGTTCAGCATATGTGGAAGAGAAATGCTTAGATAAAGGAGCAGCCAGTGGGATTTTTGCACAACAGCGCCGAGTAGGAGCAGTCTATCTGAGCAGTGAGGAGCTTGAAGTTTAGCAGTAGTGCTCTTTAAAATGAAAAAAAAAAACCCTTCACTCCCCCTGCGGCCCGAGGGAGAAAGAAGGTTGGAGTCCTTATCCCAAGGGTGGATGGAACTAGTGATTTCCATTAAATAACCCAGAGGGCCGGGTTTCGCCCCGAGGTGGGACAGATTTGACCCACGGACCTGAGGTTCAACAACCCTGACCTAGTTGGAGATGCAAGGATTTCTGTTCAGAAAGGAGGCCGCCCAGTGGGGCAGGTGTGACGCTGAGGCCTGCTGCTGCCACCTACAAGCAGCCATGCGCATGGGTCGGGGGGGGGGGCTTTGATGACCCATGTGACAGGTCCAAGACAAGGGCCAACTGCACATGGGGGAGCTGAGGGTGGGAGAGGGAGCTTCCTTTGTTGCAGGCTCAAGACCACTTCTCCCAGCTCCCCCACACTCATCTGGGCAGCCCTGCCAGCAACCCATGCGCCTCGCCACCCCCATGGAGCAGGGCACCCTCCGCCTGTCCCTTTAAAAGTCCCAACGTGACGCAGAAGGGGTTAAAGGAACGGGCTTTGTTTGAACTGGGCAGGGACTTTTCCCGCAGACAGCCTGCTGGAACAGCTTGCTGAGGCCAGAACAAGCTGGGCTGGCAGCCAGGAGCCGGCGTGCCGAGCCCAAAGGCTCGCACCATACAAGGAGGTCCGAGGGCTTAGCAGGCTTAACTTCCTGCTTTGGGGGGGGTGGGGGAAGGTACACCAGCCATCCCCTCCCCCCTTCCCTGCACCCCACATTCTGGAAGTGGCTAGGAAGCGGCGCTTGCTGCGGTAAGTAGAACCTCCCGACTTTGCTGTCTGGAGTGCCCGTCGCTCGGAGAACAAAAGTCCCGGGAGCTGTTTTGTGCACTCAGCGCAAGGCCGCCCATGCATGCGCTGTCTCTTTCTGTCTGCACACACTCCGGGCCTTTCTGCTCCTCGTTTGGGAGTCTACTTCTCTGGCACTTCAAACATTTTCCTCCTTTCAATGCTTAAACAACCGGAAAAGAAGAAGAAGGGGGAAAAAGTTACATGTTTGCAAATATCAGCCTGAACAGCTGGGATAGTGTCTCGAAAACAGGATGTGCTTTCTGAGCTGGCCTGGTTGCGCTCGCGTTATGTGTGAAGGATGGGATTCCTCACCTTCCCGTCGCTCGTGAGTCGTGGCAACCTGATCATGTGCGGAATTTGGGGGGAAATGTCAGATTTTGCCACTTTGCACAGTGGTGCATGGGGGTGACGCTGCATTGCTGTCCCCTTTCCTGCAATGTGTTTTCAATGCGTTTTTCCCAGGCTGGTAGGTTTCATGTACGGGGCTGCCTCTTCACCCTCTGGGACTGCTGGATTCCCCTTTGTTTGCAGAGGGAGGTTGCAGTGTTGGAGTTCTCCCCCACCCCAAGTTCTCTTGATGTTCAAGAGCTACACATAAGTGGGAATGAGGTATTTATTTGTTTATTTAATATCCTGTCCTTCTGCCCACCCCACCCCCAAATGGCACTCAAGGCAGCTGTAGGTAGGGATGTCAGAGAAATCCTCCATGGACTCAAATAAGTTTGGATTTCTATGTATCCGACCCTGCAGCAGACCGGCTTTTTCCGAGTTGCGTGGGTTCCTTGGACCTGTGGACCAGTTTTTTACTTTCCAGAATTGTACACAAATGTATTTGTACAAACATATGAAAAACTGAAAATGTGCATTGCAAAATGGGCTAAAATGTGAATATGCACATTTTAGGGAGATTTGCACATTTGCGCAAATGCGCGTTTTCAGAGGTGCACATTTGTGCAAGCGTGTGCTTTCCAAAGTTAACGCACATTCAGAATATTGAGAAAAATCCAATTCCATCAATAAGCAGATGACGGAAGGAAAGACGCCTGATGATCTGCAAACACAGATGCAACAGATTTAACAAAATCTGTGCATCCCTAGCTCTAAGGAACTGAGTGATACGCAGTGAGACTTGCAGGTGGACGTGGGGCTTTTCACAATCTTGGATCCTTAATGTGGACTAGTTGCTGCCCAGAACTGGAAGACAGCAAGGTTTAGCTGTGGAAATGGAGTATCACCATGAGCTTTAAACATGTCAGACAGCTTTTGGGCTGCGTTCTCACGGTGCTGTTGAAGGAAGCATGTCTGCCTGTGCCTAATTTCTAATGAGAAAAGGCTGTACAGGGGCCCTAGCTGGAGATCTTGGCTCCTTAAGTCGGTGGTGAGGATAGGCTCAGTGGTAAGAGAAAGGTGCTGTCTGTACATGCTCAGAGGCATTGCCATGACATTGGTTGCAGTTTCTTTAAGGAAAGGGGTGTGGCCAAAATGGGAGGGGGCAATGCTGAGCAGGCGGGGTTAAAGGAGGGAGGGGTGGAGCTAAACGGCCAACTGTTCCTGCAGGGGAGTTTTATGGTGCTTTTCCGATTCATGCCATTGCTTATGCTTTTAACACTCGGGTGGGCAGGGTTCTTCTGCTTGCCCTTTCTGTGCATGGTGAAGTGGAGATTCTAAAATCCTGTCTCCCAAGCATGGATCCAGTTTAGGGGCAGTATAAAAGGGTGTGGCCAAAGGGAACATTGACGGGAGGGTACTTCAGGAAGCGTATGCTCAGAAATTACTCGCCATCGATTAATTGCCGCATTTGAGCTACCCCATCTTGCTCACCTTTGGGGTATTTCCAAGGGAAGTCACTGAACAAGGAATTGGTGGCATTGCCTCAGTTCCCTGGGTGCGTTTACTCCACAAGCCCTGCTGCACTGATGGGACTCGCACCCCCCAGTAAGTGTGATTAAAATTGCCATTTTAGCTCCTTTTGGTGCTTTCAGGCTGCATCTTGATTATGTTTGCCTACCCTCATGCATATTAATTGCTCTGTTATGCATGCAGGTAGAGTTCTGTGTACACACAAACACACACCTTCTCCTGGCACTGAATTCTTTTGAGTAGGGGTATGGATTCTAATCCATGACCACAGTGGTCTGTCCGTCATTCTGGCTGAATTAATCTGGGGTTAAAAAGGGGGTGGAGTCCTTGGCATATATATAAAAGTCTGCTGCATGAGTGGGGTTGGGGGGGGTCTCAGCCAGGGACCCCACATTTAACCGTGGCTACTAATCATGCTTAGAATCATAGAATCATAGAATAGTCGAGTTGGAAGGGGCCTGTAAGATCATCAAGCCCAGCCCCCTGCTCCATGCAGGAGTTACATGCTAGATGCCCCTTCCAGGGCCATAGAATCATAGAATAGTAGGGTTGGGAGGGGGCTACAAGGCCATCGAGTCCAACCCCCTGCTCCATGCAGGAATCCAGGTCAGAGCATCCCTGACAGGTGGCTGTCCAGCCTCATCTTGGATGCCTCCAGTGTGGGAGAGCCCACCACCTCCCTAGGTCATTGATGCCACTGTCGTATTGCTCTAACAGTCAGGAAGTTTCTCCTGATGTTCAGCCGGAATCTGGCTTCCTGTCACTTGAGCCCATGATTCCGTGTCCTGCACTCTGGGATGATCGAGAAGAGATCCTGGCCTTCCTCTCTGTGACAACCTTTCAAGTACTTGAAGAGTGCTATCATATCTCCCCTCAGTCTTCTCTTCTCAAGGCTAAACATGCCCAGTTCTTTCAGTCTCTCCTCATAGGGCTTTGTTTCCAGTCCCCGGATCATCTTTGTTGCCCTCCTCTGAACCCTCTCCAGTTTGTCGGCATCCTTCTTCAAGTGTGGTGCCCAGAACTGGACACAGTACTCCAGATGAGGCCTAACCAGTGCTGAGTAGAGGGGGACTAGTACTTCCCGGGATTTGGAAGCTATGCTTCTCTTAATGCAGCCCAAAAGAGCATTGGCCTTTTTTGCAGCCACATCACATTGGCCAGTGGTGGCATGCCTCTCACTCCCAAGTGCTGGGGAATGTGAGTGGGAGGGGGCTGTTGTGGCCCCTGAGAGCCTCTCTGAAATTGGCCCTGGGGCTGAAAGCAGTTCAGCACCCCTGCATTATTGGATCTGGCTGGCCACTGTGTGAACAGAATGCTGGACTAGATAGGTCTGACCCAGCACGACTCTTCTTACGTCGCGTTCTTACGCCTTTTCCATTTTATTGCAAGTAGAATAAATGGTTTGGGGGAGGGGGAAAGTGGTGTGCAGGGTATGGGTGGATGTAACTGGGTCATATCCTCCAAGTAAGAGGATATGGTCCTCTTAATTTGTGGAACAGACTTGGTAATTTTGATGGCTCTCTTATGTAATGCATCAAACTAAATGGTTCAGGGTGCAATCCTATGCAAGTTTAGACAGGAAAAAGTCCTACAAAAAGTCCAGCATGGCTGGCTGGGGCATGCAGGGAGCTGTACGACCTTTTTCTGTAATTATGCATCGGATTGCACCCTATACTGTGTGGTGGGGCTGGGGGGAGGTCATTTCTGTAATGAGAGGCTCTGGGATCAGGTCTCCCTGGAATCTGCTCCTTTGACCAGGAAGTAACAACGTAAAGCCCACAAGTGCTTGCAGCTGGCGGAGGCTACCCAGCAGAGTGGTGGTGGAGAAGCAGCACTTTGCATGTGCTCAGAGGTGCTGTCATGTTTGCCACTGCTCCCCAAGCCTTGATGCTGAAAATAGGTTAGGGCAGCGGTGGGCAGAAGCCACATCTGGGTCCACGGATAGATCTGTGGATCTCACATCGCTGGGTGACTTGCAGTTGATCAGCAAGGATTTCTGGCATGCAGTGGTTGAACATGAGCAGCAACCCCCCCCCCCAAATGATGATGCTGAAATGGAGAAAGCTGTGGAGTGAGGGGGAGTGGATTCGTGAGCGGAAGGACTCTGGGCTCCGTTCAGTGCTGGTCAGTGGGGCCGTGGTCGGTTTTGACATGCAGGCGCTCCCCGTGGGCATCCCATAGCCACGCCCCCAACAGGTTGTCCACAGAGGCAGGCAGCAAGCTGTGTCAGTCCCTCTCAACAATCCAGTTCTAGCCATTTTCATCTCCACCAGGAGCAGCTCTGTTGTAAAGCTATTGGGTCGGAATTCCCACACAAGGCCAAACTGCCCAAAAATATTTTGCATCAACAAGGGAACAATAGATTGTTGCTCAGAGAATCCATTTCCCCCCAGGGATTGCAGCTAAGGTCAGAGGGAGGGGGGAAGTCTGACTGGGGTGGCAGGTGACATCAGAGTCCCTGCTAATAAAAGAGGCCCGGCGCCACGTCCCTGGCAGCCCTGGTTCCACTACCCCACACGTTCCGATACACAAAACAAATGCCTGGGCCCCGAGTTCTTTAATTTTAAGTGTCTGTCTCTTGCACCAGGTTCCGCTTGGTGGATCTCAGGGTTCTAATTAAACCAAAAAGCAAAAGTAGGTTCTGGGAGCCTGAAATCTGCCCACCCCTGGGTTTAGGGGCAAAGCACTGCCCCTCTCCAGTGGCTCCTGACAAGAGCCGCCATTTGGGACGGTCCATTTTGCTTCCTCATGCCACGGTCACTCAAGTTCCATTGTAACCATCTGTATTGCTCCCAAAATGTCAAATGTTCAAGTCGATGACTTATCTTTTTCTCTTGCCTGCCCTCCCAGCCTCCTGGGTTTTTGCTTTTTGTTTTAATTTTAATCCATGGTTAAAGCTGTTTGCATTAATTATTTCCAGCCTTCTAGAATCAAGTCCTGTTTGCAGCCCAAGGAAATAATTGGGGCAGATGTTGGCTGAGAGCAACCCTTTCCCAAGCTTGGGAAGGAGTGTGTGTGAGGGGCGGCGAGAGAGAAAAGCTTGCTCTGGAATTAGATATTTTCAAACAACTGTCAAAACTAGGTCACTCGGATATGGTCGGAGGGATGGGGGGAGGAATAAAATCTTTAGAAGAAAGAACATTCTGTCTGGGGGATTTTCAGATTTCATGCATATCCGCAGCCTTTCGGGGCTGTCAGAAAGAGAGAGAGAAAGGCACGGCTGCTTCCCCCCACCCACACCCCCGGCCACCCCAATCACCTCCTGGTCCATCTCATCCTTGATTCCATTGTCAACAATACTTCAACCTTCAAGGATGCAAACAACTTCAGAGCTAAAGAGAAGGGCACTCTCAAGGCTTCTGATTTGGTGTTTCCCATGTTTCCCGGGGCAGCAGGAGGTGCCACTGCAACCTCCTGTGCTTTCAGGAGCAGGAGGGAGAATTTTGGCAGATGCCGTTTCTCCCGGGATGGCAAAACAGCGGTGGGAGAAGCTGCTTGAAATTCTCCCCTTTTCCACAGCTACTCAAGACCAGCTTCGAGGCTCAGTGAGGGTGTCAAGCAGCAGGGGGACCTGAGTTCAAATCCACACTCAATCACAAAAGCTCTCCGTGTGTGGCCTCAGGTCAGTGGCTGCCTCCCCTGCATAACCTACCTCATAAGGCTGTTGTGAGGACACCATGGGATTGCCCTGTACTGCCCACCCTGAGGAAGGTGGAGAGGAAAATAAATCAAATGACAGACCTTGCAGAACTAGCTGCAGGTCGCCCGTGATTTGCCGTTGTGGCATGACTTGGCCGACAGCTGTGTGCAGCTGTGCTTGTGTGCAGAGGCAGGAAGGAGGTGACAAAGTCCAGGAATGTACCGCTTCTTCGTAGGTTTTTGCCCACGTTGCTGGAACCACATGTAATTATTCTTGTTGTTGTTTTCCCTGCTGCTTGATTCATAGGGCCTCCCCCCTCGAAAACACACACATAACAGCTTGCAATAAAATCGCGACACTTCAAGAATAATAATAATGGTTAATAAATAATAATGGTGATGATGACGATGATGATAAATCATAGGGCCTCCCCCTGCCACGAACATACACACATCAGCTTGCAATAAAATCACAACATTTCAATAATGGTGGTGATGGTGGTGGTGATAGGTTCTGAGCCATGCATTTCTATTAAGCACAGTGGAGAAACGGCTCTTGATAACGCTCCAATGGGCCATTAGGCTTCATCAAGAGCCGCCTGGGTCCTGCCCTTCGGAGGGGATGCTGGAGAACAGCAGCACAAGTCCCCTGCTTTCTTACTCGGGAGGAAGGGAGCCCCACCGTGTGATTCAGTGGCGTTTACTCCCAGCTGAGCATGTGTGGATCAGCCTTCCCAATCCAGGTGGGCTCCAGATGTGTTGGACTACAACTCCCGCCAGCCCGCCAATGTTCCTGCAGGCTGGGGTCATGGGAGTTGTGGTCCAATCCAGCTGGAGGCCGCCAGCTGGAGGAGCCTGCACAGAGCACAAGAAGGGCCTTGCTGGATGAGATCAAGGGACCGTCTAGTCCAAGGGTGGGGAACCTGATGCTCACAGGCCAAATCCGGCCTGCCCGGGGTCTCAATCTGGCCCTCTGGAATTTCCCGGATAGCCATGCCCCTTTCCCTGGCCCCGCCCCTTTCCTGGAGCACCAGTCATTTGGGGCTTCCCAACTCTTGTGCAGTCCCCGCCCCCCCACCATTCTGCAAGGTGGAAATGCCCCTCCAAAGGCCTGCCTATTGGCGGTAAGAACGTTCAGCTACGATACGCTGGCATTTGGGGTGTTTTGCCCCGCCCCGTTTGCCTTCAGCCCCACCCACCACTGGATGCGGCCCCGAGCACTTCTCCGAAGTTGAATTTGGCCCTTGGTCTGAGAGAGGCTGCCCTTTCCCGCAGCAGCCAACCTGGCGTCTGTGGGAAGCCCACGGGCAGCAGCCCTCTCTTGCTGGGGTTCGCCAGCAGCCGACCTGGAGTAGGACTGCAACTTTAAAGGCGCCGTGCTCAATCTTGACACTGGATAAAAAAGGCGGGGCGGGGGGGGGGGAGAAAGCTGTGGTTTTAGATTAGCCTGGCAGAACTTCCAAAGTATTCCTGGGAAGGGTCGTTTCTCGGGGAGATTCCAGCATGCCGAGGTTGCCGTGGGGCTGGTGCCTGCAGGCCTGTGTGCTTGTGGCTGCTCCCCTTCCCGCCGGCTCTGCCTGGCCACTTGTAGAACACGCACAGCCCAGCTGGTTCCGAAGGCGCTGGAATTCAGGAAGTGCACACTTTTTAAAGTGATCCCTTCATGGATCACTGCCTTGTTGTGGAGAAGGGGCTTGCGTAACTCAGTGAAGCCATAAGCTATGCCGTGCAGGGCCACCCAAGACGGACAGGTCATGGCAGAGAGTTCTGACAAAATGTGGTCCACTGGAGAAGGAAATGGCAACCCACTCCAGTATTCTTGCCAAGAAAACCCCATGGAACGTATCAAAAGGCTAAAAGAGATGACGCCGGAAGATGAGCCCCTCAGGTCGGAAGGTGTCCAATATGCTACTGGGGAAGAGCAGAGGGTATTTCCAAGTAGTGCCAGAAAGAGTGAAGCGGCTGGGCCAAAGCCGAAAGGACACTCAGCTGTGGATGTGTCTGGTGGTGAAAAGACAGTCCGATGCTGTAAAGAACAATATTGTTTAGGAACCTGGAATGTCAGATCAATGAATCAAGGTAAGCTGGAGGTGGTCAAACATAAGATGGCAAGATTGAACATCGACATCTTGGGAATCAGCGAACTAAAATGGACAGGAATGGGCGAATTTAATTCAGGTGACCATCATATCTACTATTGTGGCCAAGAATCCCTTAGAAGAAATGGAGTAGCACTCATTGTCAACAAAAGGGTGGGAAAAGCAGTACTGGGGTACAATCTTAAAAATGATAGAATGATCTCAGTACGAATCCAAGGCAAACCATTCCACATCACAGTAATTCAAGTCTATGCCCCAACCACTGATGCCGAAGAAGCTGAGGTTGATCGGTTCTATGAAGACCTCCAACACCTTCTAGAACTAACACCAAAAAAAGATGTCCTCTTCATCATAGGGGACTGGAATGCTAAAGTAGGAAGTCAAGAAATCACCGGGATAACAGGCAAACATGGCCTTGGTGTACAAAATGAAGCAGGACAAAGGCTAATGGAGTTTTGCCAAGAGAACACGCTGATCATAGCAAACACTCTTTTCCAACAGCACAAGAGACGACTCTACACATGGACATCACCAGGTGGTCAATATCGAAATCAGATTGATTATGTCATTTGCAGCCAAAGATGGAGAAGCTCCACACAGTCAGTAAAAACAAGACCTGGAGCTGACTGTGGCTCAGATCATGAGCTGCTTCTTGCAAAATTTCGGCTGAAATTGAAGAACGTAGGGAAAACCACTAAACCATTCAGGTATGACCTAAATCATATCCCTGATGAATATACAGTGGAGGTGAGGAATAGATTTCAGGGATTAGACCTGATAGACAGAGTGCCTGAGGAACTATGGACGGAGGTCCGTAACATTGTTCAGGAGGCAGCAACGAAATCCATCCCAAAGAAACAGAAATGCAAGAAAGCCAAGTGGCTGTCTGATGAGGCTTTACAAGTAGCTGAGGAAAGAAGGGAAGCAAAAAGCAAGGGAGAAAGGGGAGGATATATCCAACTGAATGCAGAGTTCCAGAGAATAGCAAGGAGAGACAAGAAGGCCTTCTTAAATGAACTATGCAAGGAAATCGAGGAAAACAACAGAATGGGAAAGACTAGAGATCTCTTCAAGAAAATTGGAGATCTCAAGGGAACGTTTTGTGCAAAGACGGGCATGATAAAAGACAAAGAAGGCAGGGACCTCACAGAAGCAGATGAGATTAAGAAGAGGTGGAAGGAATACACAGAAGAACTATACAGGAAAGATCTTAATGTCCTTGATAGCCATGATAGTAATGTCCTTGATAGCCATGATAGTGCGGTCACTGAACTTGAGCCGGACATCCTCAAGAGTGAAGTCAAGTGGGCCTTAGGAAGCATTAGTAACAACAAAGCTAGCGGAGATGACAGTATTCCAGCTGAGCTATTTAAAATCCTAAAAGATGATGCTGTTAAAGTGCTGCATTCAATATGCCAACAAATTTGGAACACTCAGCAATGGCCGCAAGACTGGAAAAGGTCAGTTTACATTCCAAGTCCAAAGAAGGGCAATGCCAAAGAGTGTTCAAACTACCGCACAATTGCGCTCATTTCACATGCCAGCAAGGTGATGCTCAAAATCCTACAAGCTAGGCTTCAGCAGTATGCGAACCGAGAACTACCGGAAGTACAAGCTGCGTTTCGAAGAGGCAGAGGAACTAGAGGTCAAATCGCCAACATTCGCTGCATCATGGAGAAAGCAAGAGAATTCCAGAAAAACGTCTATTTCTGCTTCATTGACTACGCTAAAGCCTTTGATTGTGTGGATCACAACAAACTGTGGCAAATTCTTAGAGTGATGGGAGTACCAGACCACCTTACCTGTCTCCTGAGAAACCTGTACGAGGGTCAAGAAGCAGCAATAAGAACCGGACATGGAACAACCAAGTGGTTCAAAATTGGGAAAGGAGTACGACAAGGCTGCATATTGTCACCCTGCTTATTTAACTTATATGCAGAGTACATCATGAGAAATGCCGGGTTGGATGAATCAGAGGTCGGAATTAAGATTGCTGGGAGAATTATCAACAACCTCCGATATGCAGATGATACCACCCTAATGGCAGAAAGTGAAGAGGATCTAAAGAGCCTCTTGTTGAGGGTGAAAGAGGACAGTGCAAAAGCTGGTTTGAAACTCAACATTAAAAAAACTAAGATCATGGCATCTGGCCCTATCACTTCCTGGCATATAGAAGGGGAAGAATTGGAAGCAGTGACAGATTTTACTTTCTTGGGCTCCAAGATCACTGCAGACGGTGACTGTAGCCATGAAATTAAAAGACGCTTGCTTCTTGGGAGGAAAGCTATGGCAAACCTAGACAGCATAGTAAGAAGCAGAGACATCACCTTGCCGACAAAGGTCCGTCTAATCAAAGCTATGGTTTTCCCAGTAGTAATGTATGGCTGTAAGAGCTGGACTATAAGGAAGGCTGAGCGCCGAAGAATTGATGCTTTCGAACTGTGGTGCTGGAGAAGACTCTTACGAGTGCCCTGGACTGCAAGGAGGTCAAATCAGTCCATCCTAAAGGAAATCAACCCTGAGTGCTCAGTGGAAGGACAGATACTGAAGCTGAAGCTCAAATATTTTGGCCACCTAATGCGAAGAGAAAACTCCCTGGAAAAGACCCTGATGCTGGGAAAGATTGAAGGCAAAAGGAGAAGGGGACGGCAGAGGATGAGATGGCTAGATAGCATCACGGATGCAATGAATATGGACTTGAGCTTGCTCCGGGAGAGTGCGCAGGGCAGGAAGGCCTGGCGTGCTATGGTCCATGGGGTCACGAAGAGTCGGACACGACTGAACGACTGAACAACAACAACAACAACACTTTTTAAAATCGGGACCAGTGACTGAAGGCCTGTGGGCCACATTCGGATGGCCGAGAGGTCCCAGCTCTCCCCCGGTTGCCAGCCTAGAGAAAAGAGACTAGATGAAGAGGCAGCCATTTGCCAGTTGGGTGCTTTCAAGAGGGGTGGGTGGAGTTTCACCTCTCTCCCCGCCTCTCAGCCCTGTACAGAGAGGCCGTCCAGTTGCCGACTAGAGCCGTGCAGGATGCCCCAAGCCACGCAAGGTTAAAGCAGCCCTGCACGCCGGACTCTCCAGACTCATCTATGCATCCACCGGTTGTTTGGGAGTTCCGTGAAACTCTCAGCTCAGGCTCGGGGCACATGCTCCTCGCATCTGCCCTGGCAGCGGGTTGGCACCCCGCTCTTTTAGTTTGGCACAAGGACTGGGGGACTCCCTTTCTGTCTCGCTTTGGCAGGAGGTGGGCCTAGGAAACCAGCCCCATCGTTCTAAGATGGTTCATTAACAATAAATTAATTTCTCATTTACAAAACCATAATCCCGTTTGATCCGTGTTACTCAGGCCTCACTTTCACTCTTAAAATTCAGTGTGCTTAACGGCGCTAGGAGGGCTTATGAATGTTTAAAAATTGCTTTGTTGGTCCCTGAAGTAATTTGACAAGTCTGTCAGCTATTGATTTAAAAAAAAAACTACCTGGAATTATTCAAGGTTCAGGATGACTTGGGGAATTAGAGAGAAATGCGGGGGGGGGGGATTATTCCAAATGTGAAAGGGAGTAAGATACTGGAAAGTAAATATGTTCTTGAAATACTTTCTGAAAAATCCATGATGGCTGTGAAATTAAAATTGAAATGAGATACTTGGGTGAGAAGCTTCTTGGGAGAAGGAGGTGGTGGGGAAGGATCTGTGTGCCCGCGCACTGTGTGTTCTCCAGCACTCTGAATGGGTGGGTTACGGAGGAGCAAAGGACACGATTCTGATAAGGACCCCCCCCTGGAGTGAGGGGAACATAGGTTCACAAAATGATGGATTGTGTAAGCAGCCTTTCCTATCCTGCTTGCCCTCCAGATTTCTTTGACTACATCTACCATCATCCCCAATGACCATGCTTGATGGAAATGATGGGAGTTGTGGTCCCAACACATCTGGCAGGTGCCAGGTTGGGGAAAGCTGGCACAGAGCAGGGGTGCGGAACCTTTTCCAGCTCGAGGGCTGAATTCCATTCTGGGGAAGCACTCAGGGGCTGCATTCCAGTGGTGGGCAGAGCCAGAGGCAAAGGGATGGGGCCCAAAATACCAGCATGTTGTAGCTTGGAGCTCTTCCTGCTGGGAACTCGACCTTCGGAGGGGCCTTTTGCCCTTTTAGCTTGGGGAAGAAATAGCATCAAATCCAGGAAACTACCAAACCATTGGCGGTTGGGGAAAAGGGGGTAGGGCCAGGAGAAAGGGGGTGGGGCCATCAGGAGAAATCTGGAGGGCCGGATGGGACCCCAGAAGGGCCAGATTTAACCTGTGGGTCTGAGATCTTGCATCCCTGCAGGGTGTAGAGTGTGTGCATAATGGGAGAGGGTTTCCTAATACAGGCCTACTTTGCGGGGATGTTGTAACGATCATTGCAAATTCCTGAACTGTATTTAGGGGCATGCAAGCGTGCTGTATGACATGGCAGGAAAATAATGGGTTTCGTTTGGCCTTCCAGGAGCCCTTAATTATCCACCCCCCAAAGAAGTTGCTGGTCGCCTCTCTGCGTGATCCTCTGTTCGTCCAACTGCATCTCATTCCAGTTATCCTCTGCTGTGGGATTTCTGCTGTGTCCCCCTGCATCAGGGTGATGAAATGATTCAATACAGAGATGCAGCTTAACTAGCTATCCCCAAATGAGGGTATTCTTTGCATCTCTGCATGGGTCACTGTTCTTGGGTTGCTCCCATCTGACTGTATTATTGGGATGGCTCTTTAAACACTCAGTCTTTATATCTCAGCTGTGGCCAATTCCAACATGTCTGAAGGCCTACTTTGGTGCTTTGAAGTGTGTGTGTGTTTCAGTAAACCAAGAAGCAGTTGGGTTTCTCCATCTTGGAGCTTTCAAGGGTTTGAACAGGCTAGAGAACGTTTGTTGCTCAGATGCTTGCCTGGAAATGCCTTCTGCTCGTCCCAGGTGAGCATGCAAGCAGCAAGTGGCAAGAGTGATTTGTGAGAGTCTTTCTCCAGACTTCGATGCTCTCCTAGGAAGCTGCCTCATACCAGGACTGAACCTGGGAACCAGCTCCATGCAAACCATGTGCCCTGTCACAGTCGAGTGACGGTCCTCTCCCAACGCAGCGGCTCGTGACAGTCTGTTGCAGCCATAAATCTCGAGGAAACGTCTCACTAATGGCTTTGGCTGATGCTGAGCTCTTTAGCGAGGAAATAAATTAATGTTTGTTAAGAGGGAGGGATCCGAAGATGTGAGCAGGACAGGCATGGAATGAGGGAGTGGAGTGTCAGCGGAGAGGTGTGTCCCGCCTGCCTGTCAGCGAGGCGGGACACATTCCCACGATGGCTCCTGTCTGTCCTTGGAGTGTAAGGTCACAGTGCCCTCTGCCCCGGGCCGAGCTCCCCTCGCCTTCGGAATCCTTCGCCTCCGACAGTAGTCCAGCAACTTCTGTTAGGGTTGTGTTTCTACTTCTGTTCTAATGCATTTGTTGTAGTATTGTTTTAATCCTGTTTAACCCGGCTGCCTTGAGTGCCACTTTTCTTGGTAGAAAGGAGGGGAACAGATCAAATCAAATAAACCAACAAACATCCCTTCTGCATCTGTTGTGGTTGCAGCCCGCCGGATGGATTTGGATAAACAGATCCCTGCCACCACCCCTCCCTTGGCTTCTGGGCTGCCTGAAGCAGTGTTTCCCAGATGTCCTGAACTGAAGCATTTCCCTCTTATGCTTTATTTTTAGACAGGGAGAGAGAAAGTACGATCCACCCTCCCGCAGAGTCGTCTGCCCCCTCCTCTTTCTGCCTCTTCCGGCCAGCTCCTCCCCGAGTCTCTGTGCTGAGCACAAGAACTAGGGAAGTGCGGATTTTGTAAAGTTCGTTCCGTCTGCGTTTCGCGGATTGCCAGGTGCCTTTCATTCCCTTGTCCACTCATTGATGGAATTGGACTTTTTCCCAATTTCCCAAATTTGTGCAAATTAGCATTTGTGCGAATTCACCCTGGCAAAAATGTGCAAATCCCTCCCATGTGCATTTTCATGTTTTGGCCTTTGGGAGGAATGCACATTTTGGGCCAGTGTTTCTTTATTTTATGTATTTTTCTACAACTAAATTTGCATAAAATCCTGGAAAGTAAAAAAACTGGTCCGCAACTCCACACAATCTGTGCGACTCGAGGAAAAGCCGATTTGCTGTGGAATCTGCAGGTCGGACTCATAGCAATCCAAACTGATTTCATTCTGTTGCGAAGTTCTCCAACATCCCTAGTAAGAATGTCGGCAGAGCCCTGCTGGATCAAACCAAATGTCCAACTAGTCTGTGAGCCTCATTTCCTAACCAGATGCTCCCAGGAAGCCCGCGAGAAGGGCAGGGAAGACACCTCATCATTGTGCTCCGCCAACCAGCATTCAGAGCTGGGCTGCTCCTGAACATGGAGGCTTCATCTCAGCCCTCGATGGCTAAGAGCCCTTGATCAGCCTCTGTGGATCTGGGGGCGAGCTAAGGCCAGGGGCTTCCATTGGCGCTTCTGGGTGACCCCTGTGGGAAGCAGGATGTTGAATGGCAACAACTGCTGGCCTTGCTGGCTGGGAATTATGGGAGTTGAGGTCCAACATGCCCAGAGTTGGGGAGCCTGGGCTGCTTGGGCTTTGGGGCTGAGCCATCAGGATGGCCCTTACTTTTTCCTTCTGAGTGGTCCAAAAAAGCGAGAAGCGATAGGGAGCACTGGTAAAGGGGAACCAGGGCTCACAGGGACATGGGGGCCAGCACCTTTTTATTGGCAGGGATGCTGACACTGTCCGGCACCTTCGTCAGACACCCCTCATCCCCAACATTTAATGTATATGCCGCTGTTCCACAAAAAGTGCCCAAAGCCGCTAACAAAACAGCAGCACAAAAACAAAAAAGCACACCACTACATCAGTATAATAGCACATCACTGCAATCATAGACAACACACTTCACTATTTATTTATTTATTTGTTTATTTATTTATTACCTTTCTAGACCACCCCACAGCCAAAGCTCTCTGGGCAGTTTCCAAAAGTTAAAACATTAATGTACAGTATACAAAGTTTAAAAACCATTTACATAAAAACGTACGGACAATATATACAAACAACATATAACTAAAAAGAACTTTGAAGTAAAAACATTTAAAAAACAAAAAAACAAACCAGCAATAAAACAACACAGCTTAAAAACAATATACAGAAGTCAGCAAAAGAAACAAGAATTCTAAAAAGGGGAGGCTGGCCGGAAGAACAGAGTTCTAACATTAGATGGACCCTTGGTCTGATCCAGCTCTTCTTATGTTCTTAACACTGGAACGTTTCAAATTAATTACAAAATAGGCAAAATCAAACATTACAACACAGGGTCAGTTATTTTTTATCAGCAATGTGCAGGCCACAGCCAAATACACTGAACCTTTCCTCTGCATTAAGGCTTTGATAAACACTACAAACTGCAAACAGCTACCCCAGGAATACAAAGTTCAGGAAATAGCAACCAGGTTTCTTACAGCCTGCAGCAGCCAATCACTCCCCTGCTCTGCACTCTCTTGCTGGTGCAAGGCTCCCACAGAGGCGAGGATGCTGGTGCTGGTCTCCACTCCTGTGCTCTGGATGTTTCTGCTGCTTCTGAGCTCAGTTGCTGTCCTCACAGTGGGGGGGGGGGTTTCCTAGCAACACTATCTTGTTCCTTCTTGTCATGCAAAGGATTTGGGGTCTGGCCTGGTCTTGAATGGGCAGTTCAGACCCAGTAGCCTTACCAAAGACCTGCTCCTGGCGGAAATGGAAGCCGCCTGCCTTTTGGGACTCTCCTTGATGGGGTGGGGGCTATGAAGGCTGTCATGCCTCCACACCTTGGAGAGCTCCTTTAGAGTTCTGACAGGTTCTGGCTGAAACCCGGAGCGGATTCGCCACCCACTGATCGGAGCCACCAGCCTTCACTGCCACATATCGATTGGGAATCAACCAGCCAAATCTTTGGCCACGGGCACAGGTAACTGAGCCCTCTCCTGAGGAGCCTGTCCCTGAGCCGCGCTTTTTTGGCCGACAGGATGTGCCCGTGTCTGGGGAACCCACTCGCATGCTGGCTCCCTAATCTGAGTGTTGACGGCCGTGCACCCAGACGGGAATGGGAGGGAGCGGCGAGGCAAGCTCCGTGTTCAGTGCTCGAAGAAAGCTTGTCAGAAGGGATTCTGCTGCCAATTCCTTAATTAGGATGGCATATATATATATATATATATATATATATATATATATATATATATGAAATAATGCACCCCACGTGTTAGCTTTGAAGAGGGAGGAACAGCTCAGAGCATGCAGGCAGTGCAAAATGACAGGGGGACGTGCCAAATCTGCGATGAAATATCTCTTCCGCTTCCTCCCCTGCCCCCTTTTATTTATTGTTCTCCTGACCCACAAATAACCAGTACTGCATAAAATACTATAGATAGATAGATAGATAGATAGATAGATAGATAGATAGATATAAACACACACTCTGCAACTTGATTACACGATGCAAATGAAGCAATTTGCATAATGTGTCTCTCGCAGGGCAAGGGAAGAGGGCCAGGAGCTGGGCAGAGCTCTGGAAAAAAAACCAAACCACAATGTAAACACCGGAAATCTGAGCAGTTCCTTTGGTTTGTGAAATTTTGCACAGTCTAGGGCTGCCTCCCCCAACTTGGTGCCCTCCAGATGTTTTGGGCTTCAACTCCGATTGGCCATGCTGGCTGGGAACGGTGGGAGTTGTAGTCCAAGAGCTCTGGAAGGCCTCAGGTTGGGGAAGGCTGGTCTAAGGCTTGAACCCAGAGCTCAAGGCTGATAGGAATAACTATAGTGAGTTACCTGGCGATTTGCGCATCCAGGGATCAGAGCCCCCTTCAGGCGGGCAAAAGGTACATCGCTGTGTGACTGGCAGGCAAACCTGGGGAGGCCTCCAAAATGTTCCTCTTCCAAATGTCCCCCTGAATGCCTTTATTACTTGAAGATGGGAGTGAGTGACTTGCTTGTGTACACGCCACCCCTTCGAAGGAGGCCTCTCCCAGGATCATGTGCAGAATGGACCTGGAGCCAACACACCTGCCCCAAAATGGGAGACTTCCAGGCTCCTCCCCCCATCCCTGGAACCCCCCCACACACACACACACACACTACCACCACCACCACCACCTAATTTGACTCCCATCCAGTAGATGCTGGTGGCTCCAATTTCGGTGGGGCTGTGAACCTATTCTGAGGATTTCTCACTCGTCTCATAAGAACGTAAGAAGAGCCCTGCTGGATCAGGCCAAGGGCCCATCTAGTCCAGCATTCTGTTCCCACAGTGGCCAACCAGCTGCTTCAGTGAGAAGCCCACAAGCAGGACAGGAGTGAAACAGCACCCTCCTGCCTCTGTTCCCCTGATAATGAAGGCAGCATAGAGCCATCAGGACTAGTAGCCATTGATATCCTTCAGGAATTTGTCTAATCCCCTTTTAAAGCCATCCAAACTTATGAGGAAAATAAAACCAGCTTTGCATCTTTCCTGAAATTTCCATCCCGTTGGAAAGGAGCCCACCTTTTCAGCTTGGGGCTGTGGGGGCAGCTTGCTGCAGAAGCCAAGCTTTCCCCCCAGATGCATCTTTGGAGCAGAGGACAGGAAGGCCTGGCGTGCTCTGGTCCATGGGGTCACGAAGAGTCGGACACGACTTAACGACTGAACAACAACAACATCTCATCAACTTCATTTGTTGTTGTTTTGTACATTTATCTCCTGCCCATTCCATGGCAGCCCAGAGCATTTTTTTCTTTTTCTTTTTTGGCATCCTCACAGCATGCTGGGCCTGTCAGGCTGCATGTCAGCTGAGACTTTCACCCTGTGTGGGAAAATGAACAGACAGATAAAAACGGCGGTTCGTGCCACTTTTATGCCGTTGAACTCATAAAACCAGCCTTGTTCTTGGAAGGATGGAGGCCACCTACCTCCGAATATCAGATGCTTGGGGCAAATCTGGTGGGGTGTGACTTCTTAATTGTAAGTTGCTTTGGGGGGGCCTATTTGGGGGCCTATTAGATTTAAAAGAAAATCACCTTGATGCCCATCGATATCCCAGAATTCTGTATCTAACAGCATGCAGATTTCTTGGGCATGAGGTGATGACCTTCTCCTGTTTGTTTTCTCTCATTCAGAGGTATACTACTTTTGAACATGGAAGTTCTACTTGTCTATGATGGCTGATAGCAATTGATAGAAGACCTCCTCCACCTCCTCCATACATTTCTCTATTTTAAAGCCATCTAAGTAGTGTCAGTCAGTTCCGGAAGCTAATTCTGCTCAGGGTTGGTATAGAAGCACTCGCTTTTTTTTTTTTTTTTCACTGACCCTGAATCTCCTGCCAATCTGTTTTGCTGCAAGACCGTCCATTCCAGTCTTATGATAGACAGAGAAAATAAATCTCTGACCACTGTCTGTCCACCAGGCGTACTTTTATAAACACACACCCTTTGTCATTTCTCCCCCCTATAAACTAAAATGCCCCAAATACTTTTGTCTTCCTCTATAATGCAGGAGATGCATTATAGAGATGCATTCCTGCATTGAGCAGGGGGTTGGACTCGATGGCCTTGTAGGTAGGGGTGCACGAAAGTCACTTACCTGGTCTCGCAGCTTGCTTCACGGTGGGGGGGAGGCGCTTCGCTGCTCCCCCCGAAGTTCAGGCCGGGGGGGGGAGGCTTCCCTCCTCGCCCGGCCGAAATTCAGGCCGGGGGGGAGGCTTCCCGCCTCGCCCAGCCGAAATTCAGGCCAGGGAGGAGGCGCCTCGCCTCGCCCGGCCGTGAAATGAAAAGTAAAAAAAAAAAAACGCCCCCGTGATAGGCTACGTGACGATTAACGTAGCCTATCACGGCTAGATCTGCAAAGTCAGCCGTGATAGGCTACGTTAATCGTCACGTAGCCTATCACGGGTGACTTTGAAAAGAAAAAAAAAAGCGTGTACGCAAATGGCGGCCCCCATAGGGAGCCGCCATTCGCGTTCCTTATTTGGTCGCTGCAGTCTACATAAATCTTTACGTAGACTACGGCGAAAATAAGGGCAACGCAAATAGCGTTGCCCTTATTTTCGCCGTAGTCTACGTAATCTTTACGTAGACTACAGCGACCAAATAAGGAACGCGAATGGCGGCTCCCTATGGGGGCCGCCATTAGCCGTACACGCTTTTTTTTTTTTTTAAGTCACCCGTGATAGGCTACGTGACGATTTATGTAGCCTATCACGGCTGACTTTGCAGATCTAGCCGTGATAGGCTACGTTAATCGTCACGTAGCCTATCACGGGGGCGTTTTGTTTTTTTTTTTTACTTTTCTTGGAATGGCGGTGGCGGCAGCCGGTCGAAAGACCGACTGCCGCCCCTGCCCCTGTCGAAGCCCTGCCGAACCGCCGCTGCGACCCGCCACCGGGAGCGACATTCAGGAAAGGTAAGTCCCATCCCGGGGGGGGGGGGGCGCGGAGAATTTCTCCCCGAAACTACTTCGGGGGGCCGAATACGTTGGCACTCGGCCCCCCGAAGTTTCGGGGAGAAATTCTCCCCCATCCCTACTTGTAGGCCTCTTCCAACCCTACTATTCTATGATTCTATTTGTTTGTTTGTTTTAAGGCGCATTCCTAGACCCACTTCCCTGGGAGTAAACCTTATTAAACACAATCAGGCTTACTTCTGAGTAGATATGCATAGGATTGCACTATTAGATTTATTTATTTTATTAGTAAGACTTATAAACCGCTTAATATAATAACATCGCTAAGCAATTCACATATATTAGATGCTTTAATGTACAGGTAAAACTGGCATTGGCTGGATCAGATGCCTGCAACTGAGGTCTGCAACGTATTGGGCTATATCACGCTGGCTAGGGGTGATGGGAATTGTAATCCAACACATCTGGAGCGTGCTAGGTTGCAGAAGGCTGGTTCAGAATGTACATTTTATTTTTTTAAGAGAAGGAAGAAAAGTAAGCTCTTTCACTAACATCTTCCACATATGCACCCTTAGCAGCGCATGAGAGGGGGCTCAGAGGCAAATATGCAAATGTTCTGTTTTTCCTGGCCCTTCGTGGCTCTGTTTGTGTCCCTGCATTTTAGGAAAAAAGTCTTGCTGTGCATCTTTTTTGTGTGTTCTGCTTCTGGTCTCCCATGGGATGGTGACTTGCCCAACCGGTTGGTGCACCAGGAATTTCTTGCCCCAGGTTCCAAAGTCTCCAGTTTTGTTTATCTGTGGAGGGTGGGGGAAGGGAGAGAAGGTTTTGCAGAAACCTCTAGTGCACCTTTTTCTCTCCTTTTGCAAGAAAATTATTTCCCTGATGCTGCAGCCAAAGGTGTTCCTGGATGGAGGCATGCAGAAAAATGAGGTGTGAGGTGGCAGAGACCTGAAATGGCGAAATGGACAGTAACACTTCAGAGGCTATGTTTGAATGCTTCCCATGTGGAGTGAAAAAACCCTCCAAACACTAGCATACTAGGAGAGAGTTTCTAGCTCAGCTTTTTCTGTTAGCTTTCTACATACAGGGAGTCTTAAAAACAAAGGAGAGCATTCAAAAATGTTTTTTAAAAAAAAAAACCTTGCAGATTAAACTGGTACACTTAGGGAGGTTACATTTCCACTGACACACATGCACAATTTTTCCTCTTAGTTAGTTGTTTTTAAAAGAAAAACCTCCTTGCATGTAGAAAACTAGCACATCAGGAAGGAGTCTAAACTTCAGCCTTTCTCTCCGATCTGCTAGTTCTCCCCCTGCCGGTCATTTTTGCATGTGCCGATAGAGACAGCATTTGTTCTCTACCCTGGAGGAAGTCTAAACCCAGCCGCTCTCTTTCTCGCTGTCATTCGAAGCAAAATCGGGGGCCCTGATGTAGAGGTGCTGCGACCCTCTCTGGATCTTAACCACCAAGTCATAAATTTGTGTTCATTCTTTTGGTTTCATGAGGTACAAGTAGTGAATAAGGAAAGACGTGCAAGTTCTGCTAGATCGTTCGCTCTGATCGCGCCAGACACACGCACTCTGCCCAGTCTTCCTGGCAATCTTGCAGGCTAATTTAATTTGAAACAGTGCCAGAATTTGGGCCCTCTGAAGAGGTTGTCCATCTGGTGGAAAGTTTGTTGAATTATTCTTGAAGCCCTGCATGAGAAGCTATGTTGCTTCTGCACAGAGGGGGAAAGCGGCAGGCCAAGGTCAGTGTGGACTCCCTAGCCTGAGGGGCCATTGTGCACTTGCCCTAGCTGGGACTGTGAGGGGGGCTGCCACCAATTCCAGGTTTGGGGGTGGGCCAAGGTCTCCTCTGGTATGCTTCCTCTTCTGTCAATGGTCTTACCGGGCTGCGGTAGCCAAGATGCTGAAGTGGAGCCTCCCATTTCAGAGGCGTTCTACCCACAATGCCTGAGAACGATGCTGTGCCAGGTGTGCCAGGTTTATGCCCTCCATGTGGGCTTCCCTTTGGGGCATGTGGTTGACCACCGTCCATTCCAAGTAGGATGCTGGATAATATCTGAAATCTTTGGCTCGATACATGCAGCAGAGCACTAGGCCTCTTGCAACCCTACACTCCATAATTCTAGGCATCCCCCCCCCCCTCGCGAAAGATACTGGCATCTCTGACCACCAATTGGGGGGGGGCATCTTTGGCCACACTGTCAGCTAGCAGGATGCAAAGAAAGGATCCTGCTGGAATACTTCCCAGAACCCGTTGCAACTTGCAGGGCTTCTGCAGCCTTCACTTGCATGTGGAAAGGATACCCTGCCATGAGGTAAAGCAGCTTCTTATCTCTTAGAAGGCCTTTAGAAGGGGCATTGTGGGAAACTCAAAGGGTGGCTCAATCCAGTGCCAGCCAGGAAAAAAAAAAAAGAAAGAAAGGCAGGGGGCTTCTTTAGGGTGCCGGGGAAGTTGTCTGTCCCTGACTGCAAGCAAAGAGCTTCTCTCCTTCAGCCAACAGCCCTGATGAAAAAGGGAGCAGGAGAACAGTTTTTGGGTCCACTGGTTTGAGTCCCACACTGCTCTGCACTGGCAGATCTCTGTGCCCGTCTTTCAAACAAGCAGCGTTCATGCTGGAATTGTTTGCTATTGTGTTTGGAGACCCAGAGAGAGAGTGAGACCCAAGGAGGTCACAGCTAAGTGGTCTCTTGAGATCCGGAGAGGATGTATCGCATCACCCTCTCTGGTCTCCCGGGTTACCTTAATAGGTAGAGTCATCAATCAAAGGTGAACTTTTGATGGGAGCCCCGGAAAAGAATGGATGTGTCAGGAGGGAGGTGGGTGATTGATTTACTGGGCAAGTATGTAGCCTTCAGGGGAATGGCTGTTTCTGGGTTAGGAAGGGGCCCTTTCCTTGAAGAGTAATTACACATGATCGGAGGAGTTCAGGAAGGACTGCAGCACAGGGACGGGGCACACACCTTGCAGGGAGAAGGGCTCAGGCAGTGTGGCAAGGAAAGTCCTCCACTTCAGGCCTTGAGGAGCTGTAGCCTGCCCGAGCAAACCTGGAGCTTCCAAACTGCATTCCAGAAAACCTTGGCATTCCCCTATTTAGGAGATGGGGCATAGATGTATCAGTGGCTGTTGGCCGTGATATCTAAGTGGAACCTCCCATTTCAGAGACAGTCTACCCACAATGCCTGAGAACGATGCTGTGCCAGGTGTGCCAGGTTTATGCCCTCCATGTGGGCTTCCCTTTGGGGCATGTGGTTGACCACCGTCCATTCCAAGTAGGATGCTGGATAATATCTGAAATCTTTGGCTCGATACATGCAGCAGAGCACTAGGCCTCTTGCAACCCTACACTCCATAATTCTAGGCATCCCCCCCCCCTCGCGAAAGATACTGGCATCTCTGACCACCAATTGGGGGGGGGGGGCATCTTTGGCCACACTGTCAGCTAGCAGGATGCAAAGAAAGGATCCTGCTGGAATACTTCCCAGAACCCGTTGCAACTTGCAGGGCTTCTGCAGCCTTCACTTGCATGTGGAAAGGATACCCTGCCATGAGGTAAAGCAGCTTCTTATCTCTTAGAAGGCCTTTCCCCACGGACACAACGTTGATGGTGGAACCTCTGCAACAGGGATGCCGAGCCTCTTTCAGACCGAGGGCCGAATTCCATTTTGGAGGAGCTCTCAGGGGCCACATTCCAGTGGTGGGCGGGGCTGATGGCAAAGGGGGCAAGGCCAAAACTACCAGCATATTTTAGCTTCAAGCTCTTCCTGCCAGAAACTCAGCCTTAAGGGAGGCATTCTGACTTTTTAGAAAACACATACAAAAGCCCAGAAACCACCCAACAATCGTGGTTGGGGGAAAGGGGCCAAAGGAAGGAGGCGTGGCCCAGGGAACCCCAGAGGGCCAGCTTGAAATCCCAGGTGGGCCAAATTTGGCCCCCAGGCCTGAGGTTCACCATGTCCATAAACATGGACATTATATGGGCTGGAAATCGATATGTGGTGTTCCTGGCATGCAGGTTTCTCCCCACTCGAAGTCTCCGGGTGCCTAGAATTTCCCCAGCTCTGTGCATTGCCCTGATGCTAAACCAAGTGCTGTGTGGAACATGGAAACCGAGCAAGCCAAGGGGTGGCTCTGGTTTGACCATTTCTTTTTTTAGTGGGCCGTTTGAAAATGTGTGAGAGGCACGCAGGCACAGACAGAAGCAGATGTTTGGAACTGTGTTTTTTTTAGGTTTTAAAATATCTATGTATTCTTAGCATGCGCAAGGGTGGGCATGCGACCACATAAGAACGCATGAAGCCTTTAAGCAGAGGTAAAGGGGGGGGGAGGCAGCAGATTCTCTTGAGGGTGAAATTGACTAGGCTGCGTTTGGTCTAGTCAGTTTCAGCAGTCCCTGTTGACTTTCCTGGAAACAGAGGAGGTGGCACCAGGTGGGAATAAAGGAAAAGGTGAAGGAGCTGAGCCACGATGGGAGATTCCTCCTGGAAGAGTCCAGGAGGTGAAAAGACCATCAGGATGCAGTACCTGTGGAATGAATTCCAGCTGTGTTGGCCTGTTGCCATATATATGGTGCAGGACCTTCTGGGATACTTGCCAGGTGAACAAATGTATTGTGGGGTGAGATGTGGGTTGACTTTACCCAATGCATGAAATGATGGGGAGCAAAGGTGGGGGACCCATGGACTAGAACTCTCATCCTGTAATCTTCTAAAGAAGAAGGAGCAAATGAGACAGGAGCAGGCCGGAGGAGCATCAGGGCCTGCTCCACCTGGATGGCAACCCCCCACCCCCCAGGAAATAAGAGGCAAAGCAGGGCCATTCCACCAGCCCTGTCGAAAATCTACTCCTTTTCCCTCCTTTTCCCTCCCAGTCCCCCTTTCCTTGCATGTGGTGTCTTTTTAGATTCTAAGCCTGCAGGCAGAGATTGATTGTAAGCCTCTCCACGAACCTTTGGGGTACACAGTATTCCAAATGTGGTCACACCACAGATTTGTATTGACAGCTGTAGGATTCCACTGTTCCACGACTGTAGGAGCCAGATACTGAGAGGCCTGCACTGGAGCTGCAGTGGCACTTTGCACATGTTCAGAGGACTGGTCTTTAACATCCTTTTAGGTCTGTTTGCAATAATATCTGAGAACAGATGTGAACTGCTTTGAATGCTTATATGTGCTGTGCAGATGTCCTAAACGCATTTAGAGTAAGCCCTATTGAATCCAGTGCGACTTCCTTCTGAGTAAAGATGGATTGTGTTCATAGAATCATAGAATAGGAGGGTTGGAAAGACCATCGAGTCCAACCCCCTGCTCAATGCAGGAATCCAATCCCTGACAAGTGGCTGTCCAGCTTCATCTTGAATGCTTCCGGGGTGGGTTTTGCTGTTAGGCTCTGTGTGTGTTTTTCCTGGCCTTCACATTGGCTCCTGCATGGGCTGAATTCCTGGCTGGTGCTCTTCTTTTTTTGGAAGATTCCAGGTCTGTCATAAGTCGTGGGAAGCTGTCAGCATGTATATGTCAGGGGATTTGCAGAATAGGGCTTCTCCAGCTGGGAGGAAGGAGCGGGTCGGGCTGCAGTCTAGAGACATACAAAGCAAATGCCGCAAGCAAAATTAAAAGTGTGTGTGGGGGGGGGGACACTCATCCAATCAATGCAATTGGCTGGAGCACTCTGTCATGCTTCATGATCTCCTTTTAAATCGCTCTGCATATCGGGTTTCTCATTTTAGTTGCACACAAATGCCGCAAGCACGCGGTCTCAAGCCTAGCTGTGAAAATAGGTAGCTTTGAGGGAGATTTGAAACCATTGGAGGGGCTGAAATGAAGTCCCTGGCTTCAGATAATTAAATGTCCCCCCACCCCCACCCCATTCAGGGTAGGTGAAACCATATCAGTTGTCTTTGGAAAGCTCAAATAAGTGGGCATGCCAACAATAAATCCATTTTTAGTTATGCTGGCTAAGAGCCATCGATATTCCTTCTTCCATGTATTTGTCTAACCCCATTAAAAAAAAAATAGCTTACCTAAGCCAGTAGCTATCACACTGCTAGTAGTAGCAATGTGCAGTCCACAGAGCTAAACGCGCATTGCTTGGAATGCTTCCTTTTGCCTGCATATGCTCACGCCTCTCCAATCCATTGTACTATTGCTACATTTCTGAACCGGGAAATGCTACAGGTCAAAGGAAGGACCTTTTCACATAGCACAGAAGTAAACTATGGAATTCACTACCACAAGGTGTAGTGATGCCTGCCAATTGGGATGGCTTTAAAAGCGGGTTAGACAAACTCCTGGAGGAGAAGGCTATCAGTGGCTACTAGTCCTGATGGCTCTATGCTCCCTCCAGTATCATAGGCAGTATGCCTGTGTACACCAGTGGCTGGGGAACATGGGCAGGAGGGTGCTGCTGCGCTCCTGTCCTGCTTGTGGGTTTCCCGTGGGCAGCTGGTTGGCCACTGTGTGAACAGAAGGCTGGGCTAGATGGTCTGATCCAGCAGGGCTCTTAACTCCAAACATCCCCAGCCAGTGGCCCTTTTTTCCTATTGCTGAATTTCTGCAACAGTGCAGCCGTGGTGATTTTGGCGCCAGGTGGGATGGAGCCCCCAGTGGGTCCCAGGAATTGGAAATTGTCCCCCTGGCCCTCCAAAGTTACCTACCCTTGCTTTAGCATGTATGTGCATCCATTGTCTTTCCCCCACTCGAGCCAGGCATCTTTCTGCTCAACTAAAAAGCCCCAAATGTTGTAGCCTTTCCAATGCTAGGAAAGCTTTTTGTGAACCGCCCAGAGAGCTTTGGCTATTGGGCGGTATAGAAATGGAATGGAATGGAATGGAATGGAATGAATGAATGAATGAATGAATAAATAAATAAATAAATAAGTAAATGCTGCACTGACCACCTGATCATTTTGCTTTCACCCTTTTCTGCACTGTTTCTGATGCTCTTTCTGAGATGGTGTGGTCCAGATTTGGCCGCACCCTACCTTTGTATTACAGCATTACAGCAACAGTAATAAAATGTCTATTTTCAGTCCCTTCCCTAAAGATCCCTAGCATGAAAGTTGCCTGTTTCTACAACAGCTTCATGCTGGGTCTGCATTTCCTTCGAGCTGCCCAAGGTCCCTTTCATGGTCAGTCACACCACCCACTCAGATCCCATCAGCTTGCATGTTGTTAAGCTGCACTGGTTACCAGTGTGTTTCCAAGGCCAGTTTAAAGTGCTGCTTTTGACCTTTAAAGCCTGAAACGGTTTGGGACCAAGTTACTTAAAGCACCACCTTCACCCATATCAGCCTGCCCACACTTTACGATTAGAAAGAGGGGACCTTCTCATTTGCCTACCCGTGAGAGCAGTCAGGTGGGTGACCACATGTGAGAGGGCCTTCTCGGCAGTGGCCCCACATCTCTGGAGCAAGTTGCCATCGGAGGTCCACCATGCTCCATCATTGCAGGCTTTTAAGAAGGCCTTGAAAACGTATTATTTTACTGTGGCCTTCTCTTGATATGACTGCTGTTGTTGCTGGTTTTATTGCTGGTTTTTATTGTTATTTTTATTGGTATTTTATTGTTGGCTCATTGTTGTTATTTTTATTGGTATTTTACTGTCTTATCTTTTTATTGTTTTAATATTTAACTGTTTTAATGCATTTTATTGCTGTAAGCCGCCTCTGGAGGGCTTTTGCCCTGAAAGGTGGCCAATACATTTTTAAAATAAATAAAATGAAGTACATTTTGCCCCAAAGTTAGGGATGTACGAGAATCTCGTTTACGTTTGCCAAACATGTCAACAGGTTCCATTCGCAACCCCATACTCAGACAGGAGAGCATGTTCTCCCCAGATGCTCACAAATTACTGACCTTGCATTTGCACTTGAAAAATGTGCATTTTTAAAATGCGCATTTTCATGCTTTGCTCTATGTGGGGGGAATGCAGTTATTTGGTACACTTTTTTAAAAATGCACATTTTTCCAGTTCGAAATGCACACCTTTCCCACTCGATTAAAATGAAAAAGTGCAAATGAACATGGGAAACCCGGCAATGAGGTGTAGTGGTTAGAATGTTGGACTGGGAGTCAGGAGACCCGGTTCTAGTCCCCGCTCGACTATGGAAGCTCACTGGGTGATTTTGGGCCAGTCACAGAAGCTCAGCCTTCCTCACAGGGTGGTTGTTGTGAGGATAAAATGGAGAGGAGGAGGATTATGTACACTACCTTGGGTTCCTTAAGGAGGAAAAAATGGCGGGATATAAATGTAATAAATAAATAAATAAATAAAAGGTGGGGTTCAGATGATTTGGGCGAATGCAGAAATCACTTGTTTGCCTATCCCTAAGTGCCTCACTGAACCACATTAGCCATTTCAGTGCCCGCCCCCGCAGTTTGGAGAGATCCCTTTGGAGCTCTTTGCAATCCCTTCTTTCTTCTCCCCCAACCCTGTGTAATTTGCCCTCATCCGCGAACTTGCACCCCCTTTTACAGACTTTAGCCGATCCTTCTTTCGGCAACTCCCAGTGGAGGTGGCCGCATAAGGCGCTGCCCCCTGTGAGCCGCGTGTGCTGCAACCGGTTGCATGGGTCTGGCGGGCGGAGCGGGGCCTCTCCTGCAAGTGGCACGGATGTTGACATTCAGGGCAGATGTGGCTCCCTTCTCCAGCTACAGGGCAGCCAATCGGTGGCTTCAGGAGCTCGCGCGCTCGAACTGCATGATGCATGTGCCCCTGCCAGCTTTGCTATGCTGAGCCGAGCAGAGCGAGGGGCTCCAGAGGAGGCACGATGGGCAGGGCAGCGAGGAGGGGGAAACCAGGGGGCTGCGGGGAGGCGGGCGGATGCCTGCTTCTGTTTTGTTGTCACCCGCTTTCCGCACGGTGGGGGCAGCTTGCCCGAATGCCCATGCAACAGCTGTTCTGTGGCCGGGTGCAGCTGAGAGGCGATGTGGCATGGGACTTCCTTTTGGTGAGGCCTGGGAAGTGGGAGAGGAGGAGTAGGAAAGGCGAGGCCTCCCCACTTTGGGAAGGGCGGGAGGAGCAAGGAGCATCCCCTGCTGGTCTACCTGGACTGGCAGTGGCTCCCTGCACCGCTTGCTACCCTGATGCCTTTAGCTGGAGCCCTGCTGGCGATTGCACCCGGGACCTTTGGCACGCAAAGCAGGGGCTCTGCCTCACAGCCACGGCCTGCCCCCTTTACTCCCATTCATCCCTTGATGACCCTACCCTCTTGATTTCCTTCCCTGTGTTCCCTCCCCACTGTTAACATTTAAACTGTAAGCTCCTTGGAACTGAGACCTGTCTGCCCGTTTTTCCCTTGCATGTGCCCCAGATGTGGATAGCCCCGTATAAACAATAGGGTCATGTCACGCTGCGGCTAAAGAGAGCTGAGTCAACTGGTACTATACCCTAGATGGTACGCATAGAATGGAACGAAATGCATCTTCCTCCCTGTCTCCCCCTGACTCCATTTCTTTTCCCCTTACGCTGCTGGTTCCCCTGTGTCAGTTTCCAGATTGTAGTCCCTCCAGGGCAGGGAGCTGTTGTACGTTTTGCCCTGCAGGCAGATGGTGCGATAGGAAGAAGAAGAAGGAGGAGGAGGAGGAGGAGGAGGAGAAGCTGCTGCTGCTTCCAAATCCCGGGAAGTACTAGTTCCCCTCTACTCAGCACTGGTTAGGCCTCATCTGGAGTACTGTGTCCAGTTCTGGGCACCACACTTTCAGAAGGATGCAGACAAACTGGAGAGGGTTCAGAGGAGGGCAACAAAGATGATCAGGGGACTGGAAACAAAGCCCTATGAAGAGAGACTGAAGAACTGGGCATGTTTAGCCTTGAGAAGAGAAGACTGAGGGAGACAGGATAGCTCTCTGCAAGTACTTGAAAGGCTGTCCCAGACAGGAAGGCCAGGATCTCTTCTCGATCATCCCAGAGTGCAGGACACAGAATAATGGGCTCAAGTGACAGGAAGCCAGATTCCGGCTGAACATCAGGAAAAACTTCCTGACTGTGAGAGCAATACGACAATGGAACCCATGACCTGGGGAGGTGGTGGGCTCTCCCACACTGGAGGCATTCAAGACGAGGCTGGGCAGCCACCTGTCAGGGATGCTCTGACTTGGATTCCTGCATTGAGCGGGGAGTTGGACTCGATGGCCTTGTAGGCCCCTTCCAACCCTACTCTTCTATGATTCTATGAGGAGGAGGAGGAGGAGGAGGAGGAGAAGCGTGGTGCTCCTGTTAAAGATTCCAGCCAGCCATACCCTCTTCCTGAGAATTCCATTCCATTCCCCTGCCCAGTTTTCCATGTGTCCCCCCCACCCACCGAGGGTCAGCCAGTTTTTCATGCTCACTAAGCACGCTCAATCTCCACTGGCCTGTTCTGAGGTTCTCCCCCCTTTTTAAACTTTCTCTTCCTAAAGATGTTTTTGTATTTCTGCCAGTCTTGCAGTTCCCCCAAGCCTGTTGATGCCTCCCTCACATGCGTGGGTGGTGCTGTTTTGGCTGCAGGAGCAACGGCACAAACATCCTGAACATTGGAAGTAGCAGGAGTGATGATAGTACTTAATCAGAATAAATAGTAGGCATTGATAAACTAATCAATACAGTTTGCATGTGGGCACAAACAATGCTTCTGAAGCAAAAAGCACACACTTCCTCCTTCTTCCTGATGATGATGGTGATGGTGATGTGTGCATGTTTCAAGCCTTGGTTTTCCCAACAGGGGAGGGGGCATGGTGTGACAACCAGGACACAGCTGCTGCTAATTTTCTGTAGCCACCTTGCATGTGTGATGATTAGAGGGAGCTCTGCCATCTTAGGCATCATCTGAGATCATAAATGAAATGGTGGGCAGAGTCCTAGTTCGTTTATTATTTATGTATTTATTTAAATATTTTTACCCCACTGCTCAGCCAACAAGGCTCCTGGAGTGGCTGACATGCAATCAGTAAAAGAGACAGCCCCTACCCATAGGCTTACAATCTGAAAAGACATGCAGCCCAGGAAGAAAAGATGGGGAGGGAAGAGGGAAAAATGAAGCAGTCTTTCAACAGGCCTGGGTAAATGGCCCACAACCCCTCTCATCTCCCTCAGTACAGCCTCTGAACAGTTGAGTGCAGGGCAAGAAGGTAGCTTTCCAGATGTTTTGGACTTTGATTCCCACAGGCCCCCGCCTGCATGGCCAATGGTCTGGAATGCTGAGAACAATAGTCCAAAACATCAGTAGATCTACTTTCTGCCAATTCCTGGTTTCGTTATTTTGAGCACTGAACTGAGATAGGGCAGAGAGTTATTCTGGATTAATTTATCCATAGTGCAAGGGTGTGTGATGTGGCATGCTCTTGAAACAGCAGCATGTATGATTGCCTGTGCATGGTACCATGAAAAGGGGCATGTGTGTGCGGATTCCAGGATCAGAGAGTAGTACTTCTCCCTAGAATACTAGAGCTGGGATCATCACATGAAGCTGCTTCTGGACAGACAAAAAACTAAAACGGCCCTTTTTCCCCGCAACACATAGTTAAAGTGTAGAATTCTCTGTGTCTCGGTGTGACTGGAGCCATTACTAGCTGAGCTTTAAAAAGGGATTAGACAAATTCATGGAGAAGGAGAGAAGGAGAATTTGCAGTGAGCCCTGACAGTGACCTGAAAACCTTCATGTCAAGAAGAAGTCTATCGCTGTAAAGTGACACACGTTGGGGCAAAAAATCCCAACTTCAAGTATAACCTGATGGGATCTGATCTAGCAGTGACCGACCAAGAAAGAGATCTTGGGGTTGTGGTGGACAGCTCAATAAAGAGGTCAGCCCAGTGTGCGGCTGCTGTGAAAAAGGCCAATTCTGTGTTGGGCATAATTAGGAAAGGAATTGAGAATAAAACTGCCAGCATCATACTGCCCCTATACAAATTTATGGTGCAGCCACACCTGGAATACTGCATACAGTTCTGGTCACTACACCTAAAAAAAGATATTGTAGAGCTGGAAAAGGTGCAGAAAAGGGCAACTAAAAGGGTCTGGAGCATCTCTCCTATCAGAGGAGGTTACAACAGCTGGGAATGCTTAGCTTGGAAAAAAGGAGGGTAAGGGGAGACATGATAGAGATGTACAAAATTATGCCTTTTGTACAAAATGTACAAAAATTATGCCTTTTTTACAAACTATGTACAAAAAATGGGGGACATTTTTCTCCTTCCCTTAAAATACTAGAACCTGGGGTCATCCTATGAAGCTGATTGGTGGGAGATTCAGGACAGATAAAAGGAAGGGCTTCTTCACACAGCTCAGAGTTAAACTATGGAATTCACTACCCCAGGAAGTAGTGATGGTCACCAATTTGGATGGCTTTAAAATGGGGTTGGACAAATTCCTAGAGGAAAAGGCTATCAATGTCAGGGTTGGATCTGAGCCCATAGAGTCCCAAAGTAGCTCTGATTCTGAGGAGGAGATAGAGTCCGTGGGAGAGGAACCCCCTCAGGTTTCAGAGGTGCAGCTGGAGGGGGAGCCCCCCCTGCTCACATTCCCGGGAGTGATCGTTACCCTGGCATGGAAAGGGAGGGGCAACTTGAGCTTTTAGACGCCAGGTGCAGGCTCAAGCGAGAGGTTGTGGGAGCCGAGCTGAGATGCTCAGCCCGTTTGGCTCCATGTCAGCAGCTGCGCCCTGAGGCCCCATGGGAAAGGAGGAGAATTTCCCCTCCCAGTCCTTAAGTTCAGAGAGTTGCCGTGCTTTTCTCCAAATGGAGACCAACTGACGTCCTAACCCTTAGAAACCCCTGGTAGGCTGTTCCTTTGTATTTCCTCTGAGTCTCAGGCAATTAGCATCTGTAAGCCTCATTAGGTTGAATGGAAATAAAGCTTTGGAAAGCAGCACTTTTGTCTGACTGTTGATTCTGGCTATTGGAGGTCTCAGAAGACCTACAGGGGAATTCCTGACAATCAATGGCTACTAGTCTTGATGGCTATGTGCTGTCTCCAGTACTAGAGGCAGTGAGACTATGTAGTTGCTGGGGAATCAGAGAAGCCCATTTCCTGGGTTCCTAAGGCTGCTCGAGTTGGCTGCTTTCCACCCCGCCCCGCCCTTGCTGGTGGCATGTCCCCAATTTCCTGCACCACCGTTGGAGCTCAGAGTTGCAATCCCATTGGAATTAGGGTTCAGACGCTTCCTTTGACACCAGTGGAAGCAGATGGTTGTGTGAATCAACACTGGCTGTCAGCCATATCCACAGGTAGCTCTCCTTTGATCGCGGCTTGCCCGGGTCTTTGTTATTTTTTTCAAAAAGCCGGCCCGGGACGTCAACAATGCCAATTCTTTCTCCACTGCATGGTTTCTGCAGGCTTCTGATTCTTCCCATCATTGTCCCAAGAAGCTAGAAAGGAGAGGCGTTCTGGGGCTGGCTTCCTTTCCTCATAGGTGGAAGGAAATGGAGCCCAGGTGACTTTCTGCCCCTTCACCTCCACGCCGTCCGAGCTGCACCCGGTTTCTGTTCACAGAACTTCTGAGCCCGGGGAACAGGGGGTTCCAGTTTGGAACCTTATTTTCCGAGCTTGTTTTCAGGGTTGCTTTTTTAACCATAAAAGCCCTGAACCACGTAAGATTGGGGTACAGAGCTGTTGTATGAGCCTACTCTGGATGTCCAGGGTCTTGGGCAGAGAAGGTTTTTTTCATCACCTGTTCCCTGATCCTTTTTGCTGGAGAGGCCAGGGATTACACTCCCGGCGTTCTGTATGTACAGCAGGGACATTGCCTCAGGGGCAATCTGTCTGAGGCATGTGCTGTTAGTGGGTGGGGCCAGAGCCAAAAGTGGGCAGGAGCACCCCTTTCTCTCTCTCTCTCTCTCTCTCTCTCTCTCTCTTTCTCTCTGCCATCCCCTTCTCTCTCTCTCTCTGGCATCCCCTTCGCATGCTCTCTCTCACTCTCTCTCTGGCGTCCCCTTTTCTCTCTCTCACTCTTTCTGCCATCCCCTTTTCTCTCTCTCTCTTCCACCCCACTCCCTCACTCTGCCACCCCTTCTGTCCCCTTCTTCTCCAGCCACTGGGTTGCCAGGGAAGGAGCAGATGGTTCTTGCAAGCGGTCTGTCTATTTCCTGACCCCATTTTTCCACCCTCCTTCACTCTCTCCAGGCTCCCCCTACCCATATGAAATGAGGCCAAGGGTTGCATGCAGCCCCCAGCCTACAGGTTGCCCACCCTGCCATAGAGGCTCAGTCCCGCAAATGAGATGCATTCATTTGCCAGCTCTTGCTGTTGACTGCTCTGCTGTTTTATTTATTGCTTTCGTAGTTCTTGGTTCTAGTTCCTGCATTGTACTGAGTATGGGGCTGTTCACACGTCACGCCAAGCCATGGTGGTGGCGAGCCACGCTGGGCAGGTGGCTATGCAAACAACCTACGGGCTCCATTTAGCCAATCAAGCTTCACAGAGTAGTTTATTTCACCTGCCCCCTCACCCTTCCTCCTCCTGTAGTCCTTCCACCCAGCCGGGCAGGTATCTCAGCTTCCTTTGCTGCAGGAATAGAGATCTTGTGAGAGGAGCAGAACGGCTGCAGCTCCATAACCCATGCTGGTGCGACAGTTGGCACGCTAACCCACCATAGGCAAAATAACCCTTACTGCAGAGCGTGGGTTCTGAGGGTGGCTTAATCAGGGGAACTCCCCACACGCGACACTCCAGCCCATCACAGGCAGCTCTATCTGCTTACCCGCCGTGGCCTAGCGTTATGTCCGAGCCCAGCCTATGGGTTATTATTTTGTTCTTATTGCAGTTTTATTGTCTATCACCCAAGCATCTGGTCAAGAGATACAAATTGATGTACCAGGCTATCAAATAAATGTATCAATTATAAACTTATCAACAAAATATTGGCTGCAGCTCGCTCATTTTCACGGTTGACCTTGACTTTTATTTATTTTAAATGTTATATACCTCCCTTTGCTCATGTTTCCAGGATGGTTTTATATAATAAAACACAATAAAATACAAAAATACTTTTATGGTTTAATTTGTTTTCATTTCCTCTTTATGGAACTTCAATTGCTCTGTACAATGCCTTGAGTACTTCTGCAGAAGATCGATTCATAAACATTTGAAACAAATGGCAGATCTTAGCAAGAACATAGATGAGAGCGACTTGGAGGATATGCAAACTGCAACTAAACATGCTGAGTACTGAAAAGACTGAAAGGAGAAAGTGTTTCTTTCTGTTTGGCTTTAGTTTATGGGGAGAAGGTGATTAAGAAGGGGCATGAGAGAGGGCTGTAAAATTATGGTGGAGTGCCGGGAAATGTGTTGCCCTCTCAATACAAGAACTCAGGGGTCACCCAGTGAAAACTGGTTTAAATCAGGTTCAGGAGAAACAAAAAGAGAATACTTAATGCTGTGTGTATTTAATTTGAGGAACGCACTTCCACAAGATGTGGCGAGAAACACTGGATTAAATGATTTTAAAAAGAAATGAGATAAATGAATGAAAGGTGGGGAGTTGGGAGTCCCTAGTTTAGGAGGGAATTCAGTAGCCGGGTCAGATAGGGCTGAGGCAGTTGAGAGTCCCAACAAGGTCTGGCAGGCCGGAGTTTCGCCTCTTGTGACGCACCCGAAGTCAGGAGTGTTGAGCCTTTTTCACCCGGAGGGCCCAAATGTGATTTCAGAGATGCTCTCGGGGGCCACGCTCCAGGGCTGGGTGGGCCAAAGACCAGGGGGCAGGGCCAAAATATAAAAAAATACCAGCATATTGTAGCGTAAAGTAACTCAGCCGCAGGAGAGGCGTTTTAGGACAGCCCAAAAGTCGGGAAGCCGCCATGCGATTGCTGGCTGAGGAAGAGGGGCCGGGGCCTGATCTGGCCTGCAAGGTCGAGATTCATCATCCTAAGTTAGAGGACAAGCATCAGCTGCAGTCGGTCCTGTCCCATTAACCCTAACCTCTCCAGAATGCCCAGCACAATCTCATGCCACCAAACTACCCAAATTGCCATCCGCCAAGCCACATCCAGCCCCACCAGCCACGTGTCTCCTGTTTCTCCTGCCTGCCTGAGCGTCCAAAAACGGGGGTGTGTGTCGAGTACCTGGCAGCCACCGATACATGGCTAGCATTGAAACGTAACCCTGGCATGCTTCTTCCTGACCCTGTCCCCAAGAGATGCTGTCCATGGCCGTTCGGCCCTCTCCAAAAGTGCGGGATGAATGGTGGAGGTACTGTGTCGGACCATTAGGAGAGGAGACTTTGCTGATCCTTCCTTCCTTTCTTCCTTCCTCTAGATCCCATCTAATGCCGAGGCTGAAAGAATCGCGCTCCCACGAGTCACTGCTCAGTCCAAGTAGCGCGGTGGAAGCCCTGGATCTCAGCATGGAGGAGGAAGTGGTCATTAAGCCTGTGCACAGCAGCATCCTGGGGCAGGATTATTGCTTCGAGGTAAGCAGCATGTAATGGGGGGCCGCGGGGTGCTTGCTTGTTACCGTGGGAAGCAGGATGCGGGTCTAGGAATGGGATGGGGGAGAAATTTGCCTGGTTCTCATTTTAATGCAGACGTACCGAATGTCACACTGTTGGACCAGTACGCAAACTGAAACTCCGTTGTCCTTCGCAATTCTCACTGCCCCGGATTTTTCAATAGAGTTGAACTGCAATGGAGTATGTTAAGAGGAAGTGTGCATGCACAAATGCGTATCTTCGTGAAAACAGTGTTAATATATGTGTTGTATTAGAAAGATTGCCTGCCCAAACATGTGCATATTAGGCAAAACTGCATACAGCAATGTATGTTTTAGGGGAAATGAGCGCACAAATGTGTAGGAATTTTCATGCAAACTATTTTTTTTTTTAACACTCAGTGTCTGGGACAAACCAGATGTAAGGTTGGGAAAGTGAGACTCTGACCTGGTTCGCACAGCATGACAAGCCAGAGCACGGGTTGAGTATGAGTTGAGTGTGGGTCGTCATTGAACCAAGGGTTGTTGAATCGTGGGTTGTTGAATCATGGGTTGCTGTGTTGTGTGAACCCAACCACGCTAACAAGCCATGGTTTTGTTAACCATGAAGAACCCATGGTTTGTTGGTGGGTTGTGAACTGTGGGTTGTTCAGGTTAACCATGGTTTGTTAGTGCAGCTGGGTTCACACAACACAGCAACCCACGATTCAGCGGCAGCCCACACTCAACCCATGCTCTGGCTTGTCGTGTTGTGTAAACCCAGCCACTGAGAGAAACAGAAATTGACAGATGAAACCATCCCTAGATTAGATAGGACTTTGGCAGTGGGGAATGGAGCCTCCATGTTCAGAAGCAGACCACCTGAGAGTATGAAGTGCTGGAGATGTGAAACCAGGGAGGGCTATTCCTTTCCTGCCCTCCTTGTCGGCTTCCCAGAGTCAGGATCCTGATTAGATGGGACATTGGTTTGAACCAACGGGACTGTTCGTGTTCTTATGGTCTAGAACAGCCTTTACCAACCAGATGCTTTCCAGATGTGTTGGACTACAACTCCAGAATCCCTGGCATGGGATGATGGGAGTTTAATACCTCCTGTTTCCGTGGCTGAAGGAGGCTTTGGTTTCTTTCCTTTGTGGTGCTTGCCTTAGCCTCACCTCTCCTTGGTTCAGTGCACCCATTTAGCCCTGAATAAGAGCACGTACAGAATGCCAATTTAATTAATCATTCGGTGGCATTTAAAACAGACCACTTAATAGCAGCCGCTGGGTGTTATGTTTTGCTGTGCTTTTGCTGTTGAAACGACCAGCAGGTGGGTTATTTTTGAAAGCAAAGGAGGGAGAGATTTTCGGATGAACAGAGACTGAAATGGAAGGATCTTTTTCAAAAGAAAAGATTGGCATAGGGTCACGCCAGGATGCCGTCTGCCCAGCAATCGCAAGGACGCTCAGAAAATAAAGATCATTTCTTTCTTTCTTTCTTTCTTTCTTTCTTTCTTTCTTTCTCTCTCTCTCTCTCTCTCTCTCTCTCTCAATCTCTCTGGTAAATTACACCACCTTGATTGTGTCGCACTCAAGGAAGACAAAATGGAGCTGGGTGAAAGATAGATTTGATAGATAGACAGACACCCTTTGATCCGGAGCTGTTTACCAGTTTTACTCCACACACGAAGGCAAAACAGGGTGCTTGGAGGACACAGGAAAATACTGAAATTATATGCTTGTAAACTGGGGTGGGGTGGGCCTGGCGTTTTGCTTGCAAGTGCAACTGATTAAGGGGCGCTGTAAAAGTGGGGGCGGGGGGAAGGGATGCAGATGTAATTGCACTTCTGAAAAGGGCCATGGGAGAAGTTAAGTGGGCGGCTTCAATCCAGCCTGTGTGCGCAAGAAATCAGTTTGCGTGCCTGCTTGGTTGCGTATTGGGGCCGCAGCATGCGCCCTCACGACCAGGAGCTGCTCCCAGGGAGGTTTTTCAGCTTCCTGCATTGGCACTGTGGAAAGATTATTCTGGGGGTATCTGAGGCAAAAGGAAGCACAGTTATCATTGCACCTTTCACACTATAAAGTTGCTAGTCCTCATGATGGGGCAGCAACCTGGGGCCCTCCAGATATTGGTTTTGGACCACAACCCCCAGAATCTCTGACCATTGGCTATGCTGGCTTGGGGTGATGGGAGTTGTAGTTTAAAACATCTGGAGGGCACCAGGTTGCCCGCTGCTGCCATATGGTATAGAGAGAAACTTTGGCAGGGTGAGAGGAAGTGTGAAATTCCAGCTACTGGTGGTCAGGAAATGGGACATTCAGTGCTCTGCGCTGAATTCAGTGTTGCTAGCAGACACTGAATAAATTTATGCAAAATAAGGAGAGTGGCATATATTTGCTTCCCTTATTGAGGATGCAGAATTTAAGCGATGACCCAGATCCGGGCTACCCTCTTTTTCTTCCAGTGTTGGAAGGCTAAAGTGCGTTTTCCAGCCTTTGCTTACATGGATTCCATATTGTGACCCAGATATTGTCACAATTTCTCTTCTCCCTTTTTACCCAAAATGCAGCTGTGACTATTACCTTTATAAACACACACACACTTCACACACATGCGCCTCAGTGATTTAGGTGGGCAGGCACGCGCCGATTCGTTACCTTGCCAGAAGCTAAATTAAGACACAGCAATTTTTTATGTTTTTTTTTTAATCCAGCTGCGTTCCCAGCTTGAGGGAAGCTAGCTGCGTTTCGGCGGGAGGCGTGCGTGATTGAACTCTGCCTTCCCGTGCATGCAGTGAGGCTCCCTAAAATGCCTGCTACTTTTCTCTGGGAGCGGTTTCAACCCTGGATTACCAAATCTCTTTCAAAATGACATTTCCTTTTGGGCCCCTTGCAAACGCTCCCTGTGGGTCTCCAGCACCCCCGGTTCCTCACCCTGCCCTCCCCTCCCTCGTTGGTTATTGGCACCGCGGAGTCTTTGGGGCTCTGTGGTTCTGCCTTGCTGCTTCGGGCCAACAGAAATGTGGGTTGAGGGAGGCATGTCAGTCTGGCTTAGCGTGGAGGGCAGAGAGCCCCCAAGCGTCACCATGTAGATTAGGATTTTTGAAAGCCAGGCTACTAGGGAAAAAACTGAAGGCAGATGAGATGGCAGACAGGAGACGTGACAATCTTCTGTTTGCTAAAAAGCATTGGAAAGTTGAGAAAATTGAACTGACATCCCGGAAAAGAGGCTCAGGCGAACAGCCATCAAGTTAGTCTGACCCACCCAAGCACTGAGAGAGGGTGTCGAAGGCGGGATTTGTGCTGGGGACCAGGCAGACAGGATTTGTGCTGGGGGATTGCCTGCTACCCATGCCTGCTAAGGACCTCTCCCATTTATTTTACTTTCCTTTCTGCCTTTTTTAAAAAGCAAGCCACTAGCCCCTAAGATTACAGAGAGGAAGGTGGAAATCGTTTAAGTTGGCATTGCACCTCCTGAAGTTTCAAAGATCACATCTTTTATTTATTTTCAGTATTTATCTACCACCCTTTGTCCCACTAGATTTCGAGGAGGAGTCACAGCAGCGTTTGAAACAGCACAGCACAGCACACCCAAAATCAGAGGTGCCCGTTGCCAAACTGATTACAAGTAGGATGGGATTCTCCCCACCCTTTAAATCGGGCGATGCAGAACCTCAAATAATGCCCACCTGGGGTCACAATCCGGCCTTCCGGGGTTTCCCAGGTGGCCGTGCTGCCTTCCCCCCAACTGCCAACCATTGGGTGGTTTCCTGGCCTTTGCACCTTTTCCCACCCATTCTGAAAGGTTGAAATGCCTCTTCGAAGGCACAGTGACCGTCCGTAAGAGCCGTAAGCCAAAATATGCTGCAACTTGGGGTACTTTGGCTCTACCCTTTTTTGACTTTGACCCCACCCACCACTGGAATGCGGCCCCCGAATGCTTCTCCGAAATGGCATTCAGCCCTCGGGCTAAAACAGCTCCCTGCCCACTTGAATTGTGCAGTTGGGGGCAGAGACGCCAGGCCATGTCAGTGTGTGGGCGTGCAACGCTAGGAAGGGGCCGTTAGTCTGGTTGACTGATGCATTGCGTGCATGGAGGCGGGGGGGGGCACCTTTGAGGGGAGGCCACCAGAAGCCAGATAGCATGGGTGGAGCAACCCTTTTTACAGCAAAGGCCCAGTTAGGCTGTCTGTGTTGCATCAACTGTGGCTCTCGGGATTATGCAAAACAAATACATGCAAATCTCCTGAATTGCACCATTTATCTGGGCTGCAGAAGATGAGTGCAGAATTGACATCTTTCTTTCCCATTATGACAGTCTTCCACAACGTGAGGCCTTCCAGATGTGTGGAGAGCCAGCTATGCTTGCTGGGGAGTTATAGGAGTTGTAGTCCACACATCCGGAGGGCCCCAGGTTAGGTAAGGCATCAACATCATCAATGTCCTCATCATCATTAACATTTCTGTACCGCCCCATAGCCAAAACTCTCTGGGCAGTTTACAAAGGTTAAAACATTAAAAGCACAGTATGCAAAATTTAAAATATAAAAAACACGCAGAGAGTATACACAAAGACAACATACATGATGAAAGGTGGCTCAGGACCGTGTCTTCTCTTCTGTAATATAATTAACATTCTGTGCCATGTTAATCCAAGAGAAGCTGAATTCTTGGGACCACTCTGAATGAAAAATTATTCAGATTTGCATGCTGTCTCTTGTCTTGCATAATTTGTAATGTTTTGCATAATCTTTTTTAAAAAAAATAATAATAACTGGAAAGGGGTTGAAACCCCACCCTCAGCCACAGGAGCACTTTTTCAGCCACCCCTGTCTGGCTTCAGAGATTTCAGCAAGCATTTCATATCCATAAGGGCTAAAAACATGAATGTTCTCGAAGAGGATAGCCCCAATTCTCAGGAAGGCAAATTCTGCGGCAGCACACTGTGGGTTTTTCTGTCCTCCTGCAGGCAATAGATCTGGTCTCTGCACGGGCGATCGGCCCTACCTGAGCAACAGCAGTGGCGGTCCTGTGGCAGAGATTTTGGGCCATGGTGTCAGGAAGAGAGTAGCTTTAAAACACTGCCTGGCTGGGCGGAGGGATTTGAATGCCAGCCACTGCAACTCACCAGAATGGTACTTCTAAAAGGGATATTTCTAAAACTGTGGACGCAAGCAAGTCAGCATACAGATCTCAGCAGGCTAGAACCTGATTGGCAGCGGATCCTGGAAGGAGAAGAGAAAATAGTCCACACGAGGTGTAACTGATGCATAGAATTAGATGCTACAAGAGGTGCTCATGGCTTTAAAGCGGGATTAGACATATTCATGGAAGAGGAGATCTGCAAGTGGCTATTAGTCATGATGGCGTGATAGAACCTCCATGTGCAGTGATAGTCTACAGGCTACTGGGAAGCAAGAGGAGGAGAAGATTCTTACCTTCGTGCCTGGCCTCTGGGCACGCTGGAGGCATCTCTTTGGCCCCTGTGGGAAGCACGGTGCTGAATTACATGGACCTTTGGTTGGATCCAGCAAAGCTCTCTTCTCTTATGTTCCAAACATCCAGGCCGGCAAGGGTGTGGTGAACCACCACACAGCTTCCAAGGGAGAGCAAGGAAAGGACTGTAGCTCAGTGGTGGAGCCCCTGCTTCTCATGCAGACGGTCGCAGTTTTGATCCCTGGCAGCATCTCCAGGTAGGGCTGGAAAAATTCCTGCTTGAAACCCTGGAGAGTCGTTGCTGCCAGTCCGTGTCGACAGTACTGGGTGAGATGGACCCAGGGTCTGACTCAGGATAAAGCAGCTTTTGATGTTCCTGTTTGATTCAGTCCTTTATTTAGAATCATGAGGACTAGAGTTTACTTTCTTTTTAGGGAAAGGACCATGGCTCAGTGGTAGAATATATGCTTTGCATGCAGAAAGCCCCAGGCTAGATCCCCTGCATCTCCAGGTAGGGCTGGAAAAACTCCTGCCTGAAACCCTGGAGAGCCGCTGCTGCCCGTCAGTGTTGACGGTATTGGGCTAGATAGACCCAGGGTCTGACTCACTAGAAGGCAGCTTCCCATGTTCTTATTTAAATTAGCACTTTATTCGGAACAATGAGGACTAGGATCTTATGGCATTTGCAGGGGAAGGGCCATAGCTCAGGGACAGAGCCCCTGCTTCGTACGCAGAAGGTCCCAGCTTCAATCTCCGGCATCAAGGCTCTTCCCCCGTCCCTCCCAGCTGCCTGGCCCCCACCCCACAGGCGAGCACCTGGCTCCACCTGGCCAATACAGGATGCGGCTGCAATGCCTGGCATCCGTGCCCCTTCTCTCCCCCAGCCCCACCATCCCCTCTGCCATCCTTGGGAGAGGTTGGACGCCACACATCAATAAGTAGGTCGGATTGCCGCAGCAGTGCCTGCCTTCCTTGCCCCCCCCCCCCCGGGAGAGCCCCTGTTTTTGGCAGGAAGCGCAAATTGCAGGGTAATTTTGCCTGGTGGAGGAAGCTACCCATCCATGGAACGAGGATAATGAGTGAAAACAAGTTACATTTGAGAAACTGATGATTCCACACCCCACACACGCGCATTAATTGAATTTTGCCCCAGTAAATTAATACCTATATTTATCCTCCCCCTTCTCCCATATCTTTCAAAGAAACATCCAGGTTTGATTACAGTTTTCCCTTTATTAGGGTCCCTGGCATTTGCACAGAGGCCTCAGCACCATCGAAAGCAGAGGTATAGAAAAGGGAACCCCAGGGCTGGAGCAAGTCCCCGACATGCAAAACCGGTGGCGTTTCATTTAGGGAAATAGGCGCCCGAACAGCGTGAGCCTGTGCTCGTTCATTCAGAAGAAAATCCCACCGTGTTCAGTAGGGTTTACTCCGGGGGTAAGGGTGAATGTACGATTGCAGCCTAACAGGGGATGCGAACAAGCTTTGCACAACTGCACAGTGTGGAGAAAGTGGGCAGAGAGACGCTTTTCTCCCTCTTTCCCTGCTCCTGCTCCCCTCCTTGCCGGGTCGGTGTCCTCCAACGAAGCGGACTCGTGTTCGCGCCAGCACCGTCAGAAATAACGAGGGCTTCACACCGTCGTTCGCTCACCCGTGGAACTCGCTGCCACGCAATACGGTGATGGCCGACAGCTTCCAAAGGATTAGACAGATTTGAAGAGGACAAGGGCTGGATCAGAAGTGGGGAACCTCTTTGGGCCCGAGGGCCAGATTGTCACCCTGGAAACCTCCCCAGGGCCACAAGTCAGCAGTGAGCGTGGCCAAAACCCAAAGTGGGCATGATCATCTCACTCACACACCAGTCACACAGACACGCACTATTCCTACATAGCAGGAGTGGGCAACTTGTAGCCCTCCAGACATTTTGGCCTACAACTCCCAGCAGCCTTAGCCAGCATGGCCCCTGGTGAAAGCTGATGGGAATTGTAGGCCAAACATCTGGAGGGTCACAAGTTGCCCACCCCTGATATTCCCTCACACAGACTCGCGCCCCTTTTCCGGCATCCCCTCCACAGCTTGTCTGTCCAGTTTGGCCAAGGACGGGGGAGGCATTTCTCAGCTCCCGTTCTCACCACTCAGCAATCTCCAGTGAGCTTTTCTTTGCCTGGGGATAGTGTGGGGAGGCTGCGGAAGAAGCTGGCATACCAGATGGGGAACCAGTGGTTACCCATGGCTGGACTGGATGGATCCACTTTGGTCTGAGATTCGGGACCGACAACAGAAGCAACTCCTTCACACACCGTGTCATTAACTTGTGGAACTCACCACCACAATACGATGCAAAGGCCACCAATGAAGCTGACTTGCAGAGAGGAGTGGAGTACTTCTCAGAGGGGAGGTCTGTCAATGGCTGCTAGCCACGAATGCCAGTTGTAGGGGAGTCAAAACAGCAGAAGGGGAGGGCCGTTTTCTTCATGGCCTGCTCACGGGCTTGAGGCAACTGGCTGGCCACTTGAGGAAGCTGGACTAGCTGGACTTTTTGGTCTAATCAAGCAGCGCGACTTACCGCGAGGTGTACCAAGCCAAAGCACCTGAGAATGTGCCCACGGAAGCCGGGGCTCGGGCGCAGCGAGGAGACAGACGGACCGGATGCCCTCATAGCTGCCAACCAAAGAAGATTTCCTAGCTGTCCAGAGTTGTCAGACGATGAGATGAATCCCAGAATGGCTTTCAAGGCCTGAGTAGAGGTGGGGGGGAAACGAGCCTGGTGCGCATCTGAACACGAACTGAATTGATTTGCGCTTCCAGCATGGATACGTGAACCCGAGCATAATTATCCTTCGGGGCGCTTCCGCACTTCTGAATTTTCCCATGCAGTTCTCTCTTTTTTAAGCCCACAGAAAGACCTATATTGCGGGGTAAATTGCTGGCAAGAATTGTGCATATTAAGGGGAAATATGTAGAAAATTGCCGCCGAGTTTTTGTGCTTACGAAATGTGGGCATATTTTTGTGAGGACGTAAATGTCCGCAAACTGATGTGGAAACAGGGTGGAACAAACTTGCACTTGTGGGACAGGCGGGGGTGGGTGGGTGGGAATGCACACATTGTGTGAAGCAAAGAGCACAGAGTCTTTCCATGCACTGGAATGACGCTCTGCAGGGGATGTGTGCCAGAGGTGTGTGTGAAGGTCCCCATTTCGACACAGGCTGGAGCAAACTTCCAGCTCCAGCCATGACAACCTGTGCTGGCTGAAAGCCAAGCGCCAGGGCTGGGGAGGGAGTGCAGTTAGTGTGACCTTCAGCCCGGCGCAACCGCAGGAGGGCCCTAATGGCTCCGAGCGCCCAGCAGGGGCTGCCAAGGCGATTTACTATGGCATCGCTCTGCCTGGACTGCAGAAGGCGGGGGGTGGGGGGCGTGGCTCCATTGCTTTCTAGGGAAGGACATCTGCGAACTGCATGGGATGGAGTTTGCGCTGAGCACCAGCTCCAAGCCAGCTGCAAGAGCCTCCCAGGAGCCTGGCGGGAAAAGCGGAGAGGCGGGGGCTTCTGCTGAACATGGGGTGGGTATCAGGGAGCAGGTCTTTTAAATGTATGCAGCAAGCTCAGCCACACAGAGGGCCAGGGAGAAGTCCCAGGGCCTTGTCCAAGATCTCTCCCAGTTGCAAATCCGGCCTCGGGGAAGGGGCGGAAGTGGAAAGGGGCATTTGCGCCCCTGGACACATTTCAGCTCTGAGTAAAGGTCTGGATCTCGGGGCGTGAGACCATTTGTTTTCCTCGGAGTGCATTGATGCCTTCCAGCGCTACACAGATGCAAACAAGGACGTGCTTTAATACCCCGATTGTCGAAACAAGAAAAGCAAAAATCGCTCCCTCCTCACTGTGCATTTCTGAAGGCTTGAAGCATCTCCAGTGCATGCTGGGAAACCCCCCCGCCTCCACGCGTTTGAAAGCCAGAGTGGCATTTGTTCATTGTGGGTGAAAGACACGTGGCGGAAGCAGATCCCTCCCTGCCGCTCAGAACACATCTCGGGAAGCTGCAGGGTGCGAAATAGCGAGCTGCGCACTGCAGGGCGCCTCACTGTACATGCACCTCACTGTACATGCACAGGCACTGATAGCGCGTGCGAACTAAGGGCAAGATGCATCCATCCCACCCTCCACCACTCAGAAGTACGTAACTTCTAGAACAGCTCCCCCCTCACAACTTGGCGCCCTCCAGATGTGTCAGACCACAACTCCCATCATCCAGTGATGGGTGATGGAAGGTATAGTCCAGCACATCTGGAAGGCACCAAGCTGGGGGAGGCTGTTCCAGAGAGACTCGGGGGAAGGAGTTGAGTCCTGAAGGAAAAGGGATAGTTTTTAACAAGATGTCCCGCCCGGGGGGTGGCGATAACATTGATGGGGCTTGACCAGGGACGACTGTCGGAGCAAGTTTTGCAAGTTTTGCTGAAGCAGCTAAATGAGGCCATGTGAGGTCAGTTCCTCAAAGGTGATCTGAGCAGGTTGCAGGGGACCAGAACGGCCAAGAGAACGAGGCTGGGGGCGTGTTGGGTCTGGAACAGGCAAAAGCAAAGCAAGGGACAGGATCTGTGAGCCACGTGTACAGAAAGGGAAGGCAAGGACAGCAACTAGTCACAGTGGAGAAAGGGACAGCAAGGCAAAGAGCCGGTCAAGCTACTAGGGCCCAGTGAGGTCTGTATCCCTAGTGAATGTGGGAGACACAACAACCAACCCCACCCACAAGCACCCTGCTTGTAGCTCCTCTTGAACGGGAACGGTTTCTTCTCGACCTCTGGACTGTCACAAGTGCCGTGGTTCTGCTGCAAGCGCGCATTGCCGGGCTGCAGTCCCCAGTGCAAATGCCGGCAGCAGAAGTGACCTTTAGTCGCTGGTGGAGAAAGTCACAATCATGGACTAGTACTGGCAGTTCTAGCAAAAATAACTACCCCTACTTCGAGTTGCCAGATGTTGAAACATGGGTTTGGGGTCTCTCTCTGGGATTTCCACCGGCTCTCCTCTTTTGCACCACTGTGGCGATTTGATGTGCAGCGTCTGGCACCCTCTTGCCTTCTTTGCTTGAGCAACCGAACCCTGGGGTCTCCAGTGGGGTTCCTGTGGACACTGCTGTGCCCGCAGACACCTCCCATGGTGCCCGCCACTCTCCCTGTCCCTCCTGGCTTTTATTTTATTTCTTACGCTTTGTTTTTAAATTCCGTTAATAAAAAAAAAAACCTGGTAGGCTGGCGTGCCACCAAGCGAAGCACCACCCTTCAGCACCATCTTTATTTGGGTTCAGTGAGTGGTTCTGTGTTTTGGAGCTCAGGCACAACCCCCACCCCCACTTTGGACCAAGTTTCATGGGCGGGTTAGTTTTCGTTTAGTCTCCCCGGGGTGCCTACTGGGGAACGCAGGTTTTGTGAGCAGCCCTGCCCCCACCGTGGCATCCATTGTATGGATGGGCAAGCTGCCGCGCCATGGCAGCCCTTTGTGAGAATGCCCACGACTGCCTCTCAAAATTCCCAGTGTGCCCACTGAGCCCTCGAGGGCTGGGGAGCCCTGCCCTAACTCATCTGAGCGGCATGGGTTTCCCACCCTCTCTTTCCTTGTGCAGATGAGAACGCCGTCTTCCTGGCCAGACCCAAGGCCCCCTTGGTCCGGCATTCCGTTTCCAGCCAGATGCCTCCGGACTCTCACAAGCGCAGTGGAGCGATGGCCGCCTCCTGTGGATCAGAGTGGATCCATCATCTCCAGGGACAGGGGCCGCATGCTGGGGGCAAACAGGAGAGGAGACCCATCCCTTATTCGTCTTCCTACTGAGCTTCAGGGAGGCACCTGGCTTGGTCACTGCTGGGCTCACCTTCGTTCACTGGAAACGCCGCCGCCTCTTTCACCAGATCTGAGGCAGGGCACGGAGCCTCTCTCCGCCTGAGGGCCGAAATCCGCTTCGGAAACGCTCACTGGGGCCACGTTCTGGGGTGGGCAGGGCTGGTGTTGCCAAGAGGCAACGGTTCTTCCTGGAACTCGGAATACAGTGAACACCCCAGTGGGTGAAGGAGGCTGAAGGTTTTACAGAGCAAGAATAAAATGGTGCAGCAGAACAGCAAAACACAACGATTGCCGCAAGGACCCTCAACGCCAGATCACTAGCTTTGCCGGGAACGCGACCTGCCTGGCCACGGAAGGCACTCCGATAACAGCCTGGTGCGCAGCACCTTTCCCGACCCGCCGGCTTGAGCCCCACCCTGGGAGTCTCTCTCAGGGATCAGACATACTATTCTGCTCCTAGGAATCCCACACCTACCCTGGCCGTACGCCAAGAATGTCGGGCGCGCGCACACGCCCTTGCAGAGGCAGAGGAGCGGGCCAGCAGAGTCTCCTGCCAAGGGGCCAGCCGTGCGATCTCGCCGGAAGCGCCTCAGGTTTTCCGTCTCGAGCCGATAACTGACTCTGCGACCCAACAGGAAGGAGAAGCGTTGCTTGACTGGAGGCGACAGGCCCAACCGGACGCCCAGGCGCAGGAAGAGCAATGGCTGTGCACCACTAGCGCCTGGAATGGCCGCTGTCTTCCGCATTTCCACCGCAGGGCCAAAGGGCCCAAGGACCCGCCTAGTTTAGCTCAGAGCTCTTGCTGTCAGTCACTCAGCCATCACAGAGGCATTTCAGCCTTTTAGAATGGGGCAGGGGGACTCACAAAGCCGGGAAACCCTCGAACGATTGGTAGTCAGGGCAAAGGGGGCAGGGCCAGGGGAAAGTGTGGGCCTTCTGGGGAAGCCAAGAGGGCTGGATCGGACCCGCAGGCCTGAGGCTGCCCCACCCTGCTCCCTTTTGGTGAGGCCTGGGAAGCAGGGGGGTGAAAGGCCCCTCTGCTTTGGGAAGGGTGGGCGGAGAGGAGAAGCATCCCCCGGAGTCCCACCTCTTTGCTCCTCATCTTAGGAGATCTTGCAAAAGCAGCCTTCCCCACTCTGGTGCCCTCCAGAGTGCTGGGCTGGGACTCCTATCAGTCCTGGGGATGACGGGAGTTGCAATCCAACACATCTGGGGGCCGCACAGTTGAGAAGTTGTTCTACCCAGACTGGCAGTGGCTCCCCACACCGCTTGCTAACCTGGTGCTTTTAGCCAGAGCTCTGCTGGCAATTGCACCCAAGACCTTTGGCACGCAAAGCAGAGGCTCTGCCCCGGAGCCACGGCCTGCCCCCTTTACTCCCATTCATCCCTTGATGACCCTACCCTCTTGCTTTCCTTCCTTGTGTTCCCCCCCCACTGTTGAAATTTAAACTAAGCTCCTTGTTACTGAGACCTGTCTGCCCATTTTCCCCCTGCATGTGCTGTGGCCAAGTGCCCTGGACGTGAATAGCCCCATATAAATAATAGGGCCATATCGCATTGTGGCCAGGGATGTCTGTTAATGGGAAATCTGTCTCTTTTGGGGCTCGCTGGGCTTCCACGGTGTGCTCAACTTGGCTTGCTTTTGTGAGCCGAGCCATGCAGTTTCCCCCAGTTCTGGGGACTTTTAACACATTTGGGGGGTCTCCGCTGTAATTTGTGCAAATAGAGATTTGCGCAAATTGCACCCACAAACTGTGCAAACTCACACATTTTTGCACACGTTTTGGCTGTGGCTCGTGCAAATTTGCATGATTTGGGCAGATTGTGGCTGTAATTTGCGCAAATTATGCAAATTTGCACAATACAGTCGACAGTTGTGCAAATTTTTTTTGCACAAGAAGTGATAACTTCGGAAATCTTGCCAGCTGGCCTGACTCATTGCACACCTACTTGGGCCAGCTGGCAGAAGATGGAACAGAGTCCGGGGGCCAAGCTGACAAAAGCTGGTCGAGCTCCACCCCGCAAAGAGATTCTTCCGACATCCCTCGTCCTGGCTAAAGAAAGCTGAGTCGATTAAGGGATTTACTCATACTGTGCACTAGAATGCGTACGTGGAACCAGACGAGATGCAGAGGGCTGGATTTGGCCTGCAGGCCTGAGGTTGCGGAACCCTGCTCGAAGGCCAACTCTGTTGATGAGAAACTCTCCCTGCCTTTTTCTCTCCCCCTCCAGGTGACAACTTCATCCGGCAGCAAGTGCTTTTCCTGCCGCTCTGCTGCAGAGCGGGACAAGTGGATGGAGAATCTCCGCCGTGCCGTGCACCCGAACAAGGTAGTATCTGCCGCAGCTTTTGCAGAGGCGTTCTCCGCGCGTCGGCTGCGTTGCTCTCTTCCTCTGTTTTCTAAGCCCAGCGGTCTCTACGGTCGTGGGAGGGAAACCAGCGGGAGGGGGCACCGAGTGCACAAGCGAAGAGAGGAGCCGTCGGGGCAGCTATAAAAACACAACTTATGTGTAATCCATTAACGATTCATTAATGAGCCGATGGTAAAACAAAACACCTCACTGCTTAAATATATATATATAAAAACGTAGGTGTATCATAGCCAGGAATGTAAATAGTAAGTATAAAATAATGCAGCCTGCATAACGGGACGTTACTGAGCAACTAAATATTATAAGAACGCAACATGAATGGAACTGTCAGTTTCCGGCAGTGGCTCGAATAGATAAATTAATGGATAGGGTGCGCAATAGAAATTAATGTATTTTGCATGCTTTTTTTTTTTTATACAGCAACTGTTTACCCCTTTCTGGAACAACTATTTTGAACTCAAGTTGGATCATTATGTATTTTGTTTTTGAAATTATAATAATAACTAAAAATGATCCCCCCAAACTGAATGCAACTGTCGGCCTGATCCTGTACATGCTTACTTGGAAGTAAGTTCCATTGGGATAAGTAGAGCTTACTCCCAAGTAAAGTGTGCACGATTGCTGCTGAACAGTGCAATCTTCTATGTGTCTACTCAGAAGTAAGACCCGCTGCAATCACTTTGCATAGCTCACAGGTAAATGTCTGTAGGACTGTGGGCTGTATCCATTTTCCCTTTAAAGAACACCAAGAATATCATAAATTCCAGCTATAACAAAATGCGATGCCTATTTTTTAAGTGTGAGTTTTTATTATTGTATCGTTAATGGGTTGTACATAAATTTTGCTTTTTTGGGTGCCCCTGAGGAAGAGACACAGGGCTTAACATGCAGCAGGTGAATAGATCGCCATCTGCATGTCTTGAGGAGTCTCAGAAACAGCCATCTCTTCCAGCCTTCTCCAACCTGGCGCCCTCCAGGCGTGATGGGCTTCAGCTCCCAGAATTCCTGGCCAGTGGCTGAAGGATTGGCCATGCTGGAGGATCTGTCAGATGTCACTTCTGAGTTCCACAAATTATTTTTAAAATAATTTAAACTATTAAAATACCCCTAAATATTCATTACATGGATTTTACTGGCGGCGCTGATAATACTAACAATAGATGGGAGACAGAAAGTTTGTTGTTGTTTTGAAAGAGAGTTTCTGGTTTACCGTATGTAGTGAACGCTTCTCCTGCTTTTAGCTGCGGTCAACAGATAGTTCAGGTTTTTTGTTTTTAGAAAGGCCTATCAAACTTGTTTGGCCACATGTGTTGAAGTGCCCATGTTTCTTTTTATCTCACCATTGCCTCCGGCCAGCGGGATGACAGAGATGCACGTCTGTGCCGTGGGAAGTGAAGCCTGTCTCACACTACGTTCAGGTTGCGAAGAGAAAAATTATTGCCTGCAGGGGTGACGAGACCTGGGCAACTTCCTGTCTGACAGGAAGTCTCCTCCTCCCCGCCACCATGTTGGATCTTGCCAGTCTTAAGGAAGGCCTCCCCCGCTTTTGCAGCAGGGGTTGCAGATGTCTTTCACCCAAGAGCTGGATTCCATTTCGGAGAAGCTCTCGGGGGCCGCATCCCAGTGGTGGGTCAGAGGTGAAGGAGGTGGGGCCTCATAGACAAGCGATACCGGCATCTCATAGCTTAAAGCTCAGTAACTTAGGAGAGGAATTTCATCCTTTCAGAATGGGGAAAAGATACAGCATAACAGCCAGGAAACCACCAAATGGGGAAAGGGGTGGCGGCCAGGGGGAAGGGGCGTGGCCTTCTGGGGAACCTGAGGTGTGGCAGATTTGCTCCCGGGGCCTGAAGTTTCCCACCCCTGCTTTACAGTCATCCCTCCCCCCACCCCTGCCACCTCCAATCTGGCAGGGTGAATTTTCTTTGAGTGGTTTCGCACTACATCACCTCACCCCAGGTGGCTGCATTTCTTCCAAATTTTCCCAACAATATGGAACCCATCCCAGCCCTGGGGCATCACGGGGGGAAAGGACACAGTGGCATCCCACTGCTCAAGCCCAGTGGAGACGGGGGAGACATTGAGAGGGGGAACCTCCTTGTCGGCCAGAGGCCTTCCTGTACAAGCTGCCCTCATCTATGCTACAGTTTTTCCTCTTCATTTTGAGATTCCCCTGGCAGCCAAATTGGAAATGGTGCATTTAAAAAAAAATGGAGCTGGATGGAGGGGGACTGTTTTATTGGCCTCCTTTCTTCTTGTAATTGGTGCCAGTGAAGCAAGAAAGCACCGTGGTATTTGGAAAATGAACATAAGCAGGGGTTATTATGCAAATTCCCAAGAGCTGGTAATGTCCTTAAAGTAAAAAATGTAATTAAGAATTGGTTTCTGTTCTAATGCCTTCCAATAATGAAGCCGTTCGTTCTTCCATTTTTGCGCCGGGTAATTGCTTTTCTTCCCGCCCGCCCCCTGACACTCTCCCCTTGACCTTTTTCGTTGTTTGGTGTCTGTCCCTCTTCTCTAGGACAACAGCCGGCGAATCGAGAACATGCTCAAATTGTGGATTATCGAAGCCAAAGACCTGCCAGCGAAGAAGAAGTATTTGTGCGAACTCTGCTTGGACGAGGTCCTCTATGCCCGGACGACGTGCAAGTTGAAAACGGACAATGTCTTCTGGGGGGAGCACTTTGAGTTCAACAACCTCCCATCTCTCCGGAGCATGACCATCCACTTGTACAAGGAGACGGACAAGAAGAAGAAGAAGGACAAGACCAACTTCATTGGGCTGGTCAGCATCCCGGCGGGCTCAGTGACGGGCCGGCAGTTCGTGGAGAAGTGGTACCCTGTGGTAACACCCAACCCCAGCAAGGGCAAGGCCGGGGGGCCCATGATCCGCATCAAGTCACGCTACCAAACCATGAGCATCCTGCCCATGGAGATGTACAAAGAGTTTGCTGAGTACATCACCAACAACTACATGGTCCTTTGCTCGGTGCTGGAGCCGATGCTGAGCGTCAAGAACAAGGAGGAGATGGCCTCGGCACTGGTTCACATCCTCCAGAGCACAGGGAAGGCCAAGGTAAGGCCCTCGGTGTCGAGGGAGGGGATCGCGGTTGTAGCTCCAGTCAACTGTCCTTGGCCGCATCTAGGATCTTGGTGTGACCCCCTTTTGTGCGTTGTTCCAAGTCCTTGTTTGATTCTGGACCAGCCTCCCTCAACCTGGTGCCTTGGAGGTGTGTTGGACTACACCTCCCATCATCCCCAAGATGGTGGGAGTTGTGGTCCAACGTGCCTCCAGGCACCAGGCTGTGAGAGGGCATTCTAGAATGTTTTGCCAGTATAGAGAAAGTGGATTCAGATAAACATCCACCACCCCTCTCATCTCCTTCAGAAGAACACATTTCTACTTGTGGGAGGGCTGTAGCTCAGTGGTAGAGCACCTGCTTTGTATGCGGAAGGTTCCAGATTCAGTCCCCAGCATCTCCAGCTTGAAGCAACACAGGAAGAAGAGCTGGGGAAAACTTCACTCAGCCTGAGATCTTGTTCGTCGGAGTTAACACTTTGGGGCAAGATGGACCAGTATTAGGCAAAGTCCTAGGCTCATATAGGTAATCTCCGAGCTGCTTAATTCAGTCTCTCAACTGCATACACCAAAATAAACCACCCACAAAAAAGTGTATAGCTAGCCCTTCTACCCACGGCACACTGGCATGACAAATTTGTGGCTGAAAAAAGAACCAAATTTGATCAAAGCTTCCCTGCTGGTCGCCTGGAGGCAAAATTTGTGCACCCCAGGCGATCACATAAGTGGCAGCTTGCGAGCCATTTCTTTTTCCCTTCCCATTTCTTTTTTCCTTTCGTGTCATGACGGCTAGATTGTAAGCCTGCTATCGGGGACTGTGCTGTTGTTTTTAACTGTCCTTTGCTTCCTCGGTCCCCATTTTCTCAGACACAAAAGTCAGGCCTGCCAGGAGGAATGCGGTTGCCCCCCAATAACTGTCCTTGGAAGTCTCATTGGATGAGTTCTGTTTGCGTTTAGCATTTGATGGTGTATTATTGCTTGGCCCGTCTGGTTTGCCTTTTTAGTCCCGGTGATCAAACATGTTGTCCATTAAAGCATCAATTAGACAAAAGTAGGGGCCGGGAGGAGAAAGCCATTATCCAGTCAGTTATCGACTCTCTGTGCAAGTTGCTTCATGCTAATTGAACCTCTCCTTGACACGTTTCTTCCAGGACAAATACCTGGGTTATGTTTAGGGCTCGTGGGGGGCAGGGGATGTGAGCAGGCCCATTCTTCCAGCAGGCAGGACAGCCAAATCAGCACCTGAGTGACAGCTCGGTCTGACTGGGAATTCGACCCACAAGTCAGCAGCTTACTGGGTACAGGAGGCCCCCATGTGGATGTTGCAGTACTGCCCTCCGGCCATCTTTGGTGGCAGCGCTGCTGTGCACTGCCAGAGCCCCGAGTTCGAGTCTGTCCCTGCTGCGTTGTTGTGCCTTAGGGCGCAACCCTAAAAATGCAAAGGGTTGCACCCTTAATTTCCGGAAGAGGCACCAGAGGTCCAGCCTGCCTGAGTTGAAGGGAAGCCCTTTCTTCTAAGAGGCTAGCTGTGGCTTTTACTTGCCAGTGAGAGGAAGGCATTCTGCACAAGCACGGTGGTCCTCTTGTGCGTAATGCTTTGCATTTACCAGTCCCTCACATTGGAAATCAAAGCTGCACTCAAACCGGATGGCTTCAATTAAGTTCCAGGGTGGATGGTCACACAGGAAGGGATAAAGGCTCCCAAAAACCCGGGCTGGGTGCATAAAATGGACACCTGACGTGCCTGGCGTCTGGAGGAGAGCTCCCCACACCTTTATGGAGCTCCTGCTGATGCAGAGTTTCCTCCACATACTGGGCCCAGGTGTATCCCTGTTGTACAAGTAACCTAAGGGACATGATACGATCTGAGAGCTGCACCCCAGGAGTCCGGATGATGGCAGTGTTTCTGTCGTACTTCCTGCACCTTGTCTCAGCAGTCCTTGCAACAGCCCTGCAAGGTAGGCTGGTGTGATTATCACTTTATCAGGGACAGGAGCCTGAGCCTAGGAGATAAGTGGCTTGCTCTACAGCCTGTGGCCGAGTTTGGGGCCTGATCTGCAGCTCGTTCCCAAGGCGGGGGCCACACCTTTGGGGGCAGGTGAGAATGGGGAAGAAGTTTGTTCAGTCTGCGTTTTAAGGGAAACATACCTAATTTTCATTTCCCAAACCAGTACAAATGCAAATTATACTTTGATATTGGCCCTTCCCCAAGTTTTGCAGTGCGGTTCTCCAATCAAAAAATGTGTCCAAAAAGTACACATATTGGGGGGGAAGTACACACAGAAATGAATATATCAGTGAAAATAAAGTAAAAAAACACATTAAGTTAGGGAAAATTGCTTGCGTACATCATCCATACAAACACACATCTCCGGGGACAAATGCACATGAAAATGTGTCTGAATTTTCACCAGACTTTAAAAAAAAAAACGTTGGAGACTGGTGTGGGAACATAACAAAAGGAACTTAAGGTTGGGAAAACTGAAACTGAGCCAAACTGATGCATCCATCCTTTGCAGATCTTGAGATTGAGATCCCATCTTGAGATTTGCAAATCTTGAGATTTGCAAAGCAGGGGTGTGTGGAGGTGCTGTTTTTCAGCAGAAGGGATACTGTGTGGGGAGGGATGTTTAACCCCTCCACCACTCGCTTCTCCCCCCCCACCCAGCAACACTCCCCCAGCTGTTTTTACCCACACCATGTATCAAGAGCATGATCATAGAAGCATGCCGTACGGGCGTGTCGTCAAAGTTTACTGAGGTCAGCCGTGCAAAGCATTGTGGGGGTTCCAAAGCATGTTCTGAATGTGCGCATCACAGGGAAAAGTGGCTCGGGGAGGGCAAGCAGCCGTTTGCGCCAAATGCGTGGCTGGGGCCTTAGCTCCCGGAATCCACAACTCCACAGAATCGCCTCAGGGCTGTCTCAGGAGTGCCAGTGGCAGTGGAGAGCTGTGGCTGCCGCAGCACAGAGGCCTCCCCACAGGTCCGCAGCGCACTGACCACCATCTTGTGGTCGCCAAAGCAGCACGGTTTGCTAGCCCACGCGCAAGTCACGGCTGCCACATGGTTTTCCTCGTCCCCCACCATCCACCCGAAGAGACGAGCTACCTGATAATATTTTTCATAAAGAGCCGTTAGTCCAGCGAATTATGACTTTAATCAATTTTACGAGCACACGCGCACCAAGGAGCCCTCCCCTGCTCTTGGTGGAAATTACCTTCTCGGAAGAGGGTGCGATGTGGTGAGTGGCAGGTCTGGAGATAAGCGTGTGTCTCCCCCCTCTCCTTCCCTCCTCCGGTGTTGTCTTGTACACAAACAAGGAGGCATTTTTCTGAGCATCCCTGGTAGAGCCATTTTGCCTCTTACCAGCCGTTTGTATTCAAGGAGCGGCGAAGCTTCCCCACACAAATGTGTCGTTTGCGCGTCCTCTGTCCTCCGGGACATTGTGGGATGTTTGTGGCCTTTCTACCTCTTTGCATCCCTCCTCTCTCCCGTTGCCATTTCCCAGCCACAGGCAAGGGCCTCTGGTTGAGATGTAAGAAGGGTTGTGCGGGATGAGAAAGAGGTCCCATCTAGTCCAGTGCGCAAACAGTTGCCTCCGGCAAGCCTGCAGGCCTGGCGTGAGAAGGCAGTAGCCATTCCTTGCTGTTGCAGGTAGACTACCTCTGAACATGGCGGTTTCATTCAGTGGAGGCTGGTGGCTCCGATGTCAGTGGAGCGGTGAATCTGCTCCAGGTTTCTGTCAGAACTCTAAAGGGGCTCTCCAAGGTGCCTATCACACCTAACCATCATGGCTGGCAAAAAAAACCATGGCCAGACCTAAAGTTGACCCATCCCGCATCCTGCTTCTCACAGGGGACAATCAGATGCCCCCGGGAAGCCCAAAACTTGGGCACAAAGACAACATCCCACCTCTGCCATGTGTCCTCATCATCATAGGTGTATTGTTTCTGAACATTGTCACCTCTCGTGTGCGTATCAGTCTCCATCGTCAGAGGCAGTGATTGTCAGGTGGTGGGTGCTCCCACCCTGGAGACATTCAGGATGAGGCTGGATAGCAACCTGTCAGGGGTGCTCTGACTTGGATTCCTGCATTGAGCAGGGGGCTGGACTCGATGGCCTTGTAGGCCCCTTCCAACCCTACTATTCTATGATTCTATGATCAGGGGTTGGGGACGTACAGTGGGGTAGGGCTTTTGTGCCCCACTTGCAGGGTTCCCCCAGGCGCTTCGTAGAATTGCAGAGCTGGAAGGGACCTAAGAGATCACCTAGCCCAACCCCCCAGCTCAACGTGGGATGCAACTGATGCACCTCTGACAGGCGGCCACCCAGCCTCTGCTTCAATCCCTCCAGCGAAGGAGAGCCCACCGCCTCCCGAGGCAGAGTTCCACTACCAAACAGCTCTCACCATTAGGAAATTTCTCCTAATGTTTAGCCGAAAACTGTTTCTCTGCCACTTCCGCCCATTAATCCCAGTCCTGTCCTCGGGAGCAACAGAGAACAGGTCGCAGCTCATGTGGTTGGCAGTGGTGTCATGGTAAATATTGGGGTGCAGGCACTCATCATGAGAGTCCTGTAGGCACGCCCCCAAGTAGAATCTAAAAATCCAGGCAGCTGCATTGATCTGTATCATGGAACCAGTTCTCCACCAGGAGCAGGGATTTTGTAAAGCGGATGGGTCTGAATTGCCAATTCAAGACCAAAATACTTCGCATTACAGCAGGAAAAGGTATCTTGTTGTTGGGAAAATCCATTTCCCTCCAGCTACTGTGAGGATTGCAGCAAAGCTCAGAGGGAAATGGGAAGTGGTTGTTGGTTGTCAGTCCCTATGGGAACCAGAATGTGAGATTAGAAGCTTCCACCTTAGTCTGATCCAGTAGGGCTGATGTTCTTATGTACCCATCCTTACCCCATGGTTTCTTCATGAGTCAGCCCAAAACATCCATCCCCTTCTGACGGTCAGAAGGGCAACCCAGAGAAGGGCAACCCAGAGATGCAACAGGCACACTCTTCTACCAATGCCTCCTCCGGGCTCCAGGAGACGTTGGGTAACAGTTTACATGGTTTGTTGCAGTATGCTGGAGGTTTTTGCGTAGCACGCAGGTTTACGAATGGTTTCCCAAGTCACTTGAGTTCAGGATCATTGCCTCGGTGGGGGCGGGATGAAGGGAAATAGCTCTTGCCCCCATCTCAGCAGCCAAGTGGAAGGACCAGTTGGAAATTATTGTCATCAAACCCTGGGGAGGGGGAGGTGTTGATGACAGGGTGACAGCTGGACAGCCCCTTGCCACAGCAGCGCTTGCAACTTGTTTCAGCTGACCGTGACCCACCCTCCCACAGGGCTCTGGGGTGATCTTTGAAATACGCGCTGATCTCATTACCTTTATCATTAAAAGCCGATTAAGGTTAGGTCAATCCTATTCATGGAGATTGCTGATGGGGGGCAGGGTTATGTCTTATTTCAAAGTCAGTCTGCTTGTCATCAGCCCCTTATGACAACAGGTAGACCAGCTTTAACCCACCTTAGCTCTGCTTCTCTTTTTTGGATGAGCACCTCCACCAATGAGGTTTTGAATTTGCCAAGCCAGAGAGCAGGACTCTACAGTGAAGGCAGCCTGCCCCAACTTGGCGCCCTTCGGAGGTATTGGACTACAACTCCCATCATGCCCAGCAAGCATGGTCTTCCACAGAGTTGGAAGGGACCTCAGAGTTCACCTCATCCAACCCCCTGCTCGAGGCAGGCTCTGAAATGCAGGGCGTAGCTACAGCCAGGGTTGTTGCAGAGATCTGTTTAGAGTTTGGTAGTTTTCTTAGGTTGAGCCCCCCGAACTTCATTTTTGTTTCCAGGGAGGCACCCAATTTGATCTGCAGCAAGTCAGGCCAGTTTGCTGATTTTTCCTAATGTTTTGCACATTTTTCTGAGCAATTTGCACACGTTTCTGAGCAATTTGTGCAAATTGCAGCCAGGTTTGCACAATTTGGCCGAATTTGCCCAAATTCCGCTGTGATTTGCACAAGTTGCTTAGAAATTTGCTCAGATTGCAGAACCTGTGAGGTAAATGTGCAAAAAAGTTCCCAGAGCTTGGGGGGAAACCCGCTGCTCAGCTTGCCAATGCAAAGCAAATCGTAGATGTTGCAGAGCTCCATCGAGTAAAAAAAGAATCAGATATCCTGGCAACAGACATCCCTAGTGACAGATAGGGAAGTTGCAGGCACCTGACTGGCTCCAAGAGTCCGTTGGACTCCCCCCACTTGCCCAGCCCAAACCCGGCTCAGCCAACCACTGCCCCCGCCCGCTGAGTGAGCCACCATTTCAACGCAAAATTTGGGGGCTGTAATTTTTCGTATATCTCACATTGCGCACAATGTAAAGGGCCATTTCCGCCCTTTTTGTGTATCTAATGCTGCGGAAATGGCCCCTTACGGCTGCTGCTATGCGCAACATACATACACAAACATCTAGAGAGCCCATCTTCCATAAAAATGGTGGCTCGCAAGAAGCAGCGGGCAGCTGCAGAGTGCTCCCGGACTGCTCGCTGAGCCCTTCAGGGGCTCACACGGCCCGGCTCACACGGGTGAGCAGCAGCTCCTCGAGCTCCCACTGAGCACAGAGTCGGGTGAGTCCGTCCATCCCTACTGACAGAGGCCATCCAGGCTCTGCTTAAATACCTCCAAGCAAAGGAGAACCCCCAAGAATCCTGTCTGGGCAGGGTAGAAGATGTGCTTCTGCCCTGTTCCCTCTCACTGCCCCCCCCAGTGCCACCATGTGAAGCACCATGGAGAGCTCCTTTAGAGTTCTGACTGGTTTGGACTGGACCCCAGAGCGGATTCACTGCCCCGCCAACGTCAGAGCCACCAGCCTCCACTGGTTTGCTAGGATATTTATTTGCCGAAACTGAAACCGGGGTAACAAAAGGCTGGGAAGGGTGTGGAGGAGCGGGGAGTGTGTGTTCACCTTCCTGCCTTCCTCGGGACTCTGATCATCTGCTCAGAGCTGGAGACTAAGCCCATGGCTGCTGCAGCCAATGCAGGCGAAATGTTCCACCACTTTAAGTGCTAATAACCCATCCCAGCACTAATGGCCGTGCTACTAATAAAATCTGCCAACTTTGCAATCCAGTTAAGCCCCCGAGGGCTGAAGTCAGGCCTAGAAAGATGTCCGCCACTGGTCTCCTCTCCCTCATCCCGGCAACGTTACGTGGGGAAGGAGCGGGCCCAGGAGAAGGAAGACGGGGGCGCCCAAGACATCCCGGCGCGGTCCGCGTGTTGCCCGGCTGGCTGCATTCCTCGGGGGCGGGGGCTTTTTTTCTTTTCTTTTTTGCTTCGGAATAGAATTTGGCTGCGACTTTTGTCCACCCCAAAACGTAGCTTTTAAAAATTGAATGTTTGAAACATCTCTGTCCTGCCCTTTGGCAAACTAGCTAACGACGCGCATTAAGATGATCCATTTAAAACGTACGCAACAATGTATTTTACAAAAAGCAACATCAGCAACTGAAGCAGCAGTAAAAAGGGGCCAATAATAAAGCAACTGGAACATCAGGCAGGAAAGTCAGATATGAACAGCAAGGACAGCACTGAGAGATTATCCGCCCAAAGCTTGGGAGGAATCAGCATCTGTTACCTGGCATTGGAAAGCAAATAAAGTTGGCATTGGGGTGGGGAACCTCAGTATTCAGGGCCCAGTTTGGCTTTCTGGGGTTCCCCCAAAGGCCCCACCCCCTTCCCCTGGCCACACCCCCATTCTCCCAGCCCCCATCATTCAGTAGTTTCCCAGCCTTTGTGCAGTTCCCCCCCCCCCATTCTAAATGGGGGAACTGCCTTTCCTGGGAGTGAGTTACTGGCAGGAATCACTTGAAGCGCAAATATCCCGGTATTTGACCACGACCCTTTTCCTTTGGCCCCGCCTCCTTTGTTTTTGGCCCACCAGAGAGCTCCTCCCACATTGAGTCCAGCCCTCAGGATGAAAGCCATTCCACACCTCTGGTCAAGCCCCATCCTGCCACTGGTGAGAAGGCGCCATCTCTGGTTGCCACCCACCTAACTTCTGATGGCGGAGGCACCCAGAGCAGCACGCCTGGGGAAGATGCGGGCCCGCTGGCCGATGCAGGCAGGAGCAGGCGTTCCTGCATGCAAAAGCGCTGCCCGCTCATGAGAAGAAGACATGCTGTTGGTCCACACAATCTGGGCACCATTCAAGGTGCCGGTCGATACCTGTCAGAACCTTCCATGGTAGGAGTAGGGGATATTTAGCCCCTCCAGATGTTGTTTAATTCCAGCTCCCATCGCGAGTGTTCAGCGATGATGGGAGATGCAGTCCCACAATGCCTAAGGCAGGCTCTCCACCCCTGCTAAATGGCTCAAGAGCCCAAGTTTCCTGAAAGACCGCCTCCCCCCGCCCATCATCTCAGCTTTGCAATCTTCATTGGAGGCCTTAGTCCCCATCCTGTCCCTTCACCAAGGTGTTAACCACGGCAAGGCCTTTTCGGTTGTGGCCCTCTGTATGTGTGGAGTGCCCTCCCCGTGGACTGAGCCCATTGGGCACAGCCCAAACACTGATATAATTTTGCCCAGGCCTTTCCTCATGCAGCGCAAGCTATTCTTGATTATAGTGTTATCCGGGGATGGGTGAATGAGCAACATTCGGGATTGCTAGGAGTCTCCTAACGACATCTCACCACTTGTCTCATGGCCCATCCCTGTTTGGGTTTGCGATCTCTGCTCGCTCTGTGCAAATGGGAAAATTGCAAAAATGGAACAGCGATCGAATGCGACACTTGCGCAGAGTTCCCCAAATTTGTGCAACTCCCCTCCATAGACTAAAGTTGGACTTCTAGTCTGTAGAGAGAAATTCATGCAAATTTGGAAATGTGTACAAAATTGAACAGGGAAAGCTGTGCAAATCAAATGCAAGTACATTCCAGCCATTTGCAAACATTTTCAGTAGATACGTACCTGTGATCGCGTTTAGGGCTTTGAGCAGTACATGCTCAAATATTTTGCGACCAAAAGTGAAATTCTCGTATAACTCTAGTTTTATTCACTTTGCGGAACACTACGGTTTGTTTTAATCACTCCTTTTCCCATTTATTTTTTGTGTATGCTGGGGCGGGGCAGTTTTTCTGCCATGAGGATTTTTATCAATCAAGACCATTTCCCAAAGAAAATCATGCAACGAAGAGCACAGATGGGTTTTTCTTTCTTTGGATTTGCAGCGGGGGTGGGGGTAGTGAGTGAATGGTCTAGCAACATGAGGAGAACATGGTGTGGGCCTCAAGGTCCCATCACTCACCTTGGGAATGGTTGTTTGCAAAAAAAAAAAAATTAAAAATATGTTCCTGCTAGCATTTCCCCAAAGTAGACTTCGGGTGATGCCCCAAGTCATTTCTGTAATATTATTCCATTTGTTTGAGAGATGTTTCCCCTGCCTTCCTGCTGTGTGTGTGTGTGTGTGTGTGTGTGTGTAAGGCAGCTTGAATAATATTAAAAGAAAGCAGGTACTGACCGTCTCACCTAAATAGCAGCATGTATCCTAGTAATTCCAACGCTGGCCATCACCATCCCCAATGCATCGGGCAGGGAGGGGCTGTCTTTTTAAATGAATAAAAATCATTAAATAATTATTAATGTTTAACTACTGTTACATTTAGAAGTGCCACCTGGATGCTCCTGCATTTATCGCTTTATGGATTTTTTTTGTTTTGTTTTTTAAGATGGGGGGAAATTAAGTGCAAAACTGCTCCACAAATTGGTGGAGGGGGAAGTTTCTTGGGTGACACAGAGAGATAGAGACACAGAGAGAGAGAGAACGAGTCAGCAGTGTACACACCATATTCTATTTCAGTCTTGCAGAACTGCACCCCCTCAGCCCCCCAAGGTCAACCATGGGGTGCAAAGGGATGATTTCGATTGAATGCAGCAAAGATGCGTTCTAAAATGCCACCTCTTTCTCCCCCTTCTGAAAGTATCTCTCCATACTGGTGTCTTGGGATTAAAAACCCCATCTTGTCCCCCAGTATCTCTTTTTGGCATTCATTCCTCCCCCCACCCCCTGGTCAAAGGGGGAAAAGACATTGGGTTGAACTGCTTCTTAAAGAGGGGCAGACAAATGGGGCAGCTGCGTTGTGCCGTCGATGCTGATTGGCTGAGCCAGCCTCAGACTGTTCCAGCTGCTCCGGGGAGAAACACTCTTGGCCAGTTTGCAATGCAGCTTTTGCAAGGGAAGGGAAGGTTGTCAGTTTGGCTGGGATTAAAACCTCACGTGGCCTCTGGGGACCAAGTAGCTTCACCAGGCAACCTAGAAAGACAGAGACCCTAGAAAATGGGACGTGGAGCATGCCAGCAGGATGACAACCAGCAACAGGCTCATCTCTTCCTAGCACAAAGACGAGGTGGTCCAGTCTGAGGAGCATTATTTTCCCTCAAGCAAGTGTGCTGTTCTTTCTCAACCCTCTAAGTGTTGCAGTTCTCTTGCCAACTTGGGCGGTGGGGGGGAGCACAGATTCCTCTGCCTAAGGAGCTTTTCTCCAACCAATTCTCTGCATCTTGACTAGGCGGCACACAGCTTTTTAGCACCTTCAGCCGCAGTCTCTGGAACTCCGCCACCTTCCTGTTCTCTCCGCCACCCTGTGTACATTTCAATTCCGATCAGCGGCGTGGCCTGACGAAAGGTGCTGATTCTTAATTAGCGACGTCCGACCTTGGCTCTGTCTTGCGAGCCGCTCTTGTCACTTCCCCAACATACTAATTATCTCGGGAACATTGAGTTTTACAGCTTCTCCTAGAACCCGGGGTTTGGCCGGTCTTGTCAGATGGAGAGGTTCTTGGCCAGGAGAGAGAGAGAGAGAACAAGGCTGGCGAAGGGACTGGTGAATTCTTCCTCTGAATTGACATCATGTGTCAAAATGCTTTTATTGCTGGAGGTGTTCCGAGAACAAGGTCTTTGCTGAACTTCTGGATGTGTGTGAATGCCATCATAATCCTTGCGAGTCCTCCTCCCGAGTAAACGTGACTGACAGAGAGCCAAGGAAAGTTGTCCAAGAGATCAGTTTCTTGGATATGCATTAAGTGTGCGCGTGTGTGTGCCTGAGTGAGGGAGAGATGTACACCCCTCAATTAAGCAGTCAAATATCACTCCTTCTAATAGCAGTTTAAAAGTTAAAAATCTTTAAAAAGAAAACTCTAAGAGGACAAAAAATAAGCTAACAACCCCTGAACAGGATGCTCAGAGTAGAGAGGAAAAGTGCAGCAGTGGCAGGGAGGGATTCGGAATGGAATGCCCTTCTGGGAGGGAATTGCTGGCTGGAATCCTAAACAAAAGCCCTTCTTAATGCTGCAGCATTTTGTTGCAGTTCTCACTGGTATTCTAGAATAGCTCCCCTCACATCTCTCTGTCTGAGAATATAAGAAGCTGCCTTATACTGCGTCAGACCCTGGGCCCATCTAGCCCAGTACTGTCGACACTGACTGGCAGCAGCACTGACTGGCAGCAGCAGCTCTCCAGGGTTTCAGGCAGGATTCTTTCCTACCGTACTTGGAGATGCCAGGGATTGAACCGGGACCTTCTGCTTGCAAAGCATTGAACCATGTCCACCTTCTCCTCCTAAGCCATTATCCTGGTGCATTGAAGAAAGGTATCTGAAAGCTGAGAGAGAAGGGGAGGTAATCAGACAATTGGATAATCTGAGAGAGACCCTCCCTCAAATGCCCTTTCTCCCAAGATCTGCAGAGGGGAATGTCACTGCTTTCCCCTTCTGCAAGGGAGGCCTCTGGGCCTTTGAGACACTGCAAACCATTCCACCAGTCTCTACACTCTTCTCACAACTATTTGCATGCAATCAACACCCTCATGCTAAGCGACAGCTGCCATGCTTCAGAGGCCAAGAAGTAAAGAACTGGCTTTGTGTAGTATTTGCTCCGGAGAGGAATGGCCTCTCTGTGATTTGGGCCAGAGCTTCTGGGAGAGGTGGATTCTGGTGTCATCTTGAAAACAAGTTGTTGTAATCGCCGTGATTCTCTCCCTTACCTGCAGCTGTCCTAATAATGTAATGCTTCAAATATTTGGCAATGTTCCATCGCTCAGTGGGTCAAGATTTATTTATTTTTTTTATTTGGGGGGACTGGTCAAACACCATCTTTCCATCCAGCTCTTCAGCTGAATTAATTGCCAATATGCACCCCTGTTTTGTTTTGCCCTGATGTTCACCTTCTGAGAATGCTGTTCTCTTCCTAGTTTTTAAGCATCATTTCTGAGAGTTCAGGTCATTATTTGATTTCCTCCCACTGCCCCACCCCTGCAAGATTGCTTGGTCCTCGAGGGACCCTGAAGCCTTCAAAAGCAATATGGCAGCCAGATATCCAAGAGGTGCATCTATTTCACAATATGGAGATGCAGCAATAGAGGAACAGCTTCATCAGTTGAATTTCTGCCTGTCATGCAGCCATTTGAGTTCAGGGGGAACAGTCTACCCCACCCTGATGCCCTCCAGATGTTTTGGACTAGTCTCCCATCATCCCTGACTATTAGCCATGTTCGCTGGGGCTGATGGGAACTGTAGTCCAAAATGTCCGGAGGAGGCACCACGTTGGGCAAGGCTGCCATGGAACATAAATTCCCAGAAATAAGTGAACAAGAACAGCAACAGCAACACAGGCAGAAATGCAACACTACATTACATTTCTAAAAGTGTGAAATGTATGCTAATCTGTGTATGAGGAGAGACGCGCATTTGTGGTGATGCTGCCATAGAATAGGGGTGCAGAACCTCTTTCAGCCCGAGGGCCAAATACCAGTTCAGGGGAGGTCTCAGGGGCCACATTGCAGTGGTGGGCGAGTCAAAGGGAAAAGGGGAGGGGCTGAGAATGCCGGCATATTTTAGCTTGAAGCTCTTCCTGCCAGTAAAAAAGCCTGAGGACAGGCATTTCAGCCTTGGAGGGGGGACTGCACCAAAGCCGGGAAGCTACCCCACATTTGGTGGTTGGGGGAAAGGTGGTGGGGCCGGGAGGAGGGGATATGGCCCCCAGGTCTGAGGTTCTGCTCCCTTGCCGCAGAATCTTCTCATTGCACACAGCGTTCCCTGCAATCTCCCCACCCACCCCCTTCTCCTCCTCCTCTAGGATTTCTTGACCGACCTGATGATGTCCGAGGTGGACCGCTGTGGCGAAAACGAGCACCTGATCTTCCGAGAAAACACGCTCGCCACGAAAGCGATCGAGGAGTACCTGAAGCTGGTGGGGCAGAAGTACCTGCAAGATGCCTTAGGTAGGCGAGGAGAGCTCCTCGCTGGGCTTCCCAAAGGGGAGTTTCCGTTTACGGCTGGGACCCAGAGGGCTGCTGAGCACAAGAAGGGCCTTCGAGGATCAGGGTGACCTAGTCCACGGCCCTGATTCCCCCTAGATGGCTCTGGAGAGCCCACACCCAGGACTGGAGGGGAAGGGCCCTCCTGGTTTGTGTGTGACCCAGCACCTGGTCTTCAGAGCTAGACTACCTTTGAACATGGAGGTTCCATTCTTAGCTATCGTAAGGACAACAGAAGAGCCCTGCAGGGTTGAGCCAAAGGTCTTAGTCACCCTGTGGCCAGTGTGGTGTAGTGGTTAGAGCGTTGGACTGGGACTCAGGAGATCCAGGTTCTAGTCCCCACTGGGCCACAAAACTCCCTGGGTGACTTTGGGCCGGTCAGTGACTCTCGGCCTAACCTGCCTCTCAGGGTTGTTGTGAGGATAAAATGTAGAGGAGGAGGAGGAGGACCTTGTAAGCACTGTTGGGTTCCTTGCAAGAGAAAAAAAGGTGTGATATAAATGTAATAATAAATAAAAATAAAACCAGATGCCTCCAGAACACCTTCGAGGAAGGTGTGAAGGCACTACCCTTTCTCTCCAGTTTAGTGTCCCTGGCATTTCATACTTTAAGGTAAACTGCTTCTGCACATGGAGGCTCCATTCCTAACTATCATGGCTAATAAAAGCCACAGGTCCCCCTAGTCCTGTCTCCTGTTTCCAACAGTGGACAGCCAGATGCTGCAGAGAACCCCACAAGCGGGGCATGAAGGCAGTGGCCTTCCCCAGGATCTGGAACCCTCTGTTAGACAGCTGCTGAATAAGGAGGTGCCATTCCTAACTCTCGTGGCGAACATGAACATAAGAGCAGCCTGTGGCGGCTGATGGCTCCGATGTTGGTGGGGCAGTGAATCCGCTCCGGGTTTCAGCCAGAACCAGTCAACTGCTTTGCAGCAGTTGGATAGCTCCTTTAAAAGTTCTGAGTGGTTCTGACTGAATCCTGGAGTGGATTTACTGCCCACTGACATTGGAGCCATCAGCCTCCACTGAGAACAACCCTCCTGGATCGGAGCAAAGGGACATGTAGCTGAGCATCCTGGTTCTCACAGTGGCTAACCAGATGCCTCCAGGAAGGCCACGAGCGGGACACAAAGGCAACTCTGCCCTGGTGGCGTGTGTCCCCCAGGAACCAGCATTTAGAGGCAGACTTTCACTGGTCCTGGGAGCTCCATGCAGCCTTTAGAAATAGCCACTAATAGATTTGTCCTCCGTGGGCCAGAGCTCACGCACCAGGCCTCCTGTGTTTTTTGTCTGGGCATCAGGTGTTCTGGGGTACGCTGCCCCGTTCCATGGAGGCGCTACTTGCCTTGCCCAGTTTGCCCTCCTAGCCGCAGTGGCCCGCAGGGTGTCGATGCCTCGAGGCTTCACAGCAAAGGAAAACTTGGGTTTAATGTACACGAAGACCAGGTGCAATGGTAGGTACGCCCGTGCCCGGACTGCACCACTTCCAGTTGCAGACTGGCTGAATGCCTTTGGAGAAGGGTGGGATTCTTTGCATGAAGAAATCTAGCAGGTCAGGGAGAGGCTGAGGTTACATTACTTACTTCAAGGCTTGAAAGGGAAGAAGTGGGACCCCGAGTTGATCTTTTCCACTGACGGGAGACTGACAAGGCTGCACCCTGATGCCTGGGGAGAGGGAGGGGATTGCCAAGCTCCGCCCCTCCCTGGTAATCTCCTGACCTTTTCGCCTGTTTGGGAAATTAATCTCCCAGCATTCTTGCCTTATGCCATAAAGCATTAGAAGGCAGAAGCACAGCGCATCATCTGGCTGTTCTGTCTTCCTGCGGTGCTCAGCCAGTTCGACTGGATCTCCCACTTGGTCCCCCTCCCCTTCTTCTCACCTCTCTCACGGCCACTTCCCACCCCAGCTCTCAGCCCCCGGCAGGAGCAAAAGTGGGTATCTTAAGAAAAAGCCCCTCCTTTTGCCCTTCAGTGATGTCATATCTGTTCTCTGAGATTTCCGCAACGTTGTCCACACGCTTTCAAACGTGTCTCCGCAGTCATGAGGCCCAGTAACGTGACTTTTAAAAACAAGACCAACCGTAAAGGTGTGGTGTCTCAGGAAACCAAACTCTGCGTGTGCATTCCCTCCTTTGCACTCCCGCGGAATCGCTGTGCGCACGCAGCTCTCAAGGTGCTCTTTCTGCCCTTTCCGATGCTTCCAGGCGAGTTTATCAAGGCGCTGTACGAATCGGACGAAAACTGCGAGGTCGATCCCAGCAAGTGCTCATCCTCGGATCTCCCAGAACATCAGAGCAACCTGAAGATGTGTTGCGAGCTGGCCTTTTGCAAAATCATTAACTCCTACTGGTCAGTGAGTCCTGCTGCAAACGGGGAGCGGGGGGGGCCCTTCACATAAACGGGGCGCACTGAGTAGGGGCTTTCTCTGTACCTCTGAGACAAAAGTTTTCCCCCGGGAAGACCCGACAGGTGGATTTATCTCCACAGGGCAACATTTCGTTAGTGTTCCTGTAAGCAGTCGGCTGGTCTTTTAGAAGGTTGTAGTTGTTCAAAATCATTACTATCAAGGGAGAGTGGAGTAGTTCTAAAAAGACAGGTGCCAGTGTTGTGTGGGGGGGTACTCTGTACATGCTCAGGAGTTACGGTTCTGGTTTCATTTCTCTTTCTTTAAAGAAGGGACATGGCCAAAGTTCAGAGGGGTTGTGTGTCGCTCAGTGGATGCATTGCAGCCAGTGACCATGCTGGCTGTGGGTGATGTGAGCTGTAGTCCAACACATCTGGAAAGCCACTGCTGGGGGAAGGCTGGCATAGCCTAAGGAAAGGAGAGAAGGTGTGGAACCACTAGTAGGTTGCCAGCTGACTGGAAAAATGAGTGCGGCCTGCAAATGGCTGCATATCCAGCAGCCATGATATGCATAGGAGCAGGGACCTTTTTGAGAGTTGGCAACCCTGCAGCTATATGGTTTTTCAAGACCAGCTGTGGCTGCGTGAGGTTTCTGTTGCTGCTGTTCCATTCGCATCGCCGTTCGCTCCACCCCAGGGCTGGCATTTGTGGGGGGGGGGGCTCTCCCTCATGCCTCTCCCTTGCGCCTTCCACTATGTAACACAGCCCGGTGAGCCTGCGAGACATCTGGGCAACCCAGAGCGGCCTCCATCACAGGTTCTCGTGGGTATGTTGTTTTAAAGGAAGTGTTGTGCTGTCTCAGTGTTGGTCTAAAGACAGCCTGGAACATGAGGGGGAAACTGCAAAGGGAGCCGGCCGGCGGACGCTCTGTTCCTCGCTCGGGGCGGAAAGCCCGGGGGGCTGAAATGAAGCTGCCGGGGATCGCTCGCCTCCTTACCTTAGGAGGATTTAGAGCCAGAGATGGTTAGATCTGCCTCTCCCCGACCTGGCCCCCTCCAGATGTTTTGGATGTCAACTCCCATCAGCCAATGGAGTTGTAGTCCAAGACATTGGAGGGTATGAGGGTGGGGGAGGCTGGTTTAGATAGATCCAGGGGCAAGGCCACCTTTCTGGGCCATGGGCCGTGTGGCAGTTTGAGAAATTGCCCTGTGCACCAACACAAAATGGCTGCCATGGGAGGCGTGGCAAAGGACAAGTCACCTGTCCCAAAGACTGAGTCCCGGGCAGAGGTGGGGTCTGAGCACCTACACAGTAAACAACAGCACCAAGAAAAACCTCTTTCACAGCAATCCTAGCTGTTGGTAAGAAAAAGTGTGAATTTTTAAAAAGTGGGAGGGGTGGGGCAGCTTGGAAGGTGCCAAGAAAGGTGCCCAGGGACGCATTTATGCCCACAGGCACCACATTGCCTACCCCTGGATTAATCCATTAAGAAAAACACTAGGGTCGGCTAAAATAGGACCCAATTAATCACCCAGTCGTCTCACATTTTTAAATAGATATATTTATTCTTGATACAAGTAACAATAAACAGCATAGGTAATTAAACCTTGCATGATTTGCTGGCCAGGATTTCTTTAATTGGGTGCCAGTCCTTCTACAAAGATAAACAGATAGACAGACAGACAGACAATCTTGGTCATCTTCCAAACAACCCTGCAAGGCAGGCCTAATTTATCCCCATGCTCCAGAGGGATGTCAAGAGGCCAAAAGAAGCCGGGTTGCCCAGACTTCCCTGATAGTTTGAAGCAGCCCTCCCCAACCTGATACCCTTCAGATGTGTTGGACTACACCTCCCATTATCCCCCAGCAGGGGACGAGCATTTCTGCTAGTTTCCTGGGTTATTTTTGGAAGCGCCACAGCCCCATTGTGCAAGTGGCAGGGTCCCACAAGGGCACAGGTACAATAGGATGCGATCCAGTGCTCTGAGTGGGCTGGGGATGATGGGAGGTGTAGTGCTAGAGGACGGGACCCATCTTCCTTCTGAATCCTCCCCCTTGTGTTGTCTGCCTTGATCCTCCTCTGCAGCGTGTTCCCGAGGGAGCTGAAAGAGGTCTTTGCCTCATGGCGCCAAGAATGCAGCAACCGCGGCCGCCCCGACATCAGCGAGCGCCTCATCAGCGCCTCCCTCTTCCTCCGCTTCCTCTGCCCAGCCATCATGTCACCCTCCCTCTTCCACCTGCTCCAGGAATACCCCGACGACCGCACGGCGCGCACGCTCACCCTCATCGCCAAGGTCACCCAGAACCTGGCCAACTTCGCCAAGTAAACCTCTCGCTCGTGGGACTGATTGCGCTAGAGGGCCACCTCAGGATCCAGGGCCGTGTGCACTGCTCTCGCCATTTTGCCAGCCTCTGTTATGCTAATCATTCAGCAGATTTGCATGTGTTTTATTCTGCTGAGTAAGGGGGCAAGGAGTTCTGCAGGGCTGTGATGCCAAGCGCTAGAAATCTTATTCAGCCGCCCCTTTGGACGCTTTAGATTTCAAGCAAATCTCTATAGTACTAAGGACTAGAAACTTATTTTATTTTTAAAGAGCTGCCGTCTTTTCTGCATGCAGTAGGGATGTACATGCAACTCCAGAAAGGGAGTCAGGTCAATGGTCTATATAGTCTCTTGCCCCAACCGAAAGTCTTTCCCATGTCTGCTAACCTGGGGAATATTTAACTGGAGATTCGAATTGGCATCAGTACCGTTGTGGGAGAGCAGACTGAATGCATCGCCACAACCTGTAAAGGGGTGGGGGAGAGCATTCAGTTAACAGCAGGATTTCAGGGAGGAAACAAGTGAGCAGGGCCATTTTTTATGGTCACCTTTTGGTTGTGATGGGGACAACCAGCAACGCGACAGAGAACACGCTGTACCGAAAATTCAGCTCGAGTCCTCTCCCTTCTCCCCTACCTCCCCCCCCCCGCACACGCACACACATCTCACAGTTATGAGTTTCAAAGCCCCTGAAACCAAGAGGGTCCATTCTGAAAACAGCCATGCCATCCGTCTTCTAAACTAAGGCTGGAGGTTCGGGGGGAACAAAGGGGAAAAGGGGTTTTGAGAAAGCTTCTCACTGGCCTTTGCTGGGGAGCTCTGAGCTGCTTACCCGAAAAAAATAAATAAACAAAGCAGCAATCAGCAGCCAGATCTCCGAAATGCGGGAGGAGGGTTTGCGGACGAACGGGTCTCGAGGCAAGGTCTGCCAGAGCACCAGAGATGTGCAGCTGGGCCGCATGACTTGACGGGATCAGCCCACCTTTGCCAGCTCCCCTGGAACCGCTGGCCGGGCCTTCCTCCACCCCGACAAATCGGGGTTCAAATTTGGCAGTGCACCATGGTTGGGGCGACGTTGCTGGGGGAGGGTATGAAATGACGTCTCCCGGGTGGCAGGTTCAAAGCCGGCATCTCCAGCTGGGGCTGGAAAAACTCTTGTCTGAAACCCTGGAGAGCTGCTGCTGCCAGTCAGTGTTGACAATGCTGGGCTAGCGGACCCTGAGTCAGCGACACATATCTGTTTCTTCAGGGGATCAGCTCACATCGTCCCGCAGGTCCCAACCCCATTTTGCATGCCAGCATCTTCACACGCCCAAGCCACATGGGACGGATGTGCTCGGGGAACTGTGGGTGGGCTGTTGTCTTTGGTCTGTCTGCAGAACCTATTGCCTTTTTGCGCCGTTCCCCGCAGGTTGGCCTCTGGCGCTCTTTGGCGCATGCTGCGGCCGAGGGAACCTCTTAACGATCCTTCTTTGAAGGAGCCGTCAAACACTCATTAGAAATGTTGACCTTCCCACTCATGTGGGCTTCGAAGGGAGAAGCGGCTCAGCCGCTGGACATCAGCACACTGGCTAATTAGTTCAGACCTCCCTCCCCCACCCGCAATGGCAGCTGTCCGTGGCGCATTACCGCTTTGCAAGGTTTACCCAAGACTCCCCCTGTGCCATTGCAGGTTCGGCAGCAAAGAAGAGTACATGTCCTTCATGAACCAATTCCTGGAGCATGAGTGGACCAACATGCAGCGCTTTCTCTTGGAGATCTCCAACCCAGAGACGCTTTCCAACACAGCAGGTTTCGAGGGCTACATTGACCTGGGCCGGGAGCTGTCCACCTTGCACTCCCTGCTTTGGGAGGTCATCGCTCAGCTAGACCAGGTAACACTCGGGAAAGTGGGAAGACACCTCTGCATCTCACAGTATGTATATACTGCCCTTCGTCACTTAGATTTCAGGGCGCTGCACAAGAGATAGAAGCAGGAAATTGGGTAAGACCCAGACCAGAGGTAAAAGCCACAGATCAAACCACAAAACAAAATAACAGCATTATTACAATCCCTGGGTAGATAAAAATGTTGCCTGGCACCTAAAGGGTGAGTGTTGGCTCCAGGCACAGCTCTTTGCATAGGGCATCCCGCAACTGGGGTGCCACTGCCAAGAAGGCCCTGCCGCTTGTGGACAATGGATGTACCGCTAGTGGAAGAGGTACATGGAGAAGAGCCTCAGCAGGTGATCTTAAAGCAGCCTTCCCCGACCTGGCTCCCTCCAGATATTTTGGACTACAGATCCCATCATCCCTGACCGCTGGCTAGGGCTGATGGAAGTTATAGTCCAAAATACCTGGAGGGCACTGGGTTGGAGAAGGCTGCCTTAGATTCTAAGACTTAGGGCATCCGTAGGTTGTCATGGATCTAGGCCCCCAAATCCATCCTTCCTGGGGTCCCAGTTCAGCCCTCCATGACCATGCCATCCCTGGCTGCGCCCCCATTGCCCAACCACTGGTGTCTGGTGACTTCCTGGATTTTGCGCCGTTTCCCCCTCTCTAAGGGTGCTGCAGTGTCTCCGCCACGACTGCGTTGCTGGCCATAGGAGCCTTAATTAAGCTACAATAGGCTGCTACTTTGGTGGTCTGGGCTCGGCCCCTTTTGCCTGTGGCCCCACCTACTACTGCAATGTGGCCCTCAAGAGCTTCTCAGAAACTGAATTCTGCCCTCGGGGTGAAGAAGCTCCCCGTCCAAGTCTGGGCGCTCCTTCAGATGTTTGGTCCCCATGCCAAGACACATTTTTCGGTTTGTGAAGCCTTAGGATTGCTTGCCTTACTGGGTCAGACCGCAAGCCCCTCGAGGCCAGGGTCATGTCCCTAAAAGGGGCTGGCCAGATCCCTCCAGGCGCTCACAGCTCATCTGATGGTGGTGCTTGTCCCATCTTGGATGTCCTCTCCTATTTCGAATGTTGTAGCTGCCATTGGATTTATCCATTATGCCTAACAGCCCTTGGGAGACTTTGCAGGAGTCAGCGCCAGCTCCAGGTTTTGGGGGGCCTGTGGGCAAGACACCTCTAGTGGGCCGCTCCCTCAGGGAGCCTGCCTTCTCACCACCACGGTCACCAGCTGCCCTGGCTCTTCCTCTCTTCCTCCTCCTCGCTCCCACTTGCTTGCAGAGAGCCAGGGAGCGAGGCGGCCATGGTGTCTCCCGCTCCTCCTCACCACCACCGTTGTCTCAAGCAGAGCAAGAGGCCGGTGAACAAGCAGGCTGGAATGATGGAAAGGAGGAGCAACTCCAGGGGGCTCTGGTCAGTGGGCCCCTGCCTGGGTGTGGGTCCTCAGCATGTGCCCAACTGCATGTGCCCCCCCAGGCCTTTTTGCTCCCCCTACCTCCCCCCACCACTGAGTTTGCTGCTGCCTCAGCAAGAAAAGCAGCATTTTTGCCTTTAAAACAAACCATGCAGGGAGCACCTTGTTTCGAAGCAGAATTTCTGGAAGCCTCTCAGGGCACAGCTTGACTTCCAAAGAAGCCATTTACTCCCCGTGCTCCTTGTTTTAAAGGAAAATTGCCAGTTTTTCCCCACCGCTGGCTGCATATTTTCCAGCTGCAAATTCAGCAGCACAGCTGCAGGGTAGGGACGTGGCCCATCCTATCACAGCAAAACCAGTTTACCTAGAAACGGGCAGTGGAGAAGTGCAAGTGAATCTGGATAGGAAATTGGATTCGTTTAGTGGGGAAGCTTGGAGGCTGCAGGAAGGTGGGCAGTACCGTGGGCAGTCATGGGAAGGAAGCGAATAATCTCAGCCACTTCAGAAGTACCTATTATGAACAGGGACATAATAGGGCGGCTGTTTTGAAAAGAGCCTTTGAGGGCCCTCCGGAATGGAGCCTGTCCGACCAGACTTTGTAATGGCATGGCTACCTGCTGTTAATTTTTCTCACCTGGCTGGGGATGATGGGAGTCGTAGCTGAACATATCTTGAGGGCTGGGTCCTAATCCTTTCCAAAAGCCCAGCCAAGCCAGGGCAGCCATCGCATCATGCGGGGGCAGGTTCCAGAACCTAATCGGACCAGTGGCGAGAGGAAGTAGCTCTTCTTATCAGCACCGTAGCCAACACACACACACACAGCACCAAGACTCTCTCACACAGTTGCCCTGCCACATCGTACCCTTCAGTGAATACCCGCATCCCCTTTTCTTTCACTTATTTCTTTATTCAAAATATTTTTACACTGCTTTTCTATCCAAAACTCTCCCAAGGAATTTCCTTAGGACATTGTGCATATGTGCTCCTTGCTTCCAGCTGCCACGTTTCCACATGCTGTGATGCATGTGTGTCCAGAGCCTGGCTGCCCCATTTCCTTGTGGAAATGCGCACTTGTGGAAATGCGCACAGCTGCGCACTTGCCCTGTATCGCAATAGCTAATACTGTGAAATTGCCTAACGTGATTCATACGTTTACTGTATTGCTTCTTTCCCATTAAAAACAAAACAACGATATAAAGAACTGAAATACAATATACAGCAAGAAAGCTTACTGAACCGAGCAGAGCAATTCTCCCCTCCGTGGGGATATGTGGATGGGCGGCAAGAAGCACACCCCCATTTTGGGTTTCATCGGGTTTCACTTTTGAAAGCAGAGGCACCAATAACCTTTAAAGTACATGAGCAGGGAGGGGGACCTCTTACACTCTGCTGATAACAGACGCTGTTAGGAAAATATTTGAGAAAGATGCTGGGAGCATTCCCAGGTAGGGCTCATCTGGCTAGCCCCCAGCTCACAGCAAGATACGCAGCCGGTGATGGTCCGTGCCTGTCTTTCCTTCCAGAGCACCGCCACAAAGCTTGGGCCATTGCCACGCATCCTGAGGGATGTCAACACTGCCCTCAGCAACCCATCCTGCGTGCAAGTCTCAGTCACGGCGGATCACAGCGCCTCGACACCAACCGCCGGCAACAGCATCTCCGTGGGGCTCCAGAAGATGGTGATTGAGAGCGACTTAACTGGGTAAGTACGAGCAGAAGGACCAAACGGGGGCCGGCACTGGTAGATGGGTGCGCTCTTGGTGAGACGCTAGCTGAGGCGGCCCCTGAGGATCGTGGAGGGGGGCCGGCCGGGGCCACGAGGAGGTGAATTGTCCGCCACAGCGGGCCAGTCGCCCACCAGAGGGTTGTGCTATTTCGGGCAGCTTCTTGTTTGAAGATGTGGGGGGGGCTATAAAACCAACATGGCCCACACAAATCAAAAGGGTCCCCAAGCCAGCGAAAGAGAGAGACCAAACGGGAGTTACGTGTTATGTAACTGTTTAATTAGTGAGGGGGGGGAGAGAGGCGTGCGATGGGAGGTGGAGGTCGCTCCATAATTGGAGGGTTTTATCTTCCCCAGCAGGGGGTGCGACAGCTTAATACAATGCGCAAAGGTGAATTTCTGTGCACAGAACACTTTGACCTGACACCCCGGCCTTGTAAAAACGTGCCGCGTTTGATCTGGGGGACTAAGAGCATTAGCCGCTTCAAAGCCCCCCAGTGACCCACCTTTTTCTTTCTGTTCATTCATTGGAAATCAACTGTTCACCGTCTCAGCAGTTTGCAGCAGGAGAACAGACACTCTTTTTCATATGTCAAGTTCTTGCCTGAAATGCAGAAGGATGTTCCCGCCTTGCACCCACTGAGATGGCCTCCCCTGAGCTGTTGCCCTCCAGAGGCGTTGGACTACAACTCCCATCATCCCCCAGTTGTAGTCCAACACATCTGGAGAGCAACAGCTTGGCCAAGGTTGCCCTAAGGGAAAGGACAGGCTCCAATCTATGGAACTGTTTGCACCCAGACAGGTCCGCTTCTGGCTTTGTAGTCGGAGCACAAAGTAATCACATTACTGGGCAGGGGGGAGGGAATTCTGAGAGGGGTCATATCCAGACCTCCCAGTAACAGGGCTGGCTCCAGGACTGAGGCTGTCTTCAACACAATCCCGCCCCCCCGACTACAGTTGCAGACATGCTTTTAGTTTCTCCAAAACGCACTGCGCTGTGAGCTCCATCATTTTGTGACATTGTGGGGTCAAAGAAATGGCCGCCTTCACAAACACTAAGAGTGCCTGAGGTTGCCGGGCAGTGCCACAGCAGCGGGCCATTGGTTGACCACCTGGGCCCAGCCCGCTGGTTGACAACCAGCAGAGAAGCCAGGAGGGGTGGTTGCCAGCAGGTCACTTTGCCACGGTTGCAAGGCATCCTCTGCACCTTGCCACGAGAGGGCTGCTTTCTGCCGGTGCCCCCAAAGGCGAGGACCCTTGACGAAATCTAGGAAGCACCTCTCTGGGTTGGGGAGAATGTGACTCCTCAACGGGATTTGCCGGTGAACTCCTCATTTCCCAGCCATGCCTTGCTGGCTGGTCCTGGCAGCCATGTTTTCTGGCAATGCTGGCGCAAAGCAGGAAACGATACAGGAGTGGTAAAGAAAGGGAGGGCCCTTCATCCCCACAGGCCACATATGGCTCAGACTGGCACATGCCCACGCATGAGGATCGGACGATGCCGGGTTTTTTGTTTGCTTGCTTGCTTGCTTGCTTTCCTGTGACAGGGAGCTGCTGCCTTTGTGCAGCGTTCCCAGTTCTCTCTCTCTCTCTCTCTCTCTCTCTCCTTTTTTCTCCTTCTTCCTCCTTTTCCTCTTCTCCTTATGCATTTTTATTTCCCCCACAGTCTGATAGATTTCACACGGTTACCGTCTCCAACCCCTGAAAACAAGGACTTGTTTTTTGTCACAAGGTCTGCGGGGGCCGCCCAGCCCTCGCCTGCCCGGAGCTCCAGCTACTCGGAGGCCAATGAGCCCGACGTCCAGATGTCCAACGGCAGCAAGAGCCTCTCCATGGTGGACTTGCAAGACAACCGGGTCTTGGATGCGGGGGCCGCCGTCCCGGGGCCGACCGAAGCCCTCCACGAGGGCCAGCCCTCCGCTGGGCAGCTCCCAGGCGCCTGGAGCGCACGGGCACAGCAGAACAACACGGCCGCCGTGGCCACCGTGCGCCGGGCAGGACAGACCCCCACCACGCCCACTGCCGAGGGCGCCCCCGGCCGGCCCCAGCTCCTGGCCCCCCTCTCGTTCCAGAACCCGGTCTACCAGATGGCAGCGGGCCTGCCGCTCTCGCCCCGGGGGCTGGCCGACTCAGGCTCTGAGTGCCACAGCTCGCTCAGCTCCCACAGCAACAGCGAGGACCTGGCGGCAGCTGCCAAGCATGGCTTCGGCAACCCCGCCGCCGCCACGGAGGACTTCAACCGGCGCGCGGGCGACCTGGCCCGCCGCCAGCTCTCACTGACGGACAAGGCCGGCCAGCCAACCATGCCCCGGCAGAACAGCGGCGGCCCCCAGCGGCGGATAGACCAGCCGCCCCCACCCCCTCCTCCCCCGCCCATCGCCCGGGGCCGGACCCCGCCCTCGCTGCTCAGCACCATGCAGTACCCGCGGCCCTCGAGCGGGGGCATGCTCTCCTCCTCGCCCGACTGGCCCGGCAGCGGAGCGCGGCTTCGCCAGCAGTCCTCCTCCTCCAAGGGCGACAGTCCGGAGATGAAGCAGCGCACGGTGCACAAGCAGGTCAGTGGAGGGGGGCACAGCCGGGGGGCCTTGGGGATGGCGGGGGTCGCCGAGAGCATCTGGAGCTGGGAGGTGCCTGCCTCTGCCTCCGGACGGGTCAAACAGGGGAGGGTCCCACGGGGATCTCCAGGAGAACGCTGGCCCCATCTCGGGCCTGTGCTCCATGGCAGCGGCAGATCGCTCCCTCCTCGTTCCTCTCTGCCATCCAGCTGCTGCTTTGCCCATCCGTGTGCCCGCTTGCCCATCCCACGCCACACCGAATCCAGTGCCATCCCACGGACTCTCACTCCGCCCTGGTGCCAGACGCCAAAACCCCTTACTCAGCCTTCCCCAACCTGATGCCCCTGCAGATGTCTTGGATCAGAAACCCCAATGGCCATGCTGGCTGGGGACGATGGACGTTGCAGTCCATGACATCTGGAGGGGCCCCAGGTTGGGGAAGTCTGCCTTAGCCGGTTTGGTTTGTTCAGCAAAGGCTGGAGAGCGTCACCTGCTTTCTCAACACACGCACGCAAGCATCCCGAGCGGACGGCAATTTGACAGAGGCCCCGTTGCTCTGCTGTATTGCTCACAGCCATGTGTTTGAGGTTCCAGCGGGTCCAAGTCCACCACATGGGGCGTTCCTGGGCCATTTTTGCCAGCCCTCTGTTATTTACCCCAACGGGTCTCGCAGGTTTCTGTAGTGATTCCAAACCCTGCCGGACCCATTTGACCAAAGACCAAAGCAGGGAGGGCGGAACTGAGGCCTTTCCCTGCCTTCCGTTGCTGGCTGGCCTGCATCCCTTCCTGGCGTTCCTCGGCGTCCTTCTCGACGTTTAGCAGCAAATGCAGCCAATAACAAAGCCGCTTGTTCATGCTAAGCCACGCTCGCTGTTGCTGAGGGGGCAATGAAGCCCCTGCACACGGCCACTCAGGGCCCACCCGTCGCAGCAGCTGCTTGGAGGTGTGACGCAGCTTCACGGCACTGAGACGGCCGCCGTCATCCTTTCGCTGGTGGGGCGGAGGCGGTCCAGCCATGAGCCCATGTGCTGGGCTGCCTTCCCTTCCGGTCCAGCTCAGCCATGAGCGGAGTAGCGTTGAGCCAAATATTCTTAGGAAGAAAACAACCTCTCAGCTCAAGAATTGGGGGGGGATTGCAAAGCTGGGGACGGGACAGCGCAATGTCTTAAGGATTCGAGGGGGGGCACCGTTGCCAGGCAACATGGGGTGTCTTAATTTTTGACGTTCTAGCTGACACCAACGAGGACAGCTTCCAACTGGTGGCTACTTTCTTCTCCCCAAAATGCCCCGAACATGTAATTCTAGGGCATTCAGAGAGGTTGGTGGAATTCTTCCCCAAATGCCCCAGAACAGCCTTATATCTGGGGCGCTGGTGAGAGGGAGGAAGATATGGTTCCTCAGTAGCAGCAGCAAAGGGACAAATTCAAAAACACGGCTGCCCACCAATGTTAAGCCCCCCCCCAGAAACTCTTAAGAAAGTTTTGCCCCCCATCCAAACTGAAAAATGACACCGCCACCCCAAAAAATCACTTCCTCCAAAGGGGGCTGCGAATTTGGAGGAAGGAGCTGTAGGCATCCCAATTAGGGCCTACCAGGTGATGGGATAGTTTCAGGTTGCACCTTGGACTGTTGGGGAAAAGAAAGAAGAAACGGTTGAGAATCTAAACTCCAGTTGATTCCATCCTTCAGTGAAACATGCAGGTCCCTCGGTAGGTGGAAGGCAGCAGAAGAGAGAAACCAGACTGTTTCAGGTAGCCAAGTGAAGCAAACTCCAATTTAAGTTCCTAGGGAAAGCAGTGGCTCAGCTCTCCGGTGCCTGGGAAATGGGGGTCTAGCTCCAGCATCAAAACAACGGCCTGCACCCAAGGCCCAGCTGTTGGGCATGTGGGACGTGTGCTTTCTCTCTCTCTCTCTCTGTAGCTTCATGTCCATTTCGGTTTCCGCTTTTTCTCCCTTTTCCTGTTTCTCCCCCTCCCGCTCGCTCTGGTTATATGTTTCATTTTAGGCCCCTTCTCCTGTGAATCCCAATGCCCTGGACCGCACGGCCGCTTGGCTTTTGAATATGAACGTGCAGTTTTTAGAAGAGGAGAGCAGTGACCCAGAACCCAAGCACAGGGATAAGATCCGGAGTAAAGACGAGTTCAGCCAAGGGGAAAAGGTAACGGCGGGGGGAAGCGAAGGCGGCATCTCCAGAGAAAGAGACAGAGAGAGGGGTTGCTTCTCCGCTCCCCCTTGCGCCTCATCCCAGGACCTATGGGGGCTCACTTGCCGAGGAGTCAGCGCATGTGCTGTGCATGCCCTGCCCCTTGAGTGGAACTTAGGTGACGCTAAGGGGACTTCAGAAGCTGCCTCACCCCATGTCAGAACGCCAGTTCTTTTAGCTCAGTGTTGTCTAGCTCCCCTTCCCACAACCTGCCACCCTCCAGAGGTGTCGGACTACAGTGCCCATTATCCCCAGCCAGCACATGATGGGAGTTGTAGTCCAACACCCCACGCTGGCCTAGTCTGATAGGCAGCCGCGCTCCATGGTCTTGGGCAGAGAGAGGTCCCTCCAGCCCCGTCGCCTGACCCTGCAAACTGGAGATGGCAGAGGCTGGGCCGGGGACCTGCATTTTTAAACGAGGGCTCTGCCCCAGAGCTGTGGGCCCTCCCCCATAACAGTTTGAAAGGTGTGAGTGCCCCGCTCGTTTCTTCTTTTCCCCTGGGGCGCGTGGGATTTCCCAGGAACTGAAAAAGCCCCAGCATCCCAAGGGAGAATTGGGCCCTGAACCCAGCAAGCAGGCTGCCGCTCGGAGAAAGGGTCCCCGCTTTGCGCCCCAGGTAGTCCCGGCTTCAGCTCCCCGCAGCTCCAGTTAGAAAGCCACTTTGGTAGCCGGCCCAGAAGAAGGGAGCTCCGTCTGAGACCCGCTGCCCATCCAAGCCGACTGGGCTGGAGGGGTGGACGACCCACCACTCTGCAGGTCCTTCTGCTAGCTCTGTTGGTGGGGGCCCTCAAAAGCCACGAGGGAGAAGAGGCTTGCCTCCCCCCGGAAGCATGGCGCCTTTCACTGTTGCGCAGAAGGCGGAACGCCAGCCGGAGATGCCCGTCTGGAAGCTGCGGAATGTCCTGTTCCGTACAGGCCTTAAAAGAAAAAAGCCCACGCACCGGCCCGGGAACTCTTTGCACCGGGCCCCCTGGGCGCACCTTCACCATCCGCTTGTGCACCCCTCTCGCCCTTCCAGGGGAGAGGCCACCTCAAGCTGTCCGCTTAGAAACACACCGCTCAGCACAGGGCCTGTGCACAAAGCCAGCAGCTCAGAGGACAGTCTGTGGGGCACTAGGCCCCATCTTTGCCTGCTAGCTAGCGGGCGTTTGCAGACAGTGCCCTGGTTTGCAGAGGCAAGGCTCCCGCCCACTCCACACCATCCGCCAACCCTGCTGTTTGCTGCTCTTTTTGCCACCAACAAATGCATGGAAGATTGACCTTGAAAAATAGAACCTCCAGGTTCAGGAGCAGTTTACCTCTGAAGCGCACAGGCCTCGGGTTGAGCACCATGGCAAGCAGATTGACAGACAGGACCAGCCCTCCCCAACCTGGAGCCCCCCCCCCATGTTTTGGACTTCACCTCCCGGTGTGGTGTGGTGTCGTGTGGTGCAATGGTTAGAGTGTTGGATTGGAACTCGGCAGACACGAGTTTTAGTCCCCACTCAGCCTTGAAGCTCACTGAGTGACTTTGGGCTAGTCCTTGACTCTCAGCCCAACCTAACTCGCAGGGCTGTTGTGAGGATGAAACGCAGGTGAAGAGAACCATGTGAGCCACATTGGCTTCCTTGCAAGAGGAAAAAAAACGGTGGGATATAAATGGAATAATAAAATTAAAAATAAAGGAACTCCCATCAAACTCACCTAGCAGTTGTAGGGTGCTGGGAGTTGTAGACCAAAACACAGGGGTGCAGTCCAATCCAGCAGAGGTCTTATGATGGGTGGTCTTACAGGGACCCTTCCCAGCACTACATCCCGGCTCCTCCTTAAGCATCCCTCTGTGTGCACCTGCCAACTGCTCATGACCGCCAAAGGGCCCCTTCGGGCCCAAGCTCAGAAACAGGCCCAGCACCGCCACCCCCACAGCTGCTTCTGTGGGTGGCCCAGGCCTCGCTGCCCTCCGCAAGCCTCGACAGGTGGGCGGTGCATTGCTTTCCCCTGCCTGATTAAGAGAGGCATGGGCTGTTTCCACCCCACCAGACCCTACGGAGAAGGGGCCAGTGTTCCCCGATGAAGAGCTGTTCTTAAGCCGCCGTGGCTGTCCCTGCCCCGGGTCGAGAGCCACAGTGCAGCTCTACCTGGAACTGTTCATTTCCCTGCCTTCTGTGACACTGCTGGCATTCTCTTGCTGGCATTCAACTGCGCATTAGCACAAGCTGCCCGCTCCCTGGGTGTTGCCGTAACAAGAGCCGAGTGGTGGATGAGCTCGATGGGGGAGAAAACGCCACTTGGCCGCTGCTGAGGCCGCTGCCGCCACCGCCGCCACTGTCCTCTCATGCCTGAACCATTTTTCCCCTTCCGTTAAAGCTCAGGGTGTGTAGTTCGTGTCTGCCACCAGACGCCCTCGGCCCAGCTCCTGTGTTTTTAGCCTCGTTCTCCACACCCGGCCACCCTCACTGCCTCTCCAGCGTGGGATGCCGCTCCCCAGTCACAGGGAAGAGTCGCCACTCCCCTTCAGGTCCTTGATTCTTCCCTTGGTTCAGTCTTCCCTGCCTTCTGCTTCTCTTAAAGTCTGTTCAGTTAGAAGAGTCTCTAAAATTAATTCCGAACTGGGGCGCACACAGCTTGCCGTGGCTTCCCTCTCCTTTGGTCAGTTTTCCCTATTCCCAGTGCACGCCTGCACTGCTGCATCACTGCAAAGAGGCTGCCTCAACAGGGCTGCGTCGAGATCCTTTTGCATGATCTAACCATGTGCACAGTTTCATCCAGCTTGCTGCTCCTTCTTTTTTTGCAGTGTTTTATCCACACACACATACCTGAAATGCAGCAGGAACCGGAGGGGAAGACAGCTAAACAAGGGTGCTAAAGGAGCTAAAACAAGGAGCTAAAACGAGGGTGGAGAATCTCAAGCCCAGGGGTCAAATCCAGCCCGGGACCCCAAACTGGCCCTCCAGGGTTCCCCCCCCCCGGTCCCCCCCCCTTTCCCCCAACCACCAATCATTTGATGGTTTCCCAGCCTTTGTGCAGTTTTTCCACCATCCGAAAAGGTTGAAACGCCTCTCCAAAGGCTGAGTTACTGGCAATAACAGCTCTACACCACAGTAGGCTGGTATTTTCAGCCCTGCTCCTGTTGCCTTTGGCCCTGCCCACCACCATAAGGTGGCCCCAGAGAACTCCTTGAAAATCGAATTTGACGCTTGGGTTGAAAAAGGTTCAACGCCCCTGAGCTAAAAGCTGCAGTAAACTGCCTGAACAGAATTCTGTGCCAAAATAGGAAATATTTTTCTAAACAATTAAAATAGGAGAATTTATAAATGTGCCATTCCCACCTAAGAAACCAGTCCAAATCATTTGGGACCCACAAATCCAGCAGATGAAATTGACCCTAAAAATGCTTCCCAGCTTCATTATCTCCTTTCTCTGCTGTTGTCTCTCTCCCTCTATTCCTAAATTGTTTCCTGGTCCAGGGTGTGACAAAACTGTTGGAACTGCCTTTGGGGTCTGATATAAACTGCCCAGGTGGCTTTTGCATCATTGCATCACAGCCCCAGACCAATCTACAAAGCTTTTTGCTTATGCATAGCTGCCCTGACAAGCTAATTGTCATCCATCTGGGCAGCCGTAGAACAGCAGCGTATCTAGCGCATTTGAATCAATCCCATGGTAGGTCCTACCGCCTCAGTTCAAAGCAGGGGTGGGCAGCTTTGGAGGGTCCAGGGAGACCACATGAAACTGCCACCACGGAATTGCCACCAAAGGCCTGGAAGAGCATGATTTGCCGTTCAAACGAGGCTCAGCAGAAACACTGCTTTTTTGCCGCTGCCACGCCACTGAAATTTGGCAGCAATTTAGAAGGTAGCAGGGGCCACAAAACAAGCTGGGGGGCAAGGGTGGCATGTTTCCCACCCCTGTTTTAAAGGATGGGACGACCCAGCCCACCCTGAAAATGTGAGTTTCTGAGGCTGCGGTCCTGCGTGCACTAAGCCTCACTGAACTGGGACTTGCTTCTGGGCCAGTATGCATGAATTGCACTGCAACTGGATGTTACAAGACACGCAGAGCTGCGCGGTGTCACTCTCCTCTCCCCAGTAACATCCAGCTCAACACACCGTTTCCATGCCACTTACGTGAGTTAGTCTCCACGACCCTCATGCGCTGCAGGATCACCCCCACACACACCCATAGAACATCCCATAAATACATGTGCAAAAGCAGAATGCTCCCCCATGGGCGCCTCCTTCGTGCGACTGGCTGGCCCCCCATGCCCACATGCTTCCCCAGCTTCTGCTTTCAGCGTCGGTCTCAGCCACAACATGCACAGCCTCCCCGCTAACGGCATTCTCCATGCGGCTTGTCATGCCTCGGCCGGTGGGCGGTATTTGCTCCCGGAGCAGCTCAGAGGAGAAGGCTGGATGGAGAGGAAAGGGCTCCAAGGGGCCGACCCAGGAGGATGGGGTGCTGACCCGAGGGCGATGCAGGGCGGGGCGAGCTGCAGGGGGCGGGCAACACTGGCACTGACGGCCGCCTCTGCCCTGTGCTTGCCCCCTTGCAGCAGTATCAGCAGGACGTGGTGGTGCTGCAGGATAAGCTGCGCATCTCCAGCAAGAAGCTGGAGGAATATGAGGCCCGGTTCAAGTGCCAGGAGGAGACCACCCAGAAACTGATGCTGGAATATCAGGCGAGGCTTGAGGAGAGCGAGGAGCGGCTGCGCCGGCAGCAGGAGGACAAGGAGATCCAGATGAAAGGCATCATCAGCAGGTGGGAGACTGTGCCTAGAATGCTGCATCTCAAACTTTGGTTTACAGCCACCAGCGCCACCCCAAGTTTCTAGTCCTTAAGCCTAGAAAGAAGGCAGATGTATTGTGCAAGCTTCCTCTTGCTTTCACAATGAATTGACAGATGTGCATCACAGTGATTCAGACTCTGGCTCAGACTCTGATCTCGCCCCTCCCACCTCCAGTATTCTGCCTGCTTTCGTTTATTTTTACAAAGCACCACAGGAATGTTGGATTCAGCCTTCCTGCAACCTGGTGTCCTCTAGGTGTCTTGGGATGCAGCTTCCAGCATTTCCGAGCCAGTGTGGCCATGCTGGATGGGGAACAATGGGAGTTGGAGTCCAATACATCTCGAGTGCCAGGTTGTGGAAGGCTAGGTTAATCAATCTGGGTTAATCAATTAATCAGCCGGGCAGATTGGTGCAGGATCAAGCCTTTCTTCAGAGGTGCTTTAAACGTCAAAGCCAGCACTTCGAACTCTCCTTGGAAACAAACTTGACGCGCAGCTGCAGCTCCGCCACACCTCCTCTTCCCCCCCTCACTGTTGCAAAACATGTGGAATGGAATACAGGATCCATCCTCCACTCGCAGAAGGTGCCTCTGCTGGATTTGGGGGGATCCCCCCTCCCCCAGACACCACAGCTCACCCCGTTCAGCAGTATCTCTTGGCTGTCTGTGTAGCGTTTTCAGGGGTCTGTAGGAAAGTAGGGGCAGGGAAGACCACTTCCGTCAGTGCAGTTGATCCAGCTTAAATGTGGATGAAACCCATGGTGTAATGCGATGGCGTGGGTTTTTCTTGCCCCACAAGTGGCCATCACTGAACCTGACTTGTGGTAGGGAAGCCCTTGGACAAGACAGTGACTTAGTTCCATTTGATACAGATCTGATTGGCCTATTTCAAAAAGGATAATCACAGAGCTGGAAAGAGTGGAGAGAGGGGCAATCAAGGGGCAATCAAAATGATCAGGGAGTTGGAGCACACTCTGTACTGCTAAAGACCAAAGTGTTTGGGGCTTTCTAGATTAGCAATGAGATGACTAGAATCATAGAATAGTAGGGTTGGAAGGGACCTATAAGACCATCGAGTCCAGCCCCCTTCTCAATGCAGGAATCCAAGTTAAAGCATCCCTGACAGGCAGCTGTCCAGCCTTGGCTTGAATGCCTCCAGGGTGGGAGAGCCCAGCACCTCCCTGGGTAATTGGTTCCATTGTCGTATTGCTCTAACAGTCAGGAAGTTTTTCCTGATGTTCAGCCAGAATCTGGCTTCCTGAAACTTGAGCCCTTTCTTCCATGTCCTGCACTCTGGGATGATCCAGAAGAGATCCTGGCCTTCCTCTCTGGGACAACCTTTCAAGGACTTGAAGAGCACTACCATATCTCCCCTCAGTCTTCTCTTCTCCAGGCTAAACAGGCCCAGTTTAGCCTTGGACTAAGAGGAATGGGAATGAAACAACTAAGAGGGATGGGAAGACATGACAGAGCAACGGTCCCCAACCTGGTGCCCTCCACATTGATTGGACTACAAATCCCATCTTCCCCAGCCAGTAGATCAACACAGCTAGAGGGGACTAGGTTTATAAAATTGTGCATGACCTGGGGAAGGCAGATGGAGAGATTTTCTCCCTCTCTCATAATGCCAGAATCCCCTGAAGCTGATTGGTGGGAGATTCAGGACAGATCAAAGGAGGGAGAAAGGAAGAGTTAAACTATGGAATTCGCTACCACAAGGTGGTACCAACTTTTATGGCTTTAAAGGGTGATTAGACAAATTCTTGGAGGAGAAGGCTTCCGAGGGCTACTAATCATCATGGCTGTATAATGTTTATTTGAAATATTTATATCTTGCTCCTCAGCCAAAACGTCTCCCAGAGTGGCTTATAGCTAGTAAAGTGAGACAGCCCCTGTCCTCAGGCTTCCAGTCTAAGAAGATGGGGAGAGGGGAGGGAAAGAAAGAGGATTATCGCCTGTCTCAGAGGCAGGGTGCCACTGAATACCAGTTATTTGGGGAGCTACCAAGGAGCTATTGCCTTCATGCCCTGGCTTGTGGGCATCTGATTGGACTCCTATCAAAATAGGATCCTGGACTAGATACAGCTTTGGACTTCCTAGACACAACCAAGGAGGGGGGCGGTGAGGAAGAGATTGTGGGGAGGATTTCTGCTTCCCTTCGTAACATGGACTTCTCTTAGGAGGCAGCCTGGGCTGGCGTTGCCTCCAAGGTATTACTGTCACAGACCTGTTTCGAATCCCCACCGATGCCCCGTTCTAGCACTTTCTCCTAGTATTGATTATTTGCCAACCTCGCCTTGAGTGCTTCTTCCAGGCCTGTAGCCAGAAGTTTCACTAGAGGGAGGGGGCCCATTGTGAATCAACTTGAAACCGCAAAAATAAAATAATAAAAACCTTCACCTGAAAACTGTCACTTGTTTCCCACTGACAGGCTGATGTCAGTGGAGGAGGAGCTGAAGAAAGACCATGCGGAAATGCAGGCCGCTGTGGACTCCAAGCAGAAGATCATAGACGCACAGGTGGGTTGCCAGCTCCTTAGATTTGTCCCTGCCATTTAGCAGCAGAAATTTAGCCAGCGAAGCTCCTCCGGCTGGCCAGGCCACGAAGGCGGGACAAACAGGTCCAGCCCAAAGGCTGCAGTCTGCTCTGCAGAGGGGTAGGTGAACGGTCAGGGAGAGAGAATGCTATCCGAGCAGCTCCAGGGATTTGCTTAGCTTCTAATTTCAACGCCATGGCACTCCTCCGCAGCTCTGCGTCATTAGCGGGCAATCAGAGAAGCTGCTGGCCTAGGCAAAGACACCGCTTGGCTGGTTTGTTAATTAGTCTCTGGGCACTATTCAATATCGAAAGAATCAGACAAGTCACTGGGAGATCTCAATCAGCTCATTGCAAAGTGATTGGCCGAGGGGAGAAAGGTTTCAGCCGCACGCTGCACAGATGGGGGACAGGGAAGTGGCAGGGCGAGTCCGTCTCAGAGGACAGCTGGGCCGGAGGCGGCCGCACCCTGTGCAGTTCCCTGAACATGAGCTTCATGCTGCACAGCTCTCTTAGAATGGAGGAGAGCCGGGGGGGCGGGATTCTAAGCGGTGGATTTTTAGGGCTGTCAAATCAATGCAAGGAATCGGAGTTGATTTCTTGTCACTCTGATAAGTGGTTCGGAAGGCAGGCCAGGGTGGGGACCCTCAGGCCCAGGTCCAACCAGTCTGGCCCCCCGGGGCTCCCCAAGGGTCAATGCCCCCTTTCCCCCAACTACCAATCGTTTGGTGGTTTCCTGGCATTTGTACTGTTTCCCACCCATTCTAAAAGGCTGAAATACTTCTCCTAAGGCTGAGTTGCTGGCTGTCAGAGCTTGAAGCTAAAATAGACTGGCATTTTTTGTATTTTTGGCCCATCCCACTTTGCCTCCAACCCCACCCCACCCTGGAATGTGGCCCCCGAGACTTCCTCCAAAATGGAATTCGGCCCTCAGCTGAGAGAGGTTCCCCACCCATGATATAGGCAGCCCCCTGTGCTGAGTGGGATCAGTGGTCCATGCAGTCCTCCCGGCTTCCCTCCAGGGTCAATGAGGGAAGCCTGCGAGCCCAGGGCTGAGCATCTGTTTCCCACCTCTCAGGCAAAGAAGTAAACAACCTCTGAACGTGGGAGTTCTAGACTTAGTTCTCATAGGGATGTCCATTGCTATGAAAACCGGCCCTTTGGGGGCTCAACAGACTCCACACCCGACTTGGTTTGCATTTGCAGGCCAAACTGCAGAGCTTTTCCCAAAGTCCAGGAACTTTTTGTTTTTTTAAAAAAAATTACATAAATAGAAATGTGCACAAATTGCGGAGGCGCAATTTGCGTAATCTATACATATTTCAGCTGCACATTGCATAATTCACGCAAATTTCAGCTGCAAGTTGTATAATCCATGCAAATTTTGGCTGCAAATTGCATAATTTGCACAAATTGCACTTGCAGTTTGCACGAATTACAGCCAACATTTGCATAAGCCATGCAAATTGCACTTCCAATTTGTGCACATTTCTATTTACGTAAATAAAAAAAACAGGAAAGTCACAAGCTCAGTCTATGCAGACTGAGTTGGGCCAGCTCGTGGAGAAATGAGCCAAAGTCTAGAGGCAGAGCTTATGAAAGCTCAGTGAGCACACACACACCCCGACAGATTCATCTGACATCCCTAAGGAATCCCAGCTGACAGCCATTGATACACCTCTGTGTTGAATTTCTCCAGGACAGATGTTTCGGTCAACTTAAAATGTGTATATTATCTGGAAACGTATCCTAAACTCAGTGGGGCTAGAGGGACCAGCCACCTAGGGGCATTGCCAGGCCTGGGTTCATGGGGTCTGGCCTCCATCTGTTTACCGAGAGCCCTGAGTGTCCATGGATGCCAATGGAAGATTTCATTTGAAGCGTCACTGCATGGGTTGGGGGCAATTTTCCTACAGGACAGAAAGTGGAATGGGAGTGGGGAGAGAAAAGTAGGGGTGGGAGAGTGAGAGATTGCAAATTAATTGTAACTGAAGAGGAATTACTGATTTGGGATGATCTGGGGTGGGGCGCAAATCAAGGAGTTTCTTTTATCTGAAATGATTTGCATGAGAAGTGAATTGGCTGGCTTTGCCATCTGTGGAATTTAAATAAATCCTCGTCATTCTTTCTAAATTTACATATATAGACACATGCACCTTTTAGCCAGGTTTGTGTCCCAGGCCTGGGCCCCGACACTCTCAAGTGCACAGCATTTGACTCCGTGGCCAATGGCCCTTGAAACTCTGGCAAGGGCCCATAGCTCAGTGGGGGGCCGTGTGGTCTGGATGGGCACAGGCTCAGATGGCGCTGATAGAGAATTGGACCAGGAGGAGAAGGCCTTGCGGTGGCTGTTAAGTCACAGTGGCTGCCTGGAACCTTCGGGTTCAGAGGCAGTCTACTTTTCATAGTGCTTGCTGGGGACAGCAGCAGGAGAGGGCTTCTCCTGTGGCGCCTGGCGTGCGGAGGCCTCTGGCTGGCCGCTGTGCTGAGGCAAATGGACCTTGCGGCTCGATCCCACAGGGCTGCTCTGCCCCTCTGTTCAGGTTCAGTCCCAGCCAGGTTCATTTAGGATGGGTGCAGAACCTCTTTCAGCCTGGGGACGAGCACATCCCTGTAGTGGGTGAGGCCAAAGGCAGAAGGGCAGGGTCAGTATTGCCCAAATGCCGACGCTCTCGGGGCCAGGAACGCAGCCTTAGGAAGGGGCCTTTCAACCGCTTAGAATGGGGGGGAAACTGCCCCAAAGTCTGGAAGCTGGGAGGAAAGGGGGTGGAGCCAGAGGAGGGGGTGTGGCCAGCCCCAGAAGGTCAAATTGGGTTCCCCGATGGGCCAGATTTCACCCCCAGGCCTGAGGTTCAGCAGCCCTGATTTGGTACAATCAGTATTGGGCTCAGGGGGGACCGGGGGTCAGGCTCGGCAGGACACAGCTTCTTCCCACACGCCCCTTTCCTTCCTCTCTGCAGGAGAAGCGCATTGCCTCCCTGGACGCAGCCAATGCCAGGCTCATGAGCGCCCTCACGCAGCTGAAAGAGAGGTACAGCACGCAGACCCGTAACGGGATCTCCCCCACAAACCCAACTAAATTGCAGATTACAGAGAACGGCGAATTCCGAAACAGCAGCAATTGTTAACCCGCTGGGAGTGGCTGCTGCAAGAGAGAGAGAAAGAGAGAGAGAGAGAGAGAGAGAGAGAGAGAGGAAGGAAGGAAGGAGAGCCTGGCCAGAGAGCGAGCACACAGCAGCGGCAGGAGGGGTGAGCCACGTTGCTGGGATGCTTGGTGCTCCACCCGGCCCTCCCCGACTCGGGGGGGGGGAGATCACCCACTGTGCTCTCCACCAAAGATGGCACACGTGACCGGAAACACTGGCGCCCCGTGTGTTCGAGGGACGGGGAGACCGAGGAAATCAACCGTGTGGAGTGGAGAGTTGCCACTGGGGGTGAAAGTGTTTAAACAGCAACAAGAGAGAGAAAGTTACCCTTTTCCTACTCCAGCTCTCCCAAGGACGCATGACGGAAGCCAGCAGGGCCTTGTTGTTTCAAGAAGCCCCGGAGGGGGAGGAGGGATGGGCTAACGGGACTTCCGCAAAAGGTTGCAGAACCGCCACCCCAGCACTCAGCGGCTGGCACAGATGTGTCATGCGGGAGCCCTGTTTCTGTGCTGCGCTGCTGCGCTGCGTTCTCTCTGGCTTGGTTCCACCACCTGCCGATTTCATCAAGCCGTCCACGTTGGTATCTCTGCTTTGGCGTTTGCCCTGCTTTCAACAGGTGTTCCCTAAGAGGGCACAGACTGCGATGGGTACAGGGGAGCCCGCCCTTCTCCTCCCACCTCCAGGGGCACCCCATTCCTCGCAATGGACACGCTCCCTCTGTAAAACTGAACAGGGCACCACATGCATGCAGGAGTCCCACGCATGCATCAGAGTGTGCCCGTGGCTCTGGGCCTCTGAAGGAAAGGGTGCAGTCATCATAGTGGGGTAGAAAGGACAGGTTGGATGTTTTCTGCAGTGGTCCAACAGGAGGGCCCATAGCTCGGTGGCAGAGGCCCTGCTGTGCCTGCAGAAAGGCCCAGGATCCATCCCCGGCATTTCCACTTAAAAGGAGCAGGTAGCAGATGACGACAGAGACCCCTCTCTGCCTAAGGCCCCAAAGCGCTTCTGCCGGTCAGAGCAGGCGCTGGGGTGTTAGGTGGACCAGTGGTTTGGCCCAGATTTAGGCAGTTTCTTAGGCTCACGAGAATAGCCAAGCTAGTTAGTGTTGGGGCTTCCCCTGCCACGTGGTGGGGAGGGATCCTACCCCGAGCCATATCCTGATCCCTCCCACAAAACACACCATCTCATTCGCCAGCATTCGCTCACCGGGCTGGATACCCCCATCCCTCCTGCTGGCTGAACAGCCATATGTCCTCTTGCAGCCAGAGAAATGGCCGCCCCTCTCCCCTGGGCGACAGCAGGCGCGGGCGCCTTATTGAAAGGGAAGGAGGGGGTGGGGGGTGGAATCAAGGGTAGGGCCACCCTTTTGTCCTGAGCGACAGCAGGCATCGTAGGCCTGCACGATAGAGACAGTAGCAGCATCACGATTAATGCCAGCCTTGAGCACATGAGAGACAGCGGTGCTGGCCCAGGCCTCCTGGTAAGGTGGTGCTTAACCCCACCAGGTGGGTTTTGTTCGTTTGCCTTTTGGCCCAATATCAGGAGGCATCCAATTCTGGATCAGGCTAAAGAACAGGAAGTGGCTGGGCGGTGACCTTTTGCCAGCGGAAATGATAAGAGGCGGGGTGAATGGTTGTGGCACGAGTAACAAAGTTCCCACTCCTCATTCCGCTAATACAGCGAACGTCCGTGGGGAGTTATGGGGCAGCCCCCAGCTTTGCAGGCAGAAGGTTCAGGATCGATTCCCCGGTACTGCCAGTTTAATAGGGCCAGGTAGCAGGTGATGGTGACAGACTGACCGTTCTCTGCCTGGGAAAGCACAGCCAGTCAGAGCGGTCAGTGCTGGGCTCAGTGGGGACATCGCCTGGCCTGCGCCTGATGCTGTGAAGTGCCTGAGAGGGCAGCCCTGCAGAGATCTGTGAGGCCATGGGAAGCGGTTTCCTGCGCCACTGGTTGTATGACTGAGGCCTAAACTAGAAACGCATGAACCATACAGGTACTCAAACACACAGAGTCCCAAAGGAATGCAGGGCCTAGTGCAATAGAATGTAGATAAACGCTGACATTATAAATTCCCCGGTCTGTTCTCTGGACAAGAAGGGAATCCCAGCATAGTCCCCATCTCGTTCATGACGCCAACAATAATCTTCTGTAGAGATTCGCCAACTAAGGCTGCTTCCCTTTGCCCATGCTGCAAGCTGTCTCATCTATTATCATCCAGCATCAAGTGACCTGCGCCCCAGATCAGTCCTGATGCAGGGAGCACTTCAAATTATCCACATCCCCCCGCCCCCCCAATGTGCAAGCACACACACACAAACACTTCTCCCATACAGTTTAGCTTTCTGGTGGTTTGATAGCAGAAAAGGTTGTGTTGTGGGAATTGATACACTCTACGGTCTTGCAAAAGAGAGAAGGAGGAGGAGGACGAGAGAGCGCGAAATCGTCCCCCACGGAAGCATGAAGATCGGTAACTCCTATCTCTTTTCTTTCACAGTATGCGATAGGAATAAAAACAGTCAAAAACCAAAAGCAGTCCACTGTCTGGAAAACTATCCTCTTTTAATTGGGAGTGGGTGCTGCGTGGGAAGTTAACCACCTCGAAGGCCGCAAAGGGGACTAACCGGCGAGGACGGCGGCCTCCGAAAACTCTCTCCCCTGGTCATAATTGCTGGGCAGCCGTAACCTGGGATTAGCCATTCCTAACTGATCCCCCACCCCCCAGCGACAGGGTGAGCAGCGTGAAAGGTGCTGAGCTACTAACCTCCAGCCAGCTTGTGGGCTGATTGTGTGTCTTTGTGAAAAAGCAAAAACAAAAAACCCTGTCCCTGGTGATTTCCCCACGGTCGTGTCAGTCTGCCATCACAAGACCAGGGGTGTTTAAAGTGTAGGAGAGCCGTCCGTTCCGCCCCTTGAGAGGATGCGGCTGGTCCACATAGCTGCGTCCTGGCGCACAGAGACAAATGGAAAGAACCAGGACGTCTTTGCCTTCTCCGTGGCTCCGAAACAGATTCTTTTTTTTAAGCTGCCTGGCGCCTAGCACAGACCAGCAGCACCTCGTAGACCAGCGCAATCCCTTCCCCCTAAAAGGTGGACCATCCCGCGAGCGGACATTTCTTTTACCCGAGGAGATGCGGTTTCAGATTTTATTTTAAAACAAAGAACCTGAAGCTCCACATTATGTGCCACCATCCCACACGGGACGGGATGTGTTGGAGCCCTCAGACAATCGTAGTACTTTGCTGTACCCAAATCTCTCCATGGGGCAAAGGAACTGGTGGCGTATTAATTGCATCACTGAATCTGAACATTAAGAGTTCCCTTTGCTAATACAGGCCTTCCCCACACACACGCACACAAAACAGACCCCAAGGTCATCTGTAGGATGGAGTAAGTACACAGTGCCAAGGAAGAATGTGTCAGATTAATCGACCTGGCCGAGTTCGCACTGCAGAACGCGTTCCAGTCCCGCTTGGTGCCACGAGGTATCCAGCATAGGATTTTTAACACACAGGACACAGGCTCTTGCCGGATTCCCTCCGCCAGCACCTCCTGCAAAGGGCCTTACAGACGGCAGCTGATATTTCATAAACACGCCGGATATGTGCCCCCGGCTGCTGCTAAGACATGCCGGGGAAGGGGGGGGTTCTCGGAGGAATGTCCCTGCAGGCGCTTGGGAGGCAGTGTGCTTCTGCTCCTGTGGTCTGCGGCTGTTGGTCTAGGCTTGGTGGGTTCATTTGTGGTGGGTGAGCTGCTGTTGCTGAGTGGCCCCGGTGCCCAGCCCTTCCATTCGCCACTGGCGCATGGAAATCACGCCACCCCCGTGGCCATAAATTCAGTCGGTGCCAGCATAACAGAGCCAGGGTGGCCAGAGCGCTCTATTGGGATCTTCCCGTGCCGCAATACTTCGCTTTGCTGGGGGATGTTGGTCTTTTGCCAAGTTCAGCTTAACAGATTCCATTGCCTGCGGCCAACTGGTGTGGACCCTCCGGAGATGTCGTTTCCACCCGTTTACAGCCCCTCCAGATCCAAAGCCTAAGGAGCCCCCTTAGCAAACAGATCCGTGTTCTGCCCAACCTCTTAGGGCTTTAAAAGTCTGGCAGGCGTGTCTTGATTCTTTTTTTTCCCTCCGCCTCGTTTTGTTATTTTCGAAGCTGAATTGCAGGCTCACGTGGATGGGCACAGCTGCCCAGCCGTCGGTCAGATTTCGGCTCTCCGCATGGTTTCATGCCAGCCTTGCAGAAGAAGAGCCACTGAACCCGCCCCTTTCATGCAACCCTTCCTTGCCCCATTCTGAGCTTTCTGCCGTAAGAACTTGTTATATAACACCAACAATCCATAAGACTTTTAAAATGCTACTACTAATAATAATATACAGATCTTTATGAATAAAACTCGTACAGGTTCTCTTTTGTAAAACAAACAAAAATGTTCTCGAGTTTGTGACTGTAATGTGCCGTTTGCCACCTAACAACTGTACAGAGTGATTTCGGGTGCAACGATACAGCTGTTTTGGCTGAGAGTTTCGATATAATGTTACTGCTATGTGGTGTTGAGGGGGAAATGGGCTCAGAGCTGCCAAAATCCAAGGTTCAACAGGGCTATTTCAGGGCTGGTTTGAGCCCTGTTCTGGGTTTTGTTGTCAGTGGATGACTTTGGAATCCAACAAATCCTGAGCAGAGTCAGGGCACTTGTGGGGGGAGGCGCTTGTTTCCATACAGCCTTTGATTCTAGATTACAAGAGAGCTATTTAACGGCCAGGCCAGGCAGGCTAAGCAGGGTCAGTGAAAGGTTTGAAGAGGTGCCAACGACATCTGTGCATGGAACAAAAAGTGCACAAGCCATACCCATGTTCCCTTCGTCAATGTACGTATTGTTGGTGTGTACAGTGGGATGCCGAAAAGCACATCATGTACAAAAATTCCACTGTGATCCAGCAAGAAAGCGTGAGTAGTGCTTGCTGGATCAGGCCCCATGGGTGGAAATCAGATGCACACTTGAGTGTGGGCGCTCCCTGTCTGCAGCACACTGCTTTCATTTGCGCATTGCCTTCCCTACTCTCACACCACTAGCCATGCGCAAATGCCACTTTAAAGCTTGACCGGATCTGGATCAGGCCAGTTCTGTAATGCAGATGGGATGGGTAGAGACCCCAAATATTCTGCAACAAACACAGAGCCCACGAATTGGGCACTAACCTTTAAGGCGGTAGCTTGTTTTAACCTAGTCTCCACCTGGTCTGGAACTCTGGGTCTTGCATCGTACTCGTAGGCGCATCCCATAGTCATCTCAACAGAGGGGCAGCCATCAACCTGAGGAGAGATTGCACAGGAGCCTCTCCTCCCACCCACCTCCAACTGGAGCATCTGGAAAACCCACGGTGGTGCATCTGTGCTGGATTCCTGTGCAGGCGGCAAGTGACTTTGTTGGGCTCCAGCTCCACACCTGGTCCAAGTTCTGTTCAAAGGACTGGCCCAATGTGTAAACGTTGCAATACCTGGCTGGAGAAAGCCACTGATCTGGCCCCAGGCCAAATAAGTGTGGCTAGATTGCTAGCCTTAGTCGATCCCATAAAACATATTTCCCTCCCTGTTATGAATGAGACCAAGCTAACCCACTGGGGAGAACAACCCCACCCTAAAGTACAGGGTGCTGAAGGAAATCCAGGAGGTGCCTGTTGTTGTCGCCCCCTCAGTCCCTTATCTGCAGAGTTTACCCCTCGGATTGCCATAGACGAGTCCATCGATGTGTGCTCAAATCCCTGGACGGTCTCCCTGACCCTTGGAAAGTCTCTGAATCAGTGCACAAGGCGGAGAACTTGGGGCCAAAGGGCTAGTTGTTCTTAAGCTAGCGGAGACAGGGCAGGAAGAAGTGGACTTTCTGAACCAAATGCAAGAAAGGCAGATGCAGAGAATTCTTACCTTGGACGGAGAATTTTCTGCGTACCGGGTCAACGCGCGTTGTGGCTGTTTCGTGCTTTGGCGCCCAGTATGTGCAGGTCTCCGTGTCCGCCTATTTGCTTTGTTTTCTTCCCTCATTTGCATCACTGTGTCTTAAAATATATACCTCTCTCTCTCTCTCTCTCTCTCTTAATCTCACACTGTATATCTGCTTAGGCCAATCTTTGTTTCTGTTAAAGCCGTTTAAAATACTGTTTTATAACCTCTTATAAAGGAAAGCAAGCAAAAAAAAATTTTTCTGTAAGTATGTTTAAAAAAAGAATAAAATAATAACAATAATAATAACGATGATGATATGAAGCTGAGCGTCAGGGCTGGCTGAATCCCCTTCAGTCTCATTCAAAAAACAAACTATGTAATAATGTACAGAGAACGTAGTTGGTGTTGAGAGAAAAAAATGATGTGGCCGTGCAATTTATGTACATTTGCAATTAGAAAATATTAAAGATTTATTTAGCTATTTTATTTAAGGTTCTCCCAGTGGGTTACTTATTCACTCACAAGCCAGCGGCAGGCCGGGTTGGAAAGGTCCTCGCTGGATGTCGCAGTAGGGAACTGGCTCGCCCGGAAATTCTCCTTCGAACTCCTGCACGAGTACAGGGGCGCCTCGGAGCGGCCTTTCCGAGCCGGGGGCGCAGGCGCGGCAGCTCGCCAGCTCGCTGCCCTTCCCAGCACTCTTTCCAGGAGGCCGGGCCCAGATTTGCGCCGGATCAGCTGCGCCGGCGGAGCGGAGCGGATCGCCTCGCCCCGCCCCGCCCCGCCCCCTGAGCGCCGCACAACGCGCCAGGGGACCCCGCTGAATGCGGCGCCCCAGCGTGGGGAGGCTCCCCAGACGCTGGGCGGAGGGGCCGCCCACGAGCCGAGGCCGAGCTCTGGCGGGAGGCAGCCCCCGGCGGCGAAAGGGGCACAAGCCCGGGCGGGGCGGCGCCTGCTCCGGGAGGCCCATTTCCGCGGGAGCGGCCGGCGGGGGCGCTGGGCGGCGCCCTCGGTCTCGCCGCCTGCGGGCGGGGGATTCGCCGCTGCGGGGCCCGCCCGACGGCCCTCCGCGAGCCCCCCGCACGTCGCCGCAGGTGCCGGGGGAGGGGCGGGCGCGCGCGCCCCCCGCCGGGGCCAGACCGCGGGCCGCTTCCCCGCCGCCGGGGGGAGGGCCTGGGCCGGCCCGAGGGGCCACGGCAAGCGGCGCAGCCCGAGGCAGGGAGTGGGCCGCGGAGGCCGGGCCGGGCCGCGACGCCCAGAAGGCTGGCGAGCGGGCCCGCGGGCAGCCGGCGAGGCGCGGAGGGGCCGCGGCGCGAGGCGGGCCGCGGAGGGCCGAGCCCGGCGCGCCGCTCTCGGCGGGCGGCGGGTGCTTCCAGGGCGGGCGAGCTGCCGGGCCCCGCCCGCCGTCCTGGGGTGGCGCCGCGGCGCGCCAGGGGCGGCCCGGCCGGCCTCCGCTCCGCGAGCCGGGCCCTGGCGGCAGCGAGGCGAGCCCGGAGCCCGGGCGCGCTGGTCGGCTGCAGAGCCGCCCGGGCGCGCCGGTGGTGTTGGGCGCGGCGCCCCGCGCGCAGGGCCGGAGGCGCGTCGCCGCGCCGCGCTCCCTCAGGCCGCGCAGCGAGGGGCGCTCCCGTGCCCGCGGGCGGCGGCGCTGGCTCGGCGGGGGAGCGTCGCTCGGGGCCCCTCGGCGGCGACACGGGCACAAGCGAGCCCGGGGCGCCGCGCAGCGCTCGCGCGGGGCGCCCCTGGCCGTCGGCGCCGCCGTCGCCTCCCGCGGTGCCCGCTCGTGCGCCGGGAAACCTGGGCTCGGCCCACCGGGTCAGCGCCGCGAGCGCAACGCCGGCCTGCCGGCGACAGGGCTCCTGGCCGCCTCGTCCCGGGCGGCCTTTGCCCGAGAAGCTGTCGCCGGCGCGCTTCTGTGCCGGCCCGGAGTGGGAGCCCTCCGGATTCGTCGTCTTGTTCCCCGCGTGCGGCCACCCCTTCCTGCCTGCGCCCGTGCGCTCCCCACAGCGGCAGGCTCGACTTGAGGGGCAGCTGAGAAGATGGATGGTTTTAAAGGGGGAATTGGACTAATTCGTGGAGGAAGAAAAGACCTATTAATGCAGTCTTTCCGAGTTGGTGCCCTTCAGACACGTTGGACTGCAGCTCCCATCATCCCCAGTTGGTTGGGGGTGATGGGCGTTGCAGTCCAACACATCTGAGGGTGCTGGGTTAGATGGGCCTTTGGTATGATCCAGCAGGACAGTCCTTATCAGACTGTTCAGTCATGGTATGTAGGGATAGAACCTCCATGTTCAGAGGTGGTCTGCCTTGCTGCAGACATCAACCTGGGCGATGGCTTCCCAATTGTATCTGGTTAGACATGGGACTACATAGCTATGGGGAGTTGGACCTTATCCCTGGGGCCAAATCCAGTCCTCCATGGTTCCCCAGATGGGCACACCTCCTTCCCCACAAGGCAGTTCCCAATTTCCTCTTCCCCAACCGCCTAACATTCAGTGGTTTCCCAGATTTTGCACAATCGCTTCCCCCGTAAGAACATAAGAAGAGCCCTGATGCTGGAAGTGGCTCGCTCCTTCCACAGTTCAAGCAACAGCAGTAGACCTTTGGAGAAGGTCCAAGCTGCGGCGTTCCTCTGGCTAGCCACGATGGAAGCACGTGTAGTCTCCAAAGAACGCGCAAACCAGACTTTCAGTCCCCAGTAAAACAAAATGATAGACTTGTGTGGCTAGTCCCTTTGAAGGAAGGGGTTGTGGCACAAAGCCTCTTGGTTTCCTTCCTCCCCTGCAGAAATTAATGTTAAGACGGCTTGCAGTTTGGGATTTCTCAGTCCTCTCTTATAAGAACATAAGAAGAGCCCCACTGGATCAGACCAAGGGTCCATCTAGTCCAGCATTCTGCTCGCTCAGAGGCCAACCAGCTGCCCCAGTCAGAAGCCCACAAGCAGGACATGAGTGCAACAGCACCCTCCTGCCCATGATAGCCTTCTCCTCCACGGATTTATCCAGTCCCCTTTTAAAGCCATCCAAGTTGATGGCCATCACTACAACTTGTGGACATGAGTACCATAGTTCAACTCTGCACTGTGTGAAGAAGTCCTTCCTTTGATCTGTCCGGACTCTCCCACCAATCAGCCTCATGGGATGATCCCGTTGGGTTCTAGCATGATGAGAGAGGGAGAAAAAATGTCTCTCTCCCCACATTCTCCACACCAAGCATCACTTTGTGCATCTCTGTCACATCTCCCCTGTCCAAAAGGTTGAACTGCCTCTCCCAAGTCTGAGTTATTGGCAGTAAAATATGCCAGTATTCTGGCTCTGGCCCTTTTGCCTTTGGCCCTGCCCACCCCTGGAATGCGGCCCCCAAGAGCCTCCAAAATGGAATGTGGCCCTCAGACTGGAAGAGATTCTGCACCCCTGACCTAGATCTTCTGTGACACGCACGCACGTGCGCACACATCTGCTCAGCTTACAAGCCGGACCTTCCCTGCCGCCTCCACTACTGTACATCTGAATCTGGAACGTGCTCACTGCCTGCAGCCCTCGGCAACCAGGGCCGGCCGGCTGTCCGGCCTGTCAGATCCCCGGCCCTTCGCTGCGGCAGCAGCAGTCCGAAGGCGAGAGATGTGCCCACACGCCAGGCTCTGCGGTCTTGCCTCCTGCAACTGTCTCTGGGTCGAGGCTTCAGCTTTGGCAGCCAAGGTCACCAAGTCGGTAGCGTCCAGTTATTCGCCCAACCGGGGGAATGGGAGCGCCTAGAAAACGTGCAGTGAAAGGCCCAGGGCCTCTCGCCTGCTGAAAAGACGTCTTTAAGTAACAAAGACAGTCCACTTTCCACATAGAGGGAACACATTAATATTTGACGAGGGAGGGAGAGGGCAGAATGCAGCAGATTTCATGCGAAGCAGAGACTTAGTTTGCCGGCCAGGCCTGGGGAGGAGGCCCCCGCCCCGCTTTTCCTCCACTACCTGTGACCTTCTCCAGCGGAGGCTGGGGGAGGAAAGAGAGACTTCCACAAGAGGGGGGCCGTGAGTGATGCAAATTCAGTGTCAGGTATCAACAATAGCGAAGTGATGGAGGCGGGGAGAATTGTTTGTGACATTTGTGTTATGTACCAAAGGGCGCTAGGTGAGGGCGGGTGCCCAAGGGGCTGGGAGGGGTCCTAGCCGAGGAAGCAGGACTAATGGCTTCTTTTGGAACATCCAGAAAAGAGGAAGCTGTGGCTGGGAGTGCCTTGGGCAAGTGCAGCAGAGGTGCGGAATGTGGTGCCACAGAATTCAGGCTCTTGGTGATGTGTTTTCAACCGAAAAAACAGCTAAGGGTGCAACCTTATGCATGTTTAGGCAGAAAAAGCCTAGCTGGGGAATGCTGGAAGTTGTAGGAGTTTTTCCGCCTAAACATGCGTAGAGTTGCGCCCTAAGTTTCTAGTCCTTAGGTTTCAAAGCATATCAGAAAGGGTGGGTGAAGCTTCACAAACCAGGGTGGGCTTGGTAGGATGTCCCGTGGTCAAGTGGCAGGAGGTATCATTGCTCCTTCCCATGGCTGAAAGAAAATGGGACAAATTAGACCTACTAAGAGCCATGGGCCAGGTCCGGGGCTCCACACCGTTTCCTGCAGGTGAGGCTTCCATAACCTGCAGAGCTCTTTGTCTCTCTCCATGAGCAGTGGAAGCAAGCTGAATTATACAAATGGGCCCTCAAATTTGCATACACACCTACAGGTCACAGAATTCAGCTTTTGGCTTTGCAGAATTTGGGTTTTTCCCTGGCTTTGGGCTTATGCCAGGAGAAGTTCTGGGTGACCTGGCACAAACCCTGCCCTTCTTCCTTTGGCCTCGCACTCCCATGCCAACCAGGCAGCAGAGACTGCTGGTTTTCCAACAGCCCAGATTGTGGCCGGCTTTTGCCAAAGGAACCGGCCTGGCGAGCCCCACCTGTGCCAGATCAGCCGCAAGCCCCCTTGGCACGGGAGCCGGCACTGCCTCTCTACTCCCCAGGCCAGGCAACACAACATCCTTGCCTCCAGCATTCTGCGCCTTGGCTTATTTTGATCTTGGCAGCCTGTCTCCCCCAATCCCCCGAGGAGCTAATTATGTCGCTGTTAATGAGGCACAGGTGCTAATTCTTCCCAGCATTTAATGAGCCTCTTCCAAGGTTGCCTGCCTGCAACTTCTTAAAAGGGGGAAAGAAAAGAAGGACGGCATGTTGGCAACAGAGGTTGGGGAAGGGAGGGTGCACCCAGGAGCCAGGGACTTAAGGGTCCCAGAAGCCTCCCTCCCCCTCGGTGGAGACCCACGCAGAGAGGTGGTGAGACCTCCATGTCTATTGGAGGCACGGGTGGCTCAAGAGGCCCTGATCCTGGCCTCAGTGTAGCGGTTTCCGAGCTCAAAACATTCTCCAAACTTCACTTCAACACTTGTTCCAGTTCGCTCCCGTTTTCATTTTCAACCTTGTTTTCGGCTCATTTGAAAGAGAAAAGTGTGCATTTCAAATGGGAAAAGTGTGCATTCTTGTGCGCGTTTTTGAAAGTGCACAATTTCCCCCCATGGACTAAGCCTTTTGAGTGGCTGCTCCCTGGCTGTGGAACTCCCTGCCAAGAGAGGCCATGTTCGCTCCCTCCCTGCTGGCCTTCCGTAGGCAGCCAAAAACCACTTTCTTCAAGCGGACATTTGGTGTGTGAGCGGGTCTGTTGAGCTGGATGCTGTTTTTACTCTGTTGTTGTATTTTTAATTGTGTTTAATTGTGTTTTAATGTATTTGCTTATTGTCGTTTTTAATCAGTGATTGTAAAGCTGCCTTGAGTGCCATTTTGGGAGAAAGGCAGGGTACAAATCAAATCAATGAATAAACAGCCATCATGCTGTTGCCCTGTTGGGCTGTTTCAGTGGTTTCTCCCCACTTCTTGTAGGGGTTTTTAAATAAAGATGTTGTATCTCTGCAAACCTTGGAGTAGCCTTAAGACAGCTGAGATCTCCTTCTTGTGCATGTTTTGGCTACATGAGCAATGGCACTCACCATCTGAACATCAGGAATAGAAGGAACACAATGGGACCAGTGACAAAATATAGCAGGGGGGGGGGGGGTCTGCTGTTCTGGATTCCAGGCATACCATCTGGATAACTTCCTCCTACACAAAGTAGTGGAAGGAACTAGAGGATCGGCTATCCTTGACTTGATCCTAACCAACAGAGATGTCTTAGTGGATAAAGTAGCAGTTACAGGAACTCTGGGGGAAAGCGACCACGTTATACTTGAGTCCTTGGTTCTTGAGGAAGCAAAAAGCTGAGTGTAGCCAAACGCGTACCCTGGATTTTAGGAAAGCTGATTTTAATAAACTCAGAACAATTATCAGTAAGGTCCCATGGCAAGCGACTCTAACAAGAAAAGGAGTCCAAGATGAGTGGGAGTTTTTAAAAAAGGAAATTCTCAAGGCACAATTACAATTCCAACAAGAAAAAAAGGTGGAAGACAACAGAAGAAGCCAATGTGGCTTCACAAAAAGCTTAGAGAAGACCTGAAAACAAAAAAGCACACATGTAGGAAGTGGAAGGAAGGCCAAGCTACAAAGGAAGAGTGTAGGCAGGTAGCACAGAATTGCAGGGGTGGCATCAGAAAGGCTAAAGCTGAGAACGAGCTGAGGTTAGCGAGGGATGCTAAAAGCAGCAAAAAGGCTTTCTTCAGCTACGTGCATAGTAAAAGACAGAGGAAAGAAATGGTGGTTCAGCTATTAAATAAGGATGGCAAAAATGATAACAGAAAAGGCAGAGGTGCTCAATTCCTATTTTGGCTCAGTCTTCTCCTGAAAGAGGGTCTATGAGCCCCCTGGCCAAGGCAAAGTACAGGCTGAAGGGGCAGGAATGCAGCTTGAGATCGATAGGCATATGGTCAAGGAACACCTAATTACTTTGAATGTGTTCAAATCTCCAGTGCCAGATGAACTGCACCCTAGAGTAATGAACTGGCAGAAGAACTCTCAGAACCGCTGTCTATTCTCTTTGAGAAATCATAGAGGTGAAGTGCCAGATGACTGGAGGAGGGCTAATGTTGTCCCCATCTTCAAAAAGGGCAAAAAGGAGGAACCTGGGAACTACAGACCAGTCAGTCTGACATCAATCCCTGGGACAATTCGGGAGCAGATGATCAAGCAATCCATCTGTAAGCACCTTGAAAACAATGCAGTGATTACTTGAAGACAACATGGACTTGTCAAGAACAAATCCTGCCAGACGAATCTGATCTCATGTTTTGATCAGGTCACCTCCTTTGTGGACTGTGGCAATCCTGTGGACATAATAGACCTCAACTTCAGCAAAGCTTTTGACAAAAGTGTCCCATGAACCATGATAAGCAAACTAGCTCAAAGTGGGCTAGATGAAACAACGATCAGGTGGATCCACAGTTGGCTACAGGATCGGAATCAAAGAGTGCTTCTCAATGGGGCCTTCTCAAACTGGGGAGAGGTAACGAGTGGGGTACCACAGGGCTCAGGCCTGGGCCCAGTACTCTTCAACATTTTTATTAATGACTTGGAGGAGGAGGTGCAGGGAACGCTTATCAGATATGCAGGATAGTTAACATCCTGGAAGACAGAAACAAAATTCAAAGTGATCTTGATAGGCTGGAGCGCTGGGCAGAAAACAACAGAATGACATTTAATAGGGATAAATGCCAATTTCTGCACCTAGGAAAAAGAAACCAAATGCACAGTTACAAGATGGGGGATACGTGGCTCAACCACACTACAAGTGAGAAGGATCTTGGAATTGTTGTCGATCACAAGCTGAATATGAGCCAACAATGGGATGTGGCTGCAAAAAAGGCAAATGCTCTTTTGGGCTGCATTCATAGAAGTATAGCTTCCAAATTCCGGGAAGTACTAGTTCCCCTCTACTCAGCACTGGTTAGGCCTCATCTGGAGTACTGTGTCCAGTTCTGGGCACCACACTTTAAGAAGGATGCAGACAAGCTGGAGAGAGTTCAGAAAAGGGCAGCAAAGATGATCAGGGGACTGGAAACAAAGCCCTATGAGGAGAGACTGAAAGAACTAGGCATATTTAGCCTTGAGAAGAGAAGACTGAGGGGAGATCGGATAGCACTCTTCAAGGACTTGAAAGGTTGTCACAGAGAGGAGGGCCAGGATCTCTTCTCGATCATCCCACTGTGCAGGACATGGAATAATGGGCTCAAGTTGCAGGAAGCCAGATACCGGCTGAACATCAGGAGATCTCCCACTTTGCCATTCCATCCCTCTCCCAACAGTCCCCCCTGCTTTTGTACACAGGTTGCTTTGCTTACACCACTATTCATATATACACTGGCTGATTGCTTCAGTTAGACACCACCTACCAATACAAACAGCCACCATTAGTGATCTAATTCAGCAAGTCTTCCAACTTCTGCGATGTCAGAAGAGGTTACACTGTCCGTACTTTCAACCTTCATATGTGCCATTAACTTCTTTTTTATTAAATGATGCTGTTTTCCTAAACAGAGTCCTCAGCCCATATTGACATTTGCTCTGCATTTCAAGCATAGGATGCTGCCCTGCCTCACCGTGAATTGGGCCATTGGGCTTGCTAGGCCGGCATGACCAACTCTGACCACCACCAGCATTCCCAGCAGAGAAGGTTCTTTCACACAAGTGTGTTCGCATTAGAAAGTCCACACTTCTGCCAATGTGCACATCCACCCCCACCCCAAATCCACATTGTCGTGCTTTCGCCTAGGGGAAGAAATGAGCTGCTTCTTTTTCGTATTTGTGTACAACTAAGTTTGCATACAATTCCAGAAAGTAAAAAAAAAAAAAACAGTCTGCATGGCCACAGAATCCGTGCAACGCAGAGAAAGCAGGCCTGCCACAGAATCCCTGGGTCAAATTTGAACCCGTGCAGATTTCTTGGATGGCCCTAGTTACGACCTATAAAGCCCTATATGGCTCGGGACCAGGCTCCTGAAAGACCGCCTGCTCCCATGGGAGCCTGCTGAGGCCTTTGGGAGAGGCCCTCCACCACGGGGGAAACGTTTGAGGGGGACGTGAGAGACAGCCCTGTTCTTCGGCTGCTCCCAGGCTCTGGACCTCTCTGCCAAGGCGGCCAGGATGGCCTCCGCTCCATTGTCCTTCTGCCAGCAGGCAAAGAGATTTCAAGGGTCAGCCCTTTGGCATGTAAACTGGTGTGCTGCAGAACAGGTTTTTAACTGGTTGGTGCTGCTCATTCCTTCTACCGTGGTGCTTTTAATCTTTTTTCTTCATTTTCACGCTGTGTACTTCCAATTAAGATTTTGTTTTCAGTCTGGGTTGTATTGCTGTCCGCCTTGGGTTCCAGTTTTTGGATGGAAAGGCAGGGGAGAAATCGAGCAAATAATAAATAAATAAATAAATAAATATCAACGAGGCCCAGTTAATAGCCTAGTCCTGAGGAAGCCCCACCAGAGCGTTACCAGAGCGCAGATCCCTGGCACCAGGCTAGATCTGTCCAGATAGGGTTGCAGCTGGTATGTCAGCCTAAGCTGCTAAACGGCATTCGGAGGTGCCGAGGCCTCCAGTGATGGTAATGGATCCATGAGCCCCCCACCCCACACTGAACTCCGCCCCGATCCTTGCGGGAGGGTGCAACCCCCTCCAGAACAGGTTGAGCTCCGCTCGGCTGAGCAGAAGAACCACCCAGTAGCTGTGACTGCATCTTGTCTGGACTGAGCTTCAGTTTATTAGCCTTCATCCAGTCCGTTGCCCTGCTCAGGCACCAGTTCAGGACATCCACTGCCTCACCTGGGTTAGCTGAAAAGGAGAGGTAAAGCACCTCAGCCCACAGCCCAGGATCATCTTCATTTAGATCCTACTATGCCAACATCCTTCTGCCTTTATACAAATCTGTGGTGTGGCCACACTTGGAATGTTGCATACACTTCTGGTCACCACACGTAAAACATGACAGCTGGAGAAGCACAGAAAAGGGCAGCTAAAATGATGAAGGGGCTGGAGCAATTTCCCTATCAGGGAAGGTTAAACAGCTGGGATTGTTTAGCTTGGGAAAAAGACAAGTAAAGGGAGACAGGATAAAGGTGGACTAAGTTATGCCTGAAGTGGAGAATGTGGAGAGCGAGACATTTTCATCCCTCACTCATAATACTAGAACCACAGGTCATCCCATGAAGCTGACTGGGGGGAGATTCAGGACAGATCAAAGGAAGGACTCCCTCACACAGCACAGAGTCAAACTATGGAATTCGCTTCCACAAGGTGTAGTGATGGCCACCAACTTGGATGGCTTTAAAAAGGGACTGGATAAATTCATGGAGGAGGATAAGGCAATCAATGGCTGCTAGTCCTGATGGCTCTATGCTACGTCTGGTATCAGAGGCAGCGAGCCTATGTACACCAGTTGCTGGAGAACATGGGCAGTAGGGTGCTGTGGCACTCGTGTCCTGCTTGTGGGTTCCCAGTCGACAGCTGGTTGGCCACTGTGTGAACAGAATGCTGGACTAGATGGACCCTTGGTCTGATCCAGCAGGGCTCTTCGTATGTTCTTATGTTGTTAGAGTGAGGATGTTGGCAAACTTCATATAGCTGTTAAACAGGGATGCATGGTTTAACTAATTCAGATTATCACATTTGTGCAACTGCACATAAGCACTAATGCGCAGCTGTGCTAATGCGCTAATCTGCATTTGCGCTAATACAAATTAGTGTAATCCCACCCACCCTCCAGAAGTGGAAAACCCATCTGCATTACTTGGAAAAGCTGGTCCCCTGCAGAATAAAGAAATGTAAGAAGGAATTGGGATTGGAGTTGCCTGTCCACACTTAGCACCTGGACAGCAAGCAGACCAAGCAGACACACCGCTCCCCTGGTCTGTCCTCTCCACTATGCTGAGATGTCTTGTAGTTCTACTTCATTTCTTAAATTTATTAGATCATAGAATCATAGAAGAGTAGGGTTGGAAGGGGCCTACAAGGCCATCGAGTCCAACTCCCTGCTCAGTGCAGGAATCCATGATGCCTTTCTCTAAAGAAAAAGAAAAAGAAAAAGAAAAAGAAAAAGAAAAAGAAAAAGAAAAAGAAAAAGAAAAAGAAAGAAAGAAAGAAAGAAAGAAAGAAAGAAAGAAAAGAGTCACACTGTCTTATAGCAAGGGTTAGAAACATGCAAAATTTAAAAAAAAAACCAAGACCCAATAAAATATCAGGAAGCCCTATCATATGCCCTCAAATGCCTGGGACTAGAGGGAAGTCTTAACCTGGCACTGAAACAATGACAATGGTGGCAATCAGGGAAGCCACCACCAAGAAGACTCTTTCCTTTGTTGCCGTCCTCCAAACCACCCTTGGAAGAGGCACTTAGAGGAGGGCTTCTGATATGGATCATGCTGTATTCAAAATTATGATAATTATTTCCAAATTTGCACCTATGCATATAAATTAGCATGTGCAACATTGCATGCAAATTGGTGTCCAATTACTCTTCTGGCAATGCAAAAGTGGCCAGCACCCTCTCGCCCCCTGGGAGGCCAGCTTCCTTGATAGGTGGCCTGCTAGATCCCCTGGAATGGGGGCAAAGTCCAGCAGCAAGGGAAGTCTTGGGAGCATTTCCCCAGACCAGAAAGAGAGCGCTGAAGGGCGGGGGGAGAATCCATAGGTGATGGGGTTGGGGATTTTTGGATGTTGTTTGTCAACCCAGAAGGAACTCTGAGGCATCCCGTTGGCTACTTCACTCAGGGACATCTGGAGCACCTTGATTCGAATAAACTCTCTTGCAAGGGCTCCGTTACAGCTTCATTAGAGCCCAGCTGAAAATAAAATCTGCCCGGCTCGGCGCTTTTGACAGCTCTCCAGCAGCTGAGGCCCGGCTGCCGCTCACGTCTCTCCCGGCACGCTTGTCACACGGACAGGAGTTGTCAGCAGGGAGAAAGGAGACTTGGAATTGCAAATCATTTTGACAGTGTGGGGGGCGGGGGGAGAGAAAGGAGGGGAGGGGAAGGAGAGAAGGGGCATGGGGAGAGGGTGGGGAGAGAGGATCCAAGTCCCAGCTTCATCAGTGTTAATCATGTTTTGCTAATTCCACTCATTGAGGATTTGTAACGAATTTCATATGCAAGATAGCAAAGCAACTCATGTCTGGAAGCAGTGCGTGTGCCCTCTCCTGCCTGTCCTTGTCTGGAATTCAAGGGTGCACGGCGAGGTGGTGCAGAATGGCAACAGTCAGCCGTGGGGTGGCCCACCGGCCCACCCCCCAAGCAAGCGCTGTGTGGGCCTCCCCCTTTCCCCAGGGGCTGCTCTCGCTGGCCCAGGGTGCTGTTGGTATCACGTGCGTTTGCAGTAGGAACACAGGAACATCGGAAGCTGCCTTAGACTGAGTCAGGCCCCAGGGTCCATCTAGCCCAGTGTTGTTGACACTGACTGGCAGCAGCGGCTTTTCAGGCAGGGGTGTTTCCTAGCCCAAAGTACATGCTCTGCCAGTGAGCCACACTGTGCCATGTGGCTTGTCATGAGTTTTAGAGGACGGGAGGAGCGAGGGGGAAAATAGCGGGACATTCCAGAAACACATGAAGAGGCCCAGTCTAGCGAGAAGAGCCTTCCTCAGCCTCCCACCTGCCCCTGCCAGTGTGGCCCATAGTCCGGAATGGTGAGCATTGCCATCCAAAACATCTGGAGGGCACTAGGGTGTACAAGTCTGGTGTGGACAATGCGAAGCAAGATGCAACGGTTCGAGTTGCTGTAAGGCAGCTTCCTACATCTTTGGCATGAGGTGGTTTACGTAACCGTTTTTAAAAAACACACACAGAGAGAAATTAATGAACGCCACTGTCAAGCCAATAAAACTCAAAAGCCGCAGCAACATGAAAAGGCTGGGCAAAGAAAAAGTCCTGGCCCAGCAGCTCAACCTTACCAAGTCAGGTGCCAGGCGGGCATCCCCTGGAGAGAGAACACTTGAAAAGAGTTTTCAGTGATGATCTGCCCGATCCTGACTAGATGGCTATCTGGGAACCATTTCATGGACCCAGCTGTGTCTTCCCCTCTGCCAAATATCCACAAATGGAGCTAGGATTCTTCAATGCATTGACTGGCTGTGCTCCCTTCTGGGTCGCACAGGCTCAAATTTCAAGGTGGACCATTTGAACATCTCATCCAGGGATGGCCAAACTTCAAGAGCTCGGGGGCCACTCTAGCCTCCAGGAAGTGGTCTGGGAGCCGAAACCAGCAATGAGAGTATCACCAGTCCGCAATCAGACAGGAGGAAGTCCTTAATCCAAGAGGGGTAGAACAACCATAGACTTGACTGATCCCCTCAAGGGATGCAAAAACAGGAGCGATGAACACATTGATCAGGGGTGTTCAACCTCAGGCCCCAAACCCAGCTCCAGCCCACCTGCACAGCCTCTGCCTCAGACGTTACTGAGGGCGGGGGCACACTCAGTGCTCCCACACCACGTTAGGACACCCACGTTGACCCAAAGCACCCAGCGCCTTCTCCTGGGGGGCGTCGCCAAGCAATGGAGCACTTAGGGTTGGATCACAGGGCCGAAGCCGCAGCCCAGAGAGCCCCCAAATGGCCACCCAGAGCACGGTGGGCAATGAGCACAGCAGAAGCCAACACTGTTTACACCTCAGCCATGATGGCGCTATGATCGAGGCAGTGGCATAGTGGTGCAGTGGGGGGTGCTGCTGCTCATCATGGCCGTCCCACAGTGAAGTCCTCAAGGAGAGTCCAAGCATCCAAGCAGCTGTGCTGATCTATATCGACAGGCCAGTTCGAGCCGTTTCCACCTCCATCAGGAGCAGCTCTTTCGTAAAGCTCATGGGTCCGTTCAAGGCCAGGCCAGCTGCAAACACTTTGCATCACGACCGGGAACCAGATATTGCGGCTGGGAAAACCCATTCTCCACCCCACCCATTGCTGCAAGGACTGCAGCTAAGCTCAGGGGGAGCAGGGACATTGGAGCGGGTGGGAGATGACATCGGCACCCCTGCTAGTAAAAAAGTGCCAACTCCGCGCCCTTGTGAGCCCTGGCGCCCTACGCCACTGGATTTCAGTGACCTTAAAATGCAAAACTGCACATGTTCAGGACATTCAGGGCTGGCAAACAATTATGTGACTATTATTCTTCTAACATAGCAGGAATGTAGAGGCAGTTGTAAAACATGGACGGGGTGGGGGGCAAAGAGAAACATTAGTTGTGTCCTTCACAACTGAAATAACACACATCGATGTCTAAAGGCGTCCCCATAAGACTATTAAGTCCAGGGCCGAAAATTACCCTGGGCCATCGAGCACTGCGTTGCACTTTCGTTTGCCAAGGTCCTCACTCTCATTGAGCACTCATTTATGCTAATGGCCCAGTCAGGCGAGTAGGAGCAGGGAGAACCCAGAGGCAGGGTACTGGGCTGTTCAGAGACACATTTCATCAGCCAGCGGAAGCGTCGCTCACTACACACCTCTCCGCCCTGTCCCCCATTTGGGTGGACCATTCCATGCACAGGGCCAGCCAGCAGCTGAGGTGCTGAGGCCCCTGGTGCAAGGGCGAGGCGGTGGTGTCTGTAGAATGGGTTATCGTGATGTATGTGTTCATTGTTACATTTATATCTCACCTTTGTTCCTCTTGCAACGAATCCAAGGTGGTTTGCACGGTCCTCTTCCTCCTCTCCATTTGGCCCTCACATCAACCCTGTCAGGTAGGTCAGGCTGAGAGTCAGTGACTGGCCCACAGTCACCCAGGGACCTTCATGGCCAGTAGCGACTTGAACCCGGGTCTCTCCCATCCCAGTCCAGCACTATATTGTGAGGAAACAAGGAACATTCAAGGACAACCCCACCCTGTACCAGAGACAGTGGCTGCATTTGAACCACAATGGAACCAGACTGCTGGTTTGTTAGCATCAAAATCATCTCTGGTTCGCGACAACTCATCTTTAGAGTTTAAGGCATGGTGGTGTAAATCAGGGGTAGCTGACCAGTTGATCACAGAATCATAGAATCATAGAACAGCAGGGTTGGAAGGGGCCTACAAGGCCATCGAGTTCACCCCACTGCTCAATGCAGGAATCCAAGTCAGAGCATCCCTGACAGGTGGCTGCCCAGCCTCGTCTTGAAGGCCTCCAGTGTGGGAGAGCCCACCGCCTCCCCAGGTCATTGGTTCCATTGTCGTATTGCTCTAACAGTCAGGAAGTTTTTCCTGATGTTCAGCCAGAATCTGGCTTCCTGTCACTTGAGCCCATGATTCCATGTCCTGCAGTCTGGGATGATCGAGAAAAGATCCCGACCTTCCTCTGTGACAGCCTTTCAAGTCCTTGTAGAGCGCTATCCTATTTCCCCTCAATCTTCTCTTCTCAAGGCTAAACATGCCCAGCTCTTTCAGTCTCTCCTCATAGGGCTTTGTTTCCAGTCCCCTGATCATGTTCTCTACCCTCCTCTGAACCCTCTCCAGCTAGTCTGCATCCTTCTTAAGGTGCGGTGCCCAGAACTGGACACAGCACTCAAGATGGGGCCTAACCAGAAGGGCTGTGCAGGGACCCTCTGATCCAACTCGGAAGCCGTTTCGTGGCTTCGGAGGCAGGCCCAATTCAGCTTGGGTTGATTCGGGGACCCCGACCTGATGCAGCCCCAAACCTGAAGCAGGATTTGGATGGCCGAACCCTGCTTCGGGTCTCCCCCTTACACCCCCACGCAAACCCCCAGCTCCTTACCACAGCCTCCTCCTCCGTCATCACTGCCACCAGCTCCTGAGGCCTGGACGCGCGCCAACTGTTATTGTAGGGAGTCGCCATTTTTAAAATGGTAACTTCCAGGAACTTCCAGCGATGACGCCGGTGGAAGCAGCAGTGCTGGGCGGCTCAAGTAAAGACCTGGAGGCACCAACGCAGCTGGGCTGGGGGTGCCAAAGCTCTGAAGTGCACTGAGCACTCTGGAGAGCCCCCGACCCACTCCAGGTAACTTCGTGCCCCCTCTGCTTCACCTCGGAAGGGGCTCAAAACCTGTCTGGGTCCACATGCCAGCAGTGGGTGTGGCCAGAGAAAGCAGTGGGTGGAGTTGCCACTGTGATTCGTACCTTTGTTTACTTTATGTTTTTAAACTATTTTAAAGCCTCCTTTAAAGGGGCAACCCTCCCACAGTGGAATACATAGTAAAAGAAATACAACATGGTAAACAGAAAAAAAAAACCCAGCAAATTACAAATAAAACCAGCCGCTTAAACATGCAATTATGAAAGGGCCAGTGAAAACACGTGGCAATTCAGAGCCATCTTGAAGACCTGCAAAGAAGGGGGCTGATGAGCCCTGATGGAACCTGACTCCAGAGGTGTGGGGCCATTCCTGAAAAGGCCTTCTGCCCTTGTACGCACCAGCCTAATGTGGCACTGGACAAGTGAGAAGGGCATCTGTGGATGACTTCAGAGTGCAGGCAGACCGGTACAGGAGAAGGCTGTCTTCCAGGTAACTTTGGCTCACACCATTTAAGGCTTTACAGGTGAAAACCAGCACTTTAAATGCACTGGCAACTTGGCAGGGTGTCACACAATCCAAGCGCCCTGTCCGCACCAGTGCCTAGGTAGCGGTATTCTCCACCAGCTGAAAGGAAAGACAGGTGCATCCAGGCAGTCACCTTCTGTAGCTTGTACCTGTAGGCTGAAGTGTCCTCATTCCTGGTGCAAATGTTTCAGATGAACATTAGGGATGTATGAGAAATTTGCTTCAGTTTGTTTTTTATCAGGCTTGACCCAGTTCACAGCTTCCAGACCAAACAGACTCAGACATAATCTGCAGTCAAAGTCCGTACATTTCCAACCTTGCAGTGTGAGCCAAAAAGAATGCATTTGACAGCATAGAGATATTTGGGAAATGCGCATTAAAAGTTGCACTTTTGAAAAATGTGCACAAATATGCTATAATCAATGGGAGTAGAATGCCTACATTTCAAAGATGCACACAACTGATGCATACATTTGGAAAAGTATGCATGAAAATATGCACAGATTTTCATGTGAAAAGAACAAACTCGCAGTCTGATACAGACGCAACTTGGAATGAGCTTCAAGTTGGAATTTGGAGACCTTGGGCGAGCTTGTGTTTTACTTTTATTTGCACATCCCTAAAGAATATATATCAAATAAGAAGTTTCCTTAGCCAGCATTAGGGACATATGAGAAGTTTGTTCCTGTTTGTAAATCATACAGGCATGTCCCATGTGCAACCCTGAATGCAAGCACGAGTGCAATTCCCAGAACATTTGCACAGTTTCCTCCAAAGTGCACACATGCACAAGTGCTCACTTCCAAAAATGTGTATTTGCAGACATGTGCAAATCCCTTCCCCCACCCCCAATCCACATTTTCATGTTTTAGCCTATGGAGAAAAATGTTATTTTCAAATAGGAAAGATGCACTTTTAAAAAAAATCCATATTTTTTCAATTGGGAAAAAATGCACACTTTTAAAAATGAGCATCTTTTTTCCCCCAATTGGGACAAATGCACATTTGGGGGAATGCAAACAAGGTGAAACAAGCTTCTATAATACGACAATGGAACCCATTCCCTAGGAAGGTGGCAGGCTCTCCCACACTGGAGGCGTTCAAGACGAGGCTGGACACCTGTCAAGGATGCTCTGGCTTGGATTCCTGCATTGAGCAGGGGGTTGGACTCGATGACCTTGTAGGCCCCTTCCAACCCTACTATTCCATGATTCTATGAAGCTTCAAGGAAAAATCCAGAGAACCTCAAGCATCGCATGTCCACCCCTCCCTAGCCAGGGTCGTACAATTGGTCCATTGAGCGCAGTACTGCCTACTCCAGTTGGCAGAGCCTCTCCACTGGTCTTTCCAAGCTCTGTCAATAGATCCTTTACCTGGATGTGCCGGGGACTGAAGCAGGGAGCTTTTGTGTGCAAAATACGTGCTGCACCACGGAGCTACGGCCCTCCTCCAAATCGGGTCATCTAAATGGGGACAGGGTAAAACCGGGCACCGAGCATTCAGAAGGCCATGGTGGTTGTTCAAAGAGCAGGGCCAGCTCTGCCATCGGGCAGAGTGAGGCAGTCGTCTCAGGCGGCAGATCTTGGGAGGTGGCAGCAAGGTGCTGGAGGAGAGAGCTGTGGGCCATGCGGCCCGCTCTGTGTCCCCTCAGTTACTGTGCAGCCTCAGACACAGGAAAGGGTGCTGTCCCATTATCAGTGCTGAAGACAGATTCATCTGAGCGTTTCGCCAGCTTTTGCTCATGGAACGTGCGGGGGCCCTCTTGTCCTTCAGCTCAGGCAGCAAAGTGTCTCAAGCCACCCCTGTTAAAGAGACCAAAGGATCACAAGAAAAGTTGCACAGGGAATTGGACTTTTGGAAAGAGATGCAATGTTGAGTTCCTTGTAAAAAAAAAATGGTGCAAGGCCACGAAGTATAAATCAACCCCACGTGGATCGTAAGCCATGATCCCATGCAGAACCATGCACGTTCACCACTGCCCATCAAGTGAAAGCTTTGGGAGGATGCAGGAAAACAAGCACAGCTGAGACCAAGACAGGACTGAGCTGCCCACCCTCCCCAGGATGACTCCCACCTTGGGCCACCACATGTAAATAAACTCATTTGGGAGGAAATGTCTGGCCAGGCTGTTTGGCTGGCTGGGGTAACATTGCTCCTCATGTCTCTTGGCATGTGGGGTTCTGTCCTGGGGACAATCAGAAATAGGCCAGCCACAAAGATCCAGCAGGCTGACTGCCAGCCCCGGGTCCAAAAGCTAATTAGACAGAACATGACAACAACGAAGAGCCGGCAATTCCTGGCCTAGCCAGGCCCAGATGCGTCTGCCAGCGTCCAACTCAATTATGATCAAAGCAGGACATGGTCCGATCTGCCAGCCCTCGGGAGAAGACATCTCTCAATCTGTCTTTACGAGTGCTCCTGGATTATTGATCTCCAGCAGGGGACCTGGGCGGTGTGCGTTTTTGTGTTGTGTTATCTGCATATTAGAGGGACGGTTGGAGCGCTCTTCCCATCAGACCACGGCCTGCACACTTCCAGATGCAGACAACAGAAGCTCAGGGTGCCTCTCCTCCTCCCCACCCTCCACCACCCACCTTCCCTAAGTTTCCTGTGTGTTGATGGGAGGTTTAATTGGATGGCCTCAGCCTACGCTGTGCTGGAAGGGAATGAAAAGTCGAGTTGCAGCCGCAGCATACCAATTGACGCTGATTTATTGCAGTGACATTTCCCACACCAAGCCCACTTTCTTCCCAACATCATTGTTATGTGCGAGAAGAGACCACAGAGCAGATGCTGGCAGCAGGGGTGGGGGCACAGGGCATGAAGGGGCTGGTTGGGAGGAACAAAAACATGGTCCGGGACCGGCTCTACCATAAGGCAGCGTGAGGCAGCTGCCTGAGGTGGCAGATCCTGGAGGGCTGGGTGGCAGACATGCCCCGCTGTTCCCATGCTCCTGTGCCAGCAGCATGGGGGCAGCCTGGACTGCCCGGCCTACTTGCCTTCTCCCAGTGAAACCAACAGCACCTTTGGGAGACAACCCCCATTCATAGAATCATAGAATAGTAGGGTTGGAAGGGGCCTACAAGACCGTCAAGTCCAGCCCCCTGCTTAATGCAGGAATCCAAGTCAGAGCATCCCTGACAGATGGCTGTTCAGCCTCATCTTGAATGCCTCCAGGGTGGGAGAGCCCGCCACCTCCCTAGGGAATGGGTTCCATTGTTGTACTGCTCTAACAGTCAGGACATTTTTCCTGATGTTCAGCCAGAATCTGGCTTCCTGCAACTTGAGCCCATTATTCCATGTCCTGCCCTCTGGGGTGATGGAGAAGAGATCCTGGCCTTCCTCTCTGGGACAGCCTTCCTTGAAGAGCGCTATCCTATCTCCCCTCAGTTTTCTCAAGGCTAAACATGCCCAGTTCCTTCACTCTCTCTTCACAGGGCTCTGTTTCCAGTCCCCTGATCATCTTTGTTGCCCTCCTCTGAACCCTCTCCAGCTTGTCTGCATCCTTCTTAAGTGCAGTGCCCAGAACTGGACACAGTATTCCAGATGAAGCCTAACCAGTGCTGAGTAGAAGGCAGAGACATAGACAGCCCAAGATTCGCATGCCAACAAGCACTGTGTACTTACGCTGCTCTGCTCACGTGACCCACACTGGCACAGCTGCAGTTCTACTGCTGTATTTGTTTGAGCAGTTGGCAAGCTGGGGGCAAGTGGAGCAGGGAGGTGCTCTAGGGCAGAGCTGGGTGTATGAGATGTGTACCCTGCCCACCCCCCTAAGGTATCCCGCTGCCCTCCGGTGCTCTGGAAGGTCTCATTCCCACTGCCGAAGTAAGACTCAGCTGCAGGTTCCTGAATAGAGAAGGGGGGGGCAGTGGTGTAGCAGCTAAGCTCAGAGGGAACAGGGAACTCTGAGGGGATGGCAGATGACATCAGCGCCCCTGCTAATAAAGAAGCGCCAGAGCTGCATCCCTGCGAGCCCCGACATCGCTACAGCACTGCTGCCTGGCTGTCTTGCTATGAGCTATTGTGCAACGTGGGCCAGAGGGCTGCTGCCGTTTCTGCCCTTCGATGAGCTCGCAGACAGCTGGGCAGGCTGCGCAGCCTCCCTCCGACCTCTTGGGGGGTTCTTAGGGAAATCCAGGCAAGAGCCTCTCCAAAAGGATGACCAGGGCCGGGGGAAATGAAACTGAAAACAAGGAACCCACAGTGCCTTTCAGCCACAGTTGTGCGTTTGGCATGCAGACAAGAGAGCCCACGAGTCTCCTTCCCCTTTTGCAAGAGGGGCAGGTCTGGGTCTCAGTCCAACCTGGCACCCTTCAAGGGTGTTGGCCTGATGGGAATTGTTGTCCCAGCCATGGATGGTGGTAGAATTTAGAGGGGCACAATCAGAACCTTGCTCACCTAACTGGTACTGGAGGGTTGACAAGAGGAACCAATGCCCCTGCCCCCAGACAAGTAGCTCTTCTGCCCCCCATTACTGGATCCTTGGAAGACAGACACTTTCCATGTCTGTTCACCCCCTCCCCCAGAAATGCTCGACATCTCTTCTGTGCTCCCCCCACCCCAAATATATATTTTTCTGGAGCTGTCACCACTTGCTGACAACTCAGCACAGGGGACACCACTAGGCTGGGTTGAAAATGTTCATGGATTTCTGGACTGCACGGGTTTTAACATTGGGATTCAGCCCTAGAACATGCAGCTCATAACAGCAGCTGTACCTCTGCACATGTGTAGAGTAATTTTCTCTTGCCAAGGAGCAATTCTGCTAATTGCCACAGAAATGGCTCCTCAGCCCCTCTCTCTTGAGAAGCGCCAAGCCTGACATCTTAAACCAGTGGTGCAGCAGGGCCTTGCCATGGGGCCGAAGTCCAGGGTCCAGGAGCGTACGCATGGAGCTGGAGGACTCCTTTCTGTCTAAACATGCATAGGGTTGCGCTCTTAATAATGCAAAACTGCACATGCTCAGAGTATTCCTTTTTAAAAACATCAGGTTTGGCAAACAGTTTTGCTGTGGTTGCTGCTCTAACGTATCAGGAATGTAAAAGCAGTAGTAAAGCATGGAATGGCAGAAGAGAAATGTTAGTCGTGTGCTTCACAACTGAAGGAGTACACATAGCCATCTAAAGGAATCCCCCATAAGACCATGAAGTCCAGGGCCTAAAATTATCTAACTGCTCCTCTGTGTTTAACTATCAGGCTTGAAAGGCATTTTTAACATGTTTCTTCTCCTAAGCAGCAGAGCACGACTGAGTTTCCCTGTGGAGTTTAAGCGCCCTAGCGAATTTAGCATTATTTAATCATCATTTTCAAGCTAATTAAAACCAAGTTAATAAAGCTATGAGTGTTCACAAGGCATCCAGGTCCAAAACAGAGTGGGAGAGGGGAGGGGACAGCTACCTCTAAGTCCCAGCCTTGTATTTAATAAGAAGATATATTATGGAGAAGAAGAAAAAGCCAGATGCCCACAAAAACAATCCACAGGTGAGCGAAAGGCAAATTTAATGCATTCTGTTATGTTTTTAGAAGATACATTCACTTCCATGTTGCTACTTCTGAGAAATGATATTTTATTCCATGCATGGTTGATAGGTTAAACACCTAGAAACCCACTAACAGCAGGACGTAGAAGAGTTCTGCTAGAGCTGAATCAAATGTTTGCATATATTCTGGATTTGCCATGAAAAAGTGTTCCATTTGGACATTCAGATTTGAACAGAAAGATGTGAGAAGCTCAAACTTGCATCTCGAATGTGAATTCTTCCATCAAAGTTTGAATGCTTCTGACTTCATCAAGACCCCTTGATTGCTTTGATTTTGACAGGTGTTAAACTTGGGATGTCATACCTTGTCCTACATACCACTGCATGTCATCTTCCAAATGCTGTCAGGTACTAATATCATTGCATGTCAACTGCCAGACATCCACAACAAAAAATATAGTCAAATATCAATTGTCAAACCATTCTAAATCCTGTTATCAAATATCAAAATAGAGATCAGCAAATATTCAGGGAATATTTAAGGAAGCATTTTGAGAATATTCAACATCAGAGAGAAAAATTTATGGGAGCAAGTTAGTTTCAGCTCTAGCTTGTCCACATAACTCTAAGGAAAGGAGAGTCCCTGAGGTTTTCTCATGCGGTTGAAGCAGGATAGACCATGAATGGGGAATCAAATGCATATTCCAGACAGTGTAGTTTTTAACAATCGCAATCAAGGTGAAAAGAAACTTATAATCCTGGATTTTGCAAAAATGGGCAAATTGTCCACAATAAAATATGCAAAGTAGCAAAAAAAAAAATGCAAAAAATAAAGATAGGCAGGCCATAGGCCCCATTCCAACATTTAGAATTCTCTTGCAGCCACCTCTCCAGCTGCTACAATTTCAGCAGGCGCCACCCACTCATTTTCACATTCATAAGGACTAAAAACTTACTTTTAAAAAAGTACAACAAAGCCAAAACTGCCCAGAAATCAGAACCTACTACCACTGCATCATTCTGGCACATGTAGCCAAGATTATCGACTCCCCTGGATAAATAAAAAAATTTAAACCTTGGGTGTGAAAAATGCCCTTACTTGATGAGCTTTTCAAACAGTTGGGAAAAGCTATCTGCAAGATAAAGGACAATCTAGGGTCGCACACGCAAGCAGCATCTGCAAAGACACACAGCTCTGCAAAAGCATCATTCATCTGCATGTGTTGGCATTACAATCCAACATATCTGGACAGCATGAGGTTGAGGATGGTGGCCCTGGTGTACTGCATTCAAATGGTCTGTGATACTAAAAAGGACAACAGTGACCCCCCAGAAACACCCCCTTGTTTCAGTAAGGCTTATGTAAATGCAATAACCAAAGCATTCTACTTCTGGGGTGGGGGGGAGACCTCCTCCTCCTCCTACCTAGTTGAGGCAGACTTGAGTTTGTTGGAAGAAGCAGGCTTACAGGAGCACCCTTCACCCTCCTGAACTATTCAGGGCTCCTGTTCAGCAGAAAGGGCAATGCGCAAGGAAGACACCACAGCTGCCCCTTGTAAAGGTAAGTGGCTTCCCTAGGGGCCTGTCATGTGCTTGCAAAGCATGCTGGGATCTGTGGTTCTTTCTTACTGCCACTATGGAAGGAGCCATTTAGTCCTGCATACAGCCTCCTGACTGCGACTGGCCAAATTGCCTCCGCAAGCAGGGGCCATCGTTTGTTCCCCAAATCTGGCCCGTAGAGTGTTGTTGCTATGTCTCAAACCTGTGGCCAAGGACAGGCAAATGTTTCCAGTGGACTGAGGGAGGCGGTAGTGTCCTGGAAAAGACTGCAAGCTGGCAAGTCCTGGGTTCAAGTCCAACCAGAGAGTAAGCTACTCTCCTAGCCAAAGCCCCTTCCCCCAAGTCTGCAGAAGCTGCTATTCAAAGTATCCTGCCTCTAACCACAGAGGTTCCACCTAAGCATCCTGACTCACAGGTGTTGACCTTCTATCCTCCAATGTCCTGAGAAAGAGCACAGGATGCGAAATAATTCATCTTGGAAGAAGACAGCTCTATACTTCCCTAAAACTGGCCCTCCTGTGAATTTACAGTACATCTGGCCTCCAGATGTTTTGGCCTACAACTCCCACCAGCCTTAGCCAATGGTGAGGGGTTATGGGAGTTGTAGGCCAAAACATCTGGAAGGCAACACATTACCTCCATTCTCCCTTCTATGCACAGGAACGCCAACCTCTGTTGGGCACCATTCAGTCAGGAGTGGGGAGAAGGTAGGTCTTCAGCTATTTCAGACTTCAACTCCCAGAAGCTGCTGCCAGCAACTCCCAAAATTCCTGGCCAATGGTCAGGAATGTGAGATCAAATCCAAAACATCTGGAAATCTACTTTCTGCCCACCCCTGATCTAGAGAACTGAGGTTGGGGGGCCTGTGCATAAAGGAGAGGAGGCAAGCAGATGTAAAACTTCCCCATCACTGCCTCACTATGACAGGAGAAATTGCATCAGCTGAAATTCTCCCTTCTTCTTTTTCATGGCATAGAGCAATGCCAGTATCAGATCTGGCAATCCTTGTTTTTTTGGTCCACTGCTCCCGCTCTCTGATGTTATAAAAGGGGGTTCTCTTTTCTTTGTCTCCTACTCAGAGGTAGCAATTAGCTACCTGAATCTAATTACAGTAATTGCCAATACAAATTATACATCCTACTTTGCACAAATACCTGCTAATTTCTTGGCATGCTCAGCAGTTCAGCTTGCACAGTTTCCTTTCCCAATCAAGGGGCGGGGCGGGGGGGGGGGGAAGACCTCTTCCAAAGTAACAGGTAAGGGCATCAACTTTCTTTCCTGGCCCTGCTCCTATGCTGTTAACAGCAGCCTAACCCACAAAAATCCAGATGGTAAAGCTTTCCCTAGTACAGAAATGAAAGTGCTGGGAAAAGCTTCACCTATTTGGATTTTTGCACTTCATGTTGCTCTTAAATGCACAGGAACAGAGCCAGGGGGAAAATAGTGGCTTCCTGCTACACATACCATTTTTTATTATGGGATAAACAGGTATAATCCGGCACGTGCTTTTCATCTTTGGGGACAATGTAAATCAATTCTCCTAAAAATAATTGTTTTCCCCAAAATATACAATGGTTTAAAGTCTAATTACGCAAAGATAAGTGCAGTCTTAATCCAGCTACAAAGGAGCAGAGTGTTAGAAAGAATTTCAATTAAGAATATGCTGATGCAACAATCTCTCCAAAGCGGAATGGCCGAGTGCAGGGTTTCTTTAACTAACTTGTGACACTAAGATTAGAGTGCACCGCTCACATCGTTTTGGGTGAATCAGGAGATCCTGGAAGATTTCTAAGTGGTGCTCACCTCTTAATTAGGTCCCAATCTTTAGGTCTTAATCCTGCAAGGTTTGTGCAGAACATCAGAACAACAGAACATCAGGCACTATTTGCAAAACTGGGGGAAGACTGCAAGTAGGCCGAGACAGACGTACTAAGGGTTATCAGGACCAGGACCTCTCAATAAACAAATAAATAATACTTATAATCACCACCTTGGCCTTAAAACAGCCTCTCCCAATCTGACACCCTCCAGATGTGTTGGACTGCACCTCTCATAATTCCCAACCAGCATGGCCATTGGTATATGGCAACCTTAATTTTTATAGCGAATTTGGTGGACCAGTTTACAAGGACCAGTAGGATGACACCTTCTCCAAGGTTTCACTGATGAAACAGAGCACATGGTTGCCCTCCAATACATTATCAGTAGTTCACCATTAGATACTAATTGGCCGCTGCCATGTGTGAAATGGCTGGCTGGCATATGGCGCTTTAGTGTCCATGTGCATATGCATGTGTAATAAAGATGCATGTCCACCTCCAATTCAGCCACCTCTGCAACGGCAGCACGTGAGGTGGCAAGATGCACTCTCATTCACACTAGAGATGATCAGCGGTGTAGTGGTGAATTCTGAAATGCTCATCGTGACAGTCCCCACAGCCACACCCCCAAGGAGAGGCCAAAAATGCAGGCAGCTGTGTTGATTCCATATCCACAAACCAGTTCTAGGAGTTTTGCACCAGGAGCAGGTGTTTTGTGAAGCTAATGAGTCTGAATTGCCCATTCAAGGCCAAGCCACCCACAAAATAATTCGCATTACAACACACAGCAATACCTCGTTCCTGGGAAAATGTATTCCCCACCAACTACTGCGAGGATTGCGCTGTGTCTCTGTCTGCTCTAGTGTCACAACACCACTGGAGACAGTGCACCCTGTCACTAGTCTGAGACACAAATGGCCATGGAGCAGGGGCTGAAGAATGAAACCGCTCATCATTCGCACATATCAAACTGTCTTTGTCATCATTCCACTTTTGTGCAAAATGATTCTGGATCCATGAATCTGGTTCCCTTTTGTTTTGGGTGTTTTGCACCTGATCAATCCAGACAGGTGAAGGAGAGAGCCAAAATTGGAGAGCCCGGTTAAAATGGGAGCACTGGAATCATTTATTTCCATGCTGATCTAAATATCAATCCATCCTTCGAACAGGAAGCAAAGGCTCGCCTGATGGATATACAGTCCTGGAGGCTTTTTCAAAACTAAAAATAATTATAAATCGTCACTTTGCACCTGTTGGAGAGAGAACCAAATAAGAAAATGGCCTCATAAAGTCAGGCTACCAGCTTTCTTTGGTCTTGTTTTTTCTAGCACTTTTACAGCTCCCACTCAGCCTCCAGGCTTAGACAACACAGTGTTCGGCTTCAGTTTGCAAAGATGGAATGCAGGCCAGATTATTTGTTCTGGCCGTGACTTCAATCCATATTTTCAGTTCTGCCAAATGTTGAAACTCAGTGGCATAAATTGGGGGAGGTGGTGGAGATAAACTTTTGAAATTTAAGCTTAGGATCAGGGACAGGGCAGAAATTAGTTCGGTTTACATTTTAATGCGATCAGCTAATTTGCACTTTTTAAACCAATGCATAGACCAAAACATCATTATGCTTCAAAATTTGCACTTTTCCGAATTTTGCATGTCATTTCTCCAAACAACGCATACAAAAATGTATTTATTGGGGGAAAGTGTGGATCAGAATATATTTATTAGGGAGCAAAATATACAAAACACATTATATTAGAGGAAAGTGCTCACAAAAATGCATGTATTGGGCAAAATCATGTACAAGCCTGCATATATTCGGTGAAATGCACACAAAAATGCATACAAATTTTCATGCAGCCTTTTTTTTAAAAAAGTGCAAATTGATGCAGAAATAGGACAAAATGAACTTAAGGTAAATCCCATGGAGATAAACAGAACTGATTTCAAATGTTGTCCTATCTTAAAAGGAGAGGTTTCTTGTTTTCTAGAAGCTTTGCTAGCAAGGAAAAGGGTCAGACGAAGCTCAACTTGGATCATTTATTGGAAGTGTCTCTAAAGTAGGGAACTGTTTGTGGGAGCTAGTCTTCTATAATCTGTCCTGGAGTGAGTCCATCCTTTCCTTGTGGTTGCCATCTTTCTCTTTTGCAACACTGGTGTGCTCATGGCAGCTTCAAACAAAGTTTTGTTATTTCATCTTCTTGCCAAGGAGAAGCTTCCCCTGCTAAATTTCTTCCTGAGACACAGCTGTTAAAAGTACAAAGATTCTGTCCCTACAATGAAGGAGCAACTGTTGGACTCTAAGGGTTGCACGTAGGAAGAGCTGCCAACTTTAAAAAAAAAAAACCCTATCATGCTCCTATGCCTTAAACAGCAGTTTGGAACAGAGAAGTTTAGGGGGTGAGTTTTTCCAGGAAATTAAATAAAAGGGGAGGAAAATTTGACTTGCTGAAAATCTCCATGTCAAACTATTGTTCAAGCCATAGGAAGAGGGCTAAAAAAAAGTATTTTAAGCTGTGGCAACCACTATACAAAAGCGCTTACACAGTCACATGAGTAGCCACATTCTCAGTCAGACTTACACTGACTTCCATGTTTGCTCTTAGGCAGACTGCATCAACTCCAAGGAAAACAGAAAAATCATTTTGTGTTCAAAAGTACAACTTGGGAAGGGGAAAAGAAAGCTTGTTGAGAAATGAAGAAATTGTGTTGTTATGACGTCCTCAAGGGACACTGTGGATCTATATTTGTATACAGAGAGCAATTTTCCAGTCCATAAAATAAGACGGAGTGTTGATTCCGAGTGACAGGGAGGGAACCTATGATTCCACCGAGACTCTGTTGCCAGTTCAAACTAAGAGGGGAAAATCAAGTCCACAGCACAGAGAGGGAAAGAGGCCTAACAATTTGTAAACGTCAGAGAGGAAAAGCTTGGAGGGTGCCCCTGGGGGCGAATTGAGATTGGCCAAACACACGAGCCTCCTTCTGCTGTTACGTGTGGTGGAGTTATTTTCCTCTCACGCAGAGAGCGGTGGAGTCCCATGAGAGGGAAAGAGAAGAGCTGGCTATCTCAGGACACAGGATGCACCACTTAAGACTTGCAGAGCAGCGAGGACAACGGCCATGGCAAAGGCATGAAGTGCGAAGCAGAGATGAATGAAGACCTCCAGAGCCCCTGGGGGTTGTGAGGGCTACAATTCGCTGTAGCCCCTTGGGAAGGATCCCTTCCATCATTGAAAAGGTGCCTCTCCCCTTATGCATCATGTTACTAATGATAAAGAAACAGGACTGTCATCTGATGGAAGACATCTTAGGTTGATTGATTGCATGAGTTTCAGTCAGTTAAGCCTGGAGTCGCCAACATGGTGGCCATGGGCACCAGCATGCCCTCAGATACCTTCCTTGGTGCCCACCAGGTTTCCTGCCCCTCACGATTTTAATTTTATTACGTAAGGATGCAATCCAATGACTGTTTAGACAGAAAAAAGTCCCACAACTCCCAGCACTCCCCAGCCAGCAGAGCTAGTTGGAGAATGCTGGGAGTTGTCGGACCTTTTTCTGTCTAAACATGCATAGGATTATGGCCTAAGATGTTTTAAAATTAGATTTGTTTTCAACTGGGAAGATGGTATGCTGCAAAGCAAAGGGCTGCCCTCCATAACCTACTTTATTTGGGTTCAAAAGGGATTTTTTTCTGTGTTTTCTAACTCAGGCCTTACTTCTGCCTTATATTTAAGTTCTTGGGCAAGTTACTTTTCTTTTAGCCTCATCAGTTTGCCTTCTGGAAATGAGTGCTTTGTGACCGGTCATGGCAGCCATTTTCTGAGAAACATGCCTTGTTTCTAGAACAGCCTTGTCCAACCCAGTGTCCACCAAATGTCTGGGACTACAATTCCCATTGGCTCTAGCCAGTGGTTCAACACATCTGGAGGACACTACATTGGGGAAGGCTGTCTTAGATGCATACCTGTGTTGCACCAGGGCATCCTCTTGGAAGGGGCAAGTCCCCTTCTCTCATCCTCAGCACAAAAACAGCTCCCATATTGCAAATAACTCTGCATTTCTGTAGCACTTTCCATTATCAAAAGCGCTTCAGGTAACGGGATGTCCAGCATCTCCCCAACAGCTCTAATAAGTCAGGATGGTATTATTACCCACCATATTCTAGACTTGGAGGGATGGTGTGAGGTTGGGACAGCCATGGTTTAGTTAGAAGCAGTGAATGAGTTCATGGCTAAGGCAGGATTCGAACCTGGGACATGCACACACAACACACCCAACCTCACACTCTTGGCCACTTGACCAGACTGCGTTTGGACCCCTAGACCTGTTTGAATCAACTGCCAACCCTGCCCCCTGTTCGGGAGGGGGAACAGCAAATTCCCCCTCCCGACAAGAAGCTTTATCTCTCCTGACCCCACACCCAGCAACTGCCCTGCTGAGCAAAGATCTTGGTTTCCAGTGGAATGAGGGAAAGTAGCAGGCCTGTTCTATACACCCACCCACACAAACTCCCTTAGATGACCGTATCTGAGTTAAGTGTCTCCATCTGACTCGAGCTAGTCTCAAAGCCCAAGGGAGCAGGATCCAACCTGCAAGTGTGTGAGAGAGAAGGCCCCCTGGAGGGAGGGGGAAAGTCCATGACTGCACCCCCTTGCAGATGCAATGCTTATCCTAGACAATCTGTGAGAGACATAAATCCGCCGGGGTGAAAAGGGAAGTGTCAGCTATTTTCCAGTAAACGCTGCCAATGGTGAGACAAATTCCAGATGTCACCGTGTGCGAAGGAAGCATTTTTCAACCTGAGAGCATCTTCAAATACTCCATAGTGGAGAAAGGAGGGGGTATGGCCCCCCCCTTTCAGCTTCGACTGTGTTGACAGATGCCAAAGCTCTGCGCTGGCCATTTCTCCTTCACAGAGAAAAAAAAATTAAAGCCGGGCCAGCGAGAACAGTGCCAGCGAGAAGCCTCTAAACATTTTCTCTTTCGCTGAGCAACAGGAGAGCACCATAAATCTGTTTCACCACATGAGGAGGGAAGATGGGAGCCAATGTGTTGTATTGGTAGTCACAATATTTGGCACTGCTCTGACCAGTGGCTAAGGCAAGTCACAAACCAAAACAGGGCTGTGTTTTAACAAGAACAGTGCTCAACAGGGGGGCAGAGCAGACATCTAGCAGAGACGGGAGTCTAGGCTCCTGGGTCTCTTGCCAAGCGAACAGCAAGTAGAGGGCATAATTTCAAGGGGGCGGAGTGCTTAACCCAGCCCTGCAAACCAGCTTTGTCCCACCAGTTTCTTTTCTCTCACTGGGAAACAGCAGTTGGGGGAAGCCATGAAGCCTCCCATTGCCACCACTCCTGTGCACTCTCTTCCCAGCTCAGGAAAAGCAGATCATAGAATCATAGAATAGCAGGGTTGGAAGGGGCCTATAAGATCACCGAGTCCAACCCCTTGCTCAATGCATTTGGGGAAGTTTAAGCATCCCTCCCATTTGTCCCCTCCAGATCATACCCTCTCCCTAACGCTGTTTTTACAAGTTTGGCAAAGGCCCTGTCCTGCTGTCCAGTGGAGGGAGGCTGGTGGCTCCGATGTCAGTGGGGCAGTGAATCTGCTCCGGGTTTCAGTCAGAACCCACCAGAACTCTAAAGGAGCTCTCCAAGGTTCACCACCTCACTGACATCGGAGCCACCAGCCTCCACTGAACAAAACTAAGGCCCTGTCTCAAAAAGGGGCTATTCCTTTGTCTCACACAGGCCTCGGCTGCTTGCAGTGGCTGTCGGTGCTTTCCACCACGTCTCTCATGGCGCTTGGCACTGGAATTCCCAGTCCCCTTTGAATTTGCAAGCCTTCCCAAACCTGGTGCCTTCCAGATGGGTTGGACTACAACTCGTGGCATCTCCCCACCCCCACCATGGTCAGCCAATCCTGAGGGTGCCTCTGGAGGGCACCAGGTTTGGGAAAGCTGCAGAAGAGGAATAAATGCTCGTTTACAGCCACTTGGGAGCCAGTGAGGAGGAATGTTGGGGGTCTGTTTTAAGACCACTCTGGGCTAGTTTCAGGGGAGGGCGAGAAGATGGCAAGATTAGTTTTATAACATCCCCCCCCCCTCATTCCTTTGCTGCAGGTCCAAGCACTCACAAGGCCCGCCAAAACAGTGTTGGGGGGAGAACATGGATTGCTCAGTTGCATCATCCCAAAGATGCTAAAAGCAACGAGAGAAGGCATGCAGCAGCTACTCAAACATTAGCAAACAAGCAGCGTGAGAGTGCCAGTGCCAGCAAGAGCTTAGGCGGGAGGAGAGAACCACACACAAAGAGAACAGCACAATGAAGCAGGCCGTGAGGACAAGGCGATTCCAGAAGGAACTGCGTTGCTTGGTGTCTTCTCTAGCAGATCCGCTCCCTCCTTTTGCCTTACCCTAAGACACAGTGGCCTCGTCAACCCAAGCCCCTGGTGGGAGGGGGCACACTCCTCCCATGCTTACAGGGGCTGCTTACAGCCCTGTCCCAGTTCGCCCTGTGATACACCCTCCAGGTGCAGTGAGGGCTCTCCACCCTCACTGCAGGGGCCGGACCCACATGGACAAGCTTCAGAGCCCTGCAAACTTGCTCCCTTTACCCCTTCCTGGATTACTTTAGAGGCAACAGTTTTCTGAAAGGCAAAGCTGATACACGTGTGCCGACAACAACCCAAATTTAAATTTTGCAACCAGTTTGAATTTGCAAATTTGCATTTTTTCAAATTTGCCTGCTTGCACATTCTTGAAATCCTGCTCAGGTCCCCTCTACCACACAAACACACATGCTTTTAGCTTCTGAGCTTTCATCAGGCCTTGCTCATGCACTTTCAGCTTTAAGGACTAGAAGCTTGCTTTTTTCGTTGTTTTTGTTTCAACGGAAGTGTATATTTTTGGAATGATGAATTCCATGCTCGGTACAAATTTCTGCATATGCCCAGTGCTACTGAGGGATCGTGGACTATGCATGCAGCCTTGCTTAAGTGCTTCCAGAAGCCAACAAATCTGGATCCCAAGTGTTCGTGTGGAGAGTTCATCTACTCCTCAACGGCCTCTGATGAACATAAATGTTCACCCTCTATGGCACACAAGGGCTCCGGGATGCACGCAGAGCTCTGCAGCTGCTCAGTTTCAGAGAGAGAGCGAGAACACCCTTGGGGCATTCCTTGTGCCTCCACAAAGCCGTAAGTGTGCGTACTAGATATAAGGAGCTAAAATCAAACCGTTGCTCCATCCACCCCAGTATTCTGTATTCTGACAGGCAGCACCTCTGCAAGGTCTCAGCCAATCAAGAGGGCGCTTCCTGGCCCTGCCACCTCATCTTTCTGAGCAGAGATGTTGAGGTTCAATCCTGACATCTTCTGCATGCAAAGCAGGTACCCTACTGCTGAGCTACAGTGCATCAGCAGTGCTGGGCGCAGGTCCCACCCGCCCTCTGGCCCTTCAGAATGAAACGAGCCCTTACACAGTGCCTGATATACATAAATAGGATTTTAGTTCACCATAACCAACATCCTCTACCATTTCTATAGCTTTGCATACCTCCCACTTCTCACCCCTTCCCACCTCCTCCTCCCACGATGCAAAACACAACGATCACCACTTTCTCCCGGCCCACTTGTACTTTGGTGAGGCGTGACCAAGGCCGGACTCTCTCTGGCGAGGCAGGTTCTTCTCCAGTGTGGATTCCATGATGCCAGCTCCCGCAATGTTCCCTGCCCTGCCATGCTTGGTCTTCTTAGATGGCTCTTTTTAAAAATCAGCTTGAGATGCGAGAGAGAGACAGCTTGTCGCTCCAGCTCCAACAGGACATCGTAAGTAGCTGGCCCTCCCACCAACAGCTGTCATTCAGAAGGGGGATGCTTCGCCACAAGGATCTTGGTCAAGGAGCGTCACTAGGACAGGCGGCAATAAATAAAAATATGACTCTGAGGTAGGAGGGCTCCTCCCACGGCGCAGATGGCTTCAGGCCAGAAAGACCTTCATTTTCCCCCAACAAAATGCAGCCTCTTCAGGGCCGGGAGCTCCTATAATCAACCAATTTATGGGCTGTGGTGCCATGGTATTGAGGCGGCGTGTGAGCGCCGGGGCTGAGGTGCAGTCTGTCTTGATGGCAGGTGACCAGGGCCATGCGGCGTTCGGGGACAACATGGCTGCAGGCCAGGCGCTTCTCGTCCAGGGCAGCCAGGTTGTACTCACAGAAGTCGATCAGCAGTTCCACCTGCTCGTGGAGGGAGAGAGACTTGTACCTCCTCTGTGCCAGAAAACAGACTGCCTCCACAAAAGCCTGCAGGCCCATTCCTGAAAGGAAAGGGGGAGTTAGGAATGAGGCATGGCCTTTCAGCCTAAAATCTTCTGCCCAGCCCACTCTGATGACACGCACGCATGCGCACACAGACAGGTTGAGCCTAGTGATCTCATGGAATGTATCCATTGACTGAGGATTGGTGATGCCAAGGAATGTCCACCAACTTTCCTCCTAACTGCTCGGAGGAGAAAACGTCAGCAACAGAATACTGACGAGCACCTGTGGCTTCTGCAAGGGGAGTCTAAGTTTCTTTTGGATGGGCATAAATCTCACATGTATGACATGTGAGCTGGCTGGGAAGCTGACAGCTGGAAAGAGGACTGGGGCAAGTAGGGTGAAGGGGATAGACCAGGAGAAGGGGACAGAGCAGACAAGTAGAGAAAGCAAGGAGCAGAGAGGAAGCTAGGTGGAAAAGACAGGTGAAGAGGGGTGGAGTCAGTGAATAGAGGTCATGAAGGAATGGGGAGACGAGGGAGCTGGAAAAAAGATCACACAAGGATCAGAGACTGTAAGGGTTATGTGTAACTGAGAGGAACAGATTTGGAGCCCAGAGGACTATGGGCCAGACAGCATGGTGGGCTGTGTTAGCCTGCATTATCCAGAGCCAGTCCTTTCATGCCTGGCGCTTCTAGCCCTCTTCCTTTATGGTGGCTGTTGGCACACCACCATGGGCAGTCCAACCCGCAGTTATTTATTTATTCGGTGCTATCAGACCCCTGCCTTTCCACCTCAGACTGAGGAGGGGCTCAAGACCACTTGCGAAAAGCAAAGTAAATAATAGAAAAATGGTACTATTTCATAAACTATAAAAAAACAAACCTATATTTTATTTTAAATCAGCAATACATGGCAACACTGGAAAGACCCAGAGCTAAAACAGGGATGAAACTACACAGCCAATAAACTAAAACAGCCTTCCCGAACCTAGTGCCTTCCAGAGGTGTTGGACTACAACTCCCAGAATGCCCCAGCTAGCAGGGGCATTCTGGGAGTTGTAGTCCAACACCTCTGGAAGGCACCAGGTTGGGGAAGGCTGCACTAAAAGCTTGCTGGAAAGGAACAACTTAGGACAAGAGCAGAAAACTGGTAAAGTGGGAGACAGATGACCCTCCTTAGGTGGGGAGTTCCACAGCTCTTGCCACAACAGAAAAGGCCGTCTCCTGCACCCCAACCACCAGAGCCCCAGAAGGTGAAAGGGTGCACAAAAAGGCCTCAACAGAGGACCTCAAGGGGCAGGGAGATTCATACAAGGAGAGGAGGTCTTTCAGGTATCATGGCCCTAAGGCAGCTTTCCCTAACCTGATACCCTCCAGATGTCAGACTACAACTCCCACTGTCCCCAGCAAACAGGCCCAGGGCCATGCTTGTTGGAGATGATGGGACTGGTAGTTCAGCCCATCTGGAGGGTGCAGGCCAGGCTGAGGAAGGTTGCCCTTAAGACTGTGCCAGTGCCAGCGCCAGGTTTTGGGGGGCTCATGGGCAAGACACCCTCAACGACCCCCCTTCCTAGTGCGTCTGCCTTCTCACCAACATTGTCACCCGCTGCTCTTACTCCTCATCCTTTTCCTTGTCATTGCCATCACTTGCTTGTTTGACAAGCAGAAAGCCAGTGAGCAGTATACCTTGGTATCCCAGCTTCTGGGGAACATGGGCGGGAGAGCGCTGTTGCACTCTTGTCCTGTTTGTGGGTTGGGCAGCTGGTTGGCCACTGTGTGAAAACCATCCTGGACTAGATGGACCCTTGGTCTGTTCCACAGGGCCTTTCTTCTGCTTTTGTTGTTCTAAGCAGGCCACGGCATCTCCTGCTCCTCCCCCTCACCACCTCCATTGTCTGGGCCAGAGCGAGAGGCAGGGGAAAGAGCAGGCTGCAATGGCGAAGGTGAGGCGCAACTCCAGGGGGCTCTTGTCAGTGGGCCCCTGCTGGGGTGTGGGCCCTCGGCAGGTGCCCAGCCATGCCTACCCTCGACACCGGCCCTGGGCTGTGCTCACTCCGTCCAGAAAAGACATGTCCTCACAATGGAAAGAGATGGCCGTGTTTTTTTCAGTCATACCAAGACATTTTCTTGTTTTAGTAAGTGAAGGAGAGGGTAGACCAGCTCATTAAAAAATAGCACCGGTGTTCCCAAACCTGGCAGTGAATTAAAACATCCAACTTAATACCTAACTGAGGATCTGTGTGGCCCGCCGAACCTTTTGCAATATGCCAGCAATCAGGAAAGGCCTTTGAGAGGCTCGTTCGGTGAAGGGCAAACGCTGAAGGAGAATAATTTTCCGATAAGGCTTCAAAGTATGTATATATTATATATTGTTATTTTTGCACATTCAATCTGGGCTTATTGAGGCAAGCAGAGGAAAAGGCTCTTTTGAAACAGTACAATTACGCTCTGAAGTATAATTTCCCTCAACCGAGGGCTGCAATTGGGGTCACCCATGAGGTGGGCGGCGAATCGTCTGGCAAAGAGCCTGCCAGGTTTATCGGAGCTCAGCAGATGCCAGACCTGGACTGCATTTTATCAGTCATAGTGGAGTGGCGTGGGATGGAAAAGACACATGCTACACACACACACACACACACACACACACACACCCCTAAGTGGCAGTCCCGCAGAGCTTTTAATGAAATAAGTAAGTTAGAAGCTCTGCTATTTTACTGCGGTGTGCATGCATGGAAACCACAACCATTTTTGGTAATTAACAATAATAATAACTGGGAGGATAGCATGCTGAAAAGTGAAGGGGTGCCCTCGAGTGCCTTCTTTATTCAGGTTCAAAAGAGCAGTTTTTTTGTTTTAGAGCTCAGACTACATCCCTGCCTTGTACATAGGTTCTTGAGCAAGTTGGTTTTCTTTTAGTCTCACCAGTTTGTGTCTGGGAAATGAGTGTTTTGTAACCAGCCATGCCCACTATGACAGCCAACGTATGGATGGGCAAGCCCGCAATGGCAGCCATTTTGTGAGAGCACCCACAACCCTGAAAATTACAATTGTCTCCACTGGCCCAAAAAGGTTGTGGACCCATTGCATGCCTTAATGGCTAAAGGCTGAGCCAAGATCAAAGCCCATGTCATGGCAAGCAGTTCTCAAATATCCCAGTTTCCATGCAAAAAACAAAAGGTGCAAAGATTAGAGTGCTGGATTTAAAAGCCAGGAGATCAGGGTTCAAATCCCCACTTAGCCATGAAGCAAAGCCACTGTCCCTCAGCCTAATCTACCTCACAGGGTTGTTGTGAAGACAAAATGATGGTGGCGGAGGGAAAACATGTATGGCACCATGAGATCTTTGAAGGAAGAGTGGGACAACTTGAAAAAATAAAAGTGCCGGGGCTTTACCTGGACAGCTGTATTTATATGTTTGATACCTGCTGGTGTGTGTGCACGTGCACATGTGTGTGTGTGTGTGGTGTGGTTGCAGTCCGATCCTGGGCAATTCAAGTTGACCCCAGCTTGCTGGCTGCTGGAAATGGAAATGGAGTGAGCCAACAACTCAATCCCAGCACTAGATATGGGAGTTCCAAGAAGCCCTGAAATGGTTCAGTCAACCCATATGAATTTAATAATTCAGTATTATTACAAACACAGTGAGAATGCAATGGAGACGGGAAGCAGATTCCATCATATTTATTTTATTATTTACAATATTAATTTAAATATTAATTTCTGCCTGACCACAGGCTTCGAAGGCAGCTTACAATGAAAGAACAACGTGAGTTGGAAATTTACTGGGCATTCTGTGACATCACACAAGCACAGCCAATGGTGGGATAGGGTGGGTGGGGTCCCACAGACAAGAAGTTTGTTTGCTCTGCTGTTGCCTCCCCATTTAGCCTATGGGCAGACTGTCCTTTTTTTCAAGTGTATGTGGATGATTCATTGGGGAAATGGCACATCAGATGCCCTTTGCCATTCAATGGGTGTCTCCATGGTTCATGTAATAGAACTCATTCCCTATTCTTGCTTCTTTTGTGGGCAGGGGGAGGGGGATTTATCCAAATCCCCCTGGCTGATAATACTCTAATTTCCATTCCCAATTCCCTGGCATAAAACGTCTTTGAGGATATTAAAATAAAACCCATCCATTACAATTTTTAATAAAACCTGACAATTAAATTGGCGTAAGGGACACAGAATGAGCATTTAAGGCTTCCTGTTGTTAAAGTTCATTGGGATCCAAAGCACATATTAAAAACCTGAGGGGGAACATACACAAAAGAGAGAAAGTCCCTTGTAAAATAAATGTCATCATTTTCCAAATGTGGGTTTTTAATTTTGCCTTTCTACGCATGTCTCCCTTTTATAGGCCCTCTGTGGGAGGCCATTTAAGCTCTGTCACCCCTTAGAACAAATTTATACGCATTCTCATTGCAAAGCACCAGGCATCTGCGGGTTCAACTTCCCTTGGCTCGTGCTTGAGGATTCCAGAGCATTACTGGAAATTCTACACTTGCCCAAAGAAAAGCAGCTATGTCCAAGCAGCACTGAGCAGAAAGATGACAAGCTGGGACGGCCAACTACCTAAATTGCCCCTGTGGACTGTGCCGTCAGTATATCCCCAGCTCTGACCAGGATGAGAATATTTCCCCCGCCCCTTCCATCATCATCATCACCATCACCACCACCAACATCAGAATCATAAAATAGTGGGGTTGGAAGGGGCCTATAAGACCATCAAGTCCAACCCCCTGCTCAATGCAGGAATCCAAGTCAAAACATCCCTGACAGATGGCTGTCCAGCCTCGTCTTGAATGCCTCCAGTGTGGGAGAGCCCAGCACCTCCCTGGGTAATTGGTTCCATTGCCGTATTGCTCTTACAGTCAGGAAGTTTTTCCTGATGTTCAGCCGGAATCTGGCTTCCTGTCACTTGAGCCCATCATTCCGTGTCCTGCACTCTGGGGTGATCGAAAAGAGATCATCCTTCCTCTCTGTGACAGCCTTTCAAGGACTTGAAGAGCGCTACCCTATCTCCCCTCAGTCTTCTCTTCTCAAGGCTAAACATGCCCACTTCTTTCAGTCTCTCCTTGTAGGGCTGTTTCCAGTCCCCTGATCATCCTTCTTGCCCTCCACTGAACCCTCTCCAGTTTGTCTGCCACCTTCTTAAAGTGTGGTGCCCAGAACTGGACACAGTACTCCAGATGAGGCCTAACCAGTGCTGAGTAGAGGAGAACTAGTACTTCCTGGGATTTGGAAGCTATGCTTCTATTAATGCAGCCCAAAAGAGCATTGGCCTTTTTTGCAGCCACATCACATTGTTGGCTCATATTCAGCTTGTGATCGACAACAATTCCAAGATCCTTCTCGCTTGTAGTATTGTTGAGCTAAGTATCCCCCATCTTGTAACTGTTCATTTGGTTTCTTTTTCCTAGGTGCAGAACTTGGCATTTATCCCTATTAAATGTCATTCTGTTGTTTTCTGCCCAGAGCTCCAGCCTATCAAGATCACTTTGAATTTTGTTTCTGTCTTCCAGGGTATTAGCTATCCCATCCAAGTTTGTGTCATCTGAAAATGTGATAAGCATTCCCTGCACCTCCTCATCCAAGTCATTAAAAAAAATGTTGAAGAGCACCGGGCCCAGGACTGAGCCCTGCGATAACCCGCTTGTTACCTCTCCCCAGTTTGAGAAGATCCCATTGATAAGCACTCTTTGAGTCCGATTTTGTAGCCAAATGTGGATCCACCGGATTGTTGTTTCATCTAGCCCACCTTGAGCTAGCTTGCTCATCAGGATATCATGGGGCACTTTGTCGAAAGCTTTGCTGAAGTTGAGGTATATTATGTCCACAGCATTGCCACAGTCCACAAGGGAGGTGACCTGATCAAAAAATGAGAACAGATTCATATGGCAGGATTTGTTCTTGACAAATCCATGTTGGCTTCGAGTAATCACTGCATTGTTTTCAAGGTGCTTACAGATGGATTGCTTTAGAATCTGCTCCAGAATTATCCCAGGGTTTGATGTAACACTGACTGGTCTTAGTTCCCAAGTTCCTCATTTTTGCCCTTTTTGAAGATAGGGACAACATTAGCCCTCCTCCAGTCATCTGGCACTTCACCCGTCCTCCATGATTTCCCAAAGATAATAGACAGTGGTTCTGACAGCTCTGATTTTATTTATTTATTTATTTATTTATTTTATTAATCGCCTATCTGGCTGGTCACCCAGCCACTCTGGGCAATGAACAACAACAAAACAGTTCATACAATAAAATTCTACATTAAAAACATCATAAAAATACCCTAACCCACCCCAAATGCCTGCCTGAACAACCATGTTTTTAATGTGCGGCAGAAGCTCATTAAAGAGGTTAACTTTAAACTTCTGCCAGTTCCTTTATTACTCTTGGATGCAGTTTATCTGGGCCTGGAGATTTGAACTCATTCAAAGTCATAAGATGTTCCTTGACCATATGCCTATCAATCTCAAGCTGCAATCCTGCCCCTTCAGCCTGCACTTCGCCTTGGCCAGGAGGGTCATAGACCCTCTTTTGGGAGAAGACCGAGCCAAAGTAGGAATTGAGCACCTCTGCCTTTTCTTTGTCATCTGTTATCATTTTGCCATCCTTATTTAATAGCTGAACCATCATTTCTTTCCTCTGTCTTTTACTACGCACATAGCTGAAGGAAGCCTTTTTGTTGCTTTTAGCATCCCTCGCTAACCTCAGCTCATTCTCAGCTTTAGCCTTCCTGACGCCATCCCTGCAATTCTGTGCTACCTGCCTATACTCTTCCTTTTTTGTTTGGCCTTCTTTCCACTTCCTATATGTGTCCTTTTTTGTTTTCAGGTCATCTCTAAGCTTTTTGTGAAGCCACATTGGCTTCTTCTGTTGTCTTCCACCTTTTCTTCTTCTTGGAATTGATTGTGATTATGCCTTGAGAACTTCCTTTTTTAAAAGCCCATCTTGGACTCCTTTTCTCGTTAGAGTCGCTTGCCATGGGACCTTACTGATCATTGTTCTGAGTTTATTAAAAATGGCTTTCCTAAAATCCAGGGTACGCATTTGGCTACACTCGGCTTTTGCTTGCTTTAGAAGCAAGAACTCAAGTATAACATGGTCACTTTCCCCCAGAGTTCCCATAACTGCTACTTTATCCACTAAGTCATCTCTGTTGGTTACAATCAAGTCAAGGATAGCCCATCATCCAGTTCCCTCCTCTACTTTCTGTAGGAAGAAATTATCAGCAACACAAGTCAGGAATTTCTTGGAGGGGCCATGTTTTGCAGAATTTGTCTCCCAACAAATATCGGGGAAATTGAAGTCCCCCATGACTACAACATCATGCTTCCTTGAAACATTGGCTATTTGCTTTTCAAAAGTTTCATGTTCGTCTTCTCCTTGTTTGGGTGGCCGGTAGCAGATTGCGACCACCATGTTCCTTTTATTCTTTGCTGCATTTATTTTAACCCAGATGCTCTCAGTGGGGCTCCCAAGCTCATCCTCCTGTATTTCTGTGCAGAGATATATATTTTTAACATATAGTACAACTCCACCTCCCTTTTGGTTCCTCCTGTTCTTTTTGAACAAGTTATATCCTTCAATTGCTTTATTCCAGTCATGGGAGTCATCCCACCAAGTTTCAGTTACACGTATCAATTCATAATTTCTCTCCTGTATTAAGAGTTCAAGTTCGTTCTGTTTGTTTCCCATACTCTGAGTATTAGTATATAGACATCAAAGACCATATGCTTTATAGTCTGCCTTTCTTCCTACATGTTTCTGAAGGCTATTACAGCTGTTCTCTCCGTTGTGGTGTATGAGCCTTCATCCATTGTTACCCTCAACTTTACGTCTCCCTCCCCCATAGGATTCAGTTTAAAGCCCTCCCGATGAAGTTCTTCATGCCATGGCCAAACACATTCTTCCCAGCCTTTCTGAGGTGCAACCCATCCCTTGCCAACAGCCCATCTTCCAGGAAGTATAGCCCGTGGTCCCAGAATCCAAATCTCTCTCGTCAGCACCACTTTCGTAGCCAGTCATTCACCCTGAGTATTTTTCTTTCCCTTTCTGTCCCTATTCTAACTACTGGAAGGATGGATGAATAAACTATCTGGGCCCCAAAGTTCTTGAGTTTCCTTCCCAAAGCTTCAAAGTCTGACGTGATCTCTTCGTAGCTCCGCTTGGCGGTATAATTTGTTCCCACATGGATGAGAAGAAAGGGATACCTATCAGTAGGCTTTATGAGTGTAGGCAACCCTTCAGTCACGTTTCTAATCTGTCCTCCTGGGAGACAGCAAAGCTGGTGAGTCCAGGGGTCTTTGCGACATACTTGGGTTTCGATCCCACGCAGCAAGGAGTCTCCCACTACTACTACTCTTCTCTTCTTGTTGTTGTAGGCCTGGGTTTCATTGCTTCTGCTTGACTTGCTCGCTCTCATGCAGGTTCCCCTGTAATTCTTCCTCTGCAGGCTATCCTCCAGTCCCATCCTCAAGTACCTGGAAATGGTTCCATAGTTCCAATGCTTCCACTGGTGTAGAGTAGCTTCCCGTTCTTCTGCTCCTGTCACCCTTTTCCAAGGAGTATTCTCTACTTCATTTTTCCTCACGTCAGCATTTTCCTCTTCTGCCTCAGCTTGCTGTTGCTCTTCTAGCTTCTGGACTTCGTTTTGCTGCTGTAGTTCCACTGTTCTGTCCAAGAACTCTTTGTCTTCTCTTCAGTCCACTTACTTTTTCTTCCAACAGTGTGATCAACTTGCACTTATTGCACGTGTAGGCCATATTGATCTCAGACAAGGAAACTAATATTGTACAGGCCTTGCAGGTCACCAACACTGGAGAGTCTTTTCCTTCCATAGTCTCTATTCCCTTTATGTTTCTAGCTTTCTGATTGTACTGGAATAACCTGTGCTTTGTCCTCTATTCACTGGAGGTTAACAACAGTGTCCCACTGGTATGGAAGTGTGTGTTACAAGAAAAAATAATTAAAACAAACAAAAATGGTTAGGGGCCTCCCCCTTGACCTCCCCTGCCAAACTCCCGTGGCAAACTCCTGTTTTCTCTCCCTGTTCACTTGCTCTGATTGCTCATTCTGTGGGAGCTTGCTTGCTTGCTTGTATAGCCCCTAGACCAGCTGGAGCAGCTTCCTCGGCTCTGCTCTGCTCTGCTCAGCTAGGAGGGGGGAATTATTCTTCCCACTGGTTTACTCTGTCCTGTGTTCTACTTCTCCTAAATTTCAGTTCAAAAGGAATTCTGTGTGCGCAGTTTGCCACAGCTTTCAATGCCTTCTGTTCATTGGCATATTTTTCCCCATTCTATATTACCAATGTTCATGCATGCATAGATGCAACCCCGGAGATGTGTTCTTGTAGGCTGCACAAAAAGAATCAAGGTCCAACAGGCAGGGCTCAAAATCCAGAACAGCAAACAAACATCAGAGGGAGCAGAGGCAGATCCATCGACCAGTGGAGGCTGGTGGCTCCAATGTCAATGGGGCTCCTTTGAAGTTCTGACTGAGACCTAGAGCAGATTCACTGCCCCATGGACAACTGAGCCACCAGCCTCCACTGCTGTCACCAAAGTCAACTGGGACTCAAGATCTAAGGCAACCAACAGGGAAAAGGAGCAAGCATGTACACCTCTCTCTCTCTCTCTCTCTCTCTCTCACACACACACACACACACACACACACAGCTCATTAAGGGAAACTATATTACTAAGTAGGTCATGACACCCGCACAAATCAGTGGTTTGCCACTGAAATTCAGCAGCAAACCACTGTGGAGGCTTACTGAGGCCAAATTTAGCTTGAAAACAAGCTAAATTTGACTTCAGTAGTATGTCTCCATAGGTGGAGGCTTACTAAGGACACATTTAGCTTGAAAATAATTTAAATTTGTCCTCAATAAGCCCTGTAGCAGTTAAACCACCAATTTTTATTCTGCTGCTGCCGCAGGGAAAATGCAGCCTGCAGGGAAGGCCAGGCGGGGGGAATTGTACCACCCATAGCTGCCCATCCGATATAGACACCATCCTCACAGCAAAGATGAGTTGCACAAGCTCTGAGTCAGGGGCTTTATAGGGCCCGGTGGACAGGGATTGGCCGTTGACAGTCAGCTGACAGGATGCTCAGGTAAGTTGGTACTGCAGCCTAGATGGCACCCTCAAAGCACGGGGCTTTATCTGCTAGGCCTACGGTGGGAAAAGGGCACTGGCACTGCAAAAGGTAAAAACTGCTGGAGCATTCTAGATACCACCCACGCCCACTGCAACAGCAATCTAAAAATGGCCTGCAGCCAGGACAATGAAAGGTGCAATCTAGCCAAGGGAAACAATCCAGGAAATTTGCAGAACAGCTGCATTTTGGTGTGGCTCAGAGGAAGGCATGAAGCTTTTAGAGAGGGGGAGGAGAATTCTGTTACCCTGAATGCAGTGTAAATAAATATTTTTCTTAGCGCCCATTTTGGTCAGCAAAACAAAGACACAATACTGATAAACAAAACACACATGAACACGCGCGCCGCACACACACACACACAAATCTGTGCTAGCAACACCCCACGAACAACAGATTCTGCTTATCTGCAGCAATTTAAGATGCAAAGCAAAACCAAGGGCTAATCCAGAATTAACAATGGGCCAGATGGCAATGTTCGTTTGAAGCAATAAACATGAAAAATAAGCTTCCTGTTGCTCTGACTGCCTATCAATTTCAGTACTTACTAATGAAATTCAAAAGTTGGACATTTCTGCTAACTTACTTCATTGCTGGGTAAGTTCTAATAGCTTGTGGGGTTTTTCCCACAAGATTTGCAGATTCCTCAGCAAAATTCAGCAATAGGTTTGGTTTTCTTGAAGGTAAGAAAACTCAGTCCCAAAAGTGAAATCTAATATGCATAGTTACCCTCAATGGGTTCCAGTTTCCACTCCCACATTAACTACCCCCCACCCTTTCTTACCAACAAAGTGACCTGGACTTTAGCAGCCACCTGCAATAGCTTGATACAGAGGTCTTCCTCACCACTTCAATGAATAATGCCATTTAATGAATTTTCACTTGAGAAGCTTTTAAGTAGCCCCATTCAGCTCTAGAGCCAAGGGTAAGGACTGGTTTTGTTTTGGTGGGGTTTTTTTTCCATTTTAAGAGGGAAAGGCAATCTCCTTTGCTCAAGCTTACACAAACCCGCACAACTCCATTTTGCTCAGCATCTCCTGCATCCAGCCTGCCATTAGAGTGGGCTTGGGATGTATGAGAACTTCATTTTTGCTTGCTAAAATGTGAGCATGCCCCATTTGAAGCTCCCAACGCAAGCGCATGTCCACCAGAAATATTCACAAACTGTCAAACATGTGCTCGTGTTCATCTCATTCCAGATTCCCAAATGATTTGTGAAAATTTCCTAATTTGCACAACTTTCCTCTGCAGATTGAATCAGCCTCTCTTTAGACTATGGAGGAAATTTCTGCAAATTTCAGGAGATTTGCACAGATTTGGGGAGATCTGCACAAATCTCCTGTTCAATCGAATTTGCACAACTTTTCCATTCACGCAGCACGTGCAGCGATCACAGCGATGTTCAGAGAATCCTTGCGATCTTGAACATCGCTTGTTTGCCTGTCCCTAGAGTGGGCTCCATCATCTCTTTCATTAGGAAGCTGGAGAAGCCACCAAACCAATCTCTATCCCCCGCCCCCCCCTTGGGATCATAAAAAAGGAAGCTTACCTGCATCTCTTTGGTCCATGGCAAGGCCACTCCCCTTTCTGGTGATGTCGATATACAGGATATCTGCAGCAGCCATGCTGAACCCGCTGTTGCTTATCTTGCTGTTTCTGGCGAGGATTAAAGAAAGATACGGAGGTACGGGGGTGGGGGGGCAGGACAGACAATGAGGATTAAGAAGGAACCATCCTGGTGTGACACAGAAGACTTCCAATGGCACTGTGAATTGATATAAGCAAATTCAGAAACTGAATTCACTTAGGTGAGCATTAGGTCAGGGGTGCAGAACCTCTTTCAGCCCAAGGGCCAAATTCAAGTTTGGAGACACTCTCAGGGGCCACATTCCAATGCTGCGTGGGGCCAAGTGCAAAAGGGACAGGGCCAAAATAACCCAAATGGCAGCCTATTTTCGCTTAAAGCTCTAACTGCCAGTAACTCAGGGGCCATGGGCCTCTGGGGAATCCCAGAGGGCTGGAGTAGGAGCATGGAGCTTCCATCTAGCCCTTGATGACTTAAGCAACAGCTAAACCTTCCTAAGGGAGGCCTGCTCGCACTGATCTCTTGCTACCCTTGTTCCTGCCACCTGTCAGGGATGAGTCCAAGCACTCTGAGATGTCTGACAGCTCCAATTCTGAATCAGAGTTGGAGCAGCTAGATCAGAAGCCATGGGAGGGACCTTCTCTAGTGAACCAAGACACTGGGAGAGATTCCTCTGAAGACCTTGACAAACAAATGGCCAGGCTGAGTCACTGCCCCCTCCCTCCACCATGAGAACTCAAGTTTCCAATGAGGAGGAGGAGGAGTGGTGTGAGTTGGAAGATGCTAGGCCACGTCACAAAGCAAAGTGGCAAAAGTTAGGGGCAGGGCTCAGACACTCAGACAGGATCGCCACTCTTGGAAGCCAACGTAGGAGGAAGCCACCCTAAGGGAGGAGCATCACTGCAAAGTAAGTCTGGCTGTGAAGTTCATGCCCAAAGCGACTTCACTACCCTCCATCGTCTCCTCTAATTAGGGATCACAGATTAGTTGTTTAGGGGCCTGAGGCAGTCTGAGAGTTTCCTGGAATCTGCATTTGTAAAGGGCTAGTTTCTAGCAAAATAAAGCAGTATTAGCCTGAAGCTCTGTCTCCTGGTGGTGTTGATTGTGAAGGGGAAGGATGATCCATTTCTGGCACCACCACCACCCCCCTGGTTTTCCCTCCATTGCCTTCTCCACTGCCAAAATGAAGGCTCCTTGGGGCAGGAGCCTGTTGTTGCTGTTTGTTTTGCATATTACCGCAGCAAGCACAAGACATGTTGAGAGTAGTGTCAAATTATATAAACAATAAAAATAATAAATAATGACAACAAATGACTTGAGAATAATCCTCAACAAAAATGATGTAATGGGGCGCTTCTCCATGTGACCCAACATCCTGACTGTGGTTGGAGTGGATCCCAGTTCCCTAAGCAGCGCATGTAGGCTGCAATTTTGTGAGAGTGCAGGGGGAGGAACGCAGAATGTAGTCTGGGGTGCAGAATTCAATTTTAATTTAAAGGAAAAGAGCAAGTTTCTGGCCTATGTTGCTGTGAAATTGTGTGCACTGGAAGCACTGGCTCCAGCCTTAGAAGCCAGGAGGGTGGCTTAGCGAGTTTTCCCTGTGGTTGGAATGAGCTCTTTTGCTCCCTCCCAGTGAACAGAAAAACCAAGGTAATTTATGCAAAATAGCAAAAATGACAGAGTAAGTTATGTCAAGTCAAAGACATTTTTTAAATCGGTTCGGCTTTTCATGATCTGTGTAAGTTGCAGAATTTAGCATTTCTTGGTGCTGAACTTAAAATTTCCTGAGTGCAGAATCTTAATATTCATAGAATCATAGAAGAGTAGGGTTGGAAGGGGCCTACAAGGCCATCGAGTCCAATCCCTGTTTGTAGCACAAACGAGGGAAGAACATAAGAAAAGCCTTGCTGGATCAGACCAAAGGCTTATCCAATCCAGCATTCTTCTTACACAGTGGCTAACCAACTGCCTGTGGGAAACCCACAAGCAGGACAGGAGTGCAACAGCACCCGCCCACTCATGTTCCCCAGCAACTGGTGTACATAGGCATACTGCCTCTGATACTGGAGGTAGTACATAATCATCAGGACTAGTAGCCATCGATAGCATTCTCATCCAGGAATTTGTTTAATCCCCCTTTAAAGCCATCCAAATTGGTGGCCATCACTACACCTTGAGGTAGCAAATTCCATAGGTTAACTATGCACTGTGTGAAGAATTCCTTCCTTTTATCTGTCCTGAACCTCCCACCTTTCAGCTTCATGGGATGACTGCATCCAGTTCTAGTGTTATACAAAAGGGAGAAAAATGTCTCCCTATCCTTGTCAATGTCCCAGAAGAAGCAGAGAAAAGCACTCAAGATCATAAATGAGAAGGAAACAACCCTACAGACTCCACTGAACCACATCATTAAGGCAAGAGAGAGAGAGAAAACTGTGTGACAGCATTCAGCAATTCATCCAGAAATTTACCCAACAGCTCACAAGAAGCTGCACATGGGAGTTCAATGCGAAACCAGGGTGTTCTTTTGGAGGATCTCCAAACCCCTCACCTTATAAAAGTCCGGAAAGCTGTGGGTCCCAACTTGGTTGTCCCTTTCACACCCAGGAAACGGATGAACAAAGCCGCAATCCGGTCCACCAGCCGCAGGTAGTTGAATTGTTTCGAGTACTTTGGGAAGACTTGCTTCAGGCAAATCGTGGGAATGTTGGCATCCAGGGTTTTGCTGCCATCCAACTCCAGTTTTTCCATGGACCCTTCTTCGAGCAAGTCATCTCTTTCCTGCGATGTAGCATCACTGGGCTCAGCTCTGCAGTTCAAACAGCAACATAAAAATTGCATTAATGTGTCTTATCATTCCCCTCACCATGGGAATCCCCCTCCCCTACAGAAGTGATCGTGTCTGTCCATTAACACCCTGTCAGTGTTTTCTATCATAAAAACCCATTTTCAAGGACTTAGCGAAGAAACTGGGTGCAAATATTTACTCAGGCTTAGAAGAAACCATTCTGCACAACACAAACCTAAAGGAGGGAGGGGGGAGAATTTCTGCTGAGACATCACTAAACCCCTTAAAACAAGGCAAAATATTTACAAGATCTTTCATGCTATTTGTGGTGTGAGTGTCCAGAGGCCCAGCAAACCAAGGGCAGCCGACCAGCCACAGAACATGGCAACCCCACTGTGTTTGCAATTATAGCAGGCAGGATACTGAAGGCTCCATTAGATCCATCAGAATAGCTGCCTGGCTACTGTGTTGGGCATGGTGGATCACCACTTGGCCAAGCCTGCCTTAGTGCAAATTCTGTATATATGTAATGTGGTTTATTTTATTTGGCTTTATGGAATGGCTCCACCTCCCCTAAAGATTTACAAAGGGGAGGAAAGGGCCAACCAGCAAGATGCAGTAGCATCAGACTGCGGAAGGCAGCAGAAAGAAAGTGTAGACCAGTAGCCTGAAACTCAATGCAGTTTTCTGCTGGTCTCATGGTTCCAGATTTACGATGGATCAAGTGTTCTGACGTAAGTGGTCTTCGCCACCCCCTCCTTCCCACAGCAGCCGGTAAATGTGCGTGTGGCGTAGTGGCGAGAGTGTTGGACTGGGAGCTGGGAGATCTGGGTTCTAGTCCCCACTCGGCCATGGAAGCTCACTGGGCGACTTTGGGCCAGTCACACACTCTCAGCCCAACCTACCTCACAGGGTTGTTGTTGTGAGGATAAAATGGAGAGGAGGAGGATAATGTAAGCCGCCTTGGATTCCTTGCAAGAGGAAAAAAGGCGGGATATAAAAATGCAATTTAAAAAAAAATTAAATGCTATGCAGAGGGTCAAGAGACTCTGCTGAATGGGGCGAGCTGTGATGTGGGACAGATCCCCCCAAATCAGGTGGAGGGACCTTCCACGAGTGGAATCCTTCCTCTCGTGGAAGGCAGATCCTGGATCCAATCCACTGCATGGATGGCCTGGCACAGGCCTGGGAAAGTTGTGCCAAAACTTCTCCCTTCCCTCAAAATTCCTCATAGGCTTGTTGCGAGCAGGAACCTCCAAAGCTCGATTCCAAATTTCACTTTCAGCAAAATTTTGTGGCGACTCCAGGTTACCTGGTTATCTGAGGTTCTCAAGCAGAACCAGGTCGAGAGCTGCTGCCACAGTCAGGTGGAAATTTCTCAGACAATGGTTGCCTGAACGCAGCCCCAGTCAATTCAATTGGCACACATTATTCCCCGTTTTACTTGTCATAGAATAGTAGGGTTGGAAGGGGCCTATAAGACCATTGAGTTCAGCCCCCTGTGCAATGCAGGAATCCAAGTCAAAGCATCCCTGACAGGTGGCTGTCCAGCCTCATCTTGAATGCCTCCAGTGTTCAGGTATGTTCTGGATGCAGCTCATAAAGAGTAACTGTGTCACCAAGTAGGTCAGGGCCAGGCAACCACACACATAGATGAAGCTAGATTTTAATTAGGATCTTCACCATGTTGAAGGCTCATTTTTATTCTTGGCCAGGAAATGGCATGCAAGAGTTTTTCTACCACCATCACTCCCATCCCCGAATGTTAGCTAAATTGATCCCTCTTGAAAAGCCCCGTTACATTTTCCTCAATGCTCCAGGAGCCATCTGCCGCACAAGAACCATCTACGTAAAGTAGATGACATAACTGCTAAGGTATTCTCCATGCACCCAAAACAATTTTGATGTTTAAAAGATTCCACTGAATGTGGCTTAGAGACAGCACCTGACGCAACAGAAAATGCCCAACCTCCTTGTTTCCTTTTGACCCAACAGAGGACGCACCTTGCTTTATTATTTCAGCAGCAACATCGACACGTGCAGAGCTGCTGTTGTGTGGCAAGCTGCCACTGAAAAACAATATTTGAACCAAATGAGAGGGGTTTCTTCTTCAGAGGCAAAACAACAAAGACAAATGGAGCTTCAGGGAAACTGCAGAAAGAGAGGTGAGACAGCGAGACCCTCTCCATCGGCCTGGCTAGGACATAGTGCTCTTTTCTCCTTCCCTCCCAGAACTCTCTCCATCAAGAACCATTCCACACAGCTGCATCTTGGGAGATGTGAGAGAGCAAGGCCCACTCCACCAGCATCCACAGAATGACACAGGTTTTCCAGGACAGTTCGAAGAACAGTCTGGATTAATATGGAACCAATTACCGAGGGAGGTGGTGGGCTCTCCCATGCAGGAGGCATTCAAGACGAGGCTGGACAGCCACCTGTCAGGGATGCTCTGACTTGGATTCCTGCATTGAGCAGGGGGTTGGACTCGATGGTATTGTAGGCTCCTTCCAAGCGTACTATTCTATGATTCTGTGCACTCCCCTGAAGAGTTTCTTCTTCGTTTGTTCTACTGCTTCACATGACTGCCATTTCTCTTTTTGTTTTCTGAATATTCAAAGATGTTATTTTTTCTGATGTTATTTCGTTGTTTTTAGTTAATCTGTCAGTTTTTCTTTCTCCTGCATTTGAATGTTTTAAATCTCAAGGTCATTCTGTCCTGAATACAAAGAACTTTTGGAAATTTTGGTCAATTCTTATTAAAACTGAAAGAAAACAAAATTCTCACCCATCTGCACAGAATACATTCAATATGTACAGCTATTCCAAGCACATATAGGACTGTGTTGTACCCGCCTGCCATATAGCTATTAAAGATGAGGGGCCTGTCAGGAAAAAGAGGTGGCGACCCTAATTAAGTAGTAACATGGTTGCGTGCACAGGGATTCCAACCCAGACTTTTAAGAGAAAAGCCCTGGACCTGGATGGACAAATATGTCATTTTCAGTTTCTCCCACATTCAAATTTTTTAAATCTCAAATTCTTTATGTGCCCACTATGGAGAACTTTGCAAATTTTGGGAAAATCTGATCAAAACAAGAATGAAATGAAATGCTCACACATCCCTGTTCTATGCCACTTTAGGGGCTTCTGCCAAAAAGCAGCCTACAAATATTAAAAAGCAAATGAACAAGAGAGGAAGCCACTCTGAGGAACTGGGGAATCTGGGGAAAGGGATGGAGAACACAGAGGCAGAACTTTGCTCTGACAGAACAATCAAGGGCAGATCTACCAGAAAGCCGAGCCAGGGGAAAAGAGGACCAGCAACAGACCCTCTGTTCTTCACAAGTCCAACAGAATTAAATCCTCTGACAGGCACAGCAGAGTCAGATTAAATGAACAAAAGGTCAAACACGAGGTAAGGCCCAGAATAAAAAGCAGAGCTTGGTTTACATACTAATGTCTGACCCCGATACTTTCATTTCTCTAATTCTGTGACTCATGACAGATCTCCCTTCAGAAGGGATCACCAGTAGAGAAAATATTAATGACTTTTGGAGGAAGAAGGAGGAATGCAAAGATGGGGGTGGGAGAAGGAATTTCAATTTGAGCAAAGCTTATAAAAATCCAAAAGACTGCTTTATCTTTTATACATGATTACTAATTTATTAATGTTTTCCCCCCTGTCTCTACCAGATCCTCTTCATTCTCAGTGGCCTTAATCTTTATGCTAATACACTTTTTTGTGTCCCTCAGCTACATTTCCAACTGCTAATTAAAGGCTTCGAGATTTACAACTGTGGGGGTACGGGCGGCCCAAACGGCAGCTGTCAAGTTCAAAGCAGAGCAGAGGCCTGAGCTGCCGTTGTGAGGCAGACAAAAAACTGCTCACTTAGGATATTTCATATTTGGGGAGGGGGGACATGTATAATGAGATGGGATTTGATTCTGCAACTCTTAATCAGGCTGGTGTCACTTCCCCTCACCTTAATAAAAACGGAAATGATCAGCACAGGGCTCGAGTCGTAATTTTAACCCCTGCTGTAGCAGAGGCTCCAGTGGGGTTCCCTGCCATCATGCCATTCCCTGCATATATAGTACAGCAGTTAGAGCAGAAGTAGGCAACCAGGGGCCCTCCAGCTGTTTGAGGCTACAACTCCCATAATCCCCTACCATTGGTTGCGCAGGCAGCAGTTGTAGTCCAAAACATCAGGAGTGCCCAGTTGCCTACCATGGGCTACAGCAGCCTTCCTAACTTGGTGCCCTCCAGATATGCCGGACTACAACTCCCAGCATCCCCCAGCCAGCATATGGGAGAAGAAGAATGCTCTGGATCTAGACCCTACTGACAAGCCAGGAAGGGATGGGACAACAGCTTCACACCTAAAGCTCCTCAACAGGAAGCTGATCATTGCTGAAACAACATCTCTCTTGCTGTGCTCCCTGCTGGACAGCTCCCCTGCTAACCTGAGCTTTCTTATCCTGGATCCACAGGAATACTCCTAGTAAGGCAGAATTGCACTCATTTGGCATGAACGGGACAATCACTCACACTGTTCCTAATCTACCTCACTGGGCAGTTGTGGGGATAAAATGGCTGGCTGGGGAATGCTGAGAGTGGTAATCTAATCCATCTAGACAGGACCAGGTTGGGGAAGGCTGGTTTAGAGTGTCACAGTATGATTAGGGAAGTCCAGGTTCAAATCCCCACTTAACTATTGGAACTCATTGGGTAAACTTGGGCCAGTCTCTTGCTCTCTCTCAGCCTAACCCTACCTTACAGGGTTGTTATGAAGATAAAATGGGAGAGGGGGGAAAGCAAAATAGGCAACCCTGACCTCATTGGAGGAAGGACAGGATTAAAATACATACATACATACATACATACATATAAAATAAACAAATAATTGAATATATGCCAGCTCAAGTGTGACCAGGAAACAGGGCAGAGTTGTGCAGATTAAGGGGAGGGGCTATGCAGATAGCAGCACACTTGATTCCCAAGAGCCGAGGTCATTGGACAAGTCAATTCCTATCCTAAGCCAAACCAAATTTCCACACAAAATCCAGCCAACACCAGCAGCACAAGGGCTCATGGGCAGTTGACGGAAGCCTGACGGAGGTGTGATACTGCAGTTTGTTCATGCTTTAAATACCTGCAGATTAGATAACTGTATTGCAAGCCTTCCTGGTTCGCCAAGCAGAATGATTGGTAACTTGTGGCTCATTTGATGCTTCTGTTGCTGAAGAGCACTTCTTGTACAAAGAACAAGCAATGCTGGCATGCCAGGCACCTTGGCGCTCCAGAGGCAATCATTTTAAATGACAAAGCCAGCGTGCTATAGTCAAGAGAGTGTTGGAGTTGGGCCTGGGGGACCTGGGTTCAAATCCCCGCTGAGCCATGACACTCGCTGTGTGATCTTGGCCAATCACGGTTGTGTCCCACCACTTTCCTGGCAGGACCATTCCAGAACTGGATGATACATCAGAGGAGGAGGAAGATCCTACCACTGGCCTAGTGCTTGCAGGGGTCAAGGGAGGTTAGAGGTAGGGATGGCAGAGAATTCCGCCACAGATCTCGGTGAGGCCGAATGCACTGGAAATTTGTGCACACCGCCGCCCCCTGAAATCTGTGGCAGAATGGCCTGCCACCCCCCCGCCACCCCCCACGGATCCCCCCCGGGACGAGACTTACCTGGGGCGGATCTTCCGGGCGGCGGCGGCTGCAGTGCCACCATTTGCATTCCTTATTTTTGCCCATCTTAGTCTACATAAATATTTACATAGACTAAGACGGCAAAAATAAGGGGAACACAAATAGCATAGCGGTCGCTATTTGTGTTCCCCCTTATTTTCGCCGTCTTAGTCTACATAAATATTTACGCAGACTAAGACGGCCAAAAATAAGGAACGCAAATGGCGGCGGCCATAGCCGCTGCCATTTGCATACGCACGTGTGTGTTTTTTTTTAAGCCAGATGTGATAGGCTACGTAAGTCTTTACATAGCCTATCACGGCTGACTACAGGGACACAAACGGCGGCGGCTACAGCCGCCACCATTTGTGTCCCTGCTAGCCAGTGGCCGGATGTCCGGCTGCTGGCGGAGCCGGCCGGCAGCTCTGCGGAATCCCCGTGGAGCGGAGCCGGCTGGCCAGGATTCCAGGGGGAGGGACGGAGCGCCTCCCCCCCCCAGCAGAACCTGGCAGAGCCAGGTAAGGGGACTTTCGTACATCCCTAGTTGGAGGATGCCGTTAGCCCTCCTGAGACCACCATCCAGTTTGAATGGTGCCATTTAGTGAAGGTTCTGGGACATCACAGAAGTTCACTCAGTGACTGGTGCTGGTAGTGAATTTACCGAAGTATAAAAACAGTATATATTGGGGGCAATAACTGGAGGTCCCTCCTGAACCAAATTCAGCCCACTGAGAGATGCCTTCTACCCTGTCTCCCCACAACCAACCTTAGAGACAAAGGTGCTTTACAAAGTTGCCTCTATGGAGGCACAAGTTACTGGTAGGGTGCTTTAAAGTGGGAATTATGGGAGTTGCAGTTCACACATCTGGAGGGCACCAGGCTGTTCTAAAGGAAAAAAAGCAAACTTAAAAAAAAAAAGCAAAAAAAGCACCAGTCATTGGCTAAACTGCTGTGACACCACGGAACCTTCACTAACATTCTGACTTCCGAGAGGGAAGGTGTCAGTAGCTGTGCTGTGAAACCTTAACAGTTCTTTGTACTGGACTTTTAAAATGCAAAAAAAAAAAAAAAAAGGCACCCCCCCACTTCTTTGCAAGTTATTTACACTTTCTCTAGCTCTCTCCCAATTATATAGAAGCTGCAAAAGTGTGACATTCCACCCCCAAAAGTTAATAGTACAGTCACAACAAGAGCCTGGTATTACCACCAGGAATCAGAAATAAAGATACACCGGAATAGAATGAGCACATTTTAAAAAGCTAGCAGAGACACTGTATTTGCCTCCTAATGCAGCTGCAAATGAAATTAGTTCAAAGAGCAAGCATTTTAATAGACCAACTACCGCTGACCCTCTTGGGCTATATAAAAAATATCATTAAATACAACTCCTATCATGACAAATTTGTCTCTCCCCCACCCCCTTTGGGTGTCTCCAGATGGAAGGTTCCTAGCACTAACAGGCAAAAGGGCATTGTGCAGCTATTCAATCTTTTCTTCCTTAATGGATTTTTTCTGGTAAGAAAAAAAGATGCAAGAAGCAACCAGGAAAACACAGGAGGGCTACAAACTGAAGACAACTTTGTCTGGACTCCCCATAAAATTCTGCAAATGAGGCAGGGTGATTGCATGATAAGGACCCTCCTACTCCCAGAGCTCAACCTGTCCCCAATCTTGTGAAAACCGCACAAGGCTTCTCCTGCACCAAGATCTGTGGATAAGTTATTTCCTCAGCTGCCCTCTCTCTAAGAGGCCCTTTCTTCCCTTAATACCGTACAACCCTCTTCCCCTTGAACCACTTGCTTCTCTTCTCTCTCCCCCCACCCCTTCTACTTCCTCTAGCCTCTCTGCTTCACAGGTCTTCCTTCTTAGCTTCCCAAACAAGATCCTCTCCTTACAAGTCCAATGAACAGCTCCCAGGCCATCCTGCTCCTAGATCTTGAGTGATTTCCCCCGCCACTGCCCAAATAAAATAGCCTTTTACTTCCCTTGCAGAAAAACTGCACTGCTTGGGAATGTTTGTGGCTAACAGTTTCTCCCTGAGCAGCAAAGAATGTTTGTGAACATTCTACACCATTGCAGCAGGTGACAGGCAGTTAAGAGTCGAGGTATGTTGCCTATTAGAAATAATAAACTGATGGCAGGAATATGGAACTTTTATACACTGACAACAAAGGTCCACATAGTTAAAGCAATGATATTCCCCGTAGTAACCTATGGCTGCGAGAGCTGGACCATAAGGAAGGCTGAGCGAAGGAAGATGCTTTTGAACTGTGGCGCTGGAGGAAAATTCTGAGAGTGCCTTCGACTGCAAGAAGATCAAACCAGTCCATACTCCAGGAAATAAAGCCAGACTGCTCACTTGAGGGGATGATATTAAAGGCAAAACTGAAGTACTTTGGCCACATAATGAGAAGACAGGATACCCTGGAGAAGATGCTGATGCTAGAGAAAGTGGAAGGCAAAAGGAAGAGAGGCCGACCAAGGGCAAGATGGATGGATGATATTCTGGAGGTGACGGACTTGACCTTGGGGGAGCTGGGGGTGGCAACGGCCGACAGGAAGCTCTGGCGTGGGCTGGTCCATGAAGTCACGAAGAGTCGGAAGCGACTGACCGAATAAACAACAACAAGAACTTCTATGGGAACGAGAAAACCCTCCAGAGACCCTTGGTAATAGTTCTTCCAAACACTGCCAGGGGCTGCAAGCTCTGTAGATTTACACACTCATTCGGGAGCAGGAGTGAGAAATGCTTTAACTGCCAACAACCCATTCTCACTTTAAAATATCTCAAATTTATTTATTTATTTATTTATTTATTGCATTTCTATCCCGCCTTTTTTCCTCTTGCAAGGCACCCAAGGCGGCTTAAATTATCATCCTCCTCTCCATTTTATCCTCACAACAACAACCCTGTGAGGTGGGTTGGGCTGAGAGTCTGTGACTGGCCCAAAGTCACCCAGTTAGCTTCCATGGCTGAGTGGGGACTAGAACCCGGATCTCCCAGCTCCCAGTCCAACACTCTTGCCACTACACCAGAATGGCTCTCAAATTGGCCTTTCCCTCACTACAGTATGACCAGCTGAAGATGTTCACACATTACAGCACTTTACTTGCTCCAGGTGCATTCAAATTTCTGCCAGTCCAATTCTGCAAAAACATTTTTTTAAAAACCAGCAGATATCTCTTTGAAGGGTGGAGGGGGTGTCAAGCCACCAAAAAACATGAACTAGGTTTTTAAATAGAATTTTAATTTTGACTGAAGCTTTGGGGAATGTATGTTTACACCACTTTATCTCCCATACCTGGTGATTAAGTTAATTTATACTTAATGGAAGAGGATCATCTTTTTCTAATCTCAAGGCAGGGCTTCAGCAGCTGCCTGTGACTGGTGTTTCTTGGGGGCCTTTAAAGCTGTTTGTGAGGCAGAGGTAATAAACAAAAACTGGAGAGGCTGCTGAATTGACACCTGAAGGATATCTGGAAGAGAAGGAAGCGTGGGAGTGCTACTTGCGTGATGACGCAAAGTCCTGCCAAAAGCCCTGTCTGCCATCCCTTTACATTAGACACATTTGTGGAGAAGGAAAAGTTTATTGCTTGCCATTAACCACAACAGCGAAATACAACCTCCATAATCAGACACAGTATAGCTGAGCACCAAATGCTGGGGACAAAAACATGACAGTTCCCTGGGACTGCAGATCCTGGCCAGAGAACCTGGCACACACACCTCCACCTTCCAGGAAGAACATTACAGCAAGGGGGAGACCAACCTGGTCCCAGACATCAGCCAGAGAAGGGGCAGCTGCTGGGAGCTTGTTTCAACCTTCCCTGACAGAAAGAACACCTAGAAGAACTTTGAAACTAAAGCCTGGCGCCTGTGTCTTGCTTTTTCCCTCCCCACCCCACCCCACCCCACCCCACCCCTTTTCCTTTTGTATCGTGTCTTTTAGACTGTAAGCCTGCAGGCAGAGACTTCCTTCTTACTAATCTTTGCAAGACACTCTGAGGGCTTCTTCGGTGGAAGAGCAAGGTAAAAATGCTGTAAATAAATAAACGGGGGGGGGGGCTATACCTTTCATGTATCGCTAGTGGGCTGGCCAGTGTTGAAAACAGAATGGTGGGCTAGACGTATCTTTGGTCTATTCCTGCCAGGCCTCAGCAAGGATCAAACTCCAGGACATCAGTTTCCAGGACCAGGGGGCGGGCGGGCAGGCGGGGAGAGAAGCTGGCTGTCAGTCCAAATGTGCCAAAAGGAGGTGTATGGTGCAAAACCCGCAGGCGTCAGGATCCAAAGCAGCTGTCAGGGGAAGGGAATGGACACTTGGGCAGCATCCTTGCACCAGGGATGACGTGCTCAGTGTGAGGAGCTGGGGCTTTATAGGGCTCGGTGCGCCAGGATTGGCCACTGGGGGTCAGCTGGCAGAATGCTCTGGCAAGCTGGTACTGCAGCCTAGATGGCGCCCTCGAGTCAAGGCGCTCAAACGGCCAGGCCCGCAGTGCCAACTGAGTGGTGTTGTTGAATAAGACACGGGGTGCCAGAGTGTGACCACTGGGAACACCGATTCAGGACCCTCCCCTGGCACTTTACAGATCCAGCAAGGCTCTTGTCTCATTCTTATATGCAGGGAGGAACAAAAGCAAAAGACAACGCCCACCCACGGATGCCGTTTTTGGCAGCAGCCCCATGTCTCCGCTGCAGGCTTGTCCTGGGCTCTCTCAATCAGAAATTGCTTCCACCAGTTGATCTGCTCAAGTCCAAGTTCATCCATCGAGGGCTGTATTTGATCAAAACACCCTGCTAAATAGACCACAGAGCCCACCGTAGAGGACTAAGTGGATTTATCCTGTTCATACTCCTTTCTGCTGCAAAGCAAACCAGTGAGCCACGTTGTGGGAGTAAAGCCATCTAGCACCGGCCCGATCACAGCGCTGGAAAGTCCCAAGGTAATATGGATCATTAACTGCAAAATGCTGCTGCATATCCAAGGCTGAGAACTAAGGAATAAATTACACTTGAAATGCAAGAGGCAGGAACAACATTAACACTTCCATTGCATGAATGGTGGGGGGAGACTGAGCCGTTCTCTGAACGCAGAAAACAGCTGCTTGTTTCGCTCCTTTCTTTGGGTGTTACTTGCTGTGCAAGAGATGAAGACAGAATTTGCATGGAGAAAGAAATGTGCAGAAGCAGGTGGGGAGGGGGAAAGGATTTGTCCCTGCACAAAAGGGAGAAAATACTTTTTAATCAAATGGACTCCAGAGGCAAGCAGAATAAAACTGTCTTCCCAGAACATGTGCATAGCTGGCTGGGGGATTTTGGAAGTTGTAGTCCAACCCATCTAGAGGGCTCCAGATTAGTGAAGGCTGATATAATCCAATATCCTACCTCCAAAAGCAAGCAGGCAGATGGCTCTGGGACTCACAAGCACATTGGTGAAGGCAATGACAGCCCTCGCTATGCCTTGTTCCCAGCACCTGCTAGAGCACCCCTGAAGACAGAGGTTCTATCCTGGAGAAAAGCCATTAACAGATCACAAATCTGTCTCTTTAAAGCCACCCGGAGTGTCAGACTAACAGCAGAGTACATCTTTATGATTTTATACCACTTTGGTTAACACAAAAAGGGACTGCAAAGAGATCCAAAAGGATCTCTCCAAACTGAGAGAATGAGCAATAAAATGGCAAATGTGGTTCAATGTAAGCAAGTTTAAAGTGATGCGCATTGGAGCAAAAGAAATCCCAACCTCACGTATACACTGATGGAATCTGAGCTGGTGGTGATGGACCAAGAAAAGACATCTTGGGGTTATGGGGAACAGCTCAATGACTATGTTGACTCCCTGTGTGGCTGCTGTGAAAAAGGCAAATTCCATGCTAGGCATACCTGGGAAAGGAATCGAAAATAAAACTGCCAAGATCCTACTTCCCTTATACAAATCTATGATGTGACCACACTTGGAATACTGAGTACCATTTGAATCACTGCATCTAAAAAAGGATATTGTAGAATTGGGAAATGGACAGAAAAGGGCAACTAAAATGATCAACAGGCTGGAGCAACTCCCCTATGAGGGAAGGTTAGAACATCTGGGACTGTTTAACTTAGAGGAAAGGTGAGAAGGGGACATGATAGAAGTGTATAAAAATATGCATGTTGTGAAGAAAGTGGAAGGGAAGACACTTTTCTCCTTCATAATACTAGAACTCAGTGGCATCATCCCATGAAGCTGAATGGTGAGAGATTCAGGTCAGATAAAAGAAAGGACTTCTTCACATAGCACAGAGTTTACCCATCAAATTTGCCACCACAAGATGTAGCAATGGCCACCAACTTTGACAGTTTTAACAGGGGATTGGCCAAATTCTTGCAGGATAAAGCTACCAATGGCTACTAGTCTATGCTACCTCGATATCAAATGCATTATGCCTATGTACACCATTGCTGGAGAACATGAGTGGGAGGGTGTTGTTGTGCTTATGTCCTGCTGGTGGTCTTTTCATTGGGGCATCCATTTGGTCACTGTGTGAATCAAAAGCTGGACTAAACAGGCCTTGGGTTTGATCCAGCAGGGCTCTGACATTCTTATGTTTCCCAGCATGTTACACTGTGTCCATTATAAACAGAGCCCTATGAAGAGAGATTGAAAGAACTGGGCATGTTTAGCCTTGAGAAGGGGACTGAGGGGAGACAGGATAGTGCTCTTCAAGTCCTTGAAAGGTTGTCACAGACAGGAAGGCCAGCATCTCTTCTCCATCATCCCAGAGTGCAGGACATGGAATAATGGGCTCAAGTGACAGGAAGCCAGATTCCAGCTGAACATCAGGAAAAACCTCCTGACTGTTAGAGCAATACGACAATGGAACCAATTACCCAGGGAGGTGGTGGGCTCTCCCACACTGGAGGCATTCAAGACGAGGCTGGACAGCCATCTGTCAGGGATGGTCTGACCTGGATTCCTGCATTGAGCAGGGGTTGGACTCGATGACCTTGTAGGCCCCTTCCAACCCTACTATTCTATGATTCTATGATTCATTAGCTCAAGGATTTCCACACTGTGGCAAATGCTACCAAGGGCTGTTATCCATGCTATGATGCCCTAACGTAGGCATAGGAGGAAGAAAATCACCTGGATGCTTCTGAAGTTTCAAAACATTACTTCCCAACCCCACCTATATAGCGCCATTGACATCAATGGAACTTCACAGCATCACCAAAATGGACAGATACCTGCCCTGAAAGGAGCTTTTTCAGAGAGAGAATGGAGGGAGGGGAGGGTGAGAAGCAAGAGTGATGGGGGATGAATGTGACAAAACTCCCGTGACACGTTTGGTGTGGTTGGTGACAGGGGAACAGGCAGGCAGGACAGTTATGCAAGATCATCATAGAAAAGGTGGGGAGTATTATTAAGGGAGTGGCCATCGCTCAGTGGCTGAGCATCTGCTTGGCAGGCAGAAGATCTCGGGCTCAGTCCCTGGCATCTCCAGTTAAAATGGTCTCAGGCAGTGAAGCAGGGAAAAGCATCTGTCTCTGCCTGATACCCAGGAGAGTCTCTGCTAGTTGAATAGACAGTCCTCTGCCATATAGACCTATGATCTGACTATTAACCAGTTACTCAGGAGTGCTGGAGCCTTCCTATATAGTTCAAAAAGATGCACACCTGTGTCAGATTCTGGGAGACAGGTGATGGACCTAAATGCTTTTTTCATCTGCCAAGTTTAAAAACATCTGGCCAGTTGAGAAAGTAGCAGTGTCTCTCCCTGACCTCCCTGGCAGGAATTGCATTCTCGAAACCACCTTTCTCCAACCTGAGGCCCCCCACATGGGTGGGAGATTCAGAACAGATAAAAGGAAGGACATCATCACACAGTGCAGAGTTGAACTATGGGATTCACTTCCACAAGACGTAGTGATGGCCACCAATTTGGATGGCTTTAAAAGGGGATTGGACACTTCCTTGGAGGAGAATGCTATCAATGGCTATATACCACCTCCAGTATCAGAGGCAGCATGCCTGTGTACACCAGCTGCTGGGGAACATGGGAGGGAGGGTGCTGTTACACTCATCTTCTGCTTGTGGTTTCCTGGTTGGCATCTGGTTGACCACTGTGTGAACAGAATGCTGGACTAGATGGACCCTTGGTCTGATCCAGCAGGGCTCTTCTTCTGTTCTTATGTGCAACTCCCCTCACTCTGAGTGGCCATGCTTGTCTGGAGATGATGGGAGCTGTACTCCAACACATCTGGAGGGCACTAGGTTGGGGAAGGCTGCTCTAAGCTATTTCCAAAAGTATCACATTTGTGCCAGAGAGAGAGAGAGAGATAGCAAGGTAGTGGTGTGTGTGTTTCTTTTTTTAAAAAAGGGCAGCTAAAGCGTAAGGAAAATGTGTTAGATAAGACACTTCTCAAAAATGGAAGCTGGCTCTAATTGGCCAACCTGACAACATTAAAAACCGGATGAGGGTGAAATGGAGAAAAAGGCAGCCCAGAACATGCCAATTATGGCATGAACACGCTACGGTTTGGGGGCTGATGCCATAATGCCAAAGAAAGTAAAACTTTCAACATCGCCACAACTTGTATTAATTCCATCGATAACGTTCAAATGAGCAGAGCCCCACTGGCGTCTCCTTGCTCACCATGTCCTAAGTAAGCCTCCCCCAACCTGGTGCCTTACAAATGTTTTGGGCCCACAATTTCCAGCCAGTATGGCCAATAGTTAGGAATCCTGGGGGTTGCAGTCCAACACGTCTGGAGGCAAGAGGTCTTCAGGACCTGGGAGAGCTCCCAGAATGGTAATCTGACATTCCAGCAAAATTCAGCTGAGATGCCAGGGATCGAATCTGGGACCTTCTGCATGCAAAGCAGGGGCTCTGCCACGGAGCCACAGCCCCATTGGTCCAGCAAAGGCAGAGGTTGCACATCTTGGTGGTCTTTTGCCCCCTCCTCCCAGGATTCTATGGATTCGATCAAAAGCAAGGTGTGGGCTTCTGTGGGGTTTGGATCATCTCGGAAAACAACAGCTGATCTCAGTGGCTTGACAGCTGAGCATTTGTTTAATGGCGGATGTTGGAGGAGGAGGCCGCTACTGCAGCTGCCTCACTAATGACTTCTGTCCATAAATTAATTTCCAGGATGTATTTCTCGTGATGGCTCTATAGACGGCTCTGACGGCTTCAGGTGGTGGAGGCGCGACAGCCATCCCTCTTCCGAAAGGCGGTGGCTGTTGCAAGCACAGTGCCAGTCCCAGGATTAATTCACTACCTGCCTTCCCCAATGACAATACTGCCCTTCAGTGAAGTTAGAAGTACATCATGTGGAGGAGGAGGAGGAGGAGAATAAAGGAAACAGCAAGAGGGGAAGGTATTTACGTGTCCCAAAACAGAAGAGAAGATATTCTCAGGTGTCTGAAAAAAATGTTTTATGATGCCCAACATGTTTCCTTATGTGCCTACTTGTAAACTGAAGTGACTCAGTCTAGTCCCTTCCCTGTGTAAAGTGGATTGAACTGGGGACCCTGGGAAGAAGATCCACAGACACCTGGCTGGCCTAAGCTCAGGAGAGACCTCTTCAGAGGAGGCGGCCTGGGATTCCAGAGCAAATCCTGCTCCAACAGAACACGCGGGGTGACCTGAGGAATCCCGGTGTAGGGATGCCTTGCTTGGGGTCCTGAAGAAACCCTTCAGCCCCATCCCGAACCCTGCCTTGATTCCCAACTCTCCTCCCTTGCCCTACTGCTCTACAGAGGACAGGTGGGAGCAGGGCAGGTGGGAGAATCAGAACTGTGGTGAGGCACCCACCTGGCCACCAGAAGACCCTTTTGCCCAGGTTCTATTCAGGAGCAAGGGTCGACTCATGAGGAGGAGAAAGTCCCAGCTGCAGGCAATGAAGAAGCACTCCCAGCTGCAACTGCGGAACCATGAAGAGAGGTAGCTGACCAGAGTCGCATCCAGGGTAGGTATGGTGGGGCACCTGCTGAGGGCCCACACCTCAATAGGGGCCCACTGACAAAAGGTCCCCTGGCGTTGCTTCTGTTCTTCCCTGTTGCAACCTGCTTATTCACCTGCCTGCTGCTCTGGCCCAGACAAGGCTGATTGTGAAAAGGAGGAGCAGGAAATGCCACGGCCTGCTTGCTTACTGGCTCTCTGCCTGCCAAGCAAGCAAGAGGCAGCAATGAGGAGAAAGAGATGAGAAGCACGAGCAGCTGGGGTTCGTGGTAGTGAGGAGGGAGGTGGTGGGCTCCCCCACACTGGAGGCATTCAAGGTGAAGCTGGACAGCCGCTTGTCAGGGATGCTCTGACATGGATTCCTGCACTGAGCAGGGGGTCAGACTTGAGGGTCTTGTAGGCCCCTTCCAGCCCTACTGTTCTATGATTCTATGATTCTATGAAGGTGGACTCACTGAGGGAGGGGACCAGCGAGGGTGTCTTGACCAAGGGGCTCCGAAACCTGGCACCGGCACTGTAGCTGACTGCATGTAGTTAAGTGCCCAGTCTCCTCCCAGACCTTTAATGGATTAATAGCTCCATTTGAGCTGTTACCTCCAGCTTCTTGCTCATGCACAGCAGCTCAGGGACCTCACTCCCAAGCTGCACCACCATGACAGCTCTTCGGCAGATGCCGTGGCTAGCCTCATTTCCACTGCACCACGCACCACCAGTGCAGTGACCAGAGAGAGGTACTGTGGCTCTTTGGCCCAGCCAGACCACATGACCTAGGCAGCCAACAGGGGCCTGGCATGCCTTATATGTGGCGGTTGCCTTAGGCATGGTTTCTCAGACTTAACAATTGGGGCACAATTTGGCCCGCAACTACACACACACACACACACACACACTGCTTCACCTATGGAATGTCTCCCGGTTGCCTCTGAATTTATTGCAAGAAAGTTCCGAACACTTGCCATGGGGCTCATAAAAGAGAAAGTGTTGTTATTTTAAATGATGGAAATGGGTTACTAAAGCAGCTACACTTATTATTATTTGTTAAATAAAAAAGGAAGGAAGGAAGGAGGGAGGGAGGGAAACCTCTCACAATTTTTCTCCAGGCTAATTAGCGCTAATAAAGCAGGACTCAAATATTTCCTTTCAGCACGACAGGGAAGCAAAGTCATTAGCGCCACAAGGAAAGAGCTCAGGATGATACGCAAGGATCTTCAAAAGCCATTTGGAGCGCATGCAGGAGAAAGCGATACAGTGGCTTCCAATTAAACACTAGGCAGACAGACGAACTCCTGATGGCAAAAATATGCAGACATTCATGACTCCCACCGTCACCACCACCACATTTAAGCCTAAAAGTCTTGCTCAAAATATCATATTCTCCTCTGCCTTCACTTTTCTCCCACCAAACACACACAAAAACTTCTGAATAAACCGTCAGCAATTAAATTCTGCTTATGCAACACTTTAATTTGACTGTTCGCAGCAAGTATAGAGGCAGCACCCTGCAAAAGATGGTGAAATCTGCAAAGCCCTTTGGAATGGATTTTGGGTTGGGTGCAGAAATCTAAACCATGGTGATTTACATGACAGACTGCCTTAATTAAACGGCTGCTTGTATGTAAAACAACAAAAACATACATTTAGATTTGTGTTGCTCCCCCCACCCCATTTAATCTCACAGCTCAGATCGCTTACTCCACCTCAACAAAACAGTGAAATAACATGGGAGAGAGGAAGAAAGAGAGCCCACAAATTCAAACTCGTTTAAGGAAATGCATTATAACATGAATGCTAACCTCTTGGAGGAACTGCTATTTAGCTTTAAGAATTGGTTGGTTGGTTTTTCTCTTCCCTCCCTCTCCTTTTTTGCTTCTGTGTTGTGTCTTTTTAGATTGCAAGCATGCAGGCAGGGACGGTCTTGTTGTTATTCACTGTATCTAAGTTGCTCCACAAGCCTTTTTGGCTGAGAAGTGGGATAAAAATGCTTTAAAGAAAGAAAGTCGCTGAGGAAGCGTCTACACCACAGGCTTAAAGTGATTTAACACTCATTCCCTTTCGTGATGCAATGTGAAAGTGGAAGTTCTCTGAGGTAGGGTAGAGATCATCAGCGGAAAATCCCCAGCACCCTTAACAACCTACAATCCCCAGGATTCCTTTGGGGTCGCATGATGGCTACGTTGGTATAAAACTTTTATAAGTTCCAGATCTGGCCTTTCAGTACAAACTGCCTCATCCTAAGACTTGCTGTGACAGAAGATAAAAGCTTGAGATAGGGCCCTCTGACATGGTAACAGGCAGTTCATTGGCTGCACCAGGTCAAGCAAGGTTTTTTTGCAAGGATACTTCCGCAGTGTGAAGAGTACTCTTCTCCTGCTCACCGCTCTGCAGCTTGCACCCAACTACTGGCTACTGCTGAGGACATAAGCAAGGAGTCCACAAATATTGGCTGGCCTTGGAAGCCAACCACAATTCGTGGTCAACAGGGCCAAAGGGGCGGGGTCTTTTCCCTGACCTCATGCTTCCAAAGCATGAGCTCAGGGACAAATCTCCTGCTCTCCTCCCCAGTGTCGAGCTTGGAGGAGGGAAGGAGATTGCCCACACAGTGGTGCTGTGCTTCAGACGTGGTCAGAGGGCTGTGGAAGCCCAGCTCAAGCAACTGTGGGGACAATTTGCCCCACCTTGCAGGGCCAGGGTTTGCTTCCTTATATTAATCATACATCATGTGACAAAGCCCTTTCGTTGGTCTGTCCTGATTCCTCAGCCCATTGGTTTAGTTAGGGACCCCCAAATATTAGCATTATAAGAGAGGGAGAAAAAAAGTATCTCCCCCCATTTTATCCACATTGTCTGCAATTTTATAAAAATTCCATCACAACCTCCTCCAGCTGAGGTTGGAGAAAGACCATAGCTGAGTGGCAGGATCCTGCTTTGCATGCAGAAGTCCCAGGTTTGATCTCCGGCAGCATCTCCAGGCAGGGCTGGAAAAACTCCTGCCTGAAACCCTGGAGAGCCGCTGCTGCCAGTAAGTGCCAACAATACTGGGGAGATGGAGCCAGGGTCTGACTCAGGATAAGGCAGCTTCTTATGTTTCTATGAGGTGCCTTTTTTCAACAAAGAAGTCCCTAAGGAAGCGATCCTGTGGCCCCTGGACAGTGTCTGAGGGGCCATAGAATAGTTCGGGTTCCCTGCTCCAAGGTCAGAGACAATGCTCCCACCTCAGCGGGGGAAATCAGAGCTCCAACCCCCCCTCCCCCCTCACAGCCAGTGTGGAAAGAACCACGGCAGTTGCCTCTCCGAGGCTGTGAACCCGACCTCGTGGAGGGAGGAAAAGGAGGCGTTTTGGTGGGCGGAGAGGAGAGGAGACAGGAGAGGCCAGGATATGAGCTATCCTGAGGCCCCTCCAACCTCCTTCCCTTCCCCTCCGAAACCTTCATTAGATGGGGGGAAAGCCCATCTAGTGAAAAATGCAGGGTGGGAGGACAGGGAGGCGAAGATTATGCCAGCTGCTCCTCCCGCCCTGCATAGGACGACCGCAAGCCTCTGAGTTGGGGGGCTTAGGATCATCTACAGGATTGCACCCTAAGGCTTTAATGCTCCAACCCCTGAGTCATTCTAGTGGCCCCTCCCTATACCTTTTCCTGCTCTGCAATGTTCTTATTGAGATGGGGCCATTTGTAGCACATGTCGTGGGTACTGGAACCAGCTCCTGCCTATATCTCATGCAGCTCTTGACAGATCTGAAAGCTGGGAGTATGCAGCCAAGATGCACGTTGCAATGGGGGGGGGGATCAAAGCAGGACTTTATTAACTCCGCGTAAAAGCTAAACATAAGGTGAAAGATATGACGCCTCTATAAAGGGCGGCGGAATATTTCTCTGAGCCGTTAATTTTTTCCAGACTGTGAAAAGCTTTAGGATAGTTATCTAAAAAATTTTTTTTTAATCCCTTACATTCATTTTGACACTTCATTTGTTTTAATTGAAGAAGTAATTAGCGGCGAATCAAATCCATCCCTGTAGCTGAAAGCTTCACCTGTTGGTTAATGGTGCGTCAACAGAGATCAGTAAACATGACTGGATCAAGGAAAACGGCTTCTAAAATATACAAGTGAGCCCTGGAACAAAATGTTGCAGTGCAGAGTACTGCAATAAGGGTTCTGGACACTTGATTCCATCTCCCCACCACATCCCCCAACCCACCGCATCAGTCAGTAAGTATTCTGTGCCCACTAAGCATGTTCTCACTGAGCTGTTTGGGGGAGAAGGTCCTTCACTGTTATGACCCACGTGTTGGATTCCCAGAAGTGTTCCCCCTTTTAGTGATGCTCAGTGCTTTGGATGGAAAAGAACTCAGGTTTAATCCCCAGCATCTCAAGGCAGAGCTGGGAAAAAACCCATCTGGAACTCTGGAGAGCAGCCGCCAGTCTGTGTGAAGACAATCCTGAGTTGGATGCATCAATGGCCTGACTCAGTACAAGGCAACTTCCTATGCATTCAGCTGTCCACTGCTGGAAACAGACTTCTGGGCTTAATGGACACTCCCTCTGATCTCGCACGGTGGTGTTTACATCCTCAGGATGGTATCCCTGGTTGTGACCAAGGGAAGGGCCTTTTCAGTGGCTGCACCTGGACTTTAGAACTTCAGAACTCCCCTCTGTGGAAGGCTCACCTTGCCTAGGGATGGCGGAGAATTTCTCCCCGAATCTTCGGGGGGCCGAGCGCCAACACATTCGGCCCCCCGAAATCGGCGGTGAAATTCTCCGCCACCCCCCCGCCACCCCCGGGACGGGACTTACCTTTGGCGAATGTCCCTCCCGGCGGCGGGTCCCGGCGGCGGTTCGTCGGGGGCGGGGGGCTATTTGCTTTGCCCTTATTTTCGCCGTAGTCTACGTAAATCTCTACGTAGACTAGACGTGCCAAAATAAGGAACGCAAATGGAGGCGCCCATGGGCCACTGCCATTTGCGTACGCGCTTTTTTTTTTTCAAAGTCACCCGTGATAGGCTACGTGACAATTTATGTAGCCTATCACAGCTGACTTTGGAAATCTAGCCGTGATAGGCTACGTAAATCATCACGTAGCCTATCACGGGGTTTTGTTTTGTTTTTTTACTTTTTTTTCGCGGCCGGGGAGACGGGGCACTTCTCCCCGGCCTGAATTTCGGCCGGGCGAGGCGGGAAGCCTCCCCCCCCGGCCTGAATTTCAGCCGGGCGAGGCGGGAAGCCTCCCCCCCTTCGCCTGAACTTTGGGGGGGGAAGCGAAGCGCCTCCCCCCCACCGCGAAGCCAAGCTGCAAAAAGGTGACTTTCGTACATCCCTAACCTTGCACCCTCCTTAACGGCTTTTCAGAAGTTACCAACATCCTTCCTTGTTAGAAAGGAAAGTTTGTAAATGGCTTTTAACTGTCTCAGGGGCAGAGGTAAATAATTTTTATCACTGCTGTATTGTTGGTGTATACTATTGTTGATTTATGTTGTTTAGTCTTTTAATGTTTTAAGATTGTTATATTGTAACTGTCATTTTAAAACGCTAATTTTACATTTTTATTTCATTGGTAACTGCCCTGATCCCTTTCAAGGAAAGGAGAGACATAAACGTTTTAAAGAAATAATAAATGAAACTATCCTCAATGTCTGTTTTCCATAAAGAAGAAACAAAACCATCCTTATATTCATCACAGAGTATAAACAAATGGATGGCGCTTTGCCACCTCTCTGTACATCAACAGGCCCAAAGGCCTGTAACACTTTCCTTAGGAAGAAGTGGGGGAAACACACCACCACTTGTTCCTTGCGCAGCTCTGAGCGACTGCTTATAACAAGATGTTTAATTAAAATCCAAACTGTTCCCAGAGCCACTCCACACAAGCTGCCTTACAGGGGATCGAGAACAAGGTTTCATGCTGCGACGAACCAAATCTCCCCCACCCCTCACTGCTCATCTTTCTAGAAATATCATGGCCAGCCTAGACAAGCAACTTCACCTCCCCCTCCCCAAAATTCAGCTCATGTTTAAAAAAAAAAAAAAAAGGTACTGTAGGGATCACTTGGAGCAACCTTCACCAACTTGGACCTTTCCAGATGTATAATAAGAATGTAAGAACATAAGAAGAGCCCTGCTGGATCAGACCAAGGGTCCATCTAGTCCAGCATTCTGTTCACACAGTGGCCAACCAGCTGCCAATGGGAAACCCACAAGCAGGACATGACTGCAACAGCAGCCTCCCACCCATGTTCCCCAGCAACTGGGGCATATAGGCATACAGCCTCTGATACTGGAGGTAGCACATAGCCATCAGGACTAGTAGCCACTGATAGACTTTTCCTCCAGGAATTTGCCCAATCCCCTTTTAAAGCCACCCAGATTGGTGGCCGTCACTACATCCTGTGGAAGTGAACTCCATAGTTTAACTCTGTGCTGTGTGAAGAAATCCTTCCTCTTGACTGTCCTGAATCTCCCACCAATCAGCTTCACTGGATGCCCCACTGGGTTCTAGTATTAGGAGAGAGGGAGAAAATGTCTCCCTATCCACTTTCTCCACATGATGCATCATTTTATGCACCTCTATCATGTCTCCCCTCACTTTTTGTCACCCCTGCCTTTTTTCTAAGTTAAACAGTCCCAGATGTTGCAACCTTTCCGCATAGGGGAGTTGCTCCAGCCCCTTCACCATTTTAGTTTTCTGCACTTTTTCTAACTCTACAATATCCTTTTTTAGGTGTGGTGACCAGAACTGTACCCAATACACAGTGCTGGACTACAACTCCCATCATTTCCAGCCAGCATATTTCCCATAATTCCCAGCCAATGGCCATGCAGATGGGAGTTGCAGTCCAACACGGCGGTCAGGTGGGGAAAAGTGAGCCAGGAAAATACATGCGTAGCACCTCCTCCCAGTCTTTGGCTCCATCAGTTTGATTTTCCCTCCCTAGGAACTGCCCAGACCCATAAAAAAGTACTTTGGCTCTTTGAGATTTTCCTTCATCTTTGTAGGCAACATCAGCCAAGATATGCCAGGAAGTCCCAGGTGTGAGCCTCATCCCTCCCTCTTTCTGTAAGCTGCTTTTGTAAGTTACTCTTTGTTACATTTAGCAGGCTTGATTGGTGTTTCATTCTATTTTTAAAAGCAAGACTATTTCTCAACTTCTCTCTACTCAGACCTTTACAAATGTACATGGTGCTTTACAAAGAATGAGAAGGCGTACAATCCAGATACTGACACAAAGATGATACTGAGGAAGGGTCTGGAAATGGGGGGCGGGTATGAAAAACAAAGGTGCAAAATGGGAGAGCATCCAAAACAGATCCACGAACAGAAGAGAAACATCTCAAGATGCTGAAACAAAGATTTTATTTGTTAAAAAGCTCAACTTGTTTCAGCCGATTCATATTTTAAGGCCTTCTTCAGAGGGTTATAAAAACGTCTGCAGAAATTCTTATAATAAATATCTCCTACTAAAATTCACTAGTGACACTGGTCTGAGCTGCCAATGAAGTTTAGTAGGAGATATTTATTATAAGAATTTCTGCAGACGTTTCTATAACACACACACCCCAGAAGGGGGATATGCAATTATTTCAGCTATTGGCCACAATAGCTCAATGGAACGTCTATGTTCAGAGGCCATCTCTCCCAGAGTACCAGATGCTGGAGGCATACAACTTGTGGGCTTCTCGGAGGCACCAGGCTGGCCACTGTGGGAAACAGGATGTTGGGCTAGATCAGGGATGGACAACGTCAGGGGGTCCAGGGGCCACTTTTGCTCCCTCCTCAGATCCCCCTGAGTATTGCACTCCTGCAAAAACAAGCCACATTTGGGCATTTTAGCCTTCCGCAGCAGTTTTCCACCACAATTTGGCAGAAAACTGTAAACGCTTTTGCCATTGCCACCACAAACTTTGGGCACACCAATTACCGTATGCAGCCCACATATTGCCCACCCCTGGGCTAGATGGATCTTTGCCTTGATCCAGCAAAGTTCCTCCTTAGTTATTATTAGCCTGGATAGTTAGGAATGGAACCTCCATGTTGAAGACAGAGAGCCGGTGGGGGGGAGCTGTTGCCTTCCTATCCTGGTTGTAAGCTTCCCACTGGGGTATCTGAGTGGATGCTAGATGGACCCATTCTGGACTGATCTAGCAGAGCTCTTCTTATGCACATCCATTACCAGAGTGGGGTGGGGGCAAGCAACAAGGGTGGGCCCCACCGTAATAACTAACTAACATCTTTTTTGCTGCAATGCTTTGACATGCACAGTATGAATGATTAATTGCAGCAGCCTTAGTCTGCAACCTTTAATATCTGCAATGTTCCAAGACAGTGACACACACACACACAGAGATAGAAGGGGGGGAGGGGAGAGAGAGACAGAGAGAGAGAGAGAGATGCACCTCCAAATTTATTTCTGGGAATGGCATTTCACTTTGGATGGGCTTGGGTTCTACCCAATGGAGCTTTGGGCATGCTGGCCACTGGATTGCGGAGGGAGGTTTTGCAGCCTTTTTTAAAGGCTGTGTTTATCTCTGAACAAGAGAGCATTTTTTAACATGCAATTTCCGCACATTTCAGCCAGGATGAGATAAGCAATTCATCACCGGCCCCGTCGTGTGGCTTTCATACTGAATGAGTATGCAAATCCACTACTGTGAGATTTCAAGAGTTGGAGATGATGCCCAGGAATCGAAAATATGTAGAACAGAAAGTGCAAATTACTAAGACTCTTGGATCTAATATTAGAGGTAGCTATTAAGATGAAAACACAGAGTGGGTGAGGGAGGCAGGGAAGGAGTGGAGCAGGCTGGTAATTAAATCTCTACAGCTAGGCTGATACCAGAGCCAGAAGAGACAGCTTTCCAGTGCAAAGGAGGTCCAAGCTACCTGGACGCTCTCCTGCACTTGATAAGAGTTTTTCTCCTTCTCTCCTAATCTCTAGTGTGGGGTCATCCCATGAAGCTGAATGGTGGGAGATTCAGGAGAGACAAAAGGAAGTCCTTCTTCACACAGCACATAGATAAAACTATGGAATTTGCTACCACAAGATGTAGTGAGGGCCACCCAACTGGATGGCTATAAAAATGCATGTCTATCAATGGCTACTAGTCAGGATGTCTAGATATTACCTACAGTTTCAGAGCCAGTGTGCCTCCCAATACCAGTTGGTGGGGAACATGGGCAGGAGGGTGCTGCTGCCCTCATGTCCTGCTTCTGGGATTCCCACTGGGGCACCTGATTGGCCTGTGTGGAGAACAGAGTTCTGGACTAACTAAGCCTTCGGTTTGATCCAGCATGGCTCTAATGTTCTTTGTTCTGCAAACTCAAGAGGATTTGCTGAGAGAGCCATTTCCTTTGTCTCTGGGTGCCCCCCGTTTATCCCAGAAGGCCTTGCATGGAAGATGTTCTCAGTGTATTGTGTCAAATTGCTTAAAAAAATAATATTAGCAAAGGCAGTACGTATGCCACATTAGGTGGGAGTTCGGGGGGGGGGGAAGCCCAGAAAGTGGCAGGTTATGCAGAAATTGGCTCTTGATGAATCTCATGCAGCTTCCTAAGTATCTCAACTTTCATTTTAAAAAAACGTTACTAGCCCATATGACTGCAGAGATATGCTTGGAAGTGGGTGGACAATGCCTGCTGGAATTCCAGAAGCCAGAGCAGTGACTAGCAAAACAGAAATGAGTTATGCAAAACGTTGCAGAAAAAGCTATGCAAAATGAGAGAAAATCAATCTCAGCAATGTGTACAGGTCTCATAATTCACCTGCTTTTGGTGCAGAATTTTGACTATCTGGACACAGAATGTTACTATTGTCTTTAGCAAGGAGTGACTCAAGTGTTTGATGTCTACTGTATAGCTGAACACTCATCTGAAAGGGGACATGAAATCAAGACATACTTACAACGTCTCTTCCTTCTTCTTCTTATGGGGATCCACTAATCGGAGGGTGTCCCGAATGACAGCAACCTTGACTTCTTCATCGACAGGGCTTGGGATGTACTCAATAACCCCCGGAGAAACCTTGAAATACCCAAAGCATGAGCTGATAGGCAACAAAGCTTCTACATACATAGTCTCCTCAAGACCTACTGTGTGCCTAAACAAGAGAGCTTAACAATAGCAAGTTCAAAATTCTGCCATTCACTGAGAGGTTTTTCAATGGCCCTTAGCTAGGACACCTAAATGGAACCTCCAGGAACAGGGGCAGAATACCTGTGTGTGATCATGGGAAAGTTGTTCAAGCAGTGATCCTAGGCAGTGCAAAGAAAAGGAGCATTCCATATACAGGTGTGTGCTTATTTCCATCTAACAAATGTTGGAGGGTATAAAGACAGATTTAAAGGGGGATCAAGGCCATCCATGATGATGGAGGAGGGGGAGAGGTCAATCCATCCCTGGCCAGGCTGGCCATATGGAACCTCTAGGTGCAGAGGCAGGGTAGCTCTGAGTACCTGATTTGAGGGACAAACAACAGGGGATGATGGTTATTGGCTTTGAGCACTGCATGTGGTCTTCCCACAGGCAACCTCATTGGCTATTGCAGGAAGATGAACTAGATAGACTTTTGGTCTCATCCTGCAAGGTTTTTCTTATGTTATATTTTATTTGTATTTACTTATTTAAGATAAAACCAGCAGCAAAGAATAAAATCACTACATCATAAAACCAAATTAAAAACCAGCAGCCGAACAGAGAACTAAAAGCACTAAGAATAGTTCTTAAAATGCCTGGGAGAATTTTTAAAAAGTCTACACCTGGTCCTGGAAAGGCCATAACATAGATGCGAGGTGAGCCTCTCTGGGGAGAGCATTCCACAATTTCATTTAATTTATTCAAAACATTTGTATCCTGCCCTATATCATTAAGATCTCAAGGCAGCTTACAGAGAAAATCAATTTAAACTGTATAAAACAATAAATAATTTCAACAGCTAAAAACATATTAAACCTTTAAACAAGCTAATACCAATTAAAATCTAAAACAATAAAACAGTTAAAACAGTGTGCTACTTTAGGGAAAGCATTTAGCCTTCAAAGGCTTTGGTGAAAAGCCATGTTTTTACTTGGCACCAAAATGAGACCAATGTCTGTGCCAATCAGGCCTCCTAGGGGAGGGCATTCCACAACCGGGGTGCCACAGCAGAGAAGTCCCTCTCCTACGTCCCTCTCCATAGTGTATGTCTTGCACTGGTGGGACGCAGAGAAGGGCCCTTCCAACTCAGGCAGGCATATATAGGGAGAGGCACTCCCTCAAATAACGAGGTCCCAAGCCGTTTAGGGCTTTAAATGTCATCACCAAAACTTAGAATTCTGACCGGAAGCAGACTGGCAGCCAGTGCAATCCCTTTAAAACTGGTGTTATATGATTTTTATAAGATGTTCCAGTCAGCAGTCTATATATTTCAGTCTAAATATTTAAATGGGTGCCTCCACTGAAAAGGCCCTCTCTCTTGAAGTCACATGCCTCACCACACTTCGCAGTGGCACCTGCAGGAAGGCCTGATGATGAGCTTAATGTTTTCTAATGTACTACTAATGTAGGTAAATGTTCGTAAAAGGACTGGACAAATTTGTGCAAGAAGGTGGGCTTATCAACAGCTAGCGGACGTGGCGTCTAAACAGAAGCTGCACATGAAGAGTCAGCCTACTTCAGAATATCCGACACTGGGGACAAACGTAACCAGATCTGCTCATGGGCTTTCTGGAGGCATCTGGCCAGCCGCAACTGGAAACAGCATCCTTGGTCTGACCAATACAGCAAGACTGTAACTTGCTTTTGGGGGACTGATGCTTCCTGAGGCTCCCCCATGGTCTGCCTGTCTACCTGGTTGCTTATCACCTGTTCAGCCTGTACAACATGAATACCTCAAGTCACAGAATTAGTGTGGAGCTTCCATAATCCCAGTTAAATTGAGCTTCAAAATAATATGAAATGATCAAGGATTCCAAAACTTAGAAAAGTAAGGAAAGCCTCACATAATTTCTGTAGTAATTGTTGTTGTTGTTATAGCACCTTACAGACTGATATAAAAAAAACATTGACCACTGCTCCAAGGAAGTTAAAATTTGACAGAGGGAGAAGCAAAAAAAGGGAAGGGAGGATAACAGAGGCAAGGGTAACAAAGGATATTCTGGGATGTTATTATATGTTTAACAATAATAAATACCTTTTTATTCTCCCAGGCTTTGAAAGTTCTGGCTTTTTAAAAACCTGCTGCTTCTAATCTGCTATTGTTTTGTGGGGTTTTGTATCTGGTTTTGATTTTATTGCGTGATTTTACTGCGAATTGTTCTGGGAACTGTTGGTTGGAGGGTGGAACAGAAATATTTAAATTAAATAATTACCCACACCTTCAGCAATGAAGATCCCAGGGCAGTTTACAAAACATAAAACTCACCGTAAAAATGCAATACCATTAAGCAAACAAAAACGATGATAAAATAACAAATTCAAGCAGTGTTTAAGAGGCCCAGGAGAATAAAATGGTCTTTGTCTGGAGCCAAACCAATATGTAGTGCAGCTTTCTTCAATGTGGCGCCCCCCAGATGTCTTGGACTGCAACTCCCATAATTCCCAGCCAGCATGGCCAACGGAATTATGGGAGCTGTGGTCGAACACATCTGGAGAGTGCCGCACCAGGAAAGGCTGAGATAGTGCTACCTGGTGAGTCTTCCCGGGGTGAAATTTCCAAGAAGGATCTCTCTATGTGTGAATGTAGTTATGTGTGCTTAAGCTTCTTTCTCATTGAGAATAAGCACTCAGGGCCAAACTAGATGAGGTGGAAATCTGTGATGGGATCTCCTGTCTCTTTAAATTTCTGTTACGAGCAACTGTGTGGGGAAGGACACAAACTGGACTGGGACCACAGTACTGTTTTTCTGATGCAAAATCTCTTGTCGACAGCTGTTCTGAATATTCTGAATGCAAAGAGGCAGGACGTCCTATCATAAAAGTCCCAACGGTTAAAAGTCCCAATGTCTTGTCTGGTTGGCCCTAGGCCCCCATTTGCCCCATTAGGGGAAACCCACAGGTAGTTCTAATCCAATTCACTTCCCCAACCACTGCGACTGTTTTTAAGACAGCTTATGAGACTGATCTCCAATGTCTTGGCTAGTTTGGCCGGGAGAGTCAAGCCAAAGCTTCATGGAAGAAGAGGCAATGGAAGAGGACAGGGTTAGGGATGGCGGAGAATTTCTCCACGAATCTTCGGGAGGCCGAGTGCCGACGCATTCGGCCCCCCGAAAGTGTTGGGGAAATTCTCCGCCGGCCCCCCGCCCCCCCCCCGGGATGGGACTTACCTTTGGCGAATGTCCCTCTCGGCGGCGGGTCCCAGCGGCGTTTCGGCGGGGGCAGGGGTGGCGGCCAGTCTCCCGACCGGCTGCCACCGCCACCATTACAAAATTAAAAAGTTCAGTAAAAAAAAAACACACACACCCATGATAGGCTACGTGACGATTTACATAGCCTATCACGGCTAGATTTCCAAAGTCAGCCATGATAGGCTACGTAAATCGTCACGTAGCCTATCACGGGTGACTTGGGGGGGGGAAGCGCGTACGCAAATGGCGGCGCCCATGGCTATGCAAACTCTATTTGCATTGCCCTTATTTTCGCCATAGTCTACGTAAATCTTTACGTAGACTAGACGTGCCAAAATAAGGAACGTAAATGGCGGCGCCCATGGGGCGCCGCCATTTGCATACGCACTTTTTTTTTTTTTCAAAGTCACCCATGATAGGCTACATGACAATTAACGTAGCCTATCACGGCTGACTTTGGAAATCTAGCCGTGATAGGCTACGCAAATCGTTACGTAGCCTATCACGGGGGAGGGGGGTGTTGTTGTTTTTTTACTTTTTTTTTCGCGGCCGGGGAGACAGGGCGCTCCTCCCTGGCCTGAATTTCGCTGGCGAGGGATGGGGCGCCTCCCCCCCCGGCCTGAATTTCGGCTGGGCGAGGCGGGGCGCCTCCCCCCCTCGCCTGAACTTCGGGGGGAGAACCGAAGCGCCTCCCCCCCACCGTGAAGCAAGCTGCGGGACAAGGTAAGTCTCTTTCGTCCATCCCTAGACAGGGTGGAGTTGTGGAAGTCAACAGGCAACTTCTACCTTTTAAAGAAAACACTCTCAAGAAAAACCACACTGCCATGGCAAAAGCAGCATGCCTGAGAGAAGGGGCTTACCTCTTTCTCGTGCTCAATTTTCATGCTGGGGTTAGCATTGACTTCCAACAATACTGGCTTCAGGTTCTTCATCAGGAGAATGTCAAACCCTAAAATCTTTGGACAAGAGAAACTGACAGCATTTTTTCCCCTTCAGAATAGTGTGTGTGTGTGTGTGTGTGTGTGTGTGTGTGCGTGCGCACGTCCACTCCATCCTCTTATTTCCAGGAGCTATATCAGATGGAGGCAAAGTGGATCCCTCTAGATGTTCTCGACTCCAACTCCAATCAGCCCTGCCGAGCATGGCCAATGGTCAAGGATGATGGGAGTTGTAGTCCAAAACTTCTGAAGAGCACTGAGCTGCTTAACCCTGCACGACACTGATGGTATGCCCAGCTAATGATGAAGAACAGCTCTCTGATTCTGGAGAGGTCCTTCTTCAAAAGTCCTTCCCACTGGTACACAGATGGGTGGGTGGGAGAGGGAGGGGGGAGAGAGAGAGAGAGAGAGCTCAGCTCCTCCAATATATGGAAACATAGCTCAGTAGTACAACACCTGCTTTGCACGCCAAAGGCCATAGGTTCAATCCCAGTTATCTCAAGTTGAAAAGACCTCTTTGTTAGGGTGGACACTGAGCCCATAGAATCCCAGAGTAGTCCTGATTCTGAGGAATAGAAGCCGCTCCTGGGAGAGGAGCACGCTCATCCTTCCCAGGGCCAACAGCTGGCAGAGATTCCTCCCACCGGCATTCCTGGCATAGATAGCAGTCCCGGGAGTGAGAGAGCGCGGGAAGCAGACTTGCTGGACGCACGATGCCGACGCAGGGAGCAGCGCCAAATGGAGGGCGCGGAAAGGAGGCATAGTGCCCGGCTGGTGGGCAAACAACGGTTGCGCCCAGAGGATCCAAGGGAAAAGGGGAGGGACTCTCCCTAGCCCATAAGTTCAGGGTCTGCCAGTGATTCTCCTTCAAACGGGGACCAACTGTACCCACTTAGGGAATAGGTACTCCGCTGCTCTTATCTAGCTGCTAACAGTAGAGTTGTTAAGTTGTAAAAGAGGAATAAATCTTTGAAAAGAAACCCTTTATCTGTGTCTGGACTTGGCTACTAGATTAGACCGAGAGAAGCCTCCAAGGAGCCCTTGACACTCTTCCCCTAAATGTGGAGGTTTCATCTATTATACACACACGCACACGCATACACACACACACCATTATTGTTAAGCTGAGCTGTTCCATCTATTTGGGGAAGAATGACCCAAATCTGCCCAAAATTGGTAGTAACCAATGGAAGAAGTTAGCCATGGCAAATTTCCCATTGCTTTCAATAGGATTTAGTCCCGAATAACCTCCTCTGGATCAAGGCCACTGGGAGTGGAGAATAGAATGCAAAAATTCTACCCCAGCAGGGAGTTGCACTAAGCGGCAGATAAAGAGGTCAACAACCACAGGATGCTTCCGGACAGAGGGCTGTTGGTGCTACTAATCAAAAGGTGTTGTGGTGTTGTTGTGTCTTTCCCTCCTTAATGGATTTTCTGTGGTAAAGAAAGAAGTCAGTGTTGTCTGGTCTCCTCCATAAAATTCCGTGAATGAGGGAGCATGATGGCGTGCTAAAGGGCTTGTCGGGAAGCAGGCTTGGAGGAGTTGTTTCCCAAGGCCCACCCGAGGCAGCCGTTTAAGGACACCATTAAGAAGACAGATGTTACTGGGGCTGCTCCCTCGTTACATAAATCCCTCCCCCAAGAGACTCGCCAAAGTCCACCGTGTGAGACTTTTGCAACTTACGCCTGCCTGTTTGGCAAAATGGTAGGGAAATGTTAATGTTTTTGGAGGAACCCCATTCCATCCTGCTGGGGCCTCTAGGTGGAAATTCCCTGTAGTTACCTGCACAAAGTCATTGGTATTGAAGAGGCTATAACGCCCGAGTTCTGTGTCCTTCTCCCTGCCCCCTTTGGACCATGCAGGCTTCCACAGGGCAAGCACAAACCTACCGTTCTACTCTGGCAGCCTTCTCCAACCCGGTGCCCTTCAGATGTTTTGGACTACAACCCCATAAGACCCTGCCAGCATGGCCAATGGCCAGGGATGGAGGAAACAATAGTCTGAAACATGTGGGGGTTTCAGCTTTTTAAATCTGGAGCTCAATGTGCAATGAGCAGGGGGTGGGACTCAACGGTCTTATAGGCCCCCTTCCAACCCTACTATTCTATGATTCTATGAGGGCCCCAGGTTGGCGAAGACTGTGCTACAGCTTCCCATCCACTTATCCTTACGCCACCATATATTGCTAAAAGATGGATTTTTAGTGATGTGCTGGTGGCTGTTTACTGGGGGATAGGGGAAAAGAGAAAGAGAGAAGACAAGAGGGAAGATGAGAGGGCGAGAACTCCACCTCAAATGGATTTCTCAGCAGAGCGTTTGACTGTAGATTGTGAGACACTAATTGGTAAATTGCTACTCTGGCAGGCCCTCATAGCTTTAATGACACCACTAGAGCACATAATCACAGCTGTTTGCTGGTCAGCCCGGCCTGAACCACAATTCTCCAAAGGTCAGGGCAAACGCTGGGAATTCAGCTCTTCCCACCACCGCTGCCAGCAAAATAAATAAGTAAATCTGCAAGCGGCAGAAGAAGAGGAATGTGTTTTCTGATGGAAGCAAGCCTTGGCGGGAGAAATTTGAGAAGCATGGAAGCAGTGCCAGAAGTGACTCTCCAGCCAGGAGAGATGCACATCTGGAGGGCACCAGCTGGAGGAGCATAATGGCTAAGAGAGTAAGAGATAAGAGTCCTGAATTCAAAGCCCACCCCAGGCAAGCCAACAGAGGAGCCGCGGGTCAGTGGCGGAACACCTGCTTTGCATGCAGATGGTATCTGGGACCTTCTTGAGGGTTCATGAGCTGCAGCCCCTTCCCAATCATGTTTACTGGTTCCAGTTATTCACCCAGCATACCCCCCTACACTCCAATCCCAGGCTCCCACTCAGGGGCAGCCGACGGCTCTGATCAAGTGGGAATTTGGACAAGAACATGAGGGGTTCCATTGCCACCAAGGCCTCTCTAAACCCTTTAGAACAGGTACAAGGGTCCTGTGCCCATCCAGAAGTTATTGGACTCCAACTCCAATCAGCCCCAGCCAGGTCAGGGATAATGGAATCCAAGAACATCTGCAAGGCACCAGGTTCCCCATCCCTGCTTTAGAGTTGTGCGACAGACTTTCTATCCCAGCCGCCTTACCCAACCTGGTTGACCACCAGATGTGTTGGACTGCAATTCCCATCATTCCCATCCAGCATGGCCAACGCTGCAGTCCAACACGTCTGGAGGGCACCAGGTTGAGTAACACTGGTCTAGCCCAAAAGGAAACAAAAATACAATGCCTCACTAAATTCCATACTTACCTGGAAACAAGAGGGTCCCGGTTTCCCAGTGGGAATGTAAGACTGGTAGTAAACCTTCAGCTCGGGGACCACGGCAATCACAGTCTTGATGACCAGAGAAATGATATCAGACCAGACCTTCCGGACGTCGACACTGTTAGAGGAGAGCCTGTTAAGGATGCTGGAAAACGTCCGTTTGCTGCCCGTGTTGCCGCTGTCCGAGTGGACAAAGTTCCCACTGTGGACGTTGAGCGAGTAATTGGTCAAGTGCATGAACACTTGGTGGAGGTTCTTCAGGGTCGGCTCTTGGTAGGGCTCTGTACAGAACCGGCAGAGTCCGTCTTTCGCAATGTAGACCTCCAGAGGGTCTAAAGATTTCAGCAGGACGTACAGACGGATGTCGAACTTGAGCTTGTCGATCAAGAGGGGCTTGGACATATACTCCTGGACCACTGCGGGTCTCGTCTGAAGGTTGCCCGTCATCCGGACATCACCAGGCTCTTTAATGAGGTAAATCCCATCCCCCTGACATCCACCATCGGGTTTCACAATGAAGGTGGGCTTCCACGTAGGGTTGGTGTCTTTGATCATGTGAACCTAAAAAGGAAACAAGTTGAATTATCATCAATTACATTTTATCCCACTCTTCCTCCTCTGACAGGGGTGGTGAACCTCAAACCTACGTGGGCAAATCCAGCCTTTGGGGTTTCCCCTGAAGGCCACCCCCCGCTTCCCCTGGACCCACCCCTTTCACCCAACCACTGATAGTTTGGTCGCTTCCCAGCTTTTGCACAGTTTTTTCCCCGTTCTAAGAGGTTGAAATGCCTCTCCTAAGGCAGTAAGAGCTTTAAGCTAAAATATGCTGGTATTTTTAGTTTGTCCCTTTGGCCCTGCCCACCACTGGAATCCGGCCCCCGAGAGCTTCTCCAAAGTGGAACGCAGCCCTCAGGCTGAAAGAGGTTCCCGCTCCTGTCCTAGGAGCTCAGAGTCAGGGCCGGCCCTACCATTAGTTCTCTCAGGCGGAAAATGCTAAGAGGTGGCAGCAAGGTGTTGGAGGAGAGACATGAGTGCCACGTGGCCTTCCCTACGCCCCCTAAGCTAGACTGATGCCTTCAGGTGTGGTGTTCCACCACAGGTGTTGAACAAAGACGTTCAGCCTTGAAGAAAGGCTTTTTTACGTGGAATGAGAGGGGGCACCATCTTGTTCTCCGCCTCAGGCAGCAAAATATCTTGGGCCAGCCCTGCTCAGAGTGGTGTACATAGTTCACACTCCCATCCCCCATTTTATCCCCACAGCAGAAAGGCATTTTAAGCTGAGTGAGAAACAGGTCCATGGAACCACAGTGACCTTGGTGGCTGATTAAGTATCCAAGTATCCAGATCTGATGTTTTATGCACTACAGCACACTGCATTTCACTGATGGAGGTAGATTTGTTGTTGCAGGGATATTGGGAACCATGGGAACAACATTTCCCATAGTTCCCAGATTCCCTGGTTATTGCTAGGCATACTTGTGGAAATGTCTGGGGTGTGAAACCTGAGGCTACCACAACAATTCCAAAGAACTTTCCCCACCACCACCACCACCCTTCATCCCTGCACTTTTGAGAAAGGGGTGATGGCAGGGAGGCCTTTGGGGAACACCCATGCACCAAAGATGATTCATTTTGGATCAGCCAGAACTCTGGAAAGGGCCCCAGAAAACTGGTGTCTGAACCACCCATTTTGGACTCTGCCCCATCACTAAGCAGAGATGTTGCTTTAGCCCAGGGGTATCAAACCTCTTTCAGCCCAAGGACCAAATTTAATTTCAGAGAAGCCTTCGGGGGCTGCATTCCAGTGGTGGGCGGGGCTGAAGGCAAAGGGGGCAAGACCAAACTACCAAAAATACCAGCCTATTGTAGCTTAAAGCTCTTCCTGCCAATCACTCAGCCTTAGGAGAGCCTCTTCAACCTTTTAGAATGGGGGAAAAACTGGACAGATGCTGGGAAACTACCAAACAATCAGTGGTCAGAGGAAAGGGGGGAGGGATCAGGGGAAAGGGTCCTCTGGGGAGCCCTGGAGGGCCAGACTGGAACCCTGGATTGGGACCCTGGATTTGACCCACCGGCCTGATGTTCTGCACCCCTGCTTCAGTTTCAGTGGGGGAGGGTCAGAACAGGGTTGCGGGAGGGGAGGAGAATCAAAGCCTGACCAACCTGACCTACCCAGCAGAATGGAGCCCCTGTGCTGGGTGTGGCAGCCATGAGCTGGATAAAGCTTCCATTTTTACCACCTGCCTAATTCTCACAAAAGAGGCAGGGAGTGGGAGAGACTGCCAAGCAATCGGCAAGGCACAATATCAGACTAGCAGGGTGCACAGAATCTGATATCTAGGCCAGTGCCAGAGTAATGAGTAACTATGGAACTCACTTCCACAAGATGTAGCGATGGCCACCAATTTGGATGGCTTTACAAGGGGATTGGAAAAATTCCTAGAGGAGAAGGCTATCAATGGCTACTAGTCCTGTGGGCTATGTGCCACCTCCAGTATCAGAGGCAGTATGTCTATGTACACCGGTTGCTGGGGAACATGGGCAGGAGGCTGCTGTTGCACTCGTGTCCTGCTTGTGGGTTTCCCATGGGCAGCTGGTTGATCACTATGTGAACAGAATTCTGGACCCTTGGTCTGATCCAGCAGGGCTCTTATGTTCTTAACAGGAAGAGGTCCTGAATTTGTCCCCCAGTTCTTCAGTAATGTCCTATCCTGCTCTGAGCTAGGAGATTCCAGGCAGACGCTGAGGATGGGGCAAAGTATCCCCTCTCATCTCAACTGCGACAGTCCTCTTCTTCCAACGTACAGTCTGAGTGTCATGAACCTGGAATCCAGAAGTGACCTGGACATGGACACAAAAGCTGAGGAACCAGTGGTACCAACGGAGGAGGCACTGGGCCTGAGCACCACCAAGACAGCAGAGAGAGACCCCCAAGACACCACCCACCCCTAAGCCAGGTACACCCCCACACCATCCCCATGCCTAGACCAGAAACGGCAGCCCCTGAGCCCAGATTCAGTATTAGCCAACCACAGCCCCCGCCAAGAGCTTCACACAATCCATGAAGCTGGGGCGGCAATGCAGGCAGGACACCCAGCATGAGTTCTCGGAGAGAAGAAGGCGCGCTAGGCTCCGGGGTAGACCTTGTCCCTTTACAGCTGCCCACTTTGCAAGGGAAGGGAGGAGTCTGCGAAGGGGCTCCGGATGTCAAGGTCTGCAAGGCATCCATCTGTCCTGAGACCTTGTCAGAACAAGTTGCTCACCAGGAACTCTCCTTGACGCTGCAACACCCAGGCTGCCTTCTTGTGCTGTGTCCCATGGGCTTCCTCCTCAGGAGCAGAACTGGACACAGGGTCATGCTGAGATGACATGACTGGAAGCCTTCCCACGTCTCCCCAGCCCCTCACCAAACCACCACAGACCCACCACCTCTAGCATATCACAAGGCTCCCAAGACCTCTGCATGAGAAATACCAACACTTTCACCCACTCTCAGCTCCACGGCCAGAGTTGGCTCACTGCACAGACTGAAGGGGAGACAGAAACCTTTCCACCACTGGCAAAAACTCATACCACCCCACAGGCTGAGTATGTGAGAAAGCAGAGCACAAAGCAAAGCTCCAAGTGATTTATTATTTCATCCAGCCTTTTCAGTTGGGTCAAAAAGCCATTATTAATTTCCTTGTTTTGGAGAATACCAAAATCTGTCATTCATGAGCTGGATCTAGGGGATTTTTCTACCACCTGAAGATGAGACTCTACTTTTTGAGGGTGACATTCCCTCCAGTCACTAGGCAATGCTACTCAATTTGGCACCTATTGACTTTTTTTACCTCCTACACCAGCTAAAATTAATCTCCATCTCCACAAATATAAAAAAGGCTTCCTTTCTCCATCTGTTTCCCACCAAAGAAGGAAACTGCATGTCTCACTTAAAGCTGGAAACAGATCCAGGTAATGGGTGAATTTTATATTTCCAAAAATGAGAAGGGGAACACCCACCAATTACATGTTTCTGTGTCCCAGATGCCCTAGAGGTAACCTGAACCCTGCATTGTACCTGGCAGAGCCTAATCCAATTAAGACTGCAATCCCACACAGACCTACGTGGGAGTAAGCCTCGGTGAATACAGTGGGGCTTGCTTATGCATAAACATGCATAGGCTTTCTCTGTCAGTCTGCTATCTCCTCCTACACTCCACCGTGGTGTATTGGTTACAGCAGTTAGGCTGGGACTTGGGAGGCCCAGGTTCTAGTCCCCACAAGGCCATGAAGCTCAGCAGGTGACTTTAGGCCAGGCACTGACTCTCAGCCTAGCCTACCTCACGGGGTTGTTGTGAGGATAAAATGGAGAGGAGGAGGACCAGGTAAGCCACCTCAGGTTCCTTGCAAGAATAAAAAAATTAGGATATAAATGTAATAATAAATAATAAACAAATTAAAAAGCCTTAAGACTGTGATCACAGACTTTGTGGCTTCAACATCCAACCAGCCCCTTTTTTCTCCTCCACTCCCACCCGCTCTACACCACTGCTTTGCTTAACATGAAGCCTAATGAAGAGTCCTGGAGACCTCAAAAGCTTGCTCATTATTTTGGAACACCTTCGTTGGTGCTAATGAAGTTATTGGCTGACTGTGGATTTTGGATTTTTTGTTATGGACCAACATAGCTTCCTTTACTGCTGCTGATTTGCTGCTACTGATTTGCCCCATCGAGAGCATCTGGGTTAAAATAAATGGAGCAAAGAATAAAAGGAACCTGGTGGTCGGAGTCTACTACCGGCCACCAAATCAAGGAGAAGATGACGATGAAACTTTTGAAAAGCAAATAGCCAATGTTTCAAGGAAGCATGATGTAGTAATAATGAGGGACTTCAATTTCTCTGATATTTGTTGGGAGACAAATTCTGCAAAACATGGCCCCTCCAGGAAATTCCTGACTTGTGTGGCGGATAACTTCCTCCTACAAAAAGTAGAGGAAGGAACTAGAGGATCGGCTATCCTTGACTTGATCCTAACCAACAGAGATGACTTAGTGGATAAAGTAGCAGTTACAGGAACTCTGGGGGAAAGCGACCATGTTGTACTTCAGTTCTTAGTTCTAAGGGAAGCAAAAGCCGAGTGTAGCCAAATACGTACCCTGGATTTTAGGAAAGCTGATTTTAATAAACTCAAGAATGATAAAGTCCCATGGCAAGCAACTCTAATGAGAAAAGGAGTCCAAGATGAGTGGGAGTTTTTAAAAAAGGAAATTCTCAAGGCACAATTACAAACAATTCCAACAAGAAAAAAAGGTGGAAGACAACAGAAGACGCCAATGTGGCTTCACAAAAAGTTTAGAGAAGACCTGAAAACAATAAAAAGACACATATAGGAAGTGGAAGGAAGGCCAAGCAACAAAGAAAGAGTACAGGCAGGTAGCACAGAATTGCAGGGATGGCGTCAGGAAGGCTAAAGCTGAGAACGAGCTGAGGTTAGCGAGGGATGCTAAAAGCAACAAAAAGGCTTTCTTCAGCTACGTGCATAGTAAAAGACAGAGGAAAGAAACAGTGGTTCAGCTATTAAATAAGAATGGCAAAATGATAACAGATGACAAAGAAAAGGCAGAGGTGCTCAATTCCTACTTTGGCTCAGTCTTCTCCCAAAAGAGGGTCTATGACCTCCCTGGCAAAGGCGAAGTACGGGCTGAAGGGGCAGGAGTGCAGCTTGAGATCGATAGGCATTTGGTCAAGGAACATCTAATTACTTTGAATGAGTTCAAATCTTCAGGGCCAGATGAACCGCACCCTAGAGTAATAAAGGAACTGGCAGAAGAACTCTCAGAACCACTGTCTATTCTCTTTGAGAAATCATGGAGGACAGGGGAAGTGCCAGATGACTGGAGGCGGGCTAATGTTGTTCCTATCTTCAAAAAGGGTAAAAAGGAGGAACCTGAGAACTACAGACCAGTCAGTCTGACATCAATCCCTGGGAAAATTCTGGAGCAGATTCTAAAGCAATCCACCTGTAAGCACCTTGAAAACAATGCAGTGATTACTCGAAGCCAACATGGATTTGTCAAAAACAAGTCCTGCCAGACAAATCTGATCTCATTTTTTTTATCAAATGACCTCCCGTGTGTACTGTGGGAATGCTGTGGACATCATATGCCTCGACTTCAGCAACGCTTTCGACAAAGTGCCCTATGATATCCTGATGAGCAAACTAGCTCAAAGTGGGCTAGATGAAACAACGATCTGGTGGATCCACAGTTGGCTACAGAATCGGACTCAAAGAGTGCTTATCAATGGGATCTTCTCAAACTGGGGAGAGGTAACGAGCGGGGTACTGTAGGGCTCAGTCCTGGGCCCAGTGCTTTTCAACATTTTTATTAATCACTTGGAGGAGGAGGTGCAGGGAATGCTGATCACATTTGCAGATGACACAAAATTGGGCGGGATAGCTAATACTTTGAAAGACAGAAACAAAATTCAAAGTGATCTTGATAGGCTGGAGTGCTAGGCAGAAAGCAACAGAATGAAATTTAATAGGGATAAATGCCAAGTTCTGCACCTAGGAAAAAGAAACCAAAGGCACAGTTACAAGATGGGGGATACATGGCTCAACAACACTACAAGCGAGAACGATCTTGGAATTGTTGTAGATCACAAGCTGAATATGAGCCAACAATGGGATGTGGCTGCAAAAAAGGCCAATGCTCTTTTGGGCTGCATTAATAGAAGTATAGCTTCTAAATCCCAGGAAGTAGTAGTTCCCCTCTACTCAGCACTGGTTAGGCCTCATCTGGAGTACCGTGTCCAGTTCTGGGCACCACACTTTAAGAAGGATGCAGTCAAGCTGGAGAGGGTTCAGAGGAGAGCAAGGAAGATGATCAGGGGACTGGAAACAAAGCCCTATGAGGAGAGTCTGAAAGAACTGGGGATGTTTAGCCTTGAGAAGAGAAGACTGAGGGGAGATAGGATAGCGCTCTTCAAGTACTTGAAAGGTTGTCACAGAGAGAAAGGCCGGGATCTCTTCTGGATCATCCCAGAGTGCAGGACACGGAATCATGGGCTCAAGTGACAGGAAGCCAGATTCCGGCTGAGCATCAGGAAAAACTTCCTGTTAGAGCAATACGACAATGGGATCCATTACCTGGGGAAGTGGTGGGCTCTCCCACACTGGAGGCATTCAAGACGAGACTGGACAGCCATTTGTCGGGGATGCTCTGACTTAGATTCCTGCATTGAGCAGGGGGTTGGACTTGATGGCCTTCCAACTCTACTATTCTATGAGTCTATGATTCTACAATATTATTGTTGTTGTTGCTGTTATCAACAACAACAACAACAACAACGGCTTCCTTGTATCACTTTCAGTTTGGCACCGTTCTTAGTTGTTCAAGCATCCCTTTCTATCAGCTGTCTGCCAGCGGGACAAAAACTTTGGTGTGATGTGCATTGCCCCCTAGTGGCCACTTCATGAAAATGACCCAAATGGGGCACTACAAAATGGGAACGTAGCAGTGGGTAACATTCCAGCCTTTAGGGACACAGTCTCTACCCAGAGACAAAGGGAGATAGGAGTTGTAGGGCACAATTAAAGGTGGAGGCAGATGAGCCACTATCCATTGTGAAGTCCTCCTGTGCAATCACCGCTGAAATGACAGCAACTGCACAAGACAAGTTGTGCTCATTTTAAAGAGGCTGGTGCAAAGAGAACTGCCTAGTGAAATATGCTCCCTGTTAATTTGGGGGGGGGGCATGGACAACATTGGGTGGGTGGAGGCAAAGGAGTGAATGTTAATTCACCAGGAAACTAAGGATATGTCCACACCCTTGAATCAGTATCAACTTAACACAAGCTTAACTGCCATGGTTCTTCTTCCCAGAATCATGGGAGTTGTAGTTTGGTGAGATTTCTCTGGGGAAGATCCCTAGATCCCTGCCCTTTCCCCATTCCCTTTGCGAAACTACATTTCCCAGAGTCCCCTGGCAGGAGGCAGAGTTTAAGCATATGCTATAAATATGCTCTTGGAGGTGTCCTTTTAGACTCAAAGGCTGCCCCTCTAGAAATATAGTGGGGAAAGTTAAAAATAAATAAATCCAACTCTTAAACACACACGCACGCACACACCATCTCCTCCCTGAGGCCCACTGCTGCAAAGGTCTCACAGGGTGGGAAAATCAGTGAACCGGCAGCAAAAGGGGGTTGTTCCATGCAAGTCTTCTCATGCGTCCATGGTCCCTTTATGAAACTTTATAAGGCAGACTTTCTCATATGCTAGTAAAAGTGGCATAAAACAGGGTGTTTGGTAACAAAACTGGTACTTTTCCCTCAAACACAGATGGAGGACCATATGCAGGGCTGTTTTATCGGCCATCTGCTTTTCTCGGCGTGGCACATCCAAGCCTCTACCAAGGATTGCGGGGGGGGGAGAACTTGCTGGGGACGCACTGCTTATTTGGGGGCTGCACTGACTGCCTAACAGAATCGCTCCAACAGTTTGGTTGGGTTGCGCTTCAACAGCTGGCCAAAACACCCGTGCAGGGAGGTGCCAAAATCACCCTTCTTGGGCTGCAAGGACACACCCAGAAAGTAGGACAGTCTGACTCTAGCACGGATCCAGAAAAGAGCCAAGTGTTAACTGGAAAGGAAGTCCAGCATGGCTCCTTTAATGCTCCTTGAATGGGAGTTTCCTCTGGAGGCAGTGATGGACAAATGTTTCCACATCACGGAGACGGGAATGATCGCCTGCTAATATGCACAAGAGCAGAAGCAGGCTCAGAAGGTGGCAACCCTAACAGATATCGATGCTTCCGGGTCAGGGATGGGACTATTGCCTGCATAAGAGTCAGGATCTTCAGAGTTGGCCTCCAGAATGACTCCCCTCTGCATCTGTCAGTGCTCCATCCCAAACTGTTGTCTCAGTCCTGCTAGGCAACATTATTCTGCTTCCTGCATGGTTCAAACAGGTTTTGGAGAGCCCTTGAGTAAGACATTGTCAATGGGTCACCTCCCTCGGTGGCCTGCCTTCTCACTACCATTGTCACCAACTGCTCTTGCGCCTCCTCCTCTTCCTCCTCCTTGCCCCCACTTGCTTGCTTAGGAGGCAGAAAGCCAGCGAGCAAGCGGGCCATGGCGTCTCCTGCTCCTCCTTCTCACCGCCACCGTTGTCTGGGCTGAAGCGACAGGCAGGGGAACAAGCAGGTTGCATTGGAGAAGAGGAGGGGGAACTCCAGGGGACTCTGGTCAGCGGGCCCCTGTTGGGGTGTGGGCCCTCAGCAAGTGCCCGACCATGCCTACTTTTGACGCTGGCCCTGGGTTCAGATGCCTGTGTCCCCAGCAGCACAAGTGAGGTCTGCTTGCAAGGAAACATGCCCACCCAACAGGGCATATTTGTGATGGCCTACATGGCCTGTGGAGGCCCCATAAGGGCCCACAGGACGCTGAGCAAAGGGGGCAGAGGGAGTGTCAATTTGATGGTGTGTTTCAGAGAACAACACACCCGGACTCAGCTTCAAATAAACCCACAACGGAGGGGAACCAATGCTGCCGGCACACGGGGGGAAGAGATGAGGAGAAACAACCTACCTCCGCGAGGAAGATGGCAAACTCCTCAGGCAGGATCCAGGAGCGGGGATAGAAGTTGTACTCATCAGGGAAGAGCTCCTGCATCGTCCGCATGGCACGGCTCAGGGTGATCTTCCGCACCATTTCGGTCATGCCTAGGGGAGGAGATGGAGGACAGCAGAGGTCCCAGCGACCCGCACAGCTAGGACCTACATCAGCCTTCCCCCAACCCAGTGCCTTCCAGATGTGTTGGGACTTTGGCTCCCACAGTCCCCAGCCAGCATGGTCACTGGCTGTGGATGATGGGAGTTATAGTCCAACATATCTGGACAACACCAGGTTGGGGGAAGGCAGCTTGTGCGCCCATTACAGGAGCAGGCTAGGGAATTCCTGGAGCCCTTTGTCTCTCAGGCTGCTATGCCAGCTTTACTCCAAGGATGTGCCAGGTGCAGTCCAGATTCGAGAAAAGTCTCTGCCCAAACAATTGGAGGGCGGGGTGAAAACGAGTAGCCAATGATTGAGAGAACACATTTTATTTTATTTTAATTAATTGATTGTTTTATTTGTTTGTTTTTTTGTTTGTTTATTTATTTAATAAATGTATGTTGTCTTTCAGCCCAGATAGGGATCCCCCAGGGCGGCATACAATTAAAACTTAAGAAAATTTAAAAACTTTAAAAGACATTTTAAAACTTTAAAACATCACAGCAGAATTAAGAACAGGAAACAAAATTAAGAACAGAGTGTGGAGCTAATACATTCAGAGTGCCATCCTATGCATGTTGAGACAGGAAAAAGCTGTCTGGGGCATGCTGAGAGTGGTAGGACTTTTCTTTTCTGTCTGCACATGCATAGGATTGTACCCTTAGAATACTAAAAGCCATGTGGAACAAAAAAGTGCCTAAAACTGAACAAAGGAGGGGCCAGTCTAACTGCTTTGAACTGGAGACCTGCCACAGAGAAGGCCCTATCCCGTGTTTTCATCAACCTAGCCTCTCTTGGTGGGAGGGCATTCAGAAGGGCCTCCAAAGAAGATCTTATACTACAGGCAGGTTCATATGGGAGGAGGCAGCCATTCAGATATATTGGTCCCAAGCCATTTAGGGCAGGTTGTTGCACAAGGTATCATGGTGGCAGAAGGGAGTTCCTTATGATTCCCACTCACCATTTCCCAGCTACCATTCATGCACTGGAAGGGCTTGAATGGCTTGGAACAAATCTTCCAGAGTCCAATACTGCCCAAGATATCACCCATTTGCCCTTCCCCAGTGAGCACCAATACAGCCAGGGACTCCAAACAGGGTGACATGAGAGAGACCGCTCAAGCTGTCCGCACTTTGCAGCTAGCAAAGAAACCAGACTCTGGACTTTAATTAGGTTTGTGGTAGGCAGTGCCCTTCTGCCGAAATGCTACAGCTCTTTGCAGAGTGCAATAAAAGAGAAGCTGGGAGCTGTGATGAATCAATATCCCTGTCCTTAACTCTTACTTAGCTGGATCCAGGTGGGGATTAAAGGAGTAATAAGGGAGCTTTAAAAAGTTTAATAGCCCTAATATCAGAAAAGGCTTGACCTAAACTCCTCAATATTAATTCACTGGGGGAACTCTGCTCTCCATACTTTTCCCAAGGAAAACAACAACCAGAAATTAGAATGTGAGCTGTACCGTTCGATGTGTTTTGATGGGCTCTTTTTCTGTAAAGTGGAACTACAGTAACCCATTTAGGGAGCAATCCTATGGTCGATAGTCAGCAGCTAGATGGCCATAGGATATCTGGTTTTCCGGATTCTGCAAAACATGGCCCCTCCAGGAAATTCCTGACTTGTGTGGTGGATAACTTCCTCCTACAGAAAGTAGAGGAAGGAACTAGAGGATCGGCTATCCTTGACTTGATCCTAACCAACAGAGATGACTTAGTGGATAAAGTAGCAGTTACAGGAACTCTGGGGGAAAGCGACCATGTTGCACTTGAATTCTTGGTTCTAAGGGAAGCAAAAGCCGAGTGTAGTCAAACGTGTACCCTGGATTTTAGGAAAGCTGATTTTAATAAACTCAGAACAATGATAAGGTCAATGGGATGTGGCTGCAAAAAAGCCAAATGCTATTTGGGGCTGCATTAATAGAAGCATAGCTTCTACTCAGCACTGGTTAGGCCTCATCTGGAGTACTGTGTCCAGTTCTGGGCACCACATTTTACAAAGGATGCAGACAAACTGGAGAGGGTTCAGAGGAGGGCAACGATGATGATCAGGGGACTGGAAACAAAGCCCTATGAAGAGAGACTGAAAGAACTGGGCATGTTTAGCCTGGAGAAGAGAAGACTGAAAGGTTGTCACAGAGAGGAAGGCCAGGATCTCTTCTCCATCATCCCGGAGTGCAGAACACAGAATCATGGGCTCAAGTGACAGGAAGCCAGATTCCGGCTGAACATCAGGAAAAACGTCCTGACTGTTAGAGCAATACAACAATGGCACCAATGACCTAGGGAGGTGGTGGGCTCTCCCACACTGGAAGCATTCAAGACGAGGCTGGACAGCCATCTGTCAGAGATTCTCTGACTTGGATTCCTGCACTGAGCAGGGGGTTGGACTCATTGGCCTTGTAGGCCCCTTCCAACCCTTCCAACATAGAATTCAATGATTCTATGATTCTATGATAGAAATGCATAAAATTATGGATAGTGTGTTGGATTTGGAGAGAGAAACATTTTCTCCCTCGCTCATGATGCCAGAACTCCCATAATGAAACTGAACTAGCAGTAGGTCCAGAACAAACCTAAGTCCTTCCTTCACACAATCTATAATGAACTTGTAGAACTCACTGCCACAAGATGCGTCATGGCCTCTGACTTAGATGATTCTAAAAGGGGGAGTTAGACAAATGCATGGAGGTCTACTCAGCTATTAGCCATGATATCAAAATGGAACGGCCCTTTATTTTAGAGGATTCCTCTGTTTTATAGTAATGTATACATTTTATCTGTTTTGTTTATATTTCTTTAATAAAAAAAACCATTTTTTAATTGTAAATCGCTGCAAGTACTTGTTGCGTGAAAAGGCAATTCAAAAATACATAAATAAATTAAAGGTAATGTAGCAGCCATATCGAGGGTCAGACTAAGTAGCCTCATGCAGTCTCATGCTTCATGTTCTTGCTGAGCTCTTTCTCCCTTGAATATATTGTTGTAAGCTGACTAGACACAGGAATTCCTTATCTTGTCAAAGGTCATACAACTGTATATCTTGTTCTCTGCTGTTCTCTTCTGTTCTCTGCTTATCACGGCTACCCTATAACCCAGTTATAGAAGAAATGTTGAGGACTGCAACCCCATATGGGAGGGAAAGGAGGAGCCGTTTCCTATGTGTCACAATATCTATAAAAACAATGTGCTAATGTAAATCGGGGCTTCTGGCTCTTTGGAAATGATCCCAGCCTTAAGCCCGCGCGTTAAATAAAGAAACTCTTTTTCCTTCACTCCGTGGTCTCTCTGACTCTGAGTTCTGCAACATAAATGGTGCCGTGACTCGGATGTGGCAGGCTCTGAGACAGAGAGGTGGCAGTTGCCTGCTCTTAATCGCCGCACCGGGAGGGAGAGCTCAGCGCATGCCTCCCTTTCTTGGCGCCACCGACCTTTTTGTTGGGTAAACGGGAGAGGGCCTGCGCCGGGATCGCCCAAACGGCAGCGAGCAGCAAGAGAACCTTGGGAAGCGGAGGAAGGAACTTGAGCCCTGCCTGTATCGCAGCTGCAATTGAGTTGAAACCCACATTAGAAGCCTTCAGGAGAAAGGCAAGTATATGGAGTAAAAGAGGGCCCCGCCTTTAGGGAGAAAGGCCACTGGGCAGAAAAAAAGAGGGCCCCACCTTATGAAGAAGGTCAGTGTTGGTATACGTATACAAAAAGAACCTACTCCTTGCGGGTAAAAGGGGGGCCTGATCACACCCCTGAGTGGGCACGGCCAGTACTCAGTAGGAAGCTGAGGAAGCTGGGGAAGCCGCTTTCCGCTCTGGTAAAAAAAGTGGGAAAAGTGGGTGGCAGGGACATATGAATGAAGTGATGAAATTGATGATTGTGTGAGTGGCTACTGCGGTTTCTGACGCATACCGTTGACCGTCTGGGTGCCCAGGCCAGTAGCGAAGTGCGTGGTGTGTAAAATCCTCTTGTGTCGGCCAGTGAGACCCCTTACTCACTGACCAATTCCCATTCCCTAATTGTGTCTGTCCTCAATTTAGGAGGGAGGCTATGGGTGGTGGGGGAAGCAAACCTTGCACCCCCTTGAGATGTATGTTAAAAAAAAAAAAGGAAAAAGGTTTTTTAAAAAAGATTCAGAATAGAGAGAGAAAACAGCAAAAAGCTCAAGGTCGAGCTGAGAGAAAAAAAAGAACACGATCTGAGGCTGTTAATTAGAGAAATGTTGCAGGACAGCCTGGCTTTTAACAAAGTGTGGGAGCGTGAGAGTGTAAGGCCGAAGAAGTAGCCTAGCGCGCCGAGAGAGGGGGCAGGAAAATTGCCCACAACATTCTGAGTTGTGCAACATCATCACCTCGCCTAATTGAGATGAAATCCCTAAGAAATGGAAACTGAAAATGAAGACCCAGAAGATGAAGGCGCAAAATGGAGAATAAAAGTGAGGAGTCAGCCCCCAGAGCACAGGCTAGACCCCTCTTCGAGTGGAAAGTGTGCCACAGGATTGTCCCAAGGCAGAATGAAGCGGAAAGACCACGTTGAAGATCTCTGTCAAGGTAACCGTGTTTAGCTTTGAACTGTGTTAGAATTGCATAGAGCCTGTAGCTACTGACCATCAGCTATATGATTTCTGAAGAGCGTAACCATTAAGCTTTTGCCGTGGGATTCCCTGCAATGAAAAAATCTCACTGATTTAAGTGTCCAGTGTTACACTGCCTGAGTGTGTGTGCTAAAGAGACTGAGAAACCAGACAGCATGTTCCTGGCCAAGCCAAAATCACGCTACTACCATGCTCCTGGAAGCTGCAATAAACTGTGTAAGCTGGGAGACCCAACCTGATTGAGAAGAAAAGAAGATATTGGAGTAACTGTCTTGAAAAACAGTGAGATCTGTGTAGCTGGCTGGCTGATGCTGTCAGTGATGTTACAACTTTAAATTAAGACTGTTTTCCTGTTTGAGACCCCAGCAAAAAAGCTGACCCGAGTTATTTGTTGCCCATGCCAAAGCAAAGATTTGACTTCCCTGTACCTCATCGTGTCCTGTTTTAAGCTTGGGATTTACAAATACAAACAAACTGAGAAGCTTGCCTTTGAAGACCTGCAAATCACCCCACCGCCTTCCCAAAGAAGATTAATGGCTGCCTGAAAAATGCAAGTATAAAGCGATGCCCATCACCCCCCAGCGTCCTAAGTTTCGGCACTTTGCTTTCGTGTACCAGGTTAAAAGGGAAAAAAAAGAGTAAGTTTTTAAAATGTCTGTGAGAACCTGACAAAAGTAAAATAAAATTTACAGAGGAGTTGCCCAGGGTGAAGCGTCACGGCTAGAGAGCTGAGCTGTGCCGCTCTGTTTAGACAGAGGCCTTGCTAAAAAGTTAAAGGCCCTTGTCTGTCAGAAGGGGTGTAGGGCCACATTTCCCCTTTTTAAACTGATGCAAAAGTGGGGAGCCTTTGCTGGAAACATCTCATCTTCATTGCCCAGAGCCTTCTCTGTTTGCCTCCATCATCATCTGGGCTTTTTAGAGACACTCTGCACATGGACTAAAATTTTAAATTGTCAAAGACTTGCCATGGACAGTGCTGTGAAGCTTTTGATAAACTTGAACTCTCATCGCTGTGGACCATGTGTCTGTGTTTGTAGTCAGCTCAGTGTACAACAAGCTAAATTTGATCTATGACTTTTAGATTTCCTTCTGCTAGAACTCATGCAGCATAGAGTTGCTGATGCAAAAATGGTGACCTAGAACTCTTTGCGTGTGTGAGTATGCCCATCCCTTGATTTTGAGCCCTGAGCTTTCAGCCAGAAGAGCAGTATAATTGCTGGACCTGCTCCATCATGCCTTACCATGCAAAAAGTGTTTTCCATTCATTGTGTTAAATTGCAGAAAAAGTTTGTTGTGTATATTTTATGATTTCTTTTGTTGTTGTTGTTGTTCAGTCGTTCAGTCGTGTCCGACTCTTCGTGACCCCATGGACCATAGCACGCCAGGCCTTCCTGTCCTGCGCTCTCTCCCGGAGCGTGCTCAAGTTCATATTCATTGCATCCGTGATGCTATCTAGCCATCTCATCCTCTGCCGTCCCCTTCTCCTTTTGCCTTCAGTCTTTCCCAGCATCAGGGTCTTTTCCAGGGAGTTTTCTCTTCGCATTAGGTGGCCAAAATATTGGAGCTTCAGCTTCATTATCTGTCCTTCCAAAGAGCAGTCAGGGTTGATTTCCTTTAGGATGGACTGATTTGACCTCCTTGCAGTCCAGGGGACTCGTAAGAGTCTTCTCCAGCACCACAGTTCGAAAGCATCAATTCTTCGGCGCTCAGCCTTCCTTATAGTCCAGCTCTCACAGCCATACATTACTACTGGGAAAACCATAGCTTTGATTAGACGGACCTTTGTCGGCAAGGTGATGTCTCTGCTTCTTACTATGCTGTCTAGGTTTGCCATAGCTTTCCTCCCAAGGAGCAAGCGTCTTTTAATTTCATGGCTACAGTCACCGTCTGCGGTGATCTTGGAGCCCAAGAAAGTAAAATCTGTCACTGCTTCCATTTCTTCCCCTTCTATATGCCAGGAAGTGATAGGGCCAGATGCCATGATCTTCGTTTTTTTAATGTTGAGTTTCAAACCAGCTTTTGCACTCTCCTCTTTCACCCTCAACAAGAGGCTCTTGAGATCCTCTTCACTTTCTGCCATTAGGGTGGTATCGTCTGCATATCGGAGGTTGTTGATAATTCTCCCGGCAATCTTAATTCCGATCTCTGATTCATCCAACCCGGCATTTCTCATGATGTACTCTGCATATAAGTTAAATAAGCAGGGTGACAATATGCAGCCTTGTCGTACTCCTTTCCCAATTTGGAACCAATTGGTTGTTCCATGTCTGGTTCTTACTGTTGTTTCTTGACCCTCGTACAGGTTTCTCAGGAGACAGGTAAGGTGGTCTGGTACTCCCATCACTTTAAGAATTTGCCACAGTTTGTTGTGATCCACACAATCAAAGGCTTTAGCGTAGTCAATGAAGCAGAAATAGACGTTTTTCTGGAATTCTCTTGCTTTCTCCATGATGCAGCGAATGTTGGCGATTTGATCTCTAGTTCCTCTGCCTCTTCTAAACCCAGCTTGTACTTCCGGTAGTTCTCGGTTCGCATACTGCTGAAGCCTAGCTTGTAGGATTTTGAGCATCACCTTGCTGGCATGTGAAATGAGCGCAATTGTGCGGTAGTTTGAACACTCTTTGAATGATTTCTTAGATATCATAAAATATATGTGATATTTGCAGATTAGTGTTAGTTGCAACTCCAAATGATACTGAGTGTGGTTCCCAAAGGATGACAAGAAGAAAAGACAAAAGGCAAGTCGAGGCAAGTAGAAAAGAAGGAATAGAGAAAGTGGCAGACAGAGAAGGGGAAAAAAAGAAGAAAGAAGAGGCAAAAAGCAAAGAGAAAGAACATTTGTAGAGAAGAAGCATGGCCATAGTTGCCCCCAGGATGAATTAAAAGCAGCTGATTGTGCCTGAAGCTTACTACCTGGGATAAAGTAGCCACAATAATGTAATAGTTCTTTAAAATGAAAAAAAATGTAACTAGAAGGAGAAGAATCTATCCCAAATGTGTGTCATTGGGACTAGTGTAAGGCAGAAAGGTTTAAGTAAGTGAGTTTAACTTGAAAAAGACAAATAAAGAGACAAGGCTGGTGCATAGAAAAGAAAGTTTTATGTAAAAAGTTTGAAACATGATCTGCAATACAGGCAGATCAGCAAGAAAAAGAAAGCAAAAGAAAGAGAGAGAGATTTGTCTTCCCATACTAATGAATAAAAGTGTTATCAAGCACTTTGCTGGGAAGCGAAGTCTGTTTACAGGAAGCTGTGCCTGAGAACCAAACACTTCTAGCCTATGCTAAAAATGCTTGCTAGTGTTGTGTTGCCTCATGGGTAACATGTATGGTATAAAACCCATTTAGCCCAATGGCTCGTGGTTCAGAAAAGCTGTCTGATCCAACCATTAGGTACGCCTGTGTGCTGTAAGTTACCCAATAAAGTCTCCTTGTAAGTAACCCCCCGCCCTGCTGAAATCCCAAAACACAAGCGGGGCTAAAGTGCCTCACCCAGTATCAAACCCTGCTGTTAAAAGCCATGGGAGCAAGTATGAAAAAGTCAGTTAATATGACTAAAGTGTCTGAAGTGCTGCAAGGTGCCACCGAAGCTCCCAGAGCATACTTAGAGCATCTTTTAAATGCCTATCACCAGTATACCCTCGACCCAGAGGTCCAAGAAGACGTGGGCGAGAAGAAGAAGACCCGGCAGAGGCAGAAGATTCTTAAGAAAGAACCAGTGTGCCCAGTGTGGACAAGATAGACATTGGTGGCATGAATGCCCAAATAAAATAAATCAAATACAAAAGAGAAAACCAAAGGGGCCAGAACGGGCGAAAGAGAAGACAGCTTGAGAGGGGCCGTGACATTGACTTCATGATTGACACTGGAGCGGCATCACGAGCAAGCAAACGTTAGCCTTAAACAAGAAGTCCAAACACTGAGCAAAGTTCTTCAAGCCCAGCGTCGCTTTGTCTTAGAAAATAAGCCATTCCCATCACAGAAGTTCATCCTTTCCAACCAGGAGATGAAGTATGAGTTAAAGAGGGAAAAATAACCCTTTGACTCCCAGATGGAGAGGACTGAGAACTGTCATACTTTCCACCCCCACAACTGTGAAAGCAGCTGGAGTTAAACCCTGGATACATTGGACACGAGTCAAGAGAGCGAGAGGGGGGGAGTAGACTATAAACAAAAATTCTTTGAAAGGATTTCTTTCCTTTTCAAAAATCCTTTAAAAATCATTCTGAAAAAGCAGTAAGAAGACTCAGGCTAGACCTTACTGTGGGCACCCCAGGAGACTGTCCATTCTGCGTACGGTCAGACCTGCAACTGGAGAAAATTGAAGAAGGGGACTAGACCCTACTGCAGCTAGCCAGGTGAATAGCTGCCCAGCGTACGGTCAGATCCCAAAGAAGATCAAACATGCGTGTTGTAGTGTTAGTAGTGTTGCATTGTGTTTCCTTAATAAGGTGTGAAAAAGGGGGGTCTGCCCCTAGAAGGGAAAGTATGTCCCAGCAATTCACTGATAATTACTGGCTTCACCTAGCTAACATCGAGAGTAAAACATTTTTGTTTGCCAAGAGATATACCTGCAAACAGGTTTTTTATCTTTTTCTCCCCCATCATTTAATTTGACTAATAACAGTAATGCTGTAGATGTTCAAATCAATAATCTGCATGCATAATATAGTGGCTGACATAACAATGGGACAAAACAATTGGCTAAATTGGTTAACCCCTTAGCTTCCAGATTTTAGCTAGCTTAAAAGCATTGTTCATCCTAATTCTACCAGTGTTGTTCATAGAGATACTGTTATGCCTTTGCATTCCTTGTCTTATGTGCTGTTTAACCAATCTGTTTTATGTCTCGGCTAGTAAAACTGCCTCCCGCTATGCTCTAATAGCTCAACAAGATATTAAGTAAGAGGGTTGCTATAAGAGTCCTGTGTTATGCTTCACAAACCAGAATGTCTATTTGTGTAATGAAATGCTATAATTGTAATGAAATTATGCATTTAAGGGGGGAATGTAGCAGCCATATCGAGGGTCAGACTAAGTAGCCTCATGCAGTCTCATGCTTCATGTTCTTGCTGAGCTCTTTCTCCCTTGAATATATTGTTGTAAGCTGACTAGACACAGGAATTCCTTATCTTGTCAAAGGTCATACAATTGTATATCTTGTTCTCTGCTGTTCTCTTCTGTTCTCTGCTTATCACGGCTACCCTATAACCCAGTTCTTGTATTATAAACAATGGTGCTAGGAGAAGAAATGTTGAGGACTGCAACCCCACATGGGAGGGAGAGGAGGAGCCGTTTCCTATTTGTCACAATATCTATAAAAACAATATGCTGATGTAAATCGGGGCTTCTGGCTCTTTGGAAATGATTCCAGCCTTAAGCCCGCGCGTTAAATAAAGAAACTCTTTTTCCTTCACTCCGTGGTCTCTCTGACTCTGAGTTCTGCAACAGTTCAGAAGCAGATGAAAGCCTTCATCCTGATACCTTGTTTGTGAGCTTGCCAAAAGCACCTGGTCCTGGCTGGCCACAGTCAGAGACAAAATGTTGGATTAAGTAGAGCCACCTAGGGGTGAATCTTGAAGTGCAGGTGGTCATCATGACAGCCCCCATGGCCATACCCCCAAGGAGAAGCCAAACATTGCAGGCAACTGTGATGATGCGTCTCAACAAACCAGTTCTATCAGTCTTCATCTCTCCCAAGAGCAACTCTTTTGTAAAGTTCATGGGTGTTAATTGCCCATTCAACACCAAGCCACCCCAAAACACTTCGCATTGCAACAGGGAACAATATATTGCTGCTGAGAAAATATGGTTGTTGAGAAACTCAATTCCACAAACACACACAGCTACTGTGAGGCCTGCAGTTATGTCCCTGTGAGTCCTACACCAGTGGATCAACCTTGGTCTGATTTAGCCGGGCTTGGAAAAGTCCTTCAAGGGCTTGGCAAAGGAGAAGCATGCATTACAAGCACCCAAATTCTTCTCTGGCTTGGATTTTAATTCCCAGCTTCCCTTCCCACCTCAAACACCAGCTCATCACTCCCAAGCATGGCTTCCCCCTTTCCCTTTACTTACGTGGAGCAGTGACAGGGTGTGGAGACAGCAGAGGAAAGAGGTCTGTCCATTGCTATCTCCCTCCCTGAGGCAGCAGGGAGAAAGATCCAGCTGCCCTTGGGATCTGGAGTCTTTTCCGAGGGCTGCTGTCAGACTACCCATCCACCATCCTTTTCCTTTGGAAATGTTCCACAGCAGCATGTTAGGGCAACGGAGGGAGGAAGGGAAGACCTCTCTCCTCTCCTCTCCTCTCTCTGCGCTCTGCAGCTGCTTCCAAAACCATCAGTCAGGTAACTAAAGGAAAGAGGGGAAAGTGTTTGGGGGAGTGAAGGCCTGGTAAAGGGGGTGTTTTGGGGACAGGAAGGCTGCTGAGGAAAGGTGGGTCACAGAATCATAGAATAGTAGGGTTGGAAGGGGCCTACAAGGCCATCAAGTCAAGCACCCTGCTCAATGCAGGAATCCAAGTCAGAGCATCCCTGTCAGGTGGCTGTCCAGCCTCGTCTTGAATGCCTCCAGGGTGGGAGAGCCCACCGCCTCCCTAGGGAATAGGTGCCATTGTCGTCATTTCCTTGAGCCACTTTGATCGGTTCAAGGAAAAATCCGGGTTCTTTCCAATATCTGGAGGAGTGGGGAGACTGGGATAATTTCGGAGGCAGGCTGGGGACAGTTCACCCATCGCTAGCCTGGTCCAGCAAGATAGTTCCTATTATCTCACAATCTAGACAGGACTAGGCCGTAGCTCAGTGGTAGAGCCCCTGCTTTGCATGCAGGAAGTCCCAGGTTTGATTCCCCGCATCTCCAAGCAGGGCTGGAAAAACCCCTTCCTGAAACCCTGGAGAGAGCAGCTACCAGTCAGTGTAGACAATTCTGGGCTAGATGCACCAAGGATCTGACTCAGGAGAAGGCAGCTTCCGATGTTCCTATTTAATTCAGCCCTTGATTCAGAACCATGAGGACTAGAACCTTACTTTATTTTTAGGTAAAGGACAAGAGGTCAGTGCAGAACATAGACTTTGCATACAAACAGCCCCAGTTTGGATACCTGGCATCTCCAGGCAGGGCAAGGAAAGAGTCCTGCCAGAAAACCGGGAGGGTTGCTGCTGCCAGCCAGTGTTGACAATACTGGGCTAGATGGACCAAGGAGAAGGCAGCTTCTTACACCATATGGGGAGGGCCCATAGCAGAGGAAGAAAACATACTTTGCATGCAGAAGGTTCGGTCCCTGCTACCACCAGTTAGGTAGGCCTCACATAGCAGGTGATGGGAAAAGAATCATAGAATCATAGAATAGTAGGGTTGGAAGGGGCCTATAAGACCATTAAGTCCAACCCCCTGCTCAGTGCAGGAATCTAAGTCAGAGCATCCCTGACAGGTGGCTGTCCAGCCTCCTCTTGAATGCCTCCAGTGTGGGAGAGCCCACCACCACCCTAAGTAATTGTCGTATTGCTCTAACAGACAGGAAGTTTTTCCTGATGTTCAGGCAGAATCTGGCTTCCTGTCACTTGAGCCCATTATTCTGTGTCCTGCACTCTGGGATGATCCAGAAGAGATCCTGGCCTTCCTCTCTGTGACAGCTTTTCAAGTACTTGAAGAGCACTATCCTATCTCCCCTCAGTCTTCTCTTCCCAAGGCTAAACATGTCCAGTTCCTTCAGTCTCTCCTTGTAGGGCTGTTTCCAGTCCCCTGATCATCATCATTGCCCTCCTCTGAACCCTCTCCAGTTTGTCTGCATCCTTCTTAAAGTGTGGTGCCCAGAACTGGACACGGTACTCCAGATGAGGCCTAACCAGTGCTGAGTAGAAGGGAACTAGTACTTCCCGGGATTTGGAAGCTATAATTCTCTTAATGCAGCCCAAAAGAGCATTGGCCTTTTTCGCAGCCACATCCCATTGCTGGCTCATATTCAGCTTGTGATCGACAACAATTCCAAGATCCTTCTCGCTTGTAGTGTTGTCGAGCCACGTATCGCCCATCTTGTAACTGTGCATTACAAGACCCTCTCCCTGCCTAAGAACTTGAGAGAGCTCCCACCAATCACAGTATACAATACCAGCTATCTAGATAGAACAATGGTCCTACTCAGGAAAAGGCAGATTCATACACAGACCATTTCCCCCTCTATAGGAAAGAGCTTGGTTGAGGTCAGGCCTTCCAGCCCAAGCACAAAGAATAGCAAAGTTGGCTGGGGGCTTTTCCATGTCAACGGCATTTAAAAAAACGGGAAAACAGCTCTCCTCCTCGTACAACCCTGATTTTGATTAGAAAAACAAAATTCAATTACCTGGAAATTTGTTGACTTGGCCCGAGTAGATAGCATTATCGTGAAACGACACAGCATGCCAATAGATATCACAGGGCAAGCGGCGGCCGAAAGGAAACTGGAGCAGGGTGAAGGAGGAAAACACAAGGATTAAGACAAATTAAAACAAATTATATGCACATTAAAAACCCCTCCACGTTTTAAAATTATATACATCGCTCCGCTTTTAAAAGGTGTTTTGTTTTTTGCTGAAAAAATAAATCTTTCAGAATTGCAACTCTGCACGCATTTTCTTGGGAGTAAACCCCATTGAACTCACATCTAAGCAAGCAGACTCAGGATCACACATTCTCTCTCTCACTCTCTCTTCATGATCCTGCACATGCTTGCACACTCTGATCCCGTGCCTGTTTACTCAAAGGAAATCTCACTGTCTTCAGATCTCATGAGAGAAAGTTCAGAAGGACAAAATATCTACATTTGCCTATTTTATACAGGTCGCAAAATTCAGCTTTTCTAGTTGCAGAACTTTGATGAGCTTTGCTACAAAATAACCAGAGTCTGTGGGAGATATTAGGAGAACAGTTCAGCCATGAAGCTCTCTGGGTGAGAGACAGCGAATGGCCCAAGGCCATCAATCTACCTCACAAGGTTATTGTGAGCATAAAATAGGGTGGGAGGAGAAAAATATGTACTGCATCCTGAGCTCCTTGGATGAAAGGAAGGGTGAAAAGACAGATAAATAACTGTAAGGAACCTAAGCAGGGTCAGCCCTGGTTATTACTTGGATGGGAGACCACCTGGGAATCAGGCTTCCTTCACTGAGCAGGGAGTTGGACTCGATGGTCTTGGAGGCCCCTTCCAACCCTATGATTCTATGATTCTATAAGACGCCTATAACTAGGAATGGAGGAGAAATTTGTTCAGTTCATATTTGAATGTGAACTTACCTAATTTCTCATGGACTTGAGCACACTCTGGGAGAGAGCGGAGGACAGGATGGCCTGGCATGCTATGGTCCATGGGGTCACGAAGAGTCGGACACGACTGAACGACTGAACAACAAACCTAATTTCTCACTTTCAAACCACTGTGTGCACCTAATGTAAGTTATCTTTCGAAATTCACACTTCTCCGAATTTTGCAATGGAGTTCTCCAATCAAAAAATTTGTACGATTATGTGTATATTAGGGGAAATAGCATTAAAAATGCATTATATTAAGAAAAGTGCTTGCAAGACATGTGTATACTGGGCAAAAATGCATACAAAACTACACATGGGGGACATATTAGGAGAAATATTTGCATAAATGCTTTTCAATTTTCATGCAAACTTTTTAAAAAATCACCAAATTCAGAATGAACCGAACTTAAAACTGGAGAAATTCTCAAGGTTCGAGATGAACTGAAATTAAGATTGGAGAAATTAGAAACTGGGAGAAACCAAAATCCATCCCAAATGATAACGTACATGGTTTAACAAACCAAAAGTGACCGTTTGTTGTCAGAAAGGAAGTTCATCTTTAATATTTCAGCTCCCTAATATAAGAACATCCCAGAACCCCAATAAGCTTTGGAAAGTGAACTTTCATACTCTCAACTCACTGGCCTGCCGATTAAAATTGGCCTCACTGATTCATCTACTTAAGCATCAAGTTCGCCATCGCCTAAACAGATCAATACCCGTGGGCCTCCTACAGTTTGTTTTTTCCCCATCTGCTCCAAATTATTTTACCATCCCTGAGACAAATAGGTCCATGTCCCCCAAAATAACTAGAACGCACTGAGGCATACAGAAGGGAAGCTGGCATCATGATGCAAGAATCGCTTTGGGGCAAACGCAGCACAAGTCCCCAGGCCTCCTCTGAGGAGTCATTGTTGAGCATCCTGAACTCCAATGGCTGAGAAGCTTGTTCACCGCTGGAAAAGCAGCACTGTGAAAACGGCTCACAGGAGAAACACCCTCTGGCTGTTTATGGTTATTTTCTTTGCCAGCAATTTTTCTTACTTTGTTAGCATGGAAGTATTTTGTGCAAAGCTGGGATGGAAGGAAAGAAATGAGCTATTCTGCAACTTTCCCCTGAACCAGTTCCTTTATTTTTTAAATTAAAATGCATCAAAACCTCAATTTCAGCAGCAACAGGCTTTGAGAAAGTGGGGGAGGGAAATAATTAACATGCTAATTGGGCAAATGCTTTCTTTCTCCCCTGCTTAATGGGGTAGGGTGGCATCCACAACAGACAACAACAGAGAAAGGGGATCTGTGATTCATCTCGTTATTGTTTTATTCAGGGAGACAAGAAAGCAAAGATGCTTGGTTTGGAACGTGTGAAAAAAATATTAATTTGCAGGAAAATTATCAAGGGTTGTAAACCACCCACCCCCACCCATTTTTCTTCCAACATGCCTGCAACACTGATTTTGAGATGGGTGTTTTTGTTTTGTTAATGTTTTTATTAACTCAAAGGATAAAATGAAATCCATGTTGAGACAGCATCTCTCATCTACTGCAGTTCACAAAGGTGCAACAGAAAGGGTTGGATCCAAATTTGCACTGGATCAACTGTGCTGATGGAAGTGGGCTTCCCAGCCCCCTCCTTTCCATGGGAGCCTCTCTAGCTCCCTGAAAATGCTACACAGAGAATCAGGACATCCTGCTGAATGGGGTGTGCTGTAATGTGCGGGGGGAGGAGGGAATACAAAAAGATTGGCCGGAGGGACCTTCCACAAGAGGACCCATTTCTCTTGCGGAAGATCCCTTCTTCTCACAGAATGCAGAGCCAGAGACAGATTCCTGAGGCCCCTGGGCAAGGCACCTTCAGTGGGCCCCCTCCCTCAGTGAGTCTGCCTTCATAGAATCATAGAATAGTAGGGTTGGAAGGGGCCTACAAGGCCATCAAGTCCAACCCCCTGCTCAATGCAAGAATCCAGGTCAGAGCATCCCTGACAGGCGGCTGTCCAGCCTCGTCTTGAACGCCTCCAGTGGGGGAGAGCCCTCCACCTCCCCAGGTAATTGCTTCCAATGTCATATTGCTCTAACAGTCAGGAAGTTTTCCTGATGTTCAGCTGGAATCTGGCTTCCTGTAACTTCAACCCATTATTCTTTCTCACTGCCATTGTCACCAGCCACTCTTGCGCCTCCTCCTCTTCCTCATTGTTGCTACCACTTTCTTACTTGACCTACAGAGAGCCAGGGGGCAAGAAAGAATATAAGAAGAGTTGTGCTGGATCAGACCAAGGGTCCATCTAGTCCAGCATTCTGTTCACACAATGGCCAACCAGCTGTCAACCAGGAACCCACAAGCAGGGCATGAGCACAACAGCACCATCCCACCCATGTTTCCCAGCAACTGGTGCACATAGGCATACTGCCTCTGGTGCTGGAGGTAGCACATAGCCCTCAGGCCACTGATAGCCTTCTCCTCCAGGAATTTGTCCAACCCCCTTTTAAAGCCATCCAAGTTGGTGGCCATCACTACATCTTGTGGTAGCAAGTTTCATAGTTTAACTATGCGCTGTGTGAAAAAGGACTTCCTTTTATCTGTCCTGGATCTCCCTCCAATCAGCTTTATGGGATGACCTCAGGTTCTAGTATAATGTGAGAGGGAGAAAAAAGTCTCCCTAAACCATTCTCCACACTATGCATAGTTTTGTAGAGTTTTATCATTGTACCATTGTCTCCCCTTACTCTCCTTTTTTCCAAGCTAAACAATCCCAGCTGTTGTAACCTTCCTTCGTAGGGAAGTTGCTCCAGCCCCTTGATCATTTTAGTTGCTGTTTTCTGCACTTTTCCAGCTCTACAATATCTTTTCTTAGGTGTGATGACCAGAAATGGACACAGTATTCCAAGTGTGGTCGCACCATAGATTTGTATAAGGGCAGTGTGATATCGGCAGTTTTATTCTCAATTCCTTTCCTAATTACGTCTAACATGGAGTTTGCCTTTTTTTACAGCGGCCACACACTGGGTTGACATCTTCATTGAGCTCTCCACCACAACCCTAAGATCTCTTTCCTGGTCGGTCACCACTAGCTCAGATGCCATCAGGCTATACTTGAAGTTGGGATTTTTTGCCCCAACATGAAACACTTTACACTTGCTTACATTGAACCAGTGTGGTGGTTCACACCACACCAGAGCCAGTGTGGTGTAGTGGCAAGAGTGTTGGACTAGGAGCCGGGAGATCCGGGTTCTAGTCCCCACTCGGCCATGGAAGCTCACTGGGTGACTTTGGGCCAGTCACAGACTCTCAGCCCAACCCACCTCACAGGGTTGTTGTGGTGAGGATAAAATGGAGAGGAGGAGGATAATGTAAGCCGCCTTGGGTTCCTTGCAAGGGAAAAAAGGCAGGGTATTAATGCAATAAATAATAATAATAACAACAACAACAACAACAACCACATTTGCCATTTGGATGCCCATTCTCCCAGTTTGGAGAGATCCTTTTGGAGCTCCTCACAATCCCTTTTTGTTTTAACCACCCTAAATAATTTCATGTCATCCACAAACTTGGCCACTTCACTGCTCACTCCTAATTCCAGATCAGTTCTGAACAAGTTGAAAAGCATTGGTCCTAATACAGATCCCTGTGGGACCCCACTGTTTACTTCCTTCAATTGGGAGAATTTACCATTTATTCTGACTCTCTGCTTTCTGTTCTTTGATCAGTTACTGATCCATAAGGGGACCTCTCCTCTTATTCTATGACTGCTAAGTTTGCTCAGGAGTCTTTGGTGAGGGGCTTTGTCAAAAGCCTTTTGGAAGTCCAAGTAAACATCTACCAGATCATGCCGTCTACATGTCTATAGTATGTGGAATCTCCTGCTTCTCACCACAACCACCATTATCTGGGCCAGAGCAAGAGGCAGAGGAACAAGCAGGTTGCAATAGTGAAGAGGAGAAGCAACCCCACGGGGAGCTTTTCAATAGGCCCCTGCTAGTTTGTGGGCTCATGGCAGGTGCCTGACCGTACCTACCCTTGGTGCCGGCCCTAAAAAGAACGGACTTTTCAGCCTTGGCTGAAGGGAGGGGATTACACTGGCCAGTACCTGTTAACAATCTCACTGGCCTATTTTGGATCAGCTGAAGTTTCCAAACTGTTTTCAAAGACAGCCCCGCATATAACACATTGCAGTAATCCAGACAAGAGGTTATTAGAGCATTAGGGCTGCCACCTCTTTTTTATTCTGACAGACTCCTCGCCTTTAATAGGTACATAGCAGACGGATACAACATGGCCCTCTCTGTGCTGGGAATGGCTCTACCTATTGAATTTGGCCAGTGCAGATGGCTGAGAATTTCGTTTCAGTCCATTTTTGATAAGAATGCACCAAAATTCTCACTTTTACTCATAAACAGGATGGACAGAACTTTAAAAAAAAAAAACTGAATGTGAGAGAAAGCAAAACTCACAGTTTTGTCCATCTGTGAGACACGCAAAGAAGCATTAGCCATGATAGCAAAACAGGCCTTCTGCGTACTTCTAGCACAGGTTCCGGAAACTTGTGGCCCTCCAGATGTTTTGGCCTACAACTCCCATCAGCCCTAGCCAGCATAGCCAATGTGAGTGACAAAGGAAGTTGCGAGTCAAAACATCTGGAGGGCCACAAGTTGCCCATTCCTGACTAACAGTGCAATCCTACGCATGTTTACTCAAAAGTAAGTCCTGCTGATTGCAGCGGGATGAGCTCCATCATTAAGTGTGCATTACAGCCTAAATATCAGATGCTGGGAAGAAAACCGGAGATAGCTGTCTCACTCACACCTTTCCCGTGAGTCCTAGAGGCATCTGGTTAGCTGCTGCTGCAGACAGAACCTCGAATTAAACCTTGGTCTGATGCAGCAAGGCAGTTCTTAAGTGCTTAAAGGACTTAAAAGGGAGAGCTTGCATCTTTAATAAGAGCACGTTGGGAAGATGAAGGTCCATCATTTTTGCTGCCTGAGAGCACCAGGAAAATAAGAGAAAAAAGCTAGCAATATTAGCATTCAGCACTCTTCTCTCACTACGGTGTAACAAATCAGATTATCCCAGCTACAAGCTAAGTAATTCTGAAACAAGCACAAGGAAGGCGTTCTCCACACAGCTCTTCAGCAATACAGCGGCCAAGAGAACTACAAAGGGAAAAACAGATCCAAGAACTACAGCAACAACATTTGAGGGACAAGACCAGGTTGGCAACAGGGATGAAACCCAGGAATGTTTTATCGTGTTGTTGTTTCTCCCATTTTCTTGTTCCAAAATGCTTTCATTTGAAAGCTTCTAAAGACACAGAACTTTGGTTAATGGAAGAAAGGAGTTGAGGGAGAGGGGGAAACTCTGCCTGTTTTTATTATAGCTGTAAGAAATAGCAAACTTTTTTAAATGTCACTCAAAAAGCAAAGGTAGCCATCTCGGTCAAAAGAGAAATTACAAAATCCACATTAGGGTAATATCTTTTATTAGGCCAACTCGAGGGTCACAAAATACTGTGCACACTTTCAAGTTCAGCTGGAAGAAAAAGTAAGTCGACTGAAGCAGCGACTGTCGACCCTCCGGGGAATAAGAGAACACGAAGAGTTCTTGGACAGAATGGGGGAACTACAGCAGCAAAGGGCAGACCAGAAGCTTGACCAGCAACAGCAACCTGAGGCAGAAGTGGGAAATGCTGAGGTGAGGAAAAATGGAGTAGAGTGGAATGGACTAGAAAAATGGACTAGAGCACCCTTGGAAAAGGGTGACAGTTAGGAGAAGAAGAACTAGACGCCACTCTGCACCAGTGGAAGCAGTGGAGCTGTGGAACCGATTCCAGGTACTTGAGGATGAGACTGGAAGACAGCCTGCAGAGGAAGAATCACAGGGGAACCTGCATGAGAGTGCGCAAGAGGCTGAAGGTCAGTCAAGCAGAAGCGATGAAACCCAGGCCTACAACAAGAAGAAGAGAAGAGTGGTAGTAGTGGGAGACTCCTTGCTGCAAGGGATCGAAACCCAAGTATGTCACGAAGACCCATGGACAAACCAGGTATGTTGTCTCCCGGGAGGATGGATTAAAGACATGACTGAAAGGTTGCTTGCACTCATAAAGCCCACTGACAGGTATCCCTTTCTTCTCATCCATGTGGGAACAAATGATACCGCCAAGCGGAGCTACGAAGAAATCACATCAGACTTTGAAGCTTTGGGAAGGAAACTCAGGAACTTTGGGGCCCAGATAGTTTTCTCATCCATCCTTCCAGTAGTTAGAAGAGGGATAGAAAGGGAAAGAAAAATACTCCGGATGAATGACTGGCTATGAAGGTGGTGCCAACACGAGAGATTTGGATTCTGGGACCATGGGCTATACTTCCTGGAAGATGGGCTGTTGGCAAGGGATGGGTTGCACCTCACAAAGGCTGGGAAGAATGTGTTTGGCCACAGCATGAAGAACTTCATCAGGAGGGCTTTAAACTGAATCCTACGGGGAAGGGAGATATAAAGTTGGGGATAACAATGGACGAAGACTCATGCACCACAATGGAGAGAACAGCTCTAATAGCGCCCAATAATAGTCTTCAGACACATGTAGGAAGAAAACCAGACTATAAAGCACATGGTCTTCCATGTCTATATACTAATGCCCAGAGTATGGGAAACAAACAGAACGAATTTGAACTCTTAATACAAGAGGGAAATTATGACTGGATATAACTGAGACTTGGTGGGATAACTCTCATGACTGGAATACAGAAATTGAAGGATATCACTTGTTCAAAAAGAACAGGAGGAACAGAAAGGGAGGTGGGGTTGCACTGTATGAAAAATACATATCTCTGCCCAGAAATACAGGAGGATGAGCTTGGTAGCCCCATCAAGAGCATCTGGATCAAAATAAATGGAGCAAAGAATAAAAGGAACCTGGTGGTCGGAGTCTACTACCGGCCACCCAATCAAGGAGAAGACGAAGATGAAACTTTTGAAAAGCAAATAGCCAATGTTTCAAGGAAGCATGATGTAGTAATAATGAGGGACTTCAATTTCTCCGATATTTGTTGGGAGACAAATTCTGCAAAACATGGCCCCTCCAGGAAATTCCTGACTTGTGTGGCGGATAACTTCCTCCTACAAAAAGTAGAGGAAGGAACTAGAGGATCGGCTATCCTTGACTTGATCCTAACCAACAGAGATGACTTAGTGGATAAAGTAGCAGTTACAGGAACTCTGGGGGAAAGCGACCATGTTGTACTTCAGTTCTTAGTTCTAATGGAAGCAAAAGCCGAGTGTAGTCAAACACGTACCCTGGATTTTAGGAAAGCTGATTTTCATAAACTCAGAACAATGATCAGCAAGGTCCCATGGTAAGTGACTCTAATGAGAAAAGGAGTCCAAGATGGGTGGGAGCTTTTAAAAAAGGAAATTCTAAAGGCACAATTACAAACAATTCCAGCAAGACGAAAAGGTGGAAGACAACAGAAGAAGCCAATGTGGCTTCACAAAAAGCTTAGGGATGACCTGAAAACAAAAAAGGACACATATAGGAAGTGGAAGGAAGGCCCAGTAACAAAGGAAGTGTACAGTCGGGTAACACAGAATTGCAGGGATGGCGTCAGGAAGGCTAAAGCTGAGAACGAGCTGAGGTTAGTGAGGGATGCTAAAAGCAACAAAAAGGCTTTCTTCAGCTACGTGCATAGTAAAAGACAGAGGAAAGAAACAGTGGTTCACCTATTAAATAAGGATGGCAAAACAATAACAGATGACAAAGAAAAGGCAGAGGTGCTCAATTCCTGCTTTGGCTCAGTCTTCTCCCAAAAGAGGGTCTATGATCCCCCTGGCAAAGGTGAAGTACAGGCTGAAGGGGCAGGATTGCAGCTTGAGATCGACAGGCATATGGTCAAGGAACATCTAATTACTTTGAATGAGTTCACGTCTCCAGGGCCAGATGAACTGCATCCTAGAGTAATAAAGGAACTGGCAGAAGAACTCTCGGAACCGCTATCTACTGTCTTTGAGAAATCATGGAGGACGGGGGAAGTGCCAGATGACTGGAGGAGGGCTAACGTTGTTCCTGTCTTCAAAAAGGGTAAAAAGGAGGAACCTGGGAACTACAGACCAGTCAGTCTGACATCCATCCCTGGGACAATTTGGGAGCAGATGATCAAGCAACCCATCTGCAAGCACCTTGAAAACAATGCCGTGATTACTCGAAGCCAACATGGATTTGTCAAGAACAAATCCTGCCAGACGAATCTGATCTCATTTTTTGATCAAGTAACCTCCCTTGTGGACCGTGGGAATGCTGTAGACATCATATACCTCGACTTCAGCAAAGCTTTCGACAAAGTGCCCCATGATAACCTGATGAGCAAACTAGCTCAAAGTGGGCTAGATGAAACAATGATCTGGTGGAACCACAGCTGGCTACAGAATCAATCTTAAAGACTGCTTATCTATGGGTTCTTCTCAAACTGGGGAGAGGTAACGAGTGGGGTACCGCAGGGCTCAGTCCTGGGCCCAGTGCTCTTCCACATTTTTATTAATGACTTGGAGGAGGAGGTGCAGGGAATGCTGATCAAATCTGCAGATGACACAAAATTGGGCGGGATAGCGAATACTTTGGAAGACAGAAACAAAATTCAAAGTGATCTTGATAGGCTGGAGCGCTGGGCAGAAAACACCAGAATGACATTTAATAGGGATAAATGCCAAGTTCTGCACCTAGGAAAAAGAAACCAAAGGCACAGTTACAAAATGGGGGATACGTGACTCAACAACACTACAAGCGAGAAGGATCTTGGAATTGTTGTAGATCACAAGCTGAATATGAGCCAACAATGGGATGTGGCTGCAAAAAAGGCCAATGCTCTTTTGGGCTGCATTAATAGAAGCATAGCTTCCAAATCCCAGGAAGTACTAGTTCCCCTCTACTCAGCACTGGTTAGGCCTCATCTGGAGTACTGTGTCCAGTTCTGGGCACCACACTTTAAGAGGGATGCAGACAAACTGGACAGGGTTCAGAAGAGGGCAACAAAGATGATCAGGGGACTGGAAACAAAGCCCTATGAAGAGAGACTAAAAGAATTAGGCATGTTTAGCCTTGAGAAGAGAAGACTGAGGGGAGATATGATAGCACTCTTCAAGTACTTGGAAGGCTGTCACAGAGAGGAAGGATGATCTCTTCTTGATCATCCCAGAGTGCAGGACACGGAATCATGGGCTCAAGTGACAGGAAGCCAGATTCCGGCTGAACATCAGGAAAAACTTCCTGACTGTTAGAGCAAGGCGACAATGGAGCCCTTTCTCTAGGGTGGTGATGGGCTCTCCCACACTGGAGGCATTCAAGATGAGGCTGGACAGCCACCTGCCAGGGATGCTCTGACTTGGATTCTTGCATTGAGCAGGGGGTTGGACTCGATGGCCTTGTAGGCCCCTTCCAACACTACTATTCTATGATTCTATGATTCTGCTGAACTCTTCATCAAACACTTTTAATTGGCCTAATAAAACTTATTACCCTAAAACTAAAATGCAATTTTTAACAAGTGCAGGTTTGTTCACAACCAAAGGAAAGTATAGCAGATAAATTTCTAAAATGAGGAACATTGGAGGAGAAAGGCTACACAGAAGCCATGTGGTTGGAGTGAGCATTAGTTATTCAGTGCTGAAAGAAATGCACTCTGCGCATGCCAAGAGGCAGACTACTTATTCGTTCAGGTGTTTATAAACCATTTTTTTTCTAAGACTCAAAGTCATGAATGAATCATAACAACATAAAACCACTGTAACAAAATAACAATAATAAAACACCAAAACAAGCAGCTTGGGGGGAGGCGGGGAGAGCTAACTGTAGAAAACAACAATACCAACCAAAAGCTTGAAGAAAAACCAAACTTTTACACCTACATCTAACTCCCAGCAATATAATATAATATAATATAATATATTCTTCTGGCAGAAGATGCCAACGTCTCCGGGGCTAATTACAAAAAGGCCCTGCTTCTTGTTGTTACCATTCTGACAGAGCAGCAACCAGCTATCCAAACCTCAATTGGTGCAGGGCCTCCTATTTTTATTGTTCCATGCCCTGATGCTGAAAACTGATGCTAGGCAGAGTTTGTGTGTAATCCCTCCTTTACGGTAGCCCTTGAGCGCTATCCCACAGCATTCTCTAGAAGCTAATCTCAGTTGTTCCCCTATACTCCAGTTAGCTGGCTTGCCTTTGTTTTTAGATTTGGGTGTCCGGCACCAAATGAGGTGAGGCAGGAGGCTACTAAGGAGAGGGCCTTTTCAGTGGCGGCACCCCAGTTATGGCATGCTCTCCACAGACAGGCTTCACCTGGCACCAACATTGTGGACTTTTTGGTGCCAGGAGTAGACCTTTTAATTCTCCCATGCTTCCATTTTGTTTTTAAATGTGTTATTGTATTTTCAGATCTTTACCCTGCTGCTGGTTCTTACTCTGGTTTTATTCTGTCTTAAAACTTTTAAAGATTTTATATTATGTTTTATCATATTGTAGTTTAGAGTTTTAATTTTTGTGAACCATCCAGAGAGCTTTGGCTGTTGGGCAGCATAGAAATGATAAATACATACATTCATACATACATACATAAAATCTGGGAGTTGACAGATGCTGTTGCAGTCTCCATGGTCTCAGATTTTTAAATCCACTTCACTGTGCCTTTCAGGGACTATAGTCAGGGATCCATTTTTGCTCAGGGGCAAGTAGCCATGAAATTAAAAGACGCTTGCTCCTTGGGAGGAAAGCTATGGCCAACCTAGACAGCATAGTAAGAAGCAGAGACATCACCTTGCCGACAAAGGTCCGTCTAATCAAAGCTATGGTTTTCCCAGTAGTAATGTATGGCTGTGAGAGCTGGACTATAAGGAAGGCTGAGCGCCGAAGAATTGATGTTTTCGAACTGTGGTGCTGGAGAAGACTCTTACGAGTCCCCTGGACTGCAAGGAGGTCAAATCAGTCCATCCTAAAGGAAATCAACCCTGAGTGCTCATTGGAAGGACAGATAATGAAGCTGAAGCTCCAATATTTTGGCCACCTAATGCGAAGAGAAAACTCCCTGGAAAAGACCCTGATGCTGGGAAAGACTGAAGGCAAAAGGAGAAGGGGACGGCAGAGGATGAGATGGCTAGATAGCATCACGGATGCAATGAATATGAACTTGAGCACGCTCCGGGAGAGAGCGCAGGACAGGAAGGCCTGGCGTGCTATGGTCCATGGGGTCACGAAGAGTCGGACACGACTGAACGACTGAACAACAACAACAACAAAGCAGCAGTCATGTTAAGTCTGGCTGCATACACTTTAAGCCACTGTTCATTCACACACACACACACGAAAATTAGCTTGCCCCTATGGTAGGAACACAGGGATAATAACCTCCATTTGTGTGACTCTCACTACCAACCATCAGGGTACAAACTGTGCAGCATCTTCTCTGATGACTCAGGAGAGTGCAAATAAATGGTACCCTCCAACACACAATAGAAACAAAAACACCAGCACTAGAGCTCTTTTCAGACATTATCAGGACTAAATAAATGCACATGGAGGGGGAAGCAATACGGCAGCCTCCTCACTCATTAGAACATGTAAAGGCAGCCTCCATACCTACAGCTGTACCAAAACAAGAAAATAATTGCATATGCATAAATAAAATAAAATACTCTGTAATGTATAGCCTCCTTGAACTGGCTTCCTGCTACTAGTGCCATGGTTTATTTTTTTTAAGTCCTGGTTCCCGTGTACCATTTTCTCTGCTGTACCTGTATACCCACAACAGAAAGTGCATATTTTAGGCATGGGGATGGAGGGAGGAAAAATGAGATCTGGAGCACCAGTACAAAACAGACCCTTTTTTCTAATAGGGAAAAAAGTTAGGAAGATGAGAATCAAAATAAGGAAGGAGGGGGTTGAAACGCCAAGAAACCAGTGCTTGAAACAGATAGGTGTGGCACAACCGTTTGCATAGCAGCACAGCAGCGCTGGTGAAACAATCCTGCTGTAACCATGGCAACAGGTACACAGAAACGAAGCCTGGGCCACAAGCTCTTCCTTCACTCTTCTGGATCCACCACCCTGAGCTGCCAAATGTCTCATGCAGGCCCTTCCCTAGGAATGTCCCCACCACCACCACCACCACCACCAAAGTGAGCCCCATAGTTTTCAATGGGGCTTACTCCTAGGAAAGTGATGTGCATACGATTGTGGCCTTTATAGGCTCCAACCCCATACTCCCAAACCCCACCTTTTCCAGGAAGACTTTGGCACAACCCGCACTCCGCACCCAGCTGTACCTCAGCCTAAATACATATAACTGCATTCAGACACGTTCACCCCCTTGTTCCATTTTCCTCCTCCCCCAGAATTTCTACTGTATATGGCACAGAATAACATAAGCAAAAACAGACAAGTCTTTGGTGTTAATGTGGTACTAAAAGGGTTAGCAAAATGTAAGCATGGCTGATTTGATCTGGAATGGTAGAAGGACCTGAGCGAGGGTTTTGGGGAGACCTACAAGAAGAGCCCCTAAAAGACCCCAGACTAGTAACCAGTTTTATATTCCAGACTCTTGACCCCTGACTGTGAAGTTTGATTCTATGCTAAATGATATTATTTCACTAACTGAGACTCTAACTAAGATTTTGCAGGACTGTCTCTGAAGAAAGGGGGAAAAATGCAGCTGTCTTTACAAGCAGCTTCACAGCACGACCTGCTGGCAGAGTGTCTAAGTGAGATGAACAGAAGAACTGAGCATGCTCAGATGCCTACTAAGAGGAGGAAAAGTACTGTTCTGACATCTCGTGGTGTACACCTGCTGATAAGAGAATGTCCTCCTTCGATGCTAGTTGGGCGGGGAAGCTGTAGCCCTGAGCATGAGCGACAACTGGGAGGTGTTCAGGCAGATATGACCAAAAATGGCCAAGGATGACTGGGAGTTCAAAGAAGATATACCAGGGAAAAACCAGGAAAAAATCAAGATAACATGCCCAGATGGCAGACTTTGGGTCATATTTTGGGACATTTCAAAGTAACCTGTTTGTAATGGTGCCAGATACGTTCCCCAAAACACATGAAATTGTGGGAGATAGATGAGACACCTTCCTTCTGATTGGTGAGCAAATGCTCTCACCACGTGCACCCCATTTTGATTGGAGGATGGTTGACTCATTGCTCCTTGGGGCCCCACCTTTGACCACAGCAAGGGTATAAAAGCCCAGATAATAAGAGCTCCTGGCTGCTCTGGTTCCTGCTGCTGCTGGTTTGCCACCAGATTTGGGTAACTATGGACCTCTTTAGACTCTTAGACTTTGGAACTTAGAATATTTTCTGGAAGTAGAAGTTAGAATTATTTCTGGGTTTGGGACTTAGAGTGATTTCTAAGCTTGAGACTTGGAGGTTATTTCTGAGGATGGGAGTTGGGATCCCATCTTCAGAGTTGGCAAATGGAATTATTCCCAGGTCTTGGGTTTTCCTTTCACTCTAGTTCCTACCCCTATTTTTCACATGCCTAGAGGAACTTAGTAATGCTTTAGCGTAGCCTTTATATTCAAGTAAGAAGCAGGAGGAAGTAATGGGAGGGCTAGCATTTAGTTTAGGTTGTTTTAGTTTAGCTTTGAACCACAAGTAGTAAACAAGAGAAAGTTGGAAGGAGGAGTCATAACGATGTTAGAAGCTCAAGCCCGTATCTTATTAGCAGAATTCATAATACCAGCTTTGGCAATTGCAATTCTTTTGATTAATCTTCTATTTTTGTTGCATTCTCTCTCCCTGTAATTGTAGAGAAAGTTTCTAACACTCATATAACCACCATGCACTTTCTTCATATTTTGTATTTTTCTGAAATAAAGCCTTAAATAGATTTCAATTTACAATTTTGTCTGTAGTGATGTTTGTCTGTTGGGATTAGCTTTGGACCCATTTGGTGCAGGTTCTGAGGTTAAACAGGACCGAATTTACAAAGAGCTTACAGTAGGGTTTATCTTGGAGATACATATTTTCAGAGATCTCTGCAGACTTGGATAGCTCCTTTAGAGTTCTGACAGGTTCTGACTGAAACCCAGAGTAGATTCACTGCCCTGCTGACATCGGAGCCACCACCCTCCACTGGTACAGGGCCAAAATGCACTGGGCTACTTCAAGAAATAAAACTATATAGTTTTGTACATCTTAAGACTCTGACTGTTTTTTCCACAGAATAATATAAGCAAAAACAGACCGGTCCTTGCCTCAAAGACCTTACAGCTGCAATTTCAGTTATTTGCTTCTGTCTTTCTGTGCCATGTACAATGATGCCATTACAGATTTACCTCCACAGTCTGATCTGTAATATTTATTTTCGATGTAAAGTCCATCCTATGCCTCGATGGAAGGTTTTTGCAAGGCTGTATAAAATTCGGGTAGTGGAACCTGAGAGATCAGGTGCTGACTGAGGTGTAGTGATAGCCACTGGCACAGATTTATTTTCAGTTATTTAGATTTATAGGATGCCTTAAAAAAGAGACTCTCTAGGCTTTGAACAAATAAAAATACAAAATGCAATTAAAAATCCAACATACAAATGTTTGAAAGGAGGGAGGATTGGTTCTATTCACAGAGGGGAAGAGGTATATCAACAGCTAGTGGCTACTGATAGTGAAATTGAGCCTCCATGTTCTGAGGCAGTATACCTTTGAATACCACATGCAGGGAGATGGAGAACAGCAGGGATGTTGCTTGTGTGGTTCCTGCAGGTCCCTGGCCAGCCACTGTGTAGAACAAGACAGTTGTCTAGCTGGGCCCTTGGTGCTCTGAACCAGCAGAACTTTTTTTAGGTCTCAATGAGCTTCCAAACATTTCTAAAGCACGACGTCTAGGTGCTTGGGTTTTGTTTTGGTTTTTTAAAGGAAGAAATGAAGGCTGAAATTCTCACATTTCCCACACTTGTGTGTCATTTGCAGAGGCATGTGAAATGCATGAAATTGCAGATGTCAATATAGAGGTGAATACATGCATCTCTAAAAACTGGTGTTCAGGTTCCTGAGGGAAATTATGAAATTGGAACTCCTGGATTCTGGACTCACAAACTGCTTCTCAAGCCGCCGCGCCCCCCCCCCCCCGCAACAAAAAGCAAGGGCTCCCTCTGCAGGCCAAAGTATCTCCGATAAACCTTGCTCCCAGATACAACAGAACAGTACTTAACAGGCAGCGTTCTGCTTTCTGAGTTAATTATGCTAATTCCTTGATATTATGCAAATAACATGGCGGACAAAGCTGTCATCTTGTTCCAAAAGGATTTGTTCAGAGGACTTTTTGGAAGCATTATCCGTTCTGATTTACACCGACATACATAATTCTCAGCTACGCTTCTGGTTGCACCTCTGCAAATGATTTCAGCAAGTCAGCCCGTAACGCATCTATCTCATTAGCACAAAATCCAGTTTTAGCCGACCTCATTTCTACTGCCCACTTCCTTCCCCAAAGTTGCAGGAACTTGGATTCGGGCACCTTTTTAGCAAGCAGCTCCATGAATCTTGCTGGCACCACGCTAATCCCAGAAGCTGGAGAGACAGGAAGGACTTTGGTGCGATAGCACGCCATGCCATGACTGGCCCCTTAGGTTCCAAATGCGTGATCACGCCACCATCCAATTCACATAATGCACACCTCATATAGCATTGCCAAACAGCCCACATTTCACTGACCCTCACCAGAACTGCCTCCTGCCAGCCACTTGCCAGAACACGATTATATAAGCCAGAGGGAAAAAAGATGTGGCCAATGTTTTGTTATTTCCAGTGGAGGCTGGTGGCTCCGATGTCAGTGGGGCAGTAAATCCGCTCCGGGTTTCAGTCAGAACCAGTCAAACCTCCAAAGGAGCTATCCAAGGTGCTTGGAGTTCAGCCCTTGGGCTGAAACAGGTTCAACATCTCTGCTTTAGAAGAATAACTCTCCACATGCTCATAGGTACGTTTTTTTAAAAAGAAAAGCTGCTTCTCAAAGAAGGGGAAAGCACTCTGGACAGCCTCAAGCCACTCTGTTCCTAGGACTTTAAAAAAGAAACTTTGCTCCATTCAGGTAAAAAGCATTCTAGATATGCTCAGAGGCATTAACCAGAAGTACTCGATTTTTTTTAAAGGAGGAGGTTGCGACGGTAACCCCAGAAACTTGCAACTTTTGAGAACTGGTGTATTGCAAACTAGCTTTGGTCTGAAATTGTGTTTGGTCTGATGCGTTTGGTCTGAAATTGGGGCTGGCTGATGCTCAGATTTTACCTGGTGTTTAATGGGGCTTACTCCCAGGTAAGTAGGCAGAGGACTGCAACCTGATTTTCATTAGGGCTGTCACCTGATGAAAGAAATCTTAGCTGAGCAATCAAATTAGTTTTGATTAATTAATCTGCATAAATGTGCATTTGACTGAAACAATAATTTTGAAGGAAAAAAGAATCCTTCCTTCATGTCAAGATGGTGCATGTCTATGTTGCAGCCAGGCACCCTCTGAGTGAGAGAAGAGGGGTATGTCACCCTGCTTGTGGGCTTCCCACTGGGACATCTGGTTAGCCGCTGTGGGAAACAGGGCGCTGGACTAGACAGACCTTTGGTCTGGTCCAACACGGGTCCTCTTCTGTTCTTATTAGCGATGATAGTTCAGAATGAAACCTTCATGTTTGGACACAGTCTACCTTGAATACATACCAGTTCCTGGGAAACAATAGCAAAAAAGGGCTTGTGGGCTTATTTACTTATTATTACATTTATATCCCACGTTTTTTCCTCTTGCAAAGAACCCAAGGCGGCTTACATGCTCCTCCTCTTTTCCATTTTATCCTCACAACAACCCTGTCAGGTAGGTTAGGCTGGGAGTCAGCAACTGGCCCAAAGTCACCCAGTGAGCTTCATGGCCAAGTGGGGACTAGAACCCAGATCTCCCAGTTCCCAGTCCAACACTCTAGCCACTACACCACACCGGCTTCCCAGTCTAATCCAGCAGGGATCTTCTTACGTTCTTGCATAGTATTGGAAAAAGCATTCCTGCCCCATCTGTGGAAGGGGAAATGCTTCTTCTAACACAGCATTTAAAAGGAGGCATTCCCTCCTGTGCACGAACGAGCAAAGGGGGACTCTGCCTCTTTTATCATTGGGCCTGTCATCTGCAGTTTAGCCAAGTCAGCCTTCCCCAACCTGGTGTCCTGGTTGGACTACAATTCCCACCATCCCCAGCCTGCCTGCCCATTTGGCCATGCTGGCTGGGGAATATGGGAGTTCTGGTCCAACACATCTGTAAGGGACCACATTGGGAAAGGCTAATCTCAGTATTTACATTTAAAATAACATTTTAAAAAAGTGTTGCCTGAAGAATCAGAGATGCCTTTTTCATCAATTTAAAATGTTTCAAATTGGTTAATCCAACCAATTGCAGAAGTCCCTGATCTCCCTCATTTACTTTGTCAATACTGGCATGAATAACAGGTCACAACAGGGCTGTCTTATTGAATAGGCTAAAGGTGATGTTGCCCAGGCCCACTGCATTCAGGGGCCCACCCAGGCCCAGATTCCAAGTTTTTGTTTGTTTTTAAAAGTAAGCTCCTAGTCCTTATAGAGCTGGAGATATAAGGCAAAATGTGCAGGCAGCATTCTGCCCCCCCATTTAGTGAGAAATTAGCTTGGTCCTGCCTTCTACTGTTGTGGCTAATGAAAGATATCATTGCTAGGATTGACATGTAAGGAGAACCACAAGATGTAGTGATGGCCACCAATTTTGGATGGCTTTAAAAGGGGATTAAACACCTTCATGGAGGATAAGGCTATCCATGGCTACTAATCACAATGGCTATATACTACTTCCAGTACAGGAGCCAGTCTGCCTGTGTACACCAGTTGCTGAAGAATATGAGCGGGAGGGAGCTACTGTGCTCAATGTCCTGGTTTTTGGCCATTTCCTACTGGAGTACCCAGCTGGACTAGACAAGGCCTTTGGTCTAATCCAGCATGGCTCTTCTTGCATTCTTATTAAGGATGGGAAACCACACAGGTCAGGCTAGAGTCTGGCTGTAGCCCAGGTATAAACACCCAGGTCTGGCCAGTGATATGGGGTGGAGATCTTTCCATCATGGAAAATATCCCGCTGCTATATTTTTCCACAGAAAACTCTCCATTTTTAATACATGTTGTTCTGTAAAATTCATTGGTGACAGAATGAATGGCTGGAATACCACTCAGACAGGGCAATTTCAAAGTTGTCGCTCACTTTCTTCTTCCTCTTCCAATGAGCTGCCGCTGGTTGGTGGACCTATGCAAGGGATGTGTAAACCCATACTGTCCCCACTCCAGATTAGATTAACACAATGCACATCACAACATCATCACGCTGTGCCTGGCTCCGTCCCTGTTTCGCACCACTGGCTGGCAGCTGTGAGGGCACACCACAGTGATGTCATAATACACATTGTGTTCAACTGGGCATTATGAGGACAAGAGGGGAAAGTATTCCAGAGCTGTGGTAGCCCCTAGTCCCCCATAACACCTCATTAGACCCTGTGTTTGTTTCTAAAGTGGGTCCCTGTTTCCAGAAGGGAAGGCTCTGCTTCTGTGCCAAAGGCCTTTTGAATGCTGCAAAAACTCGATTGCCTGCACCACTGTTAAACCTACTCAGTGTCTAGCCAACCCCTTGAATGAGGCACGTTCCCAAAGGAACCTGCAGCCTCGCAACATTAATTCGGTCACCAGGGAGAAGAGAGCACCAGTCAACAAATAAAACTGTGTTAACACCCCACAAAGCCAGGCAGACAGACATCAACCATGCAGCCTGAAGACTCAGGGCACTGGCATGCAACCAAGGCGACATTGTGTACACTACAATTCTGTGGGAGCAGAGGAAAAGGCACATGACTGCAGGCATAAACCATCTTCCTAGATATCTGAGCTTTCCTTTCTGTTTTTTTTTTTTTTTAATGGAAGTTACCAATCCTTATGCCTGAGGACATGTGCACGAAATGTGTGTGGGCAATGCCCTCTTCAGTTGCAGAAGCCAAGAAAGGTGATGGCATAAAATGTTCAGTGGGGAGCAGGAGAGACAGAATAAGTTATGCAAAATCAGGGGGGGGGCTATGCAAATATGTCCAGTTTGCATAATTTATATATGCTGTAAAATTCGCCTCTTTCCATGGTGCAGATTCTGGACTGCCTGATGGCAGGATTTTAAGATCTTTAGCACAAAATACGCTCAGCTGCACATTAGACAAATTAATGGCAGAGGAGAATGCTAGCAATGAAGGCCAGATGGTGCCTGCAGGTTCAGGGGCAGTGTGCCCCCAAATACAAGTGGCTGGGGAAACAAACAACACAGGAGGGAGGCCCATGGCTTCCATGCCCTGTTTGTGGGGTTCCCAGAGGCACCAGGCTGGCCTTCAGTCTGATCCAGCAATCAGGTTCTTTTTATGTTAACTCCACGCATAACTGACTCCTCTGTTGTTCTCAGAAACCAGCCAACAGATACCCAGTTGACCATTTTGTTTTGTTTATATCACATGTTGTAAAACAGCCTTCACCAAACTGGCTGGGGGATGCTGGGAACTGCAGTCCAACATATCTGGCCTACTTGTAACAAGAGTGCTGTTTGTGCCAAGCGGAGGGGGGCTCCTTCCGATGGCTCCAGCCTTCCCCAACCTGGCACCCTCCAGATATGTTTGGACTACAACTCTCATCAGCCCCAGTGTGGTTAGGGCTGATGAGGGTTGCAGTCCAACGGGGGGGGGCGCCACGCTGGCTGGGGCTGATAGGAGTTGCAGCCCAACCCAGCTGGATAGCACTGGGCAGATGGGAGTTGCAGTCCCAGACATCGGGAGAGCGCCACTCTGCCTGGGGCCGATGGGAGCCGGCGTCCAAAAACATCTGAAGGGCGCGAGTTGGGGGGAGGCTGCTGCAGAGGCCGACGGCTTCCTCCTCCAGCCCACCCGCGGGCGCCCCCTCACCTCTTTCCAGCGCAGCTGCCGCAGGCTGAGCTTGAGCGCCTCGAGCGAAGTGCGCGCCTTGGAGCTGTCCACGGTGACGGGCCGCGAGGCCCGGCGGGGGCGCGGCCGAGGCGCCGGCCCGGGCGGCCCCTTCTTCCTCCTCGGCGTCGGCGGCAGCGAGGCCGGCTGAGGCGGCTCCTTGGCAGTGGCTCCTGCGGCTGCTCCGCCTCGGCGCCCGGCCGGGCCCCGAGGCGTCCCCGGAGACGCGCGCGCCGAGGCCGCTGAGCCCGGGCCTTTCCTGGGCGACGCCTCGCCCTCAGGCTGCGCCCCGGCCCGGCGCGCCTTCGCCTCGCCCTCCTCCTCGCCGTCCTCCTCTTCCTCCCCTTGGACGCAGGCGGCGGCGGCTGCTCCGGGCGAAGGCGGCGTCTCCATGGGTCCGGCGGCGGGCCAGGGCCGGCTCCTTTCCTGCTGCAGCCGCCGCCGCCGCCGCCGCCCTACCTCCTCCCTCTCCCGCAGCCACCACCACCCGGGCGGGGGGGAACTGAGCATGCTCCCCGGAGCCGCCTCGCGCCGGAGCCGTTCTCCGCCGCTGCTGGTTGTTGCCCCGGACGCAGCCGCCGCTGCCGAAGCAGACGCGGCGCAGCCTTCGCCGCCCGCCGCGCCTCCGGCTCTGCGGGGACTGGAGAGGCCCCGCGCAAAAGGCGCGCCTCGCCGGGCGGGCGAGCCACCACCGCGCCCGGCTGGCTGCTCCTGGGCCGGGCTGGCGGGCCGGCCTCAGTTTCCCTCAGGGTCTAGCCAGTTGCCTTGAGGGAAACTGAGGCAAAAAGAAAGAAAAGCAGGCACAATTTCCCCCCTGTCCGTTCTCTTTTCCTCCTCTCTGTTTCTGCCTCAGTTTCCCTCAGAGTTTACTCAGTTTCCCTGAGGGAAACAAAGGCAAAAAGAAAGGACGGAAGGCGCAACGAGAGTGGTTTCTTCTTCTCGTTCTGCTTTGCCTCGGTTTCCCTCAAGGTGTGTCCAGTTTCTGAGGGAAACTGAGGCAAAAACGAAAGTAGTGGGCTCTCCCACACTGGAGGCCTTCAAGACGAGGCTGGGCAGCCACCTGTCGGGGATGCTCTGACTTGGATTGCCGCATTGAGCAGGGGGTTGGACTCGATGGCCTTGTAGGCCCCTTCCAGCCCTACTCTTCTATGATTCTATGAAAGAAAGGCAGCCACAAAATCTGTTTTCCCTTCTGTTCTCTTTCTCCTATTTCTGCCTCAGTTTCCCTCAAAGTGCCTTCCTTTCTTTCTGCCTCAATTTCCCTCAAAGTCTGGATACAGTTTCCCTCAGAGTCTGAGGGAAACTGAAGCAAAAAAAGAAAGGCAGGCAGGCATAGTGGGGTTTTTTTCTCTCTTCTGTTCTCTTTCTACTTCTATTTCTGCCTCAGTTTCCCGCAAAGTACTCTCTCTCTCTCTCTCTCTCTCCTTCCCTGATTCTGCCTCAGTTTCCCTCAAGGTGCCTTCCTTTCTTCCATCCATTCTGTTTCCCTCAGAGTTCTTCCTCGCTTGCGTGCTTTCTGCCTCAGTTTCCCCCAAAGTGCCCCACCTTCCTTCTTTCCTGTTTCCCTAGAGGTGGCTGCTGCCTTTTCACACATTAAAACATTCCAGTTAAAACATTAAGATAAAAAACGGTGCTGGTGAATCCTAAAATGGAAACCAATGTAAAAATCCTAAGATCTTAAAATCCAGCAACCAGCGCAGCCCTGGGCATCTTTACACAGAGGTCAATCCTGCTGAATTCAGTGGGAACTCAACCACTTAACTATGTATATGAGATTTAGCAGTTATCTATCTTGTCTTTTGACTTAACAAAATTTATATCTGGATTTTTTTAAAAACAGCCTAAGGGCTTGATGCTATGCATGTTGAGACAGGAAAAGTCCTACAACTCCCAGCATTCCCCAGCCAGCCATGATGGAAAATATCCCGCTGCTATATTTTTCCACAGAAAACTCTCCATTTTTAATACATGTTGTTCTATAAAATTCATTGGTGACAGAATGAATGGCTGGAATACCACTCAGACAGGGCAATTTCAAAGTTGTCGCTCACTTTCTTCTTCCTCTTCCAATGAGCTGCCGCTGGTTGGTGGCTGGCTGGGGAATGCTGGGAGTTGTAGGACTTTTTCCTCTCTCAGCATGCACAGCACTGCATCCTAAAAGATTCCTAATCGCATTGGGATATTGCTTTATCATGATTAATAATGTCATCTAACTAAAAAGAAAATTTAAACTACGTAGTGGATATTTCTGCTTGATGACCAAATCCAGCAGGGAAATCCAACATTGATATGGCTGCATAAATATTATCCATGCATGGATACTATCCACTATACATGACCCATATCCCGTGAATACATAGCAAGGAGGGGAATAATAATAATTGATGGTGATGGTGATAATACTAGAGGATGACAATGATAAATAATGATGATTATAAAAATAATATCTTTATTAGGACAGCCCAGTATTCCCAACCTGTGATAAAGTGAATATCCTTGGGGGGTTTTAAGTGGCAATGCTTGGAACGGTCTTTTGCATCAGTAAAGCAAAGCTGCTACGAGACATACAACACACTGTCCTGGAAAGCACTGTCGATGGTACCTATTTGACTGGGCCTGTCCCTGACCAAATCAGGAAGGGGTACCCACAACTGGTCCCTTCCCTTCTCCCTGGTCAGCACTCCTTGCCTTCTCCTCCCTCCTCTTTGGCTGTTCAACTGCCATTCATCACCATTTCCTGCATGAAGGCCATCTCCATCCCTGCCCTCCCAGTTCTGCCTGGCCCTCTGATTGGATGGGGATCACATGGGCAGGCCCTGACCAATGATCATGGTCAGGGCTGTGTGTGTCACAATACCAGGCAAGGGCAGGAAAAGGGCAGGATGTGATCCTATCTATTGTGACGTCAAAGCGGTTAACTTTGGCTGGGTCATGCCCTGACTCTTGTTATAAACAGTGAAGTGGGCCATATACTAGGTGTGCGTGCCAAAGGAACAAATCCCTCTATGTGTCTGTGTGCGTATGTGTATTTTTTTTAAAGTCCCAAACAGGTTGACTCTTTGCCTTTTGGCCTTGGTGACAGAAGTGCTATCATTATTATGAGATACTAATAGAAAGTAAAAGGTTGGAGAGGAGCAGAAACAGCTTGAGTCAAGGAAGGAGGTGTGTGTATATGGGTATGGGGTGGGGGAGTGTCTCCCTCTGATGTCCAGCCTGAAAATGATGTAGAAACCATCTATGCTACCTTCAGCTTCTTGGGGGAAAGGCAAGGTATACATAGAATCATAGAATAGTAGGGTTGGAAGGGGCCTACAAGGCCATCGAGTCCAACCCCCTGCTCAGTGCAGGAATCCAAGTCAGAGCATCCCTGACAGATGGCTGTCCAGCCTCGTCTTGAAGGCCTCCAGTGTGGGAGAGCCCACCACCTCCCCAGGTAATTGGTTCCATTGTCGTATTGCTCTGACAGGAAGTTTTTCCTGATGTTCAGCCGGAATCTGGCTTCCTGTCACTTGAGCCCATGATTCCGTGTCCTAAACTCTGGGAGGATCAAGAAGAGATCCTGGCCTTCTTCTCTGTGACAACCGTTCAAGTACTTGAAGAGTGCTATCATATCTCCCCTCAGTCTTCTCTTCTCAAGGCTAAACATGCCCAGTTCTTTCAGTCTCTCTTCATAGGGCTTTGTTTCCAGTCCTCCGATCATCTTTGTTGCCCTCCTCTGAACCCTCTCCAGTTTGTCTGCATCCTTCTTAGTGTGGTGCCCAGAACTGGACACAGTACTCCAGATGAGGCCTAACCAGTGCTGAGTAGAGGGGAACAAGTACTTCCCAGGATTTGGAAGCTATGCTTCTATTAATGCAGCCCAAAAGAGCATTGGCCTTTTTTGCAGCCACATCACATTGTTGGCTCATATTCAGCTTGTGATCGACAACAATTCCAAGAACTTTCTCGCTTGTAGTGTTGTTGAGCCACGTATCCCTCATCTTGTAACTGTGCATTTGGTTTCTTTTTCCTAGGTGCAGAACTTGGCATTCATCCCTATTAAATGTCATTCTGTTATTTTCTGCCCAGCGCTCCAGTCTATCCAGATCACTTTGAATTTTGTTTCTGTCTTCTAGGGTATTAGCTATCCCGCCCAATTTTGTGCCATCTGCAAATTTGATCAGCATTCCCTGCACCTCCTCCTCCAAGTCATTAATAAAAATGTTGAAGAGCACTGGGCCCAGGACTGAGCCCTGTGGTACCCCACTCGTTACCTCTCCCCAATTAATTAATTAATAAAGATAAAGGATTCCCCCACAATATACTTGAACTCAGTGGCTGCAGACTGGAAGCCAGATTCTGGCTGAACATCAGGAAAAACTTCCTGACTGTTAGAGCAAGACGACAATGGAACCAATTGCCTAGGGAGGTGGTGGGCTCTCCCACACTGGAGGCATTCAAGACGAGACTGGACAGCCGCCTGTCAGGGATGCTCTGACTTGGATTCCTGCATTGAGCAGGGGGCTGGACTCGATGGCCTTGTAGGCCCCTTCCAGCCCTACTGTTCTATGATTCTATGGCTGCTGGTCAGTGTTCCTATGAGACAGATCTGGAGGAAAGAAATGAGCCAACAAGCCCTCCAGGTGGTGCTGCAGCTATTGTGAAAAGATGAAACCACCATTATACATCTCTATTTTTGCACATCAAAGAATTAGCAAATGAGCCTCCAGAAACACTACACAGGACAAAACAAGAATGTGGACGCTTTGCGTACGCAGGACATGTCCACTGTGTCTAGAACCATGTTGAGTGTGTGTGTTTGAAACAGGCAACAGGGTTGGGTGAACGCACAGCTAAGGGTAACTTTTGCAAATGCAACAGAAGATCACAGGTGGTTCACACTTGCATTGGTCGCACAACCTTGGGTGCATGGCAGCTGCATGTGTGAACAGACTCCACAGAGAAGTCTTTGTGCCCCCGTGTGAGTTGGCCTTCTCTTGCTCAGGGCAGAATCAAGTGATGACTTGGTGGAAGATGAAAAGAAGGACTTCTTTACACAGTGCAGAGTAAAACTATGAAACTCTCTGCCACAAGACGTAGCAATGGCCACCCATTTGGGTGGCTTTAAAAGGGGATTAGACAAATTCATGGAGGAGAAGGCTCTCGATAGCTAGTAGCCCTAATACTACTATTATTAGTATTACCTATCAGAGGCAGTATGCCTATGTACAACAGTTGCTGGGGAACATGGGTGGGAGAGTGCTGTTGCGCGCCTGTCCTGCTTGTGGTTTCCTGGTTGACAGCTGATTTGCCACTGTGTGAACAGAATGCTGGACAAGGTGGACCTTGGTCTGATCCAGCAGGGCTCTTCTTATGTTCTTATAACTTGCACATGCCTGTCTCTAGAGTTACTTGCTTTGAGAATGTATGCCGTACAGCTTAACCTTGCTGGATCATGCCGAGAGTGTACTGCCCGGTGCTCCATTCCAAGCAGAAGAGATGGGGTACAAGCGGTTGTCTATGCAGGGGAAGAACAAGCAGGAAGAAGGCACTCCTATTGATTCTTTTCATTGCTTTGGAAGTCAAGTCATAAAATTCAAATGTCTTGTGGCACCTTCCATGGATCAGAGTTCCATTCAGCAGACAAGCTCTGTCCTGCTACAATCAACCTGTTCATCTTTAAGGTGCCATAAGACTCTTTTCCTGGTTCTGCTGCAACAGACTAACACAGCCACAAGACTTACATGTAGCTCATGTGTCTGTCTTTAGACCTATGCCACACTGAATTGTTTTGCAAACAAAGTGGTTTTTGAAGGGACTTCTCAGCCTGCAGAACCACTGAAGCAGGCCTGGAGTCCAAATCCTAGCCATTAGGGTCATCGCTCCCTCTAATTGCAAACTCGGGTAGTGAGTGCCAACAGAAACGGAGCCAAAATGGAGCCACTAAAAAACAAGAGAGAAGTATCTGCATGCTTAGGGGAACCCTGAGTTTTCCAGAAGTACACATTTCTATATTTTAAAAACCCTACAGGGGGCAAGCACACCCAAAACAGCCCAGTGAGATGCTTAGTAACCACGGAATGTACCAGTTAGAAAAGGGGGGTGGCTGCAGGTCTCACTTGAATTCCTTAGAAAGCCACCTGTCCTGTCCTATTTTCCTTTACAGTAGGACTTGGCACTTAGACCTACTTATTCCTTCTATATTGATCTGGCAAATCTTGGTAACAGGACCAAGATTCTTTGTCATGCGGTTCTGAAAAGCACCCCGGCTCTGGAATGAGCTCCCTAGTGAGGTTCGCCTGGCGCCTACATTGTACTCCTTTCGGCGCCAGGTGAAGACCTTTTTATTTTCCCAGGCATTTTAGCTTTCTAAATTTTTATCTTTGCTGTTTTAAATCTGTATTTTAAACTCCTGTACTGCTGCTAGGTTTTATTGTGGTTGTATTGTTATATTGTGGTTTTAATGTTCTATATATTTTAAATTGTTTTATTGTGTGTTGTTTGGTTTTAGTTTTTGTGAACCGCCCAGAGAGCTTCGGCTATTGGGCGGTATAGAAATGAAATAAATAAAATAAAATAAATAAAAGGACCATTTATGTTCATGCCTTGAGGCATAATTTGGTGCGATGTGATATAGCCAGGAGATCACTAGGATTAACTGGCTGCCATAACTTCGAAGCTTCAGGTGTTTGCTTCGAAGTGACTGTTTGGCACCACCCAGGAGACACGTGTGACTTAAGGAATGTAATGAATGTTTCCTTTACAGTAGATCGATACACAACTGCATGAGTCAATGTGCATCATTAGTGGGATGATATGACCTACTCCCACATATTAGCTGCCTGTTTTGAGCCACATACCACCTCCGGATGCAAGATGAAAGAGCGCCCTTCTTCAAGAATATCAGAAGATTATTGACAATCTCCAACTACCAATATGGAATGACATAACCTACTTGGAGCGAAGCAGGCTAAGATCGAGACATCCAGCCATTTCTACTGCTAAAGCAGAAATAGAAAAGGGGTTAACAGTTATAGGCCAGTGGCCAACATCCCCTTCCTGGGCAAGGTGCTTGAGCGGGTGGTTGTAGGACAGCTCCAGGCACTGTTGAATGAAACGGATTATCTAGATCCATTTCAATCAGGCTTCAGGCCTGGTTTTGGAACGGAAACTGCCTTGGTCACCCTGTGGGATGACCTCTGCCGGGAGAGGGACAGGGGGAGTGCGACCCTGTTGATTCTTCTGGACCTCTCAGCGGCTTTCGATACCATCGACCATGGTATCCTTCTGGATAGGTTGTCTGGGTTGGGAGTTGGAGGCACTGCACTATAGTGGTTCCGCTCCTACTTGGATGGCTGATTCCAGAAGGTGGTGCTGGGGGATTATTGATCTGGGCCATGGCAATTGTGCCATGGGGTTCCACAGGGCTCTATTTTATCCCCTATGCTATTTAACATCTACATGAAACTGCTGGGGGTGGTTATCGGGAGGTGTGGGCTGAGGTGCCATCAATATGCGGATGACGCCCAGCTCTACCTCTCTTTCTCATCAAAACCAGGTGAGGCAGTGGCTGTTCTGAATCAGTCCCTGGGCACGGTAATGGACTGGATGAGGGCCAATAAACTGAAACTTAATCCAGACAAGATGGAGGTACTGTTAGTGGGTGGTTCATCTGCCCGGCTAGGTGATATTCAACCTGTTCTGGAGGGGGTTGCACTCCCCCTAAAGGATCACGTTCGTCATTTGGGGGTGCTCTTGGACCCAGAACTGTCACTTGAGGCACAGGTGAACTCAGTGGCACGGAGCACTTTTCATCAGCTTAGGCTGGTATACCAGCTACGCCCTTATCTGGACAGAGAGAGCCTAGCTACAGTTATCCATGCTCTGAGAACTTTTTTTTTTAATTATTTTTCTTTTTTCTTTTAACTAACTTTTTTCCATTTATTTGTCTTGTAACACACACTTTCACACCAGTGGGACTCTGCTTTTAACCTCTACTGAGTAGAGGAGCAGGCACAGGCTAGTCTAGAACAATCACAAAGCTAGACACAAAAAGGGAAAAGAGGCTATGGAAGGACAAGACTCTCCAGTGGTGGTGACCTGCAAGGTGTGTGCAATGTTTGTTTTCTTGCCTGAGAACAACATGGCCTGCACCTGCAACAAGTGCAAGTTAATCACGCTGCTGGAGGAAAAAGTAAGTGGATTGGAGCGGCGACTGTCGACCCTCCGGGGAATAAGAGAACACGAAGAGTTCTTGGACAGAATGGGGGAACTACAGCAGCAAAGGGCAGACCAGAAGCTTGAGGAGCAACAGCAAGATGAGGCAGTGGGAAATGCTGAGGTGAAGAAAAATGGAATAGAGGATACTCCTTGGAAAAGGGTGACAGTTAGGAGAAGAAGAACTAGACGCCACTCTGCACCAGTGGAAGCAGTGGAGCTGTGGAACCGATTCCAGGTACTTGCGGATGAGACTGGAGGACAGCCTGCAGAGGAAGAATCACAGGGGAACCTGCATGAGAGTGAGCAAGAGGCTAAAGGTCAGTCAAACAGAGGCGATGAAACCCAGGCCTACAAGAAGAAGAAGAGAAGAGTGGTAGTAGTGGGAGACTCCTTGCTGCGTGGGATCGAGACCCAAGTATGTCGCAAAGACCCATGGACTCGCCAGGTATGTTGTCTCCCGGGAGGACAGATTAGAGACGTGACTGAAAGGTTGCCTGCACTCATAAAGCCCACTGACAGGTATCCCTTTCTTCTCATCCATGTGGGAACAAATGATACCGCCAAGCAGAGCTACAAAGAGATCACGTCAGACTTTGAAGCTTTGGGAAGGAAACTCAGGAACTTTGGGGCCCAGATAGTTTTCTCATCCATCCTTCCAGTAGTTAGAAGAGGGATAGAAAGGGAACGAAAAATACTCTGGGTGAATGACTGGCTACGAAGGTGGTGCCGACGAGAGAGATTTGGATTCTGGGACCACAGGCTATACTTCCTGGAAGATGGGCTGTTGGCTAGGGATGGGTTGCACCTCACAAAGGCTGGGAAGAATGTGTTTGGCCACAGCATGAAGAACTTCATCAGGAGGGCTTTAAACTGAATCCTACGGGGAAGGGAGATGTAATGTTGGGGGTAACAATGGACGTAGGCGCATGCACTGCAATGGAGAGAACAGCTCTGATAGCGCCCAATAATAGTCTTCAGACACATGTAGGAAGAAAGCCAGACTTTGAAGCACATGGTCTTCGATGTCTATATACTAATGCCCAGAGTATGGGAAACAAACAGAACGAACTTGAACTCTTAATACAAGAGGGAAATTATGACCTGATAGGTATAACTGAGACTTGGTGGGATGACTCTCATGACTGGAATACAGCAATTGAAGGATATCACTTGTTCAAAAAGAACAGGAGGAACAGAAAAGGAGGTGGGGTTGCACTGTATGTGAAAAATACATATCTCTGCACAGAAATACAGGAGGATGAGCTTGGTACCCCACTGAGAGCATCTGGGTTAAAATAAATGGAGCAAAGAATAAAAGGAACCTGGTGGTCGGAGTCTACTACCGGCCACCCAATCAAGGAGAAGACAAGGATGAAACTTTTGAAAAGCAAATAGCCAATGTTTTAAGGAAGCATGATGTAGTAGTAATGGGGGACTTCAATTTCCCCGATATTTGTTGGGAGACAAATTCTGCAAAACATGACCCCTCCAGGAAATTCCTGACTTGTTTGGCGGATAACTTCCTCCTACAGAAAGTAGAGGAAGGAACGAGAGGATCGGCTATCCTTGACTTGATCCTAACCAACAGAGATGACTTAGTGGATAAAGTAGCAGTTACAGGAACTCTGGGGGAAAGCGACCATGCTGTACTTGAGTTCTTGGTTCTAAGGGAAGCAAAAGCCGAGTGTAGTCAAACGCGTACCCTGGATTTTAGGAAAGCTGATTTTCATAAACTCAGAACAATGATCAGCAAGGTCCCATGGCAAGCGATGCTAGCGAGAAAAGGAGTCCAAGATGGGTGGGAGCTTTTAAAAAAGGAAATTCTCAAGGCACAATCACAAGCAATTCCAACAAGAAGAAAAGGTGGAAGACAACAGAAGAAGCCAATGTGGCTTCACAAAAAGCTTAGGGATGACCTGAAAACAAAAAAGGACACATATAGGAAGTGGAAAGAAGGCCAAGTAACAAAGGAAGAGTACAGGCAGATAGCACAGAATTGCAGGGATGGCGTCAGGAAGGCTAAAGCTGAGAATGAGCTGAGGTTAGCAAGGGATGTTAAAAACAACAAAAAGGCTTTCTTCAGCTACGTGCATAGTAAAAGGCAGAGGAAAGAAATGGTGGTTCAGCTATTAAATAAGGATGGCAAAACGATAACAGATGACAAAGAAAAGGCAAAGGTGCTCAATTCCTACTTTGGCTCAGTCTTCTCCCAAAAGAGGGTCTATGACCCCCCTGGCAAATGCGAAGTATAGGCTGAAGGGGCAGGATTGCAGCTTGAGATTGCCAGGCATATGGTCAAGGAACACCTCATTACTTTGAATGAGTTCAAATCTCCAGGGCCAGATGAACTGCATCCTAGAGTCATAAAGGAACTGGCAGAAGAACTCTCAGAACCGCTGTCTATTCTCTTTGAGAAATCATGGAGGACGGGGGAAGTGCCAGATGACTGGAGGAGAGCTAATGTTGTCCCCATCTTCAAAAAGGGTAAAAAGGAGGAACCTGGGAACTACAGACCAGTCAGCCTGACATCAATCCCTGGGAAAATTCTGGAGCAGATCATAAAGCAATCCATCTGGAAACACCTTGACAACAATGCCGTGATTACTCGAAGCCAACATGGATTTGTCAAAAACAAATCCTGCCAGACGAATCTGATCTCATTTTTTGATCAAGTAACCTCCCTTGTAGACCGTGGGAATGCTGTAGACATCATATACCTCGACTTCAGCAAAGCTTTCGACAAAGTGCCCCATGATATCCTGATGAGCAAACTAGCTCAAAGTGGGCTAGATGAAACAATGATCTGGTGGATCCACAGTTGGCTACAGAATCGGACTCAAAGAGTGCTTATCAATGGGACCTTCTCAAACTGGGGAGAGGTAACGAGTGGGGTACCGCAGGGCTCGGTCCTGGGCCCAGTGCTCTTCGACATTTTTATTAATGACTTGGAGGAGGAGGTGCAACGAATGCTGATCAAATTTGCAGATGACACAAAATTGGGAGGGATAGCTAATACTTTGGAAGACAGAAACAAAATTCAAAGTGACCTGGATAGACTGGAGCGCTGGGCAGAAAACAACAGAATGACATTTAATAGGGACAAATGCCAAGTTCTGCACCTAGGAAAAAGAAACCAAATGCACAGTTACAAGATGGGGGATACATGGCTCAACCACACTACAAGCGAGAAGGATCTTGGAATTGTTGTCGATCACAAGCTGAATATGAGCCAAAAATGTGATGTGGCTGCAAAAAAGGCCAATGCTACTTTGGGCTGCATTCATAGAAGCATCACTTCCAAATCCCGGGAAGTACTAGTTCCCCTCTACTCAGCACTGGTTAGGCCTCATCTGGAGTACTGTGTCCAGTTCTGGGCACCACACTTTAAGAAGGATGCAGACAAACTGGAGAGGGTTCAGAGGAGAGCAACAAAGATGATCAGGGGACTGGAAACAAAGCCCTATCAAGAGAGACTGAAAGAACTGGGCAGAAGAGAAGACTGAGGGGAGATATCATAGCACTCTTCAAGTACTTGAACGGTTGTCACAGAGAAGAAGGCCAGGACCTCTTCTTGATCATCCCAGAGTGCAGGACACGGAATAATGGGCTCAAGTGACAGGAAGCCAGATTCCGGCTGAACATCAGGAAAAACTTCCTGACTGTAAGAGCAATACGACAATGGAACCAATTACCTGGGGAGGTGGTGGGCTGTCCCACACTGGAGGCCTTCAAGACGAGGCTGGACAGCCACCTGCCAGGGATGCTCTGACTTGGATTCCTGCATTGAGCAGGGGGTTGGACTGGATGGCCTTGTAGGCCCCTTCCAACCCTACTATTGTATGAATCTATTCTATGAATCTATGAGAACTTCTCGTCTGGATTACTGCAATGCGTTATATGTGGGGCTGCCTTTGAAAACGATCCGGAAACTTCAGCTGGTCCACAATAGGGCAGCAAGATTGTTAACAGGGACTGGCCTGCGAGCTCATATTACGCCAGTACTTTTCCAGCTGCACTGGCTGCCAGTCCATTTCCAGGCCCGATTCAAAGTGCCGGTATTATCATTCAAAGCCCTTAACGGCTTGGGGCCAGGTTATCTGAAGGATCGCCTCCTCCCATATGTGCCTGCCCAGACCTTAAGATCATCCTCAGCGGCCCTTCTCTGTGAGCCCCTGCCAAAGGGAGTGAGGCGGGTTGCTACTAGGAGGAGGGCTTTTTCTGCTGTGGCACCTTGGCTCTGGAATGAGCTCCCTAGTGAGGTTAGCCTGGCACCTACATTGTATTCCTTTCGGTGCCAGGTGAAGACCTTTTTATTTTCCCAGGCATTTTAGCATTTTAGCTTTCTAAACTTTTAGCTTTGCTGTTTTAAATTTGTATTTTAAACTCCTGCACTGCTGCTAGGTTTTATTGTGGTGGTATTGTTATATTGTGGTTTTAATGTTCTATATATTTTAAATTGTTTTATTGTGTGCTGTTTGGTTTTAATTTTTGTGAACTGCCCAGAGAGCTTCGGCTATTGGGCGGTATAGAAATGAAATAAATAAAATAAAAATAAAAATAAATAAAGCTCTTCTAGAAGATGATTTCAATATCCACAACATGTGGAAACGACATTGACTAGGAAATTGCCCTCCACAATGCCGTAGCTTGCCCTGCATCTTGGAAAAACCACCTGGATTTGACTAGCCCCATGCAATATGGACAACCTTGAACCGAATTCACACGGGTCACGGTAGATGTGCAGATGTCCTTTATAAATGGGGCAAAATAACATAATCGAATTGTGATTGTGGGGCTGAAAACCAAACTATCCAACACATAGTGACAGAGGGTCAAAACCGAGCCTACAATGGAGACTTTGCTGATTTCCTGGCTGTGACAACTGAAGCAAAAAACTGTATCTGTAACCTAGACATAAATTTGTAATATTCCTGTCTATATTTTATATTTCATATTTATTATGGCTTAGTGGTTAAGACGCTGAACTGCAGACCGGAAGGTCGGCAGGACACCAGTTCGAGACCCGAGTGCCGCGTGACCGAGTGAGCTCCTGTCTTCAGTCCCAGCTCCTGCCAACCTAGCAGTTCAAAAGCAAGAAATTGCAAGTAGATAAATAGGTACCGCTTCGGCGGGAAAGGTAACAGCGTTCCGTGCACCTCGGTGTTCAGTCATGCCGGCCACATGACCACAGAAGCGTCTTCGGACAGCGCTGGCTCTTCGGCTTAGAAACGGGGATGAGCACCGCACCCTAGAGTCAGACACGACTGGTTGGGGACACCTTTACCTTTTTACGTTTTTATTGTATATGGCCAGTGGGGGCATCAGGTTGCTTCTATCAGACAAGAGACAGTCCAGAGCAGACAGGAGGTCAAAGCTGGGCTGCCCCAACCCACATTCTCATTATCCAGCACCGAATTGGATATTTTAACCATTAGTGTAAAAGGTTAGTGCAGTACCAGGAATATCTGTATTCTGCACAAGTGTAAATAAGCACTCAGATCAGCATTCTGTGAATTTCAACATTATTTTTTTAATTAAAAATAACTCAGATGTGTTCCTAGTCCATATGAAAATAAAAAGGAAAGGTTCCTCCTGTGCAAGCACCGAGTCATTGCTGACTCCTAGAGGGATGCCGCTTGCACTGGCGTTTTCATGGCAGACTATAGCAGGGTGGTTTGCCATTGCCTTCCCCAGTTGTGACTACCTTTCCCCCAGCAAGCTGGGTCCTCATTTTACCGACCTCGGAAGGATGGAAGGCTGAGTCAACTGAGCCGGCTACCCAAGACCCGGTTTCCGCTGGGATCGAACTCTGTGCCACACGAGGCTCTCCATACGAAAATAGACTTAAGCATATGAGGGTGAAATCTCAGGAGCCAACAGGGAGACTGAATAAGACATCCAGAGTGACCAGGGGTAGGACATGCAGCAGACGCCTATGCATGCTTAATCACAAGTAAGCCCCACTATGTGCAATTGGGCCCAGCGTGCACAGGAGAGTAGGCTTACCATGCTGTTGGTAGTGATTTGCCATGAGTACTGCAAGCATGATAAATTATGCCAATGATCTCAATTTGTGTAATTACCTAGATTGCACAATTCAGCTTTCCATGTGGCAGACTTTTCTTTTCGCAGCCCTGCCCATCTCATGCTTCCCCAAACACACCAGTCTCTCTAGAATTCCACCTGCCCTGAATCTTTCTTACAGTGCCCCAGATAGTAATCTGGAGGCTGGGGGGGGGCGGGGGAAGAGTCCGATCAGGAACTAATTGCTCCCACACCAGCCTCGAGGAGCATCCAAAACACCAGACAAGAGAAGGCGTCCGCTGCTGCCTGATGGCAGACAGTGGCTTTCCCTGGAGCTCTCTGCATTGCCTCCCACTCCTCCGACTGAGCAGCTGGAGAGACCAGATACCTGGGGGCCTCATGCAGAGCTGCATAAATAAAAACCTTCCTTTCCTGGTGGGATAAAAGGGGGGCATCACTCACTGCACCATACGAGCCCTCCACTCCGCCTGCCACTCATGTGCTGAGAAGGGGAAGGAAGAAGGAAGGAAGCTGCAGCACGGCGATCAGTGAAAAGGGGTAACAGCCAAGGCTGTATTGTCAGCATGACTGAACTCCAAGCGACAAAAGAGGAAAACATAGGAACGGCCCAGCTGGAGAGGTCAGAGGCCCACTGCGTGAGCCCCGAGAGATCGCCTCCCGTTCAGGCATGTCTCTGTGAAGCCACTCCTTCTGATTTGTCCCCTGCAAGGGGCCGCAGCCAGCCTGGACAACTTGTGATCTGCCAAACATGGCCCGCAAGCCATAGATTGCAGCCTGTCAAAAGACAACCCAGCTTCCGCCCACCCCCGGCACCAGGGGGGTTTGCAGTTCCAAGTAGTCAGCAAAAACAGGAGGTTGATGGACTCCTGGTGAGTCGCCATGCTTGGCTGGCGATCTGCACTTGGCTTGTTGGATCACCAGCTGTGCAGAATGCTTCATTCCATCCCTGGAATGCGCCAAGGGAAAGAAGCCTGGGGGTGGGGAATTAACCATTTCCCAAACATCAGATGGGAGGCCATGTTATCCTGCCTCAGGATGTCCAAGAAAGTCTCCCAGCACTTTTAAGACTTGCACATTGATCGTGGCAGGAGCTTTCATGGACTAGAGGCACTAATTGCATGAAGCATTACCCTCGGTTGGCATACAGAGATGTATATGGCAGTATGCCACATCCACCTATTTTCACGAGTATGGAGTGGGGGAAATTGCAAATAGAGGTGCCAAAAGATACAGCCTGACATTTCTATGCAAAGAGATGCACCGGTTCTAGACTATATATCTCACATTTTGTGGCATAAGAACGTAAGAAGAGCCCTGCTGGATCAGACCAAGGGTCCATCTCGTCCAGCATTCTGTTCACACGGTGGCCAACCAGCTGCCCATGGGAAACCCACAAGCAGGACTGGAATGCAACAGCACCACACACACACACACACACACACACACACACCTATGTTCCCCAGGAACTGGTGTGCATAGGCATTCTGCCTCTGATACTGGAAATAGTATATAGCCATCATGACTAGTAGCCATTAACAGCCTAATCCCCCATGAATAAGAGCCATGCTGGTTCAGACCAAAGGTCCATCTAGCCCAGTGCTCTGTTCATACAGCGGCCAAGCAGATGTCCCAGTGGGAAGCCCAGAAGCAGGACAAAAGCACAGCTGCGCCCTCCTGCTCATGTTCCCCACACCATAGCAGGGGGCCCCTGACCAGAGCCTCCTGGGGTTGCTCCTCCTCTTCCACATTGCAAACTGCTCGTTTACCTGCCAGGGTGGACACTGAGCCCATAGAATCCCAGAGTAGTCCTGATTCTGAGGTATAGAAGCCGCTCCTGGGAGAGGAGCGCGCTCATCTTTCCCAGGGCCAACAGCTGGCAGAGATTCCTCCCACCGGCATTCCTGGCATAGATAGCAGTCCCGGGAGTGAGAGAGCGCAGGAAGAAGACTTGCTGGATGCACGACGCCGACGCAGGGAGCGGCGCCAAATGGAGGGCGCGGAAAGGAGGCGTAGTGCCTGGTTGGCGCGCAAACAACGGTTGTGCCCAGAGGATCCAAGGGAAAAGGGGAGGGACTCTCTCTAGCCCATAAGTTCAGGGTCTGCCAGTGATTCTCCTTCAAACGGGGACCAATTGTTCCTACTTAGGGCATAGGTACTCCGCTGCTCATAGCTAGTTGCTAACAGTAGAGTTGTTAAGTTGTAAAAGAGGAATAAAGCTTTGAAAAGAATCCCTTTATCTGTGTCTGGACTTGGCTACTGGATTAGACTGAAAGAGGCCGCCAAGGAGCCCTTGACATTACCTGCCTCTCGCTCGGCCCAGACAACGCAGGTGGCGAGAAGGCAAGCAATTGGTAGCAATGATGAGAAGCGGGATGAGGAGAAAGAACAGTTGGTGACGATGGCAGTGGTGAGAAGGCAGACTCACTGAGGGAGGCACCCATGGAGGGCATCTTGCCCAAGGACCCTCCAAAATCTGGAGCCAACACTGGATTCAAGAACATGCCAGAACTCATGGGCACCATGTTTTCTGGGCAAGGCCCACCTGAAACACAATGTCCTCTTGGGAGGGGCCATAGCTCAGGTGCAAAACATCTGCTTTGCATGCAGAAGATCCCAGGTTCGATCCATGGCTTCTCCAGGAAGGACTGGAGAAACGTCTGCCTGAAACCCTGGAGAGCCGCTGCTGCCAGACAGCGTTGACAATACTGGGCTGGATGGACCAAGGGTCTGACGCAGGAGAAGGCGGCTTCTGGTGTATAAGGAACATAGTCCTTCCTACTCAGGAGGACCCAACGGCCAGTTTGGGCGGGTGGGGGCAGTCCCGGGGGCCTGAAGGCACTTCACTGCAAAGATGCCACCTGCAGTCCTGTGGTTCACCACCTGCGGGCAGCCAGCTGCCCAGGCATCCCGCATTTCCTGACCACACCACAAGCGTGTGCCGGGAACAGAGAGTGGACACACCGCCTGGGAGAGAAGTCTGCAGGGCGAATTGCTGCAAATGACTCCCAGCCCAGCCCCCAGCCCCATCATGCTGAAAAGGCAAGCAAAACAACAACCAGCCAACCACAGGAGCTCTAGTCATTCTGACCTTAACGCCCCCACCCCCAATGGAGATTTGTCCCATCAGGCAGGAACAGCCCTCATCTGCCAAGGTGGCCAGAGAGGAAGGGAAGTGCCCATTAGAGACGCCTTCCCCAACCTGGTGCCCTCCAGATGTGTTGGGACTACAACCCCCAGCATCCCCCAAGTTCGGGAAGGCTGTTCTAGAAGGAGTCAGGTGCAGCAAAGGGAGGGCTGGCATACAAAGTGTCCCTGGCTGGCTCAGACCAGAAGTCCATCTAGTCCGGTTTTAGTTGCTGAAAACAGGACATGTCATGGGCTGGTTGGTTTGTTGCATTTATATCCCGGTTTTTCCTCCAAGGAGACCAAGGCGGCATACATGGTCCTCCTTCTCCTCCTCTCCATTTGATCCTCACAACAGCCCTGTGGGATAGGTTAGGCTGAGAGTCAGGGACTGGCCCAAAGTCACCCGGTGCCCTCCACGGCCGACTGGGGATATGAACCCGGGTCTCTCGAGTCCTAGTCCAACGCTCTAGCCACCGTATCACACTGGCAACGGCCTTTCCCAGTTGTCTGGCCCCAGAATCTGGTATTCAGAGTAACACTTGAACACGGGGTCTCTCCTCTCACCCATCTGGGACACCGCGTTGGCCAAATTTGGCTCACAGGGCTGAGGTTCAGCAGCCCGGAGTCTGAAGGATCAGGTAGGCGCGGGAGCAGAGACATCTCTTTCTGATGCAAATCCCGGACAGCCATTGCTGCCCCTCACAGTAGAAACGTTGGGCTAAATGGACGAGAAATCTGGCCTGGTTTAATTACTGGTTTAAAATTACTGGTCTACACTTCCTATCAAGTTTTGCTTCAACCCTGAAGCTGACTTCAGCACTAGACGGATGACGGGGGCCAAGTCAATCTTTGCCTTATCTATTTCAGGCCACCATTTAAGGATCACATTTAGTTTAAAGTCCTTCACAGTGCAACCACAGCTCTGCATGCCTTAAATGGTAGGTTGGGAGTTTTCGAGTCAGGCTTTGCGGACTTACCAGAGAGCCCAACAATTTAAACAGAATCACTTTGGTCAGAAGAAAATCTGTCTGGTAAACATGGGCTCTCTCTGTAATTATGTGTCTCGGCGGGGGCAGGATAACTTCACAAGTGTTCCCCGGAGAAGCCACTGCTTTCTGTTTCAGGCATGTAGGGGGAGGAAGCAACCTTCATGCGTCACACAAAGATACGGAGAGGATGCTGGCACGACAGAGGATGATGGAACGATGCTTAATTGTGAGGGACATTTAGTCATTTCCAAGGCCTCTTCTTCAAAAGAACGTTGGAACTGGCCAGCCAGGAGAGAGGCGGCCCACAGCAGAGGGCAACCCTTGCAGGGCCAAGCCGGCTGGCAAATGATGGATAAGCAGCAAACGTCCGACCTGGCAGGTGTGATGTCAGAGGAAAGCCAGGCAGGGCGGGCATGGGGGTGGAATAAGATGCAGCCAACAAAGGCCAGGCCTCGAATCTCAGAGGTAAGGGCCGATTGCCCTCTCCCTCTGCAACAGTAGCCCCCTGCGCTGTGCCTTGACGTCCCCCGTGGGAGTAAATGGCTGCCCTCCAATGGCAGGGGAGGACTTAAAAGCAAGAGGTGCAGGCTGAAGCTGCCCCCTCCCCACCCCTGGTGATACCCCTCCTTCCAGGACCAGCCCACAACTTAATCTGTCCAGTTTCTCCTCACGTAGCCCCACCCCAGGATCTGATCCTTAGTCATGCCACAGCATAGCTAAATGTTTGGAACGGCTTGCTATAGGTATCCTCTCGTGGAAAAGGACTACAGCTCCCATTGTCCCCAGCCAGATGGGAGCTGTAGTCCGACACAACCAGACTTGGCAAAGGCTGGATGGGAAGGCCAGCTTTTCTCACAGAGGCCGATCCGGCGACAGGGCCTACATCCGAGACGCAACGCAGGCTTCATTTGTTGGTCTTCAGCTGAGGGTGGCCAGGTGCAAAGGGCGAGGCAGCGGCAGGGCTGCTGCCCCGTTAACAGAGAAGTAGGAGAGAGAACTCCAGCCAGTCCAGCTTTTCTAGCCGATGCAGCAAGCAAGCGTGGGCCTTCCAGCGCCTAGCACTCTCTGGCCTTCTGCAGCCCAGTCGCAGGCAACTTGCTTACTCAGAAGCAGTGGTGTCGCGGCGGCGGCACTCGCAGCGTCAAAGCACCCGGGCAGGGACAATCACATCTGCCACCCCACCCCCAGATGTCTCCATTCCCTCTAAGCTTAGCAGTACCTAGGGGAGAAATGGATCTTCCCAGCAACAAGTTATCCTTGTATATACTTGTATATACTTGTAATACAAAGTATCTGGGGGTGGCTTGGTGTTGCATGAGTAATTAAGGGCACAATCCTTTGGGGACAGGCGGACATCTCTGAACTCGAAGGCGGCTGCCTATCCAAGCTGGAGGGGATCGTTCCCTCTGTGCTTCTCCTGCCCTGCTTTTGTGGCTAGACAGACGATTGCAGCTGTCTAGCCGCAGGAAAGCGGAGCCGGGAAGGAGGCTGCCGGACGACACATAGGATGTGTCCTACCGGCATTTCCGCCCTCCCCACCCTGGAAAGCCCCCAGGACTCCCCGTTTTGGCCACTCCGTGCTCCTCTTTGGAGCGCGGAGCTGTTCCGTGAGGCAGCACAGAAGGGGGAGAAGGTCGGTTCCCAGAAAACAAGGTAGCCTATGGCTGTCTAGCCACTCACCAGCGGCCGTAGGATTGCTCCCTAAGACACATTCGCTTTACAGGAGACCTACCAAAGACCTCTCTCACGCACGCAGATGGATCAACAACACTGCCGGCATTGGGGGGCTCTCCTTCGGGGCATGGCTCTTGGGGCTGTCAGGATGGGCGGCTCCACTTCCAAATTTACCACGCACCACGGCTCAGAAGTAAGCTCTGCTGGTTTCAACAGCACTTCCTCCCTGCTGAGCAGCAGACACAGGAAACCGGCTGCCTGCTCCCCTTCAGAAATCCAAACCCGTGACTGGTTTCCTTGGAGGGCACGTCCAGGCTACAGCCCCATGTCAGTTTTATACCAATCAAACTGCCGTGGCTTCTCCCAAAGAATCCTAGGAACTGGAATTTGGGGACGGCGCTGAGGATCCTGGTGACGACGCCAGCCGCCCAACCCCGTACGCCCCAGAACTGTTTGCTGAGGAGATGGAGCAACTATTAAACCGGGTTAGGTCTACGGCGCCGTGCCATCTGAATAGACCCATGTTGTTAAACGAGAGCGCCACATCCAAACCGGGCCTCTCTGCAGTTACATTAACCTCGGAGGCTGTGAAAGGCCACCCTGCCTCCTCCATCTCTGCCGTATCACGATTTGGGCAAGAAACGCCACCAGACATGCAGGAAGAGAGGTGGCAGCTGCTTCTTGCACCTCGAACAGCAGCTTGAACTGCAGAAGTTCATCCACTGATGTTTTTTATGTGGGAGCCCGTGTGGTGTAGTGGAGAGAGTGTTGGACTGGGAGTCTGGCGATCCGGGTTCTAGTCCCCACTCGGCCATGAAAGGTCACTGGGTGACTTTGGGCCTGTCACAGACTCTCAGCCCAGCCTACCTGACAGGGTTGTTGCTGTGAGAATAAAATGGAGAGGAGGAGGATAATGTAAGCGGCCCTGGGTTCCTTGCAAGAGGAAAAAGGGTGGGATATAAAAGCAATAAATAAATAAACATGACAGCCTCTGCATCTCAGCTGCTTAAATGGCCCCAATCCCTTTTTCCTTTGGCTCCACTCCTTTTCCCTTGGGCCCTGTGGCCCTTTTCTCCTCTCTTGTCCCCCTCTGCCTCTCTCCTGCCTCTTTCCTGTCCATGGTTCAAGGCCTCACTTGTACAATCGCAATGCAATACCAGACCTTACATGCAAGTCGTTACAAAAACTATAGGCAGTAGGTAGAAGAGATGTTACCCTTTTTCTCACCATGCTAGTGTGGGATGCCTCTTCCAAGGCCATGGCTGATACTGTGACTCATCTGTGCCTCACCTAAAAAAAATCCAAAGGAAGTGTGTGTTTTTCACTACCTGATTCAATTTACATCTGAATAAAAGGCAACCTGATTATGGATCACATGCATTGATCAATCCAAAGCGACCTGAATCAAGCTACTGCCCTAAAAACGTCATGGCCAAAATGCAGATGTTGGATTTAAAATGTTGTATTTTAAAGTATGAACAGAAACATGGAAAGTTTTTGCAAATGTCAATATTTGGGGGTGTACATATTTATTTCCCACACTGCAGAAGGGGGTCCCCAAAGCTACACCTTGGCTCTTTCTTATTTGGTATGACGACGCTCACAAGCAAACACAGATTTTATTCTTCTTCTCTACGGCGGGTTAGATTTCACTTCCAGTGGTGTTTAAATAAGGCCCCTGTGAAAAGTTGAAAAGACCCCATAATGGTCTCTCTGACACACACACACACACACACACACACACACACATTTGGCAAAGGAGAGATGACAATGGAGCAACACGCTTACAGAATATAAGGTGCTGGAACCTGTTGCCAAGCAGCCCTGCAAAGTTAATATATTAGCCTATGTAAAGCGAAAGCCATGTTGGGATTGTTGTTGTTGTTCAGTCGTTCAGTCGTGTCCGACTCTTCGTGACCCCATGGACCATAGCACGCCAGGCCTTCCTGTCCTGCGCACTCTCCCGGAGTGTGCTCAGGTCCATATTCATTGCATCGGTGATGCTATCTAGCCATCTCATCCTCTGCCGTCCCCTTCTCCTTTTGCCTTCAATCTTTCCCAGCATCAGGGTCTTTTCCAGGGAGTTTTCTCTTCGCATTAGGTGGCCAAAATATTTGCGCTTCAGCTTCAATATCTGTCCTTCCAATGAACACTCAGGGTTGATTTCCTTTAGGATGGACTGATTGGACCTCCTTGCAGTCCAGGGGACTCGTAAGAGTCTTCTCCAGCACCACAGTTCAAAAGCATCAATTCTTCGGCGCTCAGCCTTCCTTATAGTCCAGCTCTCACAGCCATACGTTGCTACTGGGAAAACCATAGCTTTGATTATGCAGACCTTTGTCGGCAAGGTGGTGTCTCTGCTTCTTACTATGCTGTCTGGGTTTGCCATAGCTTTCCTCCCAAAGAGCAAGCGTCTTTTAATTTCATGGCTACACTCACCATCTGCGGTGATCTTGGAGCCCAAGAAAGTAAAATCTGTCACTGCTTCCATTTCTTCCCCTTCTATATGCCAGGAAGCGATGGGGCTAGATGCCATGATCTTCGTTTTTTTAATGCTGAGTTTCAAACCAGCTTTTGCACTCTCCACTTTCACCCTCAACAAGAGGCTCTTGAGATCCTCTTCACTTTCTGCCATTAGGGTGGTATCGTCTGCATATCTGAGGTTGTTGATAATTCTCCCGGCAATCTTAATTCCGACCTGTGATTCATTCAACCCGGTGTTTCTCATGATGTACTCTGCATATAAGTTAAATAAGCAGGGTGACAATATACAGCCTTGTTGTACACCTTTCCCAATTTTGAACCAATCGATTGTTCCATGTCCGCTTCTTACTGTTGCTTCTTGACCCTCGTACAGGTTTCTCAGGAGACAGGTAAGGTGGTCTGGTACTCCCATTTCTTTCAGAATTTGCCACAGTTTGTTGTGATCCACACAGTCAAAGGCTTTAACGTAGTCAATGAAGCAGAAATAGACGCTTTTCTGGAATTCTCTTGCTTTCTCCATGATCCAGCGAATGTTGGCAATTTTATCTCTAGTTTCTCTGCCTCTTCAAAACCCAGGATGTACTTCCAGTAGTTCTCGGTTCACATACTGCTGAAGCCTAGCTTGTAGGATTTTGAGAATAACCCTGCTGGCATGTGAAATGAGCGCAATTGCACGGTAGTTCGAATGCTCTTTGGCATTGCCCTTCTTTGGAAATGGAATGTAAACTGACCTTTTCCAGTCTTGTGGCCACTGTTGAGTGTTCCAAATTTGTTGGCATATTGAGTGCAGCTCTTTAACAGCATCATCTTTTAGGATTTTAAATAGCTCAGTTGGAATACTGTCATCTCCACTAGCTTTGTTGTTAGTAATGCTTCCTAAGGCCCACTTGACTTCACTCTCTAGGATGTCCGGCTCAAGTTCAGTGACCGCATTATCATGGCTGTCAGGGACATTAAGATCTTTCCTGTATAGTTCTTCTGTGTATTCTTTCCACCTCTTCTTAATCTCATCTGCTTCTGTTAGGTCCCTGCCTTCTTTGTCCTTTATCATGCCTGTCTTTGCACAAAACGTTCCCTTGAGATCTCCGATTTTCTTGAAGAGATCTCTAGTCTTCCCATTCTATTGTTTTCCTCGATTTCTTTGCATTGTTCATTTAAGAAGGCCTTCTTGTCTCTCCTTGCTATTCTCTGGAACTCTGCATTCAGTTGGATATATCTTCCCCTTTCTCCCTTGCTTTTCGCTTCCCTTCTTTCCTCAGCTACTTGTAAAGCCTCATCAGACAGCCACTTGGCTTTCTTGCATTTCTGTTTCTTTGGGATGGATTTAGTTGCTGCCTCCTGAACAATGTTACGGACCTCCATCCATAGTTCCTCAGGCACTCTGTCTATCAGGTCTAATCCCTGAAATCTATTCCTCACCTCCACTGTATATTCATAAGGGATATGATTTAGGTCATACCTGAATGGTTTAGTGGTTTTTCCTACGTTCTTCAATTTAAACTGAAATTTTGCAAGAAGCAGCTCACGATCTGAGCCACAGTCAGCTCCAGGTCTTGTTTTTACTGACTGTATAGAGCTTCTCCATCTTTGGCTGCAAAGGACATAATCAATCTGATTTCGATATTGACCATCTGGTGATGTCCATGTGTAGAGTCGCCTCTTGTGCTGTTGGAAAAGAGTGTTTGCTATGATCAGCGTGTTCTCTTGGCAAAACTCTATTAGCCTTTGTCCTGCTTCATTTTGTACACCAAGGCCATGCTTGTCTGTTATCCCGGTGATTTCTTGACTTCCTACTTTAGCATTCCAATCCCCTATGATGAAAAGGGCATCTTTTTTTGGTGTTAGTTCTAGAAGGTGTTGTAGGTCTTCAAAGAACTGATCAACCTCAGCTTCTTCGGCCTCAGTGGTTGGGGCATAGACTTGAATTACTGTGATGTTGAATGGTTTGCCTTGGATTCATACTGAGATCATTCTATCATTTTTGAGATTGTACCCCAGTCCTGCTTTTCCCACCCTTTTGTTGACGATGAGTGCTACTCCATTTCTTCTCAGGGATTCTTGCCCACAGTAGTAGATATGATGGTCACCTGAATTAAATTCACCCATGCCTGTCCATTTTAGTTTGCTGATTCCCAAGATGTCGAAGTTCAATCTTGCCATCTCATGTTTGATCACCTCCAGCTTACCTTGATTCATTGATCTTACATTCCAGGTTCCTAGACAATATTGTTCTTTACAGCATCGGACTTCCTTTTCACCACCAGACACATCCACAGCTGAGTGTCCTTTCGGGTTTGGCCCAGCCGCTTCACTCTTTCTGGCGCTACTTGGAAATTCCCTCTGCTCTTCCCCAGTAGTATATTGGCCACCTTCCGACCTGAGGGGCTCATCTTCCGGCGTCATATCTTTTAGCCTTGTGATACATTCCATGGGGTTTTCTTGGCAAGAATACTGGAGTGTGTTGCCATTTCCTTCCCCAGCAAACCACATTTTGTCAGAACTCTCCGCCATGACCTGTCTGTCTTGGGTGGCCCTGCACGGCATAGCTTATGGCTTCACTGAGTTATGCAAGCCCCTTCGCCACAACAAGGCAGTGATCCATGAAGGGGCATGTTGGGATGTGATAAATAAATTATAGGCTGCCATAAATCTGGGTGCATTTGCATGGGGGACATTAACAGATTATTTTAGCCAGAGTGGAAGAGAGGATTTGGAACATGAAAGAGAGGAGATGGGAGTTGGAAACTGCACGGCCCAAGTGAAGTGGCTCCCAAAATTCCTGCCAGAGGGCCCATCGCGAGGCGGATGAAGACATTGGTCACAAGCCACTGGGTGTCAGACTTGGATCCTTTCCAGATAGGGAGCAGAAAAGTCAAAGCATGCCCTGTAACTAGCAGAGGCACCGTCACGTTGCTCAGAGCATGGAGCAGGCCTGTTTTCATAGGGTGTCCGCTCTGTATCCCCTGACCAGCTCTGGCCACCAGTTGCTAAGAGCTATTCTCACGGGGGTGGCGTGTCAACTTGCAGTTCCCTCCTTGACCAGAGGGGCACAGTGGCGCTCGAGGTGGAGAACCCTGGCCTGACCTCCCTCCAGCTCAGGATTGAGTCCCTCAGTTCATGCCCTGATCCTGACCCTCCCTGCACAAGCCCCCTTGAAGTGAACTGAAATTATGCGATGCAGCAGCAACAGCAAGGGTGACACACACACACCCTAATGCCCAAAGGGCAAGCCCAGAGGCACACAGTTGCCACCAGAGCCTTCTCTTGATGACATTTCATTCTTGTTTTGAGTGTTATTTATTTGTCTTTTTAAAGTATTTTTATCCCCTCCCCAGCCAAAAATAGCTCCCGGAACGGTTTGCAATCAGTCAGTAAAACAAGACAGTCCCTGCCTGCAGGCTTACAATCTAAAATGACACGACACACAAGGAAAAAGGGCTGGGGAGGGAAGAGGAAAAAACTAAGTAGGCTGTCAGCAGAGCAGCCTGCTTCTCGTCTCATCTCCGGGGGGGCGGCACAGTCCATCTGGAGCAGGCCCTGATGTTCCCTTTGCCCTAATATTCCTTTTGCTCCTGTCTCCCTCATTCCTTTCCCACAGAACAATTGATGTCTGTTCTTTCCTTTTCCCAGACCCTAGGATCTGTGCGGACCAACCCTTTTCATCTTTACTCAGAACAAAGGACCACTCAGTTCAATGGGGCTTGTGCTGAAACAGCGTGCATCAGATTGCAAGCTTACTGCAGGTCTTAGCCATGTCTACCCAGAAGTAAACCCCACCAAGTTCAATAGGACTTTCTCCTAGGTGAGCGTGGACAGGATCGCAGCTTTCGACACTTGATGAAGTCAGGCAGAGTGCAGTCCTATGCACTCTTGCTTGAGACCAAGCCCCGCTTAAATCAACAGGGCTGAATTCTGAGTAAACATGCATAGGATTGCACTGTAAGGGCACAATCCTATGCATGTTTAGACAGAAAAAGTCCTACAGCTCCCAGCATGCCCCAGCCAGCATGCATAGGATTACACCCTAAATTAATATGAACATTATCATTAATAATAATGCATTCCTTATTATCTGCCTTCCAGTTTTCCCTTCCCCTACCGGTGGGGTCTCCCTCACTGTCTGGTGTTTTGATGGTAACCTCCTTGGGACATTTCATTTTTGAATGCTGCTGTTTTATGGCTTGAGCTCACTGTGCATTTTTGTCTGAAACTGTGATGGTTTGCCACCTATCTAGACACAAATGTGGGACAGCAGTTAAATCAATGCCCACAAAGAATTCTCACTTTTCTTACTGGGCAATGTGATTTCACGTTTACTGTAGAGTAAGTTCCCACTGTGCGTTACTTCCAACTATGTTCATGCTGCAATCCTGTCCACACCTACCTGGGAGGAAGCCCCCTGAATGCACTGGGGCTTGTTTCTGCGCTGAACATGTGCTAAGGATTGCAGCCGTGCTCGGTAAACCGCCATGTCAAACAGACATCAGCTGATGGTTTCACCCATTTCAGTGGATGGCACAATTTTCATTTTCATTAATTTCTTTATTAAATTTTAGTCAGAGTTTAGACTGCATGCTCCTCAGCCATCCTCTTGCACTCTGCAAAGCACCTGGGCCGGCCCTACCGTTATGCAGAGTGAGGCAGCTGCCTCAGGAGGTGAATGCTGGCGCAGGGTGAGGGGGCACAGAGCAGCAACAAGATATTGGGAGGACCCAGCTGTGTGTACCGCAAGGCCTGTCCTGCACCCCTTAAGCACATGACTCCCTTGTTTCAACAGCTTCACTGGCTACCAGAGCAGGCTGGGGGATTATGGGAGTTGTAGTCCAACACATCAGGAGGGCACTGGGTTGGAGAAGGTGTCTTATGGCTTGGGGCCAAGCTACTTGAAAGACCGCCTTCTTCCATATGACCTACCTGATCCTTAAGATCTGCCTTTCTTTTAGTACTCCTGCCTTTCGAGTCGCATTTGGAGGGGACGTGGGAGAGGTGGCTGCTCCCCAGCTGTGAAACTCCCTGCCAAAGGAGGCTGGGTTTGCTCCCTCTCTGCCACTGTAGGCAAATATCTTTTTATTAGAGCAGGCCTTTGGTGTGTAAGTAGGTCGGTTGGGTTGGATGCTGTTTTTAGTCTGTTAGTGTTGTTTTTAATGGTGTTTTAATGCATTTGTTTCATTATTGTTTTAATCAAGTTTTTATTTATCTGTGGTGGTATGCCATCTTGAGTGACATTTTTCTTGGTAGAAAAGCAGGGTACCAGTCAAATAAATAAGCTAGCCTATTCCCCTCAGGTGCAATGGAGGCAGTCTTTTCCTGTGCCCATTTCATGCATTCCCTTCCCTTCCTTTTGGGGGGGGGGGGTTGGTGATTTTGTTACAATGTACGCCTTTGTTGAAAGGCGTACATTGTAACAAAATCACCATACCCCCCCCCAAAAGGAAGGGAAGGTTACAATGTACGCCTTTGTTGGATAGACAGAGTGCCTGAGGAACTATGGACGGAGGTCCGTAACATTGTTCAGGAGGCAGCAATGAAATCCATCCCAAAGAAAAAGAAATGCAAGAAAGCAAAGTGGCTGTCTGATGAGGCTTTACAAGTAGCTGAGCAAAGAAGGGAAGCGAAAAGCAAGGGAGAAAGGGGAAGATATACCCAACTGAATGCAGAGTTCCAGAGAATAGCAAGGAGAGACAAGAAGGCCTTCTTAAATGAACAATGCAAAGAAATCGAGGAAAACAACAGAATGGGAAAGACTAGAGATCTCTTCAAGAAAATCGGAGATCTCAAGGGAACGTTTTGTGCAAAGATGGGCATGATAAAGGACAAAGAAGGCAGGGACCTAACAGAAGCAGATGAGATTAAGAAGAGGTGGCAAGAATACACAGAAGAACTATACAGGAAAGATCTGAATGTCCCTGATAGCCATGATAGTGCGGTCACTGAACTTGAGCCGGACATCCTAGAGAGTGAAGTCAAGTGGGCCTTAGGAAGCATTAGTAACAACAAAGCTAGCGGAGATGACAGTATTCCAGCCGAGCTATTTAAAATCCTAAAAGATGATGCTGTTAAAGTGCTGCATTCAATATGCCAACAAATCTGGAACACTCAACAGTGGCCACAAGACTGGAAAAGGTCAGTTTACATTCCAATTCCAAAGAAGGGCAACGCCAAAGAGTGTTCAAACTACCGCACCATTGCGCTCATTTCACATGCCAGCAAGGTGATGCTCAAAATCCTACAAGCTAGGCTTCAGCAGTATGCGAACCGAGAACTACCGGAAGTACAAGCTGGGTTTCGAAGAGGCAGAGGAACTAGAGATCAAATCACCAACATTCGCTGCATCATGGAGAAAGCAAGAGAATTCCAGAAAAACTTCTATTTCTGCTTCATTGACTACGCTAAAGCCTTTGATTGTGTGGATCACAACAAACTGTGGCAAATTCTTAAAGTGATGGGAGTACCAGACCACCTTACCTGTCTCCTGAGAAACCTGTACGAGGGTCAAGAAGCAACAGTAAGAACCAGACATGGAACAACCGATTGGTTCAAAATTGGGAAAGGAGTACGACAAGGCTGCATATTGTCACCCTGCTTATTTAACTTATATGCAGAGTACATCATGAGAAATGCCGGGTTGGATGAATCAGAGATCGGAATTAAGATTGCTGGGAGAATTATCAACAACCTCAGATATGCAGACGATACCACCCTAATGGCAGAAAGCGAAGAGGATCTCAAGAGCCTCTTGTTGAGGGTGAAAGAGGAGAGTGCAAAAGCTGGTTTGAAACTCAACATTAAAAAAACGAAGATCATGGCATCTGGCCCCATCACTTCCTGGCATATAGAAGGGGAAGAAATGGAAGCAGTGACAGATTTTACTTTCTTGGGCTCCAAGATCACCGCAGACGGTGACTGTAGCCATGAAATTAAAAGACGCTTGCTCCTTGGGAGGAAAGCTATGGCCAACCTAGACAGCATAGTAAGAAGCAGAGACATCACCTTGCCGACAAAGGTCCGTCTAATCAAAGCTATGGTTTTCCCAGTAGTAATGTATGGCTGTGAGAGCTGGACTATAAGGAAGGCTGAGCGCCGAAGAATTGATGCTTTCGAACTGTGGTGCTGGAGAAGACTCTTACGAGTCCCCTGGACTGCAAGGAGGTCAAATCAGTCCATCCTAAAGGAAATCAACCCTGAGTGCTCATTGGAAGGACAGACACTGAAGCTGAAGCTCCAATATTTTGGCCACCTAATGCGAAGAGAAAACTCCCTGGAAAAGACCCTGATGCTGGGAAAGACTGAAGGCAAAAGGAGAAGGGGACGGCAGAGGATGAGATGGCTAGATAGCATCACCGATGCAATGAATATGAACTTGAGCACGCTCCGGGAGAGAGCGCAGGACAGGAAGGCCTGGCGTGCTATGGTCCATGGGGTCACGAAGAGTCGGACACGACTGAACGACTGAACAACAACAACAACAAACGCCTTTGTTGCAGGGTCGCGCTGTTGTATTCTTATTATGTGCACTGATGGCACTATATAAATTAATAATAGTAATAATAAGACTTGGCCTGGATCTGAGCACCATACACACTGATGGTGCAAAGCTAATAATGCGGGGGGGGGGGGGTTGCACACTGATAATGCCTTGAGTGCCTTTTTTTGTAGAAAGGTGGGGTACAAGTCAAGAAAGAAAGAAAGAAAGAAAGAAAGAGCGAGCGAGCCTAGGTTTTTGCACACTGAGTACCATGCACACTGATGGTGCAAGGATGGTAATGGCTAGGATTTTTCCTGCTGGTTTCAGGGGGATTTGTTTATTTTCATGGTATGTCAAAACAGTTGACAATATTGGCTGCTGGAGTGGGCAACCGGTATTTTGGGTTAAAATATGGCTTGCAGTGTATTGTCTCCCTCGTTTCTTTAACACATTAATGAATTCTGTATTTATTACTTGACTTGATGTCTAAGTTTGGAATCGAAAGTTTGTTTATAGGTTTATTTTATTGTTAGATAATTTATAATAGTTGTTGTCTTTTGAGATTGTATTTGATTCTACAGTATTTTGTAGGATGCTGTTAGCTGCTTTGGGCTTCCTTTCGGAGGGAAAAGTGGGATATAGATAAACCATAATGATCATAGAATCATAGAATAGTAGGGTTGGAAGGGGCCTACAAGGCCATCGAGTCCAACCCCCTGCTCAATGCAGGAATCCAAGTCAGAGCATCCCTGACAAATGGCTGTCCAGCCTCGTCTTGAAGGCCTCCAGTGTGGGAGAGCCCACCACCTCCCCAGGTAATTGGTTCCATTGCCGTATTGCTCTGACACTCAGGAAGTTTTTCCTGATGTTCAGTCGGAATCTGGCTTCCTGTAACTTGAGCCCATTATTCCGTGTCTTGCACTCTGGGATAATCAAGAAGAGATCCTGGCCTTCTTCTCTGTGACAACCTTTCAAGTACTTGAAGAGCGCTATCATATCTCCCCTCAGTCTTCTCTTCTCAAGGCTAAACATGCCCAGTTCTTTCAGTCTCTCTTCATAGGGCTTTGTTTCCAGTCCCCTGATCATCTTTGTTGCCCTCCTTTGAACCCTCTCCAGCTTGTCTGCATCCTTCTTAAAGTGTGGTGCCCAGAACTGGACACAGTACTCCAGATGAGGCCTAACCAGTGCTGAGTAGAGGGGAACTAGTACTTCCCGGGATTTGGAAGCGATGCTTCTATGAATGCAGCCCAAAATAGCATTTGCCTTTTTTGCAGCCACATCACATTGTTGGCTCATATTCAGCTTGTGATCGACGACAATTCCAAGATCCTTCTCGCTCGTAGTGTGGTTGAGCCACGTATCCCCCATCTTGTAACTGTGCATTTGGTTTCTTTTTCCTAGGTGCAGAACTTGGCATTTGTCCCTATTAAATGCCATTCTGTTGTTTTCTGCCCAGCACTCCAGTCTATCCAGATCACTTTGAATTTTGTTTCTGTCTTCCAAAGTATTAGCTATCCCTCCCAATTTTGTGTCATCTGCAAATTTGATCAGCATTCCCTGCACCTCCTCCTCCAAGTCATTAATAAAAATATTGAAGAGCACTGGGCCCAGGACTGAGCCCTGCGGTACCCCACTCGTTACCTCTCCCCAGCTTGAGAAGGTCCCATTGATAAGCACTCTTTGAGTCCGATTCTGTAGCCAACTGTGGATCCACATGATCGTTGTTTCATCTAGCCCACTTCGAGCTAGTTTGCTCATCAGGATATCATGGGGCACTTTGTCGAAAGCTTTGCTGAAGTCGAGGTATATGATGTCTACAGCATTCCCACGGTCTACAAGGGAGGTGACTTGATCAAAAAATGAGATCAGATTTGTCTGGCAGGACTTGTTTTTGACAAATCCATGTTGGCTTCGAGTAATCACGGCATTGTTGTCAAGGTGCTTCCAGATGGATTGCTTTATGATCTGCTCCAGAATTTTCCCAGGGATTGATGTCAGACTGACTGGTCTGTAGTTCCCAGGTTCCTCCTTTTTACCCTTTTTGAAGATAGGGACAACGTTAGCCCTCCTCCAGTCATCTGGCACTTCCCCGGTCCTCCATGATTTCTCAAAGAGAATAGACAGCGGTTCTGAGAGCTCTTCTGCCAGTTCCTTTATGACTCTAGGATGCAGTTCATCTGGCCCTGGAGATTTGAACTCATTCAAAGTAATGAGGTGTTCCTTGACCATATGCCTGTCGATCTCAAGCTGCAATCCTGCCCCTTCAGCCTGTACTTCGCCTTTGCCAGGGGGGTCATAGACCCTCTTTTGGGAGAAGACTGAGCCAAAGTAGGAATTGAGCACCTCTGCCTTTTCTTTGTCATCTGTTATCATTTTGCCATCCTTATTTAATAGCTGAACAACCATTTCTTTCCTCTGCCTTTTACTATGCACGTAGCTGAAGAAAGCCTTTTTGTTGTTTTTAGCATCCCTCGCTAACCTCACCTCGTTCTCCGCTTTAGCCTTCCTGACGCCATCCCTGCAATTCTGTGCTACCTGCCTGTACTCTTCCTTTGTTACTTGGCCTTCTTTCCACTTCCTATATGTGTCCTTTTTTGTTTTCAGGTCATCCCTAAGCTTTTTGTGAAGCCACATTGGCTTCTTCTGTTGTCTTCCACCTTTTCTTCTTGTTGGAATTGTTTGTGATTGTGCCTTGAGAATTTCCTTTTTTAAAAGTTCCCACCCATCTTGGACTCCTTTTCTCGCTAGCATTGCTTGCCATGGGACCTTACTGATCATTGTTCTGAGTTTATTAAAATCAGCTTTCCTAAAATCCAGGGTACGCGTTTGAGTACACTCGGCTTTTGCTTCCCTTAGAACCAAGAACTCAAGTACAACATGGTCGCTTTCCCCCAGAGTTCCTGTAACTGCTACTTTATCCACTAAGTCATCTCTGTTGGTTAGGATCAAGTCAAGGATAGCCGATCCTCTAGTTCCTTCCTCTACTTTCTGTAGGAGGAAGTTATCCGCCACACAAGTCAGGAATTTCCTGGAGGGGCCATGTTTTGCAGAATTTGTCTCCCAACAAATATCGGGGAAATTGAAGTCCCCCATTACTACTACATCATGCTTCCTTAAAACATTGGCTATTTGCTTTTCAAAAGTTTCATCCTTGGCTTCTCCTTGATTGGGTGGCCGGTAGTAGACTCCGACCACCAGGTTCCTTTTATTCTTTGCTCCATTTATTTCAACCCAGATGCTCTCGATGGGGCTACCAAGCTCCTCCTCCTGTATTTCTGTGCAGAGATATGTATTTTTCACATACAGTGCAACCCCGCCTCCCTTTCTGTTCCTCCTGTTCTTTTTGAACAAGTTATATCCTTCAACTGCTGTATTCCAGTCATGAGAGTCATCCCACCAAGTCTCAGTTATACCTATCAAGTCATAATTTCCCTCCTGTATTAAGAGTTCAAGTTCGTTCTGTTTGTTTCCCATACTCTGGGCATTAGTATATAGACATCGAAGACCATGTGCTTCATAGTCTGGCTTTCTTCCTACATGTGTCTGAAGACTATTATTGGGCGCTATCAGCGCTGTTCTCTCCATTGCAGTGCATGCGCCTACGTCCATTGTTACCCCCAACATTACATCTCCCTTCCCCGTAGGATTCAGTTTAAAGCCCTCCTGATGAAGTTCTTCATGCTGTGGCCAAACACATTCTTCCCAGCCTTTGTGAGGTGCAACCCATCCCTAGCCAACAGCCCATCTTCCAGGAAGTATAGCCCGTGGTCCCAGAATCCAAATCTCTCTCGTCGGCACCACCTTCGTAGCCAGTCATTCACCCGGAGTATTTTTCGTTCCCTTTCTATCCCTCTTCTAACTACTGGAAGGATGGATGAGAAAACTATCTGGGCCCCAAAGTTCTTGAGTTTCCTTCCCAAAGCTTCAAAGTCTGACGTGATCTCTTCGTAGCTCCGCTTGGCGGTATCATTTGTTCCCACATGGATGAGAAGAAAGGGATACCTGTCAGTGGGCTTTATGAGTGCAGGCAACCTTTCAGTCACGTCTCTAATCTGTCCTCCCGGGAGACAACATACCTGGCGAGTCCACGGGTCTTCGCGACATACTTGGGTCTCGATCCCACGCAGCAAGGAGTCTCCCACTACTACCACTCTTCTCTTCTTCTTCTTGTAGGCCTGGGTTTCATCGCCTCTGTTTGACTGACCTTCAGCCTCTTGCTCACTCTCATGCAGGTTCCCCTGTGATTCTTCCTCTGCAGGCTGTCCTCCAGTCTCATCTGCAAGTACCTGGAATCGGTTCCACAGCTCCACCGCTTCCACTGGTGCAGAGTGGCGTCTAGTTCTTCTTCTCCTAACTGTCACCGTTTTCCAAGGAGTCTCCTCTACTCCATTTTTCTTCACCTCAGCATTTCCCACTGCCTCATCTTGCTGTTGCTCTTCAAGCTTCTGGTCTGCCCTTTGCTGCTGTAGTTCCCCCATTCTGTCCAAGAACTCTTCGTGTTCTCTTATTCCCCGGAGGGTTGACAGTCGCCGCTCCAGTCCACTTACTTTTTCCTCCAGCAGCGTGATCAACTTGCACTTGTTGCAGGTGTAGGCCATGTTGTTCTCAGGCAAGAAAACAAACATTGCACACACCTTGCAGGTCACCACCACTGGAGAGTCTTGTCCTTCCATAGCCTCTTCTCCCTTTTTGTGTCTAGCTTTGTGATTGTTCTAGACTAGCCTGTGCCTGCTCCTCTACTCAGTAGAGGTTAAAAGCAGAGTCCCACTGGTGTGGAAGTGTGTGTTACAAGACAAATAAATGAAAAAAAGTTAGTAAAAAAAAAAAAATGTTAGGGGCCTCCCCCTTGACCTCCCCTGCCGAACTCCCCTGGCCAACTCCTGTTTGCTCCCCCTGTCCGCTCGCTCTGGTCGCTCGCTCTCTGGGAGCTTGCCTGCTTCTGTAGTCCCTGGACCAGCTGGAGCAGCTTGCTCTGCTCTGCTCTGCGCAGCTGGGAGGCGGGAAACAGACTGAAGCTTCCCGCCCAGTCAGCTGCTGGGAGTCCTCAGGCCACACCCCTCCAATTCAGTTGGAGCTCTCAGAAGCTCCTGGTGAGCTCACAGCCAGTCAGAAGGATAAAGGGCAGCGCCCTGGGCTTCCTGCAACCCACTTACCTCTTAGCCTCTGTCTCCTTTGTCTCCTTTGTCTCTTCAACCACTGCAACTCCCCTGGCCAACTCCTGTTTGCTCCCCCTGTTCGCTCGCTCTGTTCGCTCGCTCTCTGGGAGCTTGCCTGCTTCTGTAGTCCCTGGACCAGCTGGAGCAGCTTGCTCTGCTCTGCTCTGCTCAGCTGGGAGGCGGGAAACAGACTGAAGCTTCCCGCCCAGTCAGCTGCTGGGAGTACTCAGGCCACACCCCTCCAATTCAGTTGGAGCTCTCAGAAGCTCCTGGTGAGCTCACAGCCAGTCAGAAGGATAAAGGGCAGCGCCCTGGGCTTCCTGCAACCCACTTACCTCTTAGCCTCTGTCTCCTTTGTCTCCTTTGTCTCTTCAACCACTGCAACTCCCCTGGCCAACTCCTGTTTGCTCCCCCTGTTCGCTCGCTCTGTTCGCTCGCTCTCTGGGAGCTTGCCTGCTTCTGTAGTCCCTGGACCAGCTGGAGCAGCTTGCTCTGCTCTGCTCTGCTCAGCTGGGAGGCGGGAAACAGACTGATGACGATATATGTTGTTGTTGCTAATATTATTACTAATATTTTCGTAAGTGGAGGTTACAGCCCAATCCAACAAAGACGGAAGTAACCTGCTTCCACCTTTGTAACAGATCAGCAGGCAGAGAGCTCAACATTCAATTTAAGGGAAACCAGCTCAATCATAACATGCATCCCAAATATCTTGGGGTCACATTGGATAGGACACTTTCTTATAAAGACCACCTGATGAAGACTGCTGCCAAGCTGAGAAGCAGAAATAACATTCTATACAAAACTATGCAGTGACAGCTGGGGCTCGACAGCGGGTATGCTGAGAACGACCGCACTCAGTCTGGTTTACTCAGCAGCAGAGTACTGTGCCCCAGTGTGGCTTAATAGTCCACACACAAGAAAGATCGATACACAACTGCATGAGCCACATACTGGCTGCCTGTTTTGAGCCACATACCACCTCCAAATGACGTAACCTACTTGGAACGAAACAGGTTAAGATCAAGACAACACGCCATTTCTACCGCTAAAGCTCTTCTAGAAGATGATTTCAATACCCACAAGACGTGGAAACAACATTGGCTAGGAAACTGCCCTCCACAATGCCGAAGCTTGCCCTGCATCTTGGAAAAACCACCTGGATTTGACCAGCCTTGTGCTATATGGACAACCTTGAACCGAATTCGCACGGGTCATGGTAGATGTGCAGATGCCCTTTATAAATGGGGCAAAACAACATCACCAAATTGTGATTGTGGGGCTGAAAAACAAACTATCCAGCACATAGTGACAGAGGGTCAAAACCGAGCCTACAATGGAGACTTTGCCAATTTCCTGGCTGTGACAACTGAAGCAAAAAACTGTATCTGTAACCTAGACAGACGTTTGTAATATTCCTGTCTATATTTTATATTTCATATTTATTATGCTCTATGTTTTTATTGTAACGTGAATGTGCCATACGATAAATAATAATACTGATAAGAGCCATAAGAACATTAGAAAAGCCCTGATGCGGTCCAGCATTCTGTTCTCGCAGTGGTCAACCAGCTGCTGGCAGGAAACCCACAAGCAGGACACGAGTGCAACAGCAGCCTCCCGCCCACGTTCGCCAGCAAACCGGTGCACATAGGCATGCTGCCTCCAATACAGGAGGCAGCACAGAGCCATCCAGACTAGCAGCCTGGATGGCCTTCTCCTCCTCCCAGCATTTGTCTAACCCCCTTTTGATGCCATCCATGGTGGTCCTCGCTACATGTCGTAGCAATATCTAACCCCGAGCAGTAATTAACAACGCTTTTAAAAAAAACATACTTTAAAAGAGAACATTAGTTATTGGGAGGGCTGTTGTCGTTTATTCGCTCAGTCGCTTCCGACTCTTCGTGACTTCGTGGACCAGCCCACGCCGGAGCTTCCTGTGGGCCGTCGCCGCCCCCAGCTCCCCACGGTCGAGCCCGTCACCTCCAGAATGTCATCCATCCACCTTGCCCTCGGTCGGCCCCTCTTCCTTTGGCCTTCCGCTTTCCCTCGATGAGCGTCTTCTCCAGGGTGTCCAGTCTTCCCATTACGTGGCCAAAGGGCTTCGGTTTTGCCTTCCATATCCTTCCCTCAAGCCAGCAGTCTGGCTTGATTTCCTGCAGTGTGGCCTGGTGTGATCTTCTTGCAGCCCGGGGCACTCTCAGGATTTTCCTCCCGCACCACAGTTCAGATTGGGGGGGCTCGACATGCACTACCCGACGTGGACAAATAAAGACCGACGAACGAGGGCTGTGCTGAACACAGGCACGCGCGAGCGAAGCGCCGCGCGCCGGGGCAGGGCCAGGCGCACCCGGCTTCGCGCCTCCTCGGCCGGCCTTTCCCGGCGGCCGGCTCCGCTCCGCCCCGCCCGACGTGGCGCATCACACGGGAGGGCGCCGGGCGGAGCCTGCGCCGCTCCCCTCCTTCTCGCCCCGCCGCTGCCGCTGGGCAGCCGCGCGCTCGGAGGCGCCGGGGCCGCGCGGGGTCTGGCCGTCGGGGCGGGCGATGCGGGGCGCGCCCCGGCGGGAGGCCGCGACATGCCGGTCAAGCTCAAGAACCGCTACAACCTGGTGGACGACGCGGGCGACTCGCGGCTGCCGCTGCACAACGAGGAAGCCTTCCAGCACGGCATCCTCTTCCAGGCCAAGGTGCGGCGCGGCGCGGCGCGGCGCGGCGCGACCCTCTCCCGCTCCTGCTCCGCCGGGGCGGAGGGGCGCGGCCCCCGCGCAGTCGCCCACCGCGCCGGCTCGCGAGGGGGGCGCCCGCGGGCCGCCTCTCGGTCCAGCGCGCGCGCTCGGCGCGTCGCGAGCGCGGGGTGGACAGGCCGGCCCCCGAAGGAGAGCCCCCCCGAGCATGTGCAGAGCGCCTGCCCCCCTTTGCATCCCGGCCCCACGGACGCGTTTACTCGCGCGTAAAGCCCCCGGGGAGGAGACCCCCGGGGCGTCGCTCAGCCACACGCTCGCAGGCGACGGGAGTGCGCGTGTGGGGGTCCCGCCCGAGCCCGTTCGCTCGTGAGGAAGCGGCGCTGATTCCAGCCGGACTCCGTCCCCGTGAGCCGGCCGCGTTTTGGCGGGCTTGGGCTTGGCCGTTCTCTGACGCGCGAGAAGGCAGGAGTGCCACCGGTGCAGCTTCTCCCCATTATTCTTTGTTTGCACCATTTCTCCCCCGCCGCCGCCCTTCAACCCCGCAAAAGGCTCCCCGGCCGGGCTGACAAAGGTTAATCAGGCCGCCCCGGCCCCCGCGGGTGCAGTCGAGAAGACGCGGCGCAAACGGAAAAGGCGATGGCGGGGAGCAAAACTCCGGCACCGGCTCTTGGTTGACCGTGTTTTGCTTTTATCAGTACTGCTTCTTCGGGGGGGGCGGGGGGGTAGAGCCGAGAGAGAGATTTTCTTCTTTGATTCTGCCTGTCTGTGATAGAAGCTGTTAAAAACGCATGAGCCCCGCTGGGGGGGGGGGGAGTGGCAACTGCCCCCTCTCCCGTGCCTAGGCTTCCAGCGGAGGGGGCGCCTCTTTCGGCAGCCCGGCACTCGCCCTGAGCCCTGCCCGTTGGCAGACATGGGCCTGCCAGCTGGCTATTGGAGATCAGAGGGCTAAACTTGGCCGGCAGGGGGGCGGATTGTGCTAGCTGGCTAAAGCCCCCTTTCTCCTCCGTAGAGCTCGTGGCCCCCTCGGGTTGCCATCGCGGAAAAGACAATGTTGGAGTAGAAGCCCAATCCGGCAGGGTGCTTCCTATGACTGAGCCTTCCCTAACGTGGTGCCCTCCGGATGTGTTGGGACTACAACTCCTATCATCCCCAAGTTGTGGCCCCAACACATCTGGAGGGCACTGGGTTCTGGAAGGCTGTTTTGGCCAAATGGGACCTCTGTGCACAGATGCAGTCTACCTCTGCATACCACTTGCTCTGGAGCCAATGACAGGGGAGGGCTACCGGCCTTTATGCCCTGCTTCTGGTTGGCCCCCGTGGAACTGACGTGTGGTCTCTGGTCCAGCAAGACTTTAAGGGAAACAATGTCTTAGGGGATGCAGATGACTCTCTGGTTGCCCCTTCCCCTGGACTTCGCCATGGCTTCTGCCAGATCTGCAGGTCGAGGCCCCTCTGGCCAAATGTAAAGGCACGCTGGGGAGGGTGTTTTCTCCTCCTTGTGGCTTTGGGACTCACCGTTCCCACGCCGGTGGCAGGCCTAGCAGTCAAAATATGTTTATCTCAACAGGTCTACAGAGGGGGAAAAGCACGGCCAAGGAGCCAAGCGGCGTGACGGCCAATTTTTATTATGTTCTAATGGGATGGAGCCAAGGAAGTTTTGGGGAGGAGGGAAGGGGGGGTAGCATTGCAGGATGTCAGAAGGTCTCAGCGGTTGTATGTGTTTGTTCAGTACAAAACTGGTTTGTCCTGTTGAGACTTTTTATTTTTCAATTTTATTTTCATCTCCTTGGTTTGAAAAGTTTATATGAGCTGTACATTTTCCTGCAGGATTAATTAGGAGCTTGGTTTGCTGGGGGATGGGGTGGTGGATTCCAGTTCACTTTGGGATATGCATCATGTAACAATCAGATCAGAGATGAGGCTGGTGTGATGTGTGTGCTTGTTCTTAATTTTAAGGAGCCCAGTATCTTAGGTCCCCTAGTCACACCATCATGTTACAGGTCATGTTACAGCTCCCTCTTTCTTGAAATCTGGTTTCAAGTTCTTGTTGGCCAAAGAATGTGCAAGCTTTATTACTGACACAGAACTTTTCATCAGGCAGAATGGCAAGGGAGCTGATTTTTGATGGACTTCTATTGGATAAAAATGTCCCATTACAACCCTTTCAAACTCTAGTGTGAATATCTCTGTAGCAGAGACAGAATTTGCAAGGCTGGAAAAAATACTTCAGACTCCTAAAACATGATGAAAGCACTTAGGTACCAACTTTGCAGGAGGCAGAAAATATATTCTAATATTCCTAGGGGTCTCGAGCAATTTTTTTTTTAATCTGCCCAGGCAGCCGGTCGCTGGTACCAATATCCCATTTGTGTGTAGGACTACACAAGCTTCAGAATTGCACAGATCTCTTCATGCAGCGGAATGGCAGAATTGCATTTTCATTGGCCGTCTGCTCTGCTGATGAAAGTGTCAGTATTCAGTTCATGAAGAGTTCTGTGTAACTCCAAAGCATGTGTAGAACTTTGCCCGATCTAAGGATGTACAGATTTTGTTAAATCCGTTCCATCAGTGTTTCGTGGATTGTCAGGTGACTTTTATTCCATCGTCGGCTCATTGGCGGAATCGGATTTTTTAACCAGAATTTCATTCTAGTTGTGCTAATGCACATTAGCACAAGTGTGCATTAGTCCTAATATGCTCTTGCGTTAATGCACATCAGTTAATGCAAATTAGCACAAATCCCTCCCCCCCAGGTGAAAAACTGGTCCATGAGTCTGCATGACCAGAAAAAGCTGCTCTGCAGCAGAATCCACAGGTTGGATTCATAGAAATGTGAACTCATTTGGATTGGTTGCAGATTTCTCCAGCATCTCTAGCCCAGTCCTCAGCTGGATCAGTGTTCTGTTCTTGCTGTGTTTTGACCCGAGATAATATCTCTGTGTGTGTCGCAGGGGAGACCAAAATGGAGATGAACGGCTTTGTGCAGAAGTAATTATAAATTTTGTTCCAGACTGAACTAGTACAATGCGGAAGGAAGCTGGTTGCATTCCAGTGGGGCTGACCTCCAGTATGCCCATCCTCCCGTTTGAAGGGAGGGACTGGATCTCAGTGGGACGCTGGGGGAGAGATGCGTGAAGATGGGTCTCTGGTGACAGTAAGGGCTGTTTGGGAGCTCAGCGAGAGATGCTTTAAATGCCAAACATTGTTGTTCTGCCCTCACCCATGCAGCGCTATGCCAGTGTTATGCTGTTTTAAAATAGGCGCTGCACTTGAATGGCTCGGAATCTCTTTCCTGGCCTTTCCCTCTTTGTTCCCAGCCACAGCAAAGTCTAAGACTGAGCCCCTAAACCCAGTTACAGCGCGACAGCAGGCCCCAGTGCATTTAGTGCAGCTGACTCTGGAGCAAATATGTGTAGGATCGCGCTGCAGAAAGTACTTGGAACAGTGTCTTCTGAAGGAGCTGGGTGTGTCCAGGGGCAAAACACGCAGAGGCGCACCTTGTTAGGACTAGAGACTTGAAGAGGGGAAAACATCCTCAGCTGTTTTTTTTTCTGGGCCTTTACCTCTCTAGTTAGGACTGTTGAGTGGGTGGTTTTTAAAAAACAGGGTGTGTTTTAGTGATCTGTTCTTAACAGCGTGACTTGTATCTTTTAAATATTAGCTTCTGTGTTTGGGATAGGCGTTTAGATCTTGCTAACTACCTCAAACCTAGAAAGAGGAGCCATATAAGACCAACTTCTCCATGCTGGCTGGGAATTATGGGAGTTGTGGTTCCAACACATCCGGAGGGGCCCAGGTTGGAGAAAGCTGGTATAAGGCAAATCTTAGACTTGTCCCTTATTGTGATGCTGTTCCCTTCCCTCCGTTCCCCTGTGCTCTCAAATTATAGACCGCAAACTATGGAGGGGAGAAATCTGCTGTATAAATATGTTGGAATGCCTAGTTTCACGGTCTGCTGCACCTTAAGAGTCAAAAGTGGTTAGAGATCATATGCAAAGGGCTGCAGTGTGGCAGAAGGACAGTGAAATCGAGGGTGTTCCAACTGGACCGTGGTGCGAGGGACTTACCGAGTCGCATACAGGCAAGGGGAGGGGCAGAGGGGGAGCCCTAGGGAGCATCAGCCCATCGACACAATCCCAGCGTTGCCACGCACACAGAAACACAGAAAGAGAAATGCACCCACTCGCATTAGCCATCTGCAGCCTAAAAGGGAAGTGCGGCCAGATTGTGTAAAACAGAGGTGCAAAGTCTCTGGCCTGGGGCCAAATCTGGCTCCCCTGGTGTTCCAATCCAGCCCTCTGGCTGATTGTTTGGTGGTTTCCCGGCTTTTGTGCAGGTCTTTCCCCATTCTAAAAGGTTGAAGTGCCTCTCCTGTGGTTGTGTTACCAAGAGCTTTACGCTCAAATATGCTGGGATTTGGGGTAGGTTTGGCCCCACCCCTTTTGCCTTTGGCCCCGCCCACCCATGGAATGTGGCCCCCAAACTGGAACTTGGCCCAAAGCCAGAGAGAGATTCCCCAACCCAGTTGTAAAACTTCCCTCCTCGTTCTTCTCGAACCATAGAACTTCGGACCGTTTCGGTGGGATGGAGCAGTTCCATAACCCTTGGGGCAATATTGGTAAACATCTCGGCTTCGCCCTTGCACCAGCGTCCTCGCCTCATGCAGGATGGGTTCGCCGAGCAGGGCCTCTCCCATGGAACCAGCCTCACAGGGCAGACGCATGCCTCTGAGGCATGTGAGTGCCAGGCAAACAGGGCTTGAAATGGAAGAACTGACAGCACTTTGACCTCATGCGCAGAAGTTCACAGGCAGTTGATACATTTGCTGTAGTAGCTTCGTATTTAAGCACTTGCTTGTTCGCCATAGGCGGCCAGGAACTACGTGCAACTCTCCGTCCTCCTTTTGCCAGCCCATGCAAGCTAGTAGAACTATTTGCAGGCTAGTAACATTTGCAGGCTGTTTACAAGGCTGTGATACAGAACAGGTAGTTCAACCTCCCCCCACAGGAGGTGGGCAGCGGCATTCACCACACCAACAATAGCACAGAATTCTCTCTTTAAAAACCTGCAAACTAAAAGTTGCTTTTAAATATATTTACATTGGGTGGAATCCAGACTTTGTTGTACTTAGAGTAGATCCGCTGGAATCAGTGGGACTGAAGTGATGACTAAGTCCTATTGATTTCAATGGGTCTCCTCTAAGTATGACTCAGTCTGGATCAAACCCATTGTTTATTAGCATTAACAGAGCTTACAGACAGGTGTACTAAAAAATAAACAGCAAAGGGAAAAGAAATAAGAAACAATACGGAATTTGATCTTTATAATAAATCAAATATATAGTCATTATTTACAGGAAGGGAAATCTGTTTTTCCAGTAGTTTAGAAAAAGGTTGCCAGTTTCTAAGAAATACGTTATTTTCTCATCCTTGGCTTGAAGATTATCATGCATTCACTTAGCAAAAATATGGATTGAGGGATCACATTTTTCCAGTTTGGCACACCATCTTAAAAGTTTCAACCAGCTCCTTTAAAAGGAGGGCTTCCTAGGCAGAGGCAAGGTGTTTCAGGACTATCCTTTGCCGGAGGCGGAAATGCAAACTGATTTTCCCTCTGGCCCGGAGCGCATTTTAGGTAACAAGGACTTGGAGAGACGAGGCAGGAAAAGACCTTTAGAGTAGCTCTCCGGACACCCTCCAGATGTGTTGGACTACAACTCCCATCATTCCCAGCCCCCATGAACAGTGGCTGTAGACTCTGCTTCCTGGAGCAGATAGTTTGGCATTTGCCCCACAGCAAAGCTGGAACATTTCATTACCAGAAGGGAGTAACATGTCTAAAAAAACAAACCAGGCTACCCAGTTCATTGGTGGAAATGCCTGGGGATTGGTCCGGGTACCTCCTTTCGTAGATCCAAGGAGCCCAAGGTGGCGTACGTGGTCCTCCTCCTTTCCATTTTATCCTCACAACAACCCTGCGAGGCAGGTTAGGCTGAGAGTCAGTAATTGGCCCAATGTCACCCAGGGAGCTTCAGGGCCAAGTGGGGACTAGAACCCGGGTCTCTCTCATCCCAGTCCAGCACTGAAACCACTACAGCCACACTGGCCATCTGCTCCCCTACAGTTCTGTCCAGGTGTTAAGACCTGCCTTGCAGGCCTTGCTCTCTGTCTGCTATAATTTCAGGCTGTTAGGCAAGCGAGTCCAAGAGATGGGGCCTTCTTGCTGTTAGTGCCCTGGCTCTGGAATACCCACCAAGAGGGGGTCCATCAGCAACCTCTGCTGTCCTTCGGGCAGAAACTGAAAGCAGTTTTATCTTGGCAGCCTTTGAGTATACAGTTGCTGTTTTAAATTGATGCTTTTATCTTTTTGGCACCTTCGAAACTGGATTGTGTTTTGTCCTTTGTATTGCTCTTGATTGCTTTTAAGTGTCTGGTACTTGTTTCGCTGCTGTAAGCTGTGCTGGATGTTTGGTGAGCTGAAGAGTGGATTAGAAATATTAAATAACAATCACCCTCGCTCCTGTACACATCGGCTCACCTGCTCCGCTCCTGGCCTCTGAGCATCAAGTGACCACGTGACCAGAAATGAGGTGCTTCTGTGGACCACGCCCGAGACGCACAAGGTCGCGGGTGGTCGAGGCTTCCTGTGAAGCCAGGGGAACTGCACTGCAGTTCCCCTGGCTGCTGTTAAACTGAATTGCACTCTTTTTGTTTCCCCTATGAGAGCCACTGAAGGGACCCCCCCCCCCTTTCTCCTTTCATCACCCTGAGCGGATGGTTTAACCAGCTTTAAGCAATTCATCCGTGTTAAATGATCTTAGGTTCCTTGGCTGCCAATCTGGTGGGGGCAAGATGGGGAACGGGTATTCCACAGCCCCTATGACACCCTCCCCTAACCTAGTGCTCTTCAGATGTGTTGGACTACAAAGCCCAGCATTCTGGCTCAGGCTGGTTGGAGTTGTAGTCCAAAGCATCTGGGGGGCACCAGGTTGGGGCAGGTGCATGATGTTTATTTGATGTGGCTCAGTTTTCTGTGCAGGTGGATGCACCTGGCCCTGCCTTGACGGAGCCTCTAAAAATGAACCATGGGAATAAACAATTGTGCCTCTCCCCCCTGCTTTCGGCATTAGCCCAGTGTGAATTGCACACTTCCTTCCAGGCCCGATGACTGTGCCTGTTTTGTGAGGAGCTGTGTGAGAGCAGGAGGCAAGGGGTGACGAAATGCGGGGCAGTGCAGGGCGAGTTTGCGCAAGTGTTTCTGTCCCCAAGGGACGGCTGGCACACGTGCAGCAACATGTCCCGGCGTGGAGCTTTCATGCGGTCTGGTGTTGCCTCGGACGCCAACCAGGCTTAGAGCACGTGGCGAGCCTCTTTTGCATGCCAGTCTGGTCCGCTCGCTTTGAGCGTTTCCGGGAGGGTGTGCAAAGTAGAGGATGAAGCTATGAAGTTGATAAATCAGGGGTGGGAAGCATGTGGCCCCCGCCGCCACCCCCAAATTGTAAAAATATTTTTTTTAAAGAAAGGTGTCTGGAGCGCCAGCAGGGTCACACAGAGCTTACAAACAAGCCAATTTTGACCCTCTTAGAGCTCTATAGCTGCTCCATTTGTTTAGTTAGTATTGTAGCACCGGGGGGGGGGCCTGCAGGGGGCATCTGGTGTGGGGTGAAAATGTCCTACCTTTTGAAGTCCCACACACCATGTGCTGAATAGACCAGGCACTTCTGGTTTGGATGCTCCAATACACGCACGGAGCTCCCTGCCTGCCACAACGGTCCCATTAATGTCAATGCTGGGGGGCGGCGAGGAGCCCTGCACACAGTCCTGTATTGCTATGCACTGCATGAATTCACAGAGCTCTCCTGGGCCAAGAAACAAAGAGCTCCGCGCAAGCATTGGAACCTTGCCCCCGAACGTTGAAACGGGGGCAACTTGTATCTAATGCGCCAAACTAATTGTTGCCATGTTCTCTCTGTGTGTGTGTATCTCTTTCTCCCTTTTAGTACATTGGCAGTTTGGACGTGCCAAGACCCAACAGCCGCGTGGAGATCGTGGCAGCGATGAGAAGGATCCGGGTGAGTCACTGTGCACGTACGGCCTTCCTTCCTTCCTTCCTTCCTTCCTTCCTTCCTTCCTTCCCCTCTCCCTCCTCTCCAGGAAGTCTCTTCTGCTTGTACTGAGCGATTTCATCAAATGGAAGCTGGGGAGGAAGGCAAGATGTCGCTTTGTTCCTGTTGCGAGTTCTCCCCTCCCCCCACCCAAAAAAGATGCCACCCCCGTCTCCCTTTTTCACAAGCAGCCTTTCCACCAGAAGGCTGGTTGGCAAAGAAGCGCTCTGCCTCTGCTCCCGAGCCCACGGAGGGAACAGAAGCAAAGCTTACCGGGAGTTGCCGGCTGGCCTTCGAGCCAGGGATGGATGAAACTAGCTCAGAGCCTTTGGCGGGGAGGGGAGGGCGCTGTCACTGGGTGGCGCTGGCCAGGTGGCGCTTCTGTCCGTTTCTGGCCCTGCAGTCGCTCTGTGTTCTCGTTTCCTCCTCTGTGGATGGCAGGAGCAGCGGGTGGGGCATGACACAGGGCTGCTTCTCCCTCGCCCATTCTGGAGAGAGGTGGCAAAGAAGGCAAAAGGCTTCGCCGTATACATCGGCCAGCGTGGGCGGACGAAGGAGCCACATGATTTTGAGCTGGGGTGCTGATGTTGTTTTGCAAAAGAGGGCACAGCCAAGATTTTCTCTGATTGGGGGAGCAGAAGAGGCAAACTCCCCACTTTGATCTCTCTCACGCTTGTATGTGCCCCCCTTCCAGTCCCTGCTTGGGACTCCAGTGACTGACTGCTGGGTTCCATTCTTCTGTGGGCAGGGAAAGGGACCCTTTATGTGTACCCACAACTCATTGTGTGCAGTGATCTTGGAGCCCAAGAAAGTCAAATCTGTCCCTGCTTCCATTTCTTCCCCTTCTATATGCCAGGAAGTGATGGGGCCAGATGCCATGATCTTCGTTTTTTTAATGTTGAGTTTCAAACCAGCTTTTGCACTCTCCTCTTTCACCCTCAACAAGAGGCTCTTGAGATCCTCTTCGCTTTCTGCCATTAGGGTGGTATCGTCTGCATATCCGAGGTTGTTGATAATTCTCCCGGCAGTCTTAATTCCGACCTGTGATTCATCCAACCCGACGTTTCTCATGATGTACTCCTTTCCCAATTTTGAACCAGTTGGTTGTTCCATGTCCATTTCTTACTGTTATATTTATACCTCATTTTTATTTTTATTTTTCTCACTCAGACAGACACATGCACATGTTCAGGGTGGGGTGGGGGACTGATTTGCAAGAAGGCATTTTAAAATGAGGGAATGCAAACTGAAATCATATGGGGAGACCATCGAAAGCAATGTGATTCAGTCATGAAGGAGGGGGGGGCAGTATAGCAGTCCCTGCTGATGGGTCCCAGTTTTCTACAGTGCACAAGTGTTTGACCAACGCCCCCACCCCACCCACAACTGCCAGACTGCAACCTCTCACCCAGGGCAGATCTCACAAAACTGTAATTCCCTGCAGCCAAGTGAAAGTCGCTTCATGTGCCCGGCAGCTCGAGTTTTGCTTCTGCAGCTTCAGAAGCATTAGGATGCGAAGGAGAGTCTCTGAGCTTTGCAAGGGCCTTTACAGTTGACTGGGCCAGTTCCTTGGCAAAAGCTAGGATCTGCGCCAAGTCCAGCAAAATAAACCAGCCAAAGTCACCCTCGGGTAAAATATTTGCATGTGGAACCTCAGCTGCTGGGGCATCGGTTTCTCTCAGCATGCTGGCTGTTCATGACATGGACATTCAAATTCAGTGGGCTGCGGGCTGGAATTTTGGTGTAGGGCCGTGAGGGAATGTCTCCTCCTGTCCTCGCCCCCCTGCACAAAAGAATCTTCGGAGGCTCAAAAGCGGCAGGGGGAACAGCATCCCTCAGTCTCCCCAGCACTGTTTGGGCCTGTGGATCCCTTGGGAGGCAGGGGACAGAGGCCGGCAAATGGCAAACACAGCCATCGCTGGGGGGGGGGGGCGCTCTTGGTAAAATGTCCTCTTAAAAGAACGCACCAAAGGAGGGAGCTCAGTGGGTGGGGCGGAATGTAAATTGGGGGGGGGAGGCAGGCTTGTCGTGAAGGCAAAGCCCAGCCAGAGTTAGATTTTATTTTTTTAATCGTGCGTCTTCCCTTTGGATTATTATTAGATGCCTGGAGTTGCAGACTTCACTGTGGTTGTCTGAGCCGGAGTTAATCCACCCGCCAGCCCGCCTCCCAATTTTAACAGCGCTGGCTGTGCCATTATTTCTGCCGCTGGAATATTAAGCAGAGCGGCGGTGGGGCGATCTTGGCGGGCGTCTCACGGGACCCTTTTCCCGTGCCGTTTTAAATGCAGTGTAGCTTTGTTCGCTCGGTATCACCACCGCATTGGTAACCTACCCTTGTCCCAAGGAGCTGAAGGTGACATTCTTGGGGTTCTTTGTCAATGCGGGTACAGTCGGTATGGACATGGTATGAAATGGAGCCACTCTGTCCCTCAATGCAAGGTATATTCTAGGGCAGGAAGGCAGAACCTCCAAATGGCCAGGCCCCCTGTCCCCTGCTGCCAACTGCTGCTGTCCTGGCTTTTGTGCAATTTTCCCCCATTCTAACAGGTTGAAATGCCCCTATTGACTGACAGGAGGAGCTTTAAACTAAAATAGGCTGGTATTTTTAGTCCTGCCCGTTTTCCCTTTGTCCCAGCCCACCACTGGAATGTGGCCCCTGAGAGCTTCCCCGGAATGGAATGTGACCCTCAGGCTGAAAGAGGCCCTGCACCTGTGTATTATGGCTTTTGCCACAGAGATGCACAGATCCACAGAGAATCACTTTCCATTTCAAGTCGTGTGTTCCCAGATTTATGATTTGGCCAGTGACGGTTTATGAGTTGCTTTTCTCCCTGCGTATGCAGAAATACAACTACAGCTTAACTGAACAACTGAAATGTGTCTAAAATAAATAGAAAACAAAAGGCAGCCGAAACCCTAAAGTAATTAAATGGCATTTTAAAAAAAGAACAGCTCCCAAACAGCCATGCAACCATACATGAGCATGCCAACAGTCAAGAGCCTTCTCAAAAAGAAAAGCTTTAACCAGGTGCCTGAACCCCATTCGTGATAGGTGCTCAGCGGATCTGTTTGGGGGTAGAAAGGGCTCTTGATCTAGTAACAACCCCCTGCCCCATCTTGTCTCAGCAGGTAGGATTACTTGAAGAAGGCAGGAGGTGACTTTAAGCAAGGCTCTATGAGAAATTTGTTTCAGTTCATTTTTTATCAGGATTTTACCGATTTCACACCTTCTGGGCTGAAAACAGACTCGGATGCCATCTGCGGTTGAAGTCTGCACACTTTCGAGCTTGCAGTGTGCATTCGACAGCATGCATACATTTCATAAATGCATCCACTTCAAAATGAGCGTGTGTCAAAAATGTGCACAATTGATGCATACATTTGGGAAAACATGCACAGAAATACGCCCAGATTTTCATGTGAAAAGGAAATAAACAAAGCTCGCCATCCGATACGGCCTCGAGTCGGAACAAGCTTCCGGTTGGAATTCGGAGGACTTCCATGAGCTTGAATTTGGCTGATTTGCACATCCTTAATTTTAAGGCCATCTGAATCAGGGTTGCAGAACCTGTGGCTCCAGGTAGTGCTGGGTTCCAGCTCCCATAATCCATGACATTGGCTATGCTGGCTGGGGCTGATGGGAGCTGGAGTCCAACAGCACCAGTAGGGCCACTGGTTCCCCATCCCTGATCTGTATGGCTCAACACACACATACACACCAGCCGTCGTTTCATTTTCACAAATTACCTGGTGATGTAGGATAGGCCAAGACTAGCTCAAGATTAGTCAATAAGCTCCACGGCTGAATGAGGATTTGAACCTAGGTCCTGCTGCTTCTCGCCCAACACTCTCACCCAGGGGTGGCTCTCCGGGTGTTTTGGCCTGCAGTTCTCATGATCTCTCACCGTGGCTAAGCAGGCTATGGGTGACGGGAGGGCCACAGGCGGCCCACCTCTGCTTGAAGCACTGCACACCACTGGCTCCCCTCTGCGCAGGATGAAGACACCAGGGGGAGAACAGTTGCAATGATTACGTCCATCAGCTAATTGGAGAGGGGAGGTTGATCAATCAAGCGCCTGGCTTTGAACCGATGGGAGCCATTTGGGAATCAATCGAGCTGAACTTAAATGTAAATGTTACAACGCCATGGAGATCGGGGACGGACGGGGACGTTTTCCCGTTGGGGGGGTGAGCCTAGCCGTTTAAAATTCAAAAGCTTGTCCCCGCAGGGCCATCCTGGTGCCCTGGTAACGCACCAGAGTCCAAATCAGGTTTGAAAAGCAGAAACAAAAACGCAAACCAATGCAAGGCCAGAATGGGAAGGGAATCCAATGTATACCTGTGGGATGCTCTGACATGGATTCCTGCATTGAGCAGAGGGTTGGACTCGATGGTCTTCCGGGCCCCTTCCAACCCTACTATTCTATGATTCTATGATCTTTGGGTTGCTCCGGGAGTCTGGGGGGGGGGTTCTCCCTTGAAGTGCTCCCCACAGCCATGTAGACTGGGTGACTCCATTGTCTCCCTTCTGAGGGGCTGGCAGGGTTCGGGGCAGGCTTGATTTGAATGGCATCCCTCATTCCCGTCGCTACGGAGGCAAGATGGGAAGGCGGGCCTGGTGCGCTGAGGAGAGCGGTGTCGGCAGCTGTGCACTCTGTCCGAATGCAGCCCTGCTCAGGCGCTACTTTTGAGATGGGTGTGGAGCAAGGGTGGGGAGCCGAATTCCATCTCAGATAAGCTCTCCGGGGCACATTCCAGTGGTGGGCGTGGATGAAGGCAGAAGAGGTGTGGCTGAAGGCAAAAGGGGTGGAGCCAAAAAACAGCATATTGTAGCTTGAAGCTCTTGCTGGCAGTAACTCTGCCTTAGGAAGAGGCGTTTCATCCTTTTGGGGGGGGCTGCAAAAAAGCAGAGAGACCACCAAATGAACCATGGTTACAGGAAAAGGGGTGTCTGGGGAATGCAGGAGGGCCAGAGTTGGCCTCCAGGCCTGAGGTTCCCCATCCCTTGTGTGCAGTCTGTGCAGTGGGCCAAATATTTTCCAGCTCCTTCTTTTGGCTCCAGGGCAGCTAAACAGCCCGTGTCTGCTTTTGCTTCTTGGTTGATGATGGGGGGGGGGCAATGATGCCAGATTTGGCCCCGGGGAGGGGTCCTCAGCTGCTGGTCCCCAGAATTTTGCAAAGCCAGGCCAGAAAGGTTGCCAAACCTGTGGAGTTGCAATGCTACAAGTGGAAGGCCAGACTGCTCTCCAGTGTCTTTTATTGTGAGCCCTGGCTGTCAGCCATGTCATATTTCTCACAGATTGTACCTTCCTGACACAATGAGCCAAGTTACTAGTCCTTATGGTTGAAAGCACAGTGAGTAGGCCAAGCATCTTGCCGTAAACTCCAGATCTCAGCCCGTGTGGTATTTGTCACAGAATTCATCTTCCTAACACAAAAAAGGCAACTTAGTCCTTTCGGTTGAGAAGATATTTTTGCTGTCTCTGCAGCCAGCGGGGTGGCTGCGTAAGACTTCCAGCGATTAGAGTGTTTGCCTGCAGTGCCCTGGAAAGCTCTTCCTTCTCCCACTGTCATAGCTCGCGAAACCTGAATAGATGATGCAAAATAAGAAAAACTGTGCACACTTGTATACAGCTTGCAGAACTCAGCTTTTGTGGCCCCAGATTTAGCAGCATGCACAGCCATGGAGCCCTGTTCATGGCATTCTCAGCACAGGCTTCCTCATGAGCAAGGACAAAAGTAACAAATGATTGTCCTCTGGCCTTCTCCTTGCTCTGCTGCTTGAAAATGAATTGGCGCTCTTCCTCTGCCCCTTCAGTTGCCAATCACGAGGCAGGCGTGATTGCTCCCCACGCGTGGTAAGTCACGTGGACTGATTCTTCTGCGGGCAAGTCGGCTCCTGAGCCAGCTGCTCTGTCGAAAGGTATGCACGCCATTGTTCAGGGCGAGGGTATGGCAGCAGTGCGCTTGCGCGCGCACAGGCACATGCATAGGGCTTGGTTTTGCCGCAGGCTACGAGAGGGAAATGACTCCAGTCTCTCCTCCCAAGGACACCTTCTCTAAGCCACACCATAAAATGTGGTTTTGCATCATGCCAGCCTGCTACGACAGGCACAGGGGTTGCATTTTGCTCTGAAAAGCGACCAGGATTCAGTCCCTTTGGGAGCTCTGACATGGGACATATGTTCTAGCAGTTATGCTCTGCTTCTAAGCCACGCAGAGGATCAGGTGATCAACGGCTGCCAGTCATAATGGTCATATATTACCTCCAGTCTCAGCGACCGTAGACCTCTGCATATCAGGGGCTGGGGAACCCAAGCGGGGTCAGGGGTGCTGCCGCCCTCATGTCCTGCTTCCAAGCTTCCCATATTCTAGGAGTGGGGAAGTTCAGACCCAGGACCCCAATCCAGCCCAGCTGGAGTCGAAACCCGGCCCTCCAGCATTCCCCAGAAGGCCCCACCCCCTTTCCCTGCACCACGGATCATTTGGCGGGTTCCCAGCTTTGGTGCAGTTTCTTCTCCAGTCTGAGTGCTTGAAATGGCTCTCTGAAGATGGCATTACTGGGCTGCAAGAGCTTTAAGCTAAAACAGGCTGGTATTCTTTGTATTTCTGGCCCCGCCCCCTTTGCCTTCTGCCCTGCCCACTTCTGGAATGCAGCCCCCGAGAGCTTCCGTGGAAAGGAATTTGTCCCTCGGGCTGAAAAAGATCCCCAGCCTACTGTAGTTGTTTGGTTGGCCACCGTGCAGACAGATTGCTGGACTAGACAGACCGTTTGGCTCTCCTTAGGCACACTGCTGGCCTGCCTGCTGATCAGGCTGGGCTCCTTTTAGCATTTTATGGCACTCAGGAACTGTTGCCTTAGCTCACCACTGAATGCCCCATGCCTGTTAGCATCCCAGATAAAGCCATCGGTTTCCAAGTGGTTGATTGCCGATGCACAAGAGCCAGTGATGTGTTGCGCCTTGAGCCAAAGGCACAGCATGTGTGACAGGGCAGGCAGCGGCCTTGTCCTAAGCCAGGCCCTTGGTCCATCTCGCTCGGTATTGTCAACACTGACTGGCAGCAGCTCCCCAGGGTTTCACGCAAGGGGCTTTCCCCAGCCCTAACTGGAGATGCTGCCAGGGATTGCGCTTAGGATGCAGTCAGGGGCTCTGCCACAAAGTGATGGTCCTTTAAGCAACAATGCGGCACCAGCACAGTAGCGAACTGATCAGCACATTTCATGGTGAGTAATAGGCAATAGGCTCGGTGCAGTAGTGAGCTGATCAGCACATTTAGTGGGGAGAAATGACCAATAGGCCCTGTGCAATAGCGAGCTGGTCAGCACGTTTCATGGTGGGTAATAGGCAATAGGCCCTGTGCAGTAGCGAGCTGGTCAGTGCATTTCGTGGGGAGAAATGAGCAATGGGCCCAGGGAAAAAGCAAGTGGATCAGCACATTTAGTAGGGAGAAATGAGCAATAAGCCCATTGAAATAATGAGCAGAGCAGCAGGTTCAGCAGGGAGAAGTGAGTAATAGCCCACTGTTTAATGCACATGAGGCTAAAGAGCAGGAATTGTTCAGTTGCATTGCAATGGCAAGCCAGTCAGTATTTCCACTGGAGAAAGATAACACGCTTATTCTTGGGCGCTACACGCGCAAAACAACCATTCTGAGAAGTTCAGTCCTGCTCAAAATCACACTTTGGCCCTGGGGAAGTGTCCTGCCATTCAGTACCAGGGTGTGGCAAGGCGAAAATATCTGGGGAAAAGATAGCTGTGCGCACTGTTAGGCCTGACGGAGAGAGCGTAGGCTACTTGGCTTCTACTTTCTGCTCAGTGGCACTCCCCCCCCAAATGTTGTGCCTCTACGGATAACTCCCAAGTGTCTTCCGGAAGCCCCACCCTTTCTGGGGCAAAACCCGATTCAAGGTGAGGACACAAGAGTTGGCAGAATTCTCCCTCGGCTGCTGCAGGCTTCAGGGCTTGCCCGCTGCAGGATGCTCAGATTTCTGGTCACAGAAGCAGGGATATTTTTAGCTCAGGATTCCCAAGCCGCGCCGTCTAGCTGCAGCGTTGTAGGCAATGAATCAACAGCGCCTGGCAAGAGGCGCACAGGGACCTTTTTGCATGCAGAGTGACGGGGGCGTCGCATCATTGGAAAGCTTCTGATGCCCAAGATCAAGCTAGGCGGCCAGCATGCAAGGACCTTTTCCCAAAAATAAGTAAACACCCTTGGAATGAGGTTTAGCAACAAGCCACTAACGGAGTGGATAAAGAGAAGTTCTTCTCCCTATCCCATCATACCAGGAGAAATGATACCATAATATCAGCGAAATAGAGTGTTGGGAGATTCGGGACGACGAAAGGAATTTGTCACATACACGTCGCAACAAGATGCAGTGAAAACCACAAATTCCTGTGGCACCTTAACAGATGAGCAAATTTGTTGTGGCAAGGTGTTAACCCTTTAAGGTGTCACAAATCGGGATGGGCGAACACGCAATATTTGAGCTTGTTGAAATACTCTGAATTCTTCCTCGAAACCTGCTTCACTTTCCCAAACGACAGCATCTTCTTTTTTTGGAAGAAAAAATCTTCTGGAAAAATGCACATTTTTCTCCATTGAAAAAACCACACATTTTTTTAAGCACACATTGTTATCAATTGAAAATGCACACTTTCCCCCGTAGGCTAAAGCATGGCAGTGCATGGGGGGGCGGCACGCATGCGCATTTTTGGGGAGCGCACACTTTCAAACACAACTGTGGGGAATTGCGGAAACTTCCTGAGAATTGTGTTCCTGATTGCATTTGCGCTGCAAACAGGAACAAAATTTCACACGTCGCTAGTGACAAGACCTTTGGTTGTTTTTGCTGCAACAGTCCAAGACAGCTCTCCCTCCGGAAGTTGTAGTGATGACAACTAACTTAGATGGCTTAAAAGCAAGGACAATGAGTGTACCCTCTACTGTCAGCTGCAGTCTGTCTCCGAGTGGCTGGCGAGCTGCCGCCAGGGGTGGGGGGGCATGGCCGTCGCCTCGTGCGCGTGTGCTTCCTAGGGCCATCGAGAAAAAGATACAAACACTAAAAAAGCCACAGGGCTGTAGGGAAGGCCGATATGGTAGAAAGAGAGTATATACGCAAAACTTTGATGGGTATCTTGGCATTTCTCTCTGCGTCGCAGTTGAGAGAGAGCTTGCCATGAGGGGAGCTTTCTACACTCTGTGCTTTAAGAATATTCCTTCATCAACATAACCTGAGTTCTGTTACTCAGATTATTCCAATCACGAAGATTTGCATGTGTTTAACATAATTTGATGGTTCATCATGCAGAACATGGAACGGCTGTCCCTGGACTACTGCAAGCTCTGCTCAGCCCCCTAAGGATTTTAACCTTATCTTTGCGACCATAAGGGCTTAAAAAAAAAAAAAAAAAACTTGCCTTTTTTTAAAGTACCGGTAGTGATCATAGAAAGCTGCCCGCCCATCAACACCATCTCTCCCCCGCTGCCACCGCCCTGTCATAATGAGGGGCATTTTGCTAGTTAAGAAGAAAATGCTGCAGTTATGAGATCACGTTCCAGGGAAGATTGATAGCAGATGGGCTGATGGATCAGCCGGCAGAACGTGTAATCTCTATGCAATGGTGACCTTTTAATGCCGTGCTCAGAATGGCTGAAACTGGGGGGGGGGGTCCCTGGCTGGTGCTGCAGCCCTCAGTGCTGGTTTGTGTGAATGTCTGCTGCCCCCCATGAGTGGGGGAGGTGATTTTCACTGGGACTGCTGCACCCCGGGAGAGCTAACCCAGTCTTGTAAATAAGTCCACAAAAGTGACTAACCTCACCAAAAATGTATTAGGCTGCAGAGGTCTAGGAGAAGGACGGAATACTCTGTCTCTCCAGCAGCAGCCTGATGCATTTCTGTGCTGGCTACTAGTCCTCATGGCCCTATATTCCTTCCAGTATCGAAAGCAGTGTGCCTCTCTGTCCACGTTGCTGTCGACCATGGGTGGGACGGTGCCATGATGGTGCTTGTGTCCTGCCTGGGGGCTTCCCGCCGGGGCAGCCAGATGGCCACTTTGGCCACAGGATGCTGGACTAGAGAAGTTCTTATATTCAAAGATGCAAGGTCCAGTGATGCATTTAGCGCTCTCTAGTTTGGCTCTGAGAATGCTGGATGCGGAAGGGTGAATTGCAGAGATGACGGGGAGTTTCCTGCCCCTTTCCACATCGTGTTCCTCAGCTTCAACCTGCCCTGTCTCCCACTTCTCCTGAACGAGGGGCATTCCTAAAGCTATCTTGGGAACAGGAGCTTGCACATCTGGCCACAGCTTTCAGTTGCTTTAGTCATGGGGTCTCCAGTGTGCCTGCAGACCCCTCTCTTGGCGCCCTGGGCCTCCTGGTTTTTATTTTATTTCTTCATTTGTGATGTAAGAACATTAACAGGGAAGTTGCCTGCAAAGTGAAGGGGTGCCCTCCACGGCTTTCCTTATTTGGGTTCAAAGGAGCGGTTTTGTGTTTTGGAGCTCAGACTACACCCCTGCCCTGTACATAGGTTCTTCAGCAAGTTGGTTTTCTTTTAGTCTCACCAGTTTGTCTTCTGGGAAACGTGTGTTTTGTGACCAGCCATGCCCACCATGGCAGCCGTTTTACAGACTGGCAAGCCCCTTCCCCATGGCAGCCATTTTGTGAGAGCACCCACAACACTCTCACCATTCCAGATGTGCCCGCCGCGCCACAAAGGTTGGGGGCCAGTGCTCGTCCTGCTGCAGCTGGTTCAGGCTTGGGTTAAACTAAGGGGCAATATACAAGCAAGTCAATAAGCAGAAATGGTCAAAAGCCGAGTTTGCCCAGGCGAGAGGGAGAGTTCCAAAAGAGAGGTCTGAAGAGCAGCTGTGGTCCAGACACTGATAAGCGGTCAGATACAGTACGCAGCCCGAGAAGCAGAGTCAAGCAGGAGTCCAGGGTCAGTGGCTTGGAGGGCCAATCACTAGGCGAGGTCAGAAAAACAGGGTACGAGGCAGTAGGAGCTGGTAAAAGGCGTTGTTTCCAGCAAAGGCTAGACTGATACTGCAGGCCTCTATTGCCAGAGCTTCCTGAGCCCCGCCCAGGGCTCAGCTTCAGCTTGTTACAGGCCTTGCTCCCAAGGAGTCCCTTCTGCTTGAGGAGTCCTTCTTTGTGTTTGAGCCCTTCTCCTTGAAGGAGCCCTACCAGCCTGCCTCTGGGGGTGACGATGCTCTCGGGGGCTAGGTGGTCGCTACGCCGCAGAGGCATAACTCCCCTCTTCCAGTGGGGACGGAACCCTGGTCATCTCCCCTGAGGGCCGAGTCCCCGCCATGGGTGGCTCCTTGGTGTTGGCCATCTGGGAGCTCTGGTTCAGCCTCAGAGGAGGATCCCTCTGGCAGGGGCAGGACACTGCATTAGTTTGTTTGCATCTTTTTCTCCTCCTCCCTCTTCAGTAAGCCGAGAATGCAGGGCCACCAGTGAACCTGACTGGCAGGAGTTTCAGGGCAGCGTCTTCAGAACTGTCTTGGGGAACTCACTGCCACAAGATGCGGCCATGGCCAGTGGTTTAGATGGATTTAGGGGATCAGACAAATCCATGGAGGGGGAGCCTCATCAACAGCCGTCAGTGCCAGCTCCAGGTTTCGGGGGCCCTTGGGCAAGACACCCCCAGTGGGCCCCCTCCGTCGGGGAGTTCTACCATCTCACTGCCATGGTCACCAGCTGCTCACACTCCTCCTCTTCCTCGTCATGGCCCCCACTTGCTTGCTTGGCAGGCAGAGGGCCCGGGAGCAAGGGGGCCGCGGCATGTCCTGCTCCCGCTGCTCACCACCATTGTTGTTTGGGCCGAAGCGAGAGGCAGGTGAGCAAGCCGGTTGCAATGAGGAAGAGGAGGAGCAACTCCAGGGGGCTCTGATCAGGGGGCCCTGCTGGGGGTGGGCCCTCGACAGGTGCCTGGCCATGCCTACCCTGGACACTGGCCTGATAGCTGTGGTAGCTTAAATGGAGCCTGCAGGGACAGAAGGAGGCTGAGTGGGGTACCAGCTGGCAGGAGAGGGCTGTTCTCGCCGCGCCCTTCTTCTGGGCTTCCCATCCTCGAAACGGAGGGCGCAAAGGAATTCGAACCACTCTGTCTGCAGGGGTCAGCTGCCTTCCTGTGAGCTCCCTTAAGGGATGGTGGCTTTCCTGCTTTTTCCCCTCCGCAAACCGTCGGAGGTTCTCGATCAAGAGAAGGCCGCCTCTGTTCTGGCGCCCACGTTCACCTCCTGGCATCGGGGAATCTTGTTCCCGCTGCAGTGTCTGCCCAGATGGCATTCTTCAGTCCCAACCCCTGCGCAGGAAGACAGCCGGCCCCTCCCGGGACTTGGCCAGCTCACTGGGCTTGCGTTCACGGCTCACCACCCCTATTCAGCAGCCAGCCCTGGTGGATGCTGGGTTTTGGCTTGGAAGGGGAAAAGAAGAGAAGCGGGACCCAGGAAAAGGGAGTCGCTTGCAGAGATGGAGTCAAGGACGGAGCGAGGCTGAATGCTCCCCTCCCCAACACATGCACAAGAATTATACACACAGCACAGTGCCCTGGAACTCTCCCTCTCCAAAGCAGCAGCACAATCCTTTGCCTGCTTGAAGGCTGACCAGGGCTGAGCATTTTGCTTGGTCCCCATCCTGAGAGGAATCATAGAATCATAGAATAGTAGGGTTGGAAGGGGCCTACAAGGCCATCGAGTCCAACCCCCTGCTCAATGCAGGAATCCAAGTCAGAGCATCCCTGACAAATGGCTGTCCAGCCTCGTCTTGAAGGCCTCCAGTGTGGGAGAGCCCACCACCTCCCCAGGTAATTGGTTCCATTGCCGTATTGCTCTGACACTCAGGAAGTTTTTCCTGATGTTCAGTCGGAATCTGGCTTCCTGTAACTTGAGCCCATTATTCCGTGTCCTGCACTCTGGGATGATCAAGAAGAGATCCTGGCCTTCTTCTCTGTGACAACCTTTCAAGTACTTGAAGAGTGCTATCATATCTCCCCTCAGTCTTCTCTTCTCAAGGCTAAACATTCCCAGTTCTTTCAGTCTCTCTTCATAGGGCTTTGTTTCCAGTCCCCTGATCATCTTTGTTGCCCTCCTTTGAACCCTCTCCAGCTTGTCTGCATCCTTCTTAAAGTGTGGTGCCCAGAACTGGACACAGTACTCCAGATGAGGCCTAACCAGTGCTGAGTAGAGGGGAACTAGTACTTCCCGGGATTTGGAAGCGATGCTTCTATGAATGCAGCCCAAAATAGCATTTGCCTTTTTTGCAGCCACATCACACTGTTGGCTCATATTCAGCTTGTGATCGACGACAATTCCAAGATCCTTCTCGCTCGTAGTGTGGTTGAGCCACGTATCCCCCATCTTGTAACTGTGCATTTGGTTTCTTTTTCCTAGGTGCAGAACTTGGCATTTGTCCCTATTAAATGCCATTCTGTTGTTTTCTGCCCAGCACTCCAGTCTATCCAGATCACTTTGAATTTTGTTTCTGTCTTCCAAAGTATTAGCTATCCCTCCCAATTTTGTGTCATCTGCAAATTTGATCAGCATTCCCTGCACCTCCTCCTCCAAGTCATTAATAAAAATGTTGAAGAGCACTGGGCCCAGGACTGAGCCCTGCGGTACCCCACTCGTTACCTCTCCCCAGCTTGAGAAGGTCCCATTGATAAGCACTCTTTGAGTCCGATTCTGTAGCCAACTGTGGATCCACCGGATCGTTGTTTCATCTAGCCCACTTCGAGCTAGTTTGCTCATCAGGATATCATGGGGCACTTTGTCGAAAGCTTTGCTGAAGTCGAGGTATATGATGTCTACAGCATTCCCACGGTCTACAAGGGAGGTTACTTGATCAAAAAATGAGATCAGATTTGTCTGGCAGGACTTGTTTTTGACAAATCCATGTTGGCTTCGAGTAATCACGGCATTGTTGTCAAGGTGCTTCCAGATGGATTGCTTTATGATCTGCTCCAGAATTTTCCCAGGGATTGATGTCAGACTGACTGGTCTGTAGTTCCCAGGTTCCTCCTTTTTACCCTTTTTGAAGATAGGGACAACGTTAGCCCTCCTCCAGTCATCTGGCACTTCCCCTGTCCTCCATGATTTCTCAAAGAGAATAGACAGCGGTTCTGAGAGTTCTTCTGCCAGTTCCTTTATGACTCTAGGATGCAGTTCATCTGGCCCTGGAGATTTGAACTCATTCAAAGTAATGAGGTGTTCCTTGACCATATGCCTGTCGATCTCAAGCTGCAATCCTGCCCCTTCAGCCTGTACTTCGCCTTTGCCAGGGGGGTCATAGACCCTCTTTTGGGAGAAGACTGAGCCAAAGTAGGAATTGAGCACCTCTGCCTTTTCTTTGTCCTCTGTTATCATTTTGCCATCCTTATTTAATAGCTGAACCACCATTTCTTTCCTCTGCCTTTTACTATGCACGTAGCTGAAGAAAGCCTTTTTGTTGTTTTTAGCATCCCTCGCTAACCTCACCTCGTTCTCCGCTTTAGCCTTCCTGACGCCATCCCTGCAATTCTGTGCTACCTGCCTGTACTCTTCCTTTGTTACTTGGCCTTCTTTCCACTTCCTATATGTGTCCTTTTTTGTTTTCAGGTCATCCCTAAGCTTTTTGTGAAGCCACATTGGCTTCTTCTGTTGTCTTCCACCTTTTCTTCTTGTTGGAATTGTTTGTGATTGTGCATTGAGAATTTCCTTTTTTAAAAGTTCCCACCCATCTTGGACTCCTTTTCTCGCTAGCATTGCTTGCCATGGGACCTTACTGATCATTGTTCTGAGTTTATTAAAATCAGCTTTCCTAAAATCCAGGGTACGCGTTTGAGTACACTCGGCTTTTGCTTCCCTTAGAACCAAAAACTCAAGTACAACATGGTCGCTTTCCCCCAGAGTTCCTGTAACTGCTACTTTATCCACTAAGTCATCTCTGTTGGTTAGGATCAAGTCAAGGATAGCCGATCCTCTAGTTCCTTCCTCTACTTTCTGTAGGAGGAAGTTATCCGCCACACAAGTCAGGAATTTCCTGGAGGGGCCATGTTTTGCAGAATTTGTCTCCCAACAAATATCGGGGAAATTGAAGTCCCCCATTACTACTACATCATGCTTCCTTAAAACATTGGCTATTTGCTTTTCAAAAGTTTCATCCTTGTCTTCTCCTTGATTGGGTGGCCGGTAGTAGACTCCGACCACCAGGTTCCTTTTATTCTTTGCTCCATTTATTTCAACCCAGATGCTCTCGATGGGGCTACCAAGCTCCTCCTCCTGTATTTCTGTGCAGAGATATGTATTTTTCACATACAGTGCAACCCCGCCTCCCTTTCTGTTCCTCCTGTTCTTTTTGAACAAGTTATATCCTTCAACTGCTGTATTCCAGTCATGAGAGTCATCCCACCAAGTCTCAGTTATACCTATCAAGTCATAATTTCCCTCCTGTATTAAGAGTTCAAGTTCGTTCTGTTTGTTTCCCATACTCTGGGCATTAGTATATAGACATCGAAGACCATGTGCTTCATAGTCTGGCTTTCTTCCTACCTGTGTCTGAAGACTATTATTGGACGCTATCAGAGCTGTTCTCTCCATTGCAGTGCATGCGCCTACGTCCATTGTTACCCCCAACATTACATCTCCCTTCCCCGTAGGATTCAGTTTAAAGCCCTCCTGATGAAGTTCTTCATGCTGTGGCCAAACACATTCTTCCCAGCCTTTGTGAGGTGCAACCCATCCCTAGCCAACAGCCCATCTTCCAGGAAGTATAGCCCGTGGTCCCAGAATCCAAATCTCTCTCGTCGGCACCACCTTCGTAGCCAGTCATTCACCCGGAGTATTTTTCGTTCCCTTTCTATCCCTCTTCTAACTACTGGAAGGATGGATGAGAAAACTATCTGGGCCCCAAAGTTCTTGAGTTTCCTTCCCAAAGCTTCAAAGTCTGACGTGATCTCTTCGTAGCTCCGCTTGGCGGTATCATTTGTTCCCACATGGATGAGAAGAAAGGGATACCTGTCAGTGGGCTTTATGAGTGCAGGCAACCTTTCAGTCACGTCTCTAATCTGTCCTCCCGGGAGACAACATACCTGGCGAGTCCACGGGTCTTCGCGACATACTTGGGTCTCGATCCCACGCAGCAAGGAGTCTCCCACTACTACCACTCTTCTCTTCTTCTTCTTGTAGGCCTGGGTTTCATCGCCTCTGTTTGACTGACCTTCAGCCTCTTGCTCACTCTCATGCAGGGTCCCCTGTGATTCTTCCTCTGCAGGCTGTCCTCCAGTCTCATCTGCAAGTACCTGGAATCGGTTCCACAGCTCCACCGCTTCCACTGGTGCAGAGTGGCGTCTAGTTCTTCTTCTCCTAACTGTCACCGTTTTCCAAGGAGTATCCTCTACTCCATTTTTCTTCACCTCAGCATTTCCCACTGCCTCATCTTGCTGTTGCTCTTCAAGCTTCTGGTCTGCCCTTTGCTGCTGTAGTTCCCCCATTCTGTCCAAGAACTCTTCGTGTTCTCTTATTCCCCGGAGGGTTGACAGTCGCCGCTCCAGTCCACTTACTTTTTCCTCCAGCAGCGTGATCAACTTGCACTTGTTGCAGGTGTAGGCCATGTTGTTCTCAGGCAAGAAAACAAACATTGCACACACCTTGCAGGTCACCACCACTGGAGAGTCTTGTCCTTCCATAGCCTCTTTTCCCTTTTTGTGTCTAGCTTTGTGATTGTTCTAGACTAGCCTGTGCCTGCTCCTCTACTCAGTAGAGGTTAAAAGCAGAGTCCCACTGGTGTGGAAGTGTGTGTTACAAGACAAATAAATGAAAAAAAGTTAGTAAAAAAAAATAAAATAAAATAAAATAAAAAAAATGTTAGGGGCCTCCCCCTTGACCTCCCCTGCCGAACTCCCCTGGCCAACTCCTGTTTGCTCCCCCCGTTCGCTCGCTCTCTGGGAGCTTGCCTGCTTCTGTAGTCCCTGGACCAGCTGGAGCAGCTTGCTCTGCTCTGCTCTGCTCAGCTGGGAGGCGGGAAACAGACTGAAGCTTCCCGCCCAGTCAGCTGCTGGGAGTCCTCAGGCCACACCCCTCCAATTCAGTTGGAGCTCTCAGAAGCTCCTGGTGAGCTCACAGCCAGTCAGAAGGATAAAGGGCAGCGCCCTGGGCTTCCTGCAACCCACTTACCTCTTAGCCTCTGTCTCCTTTGTCTCCTTTGTCTCTTCAACCACTGCAACTCCCCTGGCCAACTCCTGTTTGCTCCCCCTGTTCGCTCGCTCTGTTCACTCGCTCTCTGGGAGCTTGCCTGATTCTGTAGTCCCTGGACCAGCTGGAGCAGCTTGCTCTGCTCTGCTCTGCTCAGCTGGGAGGCGGGAAACAGACTGAGGAGGAGGAGGAGTCATGTTTCCTGGCATCAGGAAGGGCCACGCCCTTGGGGGTGGGTGCTGCTCAGGGGCTGAGCTCCTGCTTGGCGCCAGACTAGGGCAGGGAAAGAACCTCGGCCTGAAAGCCCGACGCGCTGCTGTCAGCTTTGCCAGCGGTGGGCAGACGGACCCAGGGTCCGACTTGGGATAAGTCCACTTCCGATGTTCCTGTGTAATTCAGCCCTTGATTTAGAATCATAAGGACCAGAAACTGGCTTTATTTTTAGGGGACAGACCATAGCCCATTGGTAGAACATATCCTCTGCATGCAGAAGGTCCCTGCTTCAATCTCCGGCAGCTTCAGGTAGGGCTGGGAAAGAATCCTGCCTGAAAAGGTGGAGAGCTGCTGCTGCTAGTCAGTGTCAACAGTACTGGGCTAGATGGACCCAGGGTCTGACTCAGGAGAAGGCAGCTTCCTATGACCAAGGGAGGATGCTGGCTGTTGGAAAAGGTGCTCTTCCTAACGATTTCTTCCCAGAAGGCCAGAATTATTGGCAGTTTGCAAGTGCAGGACCGCTCAAGTTATGAGGAAGCCCAGCACACCCCACTGCTTCTGGGGGACACCACGTCTTGCGTCCCACAGCTTCTGCCTCAGTTTCCCAAGGACAGCATTTATTCCCAGCAGGGGAGCGCGCAGCCCCCAGTCGGATGGGGCAGGGTGGGGCAAATAGAGTAAAAATTTACTTGGGAGGAAAGGTTGCTTCACATCTGCTCTTAGTAGCTCCCAAGCAACCACCGGGGCAGGTCCAAAGATTTCTTGCTGCTTGAAGCAAAACTCCAAATGCCGCACCCACGCACATACAAGGCTGGCGTTCGGGCCAAAGCATCGTTGAAAGTGTGGCCGCCCCCTCAAGCATCCGTTCTTGCCTTCACTTATGCTGCTCCAGTCCCTTCGCTCTCGGCTCTTTTCTATTCTGCAGTGATATTACTGTGGTTTTATGGGCAGGCTGGTGCCCTCCAGATGTTTTGGACTACAACTCCCATCAGCTCCAGCCAGCATGCCCAATTGTCAGGGATTGTGGAGTTGTAGTCACAAACAGCTGGAGAGCACCGCGTTGCCCACCCCTGAGCGACATTGTGAGCTGCCTTTGGGGCTCCTGCAGCTGAAAGGCAGGAGATAAAGCTTCGAGGTGCATGCATGACTGCCTGCCTGAATGGGATGTGCCCCCAAGTTCAGCCTGGCTCGCCTTGTGGCATGGCAGGGCCAGCCCGGGAGCCTCCCTCCCCCCCATCTCCCTCCTTCCTGCTCCAAGCCCCCCTTGAAACAGCGCTGTTCTCCAGACAGCCCTTTCTGCCCACAGCAGAGTTGTCCATCTCGGCTGCAGGAGTGTGCGTGTTTTGTATATAAAGTCCTGTGCTAAGCGAATGGATTAGGCTCGTTTTCCACTCTGAAATCCGTACAGCCCCAAATAGCTTCATTGCAAGAAGCAGGGCAGAGAGGGGCCTGCATTATTTAGTAGCTGGGAAGCAACTGGCGCCCGCCCGGCCCCTCTGCGCCTGGCGGGACAGCAACATTAGGGATTCTCCCTGTGTCCGCAGTGCCCCCACAGCTCTGGGTGTGCTCATTAAACACGCCCACCCCAGTGAGGCTGCATCCTCTGCTTTTTTCTCCAAGCCAAATCCCTTTTCTGAGGTCGCTTTCGTGTCCTTCCTAAAATGAGGTTGCTGAGCCGGGAAAGGAGGACATCAGAAAAGGTCAGAGCACCTTCATTAGGACGCAAGACGAGAGCGTTGGGGGATTTCCTAGATCGGTGGTGGGCTCCCCCACCCTGGAGGCATTCAAGATGAGGCTGGACAGCCACCTCTCAGGGATGCTTTGATTTGGATTCCTGCATTGAGCAGGGGGTAGGACTCCATGGTCTTATGGGCCCCTTCAAGCCCTACTGCTCTGTGATTTTGCATTGAGGGCAGGGGTGGGGAACCTCAGACTAGGGGGCCAAAACTGCCCCTCCAGGGGTGCCAATCTGGACCTCAGTGGCTCCCCAGATGGCCACGCCCCTTTCCCTGGCCACGCCCCTTTTCACCCAACTGATGGTTGCTTGGTGACTTTGCAGCTTTTGTGCAGTTTTTTCCCCATTCTAAAGTGGCTCTCCTGAGGTTTAAGGGCCGGCAGGAAGAGCTTTAAGACAAAACATCCGAGTGTTTTGGGGGATCTTGGCCTTGCCCAGCCCTGGAATGTGGCCCCTAAGAGCGGCCCTCAGACTGAAAGAGGTCCTGCACACCTGCTTTAGGGGGAAACGGTGGTGGTTGGAGGGGCTGGGAGGGGTGACCAGAGGCAGAGCTAAGCATGGGAAAGGTGACTACAGATGGCTGTTCAGGGGCTGTCGGCCATCAGAGTGAAATGGAGCTTCCGTCTGTCCCGAAATCCCCGAGGACAAACCACGTGAGAGGCCTGTTGCCTTCATGCCGTGCTTGTGGGCTTCTGGGAGGCATCTGGCTGCAGCTCGAAACGGACACCCGGACTGGATGGACCTTTGGCCTGATCCAGCAACGGCTCTTCTGTTCTGTTCCACCAGCCCAGCCGATTTCCTGGATTCTGACTATGTCTGCTTGCACAGGATTATGAGCTGGAAAATGCCTTGATGCAGCTGCGTGATGGTGTTCCCGCCGGTTTAAGCTTCTGGCTCCAGAGCCGGCTAATCCCCATGTACTCAACAGGCGGTTCTGTCTGGATGCTGGTGGGGTTTTGCGCAGGGTGGGGCTGGAAGTGGTTCAGCTGGGGCAGGGAGAGGTGGCCCTTTTGTGGTGGTTCTTCAGGGTGGAATCAAGGTGGGGGGGGGGGCGTTCTGCTCTAGTTGGTGTCCTAAGCAGGCAAAGGACCAGTGGAAAACATTTCCCAGGAACCCAATCTCTACTTGGATGTTGCAGTTGGGTGTCTCACCTTATCTGATCTTCCATAGCCAGAGGACATGCATGCATTGGAACAGGGCAAAAAAGACTAGGGAAAGCAGCAGAAGAGAGGCGGGGTGGGGGGTGCGACTGACAGGGCTGTCCGCATTTTGCAGTTCAACTAGGGCGAGCTCTGCACCCTAGAAAAACTGTCTACATGGTACAGATGTTTTTGCCAGCCATCGATACACAAGCCAACCATTTTTCCCACCCTGGAAATCTGTGAACTTTCTTCTGGCTTCAGAGATTACAGTGGGCAGTGCCAACACACTTTTCAGCCCAGCTTTGGTCTAGACGAGCCTTGCCCAAACTGGTGCCCTCCATATGGCTTGGACTACATCTCCCAGAAACCCCCAGCCAGATGTAGTCCAACCCATCTGGAGGGCATCAGGTTGGGAAAAGCTGGTCTAGAAACTTGCCTTTGAACAAATAATAATACATTGTGCATCCAAAATCAGAATCAGTGGCTTCTGGTCCCTTGCCCAGAACAGATAGCTGTAAGCAGAGCCTGGGCGATGCTTTAGCAGTAGCTATACTGGCCCAAAGTGCAGGTCTCGGAGATGTGGAGAAGAGAGGACCGAGCTCCATCTGTAGCCCTGGGAACATTTGGCTCCCGCCCGAGTTCCAAGCAACGAGCAGTTCCCTGCGTGAGAGCCGAGGGTGGAAGGCGGCAGAGGCCAGCTGGCAACAATTGCCGGCGTTCCAGTGCAGCTTCCTCTTCTGCCGCCGCTTGGCAGAGCTCAGGGTCCCTGGCAGCTGGTGCTCCTGTTTTTCTAGAGGAAGGGTGGCCGCCCCCACCCTGAGGAAACAGGACCGGGCTGGCCTCCTCCCTCGCTGAGCTGCACAATCCCGTAGTTTTCCCGAAGGCCTGGCAGTTCCGAACCGAGAGGGATCTCGATGAACAGGCAGGGCCCCTCACACTTGGAGCCGCTGCTGCAGGGCAGGCGGACCGAGGCACTGCGGCTGCGGGCCCTGGGAATTGGCCCTACAGCCGTGTGGGACAATTTGCAGATGGGTCGCAGTCTCCCCAGTGGTGCTGAAACGCCAGAATGGCCCCTTCTTGGCTCAGAGCAGGGCAGGGGAATGTGCCGCCCTCCGGAGCATCTAGCTTCCATCCACACCAGCCAGCATGGCTAGTGGTCAGGGCTCACGGCAGATGCAGCCCAAAAGCATCTGGAGGGCCACAGGTCCCACCCCCCCAGTTGCCGGTGACAGGTGCTCCAGGTGAGTTTCTCTGGAGCCTGCCAGGTGGCTCTGTTTCTGCATGGCTCGCCAAACCGGATGACGGGGGTTTGCTTGCGTCTTCCGCCTCTCCCTTCCCAACCTTGCAATTATGTGCTTGAAATATCTATAAAGCAAGGGGGGACATCACTGCTCTTAGCTGCAGACAGAAGGGAGAAAGGGGGGTAGCTTTGACGGCTCGGCGATGGGGGGAGCAGCTGTTGGCCGTCAGCAGGGATTACATCCCATCCGACACCCCCTTGGCACCCGCTTCTTTCTGTTTAAATAAAAACACGGCCCTCCCCGGTCCTCTGTGGTTTCACATGCTTTGCTGCTAAATTTAACTTTCTAAACAGCCTGCCCTGAGTAAGAATTCGTGGCGGTCGGGAGATCACAGCTTAGCCGGGTGGGTTCCTGCCTGGGTGCCAACTTCAACCCTGGAGCTCGGGGGGGGGGACTAGCACAGAGCGGCAGCCCTCTGATCCAGCCTTCATCAACCCAGTACCCTCCAGCTCCCAGCCAGCATGGCCACTGGGACGATGGGCCCTGTGGTCCAAACACAGCTGGAGGACGCCAGGCCAGGCTGCACTAATCCATCCTTTGGGCAAAGAAGGTGGGGCAAAATGACGGAAACCCAAGCAGGGCTTGAAACGGAGCCTGTGCTTGACCTCCGAACCCGTTTCCTAGTGGTGTCCCTTGCCATGGAACGTGTGATGTACCTCTGAGGATGTACAGAGTGCATCCCCCCTCCCCTGCATTGCTGAGTACGTGCATCCCACACTTCAGGACTGAGCCCTCGACCAGCTTTACACCCCATACCATGCCCTTCAGGTGTCAAGACAGAATTGTTTGGCCCAGAGCTGCCGTTCGTCTCCAAGTTATCGTCTTATATTCTTATTTCGGGGCCGCGGAGGGCAGGGGATGGTGTTTCGCTCTGTGACACACATGTGCGCGTGCATGCGCGCGCACAAGCCCCCTCATATTTCAAATTGCCAAAGGCCCTCGGGTCCTTTTAATGGACAATGGGAGCATCACAGGCCCCCGGCGGCCACCACCACCACATAACAGACCATTTCCCTCTGATCATGCGGAGAGCCCCACACACGCTGCCTTTGAACACTCCACGCGCAGTGGGCACTCCTGCCACCGGGCTGACCGCTTCCTTTCTGAGCTGAGATTAAAAGGATCCAGCCTGCTTCGCTTCGGGAGAAGAGGAGCAGGCTGTGGAGAACGAGGCTCTGCACTTTGCAAGTAAGACAAATCAAAGGGGGGGAGATGCAGGGGGAGGCAGCCCACTGCTGACGTGGGTGCAAATACTCCGGGTGCTTGAAGCCTCACCGAGTGGCTTTTGGGTGTCAGGCTCAGTGCTGGATGGCAACTGGCGGCCTCACTGCCTCCCTTTGCCCCCTTTTCCTCCCACAGTATGAATTCAAGGCCAAGAACATCAAGAAGAAGAAAGTCAACATCGTCGTCTCTGTGGATGGGGTGAAGGTGATCCTGCGCAAGAAGCAGAAGGTGGGCTGTCCCTCCGCCGCCGCCCCAACAGGCTTGCCAGGAAAGGGGGCACGGTTCGAAGAGTTAGAGCCAAAACTAGACATGACGGCCTTAACTGTGTGAACGCAGATAACACACATGTTTTGGCTTCTATAAATAGCAGCTTGAGGGGAAGCCCAAGAAACACTAGGGCCATGCGGGGTGGAGAGGTGGACATTTAACTTCCTTTCCCTGCCACGGTCCCTACAAAAATCCCCTCTCTGAAGGTGTTACATGCATTAGGAGAAAACTGTAATGGATGTTGTAATGACCTCAGTGGGGCTGTGAATCCGCTCCGGCTTTCGGTCAGAACCAGTCAGATCTCTACAGGAGCTATCCAAGGTGTGGAGCACTTTGGATAGCCCCTTTAGAGGCCTGCCTGAAACCCGGGGCGGATTCACTGCCCCGCTGACATCGGAGCCCCCAGCCCCCACCGCTTGAAATGCAAACAGCAGCTTCTGAGGGGATTTTCCTTGAGACCTTTGCAGAAGGAGAGTTAAACATCCGCTCCTCACCCTGCCTGTTCCCAAGGCTGCTCAGGGCCTCCCTGTGGACATTAACTGCGTCCTTGCCAGTCACATCACATCTAGTTTGGCCCTTAGTTCAAACAGGAGCCCGTATTCTCTGGGGAGAGAATTCGCACCAGAGACTTTAATGGGCTTAATAGCCCTGTCCTCTTCCCAGGAAGCTTGCTTGTGGTGGGGATGAGGGGTTAGGGGTCTCTAACAGAAAACCTCTAGCTGGTCTGCAAAATACAACTGCAGGATTCTTTGGGGGAAGCTGTGGCAGCTAAAACAAAGGTCCTACACCCATTTATTGATTGATTATATTTACACCCTGTTACCTAGGCAGGGAAATGCATACATTTGAAGCATAGCAAGATGCTCCCCATTGATATCCAGCCCCAGTTATAAATATGACGTGGGGTTTATTCTTGCGGCCGCTTTGGCCTGTTGGGACTTCCATCCGCATCAGCTCCTGGCAGGGTAGCGTTCCACCCCCGTCGGCTCCAGCATGCTGCACGGTTATTAAGACTAAACTAAATTTCGCTACTAACATTCATTTATTTTTTTAATTTTGGCTTCTCAGAGGAAGGAATGGACCTGGGATGAGGGCAAAATGGTGGTGATGCACGACCCTGTCTATCGGTGAGCTGCTGTGAATCATCTGTGTGTCCCCATCCCCCTGGAAGCAAGGGGGAGAGCTCAGGCCTAGGAGAGATGCTCAGCTGTTTCTGCGTTATTGCCTGGCAGGCGGCTTTCGAACAGGTTCTCTTAGGTTGGCAAGGCGGCTCCGACGCACCAGATGGGCACATCCTAGTTTCCTGGGGCTAACTGCATCAGCATCTCTCTCCCACTGCCCACAAAGTGGGGGGGGGGAGCATGAATTGCACAGTTGGGCTCATGATCCAAGACGGAGCTGCTTTCTGCTCCTGCTCTCTCTCGGTGGCTGAGCTGTGGGATTCACCTCCCATCTTGCCTCTTAAAGCGTTGGTCGGCGCCTTTTGAGCCTTCAGAGCGTTTTGCATATGCTGTGTTAGTTATTTGTGCAACCCCCAGTTCACCCTGCCCACCCCATAAGGTAGGCCACTGTTATTATCGCAAACGTCAGGAGTAGGAAGGCTAAGGTGGAGCCACAGCTCACTGGCAGAACCCCTGCTTTGCATGCTGAAGGTCCCAGGTTCGATCCCCGGCATCTCCAGGTCGAGCTGGAGAAGCCCCTGCCTGGAACCCTGAAGAGCTGCTGCTGTCGGTCAGCGAAGACAGTGCTGAGCTAAATGGACTGAAGGTCTGACTCCATAGAAGGCAGGTTCCTATGACCACTGAACGCATCTGGTGGCTAAGGTGACGTTTCAACTGGCAGCTGTCGATCTGTGCCATGCCAGGGCTTCCAAATGCGTTGCCAGTGGAAGAATGGTAGCCCGGAACGGCACCAGATGGTCATCGCCCCACCCCCTGGCCGATAGATCACCACAACCCAATTTATTACATTTCTATACCTCCCAGTAGCTGAAGCTCTGTGAGTGGTTTACAAGGTGAAAAACCATTAAAGATACATTCTACATAGTGTAAAAACCATTTACATACAAACACATAAACAGACAACACATGCAGACACGCACGTCCGCACAATTTTGAACAATCAACAATAAGAAAAATCCAGGACCTGATTAAAACCTCCTCATCTGCTGCCAAACACCTGAGAAAAGAGGAAGGTCTTAACCTGGCACAGAAAAGATAACTATGTTGGTCCCAGGTGGGCCTCATCGGGGAGATCATTCCACAGTTGGGGAGCCACCACCAAGAAGGCCCTCTACCTTGTTGTGGCCTTCTGAGTCTCCCTTGGAGGAGGGCTTTAGAAGATGATGTGGCATATGGGTACTCCATGTTTGGTGCCACGCAGAGGGAACCTGGAAAGGCTGCCACCTCCTCGCACCCTTATGCAGCTTGTTTTGCCCGCACAATCAGGAGCTGCCAGAGATGGGGTGGTGCAGAATTGACTCCCGCCCCATCAGCATGTGTTTCCTGGCAATTGCAAAACAGAGTTCCCTTTGGGGCTGAACAGCACACTGAGTAAACAGGGGCCAGACGTCTCGATTCACGCTGCCCCTCTGGGTTCAGCTTGCCTACCGAGGGGCCAAGCGATGCGAATATCCGGGATTCTCCCCACCCCAGCTGCAAGTTGCATCGGCTGGTTATAATCTGCAAAATCAGATGGGCCAAGCTGTTAATTTGGTCCAGGTGGTTCAACCACATCAGCGGCAATTCCATCTTCACCATCAGAGCACAGCAGGTGACCCTCTTTAGGATCCCAGGATAGTGCTTGAGCTAGGGAAGGGACTTCTAAGCTCACCTGAGCCGTTTGTTGCCATACACATGCTGTGGCAGCCTTGAAAGAAATTTTTACACCTCTGCGTGTCTCTCCCTCCCTCCCGCTTAGGATCTTCTACGTTTCGCACGACTCCCAAGACCTGAAGATCTTCAGCTACATCGCCAGGGACAGCGCCAACAACTCTTTCCGATGCAACGTCTTCAAATCCAAGAAGAAGGTGCCTGGGGCAGGGCTGGGCGGCCCCTCAGCCCCTCTCTTCCTCCCCGTTCTGCCCTTCCTGCTCATGCAGAGACGGTTCCTCCTCTCCCCACAGACGCAGGCCATGCGTGTGGTGCGGACCGTGGGCCAGGCCTTTGAGGTGTGTCACAAGCTGAGCCTCCAGCACGCGCTCCAGAACGCGGACGGCCAGGCTGACGGTGCCAGCAACAATTCGGCCGACGACCCCCATCTGGAAGGTGAGGGATTTGGGCAGCGTCCCTCGTGGGTTTTAAACAGCCCTTTATAAAGAATATAAATAGAAAAGGCCTTTCCAGCATTAGCAGAGAGCTGCGGGCAGGAGGATAAGCCCTGGCTGAGTGTTGCTCTTGAGGAGAGCATCCAAAGCAGCTTCCCGCACCCTGGTGCTCTCCCAAAGTTTTGGACTTCAGCTCCCATCAGCCCCAGCCAGCATGGTTGGGGATGCTGGGGGTTGTTGTCCAAAGCATCAGCAGGGCACCAAATTGGGGAAGGGTGGCAGAGAGGCAGGCGAGCGCGCGGAATCGCCAACAGGTTCCAGTGTGCCGTGCCGGGTTTCCAGGCGTTTCCTCTACAGCGTTTCCCCACTGCTTGGTCTTCGGGTCGAAGCCCAGCAGACTGTCCTGTGGACTCTCTGGAGCACGAGTATTGCCAGGTGGCGAGCGTGGACCTGTTAATGGCAAGCCTGAGCACACCCCCATGAGGTGCATCTCGTAGCAGTCGCACGCTCCCTAGAAAGGAGTGGATGCTCTGAGGCAGGGTGCGTAGGGTAAATCAAGCGACAAGAAGCTAAATCCCTGCCGTCGTGGGCCACTTATCCCTTGACCGGCCGCTCCTGAATTCCCCGCGAGTCTCATGATTCATTTACAGTCCTGGGATGGGGAACCTCAGTCCCAGGGACCAAATCTGGCCCTCCAGCAGTCCCATTCTGGCTCTCTGGGGTTCTCCAGATGACCACGCCCCCTTTCCCTGGCCCCACCCCTTTCCCTCAACCATTGATTGGTGGATTTTCAGCTTTTGCGTCTCTCCCCCCCCCCATTCTAGAAGATTGAAATGCCTCTGCTAAGGCTGAGTTACTGGCAGGAAGGAGCTTGATGCTGTAATATGCTGGTGTTTTTGGCCCTGCCCACCACTCCCATGCAGCCCCCGAGAGCGTCTCTGAAATGGAATGCGGCCCTCAAGCTGAAAGAGGTTCTGCACCCCCTGTCGGATCCGGGATCTGCCTTCTGCCGCGGAAGGGCTCCGCTTGCACCAGGTCCCTCTGCCTGATGTTTAAGGATCCCCTCACACGCATGCACACACTACAGCTGACCCCATTCAGCCAGGTCCCCTGGCTCTCCGTGTCGCATTTTCAGGGGGCTCAAGGGGTTGCCATGGGAGGGAGGGGGTGGGGAAGCCCACGTTGGCCAGCGCAGTTGATCCAGAGAAAATCCGGATCCAACCGCCTGGTGTACAGGTTCGGAGGGTGCATTGGAAGTTGACATAACCAGAACCAGAGTTCCCAACCCTCAGCAAGACTCTCTGCTCCCTCCTTTGTTACCCTAGGATAAACTCACCATGTGAACCATAGATGAGTTGCCACCTCCAGTGAGGGGAGTTCACTGTCCTGGAGTGAACTCCAGGACACCACAACCCTTGAAGGACCTGAACATAATGTAGTGAGGGAGTGGGGCACTCCGGAGTCCCTTGCTTGTGTAGGAACTCTGGAGTGGGGCACTCTGGAGTTCCTTGCTCTCATCACCAGAGAGAGCAAGCCGGAGACGGCCACCCAGCCACCCCACATTGCAAAAACAGGCCCCTGACTTCCCAGGATGGGCTGATCACTCACCAGGCCTGGTGGCTCTTTCCTCCTTCGGGCTTCATAGAATCGCTGAGTTGGAGGGGACCATCTAGGCCATGCACTCCAGCCCCTGCTCAGTGCAGGACTCATTTAAAGCATCCCTGGCCGATGGCTGTCCAGTCTCTGCTTGGATTCCTCCAGCGAGGGAGAGCCCAGCACCTCCCTCGGCATTGGACCCATGGTCTGACTGCTCTGGTTAGGAAATTTCTCCCGATGCTCAACCGAAATCTGCTTTCCTCTAACTTGAGCCCGTTATTTCACGTCCCACAGTGCTGGATGACAGAGAACAGCTTGTGCCCTCTTCTGCACGACAACCCTTTAGGGCAGAGCTTTCCAAACTTTTCATGTTGGTGACACACTTTTTAGACATGCATCATTTCGTGACACGGTAATTCAGTTTTACTAGCAAACCGGAGGTTAAACTAACCGTTATAAGAGATACGGACACATACATAAATTGTAATAATGAAATGCATGGGGATAGAACATATCCCATGAAAACCTTTCATTTATATTTTTAAAAATATATGATTTGTAAGATAATAACATACATTGTTGTCATTTATGAGTAACAGTATGTAAATATGTGCAAGAAAATGTGAAAAATAAACAAAATTAACTAAAGTATTTACAATACATATTAGGACACATAGGCCCAGGTAGGAGCTCAGCTGCAAAAACACATGAAGTAGAGAAGCAAAAGTCCAACAAAAATGGAGTAAATATATATGTCTCACTACAAGGCTATATTGCTGTAAATATTTGCAATGCCTATGTCCAGAGTCCAGTTCCAGCACTCTCCTGTGATACACTGCCGGTGGGTGATTAATCCACAATTACAGCAGAGTAAAAATAAAAATAAATGGCAGAAATCAAATTATAAGTGCCACATGGTGGGTGGCTTGCTGCTTGCCACATTGGGTTTGGGAGGGTGGCCTCCCCTCAGCCAGCAGCAGGTGGGTTGACTGGGTGACAGCCTGCAGCTGTGCTCGCCCGGGTGATTGGGAGCACACTGATTCTGAGGCTTCTGGCCTCCACTGAGCTCCGTTCCGACTGGCCAAGACGGCAGACGGCCCGCTTGGTGCAGTCCCAGGCGGCGTTTCCACCCGCACGCTACTCTGGCCTGGCCGCACAGAAGCGCGGTGCAGAAGTCCGCGAAGGGCACGCTCGAAATCTCGCAGGGCTGGTGGCTGCTGCCACTTCTCCGCACCGGCATCGGCCGAGCTCTGCTTCCAGGGCGGCGCCTCCCCTCCCCTCTCTTCGCCCCGCGCCTCTCCCTCGCCGTACTGCTCCAACACCGCCAATCACGAGCGCCCTACGTCAAGACGCCACATGATCCTAAAGCAGCTAACGTTAAAGTAGCTAAGCCTTAGCTGCTTTAACATTAGCTGCTTTAGGAAGTTCCGGGGGAGGGGCCAAGGGAAGCAAACGCGAGTAAGGGAGCTCCGCGTTGCCCTTCCGCACAATTTTCTGCATTTCGCGTGACACACCTACACACTGCTGCCGACACACTAATGTGTCGCGGCACACAGTTTGGAAAGCTCTGCTTTAGGGGCTTGAAAAATGCTCTCCTTTCCCCCTTCAGTCTTCTCAAGGCTACAGGTACCCAGCCCCTTCCATCTTTCCTCATAGGACTTAGTTTCTAGTCTCCCGATCGTCTCTGCTGCCCTCCGAACTGGTTCCAGTTTATCTGAACCCTCCTTCAAGTGTGGTGTCCGGAACCAGACACAGTGCTCGAGGTGTCCGCTGCTTCTCCCCCGCCCTTGCTTGCAGGTCTCCAGCTGGCCGGGCCGGCAGCGGCTGATGGGGGACGTACTCCTGCTGACTCCGAGGGGACGTACGCGCCCGGGTGCGGGGCCTGCGAGCTGCCTTTGGCTGTGCCCGACCTGGGGGCCCCGAAATCTGGGCCAAGCCTCAAGGACAGGAGCAGCCAGGTATGAGTCGTCCCTGCAGCAAGTCGATCATTAGCATTTTTATTTCGTATCACATTTGTGTCACTTCCTGCCCCCTCCGAGCTGCTTGGGGAAGGCACTGCGGGGAGGGGGGGGTCTGTATTTTATCCTCCCAACTACTTTGCAAGGTGGTTTAGCCTGACTGGTCCGAGGTGAGCACCCTGACTGGTCGGGGGATTTGAACGCAGGGCTCTCCTGGTCTGGGTCCGTTACATAGGTTATCCAGTACCCCACACTGACTCCTGTACACGCCACCCCTGCAGAAAAGGCTGAGCTGGCCGCTGTTCAGGCGGCCTCTTCGGTTCAGGGGGCTGAGCCAGAAAAGGCCTGGGGATCGCAGTAAGAAGAGGAGCTGCGGATCCCGAGAGCTCTCTGGGTGGGTGTGGTGGGGGGGACGTGGAGCTGACTGACCCTCCTGTTGCTGCCTCCGGGGATTCCAGGAGAACGAGAGCAGCTCCCTCCGCCCCACGGCCGCACAGCCCCTGGGCAGCCCCAGCAGCCCCGGCTCCACTGCCTCGGCGACACCGCTCACCTCCCGGCACTGCCTGCAGCTCCTCCAGCACCAGCTCCTCCAGCAGACGCAGCAGACACAGGTGGCCGTGGCCCAGGTGAGCGCCCCCATCCACCAGGCTGGCCGCTCCCCGCAGGGCCACGCTGCTCCGGCTCCCGTTCGCGCCCATCCCAGAGCCCTTTCCTGCGCCACACTTAGGGAGGGCCACAAAGCTGCTTTGTGGAGCCCCTGGCCACAGCGCCGTGGGGGCAGCCCCCGGATGCCTTGTGAACTGCCTGGGGAAGTGTATTGTGGTAGGCAGTCCAGGACTGCACCAAGCGATTAAAGTGGGCCACTTAAACGAGGGGTGGGGAACCTCAGGCCCTGGTGCCAAGCCTGGCCCTCCAAGGGTCCACTTCCAGCCCTCCGGGGTCCCTCATGTTGCCACGCCCCTTTCCTCGGCCTCCCCCCCTTTCCCCCAACCACCATTTGTTGGGAGGTTTTCCCGCATTTGCATGGTTTTCCCCCCATCCTAAAAGGCTCCTAAGGCTTTGTTCCTGGCAGCTTTCAGCTAAAATAGGCGGGCATTTTTGTAATTTTGGGCACACCCCTTTTGCCTTTGGCCCCCACCGGATGGGAGCTTGTATGAAATGGAATCCAGCCCTTGGGCTGAAAACGGTTCTCTACCCTCTTAAACTGCTCAGTTCAACTTAAACTGAGTTGAACTGAACAGAGACAATTGAACAAATGTCATACTATTGTCGACCATGCTGGCTGACTGGAACCTCCATATCCAGGGGCAGCATACCTCTGAATACCAGATGTTGAAAGCAAGCACCAAGGAGGCCCATCACCTTTGTACCTGCCGCTGAGTTGTCCGTAGGCGTCAGTCTGGCCACTGTTGGGAGCAGGACACTGGGGCTGATGGACCTTTGGGGCTCCTCTTAGGAATGCCCTCGGCCCTCTCGGTTCGAGTCACTCTGCCGTCCGCCTCCTCCCCAACAGGTGCAGCTGCTGAAAGACCAGCTGTCAGCCGAGAGCACAGCCCGGATCGAGGCCCAGGCCCGCGTCCGGCAGCTGCTGCTGACCAACCGCGACCTCCTCCAGCACGTCTCCCTGCTGGTGCAGCAGCTGAAGGAGCTCGAGATCAAGGTGCAGCTGCGGCATCCAGGTGAGGGCCTCTGTGGGCAGGGCGGTTCGGAGGGGCTGCCCTGGGCAAGGAGAGCGGGCAGAGGGGCGACAGCATCGCTTGCGGCAGCTACTGGAAGAGGAGCTAGCGCTGGAGGACCATGATGTTGGTCAGATCCGGCAGGGTTCTTCTTGCTCTCCAGTGCCCGTGGCGCTGCTGACCTGTCCTCCTCTCCCCGATTTGTCTCTAGCTGACCGCTCGCTACAGAATCTGACGCTGGCTCAGTCCCTCTCCCTCAACTTGAAGAACCACTACAGCCTCGAAATCAACCTGCCATCCACCTCCACCCCGGCCAGCATCTTGGGCAGCCCCGTGGCCCTGCTGGGCACGTGTGAATCCTACCTGAACCTGGCCAACTTGGAGCCGGGCAGCGGGCTGCCCAACAGCATGGGGAACGAGGAGCGCCTCGCGGTGCTGGAGGGGCCTGACGGCCTCCGCAGTGTCGAAGGCTCGGAGGCAGCCGACGGCAGCGGGACCGGCCGGCAGAAGGGCGATGAGTCGGGCGCTCCGGCGCAGGAGGAGAGGTAGGAGATCTCAGTTCAGTGACACTCGGGATCATGCCAACCTGAGCCGACCGTCGCCACATTGCATTGCTCAGCTGTTGCGCCGAAGGGGTGTGGGGCCCTCCGGGTGGCCCTCCCCGGCCTCGGATGCTGCAGCACTGCCAGGGAAGCTCCAGGCTTCGCTCTTCACTTGCTGCTCTTCACGGCAGAGTCACCCTCCGTTGGCAGGGCTTGGGTACCATTCCAGGCCAGGAAAAGTCTAATATTTCATGTGTAGTTGTTGCCACCTGTAATGCCCCAGCCATGGGCTTCAACCTCTTAATTTAGAGGTGCCAAGATAGTGATAAATCAGACCCATGTTTACTTACAAGGAGTACTTTATTGAGTAACTTACAGCACGCAGGCGTACCCCATGGTTGGATCAGACAGCTTCTCTGAACCCAGAGCCATGGGGTACAATGGGTTTTATACCACATTAGCAATCAGGCAGCATGACAACAGCAAGCGCCATCTAGCGTTCATTCCCAGCATAGACTCGCAGTGCTTGGTTCCCAGCACAGCCACTTGTAGCTTTAAGGTAAACAGACTTCACTTCCCAGGCACATCTTAATCACTCATTCGTATGGAATGTGCCAGGCCGCACTATCGGCCCTTTGACTCATCTTCACATGCTCAGAGGCTTACTAGCAAGGAAATGGCACCCATAATGAACTTAAGCAAGCATTATGGATCTCTAGGCCCCTCTAGCACTACAGGTGACTTGATTATGCTTCTGGGGGCAATACAGCACCGTGGGAGGCTGTCATGTTCTGCACCATCCCTGTTTCTATGACCTCTCCCTTCTTGTCCAAGCCAGCTGCCTCGTACCTGGCCAGGGCACTGAGGACTGATCGCCTCCCTGGAGATGCCCAGGATAGAACCTGGGACCTTCGGTGTGCAAAGCAGGGGCCCTGCCACAGAGCTCGGGCCCTCCCCACAGTCATGCCCAAATGGTGTAGATTTGTATATCCTTCAGAGCAAAGACCCTGTCCTCATTGTGCGCTCTGCACGGCCTCCAGGGCCCAAGTGGCGCACAGGAAATCAGCAGCAACGGTAAACGCTTGCAGCTACGCACGCGCACCCTTCGCCCTGTCGAATCTCCTTCCGGCAGCTGTGCAGAGGGGCCGACTGTACAGCAGCAAGCCAGAGCGTGCAGTCGGGGGCCTGCTGTCCCGGGCTGACCTCTGCACGGATTCCCTCGGTGCGCTCTCGGCATGTCGCTCTGGGGAATCAGGCTCAAAACCCGGTTCCCGCGCCAGTGTCCCAACAGCTGCGCGCTTGAGTTCACAAGCTGGAGGAGCAGAGTGGATTGAAGGGTCGGGTGGAGTCCCGGATTTAAATCCCGCCTCAGGCAAGCCGCGGGAAGGCCCTAGCTCGTGGCGGAGAGCCTTTCAGAGGCTCCCCCATTTCACCCCAGGCATCGGGTGGGAGGTGATGGGAAGGTCTCTGCTCTGGAGAACAGCTGCCAGTCAGAGCCGCCCATCCCAGGCTGCGGTGATCCGGCTTAGCGGAGGGCAGCTTCCTGTGCACACCCCGCCACACAGGACAGCCCTGGTTCTTAACCCCGTTCCCATTTCCCCTCGACAGGTTGCAGCCGCTCATCCCCAAGCTGAACCCGCCTCCACCCACCCTGCGGAGGAGGCCAAGTAAAACCACCTCGCCCTGCCTGGAAGCAGAGGCTGCCACCAGCGGGGCCCCCTCCACGCTCGCCAGCGCCGCTGTCTTCTCCCTCGCCAACCTGGAGCGGCCCGAGGCTAGGACGCTGGGAGGAGGGCCCGCGCCCGGCTGTGCTGAGAACCGGGGGCCCCTGAGCCAGGAGCGTGCTGGGGAGGAGGGATGGGCCCCCCTGGTGCAGGGTGCGTTGGGTCGCCCGGAGAAGGGCCCGGCGAGGAACTCAGCTGGCAACGTGGACGTGACGTGGCCCTTCTCCTCAGGCGGTGATGAAACCCGCTTGCATATCAGCCTCTCGGAGGACGAGCTCGACAAGACGGGAAACTGCGTCGCGCGTGCGTAAGCACCCTTTGGGGGCAGGCTGTTAGCTGGGCATCCTGGATCATGGGGTAGAAATGGCTTCTAGGTCACTGTGATGCTAGCTGGGAGTCCTGGAACGCTCAGAGCCAGAGGGCCAGCGGGTCCCCCAAGGGCAACGCCTTAAACCGAGGGAGTCTTCAGATCCAAAACATCATCTCTGTGCGAAGGCCGGAAGTCCTCTCTGAGGCCGTAATCCACACAAGCAAACGTCTTCCGCAAACACTAGGACATGGTCCGAAGGCAGCCAACACCCGGCAGGGGTGGGCCTGGCACAGTTGTGGTGGGAGACCCTCTAAGGACCCCATGTAATCCAGGATGCAAGTGCAGGAAAGAAACGCCACCGGGGGTGTCAGCTCCCCAGGACGGACCTGGGCACCCTTTGCTGCACAATGGGCTTTGCTGGAGACTGTCCCTGTAGCCCTGTGACAGCGTTGGGGCAAAGAGACAGACGGCCTGCAGCGCAAGAGATGGCCGGGGGGCGTGGGGACTGGTGGCATTGGGTGGCCAGCAAAGTTCAGCCTGCGGGAGTGCAGCAAGGCTTGGTAGTCACTGCCAGATGTGGGGAGTGTATGCAGGGGGAGTGTATGCAGGGGGACCCTGTCCTCCTACACCCTGAAGTCACGGATGATAGAAGCCCAAACACCTTCTGTGTTGGGAGGGTCAGGAAACCTCGCCTCGGAGGTTGCCACGGTCCACAGGAACAAGCACGAGGGGTCTCGGCTTCAGACTTTGGAGCAGAGGAAACCCGTTCTCCCTCCACCCCAAAAAGGCTCCCTTCCCATCTCCGTGAGCCCGTCATTTCTGGAGAAAATCCCTCTTGCGGTTCTGCTCCAGCAGCTTCACTGCCGTGGGTGGGAATTCCCTGCTCACGCAGGAGGGGATTGCTGAGGCAAGCCAGAGCTGTGCACTCTGCACGTGGGCCCCAGGCCACCCCCAGGATCCCCCCCCAATTTCCAGCCCCCCATTGCTGCCGCTTTTCCCCCCACACATCCACAGCAGTCTGCTTGTTGCTTCATGGAACATGCGAACGGTATCGCGGCTGCAGGGATCCGTTCGCATTGTAGGTTTACTGAGTGGCAAAGACAGGAGACATCTCTTTCCCCCCCTTCTATCGCAGCCTTTATGCGTTCTTGGTTTTTTGAAGCAGAAGAAATAAGCATCCCGTGTTCCCAGACCCTGGGGTAGCCATTTCCACTTTTCTGCCCCACTTTAAAAACTGGGCAGGTAGAGTCCAAGCACTTTGAGTTGGCGTGGGTGCTGGAGCGGGTGAGTCCGAAAAAGTCAATTCACACACACGTATATATACCTGAAAGTGGACTATGTAGAACAGGACCAAAGTTGGATGTACAGTAAAGTGGCCAGCTGGTCATAATTTTACCAACCCAACATGTTTATCCTATTCTAGAACATGTTGCCCCAGCAGGAGGATATAAGCTAGGAGAAATTTGTATTGCAGCATTTTTCCATTTTTGTTTCTCTACTATCCAAGATGCACTAAAAAAAAAAAAACACCAGATAATTTCTGTCGGGAGAGGGAAGCACTTGACATTTCTAAGGAGCTTTGCTTCCCTGTCAGAAGGAAGAGTATCTCTGCAGATGGGGGGGGGCGCACATGTGGCCATCCAAATGCTGTTGGACTTCAATTCCCATTAGCCCCAGCCCAAACGGCCAGTGGTCAGTGATGATGGGAGTTTTGGTTCCCCAACTTCTTGAAGGCTACAGAGTCTCCACCCCTAGTGCAGATATTCAAAATGCTTTGCCCGTGGGGCTTTTTTTTAAAGCTTGCTTCTCTTCTTGAGGAAAGCACTCTGCACATGCTCAGAGGCACTTGGCCCTCGGGTGGGACAAAAATGGGGTGTGAGCTGTCACACAAAAATCTTGTGACATGTCCAAACGCAGCCCCCATTCAGCTGTATGAATCAACCCCTGACAAATAGGAAGAGGTGGAAGACAGAAGCTGTAGTTAGCAACCTGTGCCATGGGTCATAATCTCACATGTGCAAAGCTGGAAAATGTGTGTTTTTTAAACCCAACAACACCTAAAGCCATGCGAAAGAGGATGGAAATCATGCTGTTCTTTGTGGTTAAGGGGAGGGGGAGAGAGAGAAAGAGGAGAGGAAAGTTGGGAGTAAGTTGTCGAAAAGGAAGATTGGAGGGGAGGGAGACTTAAAAGACCAGGAAAAATGTCTTGATGATAAGCGTAACCGGGTAGTGTGTCAGGTTCCAAAAGATGGGTCCGGGAGGGGTCTGCAGGTCTGGATGCTTCACTGGGATGTCACTTGACCCGCACAGCCATTATCCTTCACGCGAGTCGCCCAGCTGCCCTCGATACACATCAGCCACCAGAGCGAGTGTCTCATGTAGGCGAGGATGCCCAGACAGCCAGGAGCGACTTTGGCCATTTCGGGGGCAGGTCGCCCAGCAGCCTCTCCGTCCACAAAATGTCGTCAGCGGCCAGTCAGTGCGGCCTCCCTGCTCCTGTCTCTCGTCCTGTTAGGCCAGGCTGAATCGCACAGTGTGGTTCTGTGCAGGGAGGCCAGCGGCCATTTCCCAGGATGCAGTTCAGAAAGGCTGGTGTAGGCCATGGCCATGCTGGGCCGCACCTGCCCCTTTCACCTGCCCTCCTTTGCCAAAATAAACATTTGCACAGGGCAGGTTAGGAATGCGTTGAAGGTTGCGTGGGGCACAAGGGATGCGTCGCCCGTAACAATGCAGCAGGGAAAGAGGCAGTGGCTGGGAATGTCTGGGTTGCCAAGCAACCCTCTGTAGAGACAGAGCAAGTACCACAGAGGCTGGAAGCCCAGGGTGGCCACTATGGCAAGAAACCATGGGTATTGCCTAAAAACCACCACTGAAGGAGGCCTAGGCCTCGAGGGCTGCTTCACTGTGGTCAATTCAGGTTGTCAGCCAACCAGGGAAAAAAGGCTCTTATGCCTTGAACCATAGTTTGATGTGCAGAAATGGGCCTATCACACAGCACGGCCAGCGCGGTCAGCTGCGAACTCCTGCACTTTGGGCTGCTTGTGAAAGATGCGGTCACAGTGGCAAGTTGAAAGAGAGTTGGCAGCCTGCCGAAAACGGTCTCTGGGTGCAGGAGATTAGAATGACTGGAGCCCTCGTCAGTTGGGGAGGGGGCCTGGGTGGATGAGAGCGCATTGGCCGGCCGCTCAATCGTGTCTGAAATGTCGCTGTTTGCGCATATATCCATATGCCCTGTACAGTTGACAGAGCGTGGATGTGTTTCAGCGCACAAAGCACTGAGTGAGAAACTGTCCCAAGACAGGCTGAAGTTCTGTCGGCGCTGATCCTCCCGTCACAACCCCTCGAGGGATTTGTGACACAGCCACGTACGCGTGCACTGCACGAGTGGAGATGTAAGGAAGGCGTTCGGTCTTCTTTCATGATCTGGGAGAATCTCTAAGCCAAAAGCCAGTGTGCGTCGGTGTGGTGGCTTTCTCTCATCCACCCTCTCTCTTCTCAAATCATTCTGCTTCCAAGTTAAAACAGAAACCTTCACTAAAGGGGGAAATTCAGAAAAAGCATCAACATTTTGGAAGCACCCCTCCCCCAAAAGCAGCCCCCTTGAAATAATCCCCAATTTTGCAAGGGGTGATGCAGCCTTCCACTAACCTGGCGTCCTCAAGGTGTGTTGGATAATGACTCCCGTCCTCCCCGTGCTGCAGCGGGGAGGAAGCACCAGTTGGGGGAGGTTGATGTAGGGTGTATATTAAATGCATTCCATCTTTTTAATGACTTAGTTTCTTCATTTCCATCAATTCTCATTTTGTTCAAGCAGCCGAACATGATCGGAAACTCCTAACGTTCTGTTTGCAGGAGAAGTCTCAGACACGTACACAGACTGGTACACAGCTGAACCCCACCCCACCCCAAATGCCCGCTGAATAGCAGCTTGGTTTTCTTTCCAGTAAGAAAACACTGGCCCAAATTTACTCGCCATGGCTGTAGTACAAAGTCTACCCCAAAAGAATGCCAGGGAGGGGGGGACACCAGTGTAATTAAGCTTCCTTGGAAACAGAGGAGCCAGAAAAAGGGGTTATTTTCCAAGCATATTCTGTAATTTGCTATGAAAGACTTTAACCAAGACAAAAAAGGCTGATTTTATTATGTATAGCATTCAGTATTGTTGGGACCATGAGTGTAATTGCAGATTCCTTTTTCTTTGGTTTGACAGCTTGGTCTTTTTGAGGTGCTCAAACTTCTCTGGGAAGGGGAGGTGAGTTTCACACACGCACACATCTTCACACAAAACAGCTGCTTCAGTTTAACAAACCAGTTGACCTATTTTAATTCTTGCATATTCTTTCTCTCTCTGATGGGCGTGGGGGTTGCTTTCCTCTGCGATGCCTTAATTTCTCTTCTCTCCCCCTGCACCACCCCACATTTTCTCATCTCTACCTGGGCACCCTGCTTTTAGCTACATCATAAAATAAGACACCAGGATGTAATTCCACGTATTGTGTCTAGACCCTGGTATTCACAATTTGCTGCTGGCAGATCATCAGTTCAAATTAACATTTTTTTTTTAAAACAAAACTAAGGATCCAAGAAGGTATATCAAAAGATGGACTGAAGAATGCTAATGCTCAATATTCACAATGGTTGGAGCTAAAAAAGCCTTTCTTTAGGGGAATAATGCATGTCAAAGGTAGCTACTTTTTAAAAACAAAACCAACTTGGCATGACAGCCTTAGATTCCCCAAAGGGCTCATTTGCCTGAAATTCATTGGGGCATCTGAGCTTTTCTTTGGTTCAGGAACTTTTTTCCATGTGTTGTCTAGAAAATTCGTTATTATAGTGCGTGGGGCCATCGCCCTCTTCTGAATCTTTATCATCTCTATAACCTTTATCCAAACCCTGGAAAAGGCTGCAAAATGTGTTCAGGAAGTTCACTTCCCCCGGGTCCCCAAGTAGCGTAGGCCCAACCTGCCCTCTGGCGGCCAGAGTTAAGCATCAGCACAGATTTCACACTCCTCCTGTCTCGCTCACATCAACACCCACTGAATCTCTTTTTGTTTGCGATCTGGAACAAGACAATTCCAATAAAAGCTGGAATTCGCACCTCTCCTGAGAGCGCTGCAACCCATCTCTCAAGATCGAAACTTTCCGAAGCTTTGAACAGGATCTGGGGGAGGGGGCGCGTTAGGATCAGGACTGGGCTAAATCTGTTCAATGCACCAACCAGGTGCCCTCCAGATGCTGGCTGGGGGATTCTGGGAGTGGTAGTCCAACATATCTGGAGGAAACCAGATTGGGGAAAGCTGCCATAGGCTCTATCACTTCAGACGTTTTAGACAGACAGTGTTGTGCCTGAAGAACAAGAACCTCTTAGCACGTTTAGACAGCCAAACCTGGTTCACAAACACATACACCTGTACCGTACATGTATTTGTGAAAATACGCCTTTGCCTTGTTAAGGGTTTTCCCAACTATGTGCATGTTATGTTTTGCGTGCACCTGTAAAATGAATTGTGTGAAGCAGGAACACGTGGTGAGCTATACCATGTTCCCGCCAATTTGGCTTGTCAGTTGCGCCAAACCACGCATATGAGTGCTCCTGATCTGAGCTGAAACAAAACATGAACTGAAGCCCAAGATCATGCCAAGGTCAGTGGTGCTGAGAGAGGGGAGGGCTTTGTTCTATGCTGTGCATTCTGCGGAACTGGGACAACGGCATCTCCACAATTCATGTCAACCCACAGCCCAATCCTTTGCAGAGTTCGGCATCCAGCAATGCAAGATGGGCCCAGAAAGGTGGGCTCACCCTCAGAAGCTTTGGCATTAACTTCAGTGTTCAAGTTACAGGGGAGACAGCCCCTTTAGGACTCAATCCTATGCAAAGCTTAGAAAAGGTCCTACACTTCCCAGCATGCCCCACCCAGCATGCTAGGAACTGTAGGACTTTCTTCTGTCCAAACAAGCATAGGATTGCACCCTTACCTTGTGTGGCAGGTCTAGGGCTAGACAAACCTGTCAATTTTGGTTTCCTTCCATTTTTGCAATCTTAAGTTTGGGTCATCCTGATATTTGAGAATCCCCCCACACACACCCGAGTTTGCATGAAAATTCGTACATATTTTTTGCACATTTCTCCTAATGCATTCTTGCATGCAATTTTGCCTAATGCACATTTTTGCAAGCAACTGTCCTATTGCGGTTGTGTGTACATGTTTCTCTTAACATACACGTTTTTGTATGTCGTTTTTGATACTCATGGAATAGTATGGTTGGAAGGGGCCTACAAGGCCATCGAGTCCAACACAATTGCAATTACTCAATTGCAAAATTCAGAGAAGTGCAAATTGCAACTTCTCCAAAACCCGGTTTCGGTTTCCTTTCATTCATTACATGTCTATGAGCTCCTTCACACTGAGCTTTTATCCTGCAATTGAGATGGGCTCTTTACATGACGCCATGATCATTCAAGGTGTCTCCTGCACGAAATGCCCTTTGTTCCATTTTTAAATAGATCGCAGACAATGAGTACCAAATTACCCCATTGTGTTCTGCTTCAGTTTCCTCTGTGAAAAGAGTAAAGGCGGCAAGAAGAGGAGTGAGATCAATAAACGATAACAGAAGACTCAGATGTGAGGGGCAGGGGAGCGTGTGTAAAGGGAGTCAGTGGTGATCCTGCATTTAAAACGGAAGAAGAAAGGCGTGTTTTAAATGCAGGATTTTAGGCTGGTGCAGAGATGCCCTATATCACCCCATAGCCAAAGTTCTCTGGGCGGTTCACAACATGGTTTGAAAGTGAGAAATCGTGTATTGGTTCAAAAGCGAGGCGTTAGGTAAGTGCATTAAAATGCAAACCAAATTTCTCCCTCGACCCTAGCGACAACACCATTAGCTGCTTATAGAAGGGTCCGGGGGGGTATGGTTTGACTAAGATGGGGGGGGGGCAAAGATTTGGGGGATGTGGCTTTCATTAAGAGAGCTTCAGCTATTGGGCGGTATAGAAATGGAATGGAATGAATGAATGAATAAAGGGCCTCACCTGCCCATAAGTCGAAGACTGCCAACGTTGTCCAGTTAGAGAGATTTGGGGGGACTTCTCTGGCTCTGCCAAGCCTGAGCCAGCAGAGGGCAGCGCTGCCCCAGTTTCCCCAGCGGGCCGTGCCTGCTGCAGAGGGGTTTGGACTCTCACGTTCGAGGATGTGAAGGCCGCTGAACATCAGCAGAGGCGTCCCGGGCGCAGGCCTCCAGGGTCCCGGAGCAGAGTAGGGCGCCTGTCCCGTGCTCGGAGCAGAGTAGGGCGCCTGTCCCGTGCTCCGCTTCACACCAGAGCCTGGGCGTTGGGGGATGTGTTGCAAGTGGTCCCTTAGCCTGCAGCCTTCCCCAACCTAATGCCTTCCGGATGTGTTGGACTGCAATTCCCATCATCCCCAGCCAGCATAGCCAATCAAGTCACAGGGTCCCAGCCTCCCCACCACCACCCCATGTGTATACAACAGCTTAAAACAACGGTTTTCCAAGCACAAAACCCAGGGAGCCGTAATGCAGCAAGTAGCCAAAATTCCCCAGGAATTCTGAGGAGTTTCTAATATACTAACAGCCTGTGCACAGCACATAGGAAGCAGCCTTCTACCAGGTCTGGCTCTTTATCCATCGAGCCTAATATTCTCGCTAGTCCAGAAAGCAGCAACACTTTTCCAGAGTGTCGGGAAGAGAAGGGCCTCTCTTTCCCGTCACTGCCTTGCCTGGCCCTTTTTTAGCAGGAGATGCCAGGAACTGAACCGGGCATCACGTCTCTGCAGTAAGAATTTGGCCGTGGCTTCGTCCCAAAGAGTTCTGGGGATTTGAGGGAAGGACCCCCATGGTCTTTTGCTAGAGCTCACTTTTCCACTTGCAAAGTGAGCTCTAGCAAAGGAACATGGGGCCCTTCCCGCAAATCCCCAGAACTCTTTGGGCCGAAGCCACAGCCAAATTCTTACGGCACAGACATGATGCAGACTACTGTTAGTCTAGGGGTCAAATAAAAACCCGATCCCCTGGCCACATGGTAACCCTTGATCAAAACTGATGGTGGCCCCTTTCCCTTCATGCATTGCTTCCCAGGAATTTTCCATTCTCCCCAAACCGGCCCCCATCTTCTCCTGTTCTTCTACCAAAAGTTCTCTAGCATTAACTAAAGATGTAACCTGTAAAGTGTTTTGCCGATTAATCTATAACAGCCTTCCCCAACCTGGGGCCCTCCAGATGTGTTGCACTACAAGTCCCGTAATCCACAGTCTGCTCTGCTGGCTGGGGATTATGGGATTTGCAGTCCAGCATATTTGGAGGGGCCCAGGTTGGGGAAGGCTGATCTATATATTTGCATATAGCTAAAAACGATATGGAAGCATACTTAATGCACACCTGTGTTGCAGCAGCCATGGACTGTATTTGGAGCATCCAATCTGGGATTAATAAACTGAAATACAAATGGACGCACACACAGCCCCTATCATCCTCCCTTCTCAGCACACAAGAATTAAGACCTGCAGGTCTTCAGTGAACAATAGTTTCCTGTTGCATCCAAACCAGGAAACTCTGGTTACCAGCTTTGGAACAAGCCAGGATCCTAAACCAACTCCAACTCATGCTGAGCCCCTCACTAGCAGACCCATTTTACAGGTGCCAAACTGAGGCCAAGAGACGGCAAAGCATCTGAAGATGCCTCATCCATAGCCAGAAAGCAGGATCTCAACCGGAAGTCACCAAGTGGCCGAACATTTACTGATCTAGCCAGAACTTATCCATGAAAATGCAGATGGAGGAATGTGAAACTGGGCTGGGTGGGTGATATGTTTTTGTGTGTGGTTTTATTTCTGCATTCTAAAATATGCATTTAAAAAAGGAGCAGTGGCATCCTTAAGGGAGAGGTACGTTTCTCTCAGGTCCACTTCTTAAAACAGTTGCTAGCTCCTTTTGCAAAGGAAAGTCACTTTGCACGTGCTCAGAGACACTTAGGTCCTTCTGTTCCAAAAGTTGTTCTCCTCAACAGAAAGAAACACTGTACAAAGTGCAAGAGCTTTCAAGACACAGAAGTTGCCAACCGTAACCATATCTGATCCGGCTACTCGCTCACTCATCCGGCCACCCCACCCCCCACCAAAAAAACAACAGCATGAGGTACACCCCAGTGAAAGCCAGCAGTGACTGGAGCATGCCGCAGAACAAAGAACTGACTGTACCACGTCAGTTTGCACGTGGGGAGGGAGGGTCATATTCTTCAATGCTCCCCCATTTTTATTTTTCTCACTACAATTTGTTTAAAAAACCAACACAGCAAGGCTAGTTAGTGAGCCCTTACTGGGAAAAGGAGGTTGTTTTGGTTTTTATAAAGGGAAGCCTCCCCACCCCCACCCCCCTGATCTGCAGTCTGGAATGGTAGAATCCAGCTTACCACCAGATTCTGGGCCAAAATTCCCCCACCTGGGGCCCTCCAGATGGACTGGGACTACAATTCCCAGCATCCCCAGGCTGGGGTGCTGGGAATTGTAGCCCCAACCCATCTGGAGGGCCCTGGGTGGGTGCAGGCTGGAGTAGGCCTTTGAGGGTTGAGTATGTTTAACTGGTGCTGGATTGTCTTTTTCTTTTCTTTCTCTCTCTTGCAACATCCTTGTCGAAAACAGTGAGCTTTCTGCACCTTCCTTGCAGAAATTCAGGGCCCGCGACAGGTCGCCCAGATCCACTATTCCTAATACAGATACACGTATATAACGTTTACGATGCTGCCTGGGCTCTGGAAAGAAGAACCACGCATTTCCTCCCTTTTTGCTGTCTGGATAATGCCGCTCGGCAATCATCTGGCACGCAGGTGGTAAAGATTCCTACCCATCCAACAATGCCATTTAGTTTGTAACCTGTGACTAAAATCGGCGCTGGCTTTAATTTCAGAGTCTGCATCGGGGCACGCTTGTTAATCTCTATGCAAAGCAGATGAAATGAATATGCAGCATTTGAGGGATGTAATTGTACGGCTTCCATTCAGGCACTATAATTTTCCAAACAGGATCTTGCAATCAAGATCCTATTCATTAGGGTATAAACAATTTGGTTTTTCTCAGCTCTCTAGTCTGCCAATCATTTCAATGGAGTGAGCATCTCTGCTATTTTATGTTTTTTTTAAAAAAAAAAAAAACACAGAAGGGAAAGTTTCCTTTGTGTTGAGAGGTAAAAGTTGCAGGCAACTTCTGATAAAAAGAAAGGATCCAGTCGTTTTAAAGCAGACCTGGCACCATACAGATGTCTTGGACTACAACTCCCAGCATCCCCAGTCAGCTGTAGTCCAACACATCTGGAGGGCACTAGGTTGGGGGAGGCTATTTTAAAGCAATGGCTCACCCTTTGTCTGATTTCTGTACAAGGAAGCGTCCCCGTGCAACGGAGCCCTTTCTATAAAAACAGACCCTTCCGCTTTTTGGCAATGGCGGTCTAAGCAGCTTACAAATAAAACAGACTAAGAATGGCTAAGTTGACAATGCTGAGCACGCTTACTCAGATGTAGATCCCAGCCGGTGATGCTTACTCTCAAGTAATCAGGTAGCAGGTTGCTGCTTGCCTGGAGAATCACATGCACAAATACAGAAAGAAAGCCATCGAAAATGATTAAGCCCAGTGATCGAAAAACACAGCTATTGCAATACAGAGAATTAGGGAAGGCCTGACTCTCCCCTTCTCCCCAAAAGGCAGATTGTCAAGATTCCTGGGGGAGTAGATGCCATCATGAGGGGGCAACCGCCAAGGCTGGGGTCATTATCCCCATGGCCACACACCTTCCTGACCATAAAGCTGTGAAGATCAGCTTTGAAGGCAATTAGAAAAACCCAGGTTTCTAGGCCTTATGATCTGAAACATAGGGGCACACTGTAGTCTGAGCAGACCTCCTCAGCCAGTCTCAAGGCATATTTTATTTATTATTTCATTTCATTTCTATACCGCCCAATAGCCGAACCTTATATAGCAACATATACAAGAGAAAGTGTTCTTTAGGTGCACTAGTCATACCTACCCAACGCAAGCCAACATCCAACACACACAGGGATCCCAATGCATGGAGCTTCTCTTGCTTTCATTCCTGGGGCCTGGGCTGCACACACCAGCAGAATGAGGCGATGGAATCCTGCGGTGGTAGTGTGAACAGCAGCAGATCAGTCCGCAGGCGTGTATGTGTGGGATGGGTTGGGGGGGTCACATTTGTCCATGCTCCCCACATTAAAAACCACTATTCCCCGCAAGTAGAAAAGGAGCACATCAGGGAGGCTATTTCCTGCCCAACTTCCTTCCCAGTTGTACTCTGCCACTTCACTCTATTGCACATGGAGTCCAAGCTGGGCCATCGACTCCTCTCTTAGCTGATCGCACAGCACCATAGTGCCCATATCTAGCGTTGCATTTCGGCAGAGCAATTTGAGACCTTCACCTTAACGTAGGGCAGCTGCACAGCTGCCCCTTGCCTTGGCTTAAGACAAGGATGCATAACCTCATTCCGCCTGAGGGCCAAATTCTATTTCAGAGAAGCTCTCGTGGGCCACACTCTACGGATGGGCGTGGCCAAAGGCAAAAGAGGGTGGGGCAAAAAATACCAGCCAATTTTAGCTTCAAGCTGTTACTGCCAGTAAGTCAGCCTTAGCAGAGGCATTTCAACTTGGGGGGGGGGGGAGGCTGCAAAAAAGCTGAGAAGCTACCAAACTGTCAGTGGTCAGGGGAAAGTGGAAGAGGGTGTGGCCATCTACGTGCCCCCGGAAGCCTGGATTGGGACCCCAGCAGGACGGACTTGGCTCCAGTGCCTGAGGTTCTGCCCCCCTGGCTTAAGAGAAACCCTGATGCTGGCCTGTCTTAAGGAGCCGGCCAGGTAGCTGGATGTAACCTTGTTGAATAAATCTGGGCAGACACCAGTTCAACAGACACAGACGTTTAAATCTGAGCCAGGCCTCAGCTCCAGAATATATGAAGGAACACTACAGAGAAGCCTTCCCCAGAGTAGATGCAGAGGGCACATCCCCCCACCCCCGAGAAGCAAACACTATACATCATTACTGTTTATTGTGAGGGCTGCACTATTTGACTTTCTTTCTTTCTTTCTTTCTTTTGAAGTGGATTTCTTCTCAACCTTAAAGTTGGGAAGGTCAGCTTGAAAATGAAAATGCCATTATTGTTGTTGTTGTTATTATTATTATTATTTAAACAAGTGTCTAGTCCTTATAGTTGAAAAGCTGGATTGAAAATATGAGTGCAACTGCCTATCAGATTTCAGACAGCCTGGGGGTGTGGGGGAGGGTGCAAAGAAGCATTTCCAATATTTAGGTAGTGGGGGATGAGGGAATCCTGCATTGCTGTTTGGCTTTCCCCCAGCCCCAGGTCCAACAGCAGTGGAAGTTATGCAAATCAGACACGCACACACACACACCCTTAATCTGCATGCTCTGTACAGGTGATGGAGTTGAAACCTGCACTCTCTTTGCTAAGTGCTGCACCATTTGTTTGGTGTTTGCATTCACAACAGCCCCGAAAGGAAGGATGCTGTCATTCCTATCATCAGGATGGAGAACTGAGGCTGACTCCCCCAAGGCAGCAAAGCGCAAAAGAGGTAGCAGAGGTGAGACTTGAACCCAGGACCAATTAAGAGGGTTGTTCCCTCTTAATTGGGTGGGGAGGAATGTCCACAATAGAAAGTATGTCCTTTACACCGTGCATAATTAAGTGATAAGACCACAAATGTGGCCGTCTAATCAGAACTAGCATCAGGACAGACAAAAGGAAGGATGTCATTAATGCAGGGCAGCCCGAAAACCAAATTCCATTTTGGAGCAGTTCTCGGAGGCCGCAGTTGGGGTGGGCAGAGCCAAAGGCAAAACTGAGGGGGGAATATACCCCAAATACCAGTATATGCTAGCTTAAAGCTCTTCCTGCCAATAAGGTCTTGAACACGTCAGCTTTAACAAAAAGAAAGAAAATGGAGATGCCGGCGAGCCGGACTGGGGCCTGAGGCATGTGAGATTTGGCACACAGGGCTGAGGTTCAACATCCCTTATCTATGGACTTTGCTGCCAGATGAAGTGATGATAGCAACTTACTTAGACAGCTTTAAACAGGGATTTGACAAGCGCATGGAGGAAAAGGCTATCAGTGACTATTAGCCACAGTGGCTGCATGAAACCTCCAGACAGGGGCAATTTATCTCGGAATTACTGGTTCTTGGGAGCTTACAAGGGGAGGTCTCTTGCCTTCGTGTAGTACTGGGCTTCCCTTTGGGGCATTCAGCTGGCCAGGAGGCCGGACCCAGTGGAGCTTGGGTCTGATAGAGCAGCAGGGCTCTTCAGATGAATTTAGACCTCTCTGAGTGCCAGATGCTACGGAAAAACTGGCATTTTGCCCCCGACTTCAACCTCCCGCAACCTGGTGCCTTCCAGAAGTGTTGGACTTCAACCCCCATCAGCCACAGCATGGCCAATGGTCAGGAATGCTAGGAGTTGTAGTCCAAAACATCTGGAGGACACCAGGTGGGGGAAGGCTACCCTGTTTATTATTTTAGTTATTTAAGCTGCAATCTATGCAAGTTTAGACAGAACAAAGGCCTACAACTCCCAGCATGCCCCATCCAGCATGGATGGCTGGGGCATGCTGGGAACTGTGGGCTTTTTTTTTCTGTCTAAACTTGCATAGGATTGCATCCTTCATGTACTGATACGCCACTTGATGTCCTATGATCTCTAAAGTGGTTTACATTTTAAAAAATAATTGCATAAATACAATATAAGCACAAATGTCAGAACAATATAAAATAATGATTGCCTAAAAATCATTACAGGAACACTAGAACAGAGCAGTGTGATTACAAGCCAGGGAAAGCCTGCGGACGAAAAAACGTCCTCGCGACGTTGTCCACCTCGCAGACCACACGCAGGAGAGCGTTCCAGGGGATGGGCGCCGCCACCGAGGAGGCCTGCTGGACGCCTGCTCGCTGGACGACTGCTACGGCCTCCTGGAAAGATCTCAGAGGTCGGTCTGGTGTGCACAAGGCCAGAGGGCCGGCTGGGCGTCCCAGTCTCGAGGGCACGCCTCGCTTCCACAGGCATCTGGCTGGCGACTGCTGGAGGCAGAACGCTGGGCCGGCGGGATACCTGGCCGGACCCCGTGTGCCAGTCTCGCCGTCGGAGGGCTCCCAGCTCCGCCGGCCCCTCACTGGGCCGCGGCAGCTCGCACGAGCCGGCCGCGGAGGACCAGCAGCACGTCCCGCAGCCCGGCTTCCTCCGGCCCACCCGAGCGCCGCCCTCCGAGCCCCGGGAGCGGCGCCGCGGCAGCGGGACCGGCCGAGCCGCCGCGCCACCCGGCCTCCGGGCAGGCGCCGCGCAGAGCCGGCTGGCCGCCGCGCGCGGGAAGGCCCGGGGGGCGCGAGGGCCCCCGCGCGGGCGCAGTCCGGGAACGCGGCGCGGCCTGGCGGGGGGCGCCGCGGGCAGCCCCCCGCCGCGCTGATTGCTTCCTGATTGTCTCGCGGCCCCCCGCGGGGCGTAATAGCGGCGCGCGCGGCTGGCTGGCGCAGCGCGAGCGGGCCGCGCCGCGCCGCGGGGGGAGGCGGCGGCCGTCCGCCGCGCGCCGAATTGAGCCCGGCCGCTCGCGACGGCTCCCGCGCGCCCTGCGCCTCGGGCAGCGTGCGCCGCGCGGAGGGGCGCGCCCGGAGCGGCGAGGCGCAGCGCCGGGGACGGCCGGGGGCCTCCCCTCCGCGGCGTTCGCGGCGCCGCTTGCGGGGCGAGGCGCGGGGGCACGGCGGGCCGGAGGGGCGGCTCCCGCGGCGGGAGGGCCCGCGGCTCGCGCGCGCCCGGCCTCCCCGCGGCCCTGGCGAGCGAGCGAGCGAGCGCGCGCGCCGGCCCTGCCCGCGGCGCTGGGAGCAGGCCACGCGCCCAGGCCCTCCGCGGGCGTTGCAACGGGCCGGGCCGCCTCGGGCCCCGCTGCGGGCTGCGGCAGCTGGCGGGGTCCTGAATCCAGCCCAGCTCCAAATCAGCCTCCGCGCGGGGCCGCCTCAAGAGCGCGCCCGGGCTACGCTGCGTCTCGCTGCGCGCGCGCTGCAGCAGCCGCCTCCAACCCGGCGCCCTCCCGCTGCGTTGAAACGCGGCTCCCGCCGTTCCCAGCCGGCGTGATAGGAGCGGCATTCCAGCACACCCGGGGGGCGCCCGGTTGGAGGAGGCCGGCCCACGGCCCAGCACGGGCAGCGTCAGCCAGCCGCGGGCGGGCGCTTTGCTTTGCCTACCCACGGAAGCCCGGGGGCTTACCGGAGCCCCCATGGAACTCCTCGCTTCTCTTCTGGGCAGGCGATGGGGCCAAGGCGGAGCCCACATATCCAGCAAGGAAGTGGCACGGCGCTGGATTTGGAAGTGCTCCTGTGCTCCCCTGCCTTGGAAGGTCTGGGCTGGATGTACACATGGCTCTTCCACGACCTTCATTCGCTGGTTAGGCCAGGGGTAGGCAACCCTGTTGCCCTCCAGGCGTTTTGGACAACAACTCCTATCAGCCCCAGCATGGCCAATGGTCAGGGAAGATGGAGTTGTCATCCAAAACATCTGGAGGGCACCAGGTTGCCTCTCCCTGGATAGACGCACATCCCTCCACCACTGCTGTAGCTGCCGCAGGGAGAGAGGTCATCCCTCTGAATGGCCCAGGGGCTTTTCCAAGGCCCCATTTTTTGCATTCTGCAGTGTGGCATAGTAGTTAGAGCGCTGGGTTGAGACTTGGGAGATTCAGGTTCTGGTCTCCACTCAACCATGAAGCTCCCTGGGTGACATTGGGCCAGTCAGTGACTCTCAGCCTAGCCTACCTCCAAGGGATGCTGTGAGGATAAACTGGAGAGGAGGACCACATAAGCCACCTTGCAAGGGGGAAAAAAGCAGAACATAACATGTAATAAATAAAACATACCCAGAGGGAGGGGCTGGGGGGCAGAGCCTGGGAAATCCCTTCCCCTCAGCCAAGGCTGAAAAGTCCATTCTCTTTAGGGCAGGCACCAAGGGCAGGCACAGCTGGGCACCTGCCAAGCACCACACCCCAGCCGTGGCCCACTGGCAAAAGCCCCCTGGATGTGCTCCTCCTCCCAGGCCTCTCACCCTAGCCCAGACAAGGGTGGTGGCGAGATGGAGGAGCAGGAGATGCCACGGCCCCCTCCCCAGCTCTCTGTAGGTGGCAGCCATGATAAGGGAAAAGAGGATGTGGCGGCAAGAAGGTAGACTCACTGAGGCAGCAGGCACGTTGAGGGAGCTGGCAAAAGCCTGGCGCCCACACTGGTTCTCTTGCTGCGCTTGAAGCAGGGAGGTGACCTCCCCATGTCCCTGCGAGCCCAAAGCCTCAGTGCAGTACTTGGCTACAAAAGCAAGCTGGAGGGGTGGGAGGACGTAGCGCGCACGCGCGCATGGGTGTCACAGAGAGAGATCCTTTAGCTTCCTTTGGAGAGATCCCAGAAGGTTTGCAAAGACACTGGAAGAATATGTGGATGTCGCTAGAACTTTGGCCCTCTGCCACCGGGCCACCACCATCGCTGGCTGCTGCCCGGGCCCATCCATCACCAGCCAATGACACCCTCTTCACAACTTTTTCCGAGTCCGGATATTCCGATTCCTGCTGATTACACACCAGCAAGCTGCCCCCCCCCCGGGGGGGGGATTTTTGTATCTCCCATTTCCAGGAAGGGAGGGGACCACAAGGAAAAGGCATTGATAACCGCCCCCGAGAACCCAATCAGCTTGGCTCACAAGCACATCAGCCATTGTTCCTGCTGGAGCTGTCCGCGGAGCAGGAGAAAGTATTTCCTTAGCTATAAATCTCCCGGGCTCTTTGCCTTGGCACAGGGTCCTCCTTGACTTGTTTTCAAAGGAATTGTCTTTTGTCGGGAGGACTCTCTTTGTGAAATAACACACACAAACTTTTTCATGTAGAAGTCTGCAAACTGTCAGCCCCTCTCCCCCAACCCCCTTATTCCTTCACTGAGCTGCTGTGTTGTCACCGCAGGGCGGGTTGAGCAAACACTGTTCAGTGGGAAACTTGTCAGCAAAGGAATGTTGACCAACAGTGCTGCTTCTCTGAGGGAAGTGAAAGGTTCATTTGGAAGGAGGGCCTCAGCCAGGACGGATGGGCAGGGAGGCTGGAAACAGAGGCAGAGGTGACCCCCTGCTAGAGCCAGAGAGTAGGAAGGGAGCCAATGGAGCAGCAATCTGAAGGGTAGGGAAGAGACAGGCAGCACCACATAAAGGTTATGGGAGAGGGAGATCCCGGTATAAGGGGCAAGTGAGCATGATACAGGTGGAGGACTGAAGGTCACAGAGAGGGACGATTCTTTCTGATCCAAAGTATGGTGACGAAGCCTACATTTCCCCCAAGAGAAGACAAAGAGGGCAGATCCTCACATCACCCCCAACGTCCCTGGTTGGAGCAAGTTCCAATGCCCCGCAGGAAGCAGGGCCCAGCCAAGGCATTTTGCTGCCAGAGGTGAACAAGGTGGCATCCCAGAAGAATCTTACTTCGACAGGATATCCTCCACTGCACCTGAAGGCAGATGGCAAAGCAGCCCTGTCCTACAACAGCTTGCTGCCCTTCCTGGCATCTGCAGCCTCACCCGGCCTAATGGCAGGGCCGGCCCTGTCAGGAGGTCATGGGTTTTGTGTGGGCGGGTGTGTCAGGACCTGCTTATCTGGTGTGCAGCTGCCCCATGTGGTGAACCACAGAACTGCAAGTGGCAGCCTGGCCCTGCGCTGAGCCCAGCACGCAGGCAGGCCATCGGATGCTCCGGGGCAGGAAGAAGTATAAAAGAGCCTCACCCAAACGTAGAAGCACAGAATCATAGGGTTGGAAGGGGCCTCCAAGACCTTCGAGTCCAACCCCCTGCTCAATGCAGGAAGCCTGATTCCCAGTCCATCACCCATCCAGGTTCGAACCAGGGCTGACCCTGCTTAGCAGCTGAGATCAGCAATCAGGGCTTGCTGAGCTCTGAGCCCTAGGGAGGCACGGGCCTGCACACGTGGGGGATAACACTCTGTCGCAGGGCAGTATGCCTCTCAATACCAGTTGCTGGGGAACATGGGCGGGAGGAAGCTGCTCTGCTCCTGTCCCATTGGGGCAGCTGGTTGGCCACTGTGGGAACAGAATGCTGGACTAGATGGACCCTGGGCCTGATCCAGCAGGGCGCTCCTTACGCTCTTATATTGTGAGGGATGTCTGTGCCCGCCCCGTGCCCAGGCACACGGGCTCCGCAACAGGCCTTTCTGTGTTGAGCAGGACAGTCTGCCAAGGGTTAGACACGTCTGCGTGATCAGGGCTTCTGACCTCATGGACGCAGGTGAGCTTGGCTGCTGCCGCCCTCCTGTCCTTCTTGAGGGATTCCCGTGGGCAGCTGGTTGGCCACTGTGGGAACAGAATGCTGGACTGGACAGACCCTTGGCAGATCCAGCAGGGCTCCTCTTGGGTGCTTATGAATGTGTCCGCAAGGCTCTGGTGTGCTCTTTGGTCCTGGCTCTTGCTTTGTCCTCTGACACACTCTGCTCTTGGCTCACCTCGGACTGCTGCCAGCAGCCCAGCCAGGACAGGAGGAACCCACAATTGCCTTTCAGGGTGGAGAAAGCCCCACCCAACCCAACAATCCTGCACACACAACACTGCCTGCATCAGGGCTCCCCAGCCTTTTGGGGGTCAGTGGGTGCCCTGGGAGTCTTGAGTGTTGTGGATGCACTCACAAAATGGCTGCCATGAGCATGGTGCCCCTTCACAAAACAGCTGCCATGGGGGACGTGGCTGGTCACAAAAAGCTTGTTTCCCAGAAGGCAAACTGGTGAAGCTAAAAGAAACGTAAATTGCCCAAGAACCTAAGTACAAGACAGAGGTGGGATCTGAGCTCCAAAATGCAAGCACAGGCAGGGAACCTGATGGGTGCCAAGAGAGGTGTCTGTGGGCCCACTGGTGCCCATGGGCACCACGTTGGAGACCCCAGGTCTACATTGCCCTGTCCCTATAGCTGTGAAGCCTCCAACCCTGGTGGGCTGTTCTGGCTGCATGGAATGTTCAGTCGCTCAGGGATCAAAGCAGCTTTGTGGTCCAGTGACAGTGAGGGATGGAGAAGTTGTCCATTTGGCTGGGATTACAACCCCACGCTGGGGCAAGGCAGAGGTCCCAGCCTGCAGAGATGCTAAGGAGACAGGGAGCCTGGGGCAGTGGGGCTGGCAGATGGGTGCAGAGTCAGGAATGAGCTGAGAAAGAGGAATCTGAAGAGAGAGGCTTGAGGGAAAGGGAACAAAAAAGGCAAGGAACAGAGGTAAGAGGAAGGAGCACAAGTCTGAGGAGCCAAATTTTAAGGGGGAAGGGAGAGCTGGTCAAAAGTAAAGGTGCCTTCTCGGTGGTGGTGCCCCAACTTTAGAATGAGCTCCGGAGGGAGGTACGCCCAGCACCAACACTGCACTCTTTCTGGTGCTGTGCCTAGGCATTGAGACTTCTTTTAAAGGTGATTGAAATAGTTTCTAGTCCTCTTGCATGGATCTTTGATGTTAGGTAAAGCTTCCCCAAGCTGGTGCCCTCCAGACGTGTCGGATGGCAATTCCCACAATCCTCCAGCCAGCAGAGCTGGCTGGGGGATTGTGGGAGTTGCCATCCGACACGTCTGGAGGGCACTAGGTTGGAGAAAGCTGATGTATCGAGTCAGGACCCCTTGGCCTGTCAAACTCCATCTTGTTTGCTCCGAATACCTCTCCGGGGTCTCTAGCAACCTTGCCCCCCAAAGAACCCTTTAACTAGAAATGCCAAGCATTGCACCTGGGGCCTTCTGCCTGCCAAGCAGGTGCCCCACCCCTGAGCTGCAGGCCAGGCCAGGAGCACCAAGAATTGGAGCAAAAAGATGCCCAGAGAGGCCCAGGGACTGGAGGAGCACAGCGCTATCAGCCAGAAGGCAGGAAGGAGGGAGGCTTGGAGGGCCAAGCGGGCACTGGGTTGCTCGGTCAAGACCCCCAGAGGGAAAATCAGCTACGAAGCAGTGCAGAGGGGGGCCTGCATTTCACATATTGATCGGTTGTGGGCTTCCAGTCCTAACAGCCGCTTGGCACAGAGCGTGGGGCCACGGCCAACGAAATGACAAGCCAGGCAAGACAGAGTGGGGCCCTCCGAGGGCCAAAATGGGCGGACTTCCCCTGAGGCCAACTATGTCATATACACCAGAGATAAACTGATCTCTGCGCATGAGAAATTGATCCAATTTCCCCCAAGAAATTACAAGCGATCTGATTTTCATCACCATCATCATTAGCAGCCTTCGAGAAGGCCAGCCGTCTCTCTCTCTCCCTCTCCCCATCACCCTTTTTACCCTTTTTTCACGTTTCGTTTATAAATGACTCGGCTCCCCGTTGCTTTGGAAACCGTCGCAAAAGAGGGGGCCCGCTCACCGGCCCACCCCGCACCTCCTTGCAAAGTAACCAGCAACAGATGCGGCTTTGACCTTTGCAACTTCCTGGAAACATACATTTGTCAAAATAAAAATAAAAGAGATTAATGTGAGGAAAAGACTTTTTAAACTACAAGGAAATCGCACTCCCGGGTCCAGACATGCAGGCTGGCAATTTCCAAAATTGCGGCAGCGTTCTTGGCCCGGCACAAAGAGGCTGTATAATTCATAATTCATATAATTGACTTCAACTCCCAGAATCCCCTGCCAGCATGGCCAATGGTCAGGAGTTCTGGGAGCTGAAGTCCAAAACATCTGGAGATCTGCTTTCTTCCCAAGCCTGATCTAGACGCATTGTCTGCATCTTGTCATAGTCTAGCTGCTCATCCTTCTTCTTTGGCTTCTGGGATTGTTATTTGGCATCGCCCAAAGATTCTGTGTGCCCTGACTTTGGAACGCCCTCCCACAGGAGATATATCTGGTGCCAACTTTGTTGCTGTTTCAGTGCCAAATCAAAATATTCCTTTTTGACCAGGCCTGTGTGCATTTAAGATGTTAAACTTCAGTTTTTCACATTATTTTATCTTTAATTCAAGGAGTGGTTGTGTTTTTTGTTGGGTTGCTGGTTTGGTTTGCGTTTGTTGAAAGTATAATGGTATGGTTTTTATATTAGACTTGGGGGTTTTTTAATGTTGCATGTGCCACCCTGGGATGTCTCATGGATGGAGGACATCTTTTAATTAAAAAATAAAGAAGGGGCAACTCTTATCAGGTTGACACCCACTAGACGGAACACTCCAATCTCGAAGGATTCCTGGTATCCCATGCCCGGGAGGCACAGTGGAGGCAGCTTTCACTTCTCCATCCTCATTTTTAAATGTTTTAAATTCTAGCCTCCTGTCCAGAGGAGGCACTCCAGCAGCAGCAGAGCTGGAGACACCACAGCATTTCTCATATCTGGGCTTCTCCTCTCCCCCCGGAACTCCCCCTTTTTGACTGCCATGAGGTGCTCCAGGGATGCTTTTGAGACCTCAGAAAGCAGGTGCTGCAGTTCTTTCCGTGCAGCTGTGAAGGGAGGCATGAGATCATGTAGTCCCCCTCCCAAAGTCATAACAGTGTCTATGGCTTCAGGAGGGGGAATCCGAAAAATCTGATGCTCACTGGGGTGCTCTCCAAGGGCCGTAGGATTGCGCCCGAAATACAGTTTTCCAGGCTGAAACATCACAGCAAAAAGCTGTTGATCCCCACTCAGATTGGAAGCATGTTTTGCACCCACAGAAACTAGAAAAAAATAAGAATTTATAATTATTAATTTATTGATAATGTATTTTTAGAGCTGGAGATTTGCAGGATGCTCGAATGCTGCGCCCAGTGGCAAAGTCTGCACGCAATTGAGCAAAGGACACCTTGCCAGACATAAACTTTACTGCTACAGTGGCAATTTTATCATTTATTTTAAAGAGATATTCTAGGGCAGCCTTTCCCAACCTGCTGCACTCCAGGTGTTTGGGACCTTAACTCCCATCAACCTCAGCCAGCATGGCCAATATCAGGAATGCTGGGAGTTGTAGTCCAAAACATCTGGAGGGCACCCAGACGGGGAAGGCTGGTGTAGTCTAGAGTTGATGGTGTAGGCTGGATGAGCCAACAATGGGATGTGGCTGCAAAAAAGGCAAATGCTCTTTTGGGCTGCATTAAGAGAAGCATCGCTTCCAAATCCCGGGAAGTACTAGTTCCCCTCTACTCAGCACTGGTTGGGCCTAATCTGGAGTACTGTGTCCAGTTCTGGGCACCACACTTTAAGGAGGATGCAGACAAACTGGAGAGGGTTCAGAGGAGGGCAGCGAAGATGATCAGGGGACTGGAAACAAAGCCCTATCAAGAGAGACTGAAAGAAGTGGGCATGTTTAGCCTTGGGAAGAGAAGGCTGAGGGGAGATAGGATAGCGCTCTTCAAGGACTTCAAAGGTTGTCCCAGAGATGAAGGCCAGGATCTCTTCTCCATCATCCCAGAGTGCAGGACACAGAATAATGGGCTCAAGTGACAGGAAGCCAGATTCTGGCTGAACATCAGGAAAAACCTCCTGACTGTTAGAGCAATATGACAATGGAACCAATTACCTAGGGCGGTGGTGGGCTCTCCTACACTGGAGGCATTCAAGACGAGGCTGGACAGCCATCTGTCAGGGATGCTCTGACTTGGATTCCTGCATTGAGCAGGGGGTTGGACTCGATGGCCTTGTAGGCCCCTTCCAACCCTACTGTTCTATGATTCTATGATTCTAGGCCCCAGAAATCTAGGCCCTCCAGGTGCTGGCCAATTTCCTGGCTTGGCATGCTGCCTGCATTCCCTCGGTTTTCTCCCCTCTGTGACTGGGACAGAGATACCTCCAGAGTGAGGAATCTGATGACGCTCTGCAGGCTGGAGGGGTTTTCCCTGCCAGGTGGATTGGACCCATGGGCCAGAGGTTCTCCATCCCTGTTCTAGGGACAATTTGAGGCAAAGCTCCTGTTCTCAGGTGCAGGCATCCAAACTGGAGAAGTAGCAGTGTGCTTCCAGAAATGCACAGGGAATACAACTTGGAACCACAATACCTGACGGAGCGCCTCTCCTGACACGAACCTACCCATACACTACACTCAACATCTAAGGCCCTCCTCCAGCTGCCTACTCCGAGGGAAGCTTGGAAGACGGCAACAAGGAGAGGGCCTTCTTGGTGGTGGCCCCCCAATTGTGGAATGATCTCCCCCACAAGGCCTGCCTGGTGCCAATATTGTTATCTTTTCGGCGCCAGGTTAAGAGCTTTCTCTTCTCTCAGGGATTTGGCAGCATATAAGTTTTAATCAATCCTGGAATGTCTCATGCTTAGGGTTGCTTGCTTTGAGATTGCTTACTTGAAGTTGTTTTAGATATATGTTCTTATGTGTCTATTGTCTGTGTGTTTGTTATGTAAACGGCTTTTAATCTCTGTATACTGTATTTTTAACATTTTTAATCTATGTAAACTGCCCAGAGAGCTTTGGCTATTGGGCAGTATAGAATTGTGAAGAAGAAAAAGAAGACCTTCACCACTGCTGGGGGGAGGCACTGCTAGTCTCTGACTGAGGACCAGCAAGAGGGGCTGCGCTACCGGTGCCCGGGGGCTCCGCTGGTCTTCCGCCTTGCTTTGCAAGCTGCTTTGCATTGCAAGAACATTGCAAGCTGCCCTCCGCCAGGTCACACTCTTGGGTTCATAATGCAGAATCTGCTCTGGCTGACAGCATCAGGCCCAGAACGAGGGGCTAGAAATGGGCAGTGGCAACTCTCATCTGCCCCAGCCAGCACGGTCAATGGTCAAGAATGCTGGGAGTTGTAGTCTGCAACAGCTGGAGGGCACCGGAGGTTGGGAGAAAGCTGATCTTGCCTATGCCCCCCGCCCCCAGAAACCTGGAATCAGCCCCGAGTCCTCCCAAGCATCATGCATCATGCATCTGGGGTTACACAGGAGGCATTCTCCCTTCAGCAGGCAGCGGGCCTCGTCTCTTTTTTATGAAAATCAAGACCAGCCTTAAACCGGGGCTGTTAGCAGCCTGCTGAGGATCCTTTCATTATTCAAATGACATTTCCCAGGGTCTAGCTTTCCACGCACTAATGAATATTGAATGCCCTGGACTGAAATCTTGGCACCCACCACAGCTTGGCGGCCATTATTTATTTCTTTATTTCTTGCTAACTTTATTGTGTGTGGGGGGGGGTTCTGTGCAAATTCCCACCAAATACCGCCCATGCGTCTCTCTTTGCTTGGAGAATTCGCACGCCTGCCGCTCTTGGAGACTGTTTACTTTCTGCTAGACCTTGCCAGAGCCCGCCCCCACCAGCCCGAGACCCCTCCCCAGCCTGCAAGGCTGACTTCATCACAGCAGAATGCGTTTTGAAAACATATGTCAAAGTCAGCCTTGCTAGGGCTTTTCTCAGAGCACCGGGGCTTCCCAGACTGCGGCCGCCCCAGCTAAGGGGATGACAGAATGAGCAGCGGTGAGCGACAAGCCTTCCCCAATTTGGTGCAAGTTCCACCATTCCCAGCCACCCCAGACCAGGGGTGCTGAACTCCTTTCAGCCCGAGGGCCAAATTCCATTACAGAGAAGCTCTGGGTGGCCGCATTCCAGCGGTGGGTGAGGCCAAAGGTGAAAGGGGTGGGGCCAAAAATGCTAGAAATGCCAGTCTATTGTATCTTAAAGCCCTTCCTGCTTTAACTGAGCCTTAGGAGAAGCATTTCAACCTCTTAGAATTTGGGGCGGGGAGGGGGGAAGCTGTGCAAAAGGTGGGAATCCACCAAACAGTCGGAGGCAAGAAGGCAGGGCTAGGGAAAGGGGGCGTGGCCATTTGGGGAAGCTCAGAGGGCCAGATTGGGGCCCCAGGCAGGTCAGACTTGGGCCACAGCACTGAGGCTCAACACCCAGGCTCTAGGCTGCCTCTGAACACGGAGGTGCCGTTCCTGACTACCAGGCCTGATAAGAACATAAGCACAGCCCTGCTGGATCAAACCAAAGCCCCACCTCACCTGGCATCTCACTACCAACAGCAGCCAACCAGATGCTTCTGCGGAGCCCAAAAGCCAAGAGAGGAGGAGGAGGATTTCCAACCTTTGTGTACCGCTCCACATCTAAACAGATTCCGGAGCGGTGAACCACAAGAGATAAAATGAACAAAGGGTACAAAGAATGAACCATGATATTAAGATTATTCTTTAAAAAACAGAGTGCCCATAAAACCAAGGCTAGTCAACCAAGGAAGGCTTCCTGGAAAAGAGCTGTTTTCAGGAGCTGCCAAAAACAACAGTGTTGGTGCCTGCCTGACCTCCAGAGGCAGGGAGTTCCATAGGAAGGGAGCCACCACGCTGAAGGTTCTTCTCCAGGTGGGCTCCAGTCTGGCCAGAGGCCCATGTGGAACCACCTCTGATGACCTTAGGGACGCATGTATTAGCTCTCTCCTGGTATTCAGAGGTAATGAGAGAATGAAGCAGCAGCATTTCATTAGCCTGGTTGATGGCCTACTTAATTTTTTCCTCTTCCCTCCTCTGCCCTTTTTCCTTGTGTGTCATGTCTTTTTAGATTGTAAGTCTGTTTCAGTTGAGGAGTGGAATAAAAATACTTTAAATAAATATGTTAACTCACTAACTCATTGTAAGGCTGTCTCTGAACACAGGGCTAGTGGCTAAAACCCCTGGGCAAGAACTGCAGGAATTAAAACCAACAACTGGCTAGCTTAAGTGCTCCTCTTTGGAAGCTGGAAAGCCCCATGCATTCAGAATTTGAGCCGGGGGTGGATGGAGCTGTTGCACCAGCCCCAAGATGCTGCACCATGCAACGAGAGGCAAGCGACCCCAGGATCCCATACAAAGTTTGCAGATCACGGGGTCTGCAAACTGCTCTGCCACCCCATAAAAAATTGCCCTACTGCAGATGGCTGCCTTGGTTGCTTGTACAGTTAGATCAGCTCTGCCCAAGGCCAAGCACTGGAACATAGTGCCTCTGAGCAGCTGCAGAGTACCTTTTGCCACAGACAACCACAACTTCTATGGAATTAGGGCTTGCATGTCACCAGGCATAGCTTCCAGGCACGGCTAAGCCCTGGAAGTTCTCATTCAAGAAATTAACTATAGCTTTTGCCTGCAGTGAGCTGTTGGCATGGATTCTTGGGTAACGGGCAAGGAAAACTGAACATATTTTGATAGGAAAAGTTTGATTTGGGGGTGGGGGGGAGCCAACGATTTTTAGATAAGTAAAAAGGCAGACAAATTTATTTAAAATAATAATGATAAAGGCCCCTGTAGATTACAGCTCTCGGTTTTAGCGAACGAAAACAGCAAATTATGTCAAAAGAACTGGCAAAGAGTTGTCTTGGATGGCCCTGTGATTAAGTGGAAGAATATGTAAATGTACGTGGCAGTTGCCATAGTTACTACATGAATTACTGCTAGTGTTCTGCAGTTTGTTTGTGCGTTTAAAAAAAAAAACGCAGCCCTACAGAAGGGTCAAGATTTGCATTCTCAATGATGCTTCTGTGCTCCTCGAAATGAAGCAAGCCAAGGAGGGCTGCAGCCAGTGAGAATCCCAGAAACCGGGCTGAAGTCCTCTTCTAAACAGAACAGAACAGAACCACTCTTCTCCACAGCCACAGATCTGTGCCACCCCCCCAAAAGCCATGCACACGACAGCCAAGAATCTGATCTCCTGAACAGCAATTAGCCTGACCAGGCCAAAGCTCCCCACACGCCACGGTTCAAGCGCCAGAGCAGGATGAATGGGCAAGGCTCAGGTTCAAATCCCCCGCTCACCTTGGGCCGGACGCACACTGTCTCTTAGCCTAACCTACCTCGCAGGGTCATCGGGAGGAGGAAGAAAAGGGCCACACTCGGTGCCCCCTGAGCTCTCTGAAGGAAGGGTGCGATTTAAAAGCTGCGAACCAATAAGTCGGTCAGCAATCGGCAAACGGGCCTCTGTCGCGATTCGGAGTTGGGTGCAATTTCACAAACCCAGCTGAACGAGAACTCGGGAGAAAGGTCTCCATCTTCCGAGCATTTTTACCGTGCTTGAATTTAGCGCCTGCGGTTAAAGCGCCCCTCAGGAACATGGGATGTGTAGCACAATGTCCCTCTTCTGTCCCGTATGTCACAATGCATCTTGCCAGTGCCAGCCCTGGGTGTTCGAGGGCTCATGTTCGGACACCCCCAGCGGCCCCCCTCCCTCAGCCATTGGCACCTCCTCTCTCCCACTGGCTTGCTTGGCAGACGGAGAGCCAGGGAGCGAGGAGGCCGTGGCACCCTTGTCTGGGCCAGGACGAGAGGCCGGGGAACAAGTGGGTTGCAACTGGGAAGAGGGGGAGCACGGTCAGTGGGCCCCTGCTGGGGGTGGGCCCTCGACGGGTGCCTGACCATGCTTACGCCTGATGCCAGCCCGGCGTCTCCCCAGTTGGCCATTGTCACGTGCGTCTGGCTGACAAACTGACTTGACAGCCGTGGAGTCACTGAAGGGTTAAAGTGCACAACGATGGTGGTCGCTACCTGAATTTGGCTGCTTAGTCATGCCAGCCACGCCGCACAAAGCAGAGAAAGTAACTACAAATACATCTCGGTTCTAATTACGAGCATATTACACATTCAGCAACTCACGAGTCAGCGGTTCATTATGCATGCCGGAATTTAAGATCAGGTGAGAGTCATAGCGCGGGCTCTCTGCTTGCGGGCTTCTGCAGCATTGCTCATCTTTATTATCAAATCTGTTTCAGCCAGAATAGTGACATGAATAACTGGAGCTCCCCAGAGAAGTTCCACCCTTCCTTGACAGCCGTTGCTCGGTGAATGAACCACCCATTCGACAGAGACATTCACGGTGGTTAAATAGGAAGCCAGTGACTCTTTGGACTCTTGAGTGGGCCAGCAAACACGAGTTTGCCTAGGAAGAGCAAAACTAGGGTACGGAGCAGAAAAGGATGCAAGCTAATTTTGCAAGCTAGAACAGGAGGCTTGCTTGTTTGTTGGCGACATTCATTCGCCACTTCTTTGCCACATATGTGACCCTCTAAACAGCTTACAGCCTGTGAAAAAAATAAAATGATAAAAATAACAATGACTTCAGAATGAAGAACCCAGAGTGATCGACGTTTGCCAGGTTTGGGGGCCTGCGCTGATTTCTGCCACGGGACAGCCTCTCTGTCTACACTTGCTGCTGCATCTTTAACACACCTCCGCACATGAGCCCCCCACGTCCCAATGTTGCTAGACTGCAACTCCCATCAGCCCAAGCCACCACAGCCAATGGTGAGGCACAATGGGAGTTGCAGTCCAACATCTGGAAGGTCACACGTTCCCCACCCATCATAAGCTAAATCCATTAAGCTGACAGATTTTGTTCCAAAATATTGCAGGTCGCCTGCGCTGCTCCGGAGGAAAGTGGCTCAGACACCAGGACATGGTCAGTCCCTGTGAACAGCAGCATCAAGCAGGACTTGAACTTGGAGCCCTGCAGTTCATGTACAGCTGCCCTGTGCCCCCAGGGCTGCCGGGGAAGGAAGGAAAACACAGGCCGTTCCTGCCAGGAGATTTGTGTCAAAGCCGATAACCTTCATGACCCGTCAGATGACACCAGAGGAACCCTCCAGCACCCACTGGCTGGTCCGAGCACCCTCATGCCTTCCGATGCACCCCAGTCTGGGCAGTTTGGTGTCAAGAGAGGCTGTTTGCTTCTCTTTCTGGACTGCCAAATCATCCTTCAGAAAGAACAGCTAGCACAGTGGTTACAGCAGCCTTCCCTAACTTGATGCTCTCCAGATGGCCATGCTGGCTGGGAATGATGGGAATTGTGATCCAAGACACCTGGAGGGCATCAGGTTGGGGAAGGCGAGGTTGGAGTGTTGGACTAGGTAGACGGGGTTCGGATCCCCACTCAGCTGTGAATGGTCACTGGCCGACCTTGATACAATCCCTGGCCTCCTTCAGCCTAACCGACCTCTTAGGTTTGCTGCGTCGATCAAAGAGCGGAGGAGCCCCCCCCCCGCCCCCAGTTTACAGGAACAAAACCAGTTTCTTACACAGTTGACCCCAAGGTGTGTCCCAAAACCTAGAAGGGAGTTGGGTGGGGGGAAGCGGGCTTGTGCAAAACCATCTTAGAACTGAAGTGGAAGCAAAGACCTTCTTCTCCAGAGGGGGATGAAAGAGGTGATAACGGCCACATTTCTTGCAGCTTCCCTTTCCCCCTACCCTCATTTACTAGAAAGTAAAAGAGCCTGATCTGCTAAGATTCGAGAAAAAAACTCCTCTGGTCTCAAAATCAACAATGCAAAAGATGATGATGACGACTATTATTTAATGACAAGATCCAGGACTTACCAAAACTGGCCACCATAGCATGGCTTGCAAGAAAGACTTTCCAAGTCAGACTGCATCCTCCTTTCTTGCTCTTCCCTAACCTTGCTTCAGCCTCCCCTGGCTTTTGCACCAGCCATTCATTACTCAGAGCACGGCACTGCGCTGCACCCACCTTCACCCTATACGTGCTCAGAGACAGAATTCATCTGGTCCACTTTGGTGTCGTTCAAGCCCAAGGTAGGGGAGTCTCACTTGTAAAAAATGTCAAAGATGAGCAGGAGAAATATTCCAAGCTGTTTCTTGCCATTCCCCCATCCCCACCCTTCCCTGGGAAGTGTTTTAGCCCCACCACAACCCTGCGAGGTAGACTTAGACCCCATTCAGCCTGACTTCAATGAGCTTGCACTCTGAGAGGGGATTTGAACTTGCGTCCAAGCCTGTTAACTACATCAGGGGTGGGCAGAAGGTAGATGTCCAGATGTTTTGGACTTCAACTCCCAGAAGCCCCTGCCAGCATTGCCAATGGTCAGGAATGTTGGGAATTGAAGCCCCAAAACATCTGGATATCTACTTTCTGCCCACTCCTGGCCTACACCACCTGTATTACTGGCGCCTGTCTGTACTGTGCGCCGTGCGGGGTGCATACCCAAGGGTGTCATTCCAGTTTTCACTGGAGGGGAGTCAAGAGGCCAAAGCTGATTCTTGGCATATTCAAGTTTAAATTGCAAAATTAAAGCCCAAAGGTGCCAGTTGGGCGGGAGGGGGAGGGGGAGGAAAGGGAACATTTGTTCCCCAAATGCTTTAAGAACATTTCTTGGGATTCTTATTTTCAACCCTCAGAATAACCTGAAGTATGAAAGCTCCTGAGGAATGTGATTATGTGAAGTCTGAAATGACAGTGGGAGGGGCAGCCAAATAGACCCCCCGCCCTTCCCAGAGCATAATTACCCCAAACATACCTTGGGGTGATTATGCTCACACACATACCCATGACATCTGGGGTGGGCAGAGGATAGACTGGGATCTATTGGTGGATCTCTAGGTGACTTGCAGTATGATTTTAGCACTACAGAGATTTTCATAGAATCATAGAATAGTAGGTTTATCATAGAATAGAATCATAGAATAGTAGGGCTGGAAGGGGCCTACAAGGCCATCGAGTCCAACCCCCTGCTCAATGCAGGAATCCAAGTCAGAGCATCCGTGACAGATGGCTGTCCAGCCTCGTCTTGAACGCCACCAGTGTGGGAGAGCCCACCACCTCCCCAGGTAATTGGTTCCATTGTCGTATTGCTCTGACAGTCAGGACGTTTCTCCTGATGTTCAGCCGGAATCTGGCTTCCTGTAACTTGAGCCCATTATTCCATGTCCTGCACTCTGGGATGATAGAGAAGAGATCCTGGCCTTCCTCTCTGGGACAACCTTTCAAGGACTTGAAGAGCGCTATCCTATCTCCCCTCAGTCTTCTCTTCTCAAGGCTAAACGCCCAGTTCTTTCAGTCTCTCTTCATAGGGCTTTGTTTCCAGTCCCCTGATCATCTTTGTTGCCCTCCTCTGAACCCTCTCCAGTTTGTCTGCATCCTTCTTAAAGTGTCTAACCATAAAGATGAGGTCTAACCAGTGCTGAGTAGAGGGGAACTAGTACTTCCTGGGATTTTGAAGCTACGCTTCTCTTAATGCAGCCCAAAAGAGCATTTGCCTTTTTTGCAGCCACATCACACTGTTGGCTCATATTCAGCTTGTGATCGACAACAATTGCAAGATCCTTCTCGCTTGTCGTGTTGTTGAGCCACGTATCCCCCATCTTGTAACTGTGCATCTGGGTTCTTTTTCCTAGGTGCAGAACTTGGCATGTATCGCTATTAAATGTCATTCTGTTTTCTGCCCAGCGCTCGTCTATCAAGATCACTTTGAATTTTCTTTCTGTCTTCCAAAGTATGGAAGGGGGTTGGAAGGGTTGGAAGGGGACTATATCGAGTCCAACCCTCTGCTCAATGCAGGAATCACAGAGTGCTACAAAGGGCAAATTTAGCTTATCTTAAGCTGAAATGGACCCTTTTCGTGCTCCATAGCAGTTTACTGCTCAATTTAAAAAAATTGCAGGCACCACTGGTACGGTCCAGGGGGGCAAAAACGGCCAAGTTGCCCCCCCCCCCATGGTGTAGGCATCAGGTTGGCCACTGTGGGGAAAAGGATGCTGGACATGATGGATCTCTGGCTGTCCGAGCTTCGGGTGTCCCCGCGCTCAGCCAGGAAGGCCCAGAGGGCCCTGCTGGGTGTAGCCTGGCCTGGCATTTGGCCACCAGGAAGCTGCCGCCGGGCCCCCCTGGCCTCAGCTGTGTGCCAAGGCAGCGCATCCGAGCTGGGGTGTGGCTTTGGGGGCTCGTGGCTGGCCCACCCTCTTGGCTAAACACAGGAAGGCAAAGGTCAGCAGAGGCCAGAGCAGACCATGCCTCGGGAAGGAGATTTTGGCAAGGGAAAGAAATACCGCATGCTACAGAGAACAAGAGCGCGACACAGGAGGGAGGGAGGGAGGGAGGGAGGCGCACTAGGCACGGGCAAAAGCCTTCCTCTCCCACATCAGTTCTGTTTCACAGAGTTTGGGCAGGCGGGGCGGGGGGGAGACTCAGCTTTGCTCTTAATAATAGCCGGGTGGGAGGGAAGAAGAGAAATGCGCAATGCTGTTGAGAGACAGCAAGGGTCAATGAGTAGAGCTCAGCAATTAAACACCCCCCCCTTGTATTCCCCTTCTAGCTATTCACAATAAACGTCAAATATCAAAGTTCAGCATAGAAAATCTTCCCCCAAAAAACCCCTCCCTCCCTCCCTCCCTCCCTCCCTCTCGCTCGCTCGTAAGGTCCTAGAATCATAGAATAGTGGGGTTGGAAGGGGCCTACAAGGCCATCGAGTCCAGCCCCCTGCTCAATGCAGGAATCCAGGTCAGAGCATCCCTGGCAGACGGCTGTCCAGCCTCGTCTCGAAGGCCTCCAGCGTGGGAATAGAAAGTGTGTGGTGGCCACTCAACTCCAGGCTTTCTGGGATGAAGGGGATTATTTGGATCCTTCCCCATCGGGACTGAGACCCAATTTTGTGACTGGAACAACCTTGCTGGATGACCTTCACCACAAGCTTGAGAGGGGCAGCATGTCACTGCTAGTTCCGCTAGTCCTCCCAGGGCTATTCAGTACCATCAGCCATGGTATCCTTCTGGAACCTCTGGTGAATATGGGACTCAGGGGGACCATCTTGCTGAGGTTCTGGTCCTATTTGGCCGAACATTCCCAGAAAGTGCTGCTGGGGACTACTGCTCAGCCCCTGGGCCATTGGCCTTATGGGGATCTTCAGGGTCCTTATATACCCTTATAAGATCCTTATACTGGCCTTATGGGGATCTTCACTGGCCTTATGGGGATCTTCATTTTCTCCCCCTTGTTTTTTAAGGTCTACAAGAAGCTGCTGGAAGAGCTCAGGCAATGTTCGGGGAGCAGGTCTCATCACTATTACGGCAACACCCAGCTCTCTCTCTCTTCCACCAGCCCTACTGAAATACTACTTCATTTTTTCCTCTTCCCTCCCCAGCCCTTTTTCCTTGCATATCATGTCTTCTTAGATTGTAAGCCTGCAGTCCGGGACTGTCTTGTTTTAGTGATTTACCAATAAGCTTTTGGCTGAGGAGCAGGATAAAAATACACTTTAAGTAAGTAATATCGCGCAGGAAGTTCCATATCCCAAGCCAACCATTGGCCCACCTAATCCAGTATTGCCTACTCTGACTGGCAGCAGCTCTCAGACATCTTTGTCAGTCTGGCGAGTGGAGAGCCTTCTAAATGGAGATACCAGTAACTGGACCTACAAAAGGCATATACTCGACCACGAAGCTGCCTTACACCATTTGTCCATCAAGCACAGTATTGTCTCCTCCATCTGGCAGCAATGGCTCTCCAGGGTCTCTTTCCCATCATCTTCCACCAGATCAATTTAGACTAGAAATTCCAAGAATTAAACTTGGGTCCTTCCGCAAGCAAAGCAAATGCTCTACCACAGAGCCAGGTTTTTTCTAGTGAGTCAAAGGGTGTATATAAGGGAGGGGGAAACCTCTTTCAGCCTGAGGGCCAAATCCTATTTTAGCTTAAAGCTCTCACTACCAGTAGCTCAGCCTTAGGAGAGGCATTTCAGCCGTTTAGAATGGGGGGAAAACTGCACAAAAGCCAGGAAACCACACAGGCGATGGGCGGCTGGGAGAGGGGGGAAGGGGGCAGGGCCATCTGGAGAGCCCCAGAGGGCCCAATGGGGACCCGAGGAGGGCCGGACCTGGTCCTTGGCCTGATATATGTTTTTCCAAGGAGACGCACTCTCTAACAAGAGGAGTGGACTTACGGCAGGAGAGGTGTTGGACTCTGCAGAGAAAAAATGTGGGGTGCTGGGAGCTTTTTGTGCCCTAACGTAATGCCAGCTGCTGTTGCTCGGCATCACTTCCCGCTTTATACCTCAGGGGTGTGGAACGTGTGGCCCTCATGTCGTTGAACTGCAACTCCCATCAGCCCAGATCATGGGAAGGATGATGGGAGTTGCAGCCATTCCCCATCCCCATGATAGCACCTGCAAATATACGTTTCACTCACACGCACACAGACAGACATCATAAACCTCTAGCAGCCCGTACTCCAAAGGACACCAACCCCGCAGAGGCAGCCTTCAACTTTCCACATGGGGTGGGGGAGAGAAAGAGAGAGAGAGAAGTGGGAAGCACGCTTTGTGTAATTGTTAATTCAGATCAGTTCTCAGGGACAGCGGGAGATGTGGGTGGCTGGATAATTGTGCAGTAGGCCAGCTATTCTAGGAGCAAAATAAAGACTGGAAACAATCTCACTTTCCTGCCGTTGTTATGCTCCATCCCCCCAAACTGCAAAAGAACCTCCAGCCGCCCCAACCCCGCAACCCCCACCCCCAAATCGCCACTCTTGTTATAAAACATGCTTCCTAAGAGTACCAAAGTGGTCTACGAATTCTAAACAAGTAAAGAGCATCTCCAAGACCAGGAAGACATCAAAAGGATGCGGCGGCGCTCTCAGGTACCAGCTTCGGCACACATGGCAGCAATTTCACTGCCTTGTGTATTTTGGCTTCGCTTAAAAACGAAACCAAAAATCAACAGAGGAGGACGCAGCAGCCGGATCTCTCGAGTAAATCGCTGGGAGCTTGTGGGCCGCCTCTTTTGGCACACTCTGGAAGTGCAAAGCGGGATGCATGCGGGGACAACTATTCTAGGAAAGATGGCGCTCTGCAACTGGCCCAATGCTCAGTGTTGCGTAGGAGGCCAGGTGAGGAAGGCTCCTGACCACCTCAGACCAGCCTTCCCCGTCGGGTGCCCTCCAGAAGCATTGGGACTACAACTCCTAGACTCCTGGCTAGGGAGTCTGGGAGTTGCAGTCCAACAAGCTGGGGATGATTGTGTGAAATCCATTCCGACTGTTTCGTGGATTGTCAGGCACCTTTCGTTCCATTGTCTGCCCATCGATTTTGTTTCCAAATGTACACAAATTTGCATTGGCACAAATTGGCATGTGTACAAATTCCCCCCAAACGCGCATTTTCACACTTTAGCCTATGGGAGAAATATGTATTTTGGGCCATTTATTTTTTTTTTAATGTGCATTTTTCTACGATGAAATTTGCACAAAATTTGAGAAAGTAAGAAAACTGGTCTGCAAGTCTGGGGAATCTGCCTGACAGGGGAAACGCCGGTCCACTGCAGAATCCGCAGGCTGGATTCATGAACATCCAAACTCATTTTGGATGAGTTGGATGAACACTGCAGATTTCTCAGACATCCCTATCTGGAGCACAGCCAGCTGAGGAAGGCTGCGCTAGATTAACACTGGAGCAGCAGAGTAATAAAAAACAAGCCCTAATCCTTCTGTGATGTTGAGCTCAGAAAGTCTGATAAGCCCTGGGACCAGTGAAAAGGAACTTTGCACAACCCAAGGGTAACCAAAGGCAAGGGCGCAGAGATCCCTGAAGATCGCCTGCGTTGCATCCCAAAGGTCCCAGGATCAACCCCAGCATTGCGTTGCTAGAGTCTTTTCCTAATCATGGCATTTTATTTTGAAATACAGTTCACAAAATAAAGGCAACAAAAAGAACGTACATAATAAATCAAGACCACTAAAGAAACAAAGGAATTCACTCATTATAATTCTTAGTCTATGACCTAATATATAATATATATATAATATAATATATAATAATATAATATATATATTATAATATTTATAATATATAATATAATATATATAATATATATATTCTTAGTCTATGACCTAATATATAAGCATATTTCCTTATGGAACATCTACAGTAAAATGGCCTAAGTAGGAGATGACTATCTAAGGGAAGAGTAAAAAAAACAATTTACATAGCATATAAAAGGAGCATGTGGAAGTGTATATTATTTTGTGTGTATCTGTCTGTTAGTCAGAAAAAATATAGGCAACTGTTCTTGGTAGGAATTTGATCAAAAGTTTGAAGAGCTTCAACGTAGGAAATAAAAGGAAACCAGGGTGCATAATAGCTTTCTTAGTTAGGATTCCTTGCTTGCTGCACTTGCAGAGTAAGTTTATACACTACACGGTCAGAGTCGCCCAAATTTTATCAACCCCCTGCTCTTTAGTTGGTTGCTTTGGAGGCTTCTAGTTACAAGCTAGATGTGCCTTTGCAGCTGTGCACGCTTGCTTAAGGTCTCTATTGCAGGAATCTAGGATCATTAGGCTCCAAACAAGGAAGAAGCACGAGATACCAGGGGTCTCACGTGAGGAAAGTCCTCACGGTAATCAGCAACCATGTTCCAAAACTATGTCAGGGAAGACAAGAGTGGCCCAGGGGGATCAATGGTCCAATGGGGAAGGCAGCTTGACACGTCTGTGCCATTGGCCTCAAAGCCGCCACAAGAGGGAGCCCTCCCAGCATGCCGCAGGGCTCGGCTGCTCCTGTTGACAGGGCATGATGGCACAAAACGTAACCCCCGTTACTTGCCTCCAATTAACGCAGGAGCCTCTCCCTTCCTGTGAGCTACTTTCGCTTCAAGAAAACGGACACCTGCCTCTCAGCGAACCTGCAAATTTGCAGATGACACAAAATTGGGCGGGATAGCTAATACTTTGGAAGACAGAAACAAAATTCAGGGTGATCTTGATAGACTGGAGCACTGGGCAGAAAACAGAATGACATTTAATAGGGATAAATGCCAAGTTCTGCATCTAGAAAAGAGAAACCAAAGGCACAGTTACAAGATGGGGGATATGTGGCTCAACAACACTACAAGCGAGAAGGATCTTGGAATTATTGTCGATCACAAGCTGAATATGAACCAACAATGGGATGTGGCTGCAAAAAAGGCAAATGCTATTTTGGGCTGCATTAAGAGAAGCCTCGCTTCCAAATCCCGGGAAGTACTCGTTCCCCTATACTCAGCGCTGGTTAAGCCTCATCTGGAGTACTGTGTCCAGTTCTGGGCGCCACACTTTAAGAAGGATGCAGACAAGCTGGAGAGGGTTCGGAGGAGGGCAACAAAGATGATCAGGGGACTGGAAACAAAGCCCTATGAAGAGAGACTGAAGGAACTGGGCGTGTTTAGTGTGGAGAAGACTGAGGAGAGACAGGATAGCATTCTTCAAGGACTTGAAAGGTTGTCACGGAGAGAAAGGCCAGGATCTCTTCTCCATCATCCCAGAGTGCAGGACACGGAATCATGGGCTCAAGTGACAGGAAGCCAGATTCCGGCTGAACATCAGGAGAAACTTCCTGACTGTTAGAGCAACACGACAATGGCACCAATGACCTAAGGAGGTGGTGGGCTCTCCCACACTGGAGGCATTCAAGACGAGGCTGGACATCCACCTGTCAGGGATGCTCTGACTTGGATTCCTGCATTGAGCAGGGGGTTGGACTCGATGGCCTTGTAGACCCCTTCCAACCCTACTGTTCAATTATTCTATGGTTCTATGCTCAGTTAAGGTCGCCCTCTGATGCCTGTTCTTTGGGTACCAAAACCATCACCACTGGGAGGGTAGCAACCAGCAGAAGGGGCCTTTTTAGATGCATCACCATCATCTGGGGAAGCTCACCTGACACCAAGTTTGAGGGACACAGGGCAAAAGCCTTTTTAATTTCCCAGGACTTTTACATGTTTTCATCTGAGGTCACTTGTTGAGTTTTGACTTTCTTCCGCTGTTTCACTGCTTGTCGGTTGCTTTAAGGTGATAAAAAGGGGTGTTGTAGCTCTTTCTGCCAGAGGGCAGAATTCAATTTTGGAGAAGCTCTCGGGAGGGACTGCATTCCAGTGGTGGATGGGGATGAAGGGAAAGGGAGCTTGTCCCCCAAATACCAGCCTATTGTAGCTTACACCTCTTCCAGCCAGTGGCTAAGCCTTAGGAGAGGCATTTCAACCTTTTAGAAGGGGGGGAACCACCCAACGAGAGGGGGAAAGGGGCATGCCCATATGGGGAACCCCAGAGGGCTGCATTGGGATTCCAGGCCCATGGACCTAGGCAGTGGAGGCTGGTGGCTCCAAAGACAGTGGGGTAGTGAATCCACTCCAGGTTTCAGTGAGAACCAGTCAGAACTCTAAAGCATACCTCCTTTAGAGTTTTGACTGGTTCTCACTGAAACCTGGAGTGGATTCACCGCCCCACTGACATCAGAGCCATCAGACTGCACTGGCCCTGAAGTTCTGCATCCGTTATAATGCAATAAAGCATTCTCCTTGTATCGTGAGCTGCCTTGAAAACTGATAATTACAAGGCAGGACAGAAAGTTACGCAGATACACTTGCCTCCATCTGCTCAGGGACAAAGAAACTGTTGTCACCAACATCATTCTGAACAATGAATATGGGGTGGGGCCTTGGAAGGAGAAGGGTCCTTACCTGTCCTCTACTTTGCAATTATAGTAGCTCCCCCTTTGCGATTTGGGCTGGCTTCTTTGCTGTGGATGTACTGGTGTTGCCATTAGCACATCTCATTCGAGGCTGTGGGCTGGTGGGTCCCAATATTACTTAATTTTTAAACAACGTGAAGGCATCAAGCCTTGCAGTGAAGTCCCCAAATTTTACAACCCAATTTTAATTAATTTGCTTAGCCCACCTATTCACACACATTAGTTTGGGACCAAGGTATGAAAGGCCCATGCACGCCCTCAACTAACACAGAAAAACTCATTTGTTCAATCCTTAGGTCTAGACTAAAGGTTCCTTTTTTGTTCTATTTGTGGTTTCCATTTTGTGCCAATGACTTGACTAGTCATTGTTCTTGCTGCACTGTCCTTGCATATTTTTAATCAGTTTAGATTTATTTATTCATTACACTTCTATACCACCCAATAGCTAAAGTTCTCTGGGTGGTCTATTTATTTATTTCATAAATAACTGGACGTTATCCAATTGATTTTATGATTATGTTGTATGACACTTTGAGGGCCCTTTGGGGCAGAGAGAAAGAGAGAGACTTCGGGTGCAATCGCATGCATGTTTAGACAGAAAGTAGTACTACAACTTTGTCTAAACATGCAAAGGATTGCAGCCTTATAAATATAAATAAATTCCCTCCATTGGTTGGTTTTCAGCAGAGGCTGAATAACCAGTAACCAGGAATGCTGCAGAAGTGGATTTCTCTACATCGGCACAGGTCAGACTAGGTGACCACCGAGGGTCCTCCCACGCTATAATTGTATGATTTGCAGCACATGGATGACCTAAGTGAGAAAGATGGATGTTCTTCCAGTGTACGAGCACCCTTCTGGTGAGTGGCCTGAGGACATTCTGACTCTACGCACACACATAGGCAAGAGAATGGGAAAACGAGGGGATCTCCTTGACACAGGGCTGTGAAGGAAGGCACAAGGCCGGAAAAAAATCTTTTTTTAAAAAAAGAGAAAGAAGAGAAGCCATTCTTTGGGGCGGATTGCTGAATAGGTGGAGGTGTGCACAATCAGAATGTAAAAGCATTGTTAAATTTAAGAGTGGATGAGAGACGGGAAGAAATGAATAAATAGCTTTTTAAAAGGTGTTTTTCAAAACACAGTTACAATACCTATCACAATTACCCAGAACCCCTCACCAAAAGAAAAGCCCATGAGGGCAATTAAGAGACAAAAAAGGCCTGCTCTTTAGCCAAGCTGTTTCACTGCACCTCTTAGCTCAGGTGCCATTTCCTGTAACACCCTGTAACTGTGCATCCAGGTACGTGAGAGTCCTCGGCGTGGGACACCCACTCAGCGTAATAAGGTAGTACGGCTCCAGCTTGAAGCTCTCTGACACAACCTGTTAGCTTCAGGCATGCCGTGATGAGCTCTGGCAAAGGTTATGGCCTACACCCAAGTGCAAGCCACGTTTTTCCACATTGCAGGTATAAAAAAAAGAGAGACCCCCAATGACGAATTCAGCCGGGTCTGCTCTCTATCTGCCAAGGAAACGTCCTGGTAAATTCCTCCAAGATGGCTTTATGTTCTTAACTCTGTCTTGACGTTTGATTGCTCTAAGGTTTCCAAGAAACCATTAGGGTTCGCGGGGGGGGGGGGGGGGCCTGATGATTGACAAAAACATTAAGAGTAATGCTGAACAGACGCGGCACCAAATCAACCGCCGACCCCTAGAGGCGGCTTCTAAGAAAATGAGGACAACCGCTTCATCTCGCCTCTCTAGCTTCAAACCAAGTCCAGCTACGAACACTATTGGAAACGGAATAGATCAGCCTTCCCCAACCTGGTGCCCACAGGATGTTTTATACTTCAGCTCCAATCAGCCCCAGCCAGCATGGCCAATTGTCAGGAATGCTGGGAGTTGAAGTCCAAAGCATCAGGAGGGCACCAGGTTGTCTACCCCTGCCATAAAGCTCCAAGGGAAAACACACAACTTGGCTTAACTTTTTGTCTGTAAGCTAAATATCAAAGCATCTGATCATCAATTCAAGTTGCAAGATTCGATGCTTCTTGACGCTCAGCCCCCACACAGCGTCAGCACTTCGTTCTCCTGCTCCACATTGCATTTATAGCAGCTTGGTAAATAGCCACTCACCACAGCAGAGCAGGTGTTGCAGAACTGTTTTCAGTCCCTCTATTTCTGAAACTCAGGAGCAAGTGTGGATCCTTTTGTAGCTAAAACAGCACCCGCCCACACCCACAAGAGGGAGGTATCAGCAGGTATCAATAGGCCCAAAGGAACTTGAAAGTTTGCAGTAGTATACTTTTTTTTAGAAAGAGAAATATCCAGGCAGGTGGATGGAGGAAGAGAGCCCAGAACAGTCCAATGAAAATTGGGCATCCTCAGTGGCCACAAAAATACTGTCTGATTGTTGGAGGAGGGAGGAAAACTGACCAGGGAAGGGAGGAAGAATGGAATGGGGTATCCTGAAGGAGGACACAGTTGCAAGTCTGAACAGGAGCACACCACATTGCAACATTTCACTGCAGGATCCGCTTATGCAGTCTGGAATGTTTACAGCCCCCCTTTCTGTTAAAATACTAAAGGGTGCTTACAACAATAACTAAAAGAATGCACACTATAAAAGCACCGGATAAAAGATAAAAAGGAGTCCACAGCAGCAAAGAACTCAGAAGCCATGTATTATTTTTGTGGGGTAGTAGTTTGCATGGACTTCTCTGTAAGGCTACTTAAGGCGGGGGGGGGGGGTCAGCAAGGCAAAAAAGTAGAGGGGAGGCACTTGGAGCCAGCCAATGCTTGCAAAGTGCAGAGATCCAGTACCTTTTTGCACCCTCAATTCAAGCATTTGATACCATCCTCTTGCTGTTTTGAGTCCTATGCTGCATCTCACACTCCTTCCTCAGAAAGGCCTCTAAGCAAGCAGCACAAGGCGTGGTAGAATGGTAGAATGGAGTGTGCAATTTCAGATTGCCGGTTGGGGAGTCCCACTTCGGACTGCTCTCCTAGGCGGGGGGAAAATCTTTCTACAAGTAGAAAACTGGCACAGTATCCTCGAACAGAACCTCTCCCCAGTGAAGTAGCTTTCCATTTTCAGGGAGTGTGCATATGGGGGAGCCATTCAAAAAGGGCTTTCCTCACAGGCAGCCAGAAGAGGTACAGTCCATTTTACCACCTGACATTGCAGCACACATGGATCAGGGCCCAAATCACGGACTGCCAAGAGAAAGGCAATTTGACTTGCCCTCAGGGCATCAGACAAAACAAAAGAGAGCCAGCTGTGATGCAATGTTTAGTGTCAGACCAGGACAGGGGAAGCCCAAATTCAAAGCTCCACTCAGCTACAAATGTGACCCCAGGCTAGTCTGCCTAACCTACTTCACAGGGTTGTTTGAGGATAAACTGGAAGGGAGGGGAAGGGGAAAACACTGAATACCACTTGGAGCTCCTTGGAAGGGCGAGGTAAAAAGAAAAAGAAAAACAAATAAAATCTTACCAGACACATTTTTTTTAAAAGTGGATTATCTAAAGGAAGTTACATGAATAATTTTTCTAGAAAACAGAGAGGGATGAACTCCCCTCCTCCCCATCCCCAAATTACAATTAGGGCAACACTGGCTGAAGTGCCCACCTTAGTTTAATCAAACACAGATGCTCACATCAGCTCCAGCTTGCGTGCCTTTGGCCAACGTCACATTGCCAACAAATGGAAGAATGTCTGCTAGGTCCTCGTCTCAGATTGCCCACCTCTAGGAAAAGCGGCGAGTAACGATGCTCTGGAAGATGAAGAGGTCACACGCAAAGTGCACAGCGTCCCTCTTCAATGGCCCCCGCTCCCTAACAGGGCTCTATACAACTTCATCGGTTCAGCTGTATGCAATTTAGCCACCAGGTACAACCACCCCACTTTAATATAAAAACTTTGCAGAAGGGAAGGCAATCTTCCACAGAAACCCAATACTGTCTACCCAGAGAAGCATTCTTGGGCTGATGACTCAACCCTGCTGAGACATTATAAGGAGGCACTCAAAGCAGCAATAAGAGTACCAAAACTTATGGGGCGGGGGGGGGGGGGGGGGAGAGAAATGATCAACTGGAGAAAATACCTAGAAATAGAAAAGTGACATTCTCAGTGAGATCAAACCCCCCATTCACCCCCCCAAAAACCGGAATCACAAATACTAACCAAGCTACACAAGCGTTTGCTTTGGGGATTTAACTGCTCTGAAGTGTAACATATTTCTCAAAGAGAGGGCTGTTATTGCAAATATATGGCCGCAGAAGCATCAAGACAAGCACACAAACACTTGATACACTTTAAGGCCATCTGACGGTTTTAAACTTGCATGCTGTATATTTTATCTGATTTCTAAACAGGTCTGTAATTACCTATGTTTTATTTATGTTATCTTGATGTGCTGATCTGCGTATACTTTGCTCTGCTTTGACCTATGATCAAGACAATAACTACTCAATGGTATTTCTGTAATGGATATGCACAGTCTAAAAAAAAAGATTAGGACTACTGACATAGTGTAAATGCTTCCTGTCCACACTGTTTATGTCGGCCTTGGATTTATATACCAAGAATCTCTAGTTTCATGGCAACGTTAAAAATATTAATACTCAAGATGGACAAAAGTTGCAAAGCTCCCTTTGTCAGGGAGTGGGGGAAAAGGCAGATGACTTGGATGGGTACAAGCTAATGCCAAGTCAAGAGATCTCGCTGCCCCTTTTCAGACACTGAATCTTAGAAGCACTGGATCATGTACAAACCATGGCATCAGCAGAAGACATTCTCCCCCAATCCTTCTGTGCCTGGTGATTAGCTGTAACCAACCAAACATATGCAGATCATTTAAAAAAAAAACAAACAAACAATGTTGCAGAAACCGATGGGAAGTTCCATGAAAAGGGGGACCTTGCATTTCTGTGGTGGAAGCAGATACAAAAAGGAATGCAGGAATTTTGAATAGCCACAGAAGAAGTTCTGGCACTGGCTGGATGCCGAAAGCCCAAGAGATGCTGCAAAAAGAGATGCTGCAAAAAGGTTAGACACCACTATATATCACAAGGATGGAATGAAAACAGAGCAAGTGAGGAAAGCTTGCATCAGGGCTCAAGATTCTAGACATCCTTAGGACTGCTCTACTGGAGCCTTGAGAAAGTCAAGGGTCGGGGGTGTGGGGGGAAAGAAAAGATGGCAGAAATCCTAGCTCGTCCCAATGACCCACCACTGAGGTATTAGAAAAGATCATACAACATCTTCCTCAAGTCTAGCCAACTGTGGTGTAACCAAGGGAAGTTCGTTTCCCTCTCAACTGTCCCAGTGGGAGGACTCCAGCATTTTAGATGTATCACATTTTTCTGCTTTTACAGTTCAGAAACAGAACACCCACAACAACAAGAAAACACACTAGGCAAGCCATACCATTTAAATAGATATTTAATTACCAAAGATAGATGGCACCCAATATACACCAGCAAAGAGTAATTTTCATTCAACAAGACATTTGTTACTGTTTTAAAGGAGCGAAGGTGTCCTCCGCCGTCCTCACCCACGTTCCTTTTACCAATCCCAGAAAAACACCCGGCTACCGTATTTAGCAGGCTTCAGCTCGCCTTCAATGGGTGGGTTTGGTGGTGGTCTTGGCCTGGACTGATAGGGATTCTCAGGGATTGGCCGGTCCGTCTTCACTTTGGTGACCTGGAAGAGGGAAGAATCACATCGGAACGCCCTGCTAGCCGCAAGAGGCAAAAAAAATAGCGAAAAACAGGATGCTCTGCAAAAGCCAAGCCGCCCAACCGGTGCAAGAAGGCACACATGCACAGAATGTATGAAGTTACTTCACATCAAGTCTGAACATTGGTCCAACTGCCCCAGAATTCTCTGCTCTGATTGGCAACTTGTTCTTCAGAGCCTCATTTCAGGCAAAGAGGCCTCTTCCAGCTCTGCTACCCAAGAGCATTTTAACTGAAGATGTTGGGACCATGGGCATGCAGGGCATGCACTCTACCACTGAGCTATGGCCCCCTTTAATCAGGGTTGTTGAATCTCTTTCGGCCTGAGGGCCTGATTCAGTTTTGGAGCAGCTCTCAGAGGCAAGGACCGGCAAAATGCCAGCATTGTTCTACCTACCACCACTCAGTCTCAGATTTGGGGGAGTGGGGGGAGAGAAGTAGAGTTTGCAGCAGCAGCAGCCGCCATGAATGTATTTATATCTGCACTATGCCCAAGCAATACAAACAACCCCTTCTCGCTTGTTCATCGAGGCAGGAAGACGCACTTGCACACTCATGGATCAAGCGCCAAGAAATAAGCGCACAGATAAGGGGGGGAAGGGGGGGAAGGGGGGAAGAGAAGGGGTGACTCCCACACACACCCCACTCTGGCCCTGCCAAACACTGGCTTCGGCTCCACCCACCACCCCCGACAGATTGATCATGTGGGAATGCAGCCCTCGGCAGAAAACAGCTGTCCACTGTTAAAAGCTAACCCTGAGTTAAGTTTGCAAATCCCTCAAGGGCCAACATCAAGCTTGGGTCTCCCCTTGTGATACGACAAAAAGTGGGGAGTAGCATCTTTAGATTCACATGGGGGGGGAAGAAAGGAGAGCAGGGTGACATGTTTTATGATCCAAAGTGCGGCGGGGTGTGGGGGTGGAATGCACAAAGTGTTTGGCTTACTGGTAGCCTGCATATGCGAGAAAGAGACACCCAGTGTGCTCAAACGTTACCTTGGACAGCTGCCCCAGATCTGGTCTCACCCAGCCCAATTTCTCCAGCACACATTCATCAAAGACCTGCTGCTGCTTTCGGCAGTTGCAAAGCTCCAGCAAGCTGTTGTAGTCGATGCAGGTCCAGTATTGGGTAAATGGCTCAGCACAATGCAGCTTGATCTGCCTATAAACAGCAAGGGGGGGGGGGGGCTGTGTCTGCTTTACTTATTCAAGGATATATAAACTGCCCTTCAGGGCAAATGCCCTCACAAGGCAGTGTGCAGAATCACTGTGCAATGACGACAAAATAAATAATAACCCACTAGTGTGATTGGCTTTCAAAGGGAATGATGGACTACGATGTCCTTCCTCAATCTGGCAGCCCCCAGATGCGTTGGACAATTTCCAACATCCCCCAGCCTATTATAATATAGCTGGCTGGGAGATGTTGGGAGGTGAACACATCCGGAGGCCACCAGATTAAGGACATTGTAGCACATCATTCCCTTTGATCAAACCTTTGAGATATAGATATATATATGTGTGCATGTGTGTGTATATACACATATATGTTATAAATATGTTGTATCTAAATGGTACAGAAATGTTAATAAAGGCTAATAATAATAATAATTCCATATCACACTGTGACATATATGCATTTCAATGATAGACATGTATTGTCTCACATACTTGCTCGAGATAATCACCTGACAAACACCAATTACAACTTTGAAACTGCCAGTATTGCCAAATGCTTTATTTCCAATTGGCTTCCATTCACTGTTACTAATGCACTTCTGAAATGGAAAATTGTCCGTGAAAAATTAAGCACAGAAAATTTTCTACCCCACATCACTGAATGTGTCTGACTAAAAGTTGCTGGAGCAGGGGGAAGGGGGGGCAATAAAATAAGGGAAATCTGCCTTCTTCACATCCTACTTCTGGGCTTCCCATCTGGGTTGGCCACAGTAGGGAAAACAGGATGCTGGTCTAAATGGAGCTTTGGTCCGATCCAGTAGACCTCTTCTCATGGCATACCTGAAGAAGTCCAGGGCACACTTGTTCACTTCCTTGCCTTCCTTTAAACACTTCCGTGGGTCCTTCTCCTCCCAACGGCAAAGCATAAACTCCTTGTTCGGCTTGTCACACTGCGAACCATAATGGTGGGCTGCTGCTTTCAGGACTGCAGAGCTAACCTGAACCTGCAGAACAAGCCAGAAAGTGAGCCACAGAATAGTGTGTACACTCCCCTACACTCAAAACAACCCTGGGGAGCCAGAATGAAATAAAGGGCACCCTGCAAGTTACCAAGTGCCATACAGATGGATAACTATCAATGAAGTTATATTCTGTCACCAACCTAAATCAATCTTACACAAAGATTGTTAGGGAGATAAATATAGAATTAGTGGAAATGTATGTATACAAACAATAACAAAGAACACACACTATGTTTAAAAAGTGCAACTGTTTCAGGCAGGATGGCACTATCCACAGTAGTGACTGCTAGTACAGAAAGAGGGTACCAATCCAGATTAACTAATCTGGAGTAAGAGAATGAAATTTTGAGTTTCCACCTTTGGATATCTTGCGGAAAGGAGGAAGAACTAAGTGGATCTTAAGTCAATGGAATGCAAATATGGTAGGCAGGGAGATGTATTTTTTAAGTCAAGGATTTAAAGAGTGAATTTTCACATACATTAGACACCCCCACACACACCTTAAACCTTGAGAAGTCAGCTAATGCTCTGAATAAACCCTTCTCCCCACCCATGTAAACTCTCTGCACATGCAAACGTTTAACGCAAGTTGGTGCATCTCATTCACGCTGAACACAGCAAGAACCAAAGCGGTCTGGATTGGTGGGAGAAGGGATGGCTGTCAATCCAGATTAACTAAAGGTGCCAGACTATGCCTGTTTAGACAGAAAAAAGTCCTACAACTCCCAGCATTCCTCAGTCAACCATGCTGGCTGGGGGACAATGGGAGTTACAGGGGGGGTTTCTGTCTAAACAATTATAGGGTGTTGCCCTAATTCAGATTGTTAATAAGAATAATGTAATTACAAGTAGCTGAGGAAAGAAGGGAAGCGAAAAGCAAGGGAGAAAGGGGAAGATATATCCAACTGAATGCAGACTTCCAGAGAATAGCAACGAGAGACAAGAAGGCCTTCTTAAATGAACAATGCAAAGAAATCGAGGAAAACAACAGAATGGGAAAGACTAGAGATCTCTTCAAGAAAATCGGAGAGCTCAAGGGAATGTTTTGTGCAAAGACGGGCATGATAAAGGACAAAGAAGGCAGGGACCTAACAGAAGCAGATGAGATTAAGAAGAGGTGGCAAGAATATACAGAAGAACTATACAGGAAAGATCTGAATGTCCCTGATAGCCATGATAGTGCGGTCACTGAACTTTAGCCAGACATCCTCGAGAGTGAAGTCAAGTGGGCCTTAGGAAGCATTAGTAACAACAAAGCTAGCGGAGATGACAGTATTCCAGCTGAGCTATTTAAAATCCTAAAAGATGATGCTGTTAAGGTGCTGCATTCAATATGCCAACAAATTTGGAACACTCAACAACGGCCGCAAGACTGGAAAAGGTCAGTTTACATTCCAGTTCCAAAGAAGGGCAACGCCAAAGAGTGTTCAAACTACCGCACAATTGCGCTCATTTCACATGCCAGCAAGGTGATGCTCAAAATCCTACAAGCTAGGCTTCAGCAGTATGCGAACCGAGAACTACCGGAAGTACAAGCTGGGTTTCGAAGAGGCAGAGGAACTAGAGATCAAATCGCCAACATTCGCTGCATCATGGAGAAAGCAAGAGAATTCCAGAAAAACGTCTATTTCTGCTTTGTTGACTACACTAAAGCCTTTGATTGTGTGGATCACAACAAACTGTGGCAAATTCTTAAAGTGATGGGAGTACCAGACCACCTTACCTGTCTCCTGAGAAACCTGTACGAGGGTCAAGAAGCAACAGTAAGAACCAGACATGGAACAACCAAGTGGTTCCAAATTGGGAAAGGAGTACGACAAGGCTGCATATTGTCACCCTGCTTATTTAACTTATATGCAGAGTACATCATGAGAAATGCCGGGCTGGATGAATCAGAGGTCGGAATTAAGATTGCTGGGAGAATTATCAACAACCTCCGATATGCAGACGATACCACCCTAATGGCAGAAAGCAAAGAGAATCTAAAGAGCCTCTTGTTGAGGGTGAAAGAGGAGAGTGCAAAAGCTGGTTTGAAACTCAACATTAAAAAAACGAAGATCATGGCATCTGGCCCCATCACTTCCTGGCATATAGAAGGGGAAGAAATGGAAGCAGTGACAGATTTTACTTTCTTGGGCTCCAAGATCACCGCAGACGGTGACTGTAGCCGTGAAATTAAAAGACGCTTGCTCCTGGGACGAAAGCTATGGCAAACCTAGACAGCATAGTAAGAAGCAGAGACATCACCTTGCCGACAAAGGTCCGTCTAATCAAAGCTATGGTTTTCCCAGTAGTAATGTATGGCTGAGAGCTGGACTATAAGGAAGGCTGAGCGCCGAAGAATTGATGCTTTCGAACTGTGGTGCTGGAGAAGACTCTTACGAGTCCCCTGGACTGCAAGGAGGTCAAATCAGTCAATCCTAAAGGAAATCAACCCTGAGTGCTCACTGGAAGGACAGATACTGAAGCTGAAGCTCAAATATTTTGGCCACCTAATGCGAAGAGAAAACTCTCTGGAAAAGACCCTGATGCTGGGAAAGACTGAAGGCAAAAGGAGAAGGGGACGGCAGAGGATAAGATGGCTAGATAGCATCACCGATGCAATGAATATGAACTTGAACACACTCTGAGAGAGCGCGCAGGACAGGAAGGCCTGGTGTGCTATAGTCCATGGGGTCACGAAGAGTCGGACACGACTGAACGACTGAACAACAACAATAATAATAATAAACATTTCTACTCTGCCTCCCCATCGTGGATATTCAAGGTTATTTATTTAGACTTTTTTATCCTGTTTCTTAGCCAAAAAAGTTTCCAGAGCACCTTACTAACAATCCCAACCACAGGTTTACAATCTCAAAAGATACAACACACAAGGAAAAGGAATAGGGAGAAAAGAGGAAGGAAAATTAAGTCTTTCAGCAGGGCTGGTGGAAAGGCCCTGTGCCCCTCTTTCATTTCCCTCAATACTGCCTGCTGTAGCTGACAGTTGAGGGAGGAGGAGCCTTCAAGGGGCTGATGTTTATCTTGCCAAACTATTGGACAATTCAAAAAACTGCCCAAAAAACAATAAATTTCACCAATAAGCACGAGCCCCTTGGCACTTGTCTGTAGGGAAAAGAATGGCCCTAACCCTCCTGTGGAGGCATTGTTCGAGTTTGATGCTGTTCTCATTTTATCTTATTTTATGTCTTATTATGGAGTGTATATATTGTAGATCAGCCGTCTCCGATCTGGTGCCCTCCAGATGCATTGGAATACAACTCCCAGCATCCCCCAGCCAGCCTGGCACCCTCCAGATGTGTTGCTCTGCTGGCAGGGAGATGTAGTCCAATACAGCTAGAGGGCACCAGGATTGGAAAGGCTGTTGCAGATGGTTTTACTTCAACTTTTTGAGCCCAAAAAACAGAACAAAAGCATTTCAAACAAATAAAGGGCTTGAATGTGGGGGGGGGGGGGCACGTTTTGGTAATGAGGAGAAATCCAATCACAGTGACTGATTTTTGGCCCAAGGTGGGGAGATAGGTCTTTAATGGGGGGGGCGAAGAGAGAGAGAGAGAAAGCTGAGCACAAGATTGGGGAAGGGGGACCTAGATCCTGACTGGGGTGGGGAAGAGAAACAGCCGACAGGACCCCTGACCTTAAACTGACGTGGGGTGGGGAGAGAGAACCCTATGTGAGGGAGAGGGAAAACTGAAGGGGGGGGGTCTGAGCCTCCTCCCCATATCTGGGGGGAGGAGAAGTTATTGGGGGAGGGGCTCTTCAGGGGAGGGGATGCCATTGGGGGAGGGGCTCTTCAGGGGGCTCTTCCGGGGAGGGGCTGTCTTTGGCGGAGTGGCTCTTCCGGGGAGGGGCTGTCGTTGGGGGAGGGGCTCTTCAGAGGAGGGGCTGTCGTTGGGGGAGGGGCTCTTCAGAGGGCTCTTCAGGGGAGGGGCTGTCGTTGGGGGAGGGGCTCTTCAGAGGGCTCTTCAGGGGAGGGGCTGTCGTTGGGGGAGGGGCTCTTCAGGGGAGCCCTGTAGGGGGAGGGGGTCATTGGGGAGGGGGAATCAGGGGGGTGGGAGCCCCCCAATTCCGCTCCCTCACCTCCTCCACTTTGAGTTCCTCCAGCGAGGGCAACTCAATCGTGCCCGGCATAGTAGTCGTAGTAATGGCGGCGGCGGCGGCGGCGGCAGGCGGGCGGGCGAAGGCGCTGACCCAGGACGGCCTCCCCTTGAGCTCCCCTTCGCCGCCCTCCCTCACGGACTAGGCCGCACGCCTCCACTGCGCATGCGCCCCCTCCTCCGCGGCGAGCTCGATGGAGCTATGCTCATGCGCTCTCCTCCCTCCCTGGAGAATCAAGAGGGCGTGGCCAAGAGAGTTTTCTCTCACCTCGTATTTGTCACCACGTTGGCCCCGCCCCCCCACAGCTGAGCGGCTTGTTGCCATGGTGACGGGCGCTTGCCGAGGCCTACTGGAGCGGGCCCAGGCCCGTCGCCGGCGGCAAGCATGGAGTATACGGGCAGCTCTTATCGGGGGAACCGCGTCAACGGCAGGTGGGGAGGGAGCTGGCGAGATGGACTGGCGGGCGGGATGTACAACGAGCCCCTCCCCCCGAAAAACCACACCCGTGTTAAGAAGGGGAAAAAAGGAACTGCACGTGTGAGCTCTGCATCTCCCGTGTCTACGTGGCAATGACCCCTTGGTCATGGCAGCACCCGCGCAGGAGGGCTCAAGCCCTTCATTAAAAAAACAAAAAAAAAAACAGCTATTCTTTTTACACTTTTGTGTTTTTTTTTAGGTTTTTATATTATGTTTTATGCGCTTGCATTTTATGGGGTTAGGGTTTGTTTTGTGAACTGCCCAGAGAGCCTGGGCAATTGGGTGGTATAGAAATGTAATTCAATAACTAAATAAAATAGGAACATAGGGCCCTTCGGACTGGGTATATCAACCCCACGCAGGGAGACTGTCATTCGGATGAGAGGACGCATGGCATGGGACAAAATGAACTGGTTGGCACGTAACGCCAATCCAAAGTGCGGGTTGAGTATAGGTTGTTGAATCGTAGGTTGTCGTTACGTGTGAATCCTGCACTGTGGTTTAACTATGGCTTGTTAACCACAAGCGACCCAGAAAGAGAACCCAGCGTTGTGGTTATTGTCTTGTGAATTCTGGGTTGTTCGTAGTTAACAACCTATAGTTAAACCGCAATGCAAGTTTGCACATAACAACAACCCATGATTCAACAACAAGCTGTACTCTGGGTTGCCGTTATGTGCGAACCATGCCTCTGTCTTAATAGGGAAGTGTGGCCCTCCAGAGGTTGTTGGACTGCATTTCCCATCAGCCCCAGTCAGCCTAGCCAATGATGGGAGTTGCAGGCCCAACAACATTTGGAGGGCCACAAGTTGCCCACCTCTTCTATATGTGCTCAGCCCAGGAGAAGGAATCTGCACAACCAGAAAGGACAAAAAATGGCATGGAAACAGACACCTCTGTATAACTTGCTTGGGTATCTTACTGCACAGTCCTATCTGTCTCTACTGAGAAGTCCCATTGAGTTCAGTGCTGCTTACTCCTAGGTAAATATATGTATAGGATTGCAGGTGTCGTAAGAAATGAGCCTGCAGAATTGGCAGGACATCTTTTAAATAGCTGCAAAATTGGTCATAGTCACCAAATGGAGATTAGCACTCATTGAAGGAATCAATTAATAAAATAGGGTACATTACCTCAATGGTTAAATTAATAGAATTTGTTCACCTATTTATTACATTGCTTTGATTAGTACCCCACCTTCCCTCCAAGAAAATAGCGCTCAAGATGGCTAACGGTCTACCTGTATGAAGGTAGACCACAAAAACAAAAATTTGAACAACTTTGGATGACATTTTTTAAAAAGTACAAACAATATAGTTTGGATATTAATGAATTTAGAACTTCTGCATTATTGGTGTACATTTCTGATGTGGACAATGTATTGTTATGTATCTTGTGTATTATGAGAGTTTGGAAATTTAGGGAGATTAAAGGTGCAATCCTATCCATGATTGGACAGAAAAATATCCTACAACTCCCAGCATTCTCCAGACAACATGGCTGGCTGGGGAATGCTGGGAATTTTAGGACATTTTTCCTGTCTAAACATGCACAGGCTTGCACTGTTAGAATTTTATGTCTGTAGGTTTTATTCTGTATTTGTGATTTTTCTGTGTCGTTTTGTATGTTTTTGTATATCTATAATAAAATTTGTTTTTAAAAAAGCCCAGCAAACACACACCTGCTGTCCCTGGATAATTAACCTGTGTGAAGCAGTATTGGGTTTTAGCCTGTGTTAGTCCTATTTAGAGTAGACCCATTGAAATGACTGGAACTTAAGTTAGACTAACATTGGATGCAACCCGCTAAGTTTAGGGTGCTCAAAATAAAGGGATTCCCTTTTGTTCTATGCACCTGAGGCGTCTTGGAGATTGAAAGGGTTTGGTATTTAAATAGACATTTTCCTGGCATTGGGGATCTGTTCCCAAGGTCCTCTTCTGGGTGACCCTGCTTTCAGAGCTTAGGTGGGGAAACAGGTTTTTCACTGGTGGCACCCTGTTTTTATCATTCGGATGACTTTTCATTCTCCAAGGAGTTTTAACGGTTGCTTGGTTCCTGCTTGTAGTGGTTTGCTTTCTCCATTTTTAAATCTGATTTTAGATTTCTTCTTGTCGCTGCTGTTTACTTTTTAACTTAGCGCTTTATGATGATTTTCTCTTTTTTTAATAGTAAATCACTGTGAATGTGTTTTAATAGAAAAAATGGTATAGAAATAATAGTCCTAATTACTTCGTCTCTACGTGCCTGTTTAGACTCCTCTAAAGTATCAGAATCCTTTCTCGGCTGTGTTAAAATGACATTAACTGCCTTGTGGGAATGAAGGAGCTAGGGAGACAGGAGCAGGCAGAGGAAGCATCAGGGCCTGCTCCGGTGGGACTGCTACCCACCCCCAGGAGATAAGAGGCAAAGCAGAGCCATTCTACCAGCCCTGCTAAAAATCAAATGTTTTCCTTTTCCCTCCCCATCCCCCCTTCCTTGCATGTTGTGTCTTTTTAGATTATAAGCCTGCAGGGAGGGACTGTCTCATTTTACTGAGGAGCAGGATAAAAATAATGAATGAATAAATCAAATCCACTTCTTCAGATTCTCTCTCTGGGCTTTCTGCAGGTTGGAAGGCTTGGGCGCTTACACCCTCCCGACAGAAACCAAGTATGTTGGTGAGATGAAAGATGGGATGTTTCACGGCAAAGGGACCTTGCACTTCCCCAGCGGAAGCAAATACGAAGGGACTTGGGACCATGGGATATCCATAGAGGTACCGTGACAAGTATTTCTAAAGAGCCACCTTCTCCGAAGTGAACTTAATTGTTTTATTGATTTAATTAATTAATTTGTATTCCACCAAGGTGGAGGCCCATCTCCAGGTGGTCTCAAATTTGGAGGCTAAGTAGATGGCTACTGGACAGAAGGCTTTTTCTGTGGTGGTACTCAACTGATGGATCTCTGTCCTTAGGTGTCATTACGGGGTGCCTCCTCTGCCAGCCTTTAGGCTCCAGGCAAAGTCCATCCTGTTCTCTTGTGCCTAATGATATCTGACCGTGTTTTAATTGCCTTTCTGCTGTTTTTGTCTGAATTTCTCTCTCTACCTACGAGCTCTGTTATCTTTTCTCTGGCATTTTGTTATGTTGTTCAATGGCTTCCATTCTCCAAGCCACCTAAGCTGAAACATTCTTGTGAATATAAGCAAACTGGTTTGTCAGCTTCCCAGTGTCATCTGCTTGGCCATTGTGGAAACAGGATGCTGGACTAGATGGACCTTCGGCCTGTTCCAACAGGGCTGTTCTTATGTTCTTAACCTTACCCTTGCAGGGGAAATATACCTTCGCAGACGGTTTAGAGTACCAGGATGATAAATGGCATTATTGCGATGGCTATGACAGAAGGTTTTATACAGAAATCTGCAAGGGTCTGAAGCCAGCAGGTACTGCTTCAGTTAAATGTTTAGATTAAATAGTAGTTTACCTATTTGAAGTATTTTTTTATCCCACTCCTCAGCCAAAAGAGCAGCTTACATAAAATTATTAAAACAATATAGTCCCTGCCCTCTGGCTTACAACTTAAAAAGACACAACACACAAGGAAAACAGGATGGGGAGGGAAGAGGAAAAAATGAAGCAGTCTTTCAGCAGGGCTGGTGGAATGGGTCTGCTTCCCCCTCTCCTTTCCCTCTGTACAGACTGCTGGAATGGCTGCTGCTAGTGGCCTCAGTAGCCTCAGTAGATGGCCAGTGAGTCACTTTGGGTCCACTATGCCTGCTGAGGTTAGCAAGCAACTAGCCAAATAGACCTCTACCTCATGGTTCCCCAACCTTTTTGGACCCTTGGGCACATTTGGGAAACTGCTCCGGGCACCACCACAAAATGTCTCCCCCGTGGAGGATATACAGTAGCTAGTCACATAATGGTTGCTGTGGGGGCCTGGCTAGTCAAAAGAGGTGGAAGGAAAGGAAAGGCGAGGATAGAGGCAGGGTGGAAGGGGACAGCAAGATAAAGAGGTGTGGCGGGAGAAATAATGAGGCTAGAAGCTGGAAGTGGAGAGAAACAGCAAGATAAAGGGAGAGAAAAAACAAGGCTAGGGACTAGGAAGGGAGAGAAATAGTGAGGAAAAGGGCTGAGTAGAGAGAAATAACAAGGGTACGGGCTGGGAGTGAAGATACGGAGAGCGAGAAAAGGGAAAAAGTCTGTGTGGAGGAAGATTGAGTGGGACCAGGAAGCAGCTCTTTCCTTCTCTTCCTGCGTGCTGAACAGCTGATCAGCAGCAGGTTCAGGAACGAGAAGAAGTACCTGGCACCCTAACATTTTTCAAGTTTTTTATTAAAAATAAATTGTTGAAGGGCGCAGGGAGTAGAGAGCTTCACAGGCACCGTTTGAGGTCCCCGCGGGTGCTATGGTACCTGCAAGTGCCATGTTGGGGGCCCCCCCGCTCTACCTCTTCCTTTCCCCCTCATCACCATTTTCTCCTACACCCACATTTCTGCTGCCCACAGCAACTGCTGACTAGTGCCCAGTCCCCACTGCTGTGTTTTCTTCAGATACCACGCATACGACCCAGCACCCTGAGCGAGCAGCTCCCGTCCACACGTAGGGAACAGAGGGCTTTTCCTCAGCACTGAGATGCGTGTGGAAGCCTCTGCTGGCAAGGAGATTCCAGCATACTTTGGAGTCCAGCAAAGTGTTGGGTCAAAATCACTCATGGCGCCGTGTTCTCTGGTGTAAATGATTGTTTGTTGATTCTGCTTAGAAAGCCTGGCTATTTTTTAAGATGACTTTTTCACGTTTTGTTGTTGATCTATTATCATTTTCAAGGCATTTCCCAGCTTACAAATCTAGATCCTCCTCGGACTATCCCAGCAGGGTGCTATGACTGTGGAGACGGTTTCTATAATCCCAAGACCAGAGTGGTTGTCGATTACCAGTACCGGTTTCTGAGGAATGCAGGTATGCTGTTGTTGGTTGAGTCAGGAGTGCAGCATAGCACGTGCTTGCCGTGCCATTCTGATTGTATGGCCTTCAGGAGGGTCATCTGCTGACTTCTCGGGGACCCAGAATTGCCCCCTGTGATAATGATTGGAAATGTCAGAAGACATGGCGACATTCAAGAGCGTGCCGTAGTTTGCACATTCTGACCATGCGGTAAACTATGGTTTGCAACAAACTGGGAAGTGACTCATTGAAGGGGATGTTGTGAGGTGAAGATTGAGAACACTGTTTGTGTTGTTTTGTTGAACAGTTCGTTGATTGATTTCACGTGAAACCAACTTTGCAAAAGGTTACAAATCTTTTCATCCCTACTGCCTCACCCCACCGCTATACCTATATCATGGCTAGAAAATGGGAGAATCATAGAATACTAGGGTTGGAAGGGGCCTACAGGACCATCAAGTCCAGCTCCCTGCACAGTGCAGGAATCCAAGCCAAAGTATCCCTGACAGGTGGCTGTCCAGCCTCATCCTGAATGCCTCCAGTGTGGGAGAGCCCACCACCTTCCTAGGTAGTGGGTTCCATTGGTATATTGCTCTAACAGTCAGGAAGTTTTTCCTGATGTTCAGCCAGAATCTGGCTTCCTGTCACTTGAGCCCATGATTCCGTGTCCTGCACTCTGGGATGATGGATCGATCCAGGATCGATTAAAACTTATACGCTGCCAAATCCCTGAGAGAAGAGAAAGCTCTTAACCCGGCACCGAAAAGATAACAATATTGGCACCAGGCAGATCTCCCTCTCCCTCCTCGTGGGGGAGATCATTTCACAATTGAGGGGCCACCACTGAGAAGACCCTCTCCCTTGTTTCCGTCTTCCAAGCTTCCCTCGGAGTAGGCAGCCGGAGGAGGGCCTTAGATGTTGAGTGTAGTGTATGGGTAGGTTCGTGTCAGGAGAGGCGCTCCGTCAGGTATTGTGGTTCCAAGTTGTATTCCCTGTGCATTTCTGGAAGCACACTGCTACTTCTCCAGTTTGGATGCCTGCACCTGAGAACAGGAGCTTTGCCTCAAATTGTCCCTAGAACAGGGATGGAGAACCTCTGGCCCATGGGTCCAATCCACCTGGCAGGGAAAACCCCTCCAGCCTGCAGAGCGTCATCAGATTCCTCACTCTGGAGGTATCTCTGTCCCAGTCACAGAGGGGAGAAAACCGAGGGAATGCAGGCAGCATGCCAAGCCAGGAAATTGGCCAGCACCTGGAGGGCCTAGATTTCTGGGGCCTAGAATCATAGAATCATAGAACAGTAGGGTTGGAAGGGGCCTACAAGGCCATCGAGTCCAACCCCCTGCTCAATGCAGGAATCCAAGTCAGAGCATCCCTGACAGATGGCTGTCCAGCCTCGTCTTGAATGCCTCCAGTGTAGGAGAGCCCACCACCGCCCTAGGTAATTGGTTCCATTGTCATATTGCTCTAACAGTCAGGAGGTTTTTCCTGATGTTCAGCCAGAATCTGGCTTCCTGTCACTTGAGCCCATTATTCTGTGTCCTGCACTCTGGGATGATGGAGAAGAGATCCTGGCCTTCATCTCTGGGACAACCTTTGAAGTCCTTGAAGAGCGCTATCCTATCTCCCCTCAGCCTTCTCTTCCCAAGGCTAAACATGCCCACTTCTTTCAGTCTCTCTTGATAGGGCTTTGTTTCCAGTCCCCTGATCATCTTCGCTGCCCTCCTCTGAACCCTCTCCAGTTTGTCTGCATCCTCCTTAAAGTGTGGTGCCCAGAACTGGACACAGTACTCCAGATGAGGCCTAACCAGTGCTGAGTAGAGGGGAACTAGTACTTCACGTGATTTGGAAGCTATACTTCTATTAATGCAGCCCAAAATAGCATTTGCCTTTTTTGCAGCCACATCCCATTGTTGGTTCATATTCAGCTTGTGATCGACAACAATTCCAAGATCCTTCTCGCTTGTAGTATTGTTGAGCCAAGTATCCCCCATCTTGTAACTGTGCCTTTGGTTTCTTTTTCCTAGGTGCAGAACTTGGTATTTACCCCTATTAAATGTCATTCTGTTGTTTTCTGCCCAGCGCTCCAGCCTATCAAGATCACTTTGAATTCTGTTTCTGTCTTCCAAAGTATTAGCTATCCCACCCAATTTTGTGTCATCTGCAAATTTGATAAGCATTCCCTGTACCTCCTCATCCAAGTCATTAAAAATTACTGGAGATGGAGAAAACAATTTGTTTACTCAAGATCGTAGAAGGGTAAATTCCTGTAACTTCAAAATAGCAAGCCATCATAACAACAACAACATTTATTTGTTTTTACATTTACGTCCCACCCTTCCTCCAAGGAGCTCAAGGTGAAGTACCTTGTTTCTCTCCATCTTATCCACACAACAACCCCAGGAGGTAGGTTAGGCTGAAACAGAGTGATTGGCCCAAGGTCACCCAGTGAGCTTCATGGCTGAGGGGAGATTTGAACACAAGTCTCCCCCAATCCTAATCAAACACTCTAACCACTACAGCAGCGGCAAGAAAAAAATAGCCTGCTTTTAAAATCCAAAAGTTCAATTTGCCATTGAAATTCAGTGGTTCAGCTGAAGGGATTATTTTAAAGCAAAAGAGACCTTTTTACCCAGTGTGCCCAAAGGAAAAGAGCGCCCTTTTTTTCCTTTTCCTGGAGGTGGTGTGGCAGGGGCAGGGGAGAGGCAATGTGGCCCCCCTGGCCCCAGGAAGTGACCACCCCTGCTTTGAGCCATCCTTACCAGCCTGGTGCCTGCCGGATGTTTTGGACTACTACTCCCAGCATTCCTGGCCATTGACCATACTGGTGGGGCTGATGGGAATTGAAGTCCAACACAGGTTGGGGAAGGCTACTTTAAGGGTTAGCCTTGAACTCTGTGAGTTTCATGGCTAAGTAGGGGTTTGAACCTGGGTCTCTGTCCAATACATCGCACCGGCTCTCTGTGGCCTTTGTACTGAAAGGTACACAATAGATCAGCCTTCCCCAACCATGTTCCCTCCAGATGTGTTGGACTACAACTCCCACAACCCCCAGGGGGTTGATGAGAGTAACAGTCCAACACATCTGGAGGGCACCAAGTTGGGAATGTTACAATAGATGTTGTCTGGCCCCCCAACAGGATTTGTGGCATATCTTCTACTTCCAAACTCTAAATACGAACTGATCTAAATGGCTACTGTTGGCACCAGCCCAAAATACTGGAATGCAGTGGCTCTGCTGATGAGTACGATAAGCACGCACTTTCCCAAAACACAGGAACCTAGACAGATCAGCCCAGGCGGGAACGCCTAGGAATTCCTCTTCTTTCTTTCTTTCTTTTTTTTAATCTCCGCTTTGAACTCTCCTTTGTTAGATTTTATTACTATAAACTAATCGACAGTATCTGCCCCGATTAAAAGGCCCATTGTATGTATCCCGTTTTGCGAAGCAATTGTCGGTCGAGTGTCCAGGAGGGCCCCCAGGTTCTTCTCTGTTTTGAGGACATGGGTGTGAAGAAGGGATGTAGCTCGGCAGTCCATCCCTTCCTTTCAGGGCACCAACACAATTGAAAGAGCCAGGGCTTGCCTGACTTCAGAGGAACTCCAGTAGCCCCAAGAGAAGTCGTTCGAGGCTCAAGGCCACAGAGGTGACAAAATGGGTGGGTAAATAGCCAGGCTGTGTGCGAAAGAAGCTGAGGATGGGGCCGGGAGTGAGAGGGAACGGATCCAGGACTGCTCCTTTACAGGAAAGGCAGGAAAACCCCGTCAGGCTGCTGGCCAGGTCTTGGAAGCATCAAAAGCAGATGGCAGGAAGCATTCAGAAACCTCTGGCAAAATCCCCGCAGGTTTGCTGAAATTATACCATCTTCCTAAAGAGCTGGGTTCGAGGAGGCCAGCTTTTTGCAGCCTCCCTCTCTCCATGGCTTTCCTCCTCATTCCCCCTTGACATCACAGAGCTTCTTACAAGGTTGAGGAAGGAGAGCCCAGGCAGCACGCTTACTGGAGAATGGAAACCATTGTTCTAAAGAGAGGAAAACATGTCCCGAGTGACTCTTCACCACTGGTGAATACCATTATATGTATATTTGTCACTGTGTGTGTCACAGCAAATGTCTAAAGCTGGTTGAACAAGTGGGTCCTGCAATGAAATATTGCAGTGTAGAGTGCTCCTGTTCAGGATGCCAGCCATGGCCTTTTCCAGGATACTCTATTCCATCCCCCCACCCCACCCCGGTTTTCTGTTCCCCCCACCCAAACAGTCAGTCCACATTTTGTGCACACTGAAGACATTCAGTCCCCATTGGGTTGTGTGTGGGGGGGTGCCCCGTTAGGGTTTCCCCCCTAAAGGTTATTTGTAGTTGTGCAAACCTTGGGGTTCCCCCATACATGCTGATACCTCCCTCTTATGTGTGGATAAAAACATAACAAGAGCCGTGCTGGATCAGACCAAGGGTCCGTCCAGTCTAGCATTCTGTTCCCACAGTGGCCAACCAGCTGCCTGAGGGAATCCCTCAAGCAGGACAGGAGGGCAACAGCAGCAAAGTTCACCTGCGTCCGTGAGGTCAGAAGCCTCCATGCAGTCAAAAGTCCTGATCACGCTGATGCTTCTGACCCTGGCAGACTGTTCTGCTCAACACAGAAAGGCCTGTTGCAGGGCCCGTGCTGGATCAGACCAAAGGTCCATCTAGTCCAGCATTCTGTTCACACAGCGGCCAACCAGCTGTTGACCAGGAAACCACAAGCAGGACACGAGCGCAACAGCACTCTCTTGCCCATGTTCCCCAGCCACTGGTGTATATAGGCATATGGCCTCTGATACTGTAAGTAGCATAGAGCCATCAGGACTAGCAGCAATTGATTGTCTTATCCTTCATGAATTTGTCCAATCCCCTTTTAAAGCCATCCAAAATGGTGACCACTCTGCGCTGTGTGAAAAAGTCCTTCCTTTGATCTGTCCAGAATCTCCCACCAATCAGCTTCATGGGATGACCCCACTGGGTTCTAGTATTATAAGAGAGGGAGAAAAATGTCTCCCCATCTCCTTTCTCCACACCAGGCATTTTGCTCACCTCTATCATCGATAGTGCTGTTTTGGCTACCTAAGAATCCACACTCAGAGAATGAGTTTGCTGTTCGTATATAGGCTGCTGTGGTTCATGCATGGATGCTTTGTGTTTATTTACTTGTAAAAGAGGGGCAGGATGTACATTTAAATAGAAAATTCATAGTGACTAACGGTACAAACAATTAAAACAGTCAAAAATACCAACAGTTATTTAAAAACCCAGGAGGAAATGCACACAGATAGCAATTGGAAAGATAATTCTAAAATGTCACCTGACAACCCTGGGTTAATTTAATGAATGTCCAAAAATACACATATTTCCCAATTTGTGAACATAGCCCTATGAATGCTAACCATCACAGTTGTGAACATTCATCAGTGTATCCCTGAGTTTTTGGATGTTCACAAAATTTGGCTGGAAATATAAACACTGACTAAATATCAGACATTTTCTGTAATATATACACAACGACGCACACACATACATGATCTAAAAAGTGCCTGTCGGCCACCCTCCACCCTGTAACCCAGGTGGCTGTGATGTCACGGGATGTCCATAAACAGTCTAACTTCTCAGGAGGAAGGTTCAGCAATTGAATGCGGGCAGACAATGCAGCTTCTGTGAGAAAAGGGAAAGGTTGGTTGGACGGATAGAAAACAAACTCACAGAGGGACTAAGGACAGGAGGGGCTGTATGCCATAGCCAAGAAGGGGGGATAGAGTCAGAAATGCTATGCAGGTTGAGAGGTGGGTAGCCTAGAGGTGACAGCATATAGCTCAGTGGCAGCAAACCTACTGGTATGACGGCTGGAGGGAGTGGTAAGCCTGAGGAACTGGTGCCTGTGGAGAGGATAGGTGGAAGAGGCTAAGGGAAGGAGGCTTTGAGGAACGAAGGGTCAATGAGAGAAAAGGGTGGGGTGGGAGAAGTCAGACAGGGCCTGCAGCAACATCGGAAGCAGCCTTATCCCAACTCAGACCTCTTGTCCATCTAGCTCAGTATCCACTACACCAGCCTTCCCCAACCTGGTTCACTCCAGTTGTTTTGGGCTTCAACTCCCATCAGCCCCAAACAGCATGGTCAGGAGTGCTGGGAGTTGTAATCCAAAACATCTGTAAGGCGCTAGGTTGGAGGGAGGCCAGTCTGAACTGAGTGGCAGAGGCTCTTACCAGGATTTCAGACCGAGAAAGGTCTTCTTTCCCACTCCTACCTGGAGATGCCAGGGACTGGGCTTACGATCTTCTGCATGCAAAGCAGCAGCTCCGCCACTGAACTACGGCTCGTTCCCCAAAGTGGGGCATCCTGTAGCTGTGTCCCCAAGGTGACACAAGTGTCCTTCCATCATGGCTACCTCCTCATCCTCCCACACTGTCTGAGCCTGGGTATGGCGGCTTTTGCGGCCGCTTTCCAAGGCGGGAGCTCCTTCCCCTCAGTCACGTTCATGTGATGCTGGGGCCGAGTCCTTCGTTCTGCTTTGCCTGGGCTGGCGCCTGCCTTTGCTCCCTCCGGCAGCTCCAGAGTGCACACCTGTGTCTTTAGAAAGCAGAGATGAAAAGTGGCCCTTGAAACACAGGACAATTTAGTCATTTATACGCCAGTTGCCTTTTTCTTCGTTGCCATTCCAAATTCAGAGGAGGGCCACCTCCTACAAATTGAAACTATTAACTACTCTCCAGAAAAGAAAAAAAATGTGGTTCTTTAGATACTTTCGAAACCAAAGGCATTGGGTTTTGATCAAACAGTGAAAGTCCCTCACTGCTTATTTTTATTATTTCTTTTAAACATGCAATGCTATAACTCTTTCTCTTTTTTTCTTTTTTGCTTTTGTATATTTAATCATTGTGAATTATAAGCCGTGTGAAAGATTTCAGCTCCAGGGCATTTGCCAGATGGTTGATTCTGCTTCCCCCCCCCCTCTTTTCGCGCAACAAAAGACATAATGTTTGTGGCGAGCCCCGAGAAATTGTTGGTAATCAGTGTATTCTTCAAGGAATGGGCGCCAGACCTGTTTGCAAGAATGTTCGGCTTTTGCAGGGATTAATTGTGAGCACTTTTAGTCTCTGCTCCTGGGCACGGAACAAAACAAATTGTGCCAATTGTTTTGCTGTTTTCCATCATGTCGCAGGAGATGGGACATGGCTGGGTTTTCTTAACGTGATATAGTTTGTTGTCAATTCATTGATCATTTTCTGGCTGGGCTTGGCATGTCAGGGGAGGACAGTTCAACGTGTAAACATGCAGCCGTTTCCTCAGAAAGTATCGCTCGGTGGCTTGGAAACCTAGGCAGCTTCCTTATACCCGATCAAAGCATTTGTCCATCAAGGCCAATATTGTCTGTTCCAGCCTTCCCCAGCCTGCTGGCCTCCAGATGTTTGGGATGACAACTCCCAGCATTCCTGACAACTGGCCATGCTGGCTGGGAGCTGAAGTCCAAAACTTCTGGAGGGCACCAGGTTGGAGAAAACTGTCCTGCTCTGACTGGTAGAGTAGAACAGCCAGGGTCTCTCCAGGGTTTTAGAGAGAGGCCTTTCCCATTGCTTGCTCCTCGAACCTTTTTGTGTGTATGTTGCCGGGAATTGAACCTGGGACCTTCTGCATCCAGAGCATGTGCTCTGTAGCTGAGTTATGGGCCCTTCTCCACCTATGGAGCCACTTGGTAGTAGCTCTCTAGCCGAGGGGGGTCGCTTTTGCAGCTGCGCTCCTGAGATCCTTTTAACTGGAGATGCCAGAGACTGAACCTGGGACTGTAAAGGAAGGGCCGCAGAGCAGGGGTAGGGCACGTGCGTTGTGTACAAAAGATCCCAGGTTCAATCCCCAGCATCTTTAGGTAAGGCTAGAAAAGAGCCCTGCCAAAAACCCAGCCAGTGTCTGCAATAATGAGCTAGATGGACCGATGATCTAACTTGGGGTAAAGCAGCTTCCTGTGTTCCCATTCATTTCAGCCCTTTATTCAGAACCATGAAAACTGGAATCGTACTTTATTTCTAGTTGAAGGATATTGGAGATGTCAGAATGCCCAAACAAGATGCTCAGAATGTTTTTTCTCTCCTTGCCGTCCTTTTCCCTTGTCTCCTCCGGGCCCATCTTTCTGGCAGCACATACACCTGTGTCATGTTATTACGTTTGAGTGGTTCTCAGAGTGGGCCTCCTAGGGGAGGTGAGCAGACTAGGTGAGGAGTGGAAATGAGACGTGACACAGGCACCCATCCAATGTGTATCACGGAAGACAAGAGACATACCAAGCTACCTGTCCCAAGCAACGTTAGAGGTGATCTCTGCTTTGAAGCAGCTCTCTACAGCTATGGTGGCCAGAGCTGTCTTTCCTTTTTCACATTTCCTGCTCTCAGCCTCTCTCTGGACAGTTCTGGTCTGGCCAAAGATGCAAAGGGAAGACCCACTGTGAGAAGGACCCCCAGTTCAGTGGAAGGGCACATACAGGACATTCCAGGTTCAGTCCAGTTAAAGGGATGTCCAGTTAAAGGGATCTAGAGCTGGGAACGACCTCAGCCCTGTGACCTTGGGGAGCTGCTGCCAATCGGGTAGACAGTACTGGGCAAGATGGACCAGTGGCCCGTCTCGGTATAAGGCAGCAGCCATGTGTTTAAGGAGCCACAGGCACTGGCTGAGATCTGAATCCTCGTGGTTTCCTCCAGGCCCTAAAATAATTACTGCTGCGAAACCTGCAAAGGCTTAAATTCCAAACCTTATGCTTGCCAAGAATGTTTGGGTTTTAGCTCTCCGCTGTGGATACTTAGAGGATTGCAGTACAAGCCACCTTGGAGCTTGTGGTCAACTGCGTCGTGTAACATTAACAAACATAAAAATTTCTTCCTGGCTGAAAGTTCCCTTTAATGGGCAATTTGTAATGGCACAAGTTAAATGGAGACAAGAGGGCTACAATATCACTTGCAGTTGTCCTGCACTGAGCACTTCTAAGTTTCCATTTGTTGTCAGCCTTGGGGGTTCAGAGGGCAGGCATGGCCCTAGGCCGGAGAGGGGTCTTGAACAATGGTTCTTATTTTATCAGGAAATTCCTCAAAACCACCATCATGTCTTATTTTTAATCCTTTCTGGAACAAGGAAGTTCCCAGATTTTTTTTTAGGTACAATAAGAACCTCAGAAAAGTCCTGCTGGATCAGACCAACGGTCCATCTAGCCCAACATTCTTGGGCTGTACGTTCAGCACACTTACTCCACATTTCTCTTACAGAAGCGTGCCTTGGGAGAGGGGTGCAGAACCTCTTTCAGCCCAAGGACTGAACCCCATTTTGGAGAAGCTCTTGTGGGCCTTTATTTCAGTGGTGGGTGGGGCCAAAGGCAAAACGGGCAGGGCTAAAACCCCAAATTCCCACCTATTTTAGCTTAAAGCTCTTGCTCCCAGTAAGTGCGCCTGTGGAGAGGTATTTCAAGCTTTTGGAGCTGGGAAAAACTGTACAAAGGCTGGGGAACCACCACATTTTTGGTGGCTGGGGGAAAGGGAAAGGGCATGGGTCCATTTGGGGAACCCTGGAGGGCCAGATTGGGACCACAGGAGAGCTGGATTTGGCCTCTGGACCTGAGGTCTCCCTGCCTTAGGAGGTCAGCCTCAGTCTCCAATCGCACAATAACATATTGGGGCGCCTTAGGGAAGAGGTAAAGCATTTAGGGCTTTTTTAGTTTAGAGAAAAGGTGACTAAGGTATGTGTTGGGGTGGGGAGACATGAAGGAGGTCTGTAAAAGCAAGTGTGGTGTACAGCAGGGGTGGGCAGAAGGCAGACTGGGATCTACTGGTAGATCTCTGGGTGATTTGGTGTAAATCAGCAAGGATTTCTGATTCCCACAAAATTACTCTTCACCCACCGCTGCCCTAAGTTATACTGTTTAATTGAAGAGGGTGAGGGATTAACAGGCGGATCTCTGTGTGGAAGGACTGTGAGCCCCATCCACTTCCGGTACTTGAAACAAATTCCTGCGCTCAGAATTCTTTGATTCTATGTTTAGGTCTTTTTCCCCAGGCCACGGTCGGTGGATCCTGGGGTTCCCATAACAAAACAAAGTAGATCCTGCAAGCTGAGGCGTGTTCACCCACCCCTGGCATAGAGAAGTGAGGAGGGAACATTTGTTCTCCCTAGCGCTAAAATGTCAATAGTCGCCCAGTGAAATAGATTGGTGGTAGAATCAAGGCAAGAAAAAGGAAGAAACCACCCAGAGAGCTTTGGCCATTGGGTGGGATAGAAATGGAATAAATACAGTAAGGCTGGAACTCACTGCCACAAGGTGTAGTGATGGGCACTGGCTCGGATGATTTTGAAAGGGGATTTGACTAATTCATGGAGGAGGAGGACAAGGCGGAGGAGAAGGAAGATTTTTTTCAGTGGCAGCTAGTCACCATGGCTAGATGGAATGTTCAGGTTCAGGAGCAGTCTACCTCTGAATACCAGTTAGTGGGGAGCAACCACAGGAAAGGGCTGTCAGCTTCATACCTACTTGTGAATTTCCCAGAGGATCTGCTTAGCCACCAAGGGAAACGGGATAGTAGACTAGTTGGGCCTTTGATCTGGCCCAGCCGCAGGGCTCTGCAGATGTCTGTAAGAAATGATTCACACCCAGTGCTCTGCTTTAGGGCTCCTTTGTCCTCTTTGCTTCCTGAGAAACTTGGCCTAACCTGACCCCTGCTCTAGAACTGATCCATAGCAAGACCCTGCAGCCCAAGCCACACCACGGAGCATCACCGGAACCCACGGCCTGAAACACTGCACAACCACAGAGGCACATGAGACGGCAGAAGCAGATCGTAGACCTTTAAGAACTGCCGTCGGCATCCAGCAAGGATGGAACCGCTGAAAGACTAGGCTCTGCCAGCCATCTTGAGACCTCAGTTGGCTGCAGCCCTTTGCTGGAACAACTGCTCCTTACAGGAGCACACTCCAGCCAGCACTTTGTGTAGCGTGTTATCCAAGGTCCTGGTGTGGCCCAGAACAGGCGGTGAGTGCCATATGGCAGACCGCTTCCCCTGTGCCTCGTGCCTAGTCAGGACATCCAGGAAAAGCCTGGCCTACCACATCCCAGCTTGAACTGACTGCAATACCCTCTTCTAACCAGTGGTGCTGGTGGTTCATTGAGCAAGGAGCTGGAGTGGCGCCTGACGTACAGGGCTCTGAGTCCGAGCTCTGCAGCCGCTGATGCCCAGTTGACATGACCTCCCTTCACGCTTCAAGGAGAGCTTGCGCAGAATAATTCCCTATTGAATTGTGCCCAACAGATTGGATCTGTCTCATCTCCCGCTGGGCTGGGCTTTTTGGCAGCACTCAAAGTCAGTGGCCTTACACCATCACAGATGAACTCCAAACAGTTGGCACAGTGCCATGTACCTCTGGCTAGTGCACCTCTCCAGTAAAGCCATTCCCTCATCAAGTGGGATATACTCTTAAAGATGCTCTGAGGAAAGAGGCATCCCTGTCAGGGCTGCGTGTTGACCATGAATTGTTTTTGCAAAAGCAACCAACCCCTGGGAAAACCCAGCACTTGGAACCACGTTCCTGGGATCTGAGTGGGCCTTCATGTGTTCTTTTGACCTTTGCGGAACCCTTTGGGGCGATTTAGAATGTCTTGGACACTTAGCATTGCTTTTCTTTTACTGCTAACTCTGTAGCAGGTCTTTTCCAGCTGCTATTACACAAGGCCATTGGCACAAGAAAACACAACCCGGGTCCTGCAGATGGCTTCCGTGCATTTGCACATGAGTGGCTATCCATGCTACTGTGTCAGTGGCAAACAGCTTGGGGAATGAGGGTAGAAGATGGAAAATGAAGAAGATAAAGGCAGCAGCTCATACGCCACATCTGGCGGGCTGCAGCCTGTTCTTATGGGCCAGGGCTGCCAGGGGCAAGCATGGCACAGTTCCAGGGCTGTGCTTCAATTGGCTTAGCTTGGCTGGTAGCTTTAGTGCTAGAGTACCAGGCTTACACTTTGGAGGGGGGAGGGGGGAGACAGAAAATGTACAACCATTATCCAGGTGCAGACTCTCCTGTCTTACCTTGCAGTTGGGAGGCAGGTCAGTTAGGCGCTCAGCATGCATTTTCATCAGGACACACAGAAATAAACAAGTTGCCATTTTGGGAACCAACCGGGATTACGGGCCTGTAGTCCATCTCCTTTTCTGTGCAGATCTTCACTCATTCTCTTTCTTTCTTTCTTTCTTTCTTTCTTTCTGTTTGTTTCTCAAAGACGTCCAGCTAAATGGCTCCTGTTTTAACATTAATTGGGGCCACCAAAAAGGAGGCGATGGAAAAAGAATGCACTTTTAAAAGAATAAACTGGCTCTGATGAAATCCGCACCCATAATATGGAGAGTTGCCTAATTGCACCAGGGTGATAATTTCCAGCTGATTAAAGAGTATTTGTATTCTCTGCCCACCCCGACCCCACTACCACTTTTTATTTTTTAAGGAGGAAATCACATCTGAAGATGAAGATGTGCTTTGGCGTTCATATTCATATAGCCCAACAATTGCCTTTGCAAAAAAAAAAGTAATTACAACTTGCCGTCTGGGAGTGCTAATCAAACTCCAGGCTTTAATTCTGTTTTAAATATGGATGAAACCCAACTCTCCACGCTCACCCTGGTGTTGCGAGGTTACGGAAACTGCCTGGGATGGCACAAGGGGACCGGCATGGTTAACAAGCAGCTGCCGCCAAGCCAGATCCGCATCTGTGATTTAAATTGTTAGCTGCACAGTCAGGTAGAGTGTAAAAAGGGTGGTCGAGAGGCTGTTAAGTCCCTGGCCGGCAATTACGAACAATCAGGGAGGAGCCTCGAAACTCGTTCAGTACAATAAACCCAGTTTGTCTTGTTTCAGGGGTTACTGCTGAAGAGGCTGCAGCTGCACTGATTCAAATACCCGGCAGCCACAGTGATTATCAGGCAGCCTCCTCCTTTTGGGTGGCCAAAGTAGGATGCTCAGTCCATGGGTTAACTCTTTAGCTTCTAACAGGCTTCGGCCTCTTTGCGCGTCATCACCGCAGCCCCGCAATGCTGCAGTGTTGTGTTCCAGGGACACAGGCTGTGCAGTTTAATTGCACAGACAATGCGAGAAGAGCCCAGAGGCCATCCAGGCCAGCATCCTCCTTCCCACAGTAGATGCCTCCGGGAAGCCCACAAGCAAGGCTTGTAGGCTGTGAGCCCTTGCTCGCTGCCGCCTCCCTCAGCTACTGGCATTTAATGGCATGTGGCCTCTTTACATGGCCGTTTCATATAGATCATCCCGACGCCTGTCAAGCCCGCTTCTCCCCCAGCCCCCAAGAGGGAGCTCAGTGTTCCACAATTCGTAGGTGAGCGGATCAGTTTGCCCAACATTAGATGCAGATTCATCTTCCAGTTGGGCGCTCTCTATCAAATCTGAAGCAAGTCCCTAGCATACCATACCCCACACTTTGCAGCCTTTCTCCAAGGTTATTGAAAGGCGCTGTTAATGTCACTTGTGAATAACAGCCCTTTGGAGATCCCTTGCCATTAGTTGGGAGTCTTCCTGTCCACACAAGGATATAGGAAGTCACCCGAATCAGACTGCCTAGCTCAGCACTATGTCATTTTGGTGTTAGGCTTAGAAGCAGTGTGGCTCAGTGGACTGAGTACTGGGCCCTCAGAGATCTGGATTCAGATCCCTGCTCATCCCTGAAGTTCACTGTGAGACCTTCAGCCAGTCACTACCGCCCCCCTCAGCCTGGCCTCCCTCACAAGCTTGTTGCAAAGACAAAAAGGGGAAACTCCATATGCATAACTCTGAGCCCCTTGCAGGAAGGACAGGATAGTGGTGTGGCAAATCACATAGCTGTTTCAGATGGAGATGTGGGCTGTTATTCCCACTGTACATTGAATTATTGCAGTGCATCATACATGGGGCTGCCTTTGAAGGCAGTCTGGAAACTTCAACCAGTCCAGACCAGGGCGGCTCTGTTGTTAATGGGGACCGGTCGATATGATCACATTAACCTGGTTATGTTGCAGCAGTACTTTTCCATCTGCACTGGCTGCCAGTCCATTTCTGAACACAATTTAAAGTGCTGCTTTGAACAGCTTGGGGCTAGGTTACCCGACGGAGCATCCCCTCCCATATTTACCTACCTGAACTCTAAGGTCATCATTTGAGGCTCTTCTCCAGGTGGTTCTGCCCCGCCAAATGAGGCAAGGTGGGTGGCTATTAAAGAGGGGGCCTGTTGGGTCGTGGCGCTGCTAGAGAGGCTAGCCTGGTGCCTACGTTATGATCTTTTTAGCACCGGGTGAAGACCTTTTTAATTCTCTGAGGCATTTGGAGATCGTTTTTAGTACATCTGGATCTTCACGCTGTTTTATCCATGCTGCTGGTTTTACCTCTGGGGTTTTTTTTATTATTATGAGCTGCTGCTGCTTTTATCTTGGTTTTTATTTGACTTGTTTTGCCTTGGTTTTATTTGACTTTGTTGCTCTTCTGTTTTGTTTGCTTTTTTAATTTGTACAGCACCCATGGAACTGAGGTTATTGGGCAGTGTTAAAATGAAATAAATAAATAAATAAATAAATAACTTTTAAAGAGCAGATTCCACTGGGGGATTATTCTGCACGAGCCCTGCTAAAAGGAACAGGAGCTGTGTTGAGAGCAGTACTGCCCTCATTCACTGGAATGGAGCTTGCATAGCAAAACATCCTGGTAGAAATAGGTTATGCTTCTGTTTAGGATTTTGATTCTGAGGGCTAAACTACACTCTGTGTTAAATGTGTAGCATATAGCTTGTCCTAACTTTTTTTTAATTAGTGTAAGCGCATGTGGCCCTGATCTGGATTGGGACCACTGCATGTACCAGTGGAGGGTTTCTTTATTCCCCACATTGGGGAGTAGACAGTTAGTGGGGGGAAGTGGCTGGGTAGGAAGATTCAGCCCCCCTACCCACGTACAGTGGTCTCAGTCTGGATCGGGGGCCTGCATACGTACACTAAAGTAAAAAAGGTTCGGATCAGCTAGACGTGACGACACGTTTAACATCAGACCATGACACAAAACATACTTCTTTGAAAATAAGTCCCGTTGAAAGTAACAGGACAGGATTCTTGAGGAAAGACATTTAGGATACCCCTACAACTGCACACCAATGGCATATTGTTGAAGGAGTGAGGAACAATGTCATACACGTTAATCATAAGAAGAATGATGTCATGCACAACTACATTAAAGATGTTGTACACATTAAGGCTGAAATCTGAGAGCAGCAAGCTTCAATCTCTATTGACTTCAGTGAGACTTAAGTGCCGATAAATCCAGGATCACAGTCTGGTTTTATAGGGATACAGAATGGCAGGACTTCAGCCTTTAATTGGTTTAACAGTTAAATCAAGTTATACTCTAGCTGATGAACCAAAGTGATCCAATTGTAATTGGTGCATCCATGGCTTAAAGAGACATTAGTTTAATTTGGGGGATTCTTCTGGTTCAAAGTGTTTAAATGAAAATGAAAATATTAAGAATGGCCTTTCCTTCAAACAATGTGTGGCACTTTTCAGAAATCAGATCATAAGTTCTCTCATTCACAATTCCTTGAATAAGCTGAACAAAGGCACCTACATCGAGGTTTTGACATGATTTAAATTAACTGAGTTAAAAAGCAGATTTAGACTGCACTCCTATGCACACTTACCTAGGAGTAAGCCCCACTGAACTCAGTGGGACTTCCTTCTGAGTAAACATTTACTGTCAATCAGCTAAACATTATTAGTAAATATTACTTCTACATGCCACCCAAAATAAGCTTAGTTTTTACTGTACGTATGCCACACAGGTGTTTTGATTTCTCCAAATTCTTTTGTATGATTCTGGTTAGTTGTTTTTCTTCCCATGTCTTCACAAATGTTCAGATAATTTTCTGTCTCTCATCTCTGCTGCTTTAATCTTTGCTAACAACTAGCAAGAACTGCACCCCCAAATCGGATGCGGGAAGGTGAGCAATCTGAATAAAAATCCATTTTGATGCTCCCTTTGTTCCCCACCCCCACCCCCCTTCAGATGACGACGAACATGACTGGATTGTCAGGACCTGCCGGAAAGGTTGGGACGAAATTATTGGTTTTAAGCCAAAAGAGTGGGCCCCATCAAAGAAAACAGAGAGCTAAGCTCCCCATTGAAACCTTTTGCCTCCCTGTGCAAGGACCCAGCACCTATAATTTCTCCATTAAGGTAGTTTTTGTTACCTTTTCTAACAAAATAAAACGTAAACCCTCACTTCATCAGCTGCGTTAAGAGGAAATTGTGTGACTAATCACCCTATACTTACTATAATATTCCCATGAGGTGTGCAGCCTACTAGGCTTTTTATATTGTGAGCACAAAAGAATTAACTCACTGCCTCGCCGTCTCTTAACATCATTTTACATACCCGTCGCACATACACCCACAAGCCACAGTGGATCCCTGCTCCCTGTGCTTGGGTATTAATTGGCTGTTGTAACGGTGAGCTCAGAAGCAATGGTTTTTAATAACTGGTTTGCCAAGGAGAGAACAAAACCGATTTGCTGTGAGCATTGGAGTTCTAAACAAAAGAGGACGGGACGGGTTGCCGTCAGATTATAAAGCTGCAGAAGCATTTCTGAAACGAAAGAAAATGGAATTGCACCGTTTCCTTCATGTAAGTGCCAGCACTTCGACTTGCGTTAACTTTATTTATTACACAAATAAGACATTTACAAAGCACAACAGTAAAAGTAGGTAACAAAACAGACATTGGTTTTACAATTTAAAAAGTGCTTTACATTTTTTCCCTTTCTGTTTCTCCCCCCCACCCCCCCGCTCTCTTTTTAAATAAATATCCAGTCCTGAGCGACTGCTCTTCAGAAGGGTATTTTTAGCCGTCGCAGCCAAGACATGCACAATCGCAACATGCTACAAACAAAACAATCTGCTCTTTTTCAAGAAAAAAAATGTGGCCAAGTATCTGCAGCTGGCATGGCCTTGCAAGGCCCTGGCTGTTACCTAGTATCTCTGCCGTTTGCAGCCGTGTAACCCAGTTTATACTGTGATCTTCAGCGCTCCTTTTACTGGAGTGCAATGCTAATCCAAGCAGGGGTTTTTTTCGAAAAGTGAGAGGAATGGGGACATAACCCTGGCTCCCAAAGCCCCATCAAGCCCAAACTGTATCAGTTATGGAAATAAAGCCAATTTGCGTATATTTGCCTGATTCCTTCTGTTTTTGCCAAGGAGTGACAGAAAGCTATGAATGTAACCTAAGCCATGCCCTCCCCAGTTACTGGAAATCATTGTTCAGATCTGCTCTGCCTTTTGAGTGAGCTTCTACCAGGTTTCACTTTTTCCCCAGCCTTAAGTGCTAGAAACTTGAGCTTCTTTAAAAAAGAGAGAGAGAGAGAGAGAAACGAAAAACTAAAACATATTCTTTTTAAGAAGCTGAGTTCTGTACCCAATACCAAATTATGTATTTGCCAGAAATATGTAAAGCCCTATCTAAGCCATTATTTTGCTTGTGCAGCCTAGTTTTAGGATTGGGGTTGTTGCCAGCGCATGGGCGTTTAACCCAAAATGCTTGGGGGAAATGAAATATATGAAATTTTAGCACCTATGTTTCAAATTACCCCATTTCCAGGCTATCAGAAGATTTTTGAGATGAATTTTAGCCCGAAGGTTTAGAGGCAGAGGGGCACGGACTGGAACACATTTGTAAATAGGTGTTGCAGGATTTTATAAAACTATAGCTTTCGTCCAAAGATCCAGAGGGACTCCAGTGCAGACACAGAGCTCCAGGGCAGCAGGGCCTTGTTCATTTGGTGTCATTGAAATAAAGGAGGAGCCTCTGCTTACGTGGAACTCCATTAAGCCACCGCATGGACATCAGAACTGTTGGATTGGGGCCAGCACCTGCTTTGTGCCCTGTAGAACCCATCTGGCAACTACTGAGTAAGCGAAGTGAGTGCAAAGCATGGCTTTGTTCAAAGTTTTCAAAAATGTATAGACAGAAGATGCCCTGAGATAAGGCTTTGTTCAACACCATCGATCAGTGTGAAACACGTTGGCTAACAAGAGTCACTGGGCTATAGAAATTAGGGGATGTCTTGCATTCTCAGGACAGTCGTTTATTTTCCATAGACATAATTTAACTAATGATGAATTGTTTCCAGTTCTGCAAAACCACCAGAGTTTAAAAAAAAAAAAAAAAAACTTGGCAGAGACAAAACAAAATCCTCAAGTTTAAAAAGCTAGTCCTGGCTGCTTCCTGACATTCCCAAGGAACACAGCCGAAGGCTTCCTGCGGGGTTAGCGGGGGTGGGAAGGTTACAGCTCTCACTTTAGATATAGCTGCAGCTGCCCACTCCGGAATGGCCCTGCCCTCACCTCTGGGCTGCTCAGCTAACGGCACACGTGGGACGCCTAAACGTTTTCCCCTGCAGTACAAAGAGCAATTCTGAGGGGGGGCAATTTAAATTGGAAACATGGTGTGGGAGAGGGTTTAAAGAACTCCCAGAACGATGGTCCTGAATCAGTTTGGGCACCCATGCAGCTGCTGTTACCTTTGACTTTTGAAAAAACGGGAGATCCAACCATGGGTATCCCAATATCACATCTAGTGTGCCCCTCCAGGATGTGTCTCATCTGGGCTCACAAGTAAGCCTGCAGTCCTGTGCACACAAATCACTGGAGAGCACTGGTTTTATTGGGACTTCTGAGTAAGCATGATTAGGGCTGCGCTGCACATCAGCCTCTTTTCCTTCACCCACAGCCTCAGCTACCAAACACTGCCCATTTCACTGTCTTCAGATTGTGGCTTAAAAGGCACCGGAGAACTCCCGACTGGCAACACACCTCCTAGCACACAGGCCGGATGTCTCACACTCTCTAAGGTCCCAACAGCAGCTCTGCAGTTCCTGGACCTGAGGCAGCCATGGAATCAGCTGCTCTGGACAGGTACAAACGGCACTGTTGTGCTCAACCAGAAAGGCTGGAACCATCTCGGAAAAGCAGGAAACCTTTCTTTCCTGGGCACCCCCATGTAGGAAGCCAGCTTTGCTGACCCCACACTGAGCCCTCATGGCTGCATGGAGTAGGAAGGGCTGGTGCAGCAAAGCACCTGCACAAGCGTAGGCAATGATCAGGAACACTGAAACAGCGGACCTAGCCAGGTATGTGACACTGTGCTGATACCCCCATGCCTTTGGGGCTGTTTGCACAACACACTAACCCAGTAGTTCAGTGAGGTTTGTTGTTGAACCACGGGTGGTTTGTTGAATCATGGTTTAGCATGTTGTCTGAACCCAGGACATTTTCCACAGGTGCCATGCAGAGTTAACCATGCAGTGTGGCTTGTTCACCACCCTGAACAACCCAGCAACAAACCACGGGTTCTCAAGGTGGCTTGTTCAAGGAAAATAAGCCACACTGCATGGTTAACAAATCACCCTGCGGAAAATGTCTTGGGTTCAGACAATGCACTAACCCACGGTTACAACAAGCAACCCATATTCAACCAGTGAGTGTGGATTAGCGTGTTGTGTGAACCCAGTCACTGAGTCAGCAGCCCCAGGAGAAAGGAGGCTAAGAAATCACTGGCGTAATCAGTTCCAGCAGGGAGGGGCTTACATAACTGCTCATGGCCTTGTCCCCTGGTAAAGGCTATGGCACTGCACAGGGTTTTGGGGGCGGGGGAATCGCCCATTCAGGGCTGAGAATTGGGTCCAAGGGAACAGTATGTAAGGGCTTTTCTAACAAGAGAGCCAGTCCGCCTGCCAGTTAATCAAACAGCCACCTATTTGTAGCGGGGCAAAGCTTGAGGCCTCGGAGAGTTGCTACCAAGCAGAGGAGACAATACTGTGTACATCACAGATCTGATGCAGTAGCTCTGCATAGCAAAATCTCTTCCTGAGAGCACCGAACACTATCTGTAAAGAGAGAGAGAGAGAGAGAGAGACCTCCAATTGAAATTCCAGTTTTGCCAACAGTCTCTGCAGTGTTGTAAAAATCCCAGGCACCCGATCACCCCCAGCCAGCTCCTTAAAAAGTTGGACACCAAGGAATATCTAAATATTTTCTCAGCTCTGTGCAGGGCCTTGGGCCCGAATGATTGGATTCTGGCACCTTGGAGTTAGAAATATTTTTTTAACTTCCCCCGCCCCCTGGGCAGTTGGGTAGAAGTGTATGTGATGGTCTGCAAACAGCCTAGAATGGATCCTTCCCATACAGACCGCTGGTGTTTGGTTTCAGAACTGCAAATTCCTGCCTGTCAAAGGAGTCGAGGGATGTTTCTTACAGGGAGAGTCAAAGACCCAATAGTTTAAAAAAAAAAATTGAAAGATACAGGTTCCTAGTCCCCGCTGGCGACACTCTGTTGAACGGAGAAAGGATTTAGCCTCCAGGTCTCTATTTAAAGGCTGGACAGACTTGTCAGTAGACTTGATTCTTAGAGAGGTTTAAGAGCAATGGCGACCAACACGTAAGAAGGAACACTTTAGCCCAAGTGGCTCAGTTTCTTTTTCCAATATGGTGAAGTGGTAGTAGATGGACACATCCACAGTTGGCCATCGACCTTCGCTCTTCCTTTCGTTCTGGGAGCGGGTCTCCTTGCTTGCATCGGCTGGTTGGAGAGGGCGCTGCCCTGGAATCCGCTGCCCTGGAATCGTCGCCAGCCAACAAGTCCCAAGCAGGAGGGACAGCAGAAGAACACAGCCAGGTGCTCAACAGATGATGGTGGCGGTGGTCGTGCCGGAGATGGGTTGAGAGCCAGATGCCAGATTGGTCAAAGGGACTGAGAATGCCGCGGGCGGGTTCCCGCAGCTTGGCGGCCCACGGTTGCCATGGGTCCAGTGACAGATGACTGAGCAGCAGGGCCGCTGCAAGCATCCCTCGGAGATTAGGAAGCGCATAAGCAGTCAGTACTGGAACAGGATGACCTGTTGGGAAAACCGTACAGAGGGACTCAGCGATGGAGAGAGACAAATCCAGCAATATACAAATGTCGCTAGGAGCTGGCTGGGGATTGTGGCTGCCCATGGGAAAGGAATAATGTCACAAAGGGGAGAGGGAGAAAGGAGGCCCCGCCTATCCTCCCCTTCCCAGGATACAGATCAGTGCCTTTTTCGGCAGGAGGGGGTCTCTTCCTGTCCCGAGTCCCTCGGGCCTCACCTACTCCTCAGTCTGAGCCTTCTGGGAGGCAGCTGCTCCTGTCCTCCACCTCCTCCTGAGGAGGCAAATGCAGTGCCACACTGCATAGGACTGGGGGCTCTGAGGTACTCAAGGCGCAGGCTAGATGGCCAGCGTTCAGGAGAGGCTCCCAGGGCCAGCCGTGCCTCTCCAAAGGAAGAGCGGGCTCTGCTGCTTGCTGTCCATCCCTTTGCTAGACAGGTAGCTGGTTAATAGCCAAGGATTGGAGCTAATGGCCGTGGGAGTCTGAGAGTTCTGAACAAGGGTGGGGGAGGCAACACCCCTCCAGAGAGGCGGGAGAAGAGTTTGAAAAGGAGAGAGAGAGCGGTGAGATGGTTGAAGGCTCGGTGGAGAGTGGGAAAGTTTCTCTCCCTGGAGATCTAATGTAGGGCGGAGAGATTCCGCTATTGGGTGGTATAGAAATGTAATTAATAAATAAATTGCTGCCTTGTAGGAGTGCCTGCTGTTTGCCTCCACTTACGCTCTGCGTGTATACTTGCAAATAAAGCAAATATTACAAAGGTGCCGTAAGTCTCCAGCATGCTCTCCCCCAAAAGAAGCCAATCCCTGGGTAACACTGTTCAGGGCCTCCTCGCCTCTAGGGGCAGTGGGAAGCACAAAGCAGTCTGGCACATACAGCGTGAGACCTTTGGGCCATCTAGCCCCCCACTACTGGTTCCTCTGACTGGCGGCTGCTCTGCCAAGGTCTCGGGATCTTGCCCCACCTTGCTGCCTGATAGGCTTTGGCCGGAGATGTTGAGGATTAAACCAGGGGTCATCTGCATGAAAGCAGGTGCCCTAGCACTGAGCAATGAAGCTACTTTGTACTGAGACCCCACAGGTTCTGTGCAAGAGAGGGAATCACCCCCAAAGTGGGAAGGGCAAAGGTTTAACTGGGCCAGACCACAATCTACTGAACTGATGCTAAACTGGGGATTTTCCTCCTACTTTAGCCCTGTGTTTGATTCTGTATGTCTCCCAAACGCCAACAGTTTTGACACAAGTTCATACATTCACCCAATGAACCACACGGAAATCCTCCACCATCACCACCTCCGCAAGATGGCAGAACAACCAGGAATGGTGTCATCTGGCCCAGGAAAGTTTGTATTAAGCTCCTAGCCAATCAGGGAGCCAGGCAGGGCCTGTGATAGCTGGATGAAACGGAGGGAGGTGGGAAGGAGCTACACCTCCTCAGGCCAGAATAGGTGAAGCTTTTGCTTCTAGACCCCAAAGCATCAGGTTCAGGTCTCATGGGGGACGTGTTGTGGAACTGGGAGGGAGGGGGACATCTGAAGCTGTGGAAGCATTAGCAGTTATTGCCCAAGCAAAGGAGCCTTTACCTTCTCTCCCCTACTCGATAGGGGTCCTTCCATGTCGGCTTTGAGGTGCACAGGAGGGGCGGCGTAGGGGAGGCGGCAGTGCATTTGTCCACACTGGACCTGACCTGTGAATGAGAAGGCAGCTTCGGGCCTTATTCTTGTGTGCCAGAGATGGACACACCATCACCACTGTGCCATTCAACAGGAAAGCACCCCCACGGCTGCACATTATACACTGAACCAGAAAGGCAGCTGGGTGGACAATGGAGAGCCACAACGTGTAAGAAAGATACACTTACGGATCCTTTTGAAAAGGAAAAAACAAACCTCTGGCAAGGGTTTGTTGTTTACAGACAATTAGCACCTGTCCACCCTCCTCCTCCTCCTCCTCCTCCACCACCACCCCGTTCTCTACAGGAAGCAAAAGACTTGCTCACCAGATAGGGCCACACCTGCCAAAGTGAGCCGTTACCAGTGGTCCTCATCCCCTCCCATTCCCATTGCCTCTCCAGCTTGTTCCGCTGCATGCGCTGGTGACTGGTGCTCCGGTCCCCACCGCCATATTTCCACACCATACTGCAGATGTGCAGTACCCAAAGGAAACACGATGTCCCCATCACAGCGGCCATAAGCAGCAGATATTTAAAGGCAGGGGCAGAGACAATCTGTCGGATCACACCATAGCTTAACTGCACGATGGTGAAGTAGGATTTCAGATCCCAGAGGAGGACAGCGCATGCGCTATTGAGCCGCAACAAGGGAACATTTTTCTCTTTGGCAAAGGTGCCCTGCTCCAGCTTTCACAGGACTCCCATCTCCTTTTCACAGGGTCAATTCTTTTCTTTCCCCGAGTGGCCCCTGGTCACTCACCGGCTTCCAGCATGACTGTGCCACTTACTGCCGTATCCTGTGTACTTTTATTCAGAAGTAAGCCTCACTGCGTTCAGTGGGGCTCACTGCCTAGGACGCGTGTTTAGAACTGCAGCCGTAGCACCTGAAATGCTTCACTTACGTTATCTTGTTATCATGGGGTGTTATCCCCACAAGGCAGATCAGAGAACTGGGGCTCAGCAAGCGAGAGGGCAGATTGCCTAGATGTTCACACAGAGGTGAGGTGAGGACCCAGTTCCTACCACAGTTTCTCAGCCGCTGCGCTGTGGCTTTCCGCACGCACGTCAACACTTACTTTCTATGTAGCTGTGCAGCGTCACCATCCTGGCCCTCTCAGGACTGCTGAAGGGGGAATAGTGGATGTCGTCGGGCAACACCGAAGGGATGCGGGACTGGGAACCTCCCGATGGCGGCACCGCATGTTGGGGTGTGTGCTTTTTATGTCGCGCTCTGCAGTTCTGAAACCAAACCTAGCATGCAAAATCCCCCCAAAAAAAACATTTTAGAGGGGAATTGCAATAAAAATGTTGCGATCTTGTTTTACTGATTATATGTAAACTGCTCTGGTAACCTCTTTGGCTGAGGAACAGGATAAAAATACTTGAAATAAATAAGTACTTGGAAGCTGCCTTATCCCAAACAGACTCTTAGTCCATCTAGCCTGGTATTGTCAACACTGACTGGCAGCAGCGGCTTGCCAGGGTTTCAGGCAGACATTTTTCCAGCCCTACGTGGAAATGCCAGAGGTTGAACATGGAATCTTTTGTATGCAAAGTATGTGCTCTGCCATGGAGCTACTGTCCTTCACCTAGAAATAAAGTAAGATTCCAGTCCTCATGATTCTAAATAAAGGGTTGAATTTAATAGGAACATAGGAAGCTACCTTATACTGAGTCAGACCATTTGTCCATCTAGCTCAGTATTGACTGGCAGCAACTCTCCAGGGTTTCAGACAGGAATTTTTCCAGCCTTACCTGGCAGTGCCAGGGATCAAACCTGGGACCTTCCACAAGCACAGCAGGGGCTCTACCACTGAGCCACAGCCTCTCCCTCTGTTTAGCACCCACAGTGAAGTAGGTCAATGGTAGGCAACCTGGTGCCCTGCAGATGTTTTGGACTATGACTCCCATGAGCCCCACCCAGCATGGCCAATGATCAGAGGTTTATGGGAGTTGTAGCTCAAAACATCTGCAGGCCACCAGGTTGCCTGCCAATGAATTTGGTGCTGCACAAAAAGGAGAAGTGACGTGATCCCTACCTAAAGGATACCCCAGACCTTCCTTCAACAGACAAGACAGGGATGTGGGAATCAGTCAAGGATGGACAACAAATAAGGTATTTCAGACAGGAGACTCAGATGACAGCAAAGCTACAGGAGAAGATAGGCTAGCCAGCCCAAGTCATCTCTTTTTCTGAAATATTTGGGGAAAGATGGGCTAAGGGGGCTGGACATTCAAATGTCAATCCAGCCAAAGCAAGGGTGCGATACTGAAGATACACCTCGAGTCAATCAATCATCCTCTTAAAAATTATAATCTTCTAAGAACTCAGTATCTCAGTACCCACCTCCCCTTCATTCTTGTCTTGACTGTCAAGTTAATTGTCCCGTGGAGTTGCCATTCTACTGTGAGCCCACCCATCCACCAACACCCTCCACCCAAGCCAATTCCAAGTTGAGCGAAAGCCCTCCCAGAACTGCACCATTCCAACTCTAGGTGGGGAGCTCCCCTATTTGAATGCCCCCCCATTTAAACACACACACACACACAGCACTTGGAAAGCTAGCTCATTAGGGGGAACATTTCCTCTTTCACAATAGCTTTCTATGTGCAACTGATTTGGGCCATAGGGAAGCATTAAAGGGTTTGGCCCTTAAAGAAGCCTTAAAATAATGTAAAATACATTTTAACTAAATGTATTAAAATATTTCACAGTTCTGGGACTGATTAAGAAAGCACCCCTGAACATTTGAATCAGCTCTTATGGAAACTTCACATCCTAGCTTCCTTGCCATTGTTTCTATTTCTTCCAACAATCCCTCATGCTCTATTTGGGTTCTTGCTTGAAAACTCTCAGCCAGACTGCCCTTTTACTTCCCTCACAGCAAGTAGACTGTTGGGCAGCATCCTGTGATTGTCACCTCCATATATAGAACACTGATGAACATCCCACAACACATAACAACAACAAAAAGGATCGAGATCTTCATGGTGCCCTGTTGCAAGTTTCCTGGGGCATCTCTCGGGCTGCTCTCAGAGACCAGGGAGCTGTGCTAGATGGATCTCTTGGTCTTATCCAGCTGGACAGGTCTGATGGCACAGGGCACATCCTTCGGGCTGCCAGCGTTGCACTCAAGGCCTCACCTGAATAACTCTCCTGCTGAGGCCCGTCATGTCTGCCAGCTTCTGAAGGGTCTGCGCATCTGGGTTGTTATCCTGAGCAAACTGTGCTTGCATGACCTAGGGGGAGGGTGATAGGCAGAGTAATCCGGGCACATCGCCAGCCTCTCGCATCCCACCACCGCTCCGGAGAGAGCCCTGCCTCACCCACCCGGGCTCTCTACCTGCAGCTGCTCTGCCGTGAAGGACGTCCGGGCTCTCTTTGCTGGCTTCGGCTGGCTGTCCTGCTCGGACGGGACTGCCCCTTCCAACGTGATGCCGTTACCTGCAGGAGAACGATGGATCAGCCTGGACCCAATTTCAAAGGTTGGGTCTCTCGGGGATGTGCGTTGGTCAACAAAGCCCGAAAGGGTGGGGGGAGCAGGCACAGACACTTCATGAGGACCAGGAAGGCTCCCCTCACCCCGGCCCTGACAGTCGCCATTGGACAGGCGTTGCTCGAAATCCCCATCCCCCACATCTGAAGTTAGGCAGCTGATGAGGGAGGAGACAGCCTTCTCAGTGGTGGCACTCTGTACGGAATGCCCTCCCACAGAAGTGCGCCTGGTGCTGACTTGGATATCACTTTAGTGCTAGGCAAATATCTGTTGCATTCTAACGTGGAGGCTGAGCTGGTTTTAACGGTGGGTTTATCCTTTTTGCTCTCATTGCTCTATTTCCAAATGCTTCCTCCTGTTTATATGTTATGTCAGCCTTCCCCAAACTGGAGCTGTCCAAATGTGTTGGGCTGCAACTCCCATTATTCCCAGCCAGCATGCTGGTTGAGAATGATGGGAGTTGTAGTCTGACACATCTGGATGGCACCAGGTTGGAGAAAGCTGTGTCATGTGATTAGATAGATAGATAGATAGATAGATAGATAGATAGATAGATGAGAGACAGACGGACAATTGTTTTTACTGTTTCATGTATGCCACCCTGAGAATGTCATACCTAGGGGCAGCCTAGAGATTTCCTAAATAGAGAAGAACATAAGAAGCGCCATTCTGGATCAGACCAAAGGCCTGTCTGGTCCTGTTTTCTGTTCCCACGGTGGCCAACCACATGCCTCTGAGAAGCCCCCACAAGCAGGATGGGAGGGCAACAGCATCCTCTTGCACGTGTTCCCCAGCAACTGGTATTGAAAAGCATAATGCCTCTGATACTGGAGGTAATATACAGCCAGCAGCACCAGCAGCCACTGATAGCCTCCTCCTCCATGAATTTGTCTAATCCCCGTTTAAAACCACCCAAGTTCGTCACGATCACTACATCTTGTGGTGGCGAGTTCCATAATTTAACTCTGCACTGTGTGAAGAAGTGCCTCCTCTTATCTGCGCTGAATCTCCTACCATTCATCTTCATGGGATGACCCCATTGGATTCAAGTCTTATGCATCTCCACATCATGCATAATTTTATACACCTCTATTATATTCCCCCTACCCCATTACCTGCTTTTTGTCTAAGATGCCCCAGGCATTGTAACCTTTCTTCATAGGCCAGTTGCTCCACCCGCTTTATCATTTTGGTTGTCTTTATGTTATTCAGAGGGCTCCTAAAAATGATTGGGGGTGATGGACTGAAGCTAATTACAACCACCTCCAGTTGAAGGAAGGTTTACACATCAGCTGTTTTCTCATTATAAGGCACTTTCTCAGGTTGCAGGGCCAGTCCTACCATTGGGCAGATGCTGTGTGGTGGCAGCAGCTGCAGGCACCTTCTCCAGCTGTTCCAGTGAGCCTTCCAGCTGTTCCTGGCTTCCTGAGCCAGCTCCCCAGGGGCTTGCTTGTTACTAGCCTTGTGGCGCACCCCGTGCCCCTCACCTAGCCTGCTGCCTTCAGGGGCACAAGAGCTTGCTGCCCCCTGTCACCAGTGTTGAAGTGAGATTCTGCTGCCAGCCCAGTTGGCTCCCATACCTGGAACAGGGTGGGAGGGGTTGTCCTGTCCCTCACTACAGGCAGCAAAATGTCTGGGCCAGCCCTGTTCAAGTGCCAAGACAGACCCAGCCTCCCCCACCCCAGTCAACATTTCACCCACATCTTCAGATTCTCATGGGATTCATTTTAAGGATTTGCTCTTTGCTCCACATTTCTGGCCCTCACCTTGCCCTGAAAACCTCCCACTGTCCCCAGGAACCGGAAGCCCTATGTGTCCCGGAGGCAACACTCATTAACAAAACAAAACAAAAAATCCTCCATGGGCAAAAGACCTCAGAGATTAGATCGTCCAGTTCCTTCCCCCTGGCTGCCCCCCACTAGTCTTTTTTTTTGGGGGGGGGATGTTTCCTCCTCGTATTTTTCCCATCCACATCCACCACTACAATGACTTAATGGGGAAAACAGAACTGGGGAAAGGATATGATTACTACTCAGGCACACATGGATGATCTTATTCCACCCAACTTCAGTTTGTTAATGCAAGACAGGTCCTACTCACATGTGAACCCCCATCCAAAAGAAGGTGGCGGCTTCTCGAGAACACAGTGCTCCAGCATCTGACGCCATCAAACACCATCTCTCTTCAACTCTGTGGCTCCTCCCAAGTCCCCTACCTCATTATAGCTTTGCAGCCACTGCCCTTTTTCCTTCCATCTACTCACAGTCCCCTCTAGGCTATATGTGATATATATTTCCCTAGCCAGACCGACCTTTCACTTCCGTCATAGAAGCTGTACTGTTTGTCAACATTCCACAGCTGTCCCCTCCACACATAGAATGTTCATGAACATTCTGTGCCAATGACCTCAAATGTAAACCCAGTGGCTCAGCCAACAACGCTGTATCTCTCTTGCACCCACCACAAGTACATGGCAGTTACCTCCTGTTTTTAAGCCCCGTGTTGTGAGTGGATGAACAAGTGACAGGGATTCGAGGCCAGCCATAGAGGGAGACTTCAGCAACTGTGGGAACCCATCACCCACTTAGCTCAGGCGTTCCCTCAGCCCTCTGAGATGTTCAGTTTGGAGGCAATACTTGGGATGTGATTATCTTGGCCCATGTTGAAGGAATTTTCTTTTTTGTTTAGCCGTTTGACTCATTGCTATAGGATGATTAATGGGATTCAGCTTCAGCAACATCTGTTTATTTTCCCTTCTATAGAAAACCCTCATGCGCAGGCAAAATCACTTTGTAATTCCCGGAGGAAACTAACACACTAAATGGAATTGCCGTTTTCGCCTTTGCGTCCCCTCCCAGGAGCTCGCAGGAAAGGGCACAGCACGCCACCACGCCCAGCGGCCACCTGGCCTCTGCCCACCACCTACCCTCAAAGTTGACATCTTGCCCTTCTGGGAATTGGCATCCTGAACCATAGGAAGAGCTGGCCGGGGGGGGGGGGGCAGCCCTTTGTCGAGATGCAGCTCCAGGTTATGGCAGACAGTGGGAGGTACCAAAGAACATTTCAGGACCAGGACGGCTTTGCTTCAGATGTGGAGATGCCAATGCCAAAGCAATGCCTGCATTAGTCGGCGTTCCATTTGAGCCAGGCCAAGCCCCAGAAATGATTGGCTCATCCAGAAGAAGGAGAGGACCCACTGTGCACAGACATGCTCGAATCTGAGCCAAATTTGCCCAGTGCTCAGCCGCGCAATCTGAGAGCAGAGCCAGGAGCAGAACTATTGATGAAGAACTGGATGTTTTTTAAGAGCCCTGGGTTCAGCTCCTACCTGTGCCTTAGGCACGTTCCTCTCTCTCAACCTCAGTTCCTCATCTGTAAAATGGGAGTACATGGATCTCCACCTCTGTTATTTATTAATTTCAAAAACATATACCCAGTCTTGGAACCTAGGCATGGACTCATAAGACGTCTACCTCTGTGATACCCTTTGCCAATTAATAACTCCATAGGAGGGTTAGAGAGCTGTCGCCATCAATGCCAACCAGGGACATGTGAAATAATAAGAGTGCATCTGAGCATGTGGGAAGTACTTTTCCCACACCATTGAATATCCCATCCATTATAAATATGCTTCTGTTTATTCATAAATGACCCAATCCTCATTTTATGAGTAGCTGCTTATAAATATTGTAAGTTCTAAGACAAGTGTTAAGCAACATAATATGATCCTAATGCTTTTAGAGGACCAAAAAGCGGTCCTCTGACTACCTGATCATCTGCTCACCAGTGAATCCGCCTTCAAAATCCAGGCCCCTGTGTTTGCTGCAAGGGAAGAGCAACGGATAAACCTGGAAGAATTCAAGAAGAGCGAACCGCTGCAGATGACTTGGTCAAGCTCCACCTTACGAAGAAAAGTAACTAAACTAAACATCTGGGGAGCTCTGCTGCATCAGACCAAAGGTCCATCGAGGCGAGCATTCTACTCCTCACAGTGGTCAACCAAATGCCTCCAGGAAGCCCACAAGCAGAACATGAAAGCCCTGTTCTGCAATTGCTCCCAGTAACCGCTATTCAAAGGTATATTGCATCTGAACATGGGAGTAATATGGATCTCCACCTCTGTTATCTATGTATTTCAAAAACGTATACTCAGTCTTGGAACCAAGACATGGATTCGTAAGGGGTCTTACCTCTGTGATACCCTTTGCCAATTAAAAACTCCATAGGTTCCATGTCTAATATAATTGACAGAGCAGTTTTCCATTACTTATCTAATCCCTTATAAAGCTCAGAGGAGAACTCCTTCCCCACCTCCAATGGAGTGATCCGTTAGACCTCAAGCAGGAGTAAAAACAATCAACCAAGACTCTCCCCCCCCCACAAAAGCTATAAATATGCGAGAGAGAGAGAGAGAGAGAGAGAGCGCATGACTGGCCCAAGTATTGGCATGTAAGAAGTGGGAGTCCACTGCAAGTGAGGCTAGGCACACTTAGCAAAAGTTTACTTCCTATGCAGTGCAGGTGGCCACTTGTGAATCAAACCAAAAATGAGGAAACTCATCACCCAAAAAGAAGACACTAATTTGCCTACAATCATCTACATGTATGAATGCAGATTCAGAAACCATTATGATTATTATTTTAATAGAAATACATACATGTGCACGGGCAACAGTTCCCACGGCTCTTTTATCTTTAATCCAGAAGTGAGCAAGACAGCCTTTCCAACAGAGGACACCTTCAAACAGAGGACCATCCTCTGCGAACAAGGACACCTGCCCATCCTGCATGCAACCAGAGACAGCCCAAGAAATGTTGGCCCCCCCAAAACGGCAGGCATTTTGACTTAAGGCGAAAAAGTAAAAAAATAAACATCCAGATAGCACATGCAAACACACACACCACTCCAAGGTGGTGAAAATGTAAGCATAAAACGACATGATAGACAACCCGCTGCCCTGTGACAGCACCACAAACTCTGGGTGGGATGCCTCGTCCTGCCCTCTGGGTGCGATTCCTGGAAGAGCGGGAGCTCTCGCCGGGTCTGGGCCTGGCAGCCCTGAGAGCAAGGCCTAATCACCCCCGAAGCCTTGCTTCATCTCATCTGCTAGAAGAGCTGGAGGCACTCTGTCAGTTGCCCGGCCTCCTGATGCTTGCCTCCCACATTTTAAAACAATGCGATTAAAAATGTGGGGAATGACACCATTCTCTCCCTCCCTTGCTCTCTCTCCTTTTTTTGCTGGCCACTCATGTTCCCCTTTTACAGATGGGAGGTCCAAGGTCAAGGGAAACCCCATTCGCTCAAGCAAGGCCACCCAGCAAGTTTCCGTAGCCCAGAAAGCATCTGAACCCGGGTCCAAGTTCAAGCCTCTAACAAGCCGCTGAGCCACACTGGCCGGGGTGTGCCGCAAACGAGCGACGCGGACGCCCGGCCCCCTTCCTCCAGGCCGCTCTGGCATCTTGTTTTGATTTTGTTTTCATCTCCTCGCTTAAACCTTGTAAACAGAAACACTGATTATTTTCATTTTCAGATTTCCCCCCCTTCTTCTTCTCTTCTGAAATCGTTTCCATCTGCTGCGCAAGATGGCCTGCCGCAAGCCCCCACCCACCCACCTCTCGCATTTGCTCAGAAAAAGGAAAATCAGACAACTTCTTAACACTTGGGCAAAGTTTTATCTCTCAGGAATCACACGTACACTAATTTGGAGGAGGAGGAAAGCAACAGGGCTGGAGAAGGTCTGATGGGACCCAGCTTGAATCCTATTCCTTTCTCCCCCTTTGACAAAAGTGGGAAGACCAGAAAACCTACAGTCTTAGAAAGACAAACACGGGCAAGCCTAAGACGCCAGCTGTACGTATTCCAAATAACTATCGTTCTAGCATATATGTACAGAATCCGGTATCCGGTACAGAACTTCCGATAATAATGATGTAAGAATAAACACAACATACGCTCTAAATTGGAAATGGCTGCATCAGCTCAGGTTCAGCTTAGCCATGGATTCTAAGAGGGAGTCCTGCGCAAGACCCAAGCTTGTTGTTGCAGTTTTTCCTCTGTACTGTGACAGTCATGACCCGTCCAAGGATGCCTGTGACAATCCTGAGTCCTTGCCCAGGACGTGGTGCAAGACGTGTCATTGAAACACATAGCTATCCAATGGTTAAGGTGGGAATTGCTTCAAATGGAGGGTCGCTTGGCGGTTATTTACACCAACAATAATAGAATCATAAATAAAACGTGTACCACAAATTAGGAAAAATAAAACCGTCTCAAAAAGGGTGCTGGCATGGTTAAAGAGCAGAGTCAGGACAGGTGTAAAATAAAAGGCAAAAGGTATTTCGTTCAAAAGTGGAGATCTGGCCGAAATAGGAAGGTGTACAAACTCTGGCAAAACACACCAGACCCAGATCGGTCTTTTAAAATAGCCTTTCCTTCCAGCCAAGAGCAAGTGCGTTTGTTTTAGTATTGTTTTAGTATTTAGTATAAAGTGTTTTAGTATTTCAGTTAGAACTGTATTTTTATTAAGTTGTTATTTGCTCTGTCTGGAGAGAGAAGCAATGCTTTAATATAAACCTGTGATGCAACCATCTTTGTGCCCTGTTTCTGAGCTTTCTAGAGGCATCTGCTTGGTCACCGTTGGAAACTTGATGGTGGTCAAGTTTCCGACCCTTGATGGACCTTTGATCTGATCAAACAGGGCTCTTCTTATATGACAAACAATATAAAGACGATGGGTTGTGTTGCCCTTTTTAAACTGTAACCTAAGCAAGTGATAATGCTTCTAATGCAGCAGGAACTGTGACTTTGGCCATGCATCCTTCGTCTGATACTTTGCTGAGTTTGCATCTCAAAGCTGTTCAGAGGAAAAACTACTGTATAGCAACTACAGAACTCGCAGATGAACTCTGTGTAACTTGCTGACTCGCAATGACCTCCCCTGGAAAACCTTGTCATCAAGGTGACGTCATACAGTGTGAAATTTGATCTGCCAGTGATTGATTTGCAAGGGCTTCATGGCACATGTGAGATTGCTTGATGTAGCAATCATCGGGCAGACAAACTACATGTAAATACATGTATTTCATGTAAATATCTTTATTAGGCCAACTCAACGATCACAAACAAGGTGCAAGCTTCAGAGATCTCCAGATCTCTTCATCAGGCAAGCTGTTACGAAAAGCAGGTTTGCAAGGGAGGGGGAAAGGCAGGGAACAGCTGAGCTGATGCTGAAGTTGTCCAAGTCAGAGTCTTGAGATGATATAGAGGAAGAGACTTTGGAGACATTCAAACAGGACTCTACCAGGTGATGTGATTATTTCACATTTCAGTGCCCCTAGGACCAAAGCGTGCACACTTTTGTGGCCTTTGAGTCAGCCTAATAATCCATGTTACACTAACATGGATTTTGGATCTTGTTTTCCTTACGGCCATCGTGGCTACCTTTACTTTTGCACAGAAATGCTCTCAGAGGAGGTAAACGGCACCTTTCTCCTCATAAGAACATTGATCCTGGAGACACATACACCTCAAAGACATCCTTAGCCATTTCTGAGGAGACGGCCATCACAGAAACATCCAGTTCCCCCACTGCTGCCTCCGCCGCCACCTTTTGCCAAGCAGGTCCTCGGCTGTGTATTCCGGTTCTGCGTCAGAAATGAATATTCACAACCCTTCTAAACCAGGCAAGCACAGCCGTGTCCATGGAATCCTGCTGCGTGTTCACCTAGGTCAGCCAGAGGGGGCCCTTCTGTGCATCTTCCACTTTATCTGGGGGACAGTTGGCACCAGGGGTATTCTTAGCTCTAGATTCACGGGGCCCTGGCCTCAGATCTACTGTATTTCCCACGGCCTCCGCTCTGTTCCCCAGAGTCCTGAGTGTCCATTAGTGCCAACAGAAGGTTTTTTCCCCTCAGCTTAATTGTCATGCAGGGGCCAATTTTCAAGGGAAACTGCAACTGGGGAAGGAAGGGTTAACACCCCCCTCCTCACTTGCTGGAACACCCCCTCCCCCTCCTCCCTCTGCATGGCAATTCAGCCTAGGGAAAAAAAAATCCATTGGTGCCTATGGGAGGTTTTTCCTAAACTTAGCTACGGGGGGGGGGATTCCCATGGGGAACACAGCTGGGGAAGGAACGGCTAACCCTCTCCTCCCTATACACTGTGCCCCCTCCCCAAATCCCCCCTCTGCATTCCATCGATGCCAGTGGAAAGATTGGGACCCAAATCTTTTCCGTCCCTAGCAATGCCCCTGGTTGGTGCCTTGGCAGGGAAAACATGAAAGAATGCAGCTGAGTGGGGGAGAGGACAGCTGGCTCTGCTGAGAAACCACTTTGTCTGGCTCATCTTCTTCTCCCTCAGCTGTTGTCTAACAGCCGCCATTCCACCAGAGCAGGGGCGCCCCAACACAGTGCCTGCGGGCCCCTCCAGTGGCGCCCATAGACCTCTTCACTCCCTGTCCCTTCATAAAATATTTTCATTTAAAAAACTTGGAAAACATTAGGGTGCCAGGTTCCCCTTCCTGTTCCTGAGCCTACTGCTGATCAGCAGGCAGGAAGAGAAACCAAGGCGAGGCAGGAGAGGGGAGAGAGAGAGCGAGGCTAGAGGCTAGGAGTGGGGAGGAACAGCAACATAAAGAGGTGGGGGAGAAACAGCAAGGCTAGGGATGAGGAAGGGAAATAAATAGCCAGGGAAGGGGTTGAGGGGGAGAAATAGTGAGGCTAGAGGCTCAGAGTGGAGAGAAACAGTGAGGTCGAGGGGTGAGTAGGAGAGAAAGCGAGGCTAGAGGCTGGGAGTCCAAAGAGAGAGAGAGCGAGCGAAGGGGAAAGGTCTGTGGCAGGCCAGGAAGCAACTCTTTTCATTTCCCCCTCCCTCCCAGCCCCTGGCCTTGCCATTTCTCGCCACCACCACCACTTCTTGACTAACCAGGCCTCCACATCAGCCATTATGTGACTAGCCACATTCTCCATGGGAGCCATTTTGTGGTGGTGCCCAGAGCAGTTTCTCGAATTCCCAAATGTGCCCATGGGTCCAAAAAGGTTGGCGACCCCTGTGTCAGGGACTGTCTTGATTGCTGTTGACCTCACATGAGCCACTCTGGGGAACCTCTTTGCTGGACAGCAGGGTTTAAATCCAGCGTGAGCCACTTGCAGCCCTCCAGGTATTTGGCCTACAATTCCCACAATCCCTCGGCATTGGCTATGCTGCCTAGGGCTGAGGGGAGGTGTAGGCCCAAACATCTGGAGGGCCACAAGATGCTTCCATTGGTTATCGGAAACCATCTCCAGGGGAATGGTTAACCCTCAGAGGCAGCGTTTTTCATGAATACAAATAATAAATATAAACCAGCCTCACAGACAGACAAACGTTTGGAAGCCAACATTCTCATTTTCCTGTCTGAGCTGCCATGAGGCCGTTGTGTCCCAACACTTTGTTACCAAGTCAGGAGGGAGAACTTCTACTCACGTAGAAAGTGAGCGTGCGCCCACGTACCGTTCTCTGCCGCCCGTTTGAGGTTCTCGATCATGGTGTCGTAGTGAATCCGGCAGAGGACTTTTTCCTCCACCAGGCCAAATTCCTCGCCAGTGGATAGCTGCCTCTTGCAGGAGAAGCAGGCAAAGCAGGCCAAGTGATAGGCGTTGCCACGGGCTCTCCGGACCCAGTCGCTGGCATAGATCTGTCTCCCACAACGGGCACATTTTGTACCAAACCGACTGAAGGAGGAAGAGAAACACAGAACAAAGAAGTGGTCAGCACCTGGAGGTGTCCAACAGCCTCCCTTACATACCCTTTAACATTCAACAGCAAAACTGACACACCTCCTTTTACAATATCACGACTCTGCCCACTAGGTCACGCCACCTTTCTGCCTGAAATCCAGAAATGGTCACCCCAAGAAGGTGAATCCCCAGGACAGCGAATCAAGACTGATGAAACTCTGGTCCAACATAAAGGTGCAGCACACCTGATTCCCTTAAGTTAGACCCATCTGGAGGTGTTGGTAGGTACAGCCGATCCCAGCAGGAGCTAGAAATGTAAATCAATTAAAGAGCCATGTCCTTCCACCCACTAAGAACCCCAGGAAGAGCTTTTAGGAAAGGCTGCAGTTCCCAGGGTTTCTTGGGGGAGCGAGCTAGTCGTGACAATTAAACCAGCACTCGGTCACAGCACAAACAATCGGGCGTGAAACGAAGGCCTTCCTGGTGGATTGTGCCCAAAGGCTGGGGCCTCTGGACCACCAAGCCAGGTGATCAGCGAGCCAGGGGACTGCTTGCACTGGGGATCTCTCTTTGTGGTGTGCTGCCCACCCTCCTTGCCAGGCAAAACATGGCAGGCATTCAGGAAGGCAGATTCCGAACATACGTGGCGGCTCTCTTTGCGTCAGCCTTCCCCAGCCTGGTGCCCTCCAGAGGAGTTGGACTGCAACGTCCATCATCACATCTCAAGGGCTATGTTGGCTGGGAATGATGGGAGTTGGAGTCCCAAAACATCTGGAAGAGTGCAGGTTGGGGAAGGCTGCTTTACATCTATGAAAAGCAGGGGACCTGCTCTCTCCTAGCTGAGGAATGAGCCTCCTTCTGCAAGGCAGAGCAGCTTTCCACCACAGCCCAGCACTGCTTGTCATTCTGAGACGATGCCGCAGTGCCAGTCAAGCCGTTCCCTCTCCCTTCCTTGCGGATGACCTGAGGGCAGTGGTGTAGTGGAACCAGGGCTCACAGGGACATAGCACCAAGGCTCTTTTATTAGTGGGGACGCTAACATCACCTGCTGTCTCCCCTCAGAATTCCCCATTCCCTCTGAGCTTAGCTGCAATCCTCACAGGCGCTGGGGGGGAATGAATTTTCCCAGCAACACTATATTGTTCCGTGTTGTCATGCAAAGGATTTGGGGGTTGGCTTGGTCTTGCATGGGCAATTCAGACCCATTCACTTTGCAAAAGACCTGCTACTAGCGGATGAAAATTCCTAGAATCGGGTTGTTGATATGGATCAATCCCACAGCTTGCATTTTTGGACTCCCCACTGGGGGCATGGCTATGGGTGCGATAACGATGAGAGTTTGCTCTTCAAAACTTACCACTACACCACTGCCTGAGGACCCCAGTCCCTGGAGGCCGCTTTCAGAGGGAAGGAAGGCTGGGTGGCTCAGCATCTCAGCCGCCGCCACCACCATCATTCTGTTATGACAGACTTCATTTTCTGTGCACATCCTTTGCCTCAAGCAGCATCCCTCAAGCAGCCAAATGTGAGCCTCCTGTTGCCAACCCTTAGATAAAGGAGATTTTCCACCTCCCTCAAAGAACGATCATACTTGGTGGCAGGCAGATGTACTCAGCAATGTACCCAACCCTAAATGTTAGGGTGACCTGCTGGTGGATGAATTTTGCTCTTGTCTGAGGCCCAAGAGATTGCTATAGACACCTAGTATGGTATAGTAGTTAGAGTGTTGGGCTGGGACTCAGGAGATCTGGGTTTTAGTCCCCACTTAGCCATGAAGCTCACCGGGTGAGTTTGGGCCAGTCACTGACTCTCAACCTAACCTACCTCACAGGGTTGTTGTGAGGATAAAATGGAGAGGAGGAGGGGGACCGTGTAAGCTGCCTTGGGCTCCTTGGAGGGAAAGGTGGGATATAAATGTAAGAAATAATATTTAGAGTCTGGACTGGAAAGACGTTTCTCCCAGATCAAATTTACAAGAGGCCTGATGGGAGGGGGAGATGACCAGTGGAGGTGTGATGGCCGTCCCTTCCACACGTTCCTTGGCTCATTTGCTTAAGTCATCTCAGGCTCTTCACTCTGCACTAGCAGAATTGTGTCCTGCTCGGCTCTGGGTCATGATAGTTGCCCCATGGATGGATGCTCAGGACTAAGCACCCTTTTGCCCCATCCAGCACTGGGAGTCTGTTCACAAGTAGAGCTAGAGTGGGTCAGGCTGAAATGATCCGTGCTTTTCAAGATGAAACCCCCCATTCTTTGGATGAATTTCCACTGGATTAGGGGCAAGAGCGAAAGGAAAAATTGACTAACAAGCTCTCTGGAACCAGTTCCAATAACTGCAGCAGGCTTTTGGCAAAATCAAACCATCTCTGGCAGCAAAGTTGTCCTGAGATGGGCCCCGTTCAGAAGCCCTGGGCCAAAACCACGGTCAGCAACAAAGCAACTGAAATCAGTCCCAGAGAACATCACCTGAGTTGGCTATCCTTCCTACATCCCTCTTACAAAGCTGGGCATGGCAGAGGCAGGTTTTTATTTTTATTGTTAAATGCAAGTGAAGATTTTCGCTTGAGCAGAACCAATGCCAATTTGGGGGAAAGGGGGAAAGAAAAAAGCAGGAAAAGCGGCAGAGGAGCCGAGGTCTTGCTAATTTCTTGCATATGGGGAATGCAGTGAGCTGACTACGCAGTGCTTGGTTTACACGACTGCACAAACAAAAGAGCCGTGTTAATTAATTTTTTATTCCTGCGACAGATTCGGAAAAGCTCGGGTCTCTTAAATGAGAGCTCTCAAACAGCATCAAAAAAGGAGAGGAAGAATGTTCTGTTAAACACGCAACACTTCTCTTTGTCCCATACAAATATTTTACCTAACGGCTGCGCGCTTTCCTCCCTTTAGTAGGTAGATTAATCAACTGTAATTGCTTCATGGGGGGGGGGTGATTGTAATTAGGGAGGGCAGGTTTATAACCAGTTATGGGAAACATTGTTAAAAATGGTCTCTTTCTGTTCCCTGTTTCAGTAACATACCAGACCCAGAACCACCTTGAAAAACTGACCTTTTAACAATAAGCAAGAGCTCTAATTTAATAAACTGTATTACTATTTAAGTTAGTATTGTATTTTTATAAACTCATTCCCTGTCCTCTTTGGCTAGAGAAGCCTATAACTCTTTTTGTTTTAAGTCCGATTTGAGGTGTCATTAAATAGCAACAGACCTGAGCTGGTGAATGCTACAGAAGCAAAGTAGTTAAAACCAAAATTATCAAGGTAACAGAACCAATAGTAGAACCATTTGCTTTATTTTATTTTTAAAAGAAGGTACATACAGATTTCCCTTTGGTTAGATCTGTTTCGCATTGTGAATAAGCCCAGTGATTATTTCTTTCTGGCAACCCAAGTTTGAAATACACACTCGCACAGCAGGGAAACCAAGGCAACATGTCAAAAACACCCCTGCGGTGTTTGCCTTGTGGATTTACCTAGGCAACAATGGCTGAGCATCCTTGCTTTCAGGTTTAAATTACAGCCTACATTCAAGCTTAGCACCCCAGCGAATCAGGATGTGTTTAATTTAAACAATTCACATTTAAGTCAGTGCTTAGTGGAACAGGAGGAGAGATGATAATAGGAAGAGAATAAATCTAAGCATGCTCTGGACACCTTTCGCTCTCCACTGAGGAACCGCCACCAACTCCACACATATCTGGGACTAGAGAAAGAGCTTCTCAAGCTGGATGTGGGGATACAAGTTTCCATGCAATGTGATTCCTAAGTTTTAGAAACCAAGCCATGCCGTCCTACCTCACAGGGCTGTGAGTGTGATATAGTAATAGTCCAAATTAATTTCGAGAAGGTGTAATTTTAATTAGATCTCTAACAAATATCTACCCCCTGGGAGTCAAGGGTTGGATTCCTCTCCTAATAAAAACAGTGAAGAGTCTTGTAGCACCTTAAAGACTAACACTTATTCTGGCACAAGTTTTCCCGGTCACCATCTGCTTCGTCAAAGGCAGCTGATGAAAGGCACAGTGTCCACAAAGCTTCTGCCATAATAAATGTGTTAGTCTTTAAGGTGCCACAAGACCCTTGGCTGCGACAGATTAACATGGCTGCCCCTCTGGAAATTCTCCTAACAGCTTTCTCAGTATGAGATTACATGTCACTCTGTAGACATAGGTGCATTTGATCTGGTTGAAACATGCCTGCCCTCACACACAGCCGTTTCTGGCTCATCCTCACACGTGATGCTTAATTCTACACATACACCACATTTGCAGTTAGAATGCAATGTACAGAACAGTGCCTAGAACATTTCAGAATCCCTCTATATCACTTCCTATGCCTCATTAGCACAATTCCCATGTGCCCAAAATAAGGCTAAAATTAACATTTCTCCTCCGATTGCCGGCTTCTCTCACCTCTGTGCCAAACTCGCGTCTAAAGCTCGCGGAGTTTCACGGTCCAGACCACTCATGGTGTTTGCTGCTAGAAGGAAGGACTCCAGACAGTTTTTTAAAAGGACATTCCTCCGTTGGCAAAAGCATCCCTCTGTATCTTTTTCTTTTCTTTTTTAAGATGCGGAGTTTTCACAATACTGATGGGACTTGAACTTAATTATTTTTAAAAGCCGTTTTGGCTCCGGTGTACTCTTGTCATAGTGAATAACCCTTTCTCCCAAACGGATGCAAAAGCGAATGGTAACAACGATGGCTTCTGTGGATCTCTACTCAGAAATTATTCCCATTGAGCTCACTGGAGCTTACTCCCGCGTAAGTGGATATACAACTACAGCCTAAATGGTGTAAGTTACCACCTTCCTTCGGTTTTTTAAAATGCACTAAAATTAAAGCATTGGCATGAAGCACATGAAAAGTGAGGTGATCAATCAACTAACAAATAAACAACAATGCAATCCTATATGCGTGTCTACTCAGAAGTAAGAACCACGGAGTTCAATGGGATCCCTAAGTAAGTGCAGGTAATACTGCAGCCTTGCCGTCCAATCCTTTGCATGTATCCTCAGAAATAGGTCCCATCATTTTCAACGGGGCTTTTCCCCAGATAAATGGTGTATACATTTATAAGAGTCCCATTGGACTCAATAGTGCTTACTTCTGAGTAGAATTATATAGGGTTGCACTGTAAATCTGTCACTGGTTGACAGCCCTAATAAACAGACAAAATACAGAGGATTGTAGAAACGTTTTAAATTCCAAGGAACCAGTATTTTACCAGCCCTGCCCAAGACTAAATATTGTTCACGATTTCTAAGGCGCTACACCAGTAAACCCTGGGGAACTCTTAAGGCATTGCCCAGCTCTCCAAACTACATAATACACTGCTTTTAGGTTATATATCAATTATCAAACTTCACAAAAATAAATGGAATATTACTTTATCTAAGATATGTGCTAGAAACAACTGCAGATGTGAGTATAGTTTGTCCCATACCGCTGCAAATGAACCCGTTTCTTGGTTCTAACTGATGAAGAGTTCTGTGTCAAAAACCTTGCACAATTTAACTCAAGCAACAGCTCCTGCTTTCATAAAGCTCCAGTCAGCACTGGGTCCAACATTTCTCCTTACTAAACTTATAAAATGGCTACATTACCAACAAAATGTCCACATCAAACTGGTTAATCCCCCCGCCCCCAATCTTTCATTTCAACTTTTTCGTTTTTTAACTGAATCTCATTTGTCCTCAAAACTCTTAGTGCCTAACCTTTATTCCTGTTTTACATATGAAGAACTGGTCCAGGAGTTAATCCATACGAAAAATATTCCAAAATATTTTTGGAATAAGCATAAGAAAAATTCCAAAATCCATATTTGGGCAATACCTTTATTAGGCCAACTCAAAGATCACAGAATAGTGTGCAAGCCTTCAAGTTCTCCAGAACTCTTCATCAGGCAGACGGTAAACAAAGCAAAAGGGGAGGGGGAAGTGGCTGATGTTGATGCCAGTAGAACAAAAGAAAGAAAACAAATTATTTGTTGGAAAATCCCAATAGGTCTTGAGGGAAGTCAGGGGAAAAACATTTTTGGGTTGCACGTTAGACACATTAGATAGTTCAAACTAAACATATAACACCAAAGATACGTGTTGTATCCACATTGTCCCAGGATCAAGTCGAGACTCTGGTGAATTATCATTCTCGCGTCTGCATGGCAGTTGGAAGTCCTAAGATTTATAACTGTGCCTAACCAGTATTGTTTTTAATAATCTGGAGGAGGAAAGGGTGATGAAGAGACAATTAAGTGATGCAGAGGCGGGGGGGGGGGTCCCACTACTTTAGCAGCATTAAAGTCCCTCCGTTTGGGATCCTGCCTGAACAGGGAAGTGACAAATTAAACTGCTTTGAAATCACTTTGACGGCTGTCTGTGGGGTGTGGAAAAGGAAGCAGCCATATGCTCAGAAGGAGATGGTTGGGGCTCCTGCAGAAATCTGCGAGCATTAAGGGGATTTTGAAATTTTAGTGACCTTATCAAAAGCATAAGCTGTTGTTCTGTATTAATCCATGAACTTTTACAATATTATACTGGCTTGCACATCCTGGGTTTTTGGCTTGGAAATTTAATTGCACAGGTTGCATATCTAAAACTCTTGATAGATTGATATAGATAGATGTAAATGAATTGCAGAAGAGGTAACCCATCTCAGGTTCCTCTTCAATTTGTGGCAGGATTCTTTATATGTTTTTGTAACTGATGTACAATTTGTGAGTGTTCTGGGGTAATAAATGTTTGATGAAAACAGATAAGTAATACATAAATAAGCCATATGTTTTATATTGTGTGTGTGTGTGTGTGAAAAGATCAGGGAAATAACTTGCAGCACACAAAATCCTATGCATGCTTACTCAGATGTAAGCAGGGCTTAGTCCCAATGAATTGTCTATATGATTTGTTTTCTTTGCCACTTTGGAGAGGCCGGGGGTCATGAGAGACCAAGACACAAGGTAAAAATAGCCATGCTAATAATGAATTCATGTGCATAGTAATGCGAGCACAAAAATATCAAGGATTAGCACATAATGAGATTAATAAATAAGTTTAATAGTATACAACAAAGGGTCATTATGTCTTGGGAGGGCAATTGTGTGTGTGTGTGTGTGTGTGTGTGTAAATAAGTTAGTGGCCATTTAATTCAATGTTTCTACTTTCCTTAGTAACAGAGATGAGGTTTCAAATCATATATATTATCAGACATAATGTATATCATTTGCATGTGGATATCTCAGGTAACTGAAGGGTGTATATGGAGGGATGGTCAATGTACTGGGAAACAGGCGCGCTTGGTATTCGTGAGATTTTTTTGCGAAGGGGGGTTTTCAGGATTGCAGTCCCCTTACCTCGAAACAACGAAGAGCCTTGTGGCACCTTAAAACCTAACTCTGTTGATTACGGCATAAACTTTCAGGGCTGCCTCTGGAGACCCTTGTGTCGAGGGTGGGGTGGGCGCGCGCGTGTTTTGGGTGGTTTTGTTGTGGGTGGGAGGTTAAAAGCTCCTCTACATTTCTAGAGAAACAGACTCCCGGGCCTCGCTTTCCTCCCTCCATCTCGTGTCCGCCTCTGCACAGCGCCGGCGGACCGTCGAGGCTGCGTGGAGACCGGACCGCCAGCAAAACCTAGCGTTGCGGCGGGGGGCGGGGAGAGGCATCCCATGTCCGCTTGAGCTGCCCCACACAACACACACCCATGGAGAAATCAGTGGCAAAAACGCCGTTTCTTCTTTGCACTCCACACAGAGGCATGAGCGTCGGGGCCCTGGGAAAGGCGCTGACAGGCGCCCCATTGATGGTGGAGCATCTCCCAGCGGTGAGATTCCACAACAAGGAATCCAGAAACATCCGAACCCGGAATCCTCTTTATCAAGGGTCTGCAAGGCTTAATCTGGCGTAATCGATTACGATTCATTAATAATGGAACCAGCCCTCTTCCTCCTCCCCCCCGCGCCGCCCCCCAACTTCAAGCATTGGAGAAGGAAGGAAGGAAGGAAGGAAGGAGCGCCACCGGCTCGCTCTTTGGTACTCAGTCATTATTTTCGTTCAGAAGTCTGAAGGCCACCATTCCCTGCGAGGGCCACCCCCCACCCCGCATCAGCTCCGGAGCTTGGCATTTGTGGAGCCAAAAAACTCCAGATGGCCCCCCTTTTTTAACAGCGCAATTCTAGGCGTGTTTACTCGTAAGTCAGACCCACTGTGTCCACTGGGGATTACTCCCAGGTAAGCGCGCATTTGGGTCGCCGCCTTCAACTTCCTTTTGTTGCTGACCCAGCCCTTCCCTCGAGGGAAACCCTGCCCAAGGCTGCCGCGCGAGAACCGGGGCGATAAGGAAGGCGAGGGGGCTCCAACGCGGACAAGGCGCCAGTCCTCTGGTTTTCCCTCTCTCCGCCCCGAGGAGCTTGGGACTAGTGGGGCGAGCCACGGTAGTCAGCCCCCACCGCTGCAGGTCCTTTCCCCCTTGCCTGGGACGAGGGTTCTCCCTGCCCGCCCGCGGAAGGGGCCTCGGGCGCTGTCCCAGTAGGGCGAAGCGCGCCTCCCCGGGTAGGTGGCTAGGGAGCTCCGGTCGACCTCCTGAGCACGCGGCCGGCCCCATCTAATAAAATGCACTTAAAAGGCGCGCGCGGGGGGGTGAATTCCAAGCACATCTGGTTCCTTAACTCGCCCGAAGACTCTAGGGCACAGCCTTGTCAGGGCTTGGGGACATCAGGTACACCCCGCTTCTCACCCTGGTCCCAAACCCAGGCTGGAATAAAATTTTAAAGCTGGAACGGCTTGCGTCGTGTAAACGCAGCATGGGAACCGCTTCGGATTCCCTTTCAACACCAGTGAGTTTTTGCAGCAACAGCAGAAAAGCCGGAGGGACTGGGGGCGGGGGAGAGACTTCTTCCCACCCTCATCCTCACCCGGCTCCATCCGCTTTGGTTTGCGAGGCTCCCTTCTGGGGCCAAATGTTTTAACCTGGTGGGTGCTGATTCGCGTTAATTTCAGGCACACAATTTGAGCTTTCTTGCTTTTCCCGCGGGGAAGAATTCTAAGGGCGGGAGGGGGTGCCAGGCCCCAATCTGGTTACTCGCAAGTAAATCCTATGGAACTACAAAACGCAGCTCGAAGTCATATCTCGAAATCTCGAGACGACCCCTCCCCCCCTCAAGAAAATCGCGGTTCAGCGGCAAAGGTAGGACACGGTGTCTCCCCTCCCCGTCTACATTTGGAATATTTGGACCGCTAGGCAGAGCTGAGCTTCCACCTTGGCACTCTAAGTATGCCCAGCAGGTCGCCCGCTTCGAAGGAAGAGGGGAGTTCGCGTCACCGCTCGTCGCCTTAACTCGGCCGTCGAGGAATCGCGGCACAAGTCGTGGGGACAAGCGCTGGAGACGAACAATTCCAGGGCTCTCCAAAGTGGAGTTGCCACAGGGGGGAGGCAGATTTCTCTTGCAAGCCACAGCCTGGCTGATTCTCCTCAGATGCGTCAATAGAGGGGGGTACGTGTCGCGGAGTGGTGGTCGTCGAGAAGGGACTCCCTGGTCACGGGAAAAAGAGTTAGAGCTAAGGCCGCAAGTCTGAGACACTTGGCTGCGGAATTCCTCGGAAGGGGCAGCTTTTTCTCCCATCCTAAGCCAGGAGAGATTTCCTCCGCCTCCAGATATTTTTAGATTTAGACAGAAACTGTGAGGGGGGGGGGGCAAAATCTGAGCTGCAAAATGCCCATCGAATTCCAGGGCTCGGATTGCAGGAGGTGTCGAAAACTGCACAGTGTCTGTGAATGTACTGCGAGATCCACGTTGTTACTTAAAAAACAAAAAACCCTTAAAATGGCAATTAAAACACGAGGCGTTTGCAGCGCTGCCTGCCCCAGGGCAACTCCTGGAGTCCAGGGAATGTATTAGACGGCAGAGTCCTGTGTTTTATCGGTCCGGTGCGTAATTACGCACCGGGTGAGATTTTTACAGTGCAACTCTTATGCGCATCTACTCAGAAGCCAGTCCAATCGAGTTCAATAGGGCTTACTCCCAGGTAAGCGTGCGTGCAGGCTTTGCTGCCGCGGTCTTCCAATTCCTTGGGAGCAAGTCTCGCGGCAAGCAATAGGCTCCGACGTCCGAGTAGACCGTGGCGAACAGCTGATGCGCTTCTCTTCCCTGTTGGCCCCCGAGTGCAGGCGCTGGAGACGAGGCGCCCTCTGCTCCGCTTTCTTTCAAGCCCCCCAGAAAGTTGCCCGTCGAAGTGCTATCGCGTCTAGAACATTAGACTGGATGCTTTATTATTATTATTATTATTATTATTATTAATTATTATTATTATTATTATTATTAATCAAGACCTGATCCACATCCAGGTCGGGGGCAGGGGAGAGAACGGTGTAGGTTGGCACGCGGGTATCGCCCTTTCCAAACGCGTCTGGTAAGATCCCGAAGAGACGCAGGGCACGTAGGACACCAAATCATGCCACGGAAACCGCAGTCTCCGCGGGAGGGCGATTCGGCGCCTCCGGCTCCAGAGGCCCTCTCCATCCCCCGGGCGAGGGCGGTGTAGTGGGGGGTGTTGCGCCTTCACTGGTTCCCACCGTCCAAGGGGGTCCCAGAGCCGACGACGCGTTTACACGGGCACTACTCGGTCGGGAGGAGCCGGATTGGCCGCCCCGCCCGGACGTCTCTTCCAAGGAGGCATCTCCAGTCCTCCTCAACGAAATCCGCCCCCCGTCCCTCGCCAACGAGGATCTGTGCAGAGCGACGGAGCGGCCCTGACCAGAGACGCACACGCGGGGGCCTCTTCCTTCTCCTCCCGCCCGCTTTCATCCGGTCTAAACCTCACCGCCTCTGGCCCGGAGATCTGCGTGCAGAGCGGTGATGAAGCGTCGCCTCCGGCGAACGGATCCGGACCTCACACGCTCGCCTGCCCTGGGAAGCAGGACTCCCAGGGAGAGTTTAGGCGTCCTGGGAACAATCCGAATTCCTCCTCCCAGAAGCCCCAGTAAGGATCTGGGCCCTGCTTGACAGTGGTTCTACCTCCAGACTTCCTCCCCACGGGGGGGAGCCCCCAGTCTGGTTTATTTCATTTAAGGAAAGCCGCCGCCTCTCCCCCACCCCCGCCCCCGCCACGCGCACAACCTCGACGGCTCTCCCCGGCCAGCGCGTCGGGCTTCATTACACCGCCGAAAGCAGGCCGGGCCGCTTCTTGGCATTCCAAACCTCACGGGTCCGGAGCTCAAACAGTCGGGGGGTGGAGAACGCCGGAGCCCTGGATGCGTGAGCCCAGAGGCAAATCTGGAGGGCCCAGGGCAGGCAGGCAGGCGCCTCCGCTATCCAGTTGGCCCCAGTTCCGACGTGCGGCCTTCTCCCATGCCCCAAACAGAAGGCCTTGGCCGACTCCAAACCCAAATCAGGACCCTTTTCTTCGAAACCGAATTGGAAAACCGGCACCGCTCCGGAACTCTAACGAGCTCAGTATCCGAGCTGGATTAGCCAGAGACGGGCATGATTCCCAGTTCATTCACCAGGATTAAACGCCACCAGCGGGTCAGGAACAAAGGGGTCAGAATCGCCTTTCTGGACAGAAGCAGGAATTAGAGAGTGATCGTGGAGGCGGGGGGGGGGGAGGATTCTCAGCTCTCTCCCCGTTTCTTAGCCACTAAGACGGTGCCTAAAGACGGAGTAAAAATCTAGATCTGCTCCAAAGCCTCCCTCGCCTGTTCAGTTCCAGGCCCTGGTTAACTACCAGCCCATCGTGTGTCAAGTGCATCAAGTGTGAACGCGACTAGGGGGTGGGGGGCAGGGGGGAACCAAACAAACCCAGCGCAGATTTTCTTCATCTCCAGAGAGAAGAGAGTTTCGTTCTGAACTCCCCCGAGATGACCCAGATGGAGCGGACTACAGTCCACGCAGCTTCTGCCAGCCTGAGCGGACCGCCTTTTAGGGGCCAGAAGGCTCTTTGTCGACAGGTCTCCAGAGGAAATCTTGCTCCAGTTCGGGTGGACACGCCTGAAAGCGATCCGGAGTGAGCCTCGCCCCTCCGCGACCAGCGTGCTTGCCATCCCGAGGCAGCGGAGCCGCTCCGGCTTCCCCAGAAGCGCCCTTCCCCGCCGTGGCCGCCCGTCCCATCCCCGCGGCGTCGCGGCTCCTACCTGAAATAGTCCATCTTGCAGAAGATCTCTTTGTTCTTCACGTAGCAGCTGTTCTGCTGGCGAAGCGACGTCCGGCACACGGAGCACTCCAGGCAGCGCCCGTGCCAGGTGAGGTTGTTCACCTGCGAGGTGGGGCAAAGAGACGGAAGCGAGGTGAGGGCGAGCGGGGAAGCCGTAGACCTCCGCCGAGCCTGCCTGCTCTCCTCCGCCACCCCCGCCAGGACCCGGCAGCTCACCTTACCTTGAGCAGGTACCGGTCCAAGATCTCCAGGCCGCAGCTGGAGCAGAGGTTCTTGGCCCCCGACGGCAGCGAGGACGACGCGGAGGACGGCGGGGAGCACACGGACGGCGTGGACGGGGTGCTGGCGCCCGAGCGCGCCTCCTCTTTCTCCAGGGCGCACGGGAGCGCCTCCCCGTCCGGCTGGGCCTGCGGAGGGGAGAGCGAAAGAGATGGGGAGCTCCGACGGGTGGCTCGGGCAGCAGGGACGGAGCCCCGAGGGGGCAGCCGGGAGGCGGGCAGAGGAGGGAGTGCGGAGGAGCCGAGCTGGGGCCAGGCGGGCAGAGGGCCTGCCCCCAGCCGTCCTGCTTCCTCCCCGCCCGCCCGCCCGCCCGCTCTCCTCGCTTCTCCGCCGGCCGCGCCGCGTCCTCCCCGTCGGAGGAGGCTTACCATTCGCCAAGGCGCGCCGAGGAGCCGCGGCTGCAACAGGCGGCGGCGGGGAGGCTGCAGCGCCGCTGGTCGAGGGCTCGACTATCTGCGGGGCTCCATGGCCCCCCCTATATAAGCCCGGTCCAAACAATAAACCCCAACTTTGTAGTGGCCATAGAAACGGCGTCGATCAAGGAGAGAGAGAGAGGCGAAGGAGCCCGGGAAGCTAGAGGCGGTGGGGCTTGTTAATGGAGCAATTTGCAGCCGGGGAGGGGGGGGGCAGAAGAGGGGAGGGGGTGGCTTTGAAAAGCGGCTCTCGAGGTAATCGCCGCGCTTCCAGCGCTCGCTTTGCCAAGCCCGAGCCGCGGCTGCGTCCTCCTCCTTCGCCGGCGTCGCCGCCCCGAAGCACCTGCAATTAGCAACGCCGCCCGACGCCCGGCCGGAGAAGCGCGCCTGTCAATCAGCCGCCGTCGGTTGGGCCGCGCAAAGGCAGCAATTACGCAGCTACCAGCCTTTTCCTGCGCTCCCCCCCCGTCGCACTTTCTCCTCCTTCCTCCCCCCTCCCCACCAAACAACCAGCTCTCGGAGAGGAGACCCCCGCACGCAGCAAAAGAGGGAGGGGAGCATCTCTCAATCCCTCCCCCACCAAACAAAAAATAACTTGTTAGAACCTCTTTCCACCGCCACCCCCGGCTCAGTTTTCCGTCATTCCTCAACCATCACACCGAGGCGACACCTGGAGGGGGAGGTTTTAAGCCCCCCCCCATACATCTGTTCGAGGGCTCTCTTGTATAAAATGGTCAATTCCTCCACTCCCAATCCACAAGCAAGGCATCCGCTCTCGGGGGGGGGGCACAGCCCTCCCCCGGACAGCAGAAGCAGGAGGACTCTCTCGACCCCCTGCTCTCAAATAGTTGGAAACCCCCCCGGGGGGGGGAATACGCAGGAGAGGGGGAGATTTAGACTCCTGGGAGATCAGATCCCGCCAAGGGTGGGAAAAAGTGGGGAGTTGATCTAATTTCCCCCACCGTAGGAAAAGCAGAGACGCAGACAAGTTGTCACTTTCACTTTGGGAGATGGGAGCCCCATCTGTACAGGGGGGGGGGACCCCAAACACTCCAATGAAGCTGGCAAGACTTCCTCCCCCCTCCTTCAAGGAAATGAAACAGGAGGGGGGAGTTCACCCCCTTTCTCCTTGCAGGCTCCTTCTGCCTCGACCGGGGGGGGGGATCTCTCTAGATTCTCCCCCCCCCCGCAAAAGAACCTATACACCAGTTCAGGTGGAGGGATGGACGAGGTGACTCTTCTGCTTGGGGGATCGGGACCGGTTCTCCCTCAGGTCACTTCATTTTCTCCCCCTCCCGGCATCCTCCTTCCCCCGCCTTCTCCTCTCTAGCCAGTTCGGAAGAGTTTGCCTGGTGTAGGAGGGGGGTTCCCCCCCCAGCTATGCATAGGAGGACCCCCGCTTTTTCTCTCCCCCCCCATGCCATCAAGTCTCACCTCAGTCCGCGGCTGCTCGCCCTCCGGCTGAGGGGCGGAGGTCTCATTCTTCCAGAACATGGACGGGGCGGGGAGGGCACGAGGGGGCGGCATGAGGAGGGGAGCTCCCCTCCGCAGCGGCCGCCCAGACGTGACTCACCCGAGGCGGTTGCTGGAGAGGACTTTAAACGTTCCTTCTTTTTTTCCCTTTTCTTTTTTCTTTAATGGGACGCGCGCCCCCCCCCCCGCCCCAAGTTCCTCCTTCCTTCCTTCCTTCCTTCCTTCCTTCCTTCCTTCCTTCCTTCCTTCCCTACAGCTCGATGGCGGGGAGTGGGGGGGAGGAGAGGAGCGAGCCGCAGGGAAGGAGAGACAAGGCGTGTGCAAGGCGCGAACACACGCTGCTCCCCGCCTATCCCCGCCGAGCGCAGCCCTTGCGCCTATCAGAACGAGAAACCGTGAGGCCGAGAGCACCTCTGAGGACGTGCAGAGTTCTTCCCGCTCGCGGTGGAGGAAGGACAGGCCACGCCGCCAGAGGGATCCAGGCACGGAAGGCCCAGCGTCAAGGAGGGCTGAGCCCCGCACTTCTCTTCTTGCGGGGCACCGGGACAAAATATTCTCACAATGGTTGGCAGTGGGAAAGGCGCGCATCTGGGTGCGCGCCAGCCAGCGCTGCTTCCGCGGCCTCTCTCCGTTCCCCCCTCTCTGGCGAGGAGAGCATTCAGGCGTCTCCTGGGCTGTACCCGCGTGCCTTTTCAGACATGGCTCTTTTGCAATTTATTCACACATGCCACTTTGAACATCGGAACACTGGAAGCCGCCTTATCCCAAACGGACCCTTAGTCCATCCAGCCCGGTACTGCCGACACTGACCGGCAGCAGTGGCTCTCCAGGGCTTCGGGCAGGAGTTCTTCCAGCACTAACCACCAGAACGTTACACGTGTCTGTACCCAAACACTGGACATGGGTGCACAACAGGTGTTCACCTCATCACCGTATGTGTCGCCGCAAGGCTGAATATTCCCCCCCTTTTCAAAACAGTATTTGCCCTCCTCCCTCCAAGAACTCCAAAAGGCAGCCTGAACACTCTGGAGGGCTTCCACAGCCCGCCCTTTTCAGGTTTCGCCAGCCAGGAGTCACCAAGTTTCGAATCTACCTTTCAAGTCATCAGGACTAGGGCCTTGATTTTATTTTATTTCTAATGAGAGCTGAAATTCTCAGACTGCTATATTTGGGGACCAATATCCATTTTCTTTTGCCAAGACAGTCTCAGGGATGTGCACGATGGATCGCGCCATAAAGTGAACATAGGAAGCTGCCTTATCCTGAGTCAGACGGTGGGTCCATCTAGCCCAGTACTGCTGACACCTACTGGCAGCAGTTGCTCCCTAGGGTTTCAGGCAGGATTCTTCCCCAGTCCTCCCTGGAGATGCCGGGGCCTGCTGCATGCAAAGCAGGGGCTCCACCACGGAGCGCGGCATCTCCCCGAGACGGTGGAGAGCCCATGGCACAACCCGCCTGCCCTCCCTCGGGCGCCGCGGTGTCTGGGCAGCCCTGAAGCGCCTCCTTCCGCGGTGTTGCAGAGGAGGCCCAGTCCAGAGATAAGACCTGGCTGCAGACTGCAATCCGCTCGGTGCCTGCGCTCGGCGTCCGCCTCCACACCGTGCGCGCCACCAGCCCACCACAGCCCGGCAAGATGAGAGCGCGCTTCCCACCCATCACCTTGGCCTCTTGGCAGCCGCAGCCGAGGGCCCGCTCGGTAACCCGATCGCTCGTCGGGCGCAAGGGCCTGGCCAGGGCTGCTCTGCAGAGCCGGTTCTAGGGAAGTAACACGAGAAGACGGGAGGCCGGCGATGGATAATCACGCTGATTGAACCCGACATCCAAATTGGCCGGCGAGAGAGAGGGGAAGTCGTTTCGGAGGCAGCCCGAGCTGCTGCTGTTGCAAGCAGAAAGCATTAGGCTGGCGACAACAAGAGGGAAATGGAGAACCGCCAGCCGTCAAACTTCCCTCGAGGCTTCTCAGAGGGGCGCATGAATCCAGAGACACGCCACTGGTCCAGCCAGCCGAGCCCGATGTGTTCTGGCTCGCAGAGGCTCTCCCACATCCCAGCCCTGCTCCCATCTTCCAGATGGACATCTCAGACCCTGGATTTTCTGTGCGGGCTTATCTTAGCACTGCCACCTTTTGGCGCAAAGGCCTCCCCCCAGCCCAGTAGCTCGCAAAACCATTTTTTAAAAAACACAACTAAAATACATTCCCTTGCATGTAAAAGGACACCATTGGGGTAGGTTCCGAGTCCCTCCTTTGCACGCTTGTAGTTGTGGAGCTGCTCCAGAATATCTCACCAAAGACTGCGAAGTTCTTGGGGGCGGGGTGTTTTTTTTATATACTTCCCCTCCACTGCCTCACTCCCCACTCTTACCTACCGAATCAGAAAAATTCTGTCTTCAACCACCCCCACCAAAAGGTTTCGTAAACAGCGCAAGTTTGCATGCAATTCTTTGTTGTATTTATATTCTAACTCTCCCCCAAGGAACTCAAGGTGGCTTCTCTGCTGTCCCTGCCATTTTATCCTCACAACAACCCTGGGAAGTAGGTTAGGCTGAGAGTCAGTGACTGGCCCAAAGTCACCAGTGAGTTTCATGGCGTAATGGTTCAGTGCTGGATTAAGATGTGAATTTCACAGAGCAAATATTTTGAGCGTTCGTTTCAAGGGTGCAGCCGTAATGGAGCTGTCTGCCTTCCTCCCCCAGAGCGATAGCATCTTGTCCATCCTGCCTGGTTGGTGCTGGGGCACCGAACGCCCAACGAGCCAGCTTCCTCAGCCCCGCAATCTAACCCAGGCCATTTCACACATATTCTGGGATAGGTTGTTGGGGTTTTTTAGGTATATTCCAAAGGGTGTTTTCAAGTGTGCATCTACAAATGTAAAAATGCATATGCAACGAAGAAGTGTTTACAGACAGGTACGCCACACAGGTTCATTCACTGGCTGAAGAGCAGGCGCTGGCTGCAATTCCCTCAACTCTGCAACACCTGGTGGCAAAACTGGGTTTGCCTCTGTGTAACATACAAAGAAACTTTTTATAAACATGGAAAATGTGGGATTCCAAACCCAAATCTAGGAAGTGTTGTACACAATCCCCTTTCCCAACTACGGTATGCAGCACAGTTGAGTTTGTGTGATGTAAGCAACATCCAGACAATTAATCTGGTTCCTCCACGCCCCTTACATTCGCACTGGCTCCTCTCATGGTCTCGCTGGAGGCAAGGAAAGACGAAACAATCCTATGCCTGCTGCTATCATCCAGGAGCCAATTAAAGAAATGTTAACTAGTTTATCATATGAGTTTGGGTTGATTCGTTGATGGATGGATCCATTTAAAATCTGAATATGGGTAAAAACAATTATTTCTTAAGCATGAAGCATAATTTATTTGTTTCGGGTGATGTATGTATAAGTCATAGCATCTTTTTCCTCTTCCCTCCCTATTCCGTTTTCCTTGTGTGTTGTCTCTTTTTAGATTGTAAGCCTGCAGGCAGGGACCGACTTCTTTTACTGATTATTAGTAAGCCACTTTGGGAGAATTTTTAGCTAAGGAGCAGGATAAAAATACTCTAAATAAATAAATAAAGAGAAGAGGCATAGGTGATGAATGCTATCTGCAGCTTTTGTAAGCACCTATTTCATAAGCAGTTTTCATATACACCTAATATCTTTTAGCTGATTAAACATGCATAGGATTGCACCTTTAGACAGAAAAAAGGCCTACAACAGCATGGCTGATTGGGGCATGCTGGGAGTTGTAGGCTTTTTTTCTGTCTAAACACACATAGGATTGTGCTCTAAAATGTTTTCAATTTATTATTTTGCATAACTGATTATAAACATTGCAACCTGGCTAGGGACCAGTAGCAAATGTTTCAGTGTGGGGTGTGTGCTGGAATTCTGCAACAGGGCAGGAAAATCCCAGAACCTGGCACAGAATCCTGCTTCCTACAAAATCTGAATCCTCAGTGCTTTTCGCTTTCCTGGATGGAAAAAAAGAAACTTCAAAATGCACAGGCAATGCCAGGCAAACCCTAAAGAGGTCGGTGGGGTGACTGAGTAGGGATTCCCAGTAGTATCATGGCTTCAGCATCAAATGTACTTGATTTGCAGAATTTTGACCCTCTCATTTGAAAGGCAGAGAGGATGCTGAGCTTGGCCAGTCTTCACAAACACCTCATGTTAAGTCTGTCAGCCTTCAAAATGATGCACTTTGAAAGCCTGGATAACTTTATTCCTGTACAATCTTTTTTTTTACAAAGGTATTGATACATAGGCCTAAATGCGTTCAACTGGGCAAAGTAATAACACCAAAATGTCACCCCCACCCCCACCTCCATTTCAGGATTCAAGCTTGTTGCCCAAATTCAAGCTACAAGAACCATTTGGCTTTCTGGCAGGTCCCATTGCTGTAGAAGTCACTCAATTCACTTCGTATTTAGCTGTTTGTCAAAGATGTCTTCTACGCAGACTGTGAGCTGCCTCAGAACTCTGTATCTTTGAGCTAGGAGAAATACTTAAGCTGTGAAAACACACAAATACACCCCCCCACACCTTGGACTTCTGAGATGGACCCAGCCACACTGGCATGGGTAGATGCTTCTGGATTTACTACCGAAAATAACTGGAGTTTGGAGAAGTTCTGCAGTTTACTTCCTCTGGAGCGGATTCTCTCCCACGTGCAAACGGAGACGCGAGAGAAGATGCGAGCATTCAAAAGGCCAGGAAGCGGCCCTCTAGAGGGAGCCAATGAAGTCCAGTCCAAGACAGTCGGGTCTTCTGCCTCGCTGGCTTTATAAGCTCGTGCAAGAGGACGGCGTTGCCTGCACCCCAGAATCATCTCTTTGACTTCCAGGCGGCTCTGGAGTACGGGGCAGTCCGTTTTTTGTCAGGCGGCTTGAAGTAGGTGTAAGGTGCCGCTGGTGGGAGCTCAGCGTCCGGGTTCTCGGCCATCATTTTCAGCTTGGCTTCGATGGCTTTGATCTTTGTACTAACGCTGTGGAGGAGACAACAGATGTTTGCTTTGGACTGCAATCCATCCTGGCCCCCCAATTTAAAATTAAAAACTGATCCGTGCAGGGGCCCAGACGCAAAGAACTGCATAACGACCACTGAGCACCCAAGGCAGCTTCAGAGCTGTGTTTCTTGAAGAGCCAACCTTCCCACACCACGTGAGAAGCAGCCTCTGAAACCAAGGGAAATTTCAAAAGCGGGCAGCAATATGGGCGCTGGGGGGCTCTCCTGTTCAGATTTTTAAAAAGCAAAAAAAGGCACTCCACCTGGAACAGAATACTGTTGCCGGTCTATTGATGGGTACAGGTCGTTCAGAATACATGATGCCAAATTAATTAATTAATTAATTAATTTTATTAATCGCCCATCTGGCCAGTCACCCAGCCACTCTGGGCAATGTACAACAATAAAAGCAGTTCATACAATAAAATCCAACATTAAAAACATCACATTTTTAAAATTACCCTAGCCCACCCAATGCCTGCCTGAACAACCATGTTTTCAATGCGTGGTGGAAGCTCTTTAAAGAGGGGGCATGGCGGAGTTCCCTAGGGAGGGAGTTCCACAGAGTGGGGGCCACCACAGAGAAGGCCCTCTCCCTCATCCCCACCAGTCTAGCTGTCCTGGCTGATGGGACAGAGAGAAGGCCATCCGAGGCTGATCTTGTTGAGCAGCCTGTCTGGTGTTGCTGGAGGCACTCCTTGAGATAGGCTGGGCCGGAAACGTATAGGGTTTTAAAGGTCAAAACCAACACCTTGAATTTGGCCCGGAAAACAGCTGGTAGCCAGTGCAACTCCTTCAGCACTGGAGTGATGTGATCTTGCCGGCGGCTGCCTTTAATCAGGCAGACCGCCGCGTTCTGCACCAGCTACAGCTTCCGAACAATCTTCAAGGGTAACCCCACGTAGAGCGCATTACAGTAGTCTAGACGAGAGGAGACCAGGGCATGTACTACCGATGGGAGCAGATGGTCGGGAAGGCAGGGGCGCAGCCGCCGTATCAGATGGAATTGGTACAGTGCTGTCCGGCTCACAGCTGACACCTGAGCCTCCATGGACAGCTGGGAGTCTAAGATGACCCCCACGCTGTGGACCTGGTTTTTCAAGGGTAGCCGTACCCCATTCACCACCAGGTCAACATCCCCCAACCTTCTCTTGTCTAAACATCTCCCAGTTGGTTCCCAGTTTGTTTCCAGGCTGAGTTCAAGGTGCTAGTTTTGACTTTTTGAAGCCTAGTGGTTCCCAATCACGGGACCTGATGTTGTTGGAGTACAACACCCATCATCCCCAGTCAGTATGGCCAATGGTCATAAGAATAGAAGAAGAGCCCTGCTGGATCAGACTAAGGGTCCATTTAGTCCAGCATTCTGTTCACACAGTGGCCAACCAGCTGCCCCCAGGAAACCCACAAGCAGGACAGGAGAGCAAGAGCAGCCAAGCTCACCTGCATCTGTGAGGTCAGAAGCCTCCATGTGGCCAAAAGCCCTGATCACGCAGATGCTTCTGACCCTTTGCAGATGGTCCTGCTCAACACAGAAAGGCTTTCTGCAGAGTCTGTGTGCCCAGGCACAGGGCTGGCATGGACATCCCTCACAACGTAAGAGCATAAGGTGAGCCCTGCTAGATCAGACCAAAGGCCTATCTAGTCCAGCATACTGTCCCCAGAGTGGAAGCTGTAGTCCAACAATATCTGGGCATCCAATTCTGGGCACGCTAGTGAAGCCCTGTTCGATGTTCGTTCCTTTAAAGCAGGGGTGGGCAACATGTAGCTGCATGCAGCCCTCGCTGCCCCCTGGGACGGGCCCCCACTGGCAAGCTGCAAAAACATTGCCGGTTTTCTACAAAAAAATCAGCAGTAAACCACTAAGGAAGACTAAAGCAAGTGAGATTTGGTTCTTTTAGGCTTCTGCAGCAGTCTGCTACTGCTATGGAATCCTAAAATGGACAAATCTCTCTGGAAAACAAGTGAGATTTGGATGCTTTAGGCTTCCTTAGCAGTTTGTTGCAGATTTTTGGTAGAAAACTGGGATTTTTTTTCAGCACCCTGCAGAATACAGGGTGCCCCAGGAAAGGGGAAGGGTTGGGGGACCCCTTGAAGTTGCCCACCCCTGCTTTACACTGCAATCTTATGCATGTTAACTAGGAAGTAAATTCCCTGGCGTACAATGGAGCTCACTCCCTATTAAGTGTAGGTTTCCAGGTCTAGGGAGGCAAGTTTGTCATTGAAAAGGAGCGGGGCCTTTACTGTGGTGGCTCAGGACTGTGGAATCTGCTCCCCCAAGAACCCTGTGTGTTGTTCCCCGGCCTCCTTTCATAGGCAGGTGAAAACACTTTTATTCCATCGGGTGTTTCAAGATTAGTGGGGATTCTCACTCTTTCAATGTCATTTTATATTCTGAGGGTTAGTTTAGCTGTATTGTCGTCGCCATTGTCGTCCCTCCCCCCCCCCCCCATTTTGGACTGATTCTGTTTGTATTTAATTACTTAAAAACCACCTCATGAAGAGTTTTCTGTTGAAAGACAGCTGAGAAATATTGTAAATATAATAAAATAAAAACCCCACCGTGATCTCGCAAACTCTAAAGCAACCCCTTTGGATGCCTCTTGCACGTATGACTTTCGGTGTCAGGTAAAGTTTGCAAAGTTGGAAACCCAGGATCGAATCTCTGGTCAGCCTACACAGCTTGCTCCCTCTCAGACTGACTCACCCTGCGCAGGGCTGCTGTGAGGACGAGGAGAGAGAAATTCAAGGACCTGAGACCAAAGGCACTGGAGTAAAGCTGGGATACTTCACTCCAACGTCCATAGGCCTGGATCCAAAGAGGTGGACCCAGGAGGGTTTTCTGATTCTTTCCCCCACCTCACTGAACAACTGCCCCAGGCCCAACACAGTGCCACATCACAAATGGCTTCCGAAAAGCCCCTTAATTTTACAAGCGGTTGGCCAGGCTGCGGTTTGGGAAACACAAGTTCCCGATGTTGCCCTCTTTAACACTAGGACTCAAGGTTTCCCAATGAAATTGACTGGAGGGGAGTTCGGAACCAGGGCCGGTGTCAAGGGTCGGCCTGGTCGGGCACCTGCCGAGGGCCCACACCCCAGCAGGGGCCCACTGATCAAAGTCTTCTGGAGTTGCTCCTCCTCTTCTGCTTTGCAACCCGCTTGTTCCCTGCCTCTCGCTCTGGCCCAGACAAGGGTGGTGGTGAGAAGGAGGAGGAGCAGGAGATGCCTTGGCCCGCTTGCTCCCTGGCTCTCTGCCCGCCAAGCAAGCAAGTGGGGGCAAGGAGGAGGAGGCGCACGAGCAGCTGGGGACACTGGTGGTGAGAAATTAGACTCACTGAGGGAGGGGGCTCATGGAGGGTGGGTTGCCCAAGGGCCCTCAAAGACCTGGAGCTGGTACTGTTCGGGACCAAGCCCCCCCTCCAATCCCACCAAAAGAACTTCTTCAAACAAGACTTAATTAACTGATGGAACTCACTGCCACTAGGTGCAGTGATGATCACTAGCTTAGATAGCTTTAGAAGGGGATTAGACACATTCAGGAAGGGGCTCAATGGAACTTCCAAGTTCAGAAGCAGTCTACCGTTCCAGAGCAATAGCGGGAGAAGGTGCTTGGTGTCATGAGCCACTTATGGGTTTCCTGGAGGCATCTGGTTAGCTGCTCTGGAGAACAAGATGCTGGATGAGACGGACCAGCGGGGCTCTCGTCACATTCTCACAAGGGGGTGTCTCCAGCTGAGGTCAAGGGACATCCCTCTTCCCCACAGCCCCTTCTGGCCACACGCGACATGCAAGCGGTCTTACCTCAGGTTGGACTGGGCCGGTTCCGTGCTGGACGAGGGCTCCAGGCTGATGGGAAGGATCTTTTCATTCTTATTCTGATCATATCTCTGGGAGGCGGTTGGGAGAGAAAGAGCAAAAATTATTTCAGCGAAGGGAAGACAGAAAGGCCTGGCCCCTGAAGAAGCAAAGGGCAGCAGCCGCTTCTGGGCAGGGACTGAGCCACACTCCTCCTGCTCTGCTCTGCAGCGGCGGGGAGTGCGCAGATTCACCAGCTCTGCTCACCTTGACCTGGGCGTGGGCCCACCGCACCACCAGCTTCTTGGAGAGGGCCAGTTTGCCATTGAGGCGCTGGATCGCTTGCTCGGCTTCCTGCAGGAGAAAACACACCAACTGACTCTCTTGCCAAGGGGCCGCCAGAACCACAACACCAGAAGACTCCCAGGCAACTCTGAGCTTTTAGGAAGTTCATGGGGAAGTGTCAGATTTTTGTTTCGTTTCCAAAAGCGCCTGTGATACGGAAGGGATAATGGATGCCCTCTTTGCAACGTGAACTGCGGAATGCCCCAAGCTTTGCTTCCCCCTGCCTGGAGAGGGGGGCGAGGCCTGGGGAAGAAGTTGGAGAGCCAGATAGAGAAACTCCATGGGCCATATCTGGCCTGAGGACCAGAGGTTTCCCATGCCTGCCATATATGGACAGAGCTTGGAGCACTGGAACAGTAGGCAGACCAAGAACAAAATGGCCAACGCACGTTCTCCCCAAGGTGCTGCAATGCCCATTTACACCACCCCAAATTGGAGGTTGGCAAGGGGACAAGAGTCACTTCTCCCAAGGCAGCACTCTGCTGAAAGGAAGTCCAACAACGATAGGTATGGCTTAGGGGCAAGATATATTATTATACAACGAAGCTCCACGGAATCTTAGCTCCCTGGAGGAAGCAGAGAAAGTAACAGATTTCCATGAAAACTGTTCATGATCCAGTTTTATCCATGATCTCCATGATCCAGGTTTATCTGCCTCCAGCATTTGTTTACAGCAGCAACCCAGGTTCAGGGCAGATAACGGCTCCTTGCCACATTCAATCCGACAACCTCCCCATAAGCCAGGTCTTTATTAGATGCATTTTACAGATGGCAGAACTGAGGCCATCAGGCAGGGATTTGCCAGAGGCCACCTGGCACCATCATTAGAGCTCTAACGGAGGACACAAAAGCAGAGGGAGGTGAGCATCCAAAGTAGGTCACAAAAAAGAGAAACAGGCTCTCAGGATGCAAAATAGTTTAACAAAAAGCCCAATGCGTTTCAGCCCATTCCTTATTTTGAGGCCTTCTCCAGGGGGTAGAGAAAAATGTTTGCAGAGTTTCTCGCTGCTGAAGGATTGTCTCTGGTAAGTACTGTTTCTCGCAGTAGGGCATTTACACTGGATAGCGTAGACTAGAGACACTACTGCAGCAGGTAAAATGCTTCAAAATGTATGCCTACTGGTTGGAAGGATTTTCAAATTCTGTGACTTTGGAGGTGTACCTGCAAAAGGTGCAGTATCCACATGGGTGAGGGCCCCTAAGCATGGAGCACCTGGTAAAACATTGGGTAAACTTCTATATGCTTAAATTCACTCTATCAGAAAATTTCTAATATTCCTGGTTCTTTTGAAGGAGCCCAATGTTTTTTCTTGGCAGCCTGAGATGTACTGTATTATATGCCAATGTCTTTGTATGCCTCCTTGCAAAATGTTGGTGATATAATCAAATGTCAAGGTGCAGTTGTTCTGGTCTGGAGATGTTATTATGTTAACACCTAACAGTTCAGTCCGTGGTCCTTTTTCTGCCTTTTTAAAGCCCTGTGTTATTATAGACTTACGTTATCATCCTCCATTAGGTACACAAAGTGCATGATTCCTGTCTGAAATCTGATCTGTTGGAGCAGTTTCACTTGAGCAGTAGACACTGTTCATATGGGAGATTATTCCACCCATGTATTTCAGCTTCACATGATGGTTAGGGTTCAGCCTCAGGTTAGGGTTAGTAAGGCCTGGGTCCCTGTGCAGGAACAGGGGCCTAAGTAAAGCCGAGATGCACCTGACAGGCTGAGTGGTCCACCAGCACAGCTTGCCAACTGTCTTAACAGTACACTGTGTGGATGGGGAGATACTTCAGTTTCATGCAAGTGTTAGGGCTAAGCCTCAGGTTAGGGTTCAGTCGCCAGTCGAACAATACAGGAGACAATCCTTTTGCTGTGAGTAACTCTGCAGACATTTTTCTCTACCCTCTGAAGAAGGCCTCAGAATAAGGGACAGGCTGAAATGTGTTGGGCTTTTTGTTAATGAACTATTTTGCATATAATACATTTCTCTTCTCTGTGATGATCTAAAGGAGGACAGCAGCCAGGATGGTGAGGGGGTCTGGAAACTATGCAAAACTGCTGAAAGAGCTGACTACACAGAAAATTAAGGGGAGACACGGAGGCAGTCCTCAAATATTGCAAGAGTTGTCATGCGGAAGATGGAGCACTTGTTTTCTGCTGCTTCAAAGTGCAGGAAACAGATTTCGGATAAACCTTGGGAGAAACTTCCAAATTGTGAGGATTGTGAGGGCTGTTCAGCAGTGGAACAGCACCTCTGCCTCTGGAGCTGGTGGGTGCTTTGCACCTTGGAGAGCTCCTTTAGAGTTCTGACGGATCCTGATAGGAACCCGGAGCAGATTCACTGCCCCACTGACATCGAAGGCACCAGCCTCCACTGGTTGGAGGGATTTAAACAGAGGCTGGATGGACACCTGACAGGGATGTTGTAGCTGCATCCTGCACTGAGCAGGGGGCTGGACTAGGTGACATCCAAGGTCCCTTCCAACTCTATGATTCTAAAGCTGTGGAATTCAGTGGACCGGCAACCCTCTATCCTGCAGGATCAAGATCAAGGAAAGAACTTCCATGCCCTTGAAATTCACTTCCACATGACACAGTGACGGCCACCAATTTGGATGGCTTTAAAAGGGGGTTAGACAAATTCCTGGAGGAGAAGGTGAACCACGGCTACTAGTCCTGATGGTTCTATGCTACCTCCCGTCTCACAGGCAGTAAGCCTATGTACAGCAGTTGCTGGGGAACATGGGCGGGAGGGTGCTGTTGCCCTCATGTGGTGTTTGTGGGTTTCCCGTGGGCAGCTGGTTGGCCGCTGCGTGGACAGAATGCTGGACAAGATGGGCCCTTGGTCTGATCCAGCCTCAGGGCTCTTCTTCTGTGCTTAACTTTGAGGAGGGGCCGTGGCTCAGTGGTGGAGCACTGGCTTTGCATGCAGAAGGTTCCCCGGCATCTCCAAACTGGGTTGGGAAAGAGCCCTGTTGGAAACTCAGCTGCCAACTGGAAACTCATCTCCCCCGTGAAAGGTGACCCTCAACCTACCTGCTTGGTCTCGAAGTTCACAAAGCAGTAGCCTCTGGGCTGCCCCTCCAACGCGCCCGACTTGTGGAAAAGGAAGTCAAACTGCTTCACCTTGCCAAACTTCTGGAGAAGCTTGAGGAGGTGGTACCTGGGAGAAGAAAAAGGAGAAGGGGTCCAAATGAAGGCCTTTGCTGACAAGCGAGAAGAAACAGGCAAACTGCCCAAGTGGCTCCCACGTCACTGCTTGTGATGAAAAGAAAGCAAGCTGAGCCCACATCAGAAGCAAAGAAAAAGGGAAGGAAGGAGCTGAACATGCTTCCTGCTAAAAGGCTCTCCAAAATCTGTGATGGTGACCAGCTGATCGGCAGAAGGCTGTCACCAGGGGGCCAAGGGACTCCAAGCCCAGGCCTGAGGCAGCCATGAAAGCCAAGACCACCACGGACTCTTAGGGTGGGAACCACACATAGGTCAGGACATGGCCATGGCCACATTTCAGTGGCCACTCCAGATTGCCAGCAAGACGGTGACCTCACGGTCACACAGGTGCCGGCCAGATCGCTCTCCAGAGTCCAATACGAGCGAGAACATTCCAGGAACTGAAGCAATCTCCTGGGCTAGGCTGCTGCGGACACATTCCTGGAACAGGAGGAAGATGGGGGCCAACTCGATTTACCCCAGCTAAAGGAGCTGTTAACGAACTGGCAGAGGAAAGCCCTCCTTAGGCGTATGCGACAACAGTTCCCTTTGCATGTTCGTTCTCTTTCTATGGCCCAAGGAAGATACTCAGCCACTGAGATACACCATACGGCTTTGGCTTATTTACTTTTGAAAGTCATCATCAAGATTTATTAGCTATTGTTAGAAGTACAAAAACAATCCTCCTCCCACCCCACCACCAGCACTATCTTCTCTGTCTTGGCAAACGGCAACTGTTTCCCTTAGGCCTTCGGATCATCCGGTCCTTGAACCGGAAATGCTGTGCCCCTTGCCAAGAGGAACACGACTAGATTTCCTTTGGCAACCCCCAGCAGAGCGCCTAATTCTAGGACCTGTTTGCACAGCTGTTGTGCAACAGCCTTGATTTCATCAGAATTCAACGTGCATCTTTTCCCGTGGCATCTCCACGGAGCCCAGCTGGGAAGCAACGGAGCCTCAGTCGTTGAGCTTAAATAGCGTGCTGGATTTTGCAGGGGGGGGGGGGAATGTTAAATTGCACCAATTTAGAGTGCAGCGTGATGAGCACATTAACCCCAAGGGTCTGCCACTGCAGTGTTCATACGTGGGCAGAGTTAGCAATGCCCTGTTCTGACACCCAGTTCACTGGGCTCTCTCACACTGGCTGCACCGTTCCATTACTGTGCAAGAAGGCAATCGTTGCGAGAGAGTGGGAGCGAACTCTAAAAACAACAGCCTCACAAGGAAAGTAAGAGGCAGGGTACCAAGCCTGGCACATACAAGGGGCTATGCTGGAATTCTAAAAAAGGACATTGTAGAGTTGGAGAAAGTGCAGAAAAGGGCAACTAAAAGGATCAAGGGGCTGGAGCAACTCCCCTATGAGAAAAGGTTATGACAGACTGCTAAGCTTAGAGAAAAGGCAAGTGAGGGGAGACATGATAGAGGCATACAACATTATGCATGATGTGGAGAAAGTGGACAGGGAGACATTTTTCTCCCTCTGTCATAATAGTAGAACCCAACGGGGTCAACCCCATGAAGCTGATTGCTGGGAGATTCTGGACAGATCAAAGGAAGGGCTTCTTCATGCAGTGCAGAATTAAACTATGGAACTCAGTTCCACAAGATGTAGTGGTGGCCACCCGTTTGGATGGCTTTAAAAAGGGACTGGATAAATTCATGGAGGAGGATAAGGCAATCAATGGCTACTAGTCCTGATGGCTCTACGCTACCTCCAGTATCAGAGGCGGTATGCCTATATACACAAATTGCTGGGGAACATGGGAGGGAAGGTGCTGTTGCACTCATGTCCTGCTTGTGGGTTTCCCATGGGCAGCTTGTTGGCCACTGTGGGAACAGAATACTGGACTAGGTAAACTTTTGGTTTGATCCAGGATGGCTCTTCCTATGTTCTTAATCGGGGCCTAACCAAGGCACAAGGAGAGGCTGCAGATCTGTCACACCAAAGCAAAACCAAAATTGTACAGAAATGACCTTCCAATCCTGCTTCATGATCACGGCTTGGCTTTTACTATCTTTTAATACTTGCATTGCATTTGGGTTTTACCTAGCCAGCTGCCTTGAAGGCCCCTGGACCAGTTCAAATACTAGATAATCCAAGGCTGCAATCCCAGTATACACACTTATGTGGGAGTAACCCCATTAAATTTAATGGTGCTTACTTCTCGGTAGACATGCATAGAAATGTGCTGTAAGTCAACCTTCCCAATTGTGGCATCCTCCAGATGTGTTCAAGTGGCTGGGAACGATGGCAGTCACAGTCCAACACATCTGGAGGGCACCAGCTTGGGGAAGGCTGCCGGAAGTACATAAATAATTTGCCTTCTTGGCCACAGCCTGCAAATATGGGCTGCTATCTTCCCAGAGAGGCCGGTGAGTAAACTGAAGTGTTCTCTACACCCAAAGCCTTGACAGGAGATTCCGGGCGGAGAAAAATTCTCCACACGCAGTGTGCCACCCACTGCGAGAAGATGTGGCAGTGGCCCCCACTCCGGGGCTTTCAAAAGGCCTGGAGGAGAGAAGCAAGAGCTCTCTACGCAACTTCCAGTTGTGGCCCTGCTGGAGAGCTTCCTGGTGGCTCTTGATTGGCTACTGGACTAGTTTAGTCTGACACAGCTGCAGGGCTCTGCTCAAGTTCTTAGGCTAGCTAAATGAAGCCGCCAAACTGTGGTGGACATACTTCAGGCTTGCGGAATCCGCTTTGTTTTTTACTGGAGTCCCGAGAGCTGCCAACCAGAGCTTGGTGCAAAAGACATGCCCTTAGAATGAAAGAATTCTGAACCGAGGACTTTGTTTTCAGTACCAGGACTGAATGGAGCTCACAGTCCTTTTATGCAAAACACTCCTGGTTGCCCCTCAAGCTTTCTTCATTGCAGCAACACAACTTGTGTTAGGAGGAGGGGAGTAATTTGGTTGCTTTTACTGTTAAACAGTTGAGAGTCAGAAATCCTTGGCAATCTACTGCAAAACACCAGAGACCTACCAGTAGATCTAAATCTACCTTTTGCTCATCCCTGACTTAAGCCTTCCTCAACCTGACACCCTCCAGATGTGTTGGGCTACAAGTCCCACTGTCCCCAGCACATCTGGAAGGCACCGCGTTGGGGAAAGCTGGGCTACACTACCCAAACCTGCCTGAAAATTGAGATCAGTTATGGACGCCCTGCTTATACAGCTGCCAGTAGGGGAAGTTAGGTTGGGGGGGATGGGGGGGGGCTTTTTGGTGGCGGTCCCCTACCTATGGAACTCCCTGCCCAGGGCGATACAATTAAGCACCCTCCCTGTTGTCTTTTAGGCTGGCTCTAAAAACGTGTTGTTATCGCCGTTGTTTTTAAATCAGTCTGCTTTTCCATGAAGAAGGGTTAGGGTTAGATTTGTATTTGTTCTCAGTGGCCCTGGGTTTTTTAGATCTTTTAACAGAACGGCTGGCTGAAATGAAGAGATTTTATTTTACTGTTTTCCTGCTCATGATTGTATTTCTGTTTATTATGTTTAATATTTAAATTGATTTTATTATATGCTGCCTTGAAAAAATGTATTTTGAAAGATGGCATATACATCTATATAATAGTAATAACAACAACAGCAACAAAAATAAAGTTTCTCAGGGGCTGGCTGTCTCTGAATATCAGGTGGAGAGCAACGGCAGGGAAGGGGCACTGGCCTCCTGAATTCCCAGAGGCATCTGGCCTGTCACTGTGGGGAAAAGGGTGCTGGACATAATGGGACTTGCAGTCTGATCCAGCTGCAGCACTTTGCTGAATTTCTTATTAGCCTAGATCGTTAGAAATGAAACCTCCATGTTCAGAAGCACTCTACTTTGATGCACCAGACGCTGTGTGCATCAAACTGAAGAAGCCTCTCATCTTTTATGTCCTGCTGCTTGGCCGCTGTGGATGCTGGATTTCATGCACCTTTAGACTGATCTATCAGTGTTCTGGTTATGTTGACAGAGAAACCAGTTTTGTAATGTTTTGGGCTCTCCATGTGCCTTTTCCCACCATGGCGCTGCCTGCTATAATGCTAAATGTGCTTTCTCTGGAACTCTTGCGGGAAAGAGAAAAACTACCTTCTCTGGCAAATCTATTATGCTGTGTAGATTACCCAAATGGCAGCTGCTCAGTTCAGCATCCTGAAACCATGACCACACACAACCTGGGAGTTGATCATTAATATAGAGACAAGTAATTGGCATGAAACCTTAACTTTTAAACGTTTTCTATTTTAGCATGTTATATTTGGGGTGTTTAATTTTTGTGAATTGCCCAGACAGCTTTGGCTATTGGGCAGGATAGAAATGTTGTAAATAAATACACTTGCTAAAGTCGTAAGGAGACAGATTCCTAGAGGCTGTTTGCAAATGTTACTCTGGATTCACCACCAAGTCTCAGTCTGTCTCTCCTCCACTTCCAATATTTTTGATTGCTATTTCCAAGGAATTATTAAAGAGGCCCAGAAAGAGTTTACGAGCAACAGGAGAACTCCATTATGAAGTGGGAACAGGAAGGCAGGCTGCTGGAAACGACAGAGCCATCCTGATGGGGTACCTGGAATGATGCGCTACGAGGCAGGGGAAGGGGAGGGTCACATCTCTGCCATGGGCTGCAGCCAGGCCTCATTTCTACTTCCTGTCATCCGAAGCAATTGTAGGACAACCCGTCCAAGTCCCATTTCCTTTTCCGCCAGCTTTCCTCCTGGCACCCTAAGAGCTATTCAAACGGCAAGCCAGGGCTTCCTCTGAACAATGCCGTCCCAAGGATACGGGAATGGTCCCGGCCACATGCTAAAGCCATTACGGCTGGGAATCTTGCCCTGGTGGGAGTCAGCAAGCTCAGGTTTGAGCCGTTTTTTGCGGAGTGAGGTTGTTCAGGTGGGTCTTAAAGCAAGATGCAGATAGCTGAGGCCTGGCGCCTTTTGAGGTCCCCCCTTCCCTACCCAAAGGAGTGGCACCTGAAGGCACATCTTAGCCACACAAAACTGTTTTTATGGCACTATCATGGACTGTGACAAAGACTCCTTGAGGATGGGTAAACTAAGGCACGCTGAGACAGATGCAATTGCTGACAATTGCAACAATACCAGAGTTAGAATCCACTGCAGAAGGCAAGGCAGCATCTTCAGGGCAGAGGTGGGCAGAAGGAACATTGGGATGTACTGGTACAGTCTTGTAAATAAGCCCACACAAGTTACTAGCCAGCAACATTTTTTTTAGTAGCCTGCTGTGGGCCGCAGAGAAGGGATAGCATGGCTCTTTCTACCAGACCCTGGGGAACATGGGCAGGAGGGTTGCACTCAAGTCCTGCTTGTGGGCTTCCCAGTGGCATGTGGTCGGCCACTGGGGGAACAGAATCCTGTCATAGCTAGGACTTTGCTCTGATCCAGCATGGCTCTTATATTCTTATGACAGAGAGCTCCACTTCGATGCTAAGCACAGCAGAAGGCTCAATCCCTCCTCCACCAGTCCTCACTCGCCTGCATGCAATTTCTGGTCGCCTTGGGCAACCAGGTGAGTACTTAAATACAAGGCTATACTGTCAGATCTCTGGGTTGTTTGTGGTATATTGGCAATGGTTGCTGCCTCCTAATCATTTAACAATAGAATCGACAAAAAGGTGTCCCTACTCCCCAAAAACCAGGCTGCTGAAAACCTTTTAAGATCATGTTATTTTAGTCCCTGTGGCACTGATGGTGGATTTTATTTATATGTCTTTGATTTATTCATTTATTTAAAAATGTATAGGCCACCTTTAAAAGTGAAAACAATTCCAAGGTGACTTCCAATAGTCAACATGAAATACAAGTGACAATAGACTTCAGACAAAACAATTATTTTAAAAGAAATAATAATAATAATAATAATAATAATAATAATAATATTTTTGAAAGCAACATATAAACTATTATGGTCAGCTAACTAGGAAAGCTGCGCTTCCTGCCATATAATTTGGCTGAGAATCTTTTATGGAACTTGGATTTCAATGACTTCCCTCAAATACAGGAGGTAACATATGTCATCAGGACTGGTAACCATTAATAGCCTTGTCACCATCGTGTCTCTGACCTATAAACACCCTACTGACAACCACGTCACTCTCGACAGCAAAGGGCTGGATGTGCCTGATCTTGTCTGATCTCGGAACCTAAGGAGGGTCAGCCCTCGGTAGTACTTGGATGAGAGACCGCCTGGGAATCAGGCTTCCTGCATTGAGCAGGGGGTTGGACCCAATGGTCTTGTAGGCCCCTTCCCACCCTATGATTCTATGATTCTCTCAAAAATACGAATGCTTTCTATCATCTGTGGTACTTTTTAATGGGCAGCATGGTTTATGTGGTCTTCATTGTTTGCCCTTGCGACAACCTCGTGAGGTAGGTCACACTATCCCTGTTTTTACAAATGGGCAACAGATGAAAATATTCAGGCATTTAGAAAAAAAGCAAGTGGTCGATTCCCTCTGGGACTGTACCACTACAGGAGGCAGGTTGAGGTGAAAAGTACCCGTCACACCACCCCCACCCCCACAGAGAAAGCTAAAGCATAAGGAAAAGATGAGGTCTGAAACATTTTCTCTAAAGTGCTAGCTTTCAACATGTGGGTAGGGCTTGATGGTGAAGGTGTACTACTACATCCTGGGATGATGGCAAACGTTTTAGATGGCTTTAAAGGGAGATTAAATCAGGCTCAGTAAGCACATTAGGAATTTTGAGCTAATGCTGTGGGTTCTCTCACTAAATGGCTGCTATGCGGGGAGCTTACCCAAATAAAATGGCTGCCATGGTGGGCATGGCCATCCAAAAACTCTCCTTTCCCAGAAGGCAAACTGGTGAGACTAAAAGGAAAGTAACTTGCCCATGAAACCAAGTACAAGGCAGAGGTGGGCTCTGAGGTCCAAAACACAAAACTGCTCACTAAATTCAAATAAAGATGGTGCTGCAGGACAGCCCTTCACTTTGCAGCAGGCCAGCCTCCCAGTTTAAAGAATAATAATCATTTTACAGATCTTATGACATCAAATAAAAATCAGGAGGGGCAGGAGCCTGGTTGGAGCCAAGAGAACTGGCTAGTGGGCACCACCCTGGAGACCCCAGGATTACACACATGCCTGGAAGGTAAGTCTCTCAATAGCTGCAACAGCAAGACAGTAAAGTGAAGCCTTCAGGTTTGGGGACAGTCAACTTCTGAACACCGCTTCCTGGATACCAAGAGCAGGCGGAGACCTGCTGCCTGGCTCCTGAGTTCAGGATCCTACAAATGCCTCAAAGCGTCAGGGTTTACAAAAAACAACAACAGCCCTATCTCCAATACCTAGATGCCAGAATCCAATTTTTAGGCATAAGAAGGTCAAGAGGCTTCCCCGTGATGGGCAATTTGCGAAGGAGCTGGGAGGCCGAGCCCTGCAGATCCATCCCACCTGCCAAACATACAAAACAAGCCAGAATGCCTATGTTTTGACAGAGTACAGAATCTCAAAATTCCTGGGTGGAAGTCAAACAAGCCAGAGAGTCTTTTTCTCCTCGTGCCATTCCTGGGCTTTTAATTCCCCCAAACTTCAGCAAGCCAAACCTCCTCAAAAGGCCCGGACAGCCTGTCAGCTGAGCAGTGCTTGCAATTACCCGCCACCAAGAAGCTGCAGAAATATCAACACTAGGCAAAAAAATGGTAATTAATGCAAAACCAAGAAGAGGCCAGTCAGTGCAGTGCTGAATGAGTTGCCTGAAGAGGGCATTACATTAATGATGGACTCCACTTAGAGGCGCGATTAGGATGCTGCCCGGCTGAAAGGAGCAGCACTTGGAACAAAAAACTCAAAGCACTTGCCGAAACACAAGAACTGGGCAAAAATTGCTTCCACAGCTGAGAGGCACACAATATCCGGGAGATAAAGCGAGAACAGCCACTTGGAATGCATAAATCTGAGATTGTTTTGTAAAGCTGGGGGTTGTGGGGGGAGGAAAGACGGCCGCCAGAACCCCGGACCAGCGCATCTAATATCTCTCCAAGCAATCAAGCTCTCCTCCCTTGGTGTTTAATTGCCCCACTTCAACTTGCTCAAACGCGTTAGCACGCAATTTAAACGTGCTAATCATTTGGAGGCCAAGGGAATGTCAAACGCACACACTTAACGTTTGCTGCCACCAGAAAACGGGTCCGGGGCTCACGCAGCTGCAGTTATTAGAGACACTTCATAGAAAGCCCTGAACAGTTTGGGCCGACGGCGCTCCCAAGGCCGCCCTCAGGCACCAGGCCCCGTCCACAATCACAAAGACCACCCAAGGGCAGCCCCGTTATTCAGGCACTGGGCGAACGGAGGCATGGGCAAAAGCATTCCAACCACTGCAGTAGATAAGGATCAAAAATGAAACTGGAGGATACCAGAAGCCAAACTACAGATGGGAGAGAGCCCTTGCAAATAGGAAGTCAGGTGGCAGTGGCAGCTTCAGTGGCCCAGGAAAGGTGTCTGGTATAGAACTAGCTTGAAAGAAGAAGAGGGAACCTGTCTGACTCCCTTCACTCCCTAGATCTTAACGCCTAGATAGTCTTTTTTGAGGGAGACACACAGGAAAGAGAGATTGCACTGATTTGTCCAACCCTGGCACATCATTTGTGCTAATTAAAAACTCAAAGAGCAGCAGAAAGTAACAATCATGTGTTGTTCTCCTTTCTTGGAAGACCATCTTCCCTTCCATCCCACCACTCAGGGCTCCATTCCCCAGTTCCTCCCATCATTATCCCTCACTCACTCCGTGATCTTGGGGTCCAGGTTTCCGATCCAGAGGCGATGCCCGTCCTGCAGGGCCCCCTCAGACAGGATGGATGCATTCTCCAGGCGCAGGCTCTGCGTGGGAGGCACCGCGGCCGCCATCCGCACCTGCGGGAGGGCCGGGCAAGAAGACAATGAAGAGAGGTTGGAGGGGGTGGAAGGAGGTTGGAACTGAAGAAGGGAAGGGCTGCCCCACGAGATAACCGAGCATCACCCTGCTTTGTTCTTGCTGCGAGCAACAGCTTGGCTTCTGCATCCATGCCCCCTGCCAAGGTTTAGCCCCCAAACACAGCAGTGGAATGCACTAGCATAGCACAGAGGCAAAGACAAGCATGGTATGTATCTAAAAGGGCATGAGATATATTTATTTAATTAATTAATTTTTATAACGCCCAATAGCCAAAGCTCTCTGAGTGGTTCACAAAATGAAAACCATGAAAATACAATATAAAATATAATAGATTAAAACTACAGAATAGAAATACAACCAGAGTAAAAACCTAGCAGCGATGCAGATAATTAAAGCACAATAGCAGATTTAAAGACAGCAGAGCTAAGAAACTGGAATGCTAAAAATGCCTAGGAAAATAAAAAGGCGCCAGGCAAACCTCTCTAGGCAGTTTGTTTGACAACGAACAATTATATTATTATTACTGGTAGTACATTTAAATCCCACCTTTTCTTCTTGCATGGAACCCTCTTCTTGCATGGAACCCTCTTCTTGCATGGAACCCAAGGCGGCTTACATAGTCCTTTTCCTCTCCACTTTATCCTCAAAATAACCCTGTGAGGTAGATTTGGCTGAGAGTCAGTGACTGGCCCAAACTCACCCAGTGAGCTTCATGGTTGACTGGGGGCTAGAACCCAGGTCTCCCAAGTCCCAGCCCAACATACTAACTGCTACACCACAGTGGCTCTGGTGATGTAGCTTCTTGCTGAAGCGAGGCAGTTTGGAGTCTGGTAGCACCTGTATGGGAGAGCCCATGTTCTCCACTTTGATTTATTGGCTGTGACCTCACTAGAATTAGACTTTGGCAAGCCCCTGTCCTCTCACTCATAGCCCACCACCTCCCCCCAGCCTCGGACTAGGGAGACCCAGGTTCAAATCCCTATCAAGCCATGAAGCTCATTGGGGGACCTTTGGCCAGTCACCATCTCTCAGCCTAGCCTACCTCACAAGGGTGTCATGAGGCTACAATGGGAAGGAGAGAACCATGTTAAACTCCTTCAAGAAAAGGTGGGATATAAATATAATGACACATAATTCATACATACAAACCCTCCCCATTGTCAATATTTAGACAGTAATGTCATCAGGGCAGGAACCCATCTTGTCTTGCTTATGAGACTCTGTAAACTCAACATACATTATAGAGTGCTGCCAAATAATCTCTTATTATTAATATAATTCTCATATTAATATTATTACTGCGGCATCCTAGCAGTGTACACAGTGCTGGTATGCCACTAAAACTGTGCATTGCTTCAGCTGGATCGTACCCCCCTGAAATGAACTACATAATCAGCACATACTAAATAATGACTATAAATATGTAGGCAATATGTATCCTCTGCTTTTCAGCTGAGATTCACTCCGCTAAGCAACTGCTAACATATATTGTTGTGGCAGCCATGCGGAGTTCAATCTCAGCTGAAATGTGAGGCAATGCCGCCACCACCCTCCCTAAAAAAAGATTACGTTTGAGGCTTTTTTCCCTAAAAAGGCACATAAGAGGGGTTTTTCTCCCTCATAATGCTAGAACCCCAGGTCATCCCATGAACAGGCTGGAGGTCAGATAAAAGGAAAGACTTCTTCACAGAGTACAGGGTTAAACTATGGAATTGGCTACAACGAGATATACTGATGACTGACAACTTGGATGGCTTTAAAGGGGTTTTGATAAATTCATAAAGGATAAGGCTATCAATGGCTACTAGTCCTGATGGCTAGATGCTACCCAGTCTCACAGGCAGTATGCCTATGTACACCAGTTGCTGGGGAACATGAGCAGGAGGGTGCTGTTGTGCTCATGTCCTGCCTCTGGGCTTCCCACTGGGGCAGCTGGCTGGCCACTGTGAGAACAGAATCCTGGCCTAGATAGGCCTTTGCTCTGACACAGTTTGGACCCTCTTATGTCCTTATGTTTTAATTTTTTCATATGCTGCTGTAGTTTTTTTTTTAATATTTACAATTACCAGTGTATGTTTTTGTCAGATTCTGTGGGTCTGCCCGAGAGCCCGCCAGCTGAAGGTAAGCAAATACATTTAACAAACAAAAACAAGGAAGCAAAGGGAAAAAGCCCTGTCACAAAAACTACCACATAAGGATAGGACAGGGATCCACATGGGAGAAAAACCTGTTCGGGAATTTTATCATGATCATGACTCTTGTTTCTGGTATTTTACGGTTGCTCTACATATGCAGTTCATCTAGCCCTTCTGCTTACTAATCAATTGGGTTTCTTCTTTTTAATGGCATGTTTACACTGCTTTACTCTACTGAGTGTGTGCGGGGGAGTTCTTCCCTAAGTTTTGCTTTTTCTCATACAAAATAACAAAAAGACATGCCGTGTACAGGAGAGGGGCTGCAGCCAAGGGTGCCTGTGCGTGCATGCGTGAGCGGTTGTTGTAGTTGTTGTTTTGCCCCTCCTGGCCGGCTTCTTCTGTCCTCTTTCTGCAGCTGGTGACTCAGTTCCAGCTTCCAAGGCCGGGAGGCGACTTTCTAGAAGAGTCCAGTGGACGTGGAAAGATTAATTTGTTGTTGTTCAGTCGTGTCCGACTCTTCGTGACCCCATGGACCATAGCACGCCAGGCCTTCCTGTCCTGCTCTCTCTCCCGGGGTGTGCTCAAGTTCATATTCATAGCATCGGTGATGCTATCTAGCCATCTCATCCCCTGCCGTCCCCTTCTCCTTTTGCCTTCAGTCTTTCCCAGCATCAGGGTCTTTTCCAGAGAGTTTTCTCTTCGCATTAGGTGACCGAAATATTTGAGCTTCAGCTTCAGTATGTGATTAAATTCAGTATCTGATTAAAGATTAATTAGCCTTCCACAACCCGGCGCCCACCAACAGGGCTGGACTACAGCGCCCAGTATCCCCGGGCAGCATATGCTGGCTGGGGGTGATGGGAGCTGTAGTCCAGCGCGTCTGGGCCACCGGCTTCCTCTCACCCTAAGCCTGCCTCGCCAGGTTGTTGTGAAGATGAGAACGAAACCACGTGTAAGGGGGGGGAGAAAGCAAGAGCGGCCTCTGAGCATGTGCAGAACGCCCCCCCCCCGCGTCTGTCCCGGCCGCCCCAAAGCCTCGCCTCCCACCCAGACTCACCGGCATCCCCTCAGCGCGCCGCTCTCCCGTTCCCGTCTCCCTCTCGTGTGACGTCACTGGCCCGCGCCGGGAGGCGCGCCCGCGGTTCGGCGACGTCACCCGCCCGCGCGGCGGAGGAAGGGGGACTGCGTCATCGGGCCGCGACGCTCTGCGGCTGGCTCTCCTCAGCGGCGGCGCGGCGAGCGGCGGGCGAGCGCAGGAGCGGCGGCGGCGGCGGCGGCGGCGGCGGCGAGGGACGGAGGCAAGGAGGAATCAGGGGAAGGGCCGGGAGCGGAAGCGCCCCTCCCCTGGCGGTGGGCGGGGCTCCCGAGAAAGGGGCGGGGCCGGGCGGCGGGTGGGCGGGGCCTGCGCGCCTGGCTGGTGCTCTTCCGCATCGCCGAGGGCCCCGAGGAGGAGGGCCCGGGGGGAGCCCGCCGCCGCCGCCGCCGCCGCCGCCGCCGCCGCCGCCGCCGCCGCCGCCGCCGCCCGGTCCGCATTTGTGGCTGCCCCGGCTCTCCCTCGGCACCTTCCCCTCCGCTCCGGCGCCCCCAGCCTGCAGCCCTCGGCATGGTCGCAGCATCAGGGCTGGAAGGGCCCGCCAGGCCCTCGAGTCCAGCCCCTGCTCAGTGCAGGAGCCCGAGTCAGCGCGGCCCCGGCGGGGGGCTGCCCAGCCTCGTCGTGAAGGCCTCCGGGGCGCGGGATGTAAAGGTAGCACACAGGTAAACAATAGCATATCCTGGCTGGGAATGATGGGAGCTGCAGTCCAGCACACTTGAAGGGCCTTGTGATGCGTTCCGTGGGGTTTTCTTGGCAAGGATACTGGAGTGGGTTGCCATTTCCTTCTCCAGTGTACCACATTTTGTCAGAACTCTCCGCCGTGGCCTGTCCGTCTTGGGTGGCCCCGCACGGCATAGCTTATGGCTTCACTGAGTTACGCAAGCCCCTCCGCCACAACAAGGCAGTGATCTGATGAGATGGCTAGATAGCGTCACCGATGCAATGAATATGGACTTGAGCACGCTCCGGGAGAGAGCGCAGGACAGGAAGGCCTGGCGTGCCGTGGTCCACGGGGTCACGAAGAGTCGGACACGTCTGAACAACAACAACAACACTTGAAGGCCACCAGGTTGGGGAAGGTTGGTGTGTTCCATCTCAAGGCACTGACCATGCAGACTTGCGCATCAAATCAGCCTTTGCTTCCCCCCGCAATTCCTTCCATTGAAGCCCCCCTGCTTTTTGCATCATCTTGCCTAGTGAAGAGATCTCAAAAGCTTCCCCACAGTGTTCTGCCTGTTTGGTTGGTAAAGGGATTGCCTGACCCTGGATGTTGGGATGTTTCCTCTCTAGGTTGCTTTTAACCAGCATATCATGGCAGGGCCGCTCAGGTGCCTCCGGCAGTTGCCTCTCCTGCTCCGTTACTCTGCCTTGGGTGTCGCAAGGCCAACCCCGCAAGCCCCTCCAAAGCTCGGGGGCCGCATGGAAAGCTGGACCCATCAGACTATGCAAGCCAGGCATCTTGCTGCCAAGAAGGCCAAAGGTGAGAAAAGGAACCTGCATCAGAACTTCTTTTTATGTCCTTTCCCTCCAGCAATCAGTTTACATTTTTTTAGCCCACTCAGTCCTGTTGACTAGGGAGGTGGGGGGAGTTTTCCCTGCTTCCCTCAGTAGAAATTATGCCAAGATTTAAACACTCACATTATTAGGAACCTAAGAACTTACCCTACACTGAGTCAGACCCTTGGTCCATCTAGTTCAGTACTGACAACACTGACTGGCAGCAGCTCTCCAGGTTTTCAGGCAGGAGCTTTTCCAGCCCTACCTGGAGATGCTGCCGGGGATTAAACCTGGGACCTTCTGCATGGAAAGCGGGGGCTCTCCCATTGAGCTACGGCCCCTCCTTAGCATACTGATCCACCAATTCCCCGTCTCCCTCAGTACAGCTTCAAGTCTCTTGACACCTATTAGCCATGATGGTTAAAGTGTCTTCACGTTCAAAGGCAGTCTTGCTTCAAAGCTGAGTTCCTGGGGACAGAACACTGGGAAGGGCTGTTTCCTTTGTGCGCTACTTCTCAAAAGAACAATGCTGATCTTGATGGAGCCACTTTGGTGTAGTTCTAGCAGGACTCCTCTTATGTTCTTACCAGCCATGATAGTTAGGAGTGGAACCTCCAGGTCCAGAGGCAGTCTAGCCCAGAGTACCAGATAGCCTTGCATTCCTACCCTGCTTGTCAGCTTTCCTGTGGCATCTGGCTGTCCAGTATTGGAAATGTGACACTGGGCTACATGGGCCCTGGGTCTGAACTAAGGTGGCAGGACTTACCTGCTAAACAGAGAAAACATAGTGCTCTTTCTATGCCAGCTGCAGAGTTCTGTGTAACACACACCTTGCCTCCCGAAGGCCCTTTCAAAGTTCTCCTGCACACAAGCCCCCAAGAAAGGAAAAGGAGCTGCATAGCAACACGCCTTTGCTCCTTCGCTGCTCTTGCCCAGCTCCTGTTAGGCCCCTTTCCATCCTGTTGGCTGCTCGCGTGCGAGGGAGCTAATGTTATGTGTGCTCTTGTCAGCTAAGAAAGGCCAGCCCCGAGTGAGCATCAATGCCTCTTTAGTTGAGGATGTCATCAGCCTGGAAGAGGTGAATGAGGAAATGCACTCTGTGGTTAAAGCCCTGCAGGAGGATTTCAGCAAGAACATGAACATCAGAACCTCGCCAGGTAAGTTGCTTTCTTCTGCAGGTTTGCTGGGCCTGCCCCGTAGCAACTGCCTTTTATTTCACCTGTATTGCAAGGCATGGAGATTTAAGCACACACACAAGCTCGCACGCACACCCTTTGTAATAGGTTGGGGTTTATAGGTAGAAGAACAGGCATCCTGGGGTGTATGTTGAGTGAAGAGGTCTTCACTCAGCATGCACTGCCCCATTCCCCATGAGTGGAAGCTCCACCAAGACCCACTCTAGCCATTCCTTTACAGGACGGGAGCTCTGGCAGGCGTGGACTTTCCCCCTTTGCTGTAGTGGAGAGGGCAACTCTGCACACAACTTTCACTCACGCACATGGGAGCTCTACATGGTTATTGGATAACCCTGTTGATCAGAGGCTCAGAAAAAAACACATGACACATTTTAAGGCATTTCTTTACAGAGAAGGCCAGAGGCTCTCACAAGGCATACGCTTGTGAGATAGAAAACTTATGTGGATAGGAAACTGGCAACCCTTCTTGCGGGCTTCCCAGAGGCATAGAAGCACAGGAAGCTGCCTTAGGCGGAGTCTATCTAGTCACTCAGTATAAGTCCATCTTGCCCAGTATTGTTGACACTGACTGGCAGCAATGGCTTTCCAGAGTTTCAGACTAGAATCGTTTCCAGCCTTACCTAGAGATGTGAGGATTGAACCTGGGATTGACCCTCTGCATGTAAAGCAAGGGCTTTACGATTGAGCTACGGCCCCTCCCGAGGCATCTTGTTTGGTCACCGTGGAAACAGGATGTTGGGTAGAGCCCCTGCTTTGCCTGCAGAAGGTCTCGGGTTCAATACCAGCATCTCCGGGTAGGGCTGGAAAAACTCCTGCCTGAAACCCCAGAGAACTGCTGCCGCCAGTCAGTGTTGACAATCCTGGGATAGATGGACCAAGGACCTGACTCAGTATAAGGCAACTTCCTATGTTCCTATGACCAGATGGTCCTTTGGCCTGATCCAGCAAGGTGCTCCATATGTCCTGAACCTTGCTTTTAAGAAGAGAAACAAAAAGCAGAGAGGATCTTTGCTCCTTAACATGCCACAAAAGCCGCCTTGCACATGGTTGCTGTCAAAGCTGTAGCCACTGCAGTGTCACACCAGGCACCAAACTGATGGTTGCCTCAACATTCTTAACCTAATCCCACCCCACTTTCCTCACCCTGAGCTTGACCAGGAAGGATTCATTTTTGCTAATAGCTTCCTGCAGGCAGCCATTGCAAGTGGGAGATGTCAGAACCATCTAAGTGAACCGTTTACAGATGTGATGGAGAAAGGCGTTGTCAGCTACCAGCATGGCCAGGCAGGAAAGATGCAATTGCCACTAAATTAGCCTCTTGGAAATTGCCATCCAGACGTGGGGAAGGGCTTTTTTGCTGCAAATTTGGATCTGTGCAGCCACAAGAGTTCCCCCTTGCCTTGCTGACTTAATTGGTCTGTCGTTTCATAAAACGAGCTAAACTAAATTTTACAGATCCAAAATTAGGGAAACACTCAAGCACAGGCCAAAGACTTTCAGCACCAAACCACCACAAAAAGTGACGCACACACACGCAGGGCTTGGGTTGTGTTACTCGAGTCCTCTTAAATGTTGTCGCTCTTAACAACTCAGCTGCATGTTTGGGGGCAGGGGGTTCTGTTCAAGTGCTCCCCCTTCCTTAACCTTTTCAGGCTTGTAACGTTCTGTCACAGGAAACGAGAGAGCAGGCTACAAAGAGCTTGCAGGGGGAGTGGGTTGAAGCCACAATTAACCAATTGTTGTTTTGTGCCAGGTGCTTTGTACAGTGCTAGAGGTTGGGCTACTGACATTGCAACCATTGTGGGCAGCTTAATCATTTGCCTTTATAAGTGATCGGTCAGCGGATGGATTTGATCCACTCACTTTTTAAATGGGTTAATTCATTAAAGTTGTATTTGCATATTAGGAATGTCTTTATTTAACTATGCTTATGAATTGCTTAAAAGAAATTTCTAAGCGATGTACAAAACAATGCAGTATAAGATCGTGATTAAAGAATGTATGTTATTACTGTACACAGAAGACAAGATTACCTTCCTGGAATGGTTGCTGCAAAAATTATCTTTTCAGTAGGCATTGAAAACGTAGAAAGGTGTTTTTTTTCGGCACCTGCCTAATTTGTCATGGTCGGAAGTTCCAGGGAGTGGGGGCTAGGAAACTAAAAGGCCCTATTCTGAGCCATCGTGGACCGGACCTCCAAGTCTTGGATACCAGCAGGAGGGAATCTCCTATGAGTGCAGCAATGGAGCAGGCTGGGAGGGGATCAGGGGAGCTCTGAAGTGTCCTGTTCGTGAGTTGTTTAGGGCTTTGTACAGGTGCCCAGACCTTCAGCTTGGGCTGGAAGCATGTAGGCAGCTGGTGCCACTCCCTCTGCATAGGTGCCCTCTGCTGGTGATAAGCTGCCCTTTTGCCAGCCTGGCTGCAGCATTCTGCCCTCGACCTCCTCCAGCGAGGCAGGGAGCCACTGCAGGCTGCCTTGCAGGCTGGTCTGCATACAGAATAAATACACGATAAGGAGCTGTTGTCCTGAGGGTGTCATGGCAAAAGTGGCCGGGCAGAAAACACCATCTCCAAAACAGAAGCTGTCTGCTCCTAAATTGGTTCAGGGAGGGGAGGTTTTTGGACTGGGGCTTTTATTACCTTTGTTGGAGGTATTTCTGGAGAGCCATCCACCAGGGATGCTGTAGCTGCATCCTGCATTTCAGATCCTGCACTGAGCAGTGTGTTGGACTAGATTACCTCCAAGGTCCCTTCCACCTCTGTGGTTGTCTGTCTGTTCTTGGCCTTTAGGATAGTTTGGACTATTGGCCCAGAGAAACATGGCTCCACCTAGCCATTTTCATGTCATTTTTGTTGCCACAAGCACCCATTGGGTATTGACATGATTGTACTTTTTGTTGAAGGGGCTCTTGATCATATAACAGTCACAACCAAGGACGGGAAATTTCCTTTAAACCAGCTTGCGCAGGTCTCCCTGAAGTCCCCACAGCTCATCGTTGTGAACATGAGCAGCTTCCCTGAAGTAAGTTGACTGTCTCAATGGACTTCTGTATGGCTGGGCCCTGGTGTGTGTGGATGTGTATATCCCAGCACAGCGGTTAAGAAGTGCCTGAGCCAGGAATTGCCCCCCAGTTCAGATCTGACAGCCACAAATTCACTAAGTGACCCTAGGAGCTGAACACTTCCTCCAAATTGCTCTGCAAAGCCTTTGACTCAACCCCCCAGTCTTCCTCGACAGCTGAAATTAAGACTGAAGAGGACCTGCCATTGTTTCTGCTGCCAGTCATCTGGTGTCCGGCCTGCTTCTTCCCTGTGGTTGAAATTTTCTGATTGTAAGCTCCCTGGGGCAGAGACCTCCCTTTTTTGCTGTCATGGTTTGATGCGGCTGCATAACCAATGACCTGGTTCACACATAAGGTTAACCTAGCTGCATTAACAAACTATGGTTTAACCATGAACAACCCAGAAAGAGCCCATAGTTGGGTTGTGAACTCTGGGTTGTTTAAATTATGGGTTGTCATTATGTGTGAATTCAGAACTGTGAGTTGTTCATGGGTTGTTTTGCCAAGCTACAAAGACAGTGAGCAAGAGCCATCAAAAAGCCCCAGCCGCTCTACATGCCAGTACTACAGTGCTGCAAAGACATTTGGGATACAGGGAATCCCTCCTTTGCCTGTACTCCAAATGCCTTTGCAGCACTGTAGTACTGGCATGTAGAACAGCTGGGTTTTTTTTTTTACCACTCTTGCCCACAGGCAAAGGAGGAGGGAAACAAACAACCTGGGGACTGAGAAAACAAACTGCAGTTTGTTCAGTTGTCTGCGAGACAAACCCTGGGTAGGGCAACAAACCATGGGTTAAATAAACCATGGGTTAGTGTTATATGTGAACGAAGTCAGAAAATCATGTGAGAACTGGCCGAGAGACAGACTCTGCAGCAACGCTTGCTCTTCGGGGAAGTTGGATCAAAAGCAAAAGAAACGGGGGAAGGATGGGGAGAAATAGGGGCCCGTTGGGACAACAGCCATGCTGGCTAGGAACGATGAGAGTTGTAGTCCAGCGCATCTGGAGGACACCAGAGTGGGGAAAGCTGGGAGAGACACCTCACAGGAACTGAGGAAGCAGCCTTATACCGATTCAGACCATCGGTCCATCTAGCCCAGCTATGTTGACATGGACTGGCAGCGGCGGCTCTCCAGGGTTTCAGGCAAGTGTTTTTCCAGCCCTGCCTGAAGATGCCGGGGATCAAACCTGGGACCTTGTGCATGCAAAGCAGGAGCTCTTCCACTGAGCCACGGCCCATTGAGGAGCTCTGACATCAGTGCCCTGCATGCCCCTAGCCCCTCCTTGTGACTAGCAAACTTAGAATAACTTATTCTGAATTGGGTGTTATTTTTAAATTTAAAACTCAGAATAGCCTAGGCAAATTTTGCTGATTTTGCCTACGTTTTGCAGGGCGCAGAATCCAGCTTTTCATGGTGTGGAATGCGGAGTGCATTTTTGAAAAAGTTTGTCCCAGAGAAAAGGTTGCCCCTCTCCATGTTGTCTCTCAAGGGGCTGCCTGCTCTGTCACCCCTCTCCCTGTCCCCATCTCCTCACTGTGGTGCTATGTACGGAGCTGGCAGCTCTCAGACGCTGCCTGAAAATCCACAGCTGTAAAGAACAGGCCTTGTGCTAATCCCCCATCTTTTCACACTTGCCCATAGCAATGTGGAATGAGTTACAGCAATTTAACTCTTCCCTCTAAGCTCCCCGGCACGTGAGATCTTTGGCACGCAGAGTCAGGCCCCGGAATCTTTCATCTGTTTTCGTCCTACATCTTACAAACTCCCAGAGTCTTGTCCCACCCACCCACCCCCTTGAGAATTCGCTGTCTCTTAAAAAACTCTGTGTTGCCTCAAACCATCAAAATGGTTTCCATTTCCATTTTTGCTTTCTTCCTCCCCTCCCTACCCACTGTTCCCCACCCACCCCGCCCCAGCCGCTTCACCGATACCTCTATACTGGGGTGGGGGGAAGGTGGGGGGAGCGCTGCAGTTTGCAACTCAGTTTGATCAAAGCAGCCTGTGCCGATGTGACTTCCTGGTCTCGCTGGTAACTGAACTAAACGTTTCCATGTTCTGTCAAGATGGATTGCTCCCCGTTGATGGAGGGCTCCAGCGTCTGGTAATAATTATTTGCTAATTCCCTCTGCCTTTTTGATCTCGGTTTGGCAGAGCGCAGCTGCAGCTATCAAGGCGATCCGAGAGAGCGGAATGAACCTAAACCCGGAAGCAGATGGCCCGATCATCCGCGTGCCTATTCCTAAGTAAGCAACCGCAACGACTGTCTCTCTGTCTCGCTGACTGCAGGGGGGACAGGACGGGATGTCACAGTACATCCTGGGCAGTTCTAGCTCTGTGTGTCTGAGATATTTGGGGGCTGGGGGAGAGATTACCTGAAGAAGTGCCTCCTATGTTAACCTGCCTCCAGGTCCACCTTTCCATCTGAGTGAGGTGGGTTGCGACTAGTCATAGGGCCTTCTCTCCTGTGCCCCCCCCTCAGGGATTTTCTCACCAGGGTGGTTCACCCGGTGCCCATCCCAATGTCCTTTCAGTGCTGGGGGAAGACTTTCTTGTTTTCCCTCGCCTTTTAAAATGTCCTGATGACAGACTCTCTTTATAAGGCTGCCGCTATATCTGCTCTGCTTTATTTTTATTTTTGTGTTACTGTTTTGTTTTGTTTTTTGCAGTGCTCTCTTGCATCTTATGATTTTACCATTCTTAGTGTCTTCAGTCTGCAAAGCCACCCTTGGAAGTCTTTAAAAAACTATGTTAATTGAGGAATTCCCAGAGAGAGACAGAGCCACAGTTGCTCTTGAGGGAGCTCCTTCCCAATGTCTCTGCCGTGAAGCCAGGGGCTTCTGGAACTCCCCTCCCCTCATGCCTTCCCCCGGCTTGCAGGAGGCGTTTTCCAGCAGTGGGTGGCTCGAGCTCTCCGCTGCACCTTCCAGGGCATGGCTGGTTTAATTTTACTTCGGCAGAGGAGCTGCATAATGACACCCGCTCAAGCTCTTATTTCACTGTTGCGGTTTTCCAGCAGTGCCGTCAGAAGGCAGCTCCTCTGATTAGCCCTGTTGTACTCTGGACATCAGGAAAACCGTCAGCACTCCAAGTTACTGGCCCAAGGTCCAGCCGTTCCACCAGTCCCCCCAGGGGCTGCTGTGTCACGTTTTAAACTATGAACAGCAACAGAATCCCTAAAAACGCAGCTGATACTAAAGCCCTCAGCCGCCCAGGTTAACTCTACTGCCCACCACCACCAAAGCCAGGCAAAATGGACAAGTTCTGCAGCAGGAGACTGTCCCAGCTGGTGGAAGCACATTAAAAGGCAATACCAGCAGGAAATGAGGAAATATGGGGAAAAAATTTCCAGCTCTGCTTTAACAGGCTTTGCGAGAGAAGCGTAATGCTTTTGTAACTCTTTGGAGGGGATTTTTTTTTTCATTTTGAGGCAGTCGCAAACCACAGCTAAAAAGGCAACAACTGGAGGAAGGAAGTGGGCAGTAGAGATTTCAGAAACCATGCGTAGAAATTTCTCTCCCTCTCTCATTACTCAAATTTGCCCAGAAAAGCTGAGTGGCAAAATCTTTGAGATTAACAAGAGGAGAATTGTCCTCTTAACAAATATATTTTTTATTTTTTTATTTAGACAATTTATAATAGGATTAAAACGTACAACGTTAAAACAGCTACAACAGTTATCCATCAAAGTACAAACAGCCCATAAAACAACTAAATCATCGGCGACAACCATAAACAATTCAATGGATGCATTAAACAGCCCACCATACGCTGTCAAATGTCTGGCAGTAGAGGAAAGTCTTAACCTGGCACTGAAAATATGACAATGTCGGCACTGGTGAGGCCTTGCATTGCAGTCACGGGGGCGGGAGGAGGAGCCACCACCGAGAAGGCTATCTCCCTTGTTGCCATTCCGCAAACCTCCACAGAGAGGAAGGCCAGGAACTCTTCTCGATCATCCCACAGTGCAGGACACGGAATCATGGGCTCAAGTTACAGGAAGCCAGATTCCGGCTGAACATCAGGAAAAATGTCCTGACTGTTACAGCAATATGACAATGGAACCAATTCCCTGGGGAAGTGGTGGGCTCTTCCCCCTGGAGGCATCCAAGATGAGGCTGGACAGCCACCTGTCAGGGATGCTCTGACTTGGATTCCTGCACTGAGCAGGGGGTTGGACTCGATGGCCTTGTAGGCCCCTTCCAACCCTACTGTTCTATGATTCTCCCTTGGTGGAGGTACTCAGATGTTGACTTAACATAGTCAATGCTAAATTATTAAACTTGGTTATGTTAATTATAGCATAACGAGCAGTGTTGATGCAGAGTGTCAGTCTCACTGGGTTCAGTGAGTCTTAAATTAATCCATGGGAGATGAGTCTGTGGCCCAGTTCGCATGTAATGAAGAGCCACCGGGGTGAATTTCCCTGTGGGGTTTTTGTTGCAGTGGTGGCCACCATTTTGAATATTCAGAGCGTGGTGGCGGGGGGGCACTGTAGCTTCTCATAACATGCAAACCTGGCGGGGGTGGGTTGTTGGGGTGGTTGACAAGCCACCCACAACTGTAATTCAGTTGGGTTCTGGGTGGCTTGTCAACCACCCCAACAACCTACCCTTGCTGGGTTTGCACGTAATGAGAAGCTAAAGCATGCCATTGCCATTCTCTGAATATTCAAAATGGCAGCCACTACCACAGTGGGAAGCCCCACGTGGAAATTCACCCATGGTGGCTTTTCACTACATGCGAACCAGGTCTATGAATACCACAATCACGAAAAAGACTGCCTCTGAACATGGAAGTTCCATCTCCTAAGTAGATCCTGGGCACAGAGGAAGGCCCTGCTTTGGCTGGCCACGTTGGAAACAGGCTGCTGGGCTGGACTAATCTTTGGTCTAATCGAGTCTGTGACGTGATCACCAAGAGAACCTCTCTTGGTGGGCACTTTGGAGGGACTATTCAGAGGCTAGTCTCTGTTGATCTTTGAGGATGTGATGGGACAGAGAAATGCTGGGCTGAATGATCAAGCCCTCCCTGCAAAAAGTCCAACTTTGTTTTTATAAAAGCACATTTGCCCACGAGCGGTAAGAAATCTTTGGATTGGGGGGCTCTGACAAAAAGCCACAGTGAAACCCCATGCGAAGCCCCGTCATTGGAGACGGACTGGCCAGCCTCACCTGACCCTCAGAGGCAGGCCCGCTGTTGTCACATGGAGCGTCGGTCAAAGAGAAGTGCTCTGCCCCAAGGGAGGTGTCACGGCAGCTCCTCTGCCCGGGCAAATCCCGTTCTGCTTTCTCAATCTCCTAAGCCGCCTCCTGTTCCCTTCTGCCTTCCTCGTCTCCCTGCCTTCCTCTTGCCTCTCCTGTTCTCCCCCCCCCCCCGCCCTATTCTGAAGGAGGCTGCTATTATATACTCCTAATTGCTGAGGATTTCAGGTGGCTGCACAGCAGCCTGATTGTTAACGTGCTCCAGGGTCACCCTCCGCTTTGAATGATGGGGGAGGAGGAGAAAACCAAGAACGGGTAAGAGAGACGGGTGTTAGTGTGTGTGTGTATGTGTGTGTGTGTGTCTGTCTCTGTCTGTCTCCCTGGGTTTTTTGCAGCAACAGAGCCAGAGAGCAAGGCTGCTTATCTCCATAACGGCTTCTTGTCATGAGATGCTTGCTTGCTGCATCGCCACATCTGGCCCTTGGCATGCGGGGGCTCCTTTCCCCTTGAGGATGGCTTAAAACCACGTCCCAGAACTCATGTGCCACCGGGGGAGGCTCAAGGCCTGAGGACAGCCTCCCCCAGCCTGGTGGTCATTGATGGGAGTTGCAGTCCAACAGATCTGGAGGGCACCAGGTTGGGAAAGGCTGAGTAAGAGATACGTTGATCCTTCTCAGCGGTTCTTCGGAGAGCCTTGGAAGGAATCAGGCTTTCACACCCTACTAATCCCTGGCTCTCCTCATCCCGCCCCGAGGCTTTCCCCATCCATCTCCAGTGCCATCCAGGTTTGTTTCCATGTATGCTTTTAAAACTCTGTTTGCGCCTGCCTCCTCCTGTGCTTGAGTGCAAAGGACAGATGGTTCTCCCGACGACTCCCTTTCTCCCCTTTGCTTCTTGTTGGCTAGGGTCACCCGTGAGCACAGGGAGAACTTGGCCGTGGCGGCCAAGCAGTTGACCAACAAAGCCAAGGAGTCCCTGCGGAAAGTGCGTGCTGGGGCCGTCAACCAGACAAAGAAGGCCAAAAGCACCGTGTCAGAGGACACCCTCAAGCTAATAGAGAAGCAGGTACTGTGTGATCGGCATACAGGCCAGATTTGTTTGCCTTAGCTCAGAGTAACAAGGGAAGCTTCCATCTAACCGCACAACAAATACAGCATGTTGTATTAAACTCAGTGGTGGTGGCAAGAACCAATATATAGCTGACTCATACTGATACATTGCACTGCGCTCTTCCTGGCGTGGTATAGTCCTCTCGCAGGAATGTTGAACCTTGGGACACATGTGGACATGAACACACATCAAAAAAATCTCCCCACGTATGGAAAGCCAGCACATCAGGCAGAGTAATGTGTGTTCATGCAAGCGCTCCTGCCATGGGTATTCCGGAAGGTGGTACGGTCCCACCCATGTACCCTTCCTTACACTTCCACCCGTCCACTTCTGAGTTCTGTTGAAATCACGGGGACCTACATCTATGTAAATAAAAATTAAAAAAAAATACTTCTCATTTGTATAACATGTTACCAACGCTGAGAAGGCTTCCCATATTTTTCTCAGTAATCCTTACAACAAACTTGTAAGGTAGGCCAGCATTACCTCCCCCCTCTTGCAGATGGCCATGCACGAGCAAGGGGCAGCCTGCCTATGGCCACATAGTGAATGTGTGACTGACTGAGCAGAGATTTTAACTTGCTCAACTTCTAAGCCACCGCATCGTACCAGTGCGCATGTGTGTGGAGAATCAGGATGAAGGGGGCAACTGTAAGAAGAGCGTGAGAGCCATCTCACCACCATAGTTACCTGTTTGCTCCCTTTGGGGAGTGTTAAAAGCGGTTCTTACCGGCTGCCAAGACCTCCTGACCTTCCTCACCCCTCCCTTTGGAGAACTGACGCAAGGCTCTTTTATTCAGGCTGGCTTTTGGTGGGGGAAACACTAGGAGGTTTCACCTCCTATACTTTTAGCTGCTTAATTGCTCCCAGTTAGAAATCCTTGTCTATTCTTTTTATTTCCTTTTTTTAAAGCAATGATTAATGTCTTTGCAGCGTTACGTCCTTGTAACACAACATGCCAGTACTGAATAAAAGTTGTCCATTTATCTGCTCAGTTACTTGGAATACCTGTTCTATTTCTTCAACAAACCTTATTTTTTAAATGTATTTGTTACATTTATATCCCGCCTTTCTTCCAAGGAGTTCGAAGAGGCATACATGATCCTCCTCCTCTCCATTTGATCCTCACAGCAACCCTGTGAGGTAGGTTAGGCGGAGAGTCAGGGACTGGCCCAAAGTCACCCACTGAGCTTTGTGGCTGAGGCGGCGACTAGAACCCATGTCTCCCAAGCCCCAGTCCAACACCCTAGCCAATACACCACACTGGCTCTCTTACCCATCTCCATGTGTCCATCTCACAACCTCTAGGTCCTTTGGAGGACACTCCATGATTGACCGTTTAAAATACTGTCCAGAGTGGTTTTGCTGCTACTAAAAGACTCCCTGTCAGATTTGCAGCTCAGATATCCTTCACTTCAAGAACATTTAACAGTACAGCACAGGCTCCCCCAACCTGGTGCCTTCCAGATGTGTTGGACTGCAACTCCCATCACTTCCTGGGAATGATGGGAGTTGCAGTCCAAAGGCTGGTATAGGAAACCAGCTTGGAATCTGCATCCTTTGCCATCACTTGATGTAACTGCCAATGACTACTAGTCATGATGGCTATATGCAGTTAACAGGTTCAAAGGCAGCCTCCCTCTGTTGCCCTCGTGCCCAGCTTGCGGGGGTGGCTTGGAGGCAACGGGTTGGACGGCGTGTCAAGCAGTGTGGGCTGGGCCGACCTTCGGTCCGATTCAATGGGGCACCTTACATTCTTCTGTAAAGAACATAATCTTCAGAAATCTTGATGCCGTTCATATTTGGTTTTTTAAAAATGTGTGAACTTCCCCATGCGGCTTGCCAGTCCTTTGTTCAAAATGAAAGGTGGTCAGGCAGTATGTTTTTTCCCCCCTCCCTCAAATTTGCTACAGATCCAGCAAATGGCAGATGACACAACAGCTGAAATGGACAAGCTCTTGGCAGCTAAGACGAAGGAACTGCTTGGGTAGCCCCTGCCGGGCGGGCGTACCACTTGCGAGGCAGATAGTGTCCAGTGGCTTCCTACACCGTTCTGGACTGTCACAGCCTCCTGCGTAGGTTGCTGTGACTTTTCACGTCATCCAACCAGCTTTGGACTTCCGGTGTGCGCAAGTGTGAGACTACACGGACAAAGGCACGGTGTCTGATTAGCCCTGCTGCCCTCCTCCTGGTACTGGCGTTGGCCGGGAAAAGAGACGGAGGCTCGCTTCTGCGAAGCACTAGGCTTTTTATCTTGGCTACCTCTAACAACTTTGAGAGCGGCCAGGCCTGATGTTTGGACGAGGGCGTAACGCCCACCAGTGCTTGGGCGAGACAATCACACAGTGAGATGGTTGCTGCGGGCAGAGCGTGTGCTGGACAGTTTTGGTCTGGGCACAATTACGGAGCCGTCCTGGCAGCAGTGGTAGTTCAGTAGCGGCTGCTGTATCTTGCTTGCAAACTCTTGGGGAAGGGTCTGAGGAAGCAGCACAGAGTATCTTCCTGAACCTGCCAGGAATCTCACACATGAAATAAAATATACCAGGAGTCCCAAGGTGTCTGTATGATCTAATGACGCCTGTCCTTGGAGGAAGGTGTGCGGTGCAGGAAAGGTAACACACAGCAGGCCTCTTTAGCTAACACACTGTGGCTCAGTGGTAGAGCAGCTTTTTTGCAAGCAGAAGGTCCCAGATTTGATCCCCAACATCTCCAGGTAGAAACTGTGGAGAGCTGCTGCTGCCAGTCCGTGTCGACAGTATTGGGCTAGGTGGACCAAGGGACTGACTCAGTAGAAGGCAGCTTCCTCTGTTCCTCTGAATGGCTAAGTGGTGGCCTTTCTCTGGGTCTGCTCTGTCTGCTGCAGACGGCGGCTGTCAAGATATCCATCTCGGCCTGCTAGATTTCTTTCCTGTACTCCAAAAATACACCTGCAGTGTACTGATCCCAGCTGTCCTTTTTTCATGATATAAAGTACAAGGCTATGTGAACCCCTTGATTTCGTAGAGAAGCAGGTTGCAGTCTTGTTGGGTACAGAATTCAGCTCTCAAAAGCCTAGTCCTTATGGTGACAAAGATTAGCCTGGGTGGGCAACGCTTGCTGAAAAGTCTGGGGGTGGCTGAACAAGATTTCTCGTCGCTGGGAGACGACCCCCTTGCCCCTCTCCGAGAGCAGCCAAGCCAGTGTACGGTATGCAAAATAGCCAAACTGCAGAATTATTCCGATTATCTCTCTGTGCATTATCTGTCCCAGTCGCAGAATCTAGCTTTCCTTGGCACTGAATGTTAACGTGGTTTTAGCACGCAGTCCTGACAACGGGGCAAGTGTGTGCCCACACGCAGGGGCGCATAACGAAGCACGTGAGTCACCACGGGCAGTGGAGAAGGGGGCGGGGGCAAGTGGTAGAAGATCATCTGCACATCTTGCAGGCGTGACAGGCGCAACGTTTGCTTGGGCAAGCTCATCCCTGGGTTTTGTGGGGGACGGTTTCTCCTCAGGTGGAGATGTACCTTTAAGGGCCGCAGTCGGCTTGTTGCTGCTACAGCTTGTCCTAAAAATAAATGGTTTGCTCTGTTGAAATCCCAACTGGCCCACCGAAAGAGGTGGAGGTGCAAGATTCCCAAGCAGCAGAGTAGCAGGGCATTGCCCACTCCTGTACCAGCTTGTGGCCAGTGGGCCAGACACTCTTTCCCCTTCCTCTTTGGGACTGGAAGGACCCTGCTTGATAAATGTGGAGCTTGCTCAGACGACGAGCTGAAAGCAATTTACTGAACCGAACAACCACCGCGGGGCGTTCATTTCCCCCCTCTATTCATTTATCAAGAGAGGAGGCGCTTCTGGCCAAAATACACAAAGCAGATAAATTGTTGACATGTGGGGTCTACGAGGAAAGAAAATATTTCATTCTCTCTCCCCCCCCCCCCAGCTTCCCAACTTCACGTGGACGCGCAAAAGTAAACGTTCTACTCTGGGGTGTTTATTTGCAGAGCAGAGAAGACACGGCAGCAGGGAGCACCAGAGGGAGGGGGCTTGCATTAGAGCACAAGCGCTCCCCCACTTTGAAGCATGGCAGTGTGACTGCCTGGGGGGTGATGGGCAGGAGGTGGCATTCAGGGGGCTCCCCTTTCTCCCCCCCCACCCCTGGTTCCATGATGCAAAGAAATAGACTGATACGAAACCATCCGAGCTGGTGGTTCACATGACCATTTGGGAGATGAGTTTTGAGCACCACAGGAAAAGGGGACATAAGCTCTCCAAAACCTGCAAGGGAGGGAGAAAGGAAGACTACCTCGGTGTAAAGTCAGTTGTAGGAATACACTCTTCCCCATCTGCCCCAGGAACTGTTAGCTCTGGGGGGGTTTTAATTTCTTAATTTGAATGATACACACACACAGCAGCACACGATTATAAACCAAGACTGGTGCAGAATGCATCCTCAAAATGCAAGCCCTTCCTCGACAAAAAGACACGGTGACAGCCAGTCACAATAGCTGGCAGCACACTGGGGCCAAACCGGAAAAATGCCTTTGGAGGGTAAGAGTCAGGCTTTGGCCTGGCGTTTGTTGGAAACTGCATCAGTGCTTGGCAAAGTTCTCTGGGGGTGGGGGGTCCACAAGGCTGGTACCTGCTTTTGGTAGATGCTCCTCAGACATCATCATGCAAGCCTTGGCACTCAGAGCAAAGCCTCAGGTATTGAACGGAGTATCTGGAAATGCATGCGCCCAAGATGCTGGTCCTCCAGATACCCAAGTCCCAAATGATCTAGGGCATGCTTGGGGAACCTTTTTCAGCCTAGAGGGTGCAAACTGGGAAAGGTCTGGGGCGGGGGGCACATTCCTTCTATTGTTGTTGTTGTTCAGTCGTGTCCGACTCTTCGTGACCCCATGGACCATAGCATGCCCGGCCTTCCTGTCCTGCGCTCTGTCCTGGAGCGTGCTCAAGTTCATATTCATTGCATCCGTGAAGCTATCTAGCCATCTCATCCTCTGCCGTCCCCTTCTCCTTTTGCCTTCAGTCTTTCCCAGCATCAGGGTCTTTTCCAGGGAGTTTTCTCTTCGCATTAGGTGGCCAAAATATTGGAGCTTCAGCTTCATTATCTGTCCTTCCAATGAGCACTCAGGGTTGATTTCCTTTAGGATGGACTGATTTGACCTCCTTGCAGTCCAGGGGACTCGTAAGAGTCTTCTCCAGCACCACAGTTCGAAAGCATCAATTCTTCGGCGCTCAGCCTTCCGCATAGTCCAGCTCTCACAGCCATACATTACTACTGGGAAAACCATAGCTTTGATTAGACGGACCTTTGTCGGCAAGGTGATGTCTCTGCTTCTTACTATGCTGTCTAGGTTTGCCATAGCTTTCCTCCCAAGGAGCAAGCGTCTTTTAATTTCATGGCTACAGTCACCGTCTGCAGTGATCTTGGAGCCCAAGAAAGTAAAATCTGTCACTGCTTCCATTTCTTCCCCTTCTATATGCCAGGAAGTGATAGGGCCAGATGACATGATCTTCATTGTTTTAATGTTGAGTTTCAAACCAGCTTTTGCACTCTCCTCTTTCACCCTCAACAAGAGGCTCTTGAGATCCTCTTCGCTTTCTGCCATTAGGGTGGTATCGTCTGCATATCGGAGGTTGTTGATAATTCTCCCGGCAATCTTAATTCCGACCTCTGATTCATCCAACCCGGCATTTCTCATGATGTACTCTGCATATAAGTTAAATAAGCAGGGTGACAATATGCAGCCTTGTCGTACTCCTTTCCCAATTTTGAACCACTCGGTTGTTCCATCTCTGGTTCTGACTGTTGCTTCTTGACCCTCGTACAGGTTTCTCAGGAGACAGGTAAGGTGGTCTGGTACTCCCATCACTTTCAGAATTTGCCACAGTTTGTTGTGATCCACACAATCAAAGGCTTTAGCGTAGTCAATGAAGCAGAAATAGACGTTTTTCTGGAATTCTCTTGCTTTCTCCATGATGCAGCGAATGTTGGCGATTTGATCTCTAGTTCCTCTGCCTCTTTGAAACCCAGCTTGTACTTCCGGTAGTTCTCGGTTCGCATACTGCTGAAGCCTAGCTTGTAGGATTTTGAGCATCACCTTGCTGGCATGTGAAATGAGCGCAATTGTGCGGTAGTTTGAACACTCTTTGGCGTTGCCCTTCTTTGGAATTGGAATGTAAACTGACCTTTTCCAGTCTTGTGGCCACTGTTGAGTGTTCCAGATTTGTTGGCATATTGAGTGCAGCACTTTAACAGCATCATCTTTTAGGATTTTAAATAGCTCGGCTGGAATACTGTCATCTCCGCTAGCTTTGTTGTTACTAATGCTTCCTAAGGCCCACTTGACTTCACTCTCTAGGATGTCCGGCTCAAGTTCAGTGACTGCACTATCATGGCTATCAGGGACATTCAGATCTTTCCTGTATAGTTCTTCTGTGTATTCTTGCCACCTCTTCTTAATCTCATCTGCTTCTGTTAGGTCCCTGCCTTCTTTGTCCTTTATCATGCCCATCTTTGCACAAAACGTTCCCTTGAGATCTCCAATTTTCTTGAAGAGATCTCTAGTCTTTCCCATTCTGTTGTTTTCCTCAATTTCTTTGCATTGTTCATTTAAGAAGGCCTTCTTGTCTCTCCTTGCTATTCTCTGGAACTCTGCATTCAGTTGGGTATATCTTCCCCTTTCTCCTTTGCTTTTCGCTTCCCTTCTTTCGTGAGCTACTTGTAAAGCCTCATCAGACAGCCACTTGGCTTTCCTGCATTTCTTTTTCTTTGGGGTGGATTGAGTTGCTGCCTCCTGAACAATGTTACGGACCTCCGTCTATAGTTCCTCAGGCACTCTGTCTATCAGGTCTAATCCCTGAAATCTATTCCTCACCTCCACTGTATATTCATCAGGGATATGATTTAGGTCATACCTGAACGGTTTAGTGGTTTTCCCTACGTTCTTCAATTTCAGCCGAAATTTTGCAAGAAGCAGCTCATGATCTGAGCCACAGTCAGCTCCAGGTCTTGTTTTTACTGACTGTATGGAGCTTCTCCATCTTTGGCTGCAAAGGACATAATCAATCTGATTTCGATATTGACCATCTGGTGACGTCCATGTGTAGAGTCGCCTCTTGTGCTGTTGGAAAAGAGTGTTTGCTATGATCAGCATGTTCTCTTGGCAAAACATTCCTTCTATGCATGGGGCCAAAGGCAGAGTGAGCAGGGTCAAATGTGATTTATTACCATTTTAAGCCCACTCAAAAGTAAGCAGGACAAAGCTGCTGCACGTCTACTCGGAAGTATTCAGGACTGTCTCACTCAGCAGCACATACAAATGGCATCCCGAAATACCAAGCCTCTGCATGTCTACTCACAACTCGCAAGTAAGCATTTGCCTGCCTGCAAAATGCACACCTCAGTTCTGTATAGCAGCTCCCCTGCTTGCAAAATGCGCTGCTGGAAATTTGCAACAGCTGAATTGTTTGCGGGGTGTTTAAAGGTTAATTGCCTTGAAATACCCTCTTCTCTCCAATCAGTGATCGGAGATAACTGCAAAAGAAGATTGCGGAGGAACCCCCAGGGGGCTGCATCCAGCCTGTGGGCCCGAAGTTCCCCAGCTCTGGTTTAGGGCTTTAATGACCAACACCAGCATCGTAAATTGAGGCTGGAAATGAGTAAATCAGGGTGGATAGCACCAGATTGGAGTGCTAGGACTTGAGAGCAGAAGGGAAGCACACTTGGGCTTCTGCCATGGGCCAGGGGACTTTGGGCTGCTGGGAGGCTGCACCCCCAGCTTTCCAGGGCTAACATCAAGCCAAGGGGGAGACCAACCTGGCCTGTCTCTCAGCCAGCAGAGGAGCAGTTGGAGGGAGCTCACTTCTCCCATCCCTGCCAGAAAGAACACTGCTTCTACTGATGGTTGCCTTTGGACTGCAGAAGTAAGGGGGAATGCTCTGGTCCCATATATCGGGCAAAGGACCAAGAGGCTTGGTCAAGCAAAACACAAGCACGGGTCAGATCAGCCTGGCCCGAAGTGCATTTAAAGGCCCGCTTTACAGCTCCCCACCTTGTTCTGGCCTTGAAAAACTGATATCCCTCCTCGTCCTTTTCCCTCCACTCCCCATTCATTCCTTGCATCTTTTTAGCTTGAAAGCCTAATGGCAGTGCCCGCCTCTCTTTTTATTGATGTGAGCCTCTTTGTGTCCAACAAGCAGGATAAAAATGTGGTCATAGAATCATAGAATAGTACGGTTGGAAGGGGCCTATAAGACTGTGGAGTCCAACCCCCTGCTCAATGCAGGAATCCAAGCCAGAGCATCCCTGACAGGTGGCTGTCCAGCCTCGTCTTGAATGCCTCCAGTGTGGGAGAGCCCATCACCTCCCTAGGCCATTGGCTCCATTGCCATATTGCTCTAACAGTCAGGAAGTTTTTCCTGATGTTCAGCCGGAATCTGGCTTCCTGTCACTTGAGCCCATGATTCCATGTCCTGCACTCTGGGGTGATCGAGAAGAGATCCTGGCCTTCCTCTCTGGGACAGCCTTTCAAGTACTTGAAGAGCGCTATCCTGTCTCCCCTCAGTCTTCCCTTCTCAAGGCTAAACATGCCCAATTCTTTCAGTCTCTCTTCATAGGGCTTTGTTTCCAGTCCCCTGATCATCCAACCCCCTGCTCAATGCAGGAATCCAAGTCAGAGCATCCCTGGCAGGTGGCTGTCCAGCCGCGTCTTGAAGGCCTCCAGGGTGGGAGAGCCCAGCACCTCCCCAGGGAATGGGCTCCATTGCCGCATTGCTCTCACAGTCAGAGAGGAAGCGGGCCGGGCAAGCGGCCTGGGACTCCTTGGAGGAAAAGGTGGGCTATAAATGTCACAAATACATAAATGAAGTATTAGTGAGCATGGTCCGCTAGCGCACATGGCATCACACAGCCGGCTTGGAGAAGGCTCTCCTCCGCTCCAGAGGGGCCTCAAAGGAGCCTCTCCGCACAACCAGGCCTGCAGGTCTGAGCGCAACGGCGAAGCAAGCAAGCGATGCTGCGCGACAGCGCGTCGCCTCGAGGGTCCGCCCGCCCGCCGGCGCCGGGCGCGAGGCTGCCGCCGGGCCCTTCCCGGGCAGCCTCCCACCCCAGCAGCGCCAGGGCGAGCAGCGGGCGGGGGCCGGGGCCGGCGCTGCAGCCCGCGGCGGCGCCCAAGGGAGGCGCGGGAGAGGCGCGCCAAGAGGCGGCGAGGCGCGCGCGGCCCGGCGCGGGGGCGCCGCGCATAATCGCCCGGCGCTGATTAGGCGCGCCGCGGCGGGCTGCCGGCGCTCGAGGGCTTAATCACGGCTGGCGCGTCACGCGCGGCTTCCCGGCGGCCGCTCCCGTCCTCCCGCTCCCGTCCCAGATGAGCGCCGGGGTCGGACGAATGCTGGGTGATTTCATCGCGCGCAGATGCAATCAGCAGTTCCGCGCCCGATGGCCCTCCCTTGCTGGAGCCCGGCTGACCCGGCCCCCGGCGCGGCAGCGCGACGCTCCTGCGGATGAGCCCGAGGCGGCGTGGGGGGACTTGCCGCCCGGAAAGGCGCGTGGCGGCGGGGGGGGGGGCGCTCGCCGACAGCCGTCCCGCTCCCCCGCACGCGCGCCCGCCGCGCGCCCCCTCCCGGTGAGGGCGCGGCGCGCTCGTCGGAGCCGGCGAGCGCCGTTAAGCGCCAGCCTTGCCCACGCAGCCGGCTTGCGGCTCAAGGGCCTCGGCGCGCTCGTCGCCCTCCGTCAGGGGCAGGCACGGCCGCGCACCCGGCGAGGGCCCACGGCGCAGCAGGCGCCCACACCGGAGCCCCTGCGCTCGCTCCTCCTTTCCATCGGTCCGGCCCGCCTGCTCACCGGCCCCTGGCTCTGCCCGAGACAACGGCGGTGGTGAGGAGGAGAGCAGCGGGCGCCGGGCCCCCCGCCTCCTGGCTCTCTGCATGCAAGTGGCAGCGAGGAGGGGGAGGGGGGGGAGGGCAGCGGGGAAGGCAGACTCCCCGAGGGAGGGGCCCCCGGGGTGCCTTGCCCACAGGCCCCGGAGCTGGCAGCGGTTTTGATTATGTTGCAAGCCGCCTTGGGCATTGTGCAAACAAGAAGTTGTTGTTGTTCAGTCGTGTCCGACTCTTCGTGACCCCCTGGACCACGGCACGCCAGGCCTTCCTGTCCTGCGCTCTCTCCCGGAGCGTGCTCAAGTTCATATTCATTGCATCAGTGATGCTATCCAGCCATCTCATCCTCTGCCGTCCCCTTCTCCTTTTGCCTTCAGTCTTTCCCAACATCAGGGTCTTTTCCAGAGAGTTTTCTCTTCGCATTAGGTGGCCAAAATATTTGAGCTTCAGCTTCAGTATCTGTCCTTCCAGTGAGCACTCAGGGTTGATTTCCTTTAGGACTGACTGATTTGACCTTTGATGGGAAGAATGTGTTTGGCCACAGCATGAAGAACTTCATCAGGAGGGCTTTAAACTGAATCCTACGGGGAAGGGAGATGTAATGTTGGGGGTAACAATGGACATAGGCGCATGCACTGCAATGGAGAGAACAGCTCTGATAGCGCCCAATAATAGTCTTCAGACACATGTAGGAAGAAAGCCAGACTATGAAGCACATGGTCTTCGATGTCTATATACTAATGCCCAGAGTATGGGAAACAAACAGAAATGAACCTGAACTCTTAACACAGGAGGGAAATTATGACTTGATAGGTATAACTGAGACTTGGTGGGATGACTCTCATGGCTGGAATACAGCAATTGAAGGATATAACTTGTTCAAAAAGAACAGGAGGAACAGAAAGGGAGGTGGGGTTGCACTGTATGTGAAAAATACATATCTCTGCACAGAAATACAGGAGGAGGAGCTTGGTAGCCCCATCGAGAGCATCTGGGTTGAAATAAATGGAGCAAAGAATAAAAGGAACCTGGTGGTCGGAGTCTACTACCGGCCACCCAATCAAGGAGAAGACAAGGATGAAACTTTTGAAAAGCACATAGCCAATGTTTCAAGGAAGCATGATGTAGTAGTAATGGGGGACTTCAATTTCCCCGATATTTCTTGGGAGACAAATTCTGCAAAACATGGCCCCTCCAGGAAATTCCTGACTTGTGTGACGGATAACTTCCTCCTACAGAAAGTAGAGGAAGGAACTAGAGGATCGGCTATCCTTGACTTGATCCTAACCCACAGAGATGACTTAGTGGATAAAGTAGCAGTTACAGGAACTCTGGGGGAAAGCGACCATGTTGCACTTGAGTTCTTGGTTCTAAGGGAAGCAAAAGCCGAGTGTAGTCAAACGCGTACCCTGGATTTTAGGAAAGCTGATTTTCATAAACTCAGAACAATGATCAGTAAGGTCCCATGGCAAGCGACGCTAACGAGAAAAGGAGTCCAAGATGGGTGGGAGCTTTTAAAAAAGGAAATTCTCAAGGCACAATCACAAGCAATTCCAACAAGAAGAAAAGGTGGAAGACAACAGAAGAAGCCAATGTGGCTTCACAAAAAGCTTAGGGATGACCTGAAAACAAAAAAGGACACATATAGGAAGTGGAAAGAAGGCCAAGTAACAAAGGAAGAGTACAGGCAGATAGCACAGAATTGCAGGGATGGCGTCAGGAAGGCTAAAGCTGAGAATGAGCTGAGGTTAGCGAGGGATGCTAAAAGCAACAAAAAGGCTTTCTTCAGCTACGTGCATAGTAAAAGGCAGAGGAAAGAAATGGTGGTTCAGCTATTAAATAAGGATGGCAAAACGATAACAGATGACAAAGAAAAGGCAGAGGTGCTCAATTCCTACTTTGGCTCAGTCTTCTCCCAAAAGAGGGTCTACGACCCCCCTGGCAAAGGCGAAGTACAGGCTGAAGGGGCAGGATTGCAGCTTGAGATCGACATATGGTCAAGGAACACCTCATTACTTTGAATGAGTCCAAATCTCCAGGGCCAGATGAACTGCATCCTAGAGTCATAAAGGAACTGGCAGAAGAACTCTCACAACCGCTGTCTATTCTCTTTGAGAAATCAAGGAGGACGGGGGAAGTGCCAGATGACTGGAGGAGGGCTAACGTTGTCCCTATCTTCAAAAAGAGTAAAAAGGAGGAACCTGGTAACTACAGCCCAGTCAGTCTGACATCAATCCCTGGGAAAATTCTGGAGCAGATGATAAAGCAATCAGTCTGTAAGCACCTCGAAAACAATGCAGTGATTACTCGAAGCCAACATGGATTTGTCAAGAACAAATCCCGCCAGATGAATCTGATCTCATTTTTTGATCAAGTAACCTCCCTTGTGGACTGTGGGAACGCTGGAGACATCATATACCTCGACTTCAGCAAAGCTTTCGACAAAGTGCCCCATGATATCCTGATGAGCAAACTAGCTCAAAGTGGGCTAGATGAAACAACGACCCGGTGGATCCACAGTTGGCTACAGAATCGGACTCAAAGAGTGCTTATCAATGGGACCTTCTCAAACTGGGGAGAGGTAACGAGTGGGGTACCGCAGGGCTCAGTCCTGGGCCCAGTACTCTTCAACATGTTTATGAATGACTTGGAGGAGGAGGTGCAGGGAATGCTGATCAAATTTGCAGATGACACAAAATTGGGCGGGATAGCTAATACTTTGGAAGACAGAAACAAAATTCAAAGTGATCTGGATAGACTGGAGCGCTGGGCAGAAAACAACAGAATGACATTTAATAGGGACAAATGCCAAGTTCTGCACCTAGGAAAAAGAAACCAAATGCACAGTTACAAGATGGGGGATACGTGGCTCAACCACACTACAAGCGAGAAGGATCTTGGAATTGTTGTCGATCACAAGCTGAATATGAGTCAACAATGTGATGTGGCTGCAAAAAAGGCAAATGCTCTTTTGGGCTGCATTCATAGATGCATCGCTTCCAAATCCCAGGAAGTACTAGTTCCCCTCTACTCAGCACTGGTTAGGCCTCATCTGGAGTACTGTGTCCAGTTCTGGGCACCACACTTTAAGAAGGATGCAGACAAACTGGAGAGGGTTCAGAGGAGAGTAACCAAGATGATCCGGGGACTGGAAACAAAGCCCTATCAAGAGAGACTGAAAGAACTGGGCCTGTTTAGCCTTGAGAAGAGAAGACTGAGGGGAGATATCATAGCACTCTTCAAGTCCTTGAAAGGTTGTCACAGAGAAGAAGGCCAGGATCTCTTCTTGATCATCCCAGAGTGCAGGACACGGAATAATGGGCTCAAGTGACAGGAAGCCAGATTCCGGCTGAACATCAGGAAAAACTTCCTGACTGTCAGAGCAATACGACAATGGAACCAATTACCTGGGGAGGTGGTGGGCTGTCCCACCCTGGAGGCGTTCAGTACGAGGCTGGACAGCCATCTGTCAGGGATGCTCTGACTTGGATTCCTGCATTGAGCAGGGGGTTGGACTCGATGGCCTTGTAGGCCCCTTCCAACCCTACTATTCTACGAATCTATGACCTCCTTGCAGTCCAGGGGACTCGTAAGAGTCTTCTCCAGCAGCACAGTTCGAAAGCATCAATTCTTCGGCGCTCAGCCTTCCTTATAGTCCAGCTCTCACAGCCATACGTTGCTACTGGGAAAACCATAGCTTTGATTAGATGGATCTTTGTCGGCAAGGTGATGCCTCTGCTTCTTACTACGCTGTCTAGGTGTGCCATAGCTTTCCTCCCAAGGAGCAAGCGTCTTTTAATTTCATGGCTACAGTCACCGTCTGTGGTGATCTTGGAGCCCAAGAAAGTAAAATCTGTCACTGCTTCCATTTCTTCCCCTTCTGTATGCCAGGAAGTGATAGGGCCAGATGCCATGATCTTTGTTTTTTTATGGTGAGTTTCAAACCAGCTTTTGCACTCTGCTCTTTCACCCTCAACAAGAGGCTCTTGAGATCCTCTTCGCTTTCTGCCATTAGGGTGGTATCATCTGCATATCTGAGGTTGTTGATAATTCTCCCGCCAATCTTATTTCCGACCTCTGATTCATCCAACCCGGCGTTTCTCATGATGTACTCTGCATATAAGTTAAATAAGCAGGGCGACAATATGCAGCCTTGTCGTACTCCTTTCCCAATTTTGAACCACTCGGTTGTTCCATGTCTGGTTCTTACTGTTGCTTCTTGACCCTCGTACAGGTTTCTCAGGAGACAGGTAAGGTGGTCTGGTACTCCCATCACTTTGACCTCCTTGCAGTCCAGGGGACTCGTAAGAGTCTTCTCCAGCACCACAGTTCGAACGCATCGATTCTTCTGCGCTCAGCCTTCCGCAAACAAGAAGGCCCGGGTGCAAATGATTTCAATACAGCAGATCGATAAATGGCATGTGGTCTGCATGGCTCGGGGTGGGGGCGGGGATGAGAGGGGAGTGGCCCAGCGGGTCACCGTTGACTCTGGGGTGGCTGCCCTCTTCCCCCGTCTTGTCACACGTGGGGAGTTTGGATGATCGCAGCTCCTTTTCCTTCTCCCTTGCAGCCCAATTGGGGGAGTGCAAGGGGAGAGTCTGGAAAACTGGGTGGGGATGTTACTCCCCCCACTTGAGTTCTTTGAGACGGGGAAGGCCTGGGCCCCAAATCTCCTTTCCCAGGGCCCAGAATCTCTTTCCAAGGGACCCAGATCTATTCCACAGATCCCTGAATGTCCACTGATGTCAATGGAAGCTTAAGAGGCAGCAGGGGCAATTTTCAAGGGGAACTGCAGCTAGGGAGGGAAAGGTTAATTCTCCCTTCCTGCCACACTCCCCCCCCCCATTTCCCCACTGCACGGCAGTCCAGCTGAAATAAAACTTTTCCCGTTGGTTTGGGATGATCAGGGTGCCAAGTAATTGAAGAATGTATTTTATATGCAATGATCTGGATGAGAAATTGACTTGCTTTGCCTTCTGTGAAATATAAATACATCCTAGTACTTATTTCTAAATTTGCATGTGTAGATTAAATTAACATATGCAGATTTCATGCAGAATTGAATCCTGTGGCCCTGAACCTTTCAAGGGCTTAGCAACGGCCCTGAGCGTGGGGCTGGGGAGGGGGATGAAATCTGGAAAACTGGGGGAGGGGGACAACTCCTCTTGCATCTCAACCCCCAATATCCCACAGGTGTGGGACAAAGTGTGTGTGTGTGGGCGGGGAACCTGCATTTCCCTCTTTGGGATTTCAGTTAGCTAGCTGGTTCCCCTACACATGGGAACATGGGGCAGGGAGACTTTAGGCTTGCGGGATCTATGACTGTGCACTGTTAGTCTATGACTATGTATACTGTCATTTTTACTAGAACTTGCAGTATGTATACTTTTATTTTACGTGCTTGCTGTTGGGAGTCGGAAACCTTTGGCGACCTACTGCCAATCAGCCAGAGATAATAGATGCTCACCTCCCCACCTCCAGCCATTAGAACTTCTGCTGAGCCCCTGGCTGTACTGGGAGATTTTGTGAGGTTTTGTTTTCAAGTGGGATGTTTTGGCCTACAACTCCCTGCAGTCCAAGCTAGCATAGCCAATGATAAGGACTCATAGGAGTAGTCAGCCAAAACATCTTGAGGGCCCTGGGTTGCCCACTGCTGTCTTAGAGCCTTCTTCACATCCATAAGGACTAGAAGCTTGATCTTTGTTTTTTTAAAGGGAGAGCCAAGATTCCCAGGATACCGTTTTTCCTACCCAAGGGCAGATGGGGTGATTTTTCTGTACTCTCTGAGGCACTGGACATATTTCACATTCAGTCCAGCAACTGCCATTCCCAGTGTAGAGTCCCTCGGGCCCCAGCACCTATTTCTGAGGAAAAATTGGGGGCCCTCATTCTTCCTTTCTGGGGAATTGTTTGGAGAGGGGTGAAATGGCAGGACGCTGGATAGCTTGGGAACAGAGGCTTTTGGGTTGCGGGGGGGACTCCTGGCCTGCTGACACCAGCTATTAATGACCTCTCCGCAAGTTGCAATAAGCCCCCTTGGCGATCCTTTTGCCTCCCCAGGGGATCACATTCCTACAAACCACAGCTCTTCTTGGCGTCTTACAGAGCACTGCATCCATCAGCAAGATCCAAATTCACATTCTGCAAAGGCCGCACTCTGCAAAGGCCACGGGCTGGATGTGAATACTGGGTATGAATACCAAAGTGGACTTGGAAAATGGAACAATTCAAGAAAAAAGAAAAAGAAAAAAGAGAAAAGGTTTATTTTCGCTGGGGGGAATTCCACTGGAAAAATAGTGTTTGCAGGTAGGCGGGCAGGAGAAACATACGTCATGCATTGTTTTCTCTTTCACCAAAGCTGCTGGATTATTTATTAACAGCCTTTTCACCCGGCTCTTTGGCCAAAAAGGGCAGGACGGATTAATAATAAGGCAGCCCCCCCCCCAGCCCTCATGCTTACAGTCTAAAAGGCACGATGCAAAAGGAAACTGGGGGGGGGGGCGCAAAACTCAGCCACTAGTTCTTCGTTTCAAAGTTCTTGGAGGAATTCTTTCTGGCAGGGAGGAGTGAAGCAAAGTCCCTGCAGCTGCTCCCTCTCCGGCTGATATATGGGGCCAGGTTGGTTCCCCCCCCTTGCTATGATGTTTCTCCTATGAGGCAGGGGGGCACAGGCTCCCAGTGGCCCTAAGTCCTCTGGCGGACGAGTCCACAAAGGAGTGCTTAATAACACCTCTGCAAAGCTCCTAGACCCACATCATTGGAGACGAGGACCCAGTGGCCCTGGAGGTTTCGGGGCCCAGGGAATGTGCCCCCAAACCTGAATCTCCAGGCCAAAGCTGGAAGGGGACCAAGCAACCCTACATTTCCCTTGACTTAATATGTACGCTTGGAATGCAATCCTATGCGTGTTCAGCCAGAAAAAAGGTCTACAACTCCCTGCGTTCCCTGGCCAGCTGTGCTGGCCGGGGAATGCTGGGAGATGTAGGAGTCTTCCCATCTAAACATGCATAGGATTGCGCCCCTAGTCAGCCTTGGAGAAGCCTAGTCACCTTTGCATGCTAATGTCTCCCCCGCCCCCGGCCCGTGCCTTTAACAGCAGCCTGCCGTGGAGAAATTACGCGGAGGGGAAACTTTTCCCTCCCTCCCTTGTAGCTCCATGCCAGGAAAAACTTCCAGCGGCTCCATCTCTGCATGCGGGGCTGCTCCTGTCCGCTAAGGTTGCCCACTCCTGAAATAAACAAAAACTCTGATGGCATATAGAAGGGGAAGAAATGGAAGCAGTGACAGATTTTACTTTCTTGGGCTCCAAGATCACCGCAGACGGTGACTGTAGCCATGAAATTAAAAGACGCTTGCTCCTTGGGAGGAAAGCTATGGCCAACCTAGACAGCGTAGTAAGAAGCAGAGACATCACCTTGCCGACAAAGGTCCGTCTAATCAAAGCTATGGTTTTCCAGTAGTAATGTATGGCTGTGAGAGTTGGACTATAAGGAAGGCTGAGCGCCGAAGAATGGATGCTTTCGAACTGTGGTGCTGGAGAAGACTCTTACGAGTCCCCTGGACTGCAAGGAGGTCAAATCAGTCCATACTAAAGGAAATCAACCCTGAGTGCTCATTGGAAGGACAGATACTGAAGCTGAAGGTCAAATATTTTGGCCACCTAATGTGAAGAGAAAACTCTCTGGAAAAGACCCTGATGCTGGGAAAGACTGAAGGCAAAAGGAGAAGGGGGCGGCAGAGGATGAGATGGCTAGATAGCATCACCGATGCAATGAATATGGACTTGAGCACGCTCCGGGAGAGAGCGCAGGACAGGAAGGCCTGGCGTGCTATGGTCCATGGGGTCACGAAGAGTTGGACACGACTGAATGACTGAACAACAACAACTGATGCCTGGGGGTGGAGCTTCTACCTAAGGGGTGGGGCCACAGCAGGCCAGTGGGAGGAGCCAGTATCCCTTGGCCAGCTCAGGAGCTGTTCGGTGTCCCAGATGTTTATTCACCTAAAGCAGCCTTCCCTAATCTGGTGCCCTCCAGACGTTTTGGGCTACAACTCCCATCAGTCTCAGCCAGCATGGCCAATGGTCAGGGATAATGGTCAGAGAACCAGTGCGGTGTAGTGGTTAGAGCATTAGAGTGGGACGGGAGATCTGGATTGTTTGTTGTTAAGTCGTGTCCGACTCTTCGTGACCCCATGGACCATAGCACGCATCCATGAAGCTCACTGAGTGACTCTGAGCCACTCCCTGACTCTCTGCATAACCTACCTCACAGCGTTGTTGTCAGAATAAAATGGAGAGGAGGAGAAGGATCATGTAAGCTGCCTTGGGTTCCTTGCAAGGGGGGGGGGAGGCACGATATAAATGTAATACTAAAAAATAAAATTAATAACAGAGGATGTAATCCAAAACATCTCAGGGGCACCTGGCCAGGGAAAGGCGACCTTAAGTGTACATTTTTTTAAAAAGAAGAACAGTTATGTGGTGGGAGAGAAAACTTTAGCCCTTGATTTCCCCCTACTCATTATTTTAAATAATTTTGCTGGGAGTGGGATATGCACATGCTTTGTAAGGCTTATAATCAGTTGTTAATGTTATGATATATTCGATTGATTCGATGTGTCTTATTTGGGGGGGGGTGTTTTGTTTTGTTAGCTACCTTCAGTAGCTTATTGGTAGAAAAGCAGGAAATACATGTTTTTAATAAGAACTGGCCAGAAACCAAAATACTTGGGCAAGCTGTTGTTTCCTTCCCAGAGAGTTGGCAACCCCTTGAAGGCACAAAAGCAGGGCCAGGTAGAAAAAGGTGCCAACCCTTTCTTCATCCTGCCTTTGAACATTGATTAGACTTCGGGATGGGTACCCATATCAAATCAAAGATTTATTACAGTCATAAAAAGACCAGCATAAATGCAACTATATCCATCTTGTGAAAAAAACTGATGCCTGTTCTTTACGGAAATAAAACAAAGCATTCGTTCATTTGAAGATTTCCTCAAAGCTGGCAGTAACTTCAATATGATCTCTGCTTAAAATGGGCAGTACAATCAGAGACGTGTGTAGCGGATCAACCTTCCCAACGCCACAAGGATGTAAATGCGGAAGGAAAACCCTGAATTTTTGTACCAGGGCAGTGGGGGGAATTTCAAACCTACAGTAGCTCATGTTAGAGCACTCCTATATTTAGGAAGGTTTAACATTTCTAAGTATTTGGCCACTTTAATCTGATAATGGGGATTTGCACCCACAAATCATGAGGAATCGCTTTTATTTGTCAGAGAGGTCATATTTTGGAGGTGTAAATCCCTCTTGCTCTTGAGAGGTCATTTTCCCCACCTGATTCGCACGCAGCCCTGCCCCGAAAGGCCTGCCCTGTGCTATCCACTCTCCGCCTCCCTCTCTCCTTAGGCAGCCGCGCTAATTTAAAGAAACCCTCCTTATAACTGAAAGGGCTGGCAGCTAAGAAATTGGCGGGGAAGGGAAGGGAGAAGCCGTCCTTGTCGAAAGCTACCTATGCTGCGAAAGCCTCACCTTCTGGAGCTTAATTTTGGAAATCATAAACACCCACGCTCCCTCAGAGGGGGGCAGGAAAAAAAACCCACCAGCTTCCTTTTGATAGTGTTCCCCGCCAGTCTTCTTAATCGGCTTTTAATTAATGGGAGCAACCTATTTTGCCACTGTGTCACTCTGCAGGTACACTTTTCCTGCCGGGCCACCTCCCCGCCCTCCCGCCCCGTATTGTACCCAGAGTGTACTTATTCCTGCTCCTGCCCCTCCCCGGACGTAAACCTCATTCTGAAGCAATTTTTATAAAATAAACTCTCTAATCAGGTAAATGATCCCATACGCTAAATTACTGCCTTGCAGCTGCTTAGTAAACCTGCTTCTTCTTTCGTTTTTTTGAAATTGTGAAGTGGGGGAGAGACGGGACATACAGCAACTATGCCCCCAATTAGAGTCAAATCTGGCTTTTGGGGGGGAAGCCCCACAGGAGAAAGGGATCCTTTGCAAAGCTCCCTTGCCCAGTATTTAAGCTGTCATCTGGGACAGTTAGGGGTGGGGGCGGGAGGCAGCTGATAACCTGGGGTGTGTGGGGCGGGACAGCAGTGCCCTCTGTTTAGGTTCATGTCCGCTGCAATTTCCTGCCCTCTGGCGTTGACCGTGACTGACGGATGGCTGCGCATGTCAAACTCCGGCCTGCGCGTGGGTCCTTGCCCATGCTTCTTGCTGACCTTTGGCCAGGCCGGAACCAACTTCTGAGGGCGAGAGCCAGCCAGACGCCCCCCCCCCCCGGCTAACCAACAGTCCTAATTTGAGGCGGGGGTCACCTTGGCACACAGGCCCGTAATCTTTCCTTCCTTCCTTCCTTCCTTCCTTCCTTCCTTCCTTCCTTCCTTCCTTCCCACCGGTGATGACAGCCACCAGAGCCAAACAGTATTAGCAGTAATAGTGTAAAAAAGAAAAAGGGAGAGACTGCCCCTAACCATGGACAGAATGTATTTCCCACAACGCAGAGAAACTACTGCTCTCCCCAGGCATCTCAGCGGATCCACCAGTGGGATTTTCTGGGCCCATTTTTCCCCAGGCGCTGCATAAATGGGTTCTCAATATGCCCACTGCCTGTGGGTTAAGGCTTTATTTATTTATGTATTACATTTCTAAACTGCCCAATAGCCAAAAGGTCTCTGGGCAGTTCACAAAAATTAAAACCCTAAAATACAACATGATACTACATAATGTAAAACCTTCAAAAGTATAAAACAATAAAACCAGAGTGAAAAACCAGCAGGAGGGAAAGAGCCAAAAGCACAACAAAAAACACTTCCAGGTAGAGTTGTGCTCCAGCACCTATTTCATTCTCGAATCGAAGGACACCACAAGGTCAACAGACATGGGTCATCTCACATAACAGCCCTGTGAGGTAGACAGGCCACCTGTTCTCATCCTAAGGCCGCCCGGTGAGGTTCCTGGCTGAGCAAAGGGACTTGAACCCAGGTCTTCGTTTGATCAGCTCGGGTGCTCTCGCAGCTTCGCCACACTGCCTCTCCAAAACTCACGTGCCAACGTTGCTCAAGGATGTGAAGACACCAGAGCCGCGTCCATCGCATTTTAGCAGTGGTTAATTTTTGAAAGTCAGCCCTTCTAGGGTCAAGTGGAGTCCCAGAAGCCAGTGGGGGGTGGGGGTGGGCAGGGCTGGCGTCACGGGTAAGCATGGTTGGGCACCTTCCAAGGGCCCATTCCCCAGCAGGGGCCCACGAGCAGAGCCCCCTGGACTTGCTCCTCCTCTTCACCCTGGCGGCCTGCTTGTTCCCCTGCCTCTAGCCCTGGCCCAGGCAAGGGTGGTGGTGAGCAGAAGGAGCAGGAGAGGCTGCGGCCCGCTTGCGCCCTGGCTCCCCTTCTGTCGAGCCAGCAAGTGATGAGAAAGAGAAGGGGGAGCAAGAGCCGCTGAGGACACTGGCGGTGAGAAGGTGGACTCGCGGGGGGCGGGGGGCCACTGAGGGTGTCTTGCCCAAAGGCTGTCCAAAACCTGGAGCTGGCACTCGGCGGGGCGGGGGGGATTCTTGGCACTGGGGTAAGGCACCCTGCACCAGGATGGTGCGGGGATCTGGAAAACCATCTCCTTGGGGGAACGGTTGAAAGAGCTGTGTATGTCTAGGCCGGAGAAGAGGAAGTTAAGGGGGGTCATGATAGCAGCAATGAAATATCTGAAAGGCAGTCATGGCACAGACTCGTTCTCTGTTGCTCCAGGGCCTGAATGAACAGGGGAAATTGTGGGGAGGCAGATTTCGGCTAAACATCAGGAGATACTTCCTAACCATGAGAGCTGTAGAACAGACTCTGCCTCTCCCCTGCTGGAGGGATTGAAGCAGAGGCCAGGCAGCCACCTGTCAGGGACACTGTAGCTGCACCCTGCATTGCAGAGCCTGCGTTGAGCAGGGGGCTGGACTAGATGATCTCCAACATCCCTTCCTACTCTGAAATTCTGTGATTTTATACACATGCCCAGACGCTTCAGTCAACTGACAATGTCCTGACAAGTACCAGGGAACAGCACGATGAAGCCCTAGCAAGCCCCAGGAACCCCCACCCCAAATGCCAAATCCCAGCTCACTACAAAGATAGGATTAAAGAAGAGAGAGAGAGTCTCAGGCCAGGTGGTTTCACAGGTGACTCTGAGCCCTAGTACTTTGCAGGTGAGACAGTAATGCTGAGTGGCTGGGTTCACACAACGCAGCAAGCCAGGGTAGGGGTTGATTTGAGTATGGGTTGAGTGTGGGTTGTTGTTGAATTGTGGGTTGTTGTGTTGTGTGAACCCAGCCTTGCTAACAAGCCGCAGTTGGTTAATCACGAACAACCCATGGACAGAACCACAGTTTGTTCTTGGGTTATGAACTGTGGATTGTTCATGCTTAACAAGCCATGGTTTGTTAGCGCGGCTGGGTTCACACAACACAACAAGCCACAATTCAACGACAGCTCACACTCAGCCCGTACTCAACCTGTCCTCTGTCTTGTTGTGTTGTGTGAACCAAGTCAGGGCGGCCCTCCTCTCTGGAACTGGGCAGTGGAAGGAACACGCCCCGTGCAGCTGTGGCCTGGGAATGGATGCGCCCATCACTGTGACTCAGGCCTGGGACCGCCGAAGAGCTGGGACGGCGTGCCTCGCAGCTCTACAGCAATAAAAATAAAACAAAAACCGGGGCCAGGGCTCCGGCACTCAAACGATGCGGCATAATCAGCGTTGCTCCCTTGAGCTGTGGCATCTCCCTGGCAACCTGGAAGCATTTACGCTTCTGAAATAAATCTCTTGCGCGCCTGGCGGGGGAACCGGCTCAGGGTCGCTGGTTTGCTGGTGATCCGCCGGGTGGTGGGCGAGTCTGCGCCGGAGTCCATGATGAATCTGATTGTTGAAAAGCCCCTCGCCCAGCAGATTGGGTTTCCACGTCCCAGACGTCCTGTCCTTCCTCGGCCCTTTTCTCATTCCTTCCTCGTGGCCTTGTTAAACCCTGCCTGTCGGCCGTCCCCCTGCAACTCCGGAAACAGCTGCCCTCCCTCTCTCTCCTTCTTGGACGGCAGGGCCCAAAGGCCACGTCTGCCCACTTTGCAGGAGCGCTGCTTTCGTGGCACCTGGGCCAGCATCGTGGAGGTGGGCCGCCGGCCTGTGACCCTTTGGGGAAACGATGCCACGTTTTCAAGGGCCTTTGGCATGGCTTTCCTTGTCAGCTGTGATCCATTGGTGAGGGCTGGGAGAAACTCCTCTCTCCCTTGCTGCCCTGGGACATCTTCATGACCCCCCTCTTTTTAGGGTGTCCACTTATAGGTCACCCAAAAAGAGGAAATGCACACACACACCCAAGGGGGGACGAAATAGGATACCTTTTCACATAACATTTGTGTGTTCTAATTTATTTGTCTAGATGCAGACTTAGAAATCATTATTGTAATTTAAACAGAAATACAGTACATCGCAGCATAGTGCAGAGGACTGTGTCCTGTGTGCCTTGCTCAGTCTGCTGTCCAGGAGCTGCGGATGGGCAACTTCAAGGACAAGCTCTTCCTTCCAAGGGGTCTTTACCGTTAAACTGGGCCTGGACTGAACAGCCCTTCAAAACAGAGGACACTTTCAGAACAGAGGAGGGTCCTCTGTCAAAGCAGACCCCTGGCCACCCTACCTCTCTCTTCCCAACCAACTCTAAAGGTGCAATCCTATGCATGTTTAGACAGAAAAAAGTCCTATGATCCTATGCATGTTGAGATGGAAAAAGTCCTACAATTTTATGCATGTATAGTCAGAAAAAGTCCTGCAGCTCCCAGCATTCCCCAGCTAGCCATGCAATACTGGGAATTGTCAGACTTTTTGTCTGTCTACATTTTTTTTTCTGCCGCCGCCACTTCCCTCTTCTTCCGCTCTTGTCTCCCCAGTGCCAAATTATAGATTGTAAGCCTGCCGGGGCAGGGACCTGTCCTCTTGTACTTTTAAGAAGCAACACACACATTGATAGCGTAGTAGCCATCATTCCAGTTGCCTGTCTTTATGTAGCCAAAACGGCACCACGCATGCACAAGAGGGAGATGTTAGCGGGTTTGGGGTAACCCCAAGGTTTGTAAAAGGACAACAAATGTTTTGGAATTTAAAAAAAAACACAGTGTAAGGGGTGGGATAAGGAACCCAAAACAGCATAATGAGAACTGAGCATGGTAAATGGACATGGAATATTGACTGACTAATGGAGGGGAAAATGGAAACCAGCAGGTGGGTGGAGGGGTGGAATTAAGCAGTGGTGGTGGTGGTGGTGGTGGTGGTGGTGTTGAAGATGATTTATGCAGTAGTAGGAATATAATTGGATATTGGCTGGGTTTCTACAAGATCCTTCTGCCATAAAATGCTTGTAGGGCATGAACACAACAGCACCCTCCCACCCATGTTCCCCAGCAACTGGTGCACATAGACATTTTGCCTCTGACACTAGAGGGAGCACATAGCCATCAAGACTAGTAGCCAGCAAGAGCCTTCTCCTCCAGGAATTTGTCCAATCCTCTTTTAAAGCCATCCAAGTTGGTGGCCATCACTACATCTTGTGGAAGTGAGTTCCAGAGTTTAACTCTGCGCTGTGTAAAGAAGTCCTTCCTCTTATCTGGCCTGAATCTCCCACCAGTCAGCTTCGTGGGACGACCCCACTGGGTTCTAGCATGATGAGAGGGGGAGAAAAATGTCCCCTATCCACATTCTCCACACCAGGCATCATTTTGTACACCTCTGTCATGTCTCCCCTCACTCACCTTTTCTCTCAACTAAACAGTCCCGGACGTCATAACTTTTCTTCGCAGGGGACTTGCTCCAGCCCCTTGATCAGTTTAGTTGCCTTTTCCTGCACTTCTTCAAACTCTACAATATCTGTGTGGAGCTGCAGTGACCAGAACTGTGCACAGTATCCCATCCGTGATCACACCATAGATATGTATAAGGCCATTATGATATTGGCTGTTTTATTTTCGATTCCTTTCCTAATTATGCCTAACATGAAATTTGCCTTTTTCAGAGCAGCTGCGCTCTGGGCTGACATTTTCATTCAGCTCTCATTTCTTTATTTCTTTATTTATGGACTGCCTGGAGGGGTCCATAAATCTCATTGCATTCATAGAATCATAGAATAGTAGGGTTGGAAGGGGCCTACAAGGCCATCGAGTCCAACCCCCTGCTCAATGCAGGAATCCAAGTCAGAGCATCCCTGACAGGATTCATTTCATTTATTATATTTCTATACCACCCCATAGCCGAAGCTCTCTGGGCAGTTCACAAAAATTAAAAACCATTAAAGTTTTACTTAAAACACATAAGCAGATAGCACACACACACACACAGAGACAACATATATCTAAGAACAATTTTTAAACAACCAATCAGCTCTCCACCACAGGTCTCCGCTTCAGTGGATTTCTGCCAGTCTTTTGGGAAGGCAGACATTCCTCCGTGTCCAGGTCGGATAACTAGAACACTGCCTGACTCTCTGGGCTGAGCAGAGGAAAATCAGATTTCTGGGCTTTTCTCACCACCACCAAACAAAGAAAGAAAGCTTGATCTGCCATCGTGAACTGCGTGCCTAGAGTATGCACCAAAATTGTCCGCTGTGTCCTGGGAGGAAGAAAGTTTGAGAGCCAGTGTGGTGTGGTGGTTAGAGTATGGACTTGGCAGACTCGGGTTCAAATCCCCACTCAGCCATGAAGCTGACTGGCTGACTTTGGGTCTGTCATGGACTCTCAGCCTAACCTACCTCACAGGGTTGTTGTGAAGATAAAATGGAGAGGAGGAGGGCTGCATAAGCTGCCTTGGGTTCTTTGTAAGAGGAAAAAAAGGCAGGATACATATGTAATAATAAATTTAAAATGGGGGGAATTCTAAAGGAAAAGGCAGTGATGGCTATGTGGAAACTCCAAGTTCAGACACAGTCTACCTCTGAATGCTATGTCCTAGGGAGCAACAGTGGGAGAGGGCCATGACTTTCATGTTTGTGGGCTTCCCAGAGACATTTCAATTGGCCACCCTGTGGGACAGCGGACGTTGCACCGAGGCCTTCTCAGTGGTAGCCCCCCCCAATTATGGAACAACCTCCCCCAAAAGGGCCGCCTAGCACCAACATCATTATCTTTTCAGCACCAGGTTAAGACCTTTCTCCTCTCTCAGGCATTTGGCAGCATCTGATGAGTTTTAATTGATCCTGGATTTGTCTTATGGTTGATTGTTTTGAAAGTGTTTTAGATATATGTTGCCTGTGTGCGTGCGCTCTCCGTTTATATGTTTTTACAGAAATGGTTTTACACTTTGTACAATGTATTTTAATGGTTTTTAATCTTTGTAAACTGCCCAGAGAGCTTCAGCTATGGGGCGGTATAGAAAGGAATAATAATAATACTAGTACTACTACTAATAATAATAATACAGATGGACCTTGCTCTTATCCAGCAGGGCTCCTCTGATGTTCCTAAATCCACTGGCGTAAAGCCTTCAGATGATAGGTTGTGAACCAAGGAAGGTTACATCAGGTGGGGCTGCAGCTCAGTGGTCGGACCCCTGCTTTGTGTGCAGAAAGTCCCAGGTTCGATCCCTGTTATCTCCAGGTAGGGCAGGAAAAAACCTGAAACCCCGAAAAGGCACTGCCAGTCTGTGTTGACAATACTGGGCTAGATGGAGCAATGGTCTCACTCAGGATATGGCAGCGCCTGTTGTTCCTATGAAATTCAGCCCTTTATTCAGAACCATATGGACTGAGATCTTACTTTTTTCCTAGATGGAGTAGAGCCATGCAGAAGGTTCCACATTCAACCTCTGGCACCTCTAGGTAGGACTGTGAAAGATGTTTTGGCCTACAACTCCCATGATCCCTCATGGCTAGGGCTGATGGGAGTTGTAGGCTGAAATATCTGGAGGGCCATCACTTGCCCACCCCTGGTGCTGACGACACCAAGCGAGATGGACTGGCGGGCTGACTTGGGACAAGGCTGCTGTTTATATTTCTCCCTGGGATGCTCTTCCTACACGGGCCAGGTATTTTGGGAGATTCAAAGTCGTTCCCATTTCGCAGGGTGGAGGTACAGCCGGCTCCCAGCAAGCCTGTCTGGCAAGAGCTACATATATTGTGGAGAAGTTACCCTGACCCACCCTTCTGCTTTCAAAGATGGGACGCGGCTGCCCCTCAGCGGTCCTGGGTGGATCTGCAACGTTTCCACACTTCCTTGCCACATGTTGCGGCAGCCTTCTCCAACCAGGCGCCATTCCAGGTGTGTTGGGCTACAACCCCCAGAATCCCCAGCCAGCCAGGATTCTGGGAGTTGTAGTCCAACACATCTGGAATGGCACCTGGTTGGAGAAAGCTGCGTTACAGGGAACACTTACCGGCAATGCCCCTTTGTCCAGAAGTCTGCGCTCACATGGGCAGATTCCCTCCTCCTCCGTGCCTGTTTGCTCCCTTCCTCTTGAATCAGTTCCACCTTTCCATTCCCACCATCCAAGCGTGAGTCTCATCCCACCACGTTTCCGCCTCTTAATTTTATTCTCACGACATTTCTATCCTGCCTTTTTGTCCCTCTTGCAAGGAGCCCAAGGCGGCTCTCACATAGTCCCCCTCCTCCTCCCCCTCCTCTCCATTTATCCTCACAACAACCCTGTGAGGTAGGTTTGTCTGAGAGTCCATGACTGACCCAAAGCCACCCAGTGAGCTTCATGACCCAGGGGGGACTAGAACCCAGGACTCCCGAGTCCCAGTCCAACACTCTAACCACTATATCACATTGCCTTTCCTGTATTTGCTTTCCTGTATTCAGATCACATGTTCATCCTGGTTCCCCCCACCCCGCTACACTGTGCAATTGGTGTAGAGACATCAGACGGGTTGCACATCCTGGCCGCTCCCTTACTGGGGGTTTTTTGTTTTTGTTTTGCATATCACTGGGTGCCTATACTGCCGTCCCAGTTGCACTCCTGCACCCGTTACTTGCTTTCTTCTTCAGTTTCATGGTCCTTCCCAGCAAGGTTTCGTTGAAAGCCCACCCAGTCAGGTCTGCTTGCAGGACCCCGCCAAGCGTATTCTTCCCAGCCCCCCTGAGGTGCAACCCACCTCCTGCCACATGTCCTTCTACACAATACAAAGTGATACATTTTGCGATTATTCACATGAGGAAAGAGACAGTAAAGCAAATAAAATGTCTATTGCAGAGCTGGAAACGATGCAGAAAAGAGCAACCAACGTGATCAAGGGGCTGGAGAGACTCCCCTGTGAGGTAGGGTGGCCGTGTGCCCTACTTTGCAGAGGACAGCCCTCTATCTGGAGGTGTCCTCTTTTCGATGGACTGTCCAGTCCAAAGCCTGTTTAGAGGTAAAGAATCCTAAGAAGGGAGAACAGGATTTTCCCATCCGCAGCGAGCACCTCGACACCCAATGTGGATTGTCTCAGCTGAACCAAGCAGTCACCCAGGTGACCTGGTCACAGTCTTCCCCAAGACGTATTGTGTTTCTTCTTCAATGATAGCAACTGTTTCTAAATTTGCATCTATACATATAAACGAACGCATGCAAAGGCTACGCAAATCATTGCCCTCTCTTTTGTTAGCGCCTAAGTAGGTGTACCCTGCTGCCAGGAAAGGGTACAACGTCTGGTCTTTGGGGCGTAGAGAGACGGCAGCTAAGGGAGACCTGACAGAGGTGTACCTGGTGTGGAGAAAGTGGAGAGGGAGACATTTCCCCCCTCTCCTGTAAAGCTCGTAGAGGAGCCAATGGGATCATCCCATGAAGCTGAATGGTGGGAGATCCGGGATCAGCGCCAGCTCCCTTGGCAAGGCACCCTCAGTGGGCCCCTCGCGCAGTGAGTCGACCTTCTCACCACGATGGTCACGGTGCGCCTCCTCCTCTTCCTCCTCCTCGCCCCCACCTGCTCGCTTGGCAGGCAGAGCGCCCGGGAGCAAGCGGGCCATGGCGTCTCCTGCTCCTCCGTTGTCTGGCAGGGGAACAAGCCGGTTGCAATGGCGAAGAGGAGGCGCAACGCCGGGAGGCTCTGGTCAGTGGGCCCCTGCTGGGGGGTGGGCCCTCAGCAGGTGCCCACCCATGCCTACCTTTGATGCTGGCCCTGTTCAGGTCAGAGAAAAGGACGTCCTTCTTCACACAACAGATAAACTAATGGATTTGCTACATAAGAACATTAGAAGAGCCCTGCTGAGTCCTACCAACGGCCTGTCTAATCCAGCGTGTTGTTCACACAGTGGCCAACCAGTGGCCTCTGGGAAGCCCACAAGCGGGACACAAGTGTAACACCACCCTCCCACCCAGGTTCCCCAGCAACTACCACAAGATGTAGTGATGGCCACCAACTTGGAGAGCTTGAAAAGAGTTTTGACAAATTCATGGAGGATAAGGTTATCAGTGGTTCCCTATCTGGATGGATGTGTATTTCCTCCAGTATCAGAGGTAGTATATCAGTTGCTGGGGAACACGAGTGGGAGAGTGCTATTGTGCTCAGTACTGGTTTAGGGGCTTCCCATTGGGGTATCCAGTCAGCCATTGTGGGAACAGAATGCTGGGCTACAAAGGCCTTTGGTCTCATCCAGCATGGCTCTTCTGATGTTCCTAGGTGACCGCCTTCCCCTATATACACCAATCAACCCCTGAAATCTTCTGAGGAGAACATGTTGGTTATTCCATGACCAACAGTGTGTCGTCAGGCAACAGCACGTACGCAGGGCTTTCTTGGTAGCAGCACCCACCCTCAAACGCTCTCCCATGTGTGGTTTAAGAGGTGGAAACTGTGACGAGCATCAAACAAACTCCTCTTGAAAACACATTTATTCACTCAGGGCTTTATCTACACAAGGCATTTATCGTGTGCTTGTCATTCCCTACCCATGGTTGTTTACAGGTTCTGAGACAACATAGTGACCCTCCAGTTTTGCTTCTGTGTCTAACCAGCACATTTATTTATTTATTTATTTATTTATTTATTAAATTTATTAATTGCCCATCTGGCTGGTCACCCAGTTTTTGGCAAAACTTTTGCCAAGTTTTCTTAGAGCAGGGAAAATGCGGCACTTTAATTGTGAATGCAAAAGAAAGCATGATTTCCTCTTGTGTATTTGCACTATTCCAGTATACCATGGTGCCACCTAGAGGTTATGTAGCGGAAAGGTAGAAAAGGAAATGCTCCTCGGGTAGTGCTCTGATCTCAATTCTGCAACGAAACCGAAAGTAGATACAGCAGATTAACAGTCCACTTTCCCTGACTTCTTATCGATCATGACACTGTTCTATTTTACTGCTTTTGTTGCAATGTTTTAAAGGCATTTATTGTTTTGCACTGTTTTTATATTGGTTTTTATACTGTATTGTATGTGTTTTACGTGAACCACTTGGAGATCCTGGGATGACATGCGGTATAGAAGCAGCTTAAATAAAATAATAGCAAATAACTCTGCACTCCTACGCACTGCTTTCCCACTTGCTCTGAGTAGCTCGCCCTCCTCAACATCTCCGCCCCTTTGTTTTGGGGCAGAACGTTATTAAGCACATGCAGGGGTCAGGGAATGGGAAAGAGAAGGCTCTGTGCAAATTCTTGGCAGATATACAAAAGATCTTTCCCAACTCATTTGTATAAATGTAGAAGTGGATGGTTTACTTTACACCAAAGGCTAGTGGTATAAACCAGCTGGAGCATTTTGCAATCATTAGTCAGACAGAAGCCTTGGCATTTCTAAAAGAACTTTAGAGCATTCCATGCACTTCGCCTAGGTTTTTCTCAGTAGACTTTACAACATCCCTGTAAAGTAGGCCAGTGTTATCATCTCCATATTGCAGACAGGAGGTCGAGGCCGAGCAGGTGCCCTCCCGATTCGTAGCACTGTAGCTAAGAGACTGAGCTACATTGGCCCTTGTGACATTATTGCATACACTTTGATCCTACACATCTTTATGGATAAGTAAATCCCAATGAATTCAATGGGACTTATTTCCAAATTAATCTGCTTAGGTTTCCAGCCACAGTCAGATTGTGGATCCGAAGGATGAGGTTAATATAAAGGGCAGCTTTAGAACATGGGGGCCGCCCTTTCCTCCTCTCAATTCTTTGGCTTGCAGGAAAAGCTTCACCTTGTGAGTTTCCCCTGTTCAAGGCAAAGGAGCCAACGGAAAAAATGTGGTAATCTTAACATCTCTAGCAAAGTCATATATTAACAGAAGAGAACACTGACGCTGGAAATAAACTGGTAAGAAATGTTTGAACTCAGGAATGTTATCTCTTAGAGAATAAGGAGGAAGCGATAGACCGAGTGAAATGTTTGGATGACAGCCACCCACACGGGCCTTGGGAAAGTATACGCTGGGCTTCTTCTGGGCCAGGAACAGGGTGTGGAGACTGCAAAAGCCACAGCAGGCGAGACCTTTCCACATCTGTAAACACTGCAGGTAGGTCAGTTGGCAGCACGCACAGTGGCTCAGCTAAGGACAAGAGGAAAAACGAGAGCTGGACCAGCCAGCCAGCAAAGCAGCAGTGGGCCGGAATAAGGAGCAAATGCCAGAACTGACCCAGAGATCGAGATCCAGAGATCTACCCTAGGCCTTGCGGCCTTCCCTAACCAGGCACCCTCAAGATGTGTCAGACTGCAACTCCCATAATTCCCAGCCAGCGTGGCCATAGTCTGACACATCTGGAGGGTGTCCGTTTGGGGAAGGTGCATTTTCAAGGAGAGAGAGAGGAAGTTCTCAGGACCAGGGCTCAAGCATCATTTTTGTGTGGACCTAGTACAAACTTGCAGCATGGGCCCCCTTATGCATACCATGATCCCACCCCGTATATACAGTCTCATGATAAGTCTTTATAGCCAGACATGGCAGTATCACATCTACCGATATTACTTGCTCCCACTGTCCCTGGGACCAATGTCCCTGATTATGATGGTGCTATGCCTGCTGAATTTCTGACTATCATGTTAAATCTCTGACTGCTGCACTGCTTTTGAAGGCACAAGAAAAGGAAAGATGTCCTGTCCTCTCCTGTCAACACTAAACAGAAAAGCTTCGAGGTGGACTCCATCTCAAAGACTTTTCCCTTGACCAACACCCCCACGAACAGCATGGCAGGCAGGAATACAACCACTGTGCCTCCCCATCACTGCAGCATCGTGCCAGAGAAAACATGACCTGTTGAATATCCGTCTTTTATGTAGCTGTTAGAGACATCAAAAGAAAGGGGGAACTTTGTGATCCCAAGCACGGTAGATGAATGGATGTACCCCAGTCCAGTTTTATCATAACTTAAGTTCTTTTTTTAAAAAGGAAGTGGGTGAGTAAATCACGGTTCGCCTTCATCGGTGTGGGATGGGAAAGGGACTTAGGTTTGGGTTCAGGGGACACAAAGCTGTATATTCCCAAGCATTCAGCTCGCCTTTAAGAGATCAAGACTTAATCCATGGAATTTCCTCATTCTGTTGAGCTGTGCAATTCCCTTCTGATTGATTATCAGTACAGCAATAAACTGTTTTCTGCAGTGTGAGCGGGTGGAAAGTGGGATTGGGGGTTGCTCAGAGGATGGGGCACGGAAAGGGCATAAGAGAGGCAGTGGTTGACTCAGTGCTCACAGGGCCACCGCACCAGGACTCTTACGAGCAGGGACTTCAAGGGCAGCTGCCCTCCCACCTCAAACTTCCCTGCTCCCTCTGCGTTTAGCTGCGATCCTCCCAGTAGTTGTGTGGGGAAATTAATTTTTCCCAGCAACAATACAGCGTTCCCTGTTGTGATGCAAGGTATTTGGGGGCGGCCCAGTCTTGAGTGGGAATTAGGGCCTGTGAGTGTGAGCTTTACAAAAGAGCTGCTCCTGCTAGAGATGAAAATGAAAATGGCTACAACTGGTTTGTGGATATGGATCTTTGGGGAAGCCTGGCTGTGGTCATGCTGAGTGTCTGCACTTCCAAATCGACTACCTTACTGCTGGAGCAAGGAATTTGCTGGAAGAAATAACTATTTGCTAGAGGAAATAACTATTAGTTATTAACTACAGGAAATAACTAGAGGAAATAACTATTAAATAACTAATAACTAGAGGAAATAACTAGAAGATAACTATTTGGATTTGTCATTTAGGGTGCAATCGCATGCATATCTAGACAGAACATGCATGGCCTACAATCCTATGCTTGTTTAGATAGAAAAAAGTCCTACAGTCCTATGCATAGACAGAAAAATGTCCTACAACTCCTGGCTGGCTGGGGGATGCTCGGAGTTGTAGGACTTTTTTCTGTTTAAACACGCATAGGATTGCACAGTTAAAGCATTACATGTTTAAATATTTTTAACAGGGAGGCTGTTGTGCTGTAAAGCAAGGCTTTGCCCTCTCTGAAATGGATATTTTGTTGTGTTTCATGGGGGCAAATATGTGATCTGGCATTTGGAGCTCTGCCCCCACCTCTGCTTTGTATTCGGTTCCTTGGCCAACTTACTTGTCTCTGAGCCTCATCAGTTTGCCTTCTGTGAAATGGGTGCTGGAGCAGAAAATGACTGGCTCAAAAGAGGGCTTTGGTGTTTCAGACCTCAGATTCCAATGCTTCCTTATACTTAGGGCTGTTCGGCAAGTTACTTTTCTTTTGGCTTCACCAGTTTGCCTTTGGTGTTTTATGATTGGCCATGGCCACCATGGCAGCCATTTTGTGAATGGACAACCCCTCTGTGGCAGCCATTTTGTGAGAGTACCCACGACAGTCAACATTTCAAATGTGTCTACCAGCCCAAAAATGTTGCGGACCCCTGCACTAAGCTACCTAGCCCTCAGAGTCTATGTTTCTAATGCCATCCTTAAAGCCCCTGGTGTGAGTCCCACCACCATCAGCAGCCAAACGGACCTCTCAGTTCCACCATGGAAACTGCGCTGTATTTGTCAGCATTCTGTTGGTGACAGCTCTGCCTGAGTAGTTACAACATCTAAAACCCTATCCAGTTTAGGACCAGAGTATTTAAAGAACTGCCTTCTGCTCCATGAATCTTCTCCATGTCCCACGACCATCAGAGGAATGGTTGGTAGAGACACAGGCCAGGGCTTTTTCGGTAGTGGCACTTACATTTTAGAACTCCCCTAGCCATTTTATAGGCAGCCAAAACTATATTCTCCTCCCATCAGGCCTTTGTGTTGGAACAACTGTATTTTCTCCCAGCTTTTCTATTTGTGGTATTAGGTTGTTGCAATCCTATGCACAATTACCTGGGAGTAACTCCGCCCTGAAGACACCCCTTGATAAACACGGCACTGTTAGCTTTTCTGTGGCCTGCTCTAAGTGTGTATGTGGGTGGATGTGCTTATTTTAGATAGTATTTTGATTGATATATTTTTGTATTTAGATTGGTTGTTTTTTATTGTAATATTTTTTTATTTTATGTTGGTCACTGCTTTGGAGGCTTTGGGCAGGCTGGAAAAGCGGGTTATAAATACAGATGCAAAACACCACCAGTGGGGTGTAGTGGTTAGAGTGGTGGACAAGGACTGAGGATACCTGGGTTCAAATCTCCACTCTACCATGAAGCTGGAGGAGAAGGCTATCAGTGGCTACTAGTTCTGAAGGCTATATGCTGCCTCCAGTATCAGAGGCAGTATGCCTATGTACACCATATGTATGCCAACATAGGCAGTATGTTGTTGTTGCTGGGGAACATGGGTGGGAGGATGCTGTTACACTGCTGTCCTGCTTGTGGGATTCCCATGGGCAGCTGGTTGGCCACTGTGTGAACAGAATGCTGGACTAGGTGGACCCTTGGTCTGACCCGGCGGGGCTGTTCTTATGTGACTTTGGGTGACTTTGGGCCAATCACTGACTCTCAGCCTAACCTTTCTCACAGGGTTGTTGTGAGGATAAAATGGAGAGGAGGACAACGATCACGTACGCCGCCTTGGACTCCTTGTAAGAAAAGGTGAGATGTAAATGTAACAAATAGATAAATAAAGTGTTAGTGAACGTTCCATAGCGTCACAAGAGAATTGTGGACACAGCATGGTTGGAGAAGGTTCTTCTCTGTTCCAGAGGGACCTCAAAGAAGACTCTCTATAAAACCAGGACTATAAATGGCAGCCAGTACATCCAACTAGTTTGCTGCTGCTGCTGCTGCTTCACTTCTGGCTTTCAAGGAGGTGAACTGTGGGGTCTCAGCTCCGGCGTCTAGTCATGCTTTTTAATCTGCACTTGAAGGCAGGCCAGGAAAACACGACCGCACGGGTGACCGGAGCCAAGCAACAGTCGCCCAACAAGACCGAGGCCAAGAAAAGGAACATCTGGGCCGACGCAGGGCCGGCACAAGAGCCCAAGAGGCCAGGATGTGGGAAAACTCCCATGAAAACTTCCAGGAAGGGGAAACTCTGGCTAGGGGTTGAATCAGCAGTGTGAACGCAAATGCTCCTCTTAGCATTCGATGTGCCGGCCTTTCCAAAGACGAATGGCATCAGCTGGGAGGTGTTCAGTCTTTATTGGACTCACAAGGGAGGAATGGAACTTTTTCCTCCTGCAAGGGTCCCAAGCAGAACACCTCTTCTGAAGCCAGCATGTGCACGGAAAGGAAACCTCCCACTGGCAGCCCCCCCACCCCGAACTTTTAGGCTGGCTAGGGGCCTGCTAACACTGAGCTACGGTCCAATCAGATGCCCCAGCTGGAAGCCCAAAAGCTGGACATCAGCACAGTAAGGCCCTCCTGCTTGTGTTCCCCAGCAAACAGTATTCAAAGGCCGACTGCCATTGGCCATGCTGGCTGGGGATGTTGGGAGTTGTAGTGCAACGCTTTTGGAGGCCATCAGGTTGGAGGTGATCTTTGGGCTCTGTTAGCAGGTTGGGCCTCCCCCTCCCCCCCCCCCCGCCGGCTATGAGCCTGAGTGATAGAGCCCCTGCTTTGCATGCAGAAAGCCCCAGGTTCGATCCCCAGCATCTCCAGGTAGGGCTGGAAAAATTCCTGCCTGAAACCCTGGCGAGCCACTGCTGCCAGTCAATGTTGACAGTACTGGGCTAGATGGACCATGGGCCTGACTCAGTAGAAGGCAGTTCTGATGTTCCTGTTTAGTTCAGCCCTTTATTTAGAATCATAAGGACTAGAATCCTTTATGTTACTTTATGTTTAATGGAAGGACCACAGCTCAGTGGAAGAGCCCCTGCTTTGCATGCAGAAGGTCCCAGGTTCGATCCCCTGCATCTCCAGGTAGGGCTGGAAAAACTCCTGCCAGAAACTGTGGAGAACTGCTGCTGCCATTCAGTGTCAACAGTATAGGACTAGATGGAGCGAGGGTCAGTATAAGGCAGCTTCCTATGTATGGAAACAGAATGCCGCACCAGTATCTTTGCAGCAAAGTAAGCAACAAAATAAAAAAACAATAAAGCACCGGTGTGCTGAAAGATGGTGATGACCCCAAACAGCCAAACTGGCAGATAGTATACAAAGAGATACAAATTCTGGAGGTGACGGACCCGACCTTGGGGGAGCTGGGGGTGGCGACAGCCGACAGGAAGCTCTGGCATGGGCTGGTCCATGCAGTCATGAAGCGTCGGAAGCGACTGAGTGAACGAACAACAACAAATAATAATCCTATGCATGTGAACTCAGAAGTAAGCATTCAGTGGGCGTTACTGCCCAGTAAGTGTGCGCAGGATCGTGGCCTTAATGTTCTAGGAGTAACCATTGCAACTGGGAGAGTTTTTGAGTTAAATGCAGCCTGAGGGCCACTCCTGTTCCCACTTACCTGGGAGTAAGCCCCATTGTGCTGGGTGAGGCTTCTCAAGAGACATCTTGGAGAGAAGTGTTGTGGATCTCCAAGGGGACAGCTCCCAGTCATGGAAGTCCACGATAAAGCATAGCTTTGATCTTCACTTTTGATCTTCAGACCCCGACTTAAGGCCCGCCTCTTCCTGCAGGCTTTCCCTGTGGCCAGGTCTGATCCAGATTTACACTGGACCAACTGCGCTGATGGAAGTGGACTTCCCCACCCCCTCCTTCCCACAGGAGCCCCTCCAGCCAGCTGAAAATGCTACACAGAGGGTCAGAAGGCCCTGTTGCATGGGGGGATGGGGGGATCCCCCAAAATTGTTAGCAGAGCCCTTCCGCAAAGGCAGATCCTGGATCCAACCGGTAGTTTCATTCTCGCCCAGAGATTATTTTACTGTGCCCTGTTGTTCTATTCTTATGGCTATATGAGGATGATGTGAACCGTTCTGATTGTTTACTGGAAAGTGGTATCTAAATCTGTGTAATAAAAGAAATTGCCCTCAAAGTCAAAGCTAATTTTGGGATCAGGGGCGTATGTACCAAGTTTACTTATTAAGCTCTGTTCTGAACATTTCTGCAAATGTGGAAGTGGGAACGGGGAACTAGCAACCAACTTCAGCATCCTGGCAGAGTTAAACAACATTCAGCATGTAGTGTTGTTCCCCCCCAGGAAGGAAGACAGGAAGAAACATCGGGGTCTGGGGATAACGAAAGATCAAATATAAATTCAGATGCATTTGCTGCTATTTAGCCCCTATCTTCTGAACTCACTGTGATGTCTTGGATCCAGCCATGTTTCCAGTAGACCAGCCTTTCCCAACCAGATGTTGTCAAGACGTGTTGGACTATAACTCCCAGCTGTCCTGGCCATTGGCCATGTTGGCTGAGGCTGATGGGAATTGTAGTCCAAAACAGCTGGAGGGCACCATGTTGGTGGAGACCCATTGAAATCAATGAGACTTAAGTTACTTATAATTTCTTTTATTTATATCACAAAGAGCCCCGGGCATCAAATAATATACATAGAACACCGTACACCATATAGACAACATTAACATCATGACTCTAAAATCACAAATATATATATATTATTTATTTATTTAAAGTTTTTTTTTTAACCTCACTCCTCAGCCAAAAAAAAAAAGCTCCCAGAGCAGCTTACAACCAATTCTTAAAAGAAGACAATCTCTGCCCACAGGCTTACAATCTAAAAAGTCAGGACACACAAGGAAAAAAGGATGGGGATGGAAGAGGAAAAAATATCCCATAAACTACCATCATGACTAACATATCCTATTGATTTCGGTGGGTCTACTGTAAGCATGACTAAATCTGGATCCAACCAAATGAATATTGCAGAATTAGCGAATCCAGCAGGTGGTGAAAGACCTCAAACAATTGGTATCCGAAGGCATGGGGTGCGGGGGGGTAGAGAATGGCTGTGAACTCATTGGAATGGAGCATTCCTTTTAAAAAGAAAGGTTTAATTCATAAGATTGCCATCCGCTTGACTTTGGCAGTTCATTGGCTCAAGACTGAATTGCCTGGTTATTCTGTAAACCTCGGCTAGGATCTCTCACTCAAGCGGTAGCAATAACAGAGAGTTAACAATGGCAACTGCTCATAGGAGACAATGGACCTGATCCGTTGCTGTGATTTGAGCGTAGTGGGGTATGTCCATCCTTCCCTCCCCTGCCCAAAAGTCGGAGCAAAGACAGATACCCCTGCTCTTTCAAAGTTGGGTTTTCCTGTGAATGAAAGTGGCAGCGTTGTTGTGATACATTTTGCAGGGCAGGCGTTCATCGTGACAGTCCCCGTAACCACGCTCCCCCCAAAGAGAGTCCAGCAGCGTAAGCAGCTGTGTGGATCCACAACAACAACATCTCCATTAGGAACAGGACTTCTGTAAAGTCAACGGATCTTAATTGCCCATTCAGGACCAGGCCACCCCCAGACCACTTGGCATGGCAGCAGGGGGCAACATATTGCTGCTGGGAAAATCCCCCCCGCCCCCCCAGCTATTGTGAGGACTGCAGCTAAGCTCAGAGGGAATTCTGAGCAGGTGGCAGCTGATATCAGAGTCCCAGCTATTCAAAGAGTTCCAGGGCTTCAACCTTACAAGCTCTGAGACCATGACACCACTGGAAAATGGTGTGTGTGTTTTTATTAGAGAGCCACGTGTGGTGTAGCGGTGAGAGTGACAGACTGGGAGCCGGGAGACCCAGGTTCTAGTCCCCACTCAGCCATGGAAGCTCTGACTTTGGGCCAGTCACAGACTCTCAGCCCAGCCTACCTCACAGGGTTGTTGTCGTGAGGATAAAATGGAGAGGAGGAGGATAATGTAAGCGGCCCTGGGTTCCTTGCAAGAGGAAAAAAGGCGGGGTATAAATGCAACAAATAAATAAATAAACTAGTGCCTTATGGGGCCCTGCTGCTCCCATCCCATTGCAGAAGTGCAATGCCTTGACTGTGCTGTAAGGCTCCTGTGCGGAAGTCACTAGGCACAAGAATGCTGGAATGCAACTACCTGGCAGGCACCTCCGTCGTAACTGAGTGGACAAATGAAATTATGTGACTTCCAGATAAAACAGCCAGCCTGGAAGCAGCCTAAGGTTTGAAGAAGTGTCAGCTACCCTGTCTTTGCTGAAGGGGTGGGTGGGAGAAGGCGCATAGGAGCATAAGTGGATTAGAACATTTGTCCATTCATGCTCCCGCTAGTCAGTGAGAAAACACACACCCCCATGTCACCCCAAATCCCACACACACTTTTGGGGGCATGAATAGCGTCCATTGGAACACAGATTGTTTTTATCCAGTGGTGTAGCGACATCACGGCTTGCGGGGTCGAAGTGCCAGGACCTTTTTCTTAGCAAGGATGCTGATGTGATCAGCCCCCCGCTCAGACTTCCCAGTTCCTCCCGAGCTTAGCTGCGATCCTCACAGCAGTTGGGAGGAACATGGATTTGCTTGCTGGTCCTCAGTCCCAGCTCCTGCCAACCTAGCAGTTCGAAAGCAAGAAATCGCAAGTAGATAAATAGGTACCGCCTTGGCGGGAAAGGTAACAGCGTTCCGTGCACCTCGGTGTTCAGTCATGCCTGCCACATGGCCACGGAAGTATCTTCGGACAGAGCTGGCTCTTCGGCGTAGAAATGGAGATGAGCACCACCCCCTAGAGTCGGACACGATTGATTGGGAACACCTTTACCTTGGAAAAGAAACGCCTGGAAAATCTTGAGGTTTATGCTGTTTGGAGACGTGTCGCGACTCTCTCTTTCCCTTTCTTGTGCAGTCTTGGGTCTCTCCAGATGAGGTCTAGTGTGCTGCTAACTACTACGCTACCCTTTGCCAGCTCACTAGTCTATGATTGTCAGCCAATCCTAAGAAATTGGGAACTAGGTTATATACTTCTGCTCTTTGTTATGTGCACATATACATATTCACACACACACACACGGAATCAGAGACAGAGACAGAAATCAATACAGCTGCCTGCATTTTGGACTCTTCTTGGGGTGAGGCGATGGGCACAGCCATGATCTGCGTTTGTACGTCAAAACTGACACTGCTTTTTTCGCTTTAACTAACTAGGGCAAGATGGATGGATGGATGGATGGATGATATTCTGGAGGTGACAGACTCGACCTTGGGGGAGCTGGGGGTGGCGACGGCCGACAGGAAGATCTGGCATGGGCTGGTCCATGAAGTCACGAAGAGTCGGAAGCGACTGGGTGAATAAACAACAACAAACGACTGGTGGAGATCCCAGATAAAACAGGAAACCTAAAAGATGTTCTGATTTTTCTAATCTGTCAGTTCAAGGAGGAACGAGAAGCGTGGCATTTCTAGAGAAGTTACGCCACCCGCAAGGCAAAGCAGCAAAAATCAAAATAAAAAAGAAACAGAGAGCCAAAAGTGTAAAGGAACTAGATCAGCTGGTGCTCTCCAGATGTGTCGGCCTGCAACTCCCATAATTCCATTTCGTGAGGGTGTGCACCCAGGGAACTGTTTTGATTTTTATTTTTTAAAGGCAAACATTTATTGAATACTCAATCACAAAGGACATTATTTTTATTCATCAAACAAACTATAGAAACTAAAACTTAACAAAACTTAATTTTTAAAAAATTTAGAACTAAACTTTACTTAAAAAATAAAAACTTGAAAAATTAGACACAAAATGCCACATTTTTGCGGTAGTGATAACCAGGGGTATACAAAGATACAGTCAACTTTCATAATCTCTGTCTTTAACCAGATAACGAGCTAAGCCAAATTGGCCAAACTAATAATAGCTCCTATCATGCCTGTAAAAATTAAGGACAATCCTCAGGAAATAAATCCTAGGCCCCAGGCCTTCCCCTCTGTGTGGAGTTTCTCCTGCTACGGGCTGGGCTGAGATATTTTGCTCCCCCCACGACACGGAAGCTGCTTCACCAGAGTTACAGTGGCTCCCTGAACAAAAACTACAAACTATATTACTGTAGACACTGTGCCAGGCATGGCTGACGTGGCCGCTTATATCGGTCAAAGAATTTTCTAGAATAGTAGTCGGAGCGGGAGGGGAGGACCAGTGGTGATGCGGTGCTGCAATAGCGGGGACACATGCTGTGGGGGAACGTGGGCTTCCTGTACCTTTCCACAACATCTGTATTACACAATTTGGCACTTATTGCATAATACAAGAATCCATACTTTACAACAAAGAGAGCGTATCATGCGCTTAAATTAAAACGCAAGGCCACTTTTGGGGGGAGACATTAGGGGGTGCCTGAGTACACCTGGCACACCCTGCATGCATGCCTATGTGTGCGTTGTTTGTTGAACTGTGGATTAGCATGTTGTCTGAACCCAGGACATTTTCCGCAGGGTGGCCTGTTAACCATGCAGTTATTTTTCTTGAACAAGTCGCCTTGAGAACCCAGGGTTTGTTGCTGGGTTATTCGGGGTGGTTAACAAGCCACACTGCGGTAAATGTCCTGAGTTTAGACAGCACACTGTTGGACGGTCCGCCTGCCGCCTTCTGAAATCCTCAGGTAGCCAGAATCAACACTCAGACAATAGGGCTCTTTTCCAAGGCTTTATTCCCATTCAACCTAATGACGCTTACAGATGCTAATTGCTTGATCCTATGAGTGAGACTTCAGAGAGCTGCCTACTCGGGGGTTCTAACCTTAGGAATCAGTTGATCTCCGTTTGGAGGGGAAGGCGGGAAACCTCTGTACTTATGGGCTAGGAGGAGAGAGTCCACCCTTTTCCCGTGGGGCATCGGGGTGCCACTGTTGCCATCACGCCAAGTGGGCTGAGCGCCTCCTCTCAGCACCCGCCATCTCATGCTTGAGGGTGCGCCAGCGCCTAGCGTCCAGAAACTGCTGCTGCGCCTCCCTCTCCCTGCCAGGGTCACTATCACTCTCAGGAATGTGTACAGGGAGGGGCTCTCCCCATGGCTGCTCCTCTGAACAGCGTGCGGGTTCCTCTCCCGCGGTTTCTATCTCTTCCTCAGAATCAGAACTGCTTTGGGGCTCTCTGGGCTCTGATCCAACCCTGACACACGCTAACCCATGGTTCAGCAACAACCCACAGTCAACCACTTAGTGCATTGTGTGAACAGCCCCAGAGAGAGAAAGAGAGAGAGAAAGAGAGAGACAGAGAGACAGAGAGAAAGAGAGACCTTTAAGGTAAACATGTACCACAAGCACTGTAGAAATGGTCCATAATTAGCATCCTCCTCAAATGGGTCAGCTCCTGTTACTGGACAGGAGGAACAAAACAATAATCAGTGGGGTGGTGGTACATTTTGCAATGCAGGCGCCCATCATGACCGTCCCATAGCCATGCCCCCAGCAGCGAGTCCAGAAATGCAGACAGCTGCATTGATCCATCTCAACAAACCTGTTCTAGCAGTCTTCATCTCCACCAGGAGCAGGTCTTTTATAAAGCTATTGGGTCTTAGCTGCCCATACAACATCGGGCCACCCCCAATGCTTTGCATTAATACCAAGAACAATATATTGCTGTTTGGAAAATTCATTTCCACCCGGTTACTGCGAGGATTGCTACTCAGCACAGAGGGAGCAGGGAAGTCTGAGGGGGTGGCAGGTGATGCCAGAGTTGCTGCTAATAAGAGTCCCAGCCAGGGCTGGCCCTGCCATGAGGCCGAGCGAGGCAACTGGCTCAGACGGCAGACGCTGGGGGGCAACAGAGGCCCCTGAGCCATCCAGCCACTCCCTTCTCTTGGAATACAGAGCTGCGTGTGCCACACGGCCTGTCCTGCACCCACTAAGCCTACTGACCTTGGGTGACAGGGTGGAGGATGCAGACTATCACCAGTGCTGAGGTAAGATGCAACTGCCAGTCCAGTTGGCTTCATGGAATGGAGGGGGCGCCATCTCCTCCTTCGCCTCAGGCAGCAAAATGACTCGGGCTGGCCCTGGTCCCAGAGGTGCGTCCCTGGAAGCCCTGACCCCCCTGCACCACCGACAAGGACAGACTTCCGTGGGTGCACATACGGAGACCGATGAAGCACAAAACCCCCAGCCCATGTCACGACTGGCAACAGCGCTGGCAGGGCGGTCAGGGGGAAGGAAACCTCTCTCTAAGCAGGCCATTGAGTCACAAATTCGAAAGGCAGGACTGTGTCCAAGATGCTGCGGGCCCATGTCACGCACTTCAAGACGTCCTCTGAGAATCTTAACCCTTTATAAGGCTTTACGACCGCTGCACCACCAGAACGACGTGCGAAGGTAGCAAAGCCAAGTCATAAAAGCTGCCAAAATATTGCTGTTGCATCATCGATGCAGCCGGGAGCTTTACAAGGGGAACCTTGACAAATCCACACAGGCCATGTCCACATACGGTTATCTCCCTGCAAAAGCTCACTTAAGAACATAAGAAGACGAGCTCCGCTGGACAAGCGCAGGGACCTGCCAGTCCATGTTCCTGTCTCCTGCCGTGGCCAACAAGATGCCACAAGCAGGGCAAGAGGTTCTCCTTCCTGTTGTGTCTGCCCCTCTGCCGCTGGTTTCCAGGGTTGGCCCTGGACTGGCTGCCAGCAACTGGCGCCCTAGGCGAACGGCGCAGTTGGCGCCTGTCGAGTCCTCCGCTCAGTAAGGAATGAGGCTGCAGGTCAAGGCTGAGTTAACACAAATCCTTTATTCATGCATGAAGGATGTCCACCAACAAAGGCGAAACAGCAACCGTCCTTCCAGAACAACGCATTCATATGCCCGAGGGAAAACCCTGCCCGAGGACCAATCACAGTATATCACCGACCGTACATGGCATTTAGTATCTGCTATTCACAGCAGTTTCTTAATCATATGATTATTCTAAATTAGGACTGCTATATTGCAAAGCTTTTACAGACTTAACAATTAGCAAAGTTGGAAAGCAACAGTCGGCAAAGTGAGCGAATATGTTCCAGGAAATGTCTGGCACATCATGGAAGCATCCTGAGTTCCTTTGCTTAGGTTCCCCTTTTCTTCACGCCCGTTGCTAGGGTGCGTCTGACCCTGCTCTTACTTATAGCAGACAAGCGAACAATGATCTTCAGCAAAATAGAAATGATTCTTATCAATCTCCCTTTTGATGCTTCTATACTAAAGGAAGCATCACACTTCGATCTAGCCTAGCTTATTTGTTTCTTCTTAATTTAAGATATTACTTCCATCTCCCGCCGTCCCTTCAATAACATGCATTTCTTCATATTTAACTTGTAATTCTGCATGGTCAGGTTCTTTTTCTATAGCTGCCATGCTGAGGTATTCGCGTTGAGGGGTTATCTGCATCTTTCTTGCTTTCCGGCAGAGACAGAAGGATACTTTCCACGCTAGGATTGCTAAGACAATCAACAGAGTAATTCTTAGCATACCCATTAAGATTTTGGCCAGCAGATGTTTCAGTGCTATTCTAATATTTGGGAGAAGGTCATCTAGCCAATTAAACCATCCTCTTACTTGGTCAGTATTTACTCGGTGTAAAACATGTACAGCCTCTTTTATTTTTGCCATATCTGTTTCTGTTTTACTGTTATGATTGATGTAGAAACAGCAAGATTGGTTAATTACAGCACCTACTCCTCTTTGCTGAGCCAACATCATGTCCAGAGCTATTCCATTTTGTAGGACCACATCACTTAATTATTTTATTTCAACTTTCAGCTCATGAATAGCATCTATTTTTATTTTTATGGATACATTCAGAAAGGCTTGTTCTAAATCATATATTCCCCAAGCCGGAAAGAACATATGCGCAAAGGTGTAAAATCTTGACTTTCGTTTTAACAGAGGATTTTCTATTGTGGCAGTATCTCGCTTACCTTATGGGCAAACCTTCCTAAATTAGTAATGCCTTCGGAAGTCATTTGTTTACATACTGCAAAATGAGGCATTACATAAGCGAGGGTACGCCTTCCCCACCAAGAAGGAGGAAGGGCTTTGTACACTTTTGCCCCACACTGACGTGGGAGGGGATGAATTTTCCTAACAACAATATATTTTCCCTGTTGTATTTTTGGCGTGGCCTCATCTTGAGTGGACAATTCAGACCCATGAGCTTTACCAAAAAAAACCCTGCTTCCGGTAGAGATGAAAACAGCTAGAACTGGTTTGTTGATATGGATCAAGACATTTTTTGGGCTCCCCGTGGGGCCGTGGCTATGGGGACAGTCACGATGAGCAACTGCATGTCAAAACTGACCACTGCTGCACTGCTATGCGGGCACGTGGAGGGTACGGGAAGTCAGCTTCAAACATCTGGAAGCCTTGCTAGCCACACCTTTCCATAAAAACACAGCCCTCCGAGCCAAAGGTTAATTAATTAATTAACCCAGCTGGAGTTAATTAATTCTTAATTACTCAGTTGGATCTCTGTATGGGGTGGGGTAGGGTGGGAGGACTAAATCCCACTGAAAAAGCTTAACTGCATGGAGGAGGCCAGGTTGAAAGGGTTCATTAAAAGAAAATCCCTTACCAGCTAGTCTTTTTTGTGCATTTTTTTCACAAACTAATTGATCACAAATTAATTGTAATTGAAGAGGAACTAGTAATTTAGGATGACCTGGGGTGTGTGTGTGCGAATTAATTAAAGAATTTATTTTATTTGGTGGGCTTTGCATGGGAAATTAATTGGCTGGCTTTGCCTTCTACGAAATTTGGATAAATCCTAGCGATTCTTTCTAAATTTGCAGATTGGTGTCCTATGGGCCTGGGCGGCTGGGCCCCAAATCTTTTCAGTGCCTAGCAACACCCCCGGGTGGGAGCACAGACAGTAGATGAGAAGAGCTCCGGCGTGATTTGAGGTAGTTTGGCAAGGATTTCTGACTCCCAATTCTTGAACAGTAGCAACTACAACAAAGTGCTCCGTCCGTCCCCAACACACCCTAAGCTACGCTGCTGGAACGAAGGTTAGCATTTGGAGGCTAACCAGGCGTGGATTCTTGTGCGGAAGGGCTGTGTTAACGCCAGTCAGTTCTGTTATTCAGAACAAATTCTTTCATTCTGAGTGTATTTATTTTGAACCTGGCTCCGGCGGGTGGATCTCGGGGTTGCACTAAAAAAACAAAATAGATCCTGCAAGCCCAAAGTCTGCCCAGCCCTGGTACATGCTCTCCTTTGCTAGTGCTGCATTTTCTTTAAAAGAAATTATCGTTTTCAACAGTCAGCAGTGGAGGCTGGTGGCTCTGATGTCAGTGGGGCGGTGAATCCACTCTGGGTTTCAGTCAAAACCAGTCAGAACTTTGCACCTTGGAGAGCTCCTTTAGAGTTCTGACTGAAACCCGAAGCAGATTCACCACCCCACTGACATTGGAGCCACCAGCCTCCACTGGCCCTCACCAGTATTGTTCTGGGACATTTGGCTAACTTAAAGAATTCCCCAACACTAAGGTCACCTGAGACACACCCAGTCAGTCAGTGTCACCTATGCCAGTGTGAATAGGTGCTGGTTTAACCCTTTAATAACTTAATAACTCCAGCATGTCATTCTTGCCCACTACACTGAATCAGATCATAAAAGCAAGCAAGCTTTTGAGTCACACAGAGTTATTTCTGTCTTGCCACGTTGCTCCCCAATGGCTGTGGGATTATTGGAGTCCCAGTCCAACACATCTGGAGGGCTTTCCAGGTTGGGAAAGGCCGTTTTAGGTTTTCATAATTGTAAGTATTTAAATATTGAATTCTGCATTGCCACCGTTGAAGAGATCTGCTGAACTCAAAAGCTTGCATGCTCCTACATTACTCTATGTTTGCTGCAGGTATAGATATTTTTTACAGACATGGATTTAAAAAAAAAAAAACAGCAACAGATCTCTTTAGGAGGCAGAAATGGAAACGTTATTATCTGCTAAGCGGGCAGCACAATTTAATTTGTTTGTACAGAGCAAAGAAAGTTGAGACCAAACCAGCATCCCCGTTGCCAAACCAATCGCAGGCTGTCGTTCTTAATCACCCCGTAGCAAAGCAGATAAGCAACACTTCCTCCTCGTCATACATTTCCCTGGTGGAAAGAATGGTAAGAAAATAAAACGAGCCTGGGAGGGCTCCGTTGGTTTTCAGCCCGTTGGGGTACAGCTGCAAAGAGCCCCTTGTAAGAATGCAGTTTTTACTACCTTGCAGAAGGGGCTTTGAACCCCTTTTAGGGGGAAAAACTGCACAGAAGACAGGAAACCACCCAACAATTGATGGTTGGGGGGAAAGGGTGGGGCCAGGGGAAGGGACCCCCTGGGACTGAGCCCCCCCCCAGTATTAGAAAAACAGAGGATCGCTCCATCAAGCATTTTTGGTTGTTGCTCTTGCTCCATGTCATTTTACCCTGCTCAAGAATAGACTGTGAGGGCAGATGGTTTGGCAGGAGCGACTGTACCCTGAGGCAAGGTGCCACTAAATGTGGAATAGCCGGAGGCCGACCAGTCTGACTGACTCCCTTGGCCCAATCCAGCAGGATGTTTTCCTGAGCAAGCGCCATTGAACTGAACAAGAGGAGTGCAAGAGTACTGCCATGTCCGGTGCCGGTTGGCTTGCACCTGTGATGCCACCAACTACCATGCTCTCACACACAGCTCCTGTTTGTTTCAGTGGGGCGTGCGTAGGAGAACCTCCCAGTGGATAGGGTCTCATTTTAATGAGTGAGATGGTTGGATGACACTTCGATTTCTCCATGCAGGAACCAAAATGCCATAGCTCCCCATCTTGTTTTCACTTTGGCAACTTGTGGAACTCCTTGCTACTGGATATAAGGCCAGAAAACATTAGATTGTCAAGTGTGGGCATTGCTGTGCTTGGCCCCAAAACTATTTCACAGAGCCCTTCTATTGGTGCCAATCCAAGGGTTTTTTTCTCAGCTTAATTGCCACCCAGGGGGGCAATTTTCAAGGGTGTTTGCACCTTCAGAAGGCAGGGCTCTCTCCCCTGCCCACATGCTGCAACACGCCCCCCAAAACCAAAACTGTCCCTGCATGGCGATTAAGCTTAGAAAAATAATATTTTCCCATTGGTTTGGAATGATCTAGGGCAGGGGGCAAATGAACGGAATAATTTATTTTATTTGAGTTGATTTGGATGAGAAATTAATTGACGGGCTTTGCCTTCTGTGAAATTTAAATAAATCCTTGTAATTATTTCTAAAGTTGCATATAGATAGATGTAAATGAGCATACGGAGATTTGATGCAGATTTGTGTCCTGTGGGCCCAGCCCCTAAACCTCGTGAGTGCCTTGCAACAAACTGGATTAGACAAAGAATGGGTGGAAGTCAGGAAAAGAATTTGGTTTGCTTCCAGTTCTCCTGCAGACTGGAGGTCTTGCACAGAGGGAAAGGGGGGTGGGGTGGATCTGCTACTCCTCCCTCTTTACTGGGCTATTCTGACTCAGTTAGCTCCGGGTGCAAACAGAGGTTCAAAAGCACGTTAGGACCAAGAGATTCGGGCAGTGGGCCGGATCTGAGAGGGAGCGGGTTGTTACTGGAAGGGCATTTATTTCGAACAATTTTTTCCTGCGCTGCCTATGCACTGCAATTACCATGATTTATGGGATGAGACAGAACTGATATCACCCCAAGGAATACGCAATGAAAGCCACAGACTCACTCGGCGTTACTTCATTTTTTAGGGCTGCCACGTTTAGTCGAGCCGACAGTCAGGTGAATCATGGAGCTGAAAGGGCCCTCAGCGGTCGTCAAGTACAGCCCGCTGCCAATGGAGGAATCCCACTGTTGGAAACATCTTGGACAGGGGGGCCTTCTAGCCTCTGCTTTAAAGCCTCTAAGGGCGCAACCCTACGCATGTTTAGACAGAAAAAAGTCCTCAGACTCCCAGCATTCCCCATCCAGCCATCCTGACTGGGGGAATGTTGGGAATTGGAGGACTTTTTTTTCTGTCTAAACATGCATAGGGTTGCGCCTTAAAGAACTTGAGTCCACCAAATGGAAGGAGGGTCTGACAATCAAATCCAGTGTTTCTTGGTGAGCAATTTCATGCAGAATTTTGATCATTTGGAGGGTTTGTTGGGGGAAAAAACATCCTTCATTGTTAATTATAATATCTGCAGCATTGAAACGTTATGCTGGGGCTGCAGAAGAACTGGAATTATTTTTAGGATCCTGTACCCAGGTAGTGCTTCAAAATGTGGTTCTCAGATGTGCTGGCTTCCAGGAATTTGAAGTATTTCTTTCTACCCCTCTTGAAAAGTGATGCTGAAGTTTTAAATTACTTCCATTGTTTTTCTTGGAGTTCACCTCTGGGTAAATATGGAGGAGGGGAAGGGAGGGAGAGAAAGAAATTCCCCTATCCCACTTGAAGCACAGTGGAACCAGTTCCCTAGGGAGGTGGTGGGCTCTCCCACACTGGAGGCCTTCCAGACGAGGCTGGACAGCCATCTGTCGAGGATGCTGTGACTTGGATTCCTGCATAGAGCAGGGGGTTGGACTCGATGGCCTTATAGGCCCCTTCCAACCCTACTATTCTATGACTCTGATTCTATGATTCTAAGCTGGGGAGGGGGTGTTAAGGAGCGACTACTAGGACTGGATGGGGAAGGACCCCCCCCAGGACCAACATTTTTTATTTGGAGGGGGAGGAGCAATAGAGGAGGGGGAGCAGCATTTGGCAAATCTCTCTCTCTCTCTCTCTCTCTCTCTCTCTCTCTCTCGGGAGTGGATTTGTTGGAAGAAGCCCTAATGACTCAAAAGATACACACCAGCAGCGAGAAGATGACCAATCCAAACCAGCAAGTTTTAAAACCAAGCCTTTGGATTTTGTCCATGGAGACGCAGCAGAAGCAAAACAACAGAGGCTATTTCCAAACCATGCTGCAGAAAAACATCTGCCGGTCTGATCAGAACCTTTTGGAGAGAGGAGTGTCCGTCCGTTCTAGTCACCATCTCAATGCTGCCGCTTTAACTCTAGAACTGTGATGCTCCAGAACTCAGCAGCTTAATTTAGAACCTCCTTTAGAGCTGTCCTGTGCTGCGGAAACTGCGATACACAGCCGCACCCTCCTCGAGCTTCCTCCCTGGCCCGGGCGATGGCTGGCTGGCACCGCTGTGTGGGAAAGGGCCCTCTTGTGGGTTGGCAAGTGCTTCTCAGGAGGTAATTGGCCTCCAAGCCCATGGAGTTGATGTCCACACCTGTCCACACCTGGGCCTTCCCAAAGAGCCTGCAATCTTCTTGGAGGAAGCCTGCCATGGCATTCAGAAAGCTTGCGTAATTTTTTGTTAGTCTGTTTCATTTTTATTTATCTTTCTGGACCTGTCAAATTTAATTTACTGTTAGATATTAAAATCTATATCAGCCTAAACAATCACATTGGAATGTACTTACTTGATACACACGATGAAAGAAGTTGATAAAATGAAAACACACTTGCAGTCTTAGTTTGACAAGGTTGTTTCAGGTTATAAAATGTTACCTCTTATCTCTAGTAAGGTCTGCGCTTCCATTAGAAACATCAGATTTAGAGTGTAACCCTGTTGGTTTTTTTCCATTTTATGTTACAGAATGGTGACAAAGAGTGCTGTGGAACCTGAAGGCTTGCAGACCATCCGAAGTGGATCTCACCCAAGACGTTGCTCCACTCATTTTTCACCTCCCTTTAGGGGGTGGGTAGGCGCAACCAGCCACTCTCTAAAGGTCACCATGTGGGACAGGGGTGTGCGAGTAGGCTCGGGACGTAGGGCTGAGAAATCTCAAGGTCCGAGTGCTGTAAGACTCCAGGACAGGGAGGGCCAAAAGAAGGCAGGGCAAATTCTGCGCAAAAGGGCGGCGGAGACCTGGTGTCCGTTGGCAGCTGGGGCCTGTCAAAAGCCCCCCCCCCCCCGTTTTTTGTCTTTAATTGGGCAGGGAGCATCCAAGAGCAGCCTTCCCCAGCCTGCTCCCCCCCCCATGTGCTGGATTACAACTCCCGGGATGATGGGAGTTGTCGTCCAGCGCATCTGGCGGGCACCAGGCCGGGGAAGGCTGCCCAAGGGGGTCGGCAGGGGAACATGCTCAGCGCGCACCCGCCGGCGCTTCCGGGGCGGGCGGCCCGGCGGCCCCGGCTGGCTTGCGCAAGGGGCGCCCCCCCGGCCCAGGGGAGGGGAGGGGAGGGGCGGCTCCGGGGGGCGGGGCCGGCGGGGAGCCTTTTGCCGGCGCGGCGGCGGGCGGGGGCACAGCTGCCCCTGGACTGCCGGCGCCCGGAGCGAGGGAGCGCGCGCCGCTGTTGCCATGCGCTGTAAGTCCCGGCCGAGGGGCTCGACGCCTCCTCTGCCCCCCGCCCCCCGATTAACCGGCTCTGTTTTCCCCCGCTTCGCAGGGCTCTGCTGTGCCCTCCCCGCGGCGATGCTGCTGAGTCTGCGCGCCAGCCCCGCGATCTCCGGCTCAGGTAGGCAGCCCCCCGCCCCCCCCGCCCCGCTCTCCAGCCGCAGCAGCAGCAGCAGCAGCGACCGGCTCGCTTCGGGGAGACGCGCGTCTCCCCAGGGCGGCAGCCTGCCGCAGAGCGCTCGGGGGCGCGTGCCTCTCCGGGCGAGCGCTTCTCCGGAGGGCGCCCGCGGGCAGGAGCGCCTCGGGCGGCCCGGCGGGCGGCTTTGCCGCTTTGTCCGCGCGAGCATCCGCGCGCCGGCCGAGGCTGCTGGGCGCGCGCCCGGGGCCCTGGCGGGGCGCCACTGCCCGGCCTCGCCTCGCCTCGCCTCGCCTCGCCTCGCCGCTGCCCTCTGGCCGACCGTCCGACGCGCGCCCCGAGGCTCTCCCGGCCGCCCTTCCCCCGCTTCGTCTCCCCTAAAGAAAGTGAAGGATGGCGCAGACGCATCGGAGCGCAGCCGAGGAGCCCCTGTGTGGCCCTTCCAGCGCCCTCATCATCCCAGGCTCTGCCGGTGAAAAAGAAACATTTCCTTCGGGCGCAATCCTGCGCGTGTCTAGGCGGAAGAAAGCCCTACAACTCCCAGCATCCCCCCGCCCGCTGGCGGGGGGATGCTGGGAGTTGTAGGGCTTTCTTCCGCCTAGACACGCGCAGGATTGCGCCCTAAGTGTGTTTGTGGAACTTTGCCCTGCAGCTGGCTTTTCTCTTGGGAAACAATTCAAAGAAACAATTTCAAAGAAACAATTCCTTCGGGCGCAATCCTGCGCGTGTCTAGGCGGAAGAAAGCCCTACAACTCCCAGCATCCCCCCGCCGGCTGGCGGGGGGATGCTGGGAGTTGTAGGGCTTTCTTCCGCCTAGACACGCGCAGGATTGCGCCCTAAGTGTGTTTTTGGAACTTTGCCCTGCAGCTGGCTTTTCTCTTGGGTTTGCTTTGGTTTTATTCCGTTTTAGATGCATGTATTTTATATGATGTTGGATGACGTTATTGTACGTTACGGCTTTAAGTTTTGTTTTGTGAACCGTCCCGGAAGCCTCAGCTAAGAGATGGTATAGACACGCAATCAATTAATTAATTAATTAAACCCAACTTTTCTGGCCGCCGCCATTTTCGCAACAGGGTCAGTGGTGATAATCAGCGGGGGTTTTGTTCTTATTTTATTTTAAACAATTAACATTAAGGCGTTATACATGATCTCCTCTGATCTCGGAAGCTAAGCAGGGTCAACCCAGGTTAGTAGTTGGATGGGAGACCGCCTGGGAATGAGGCTTCCTGCACAAGTTATTGCAAGAAAAGTGTGTTAGCACTAATTAAAAGATCGGTTGAAGAAAATTAGAATCATAGAATCATAGAATAGCAGGGTTGGAAGGGGCCTACAAGGCCAACGAGTCCAACCCCCTGCTCAATGCAGGAATCCAAGTCAGAGCATCCCTGACAGGCAGCTGTCCAGCCCTGTCTTGAATGCCTCCAGTGTGGGAGAGCCCACCGCCTCCCTAGGTAACTGGTTCCATTGTCGTATTGCTCTGACAGTCAGGAAGTTTCTTCTGATGCTCAGCTGGAATCTGGCTTCCTGTCACCTGAGCCCATTATTCCACATCCTGCATTCTGGGAAGATCAAGAAGAGATCCTGGCCTTCCTCTCAGTGACAAAAAAACGCCACAGTCTGCAAAGCTTGTAACAAACACGAGCTGAGCTGCGATAAGCTCATTTTCCTGGCACGTCACTGTCAGGACGTGTCAAAACCCCGCCATTTTAAAAAGGACAGTAGAGTGGCACCAAAGGAGTAGCACATGCAGAACCTGTGCAACTGTTCCAGTTCTTTGGGGAAAAGTTGGATTTTCTGGGTTTTTCCAGATAAAGGGCTCTTAACGCTACCAATCCAAACCTATTCTGCCTTTTCCTCCTTAAGGGCACAATCCTTAAGGTTCCTTAAAGGGTCGCCGCCGAACACGGAGGCAACTGCCTATCCAATGCAGGGCAGCAGAAGCACAGAGGGGATCATTCGCTCCGCACTTTTCCTGCCCTGCTTTTGCATTTAGACAGCCGATGGCAGCTGTCTAGCCGTGGGACGGCGGAGCGGGGAAGGAGGCTGCCGTGCAACACATAGGATGTGTCGTACAGGCATTTTTGCCTTCCCCAACCTGTATTCCCCCAGACACACCCCATTTCGGCCGCTCCATGTTCCTCTTGCGAGTGCGGAGCACGGGGCTTTTCTGCGCTGCCTGCGAGACAGCACAGAAGTGGGGGGAAGGTCGGTTCAGCTCCGAGGTCGGTTCCTGGAAAACCAGATGTCTTATGGCTGTCTAGGTGCTGACTAGCGGCCATGGGATTGCTCCTTAAGGGATCTTTTCTGGTAGGAAAAAAGGCAGAAGTAGTGGTGGGGAAATATGGGAGGGTTACAAATGGAAGGCAGCAATGTCTGGACACCAACTCCCCCCCCCCCCGTAAAAGTTCATCTCAAGGCAGGGCAGCTGCAGGATGAAACTCTACTCTGGAAGCATGCTCCATAGCCTCAGGGAAGATGGAACCATCAGGATGTTATGACTGCATGACGGCCTTGTGTGGATGCTCCGTAAAAAGTGAGCAAATGAGGTGTGGCGTCTCCACACTGAAGGTGCAATCCTATGCATGTTTAGACAGAAAAAGCCCTACAACTCCCAGCATTCCCCAGCCAGCATGCTGGGACTTGTAGGACATTTCCTGTCTAAACATGCATAGGATTGCGCCCTAAATAGCTCACATTTCACCACAAGTATGAATGTTTAGGCTTGTATGGCAAAGAGCAACTCCAGATGCTGCGTTTCTTGCACAGTTATCCTATCTTCGAACACAGCATTTGGCAGGGAGTTCGGGCAAAGTTTTTTTTTAATGGAAGTTTTCCATTACTTTCCAAGATTTCAAAGAGTGGATGTTGTTGTTTTAAACCAGGGGTGCAGAACCTCAGGTTTACAGGCCAAATCTGGCCTGCATGTGATCCCGATCCATTCCCCTTTCCTCCAAGCACCAGATCATTTAGTGGCTTCCCAGCTTTTGTGCAGGTTTTTTCCCAGTTCTATAAGGTTGAGCTGCCTCTCCAAAGGCTTAGCTGCTGGCAGGAAGAGCTTTAAGCTAAAATAGCCTGGTATGTGTGGCCACATCCCTTTGCCTCCCCCCCCCATGACTGGAATGCAGCCCCCAAGAGTTTCTCCAAAATGGAATTTGGTCCTCAGGCTGAAACAGGTCCACCCACCCACCCCCGTTTTGAATAGAGATAGAAAGCATTTAAGTTGGTAAATGCATATGTCACCATCAACATCTTTTTTGGAGGAATATACCCCATCTTTATGATATATGGGACTGTGCATGTTTCTTTGGGTGCTCAGGGCCAAATCCCGGTTCGAGGGAGCTGAGAACCCTTTGGAGGGCCCACAGTTCCTGAGAGCCATCTTCCATCAGTGGCATTGTGGGTCATTAAAATGGCTGGCAGCTGCCAGGCCCAGCTGCCCGGTGTGGGGGACCCAAGGTAGGTGTTGGCAGTTGGCCTCACCAGGGTCTGGAGTCTTGGGCAACTGCTGAGTGCAAATGTCAGTGGGTGCTGTGTTGGGTTGTCTCACTTTCTAGATCTTTTATTTCAAGATAAGGGCCCCTGTCTTGCAAAAACTTCTCTCCCTTTTACGGATGCCCGACCTGAGAGAGACACTCCTCCCTTAACTACCTCATTCAGCCACAGCGAGTACAGGCATATCCCCTACTGATAAACTAAGATCCACATCTTTGCACCACCACAGGCGGTTACAGCAGCTACACCCACAGGGAGCAAACCCTTTCCCCTCTGCCCTCCCACCTTGCAAAACTCTGTTTCTCATTCGCTGAAGCTTTTGTCAGGAAAAAATTGCTGGGGGGGATTTTGCCAGGAATGTTTTTTCTGGGGCGTCGCCTTTGCCAGAACAGTGCTAGCTTAACCAATTGCTGGACCGGAGCCCTGGTTTTCTCCACAATCCCTGATGCGGTTTTGAAACTGGCCCCGTGGGGAACATTAGTAGGAACAAAACAACACCAACCAGCGGATCCAAGCCACACCTCAAAATCCCCGTCTTGCTCACAGTTAATGGCTCGGCTGGGATCTTCTGACCCGGCCTCCGCTCTTATCAGCTGGTGGCATTCGTGAGCCATATTTTTCTTCCCCTCTGCAGCCACGCTGGCTAGAGAGGAGGGTGCCTCTGAAAGTGCGAGGAGCGCCTTTTTCTCACCATGATCTCCTGCTACCAGCCACTTCAAGCATCCAAGACTGACTGGGAGGGAGATTTTCCATGGCACTTTTTGTTTTGCAAATTAAACACTCCTTTTCTTGGACCTCTAAACAATTTACAGCTGTTAATTTCTAAAACCTGCTGGGTAAAGGTGAAGGAGAGATACTGGGACGGGGCAGGCCCATCTCTCCCTCTGCTATATTCAGTGTCTTGATTGACCAAGATCATCCCGAATGGATGCTTAAGGCTTATACCCAAAGCACCCTTTCTCAGACAAGCCACTTCCCCAAGAACCTGAATGCAAGGCAAAAGGTTCAGCCCCCAAACACAAACCCACTCCTTTGAACCCAGAGTTTTCTGCTCCCATTTTACAGAAGGCAAGCCCAGTCATTTCCCCCCAAATCACCTCTGAATAAATCCCACTGAAATTATTTTTGCCAAATTAATAGGAAGGTCACACCCAAATCAATTCCCTCCAAATCCATTACCCAGCCAGAAACTGCCCCAAATCCATTCCTCTTCATTTCCCCTTTGCCAGCCAACTCATCTCTTCCTTCTCCCCCACCACAGACCCCCAGTCACTCTGCTCCCTCAACCATGCTCTTCGCCCTCTTCACTTGTTAAAAGTTGGCAGCCTGATGGCCAACAAAATCAAAAACATACAACATTTAAAACATCTACAACAATTTTCCATCAAAGTACAAACAGCCCATAAAACAACTAAACCATCAGTGACAACCATAAACAATTCAATGGATGCATTAAACAGCCCAGCATATGCCGTCCAATGCCTGACAATAGGAAAGTCTTAACCTGGCTATGAAAGGATGACATTGTTGGTGTCAGGCAGGCCCCGCATTGCATGGTTGGGGGGAGCCACCACCGAGAAGGCCCTCTCCCTTGTTGCCATCCTTCAAACCTCCCTCGGAGGAGGTGCTCAGATGCTGATCGTAGGGTAGGGTAGGTTCATACTGGGGGAGGCGCTCTGGCAGTTAGGTCCCAAGCTGTATAAGGCTTTATAGTTAAAACCAGCTCTTTGAATTAGGAAAGTCCGTCACTGAGAAATCCGTTTCATTTTTGGCTTGTCAGAGTTCCCGGGGCTTGCATTTGTGGGCCGAGTTGTGCTTTCTTCCCGAACTCTGAGAACTTTTCCGGTATTTTTTTTTATTTGCAGAAATAGAGATTTGTGCAAATTGCAGCCACAATTTGCATAATTTGAGCAAATTTTGGCTGCAATTTGCACAAATCTCTATTTCCGCAAATAAAAAAATATGAAAAGATCCGTGAACTGGCCTGACACGATGCAGTCCGGTGGACTCATCGAGCTCCACCCCCAAATGGATTCCTCCAACATCCCTATCTTGAATTGGGCTCATTAATGTAAGAACAATAAGAAGAGCCCTGCTGGATAGGACCAAGGGTCCATCTCGTCCAGCATTCGGTTCATAGATATTGGCTAACCAGCTGCCTGCTGGAAGCCCACAAGCAGGATGGGAATGCAGCGGATAGGCAGCCAATGCACGTGCGCCAGAATCAGTGTTACATGCGCAGACTGTCTGGTCCCTGTTATCAGTCTGGCTGCTGCATTTTGGCACAGTTGCAGTTTCCAAACATCGGTGTTTGCTCATCCAATAAATGGTGTGAATGTGTGCGTGTCAGAGCAGAGCTGGAGGCAGCGGGTTGCACTGAGCTGGGAAGCAGGAGGTGCTGATCCAGTGGATGGGACTGGTGCCCGTGTATTATTTTTTTTACCCGGGGTGTGTGTGTGTGTGTGTGTGTGATGCTACAAAACAAAATGCTGCCCTCCAGCACCAGCTTTATTTGGGTTCAAAAGAGCAGTTTTGTGCTCTTGTAGCTCAGACCACGCCTCTGCAATGTAATCGGGTTCTTGGGCAAGCTAGATTTTTCGTCCCACCGGTTTCTTTTCTGGGAAATGAGTGTTTTGTGACCGGCCGTGACCACGTGGCAGCCATTTTGTGAATGGGCAAGCCCACCAACCACCGTGGCAGCCATTTTGTGAGAGCGGACACAACGCGCTTTAAATTCCAAATGTCTCGGAAAGGTGGGGGGGCTGCTGGCCCCGGGAGCTGCAAAAAGCTGCATTTTGGTGGCTTGTCACCACAAAGGGCAGCTACGCACAGATCCAAAGCTGATTGGTTTGAGTCCTGGCAGCATGATTGCGATCGGATCTGTGCGTGCAGATATGGCAGGCATGTCCGATCATGCCTGATCATCATGAAATGCGTCGGAAGTGCTTTTTAAAACACACCCACGAGGCATCCAAAAGTTGAACAAATGGATGCGGGAGCACCCAAGCTGCTCCTTGCCTGGGCCAGATATGATCATCTAAGGTGCCTCAAGGGCACCTGCTCCGTTCAGCCTGGGCACGAGCCAGGCTTTGTGGGTGTCTGCACTGGGCTGCATGAACGGCGGAAGCTTCCAGAAAACTGTTCCAACATCCTACCACAGTTGCACCTTGGATGGGGCGGGAGGGGGGACTTCCAGACACAGTTGTCTGCTGATAAGCTTCCAAAGAACCCTCCATTCCTTTCTGTTTCTTCCAGAAAGGGGTGGGGGGAAAAAAACAACCACAGCCACAAATAGCTTCCACCACTTGGAGCTGCCTTTGCTGCACTGAGATAAGAGCGGCTCTGCCACTTCCCAACTGGCTGGTTTATTAATAAAAGTCAGTGCCTTGGCCGCCACCCCGCCCCTGCACTCCCCAAACCTGGAAGAACCACGTGCCACGAGAGGTTTGCCAGAGGCACCCGCCTGCTCGAGTGTGAGAGCCTGCCGGAAAGGCCGGCCACGGTTTTGCTTTGCTTTCGGAAGGGACTCCTGCGAGTCCTTCTCTTGTGACGGAATCAAGTTGGCGGAAGAATTCCAGATCATGGAAAATTGTGGAAGCATGCAAATTGATGCCTGGAATATTCTGCCCTGTCTTTTGCACGCAGAGATGGGGAAAGGAACAGTGACTGTCTCCTCCTCCTGCAGAGCTTGAATTAAGTCCTTCTGGCTCCAGATGTTTAATAAATACCGAGAAGCACGCAACAGAGCTAATGGTGTCGAGTCCTCCAGACACAAACTGGGACGGCGCCAGGATTTGGTGCTGTTGAATGGCGGGACGCAAAGGGGACTTCTGCCAGGCCACGCCTCTGGAAAGCATTTGACTCAAAAAGCTGCAGCCAGAGCAGAGCTTGAATGGATGCATCAAGCGAAACGGCTGTATCTGTTCTTAAAAATACAGCTCGCTTCCCACTCCAGAATGCTTCTAGTCCATGCTCGCTGGGAATGATGGGAGCTGTAATCCAACCCATCTGGAGGGCACCAAGTTGGGGAAGGCAGTTCTGCTGCAACCTGGGGGTGGGGTCAGGGGAGATGTTCACGCTGACACTCTCAGCCTACAATGGTTTACTCCCGCAGGTAGTTTGGAAGTGAGGGACCCCACTTCTGTACCATCTCTATTGCTGCCTCCACTTACACCCCACTGAGTTAGGGTGGCCCCTTACACATCGGCCCCCAAAAGAAAGGCATTCCCAGAAGGGGGGGAAGAGGGCACAGCTTTATGTGCTCATTTATATAAGAGAAGCAGGGCTGTTCCGTTGCTTCTCCTAAGAGACCTTTGGTCCTCCCTCAACTTTCACGTAGTGGCAGCTACCTGAACCGTTTCCATCCCAGCTGTCGGTTGTAAGAACTGGGGCCTGAGTTGCTTCTTCTCCCCCCCCTCCCCTTTTCCCGTGTGTGTCATGCCTTTTAGATGGCAAACCTGAGGGCAGGGACTGGCTGAGGTTGTAAACCTGACAGCAGGAACTGCTTTTTGCTGGCTGTTCTAGGAACCTTTTTTGGTCAAAGGTCAGGGTAAAGATAAAATAATTACTAGAAGTAAGATAATTACTACTATTTGAGTAGAAATACAGTACACCTCCCCACAGTCAGGAAGATTAGGACCAGCTGTCCTGTACTCCTGCTACTCAGTCAGCTGCCCAGGTGTTGTTAAGTGTTGATGGGCAACTCCAAGTGGGGGTGTACGAGGATTTCGTTCCTGTTTGCAAATCATGCAAACATGTCCATTCACAACCCAAACCCAAACATAAGCAGGAACGCAATTCTCAGGAAACGTTTGCCATTTCCCAAACTTGTGTCCACATTCGAAAGTGCACACTGGTGGAAATGTGCAGTTCCAAAAATTTGCATTTGTGGCTATGTGCGCTTGCACAAATCCCCCCCCCCCCCCAATTCACATTTTCATACTTCAGCCTGTGGGCAGAAATGCGCCTTTTTGGTCAGGAAAGTGCGCATTTTAAAAAATACATATTTTTCAAATTGGGAAAATTTGCGCAGTTTTAAGAGTGCATGTTTTTCCTGATTATGCGGCCCCCCCGGAGATGTTCATGTTTGGGAATGCAAAAGAAGCAAAACGAGCTTTGAGGAAGAATTCAGAGAACCTTTGAGGAAGAATTTGGAGAATTTCAATACTGCATGTTCACCCATCTCTAAGTAGAAGGTGCTCATTTTGCTCTCTCTTCATCTTTCAACTGGACACAGACCGGACAGCCCTTCAGATGGAGGACTGCCGCCTATATAGTAGGACACGTGGCCACCCTGGTCCAGCAGACCTGTAGACAGTCCAGAAGGGAAGCAGTGATGTTAATCATATGAGTCCTTCCAGTAGCCATATGTCCTGGTTATGGGCTTCCCATCTGGTGGGCCACTCAGAGAAGCAGGGTGCTGGTCGAGAAAGGTCTTTGGTCTGATCCAGCAGGACTTGTCTTCTGTTCTTATTGGTTCAGGTGATAGATCAGAATGGAACCTCCTTGTTCAGACACAATCTACCTTCAGTGCTGGGCAAAAGCAGCAGACAAGGGCCCTTCTTAGGTTCCCATCCAAGGAGCACCATCAGTAGAAGTTACGACCACTGTCCTGTGACTGATTCCTAAACAGAGAGGGTCTACGGCCGAGTGTTTTTTTAGACAGTCTCTTGGGTTGTTGGGCAGGGGGAGCAATGGTTTAGTGGTCAGTTTTGAAGTGCAGGTCCTCACTTTTGCAGAGCGATGGGGTCTGAATTGCCCATCCAGGACCGAGCCAGCCCCAAATACTTTGCATTACAACAAGGAACAACATAATGTGGCTGGGGAAATCCATTTCCCACAGCTGCTGTCAGGACTGCAGCTATGCTCAGAGGGAGCAGGGAGGCCTGAGGTGGGCGGCAGACAATGTCCACGTCCCTGCTAATAAAAGAGTCCTGGTGCTGTGTCCCTGTGAGCTAAGGTGCCACTGCACCACTGGTGGGAGAGGCTTTCACGAGGAAGTGGCCCACGCTGCTGCCACCTCTCTGTTTTTCACTTAGGGGGCTGCAAGCCCCTCGTCCGGCTGCTTTCATGGATGCGATTTCCTGGCACAACATGTGGCCAAGAGCAGGTAAGATAGACGACTTTACAATTCCACCAATTCATGGAGGAGGAGATCTGCCAAGGGCTGCTACCAGCTATATGGAGCCTCCACTTTCAGAAGCACTCTACCTGTCTGAATGGAATGGAAAGGACCTGGAGGAAAGGGCTGCTTATTTCATGGCCCCAGGCTTCCTGGATGCACTGGGCTGGCCACTATGGGAAGCAGAGCTTTGGACTAGATCAGGGGTGTTGTGCCTCTTTCAGCCCAAAGGCCGAATCCCCCGGCTTAAGGTTCTGCATCCTTGAACTAGATGGACATTTGTTCTGATCCAGCAGGGCTCTTCTTATGTTAACCCAGTGGAGGCTGGTGGCCCTGATGCCACTGGGGCAGTGGATTCGCTCCAGGTTTCATTCAGAGCCAGTCAGATGCTTTGCACCTTGGAGGGCTCCTGTAGACTTCTGACTGAAACCCGGAGCAGATTCGCTGCTCCGCTGGGCAGCCTCTTCCCCTCAGCAATGGATTTTTCTCCTAAGCAGGAGACGGCATTGCAGGCCCCAGGGAAAGGGCTGGTCCGCCGAGTCCGCACTTGCCAAGGAAGCGAAGCTGACTCTGTGTGCGAGGTTCCGCCATATCCACCCCGGCATGGCCGGGCATGTATGCCCTGGGGTTGCCAGGTACATACACGCACAGAGAAGGTACACCGGGAATCTCAACGGAGAGGCTGCAAAAGCTCATGGCCTCAGTGGTTGGAGAAATGGAAGGATTTGTTGCACTCTGGGAGGAACAGGATTCTCGTTGAAAAAGAGACACCCATCTGCCAAATTGTCCTAACTCCAGTTTGCTAGCAAAAACAAAGTAACCCCCCCACACATGCCTATTTATGTTTGCCCCAAAGAAGGCAGATCTCCAGATGTTCTGGACATCAACTCCCAGAAGCCTGTGCCGGGAATGCTGGGAGTTGAAGTCCAAAACTTTTGGAGATCTGCCTTCAGCCCACCCCCGAGAGATAGAGCTCCCAGCCAATCAGAAAAGAGAGGAATCGGGGGGGGGGGGGGCTGGGATGCCACATGGCCAGAGGCGAATATTGGGGAAAGTTCCTCAGCACTGGGGTCTTCCGAGCTGCCCATTCATCAGAGATGTCTGCAAGTTGCAGTTGTTTTGCAACTGCAGCTAATGAACAAATGCAGTGCATGAATATTCAGCAGAATGTGAATCTCCGTTCCCAGAGCCGGAACACAAATATTTGTTGGTTTGCCACTCTACCCTTTTTAGTGTTTCCCAAAAGGGAGGATCAGTTTGTACCCAGAGCCTAGTGGGATCTCAGCAATCATGTAGCTGTCACTGTTGATACTGGACTTTTCTCACAATCTCCAAAAACGCTCAGATCCTGCACCTTTCCCCAGTTGTCTCCTGGGTGTGTTTAGTTCTTCCTGCTCTCCTATAAACACTTCATTTTTCCATGTCCCATAAATCCGAGCTTATAAATCACAGCTGCAACTCCTGCAGCACGCCAGCGGAGAGGCGAACCACAACAGCTGCAGCACAGCTGGAAATGCCGCCACCATCCCATTGACACGAGAGCCTGACGGGCTGAGAGTCGGCTGGGTCAAGATGGGGCTTGGACAACAAGGACTGGGAGCAGCAGGCAAAGTTGATGTCTGTGAGGACATAGAATCATAGACTTGGAAGGGACCTCAGAGATCATCTAGTCTGCTACAGTATCCCTGACAGGCAGCCACCCAGCCCACCACCTCCCAAGGTAGGGTCTATTCTACTGCTGAAGAGTTCTCACTATTGGGATGTTTCTCCTAATCGTAAAATCATAGAATAGTAGGGTTGGAAGGGGCCTATAAGACCATCATGTCCAACCCCCTGCTCAATGCAGGAATTCAAGTCAGAGCATCCCTGACAGATGGCTGTCCAGCCTCGTCTTGAAGGCCTCCAGTGTGGGAGAGCCCACCACCTCCCTAGGTAATCGGTTCCATTGTCGTATCGCTCTGACAGTCACGAAGGTTTTCCTGATGTTCAGCCGGAATCTGGATTCCTGTCACTTGAGCCCATTATTCCATGTCCTGCACTCTGGGATGATCAAGAAGAGATCCTGGCCTTCCTCTCTGTGACAACCTTTCAAGGACTTGAAGAGTGCTATCCTATCTCCCCTCAGTCTTCTCTTCTCAAGGCTAAACATGCCCAGTTCTTTCAGTCTCTCCTCATAGGGCTTTGTTTCCAGTCCTTTGATCATCTTGGTTGCCTTCCTCTGAAGCCTCTCCAGCTTGTCTGCATCCTTCTTAAAGTGTGGCGCCCAGAACTGGACACAGTACTCCAGATGAGGCCTAACCAGTGCTGAGTAGAGGGGAACGAGTACTTCCCAGGATTAGGAAGCTATGCTTCTATTAATGCAGTCCAAAATAGCATTTGCCTTTTTTGCAGCCACATCCCATTGTTGGCTTATATTCAGCTTGTGATCAACCACGATTCCTTCTCGCTTGTAGAGTTGTTGAGCCAAGTATCCCTAGATACTACTAGAGCAATACGACAATGGAACCCATTACCTAGGGAGGTGGTGGGCTCTCCCACACTGGAGGCATTCAAGATGAGGCTGGACAGCCATCTGACAGGGATGCTCTGACTTGGATTCCTGCATTGAGCAGGGGGTTGGACTCGATGGCCTTGTAGGCCCCTTCCAACCCTACTAGTCTGTGATCCCCCTTCTTGGAACTGTGCATTGGTTTCTTTTTCTTAGGTGCACAACTTGGCATTTATCCCTATTACATTTCATTCTGTTATTTTCTGCCCAGCGCTCCAGCCTATCAAGATCACTTTGAATTTTGTTTCTGTCTTCCAGGGTATTGGCTATTCTGCCCAATTTTGTGTCATCTGCAAATCTGATAAGCATTCCCTGCACTTCCTCATCCAAGTCATTAATAAAAATGTTGAAGGTGCAAATAGTTGGCTAATGTTTAGCCAAAATCTGCTTCCCTGCAATTTCCACCCAGTGCTTCTAGTCCTGCCCTCTGGAGCAACAGAGAAACAGTCTTCTCCATGACAGCCTTTCAGATATCTGAAGACTGTCATCATATGTCCTTTTAATCCTCTCTTCTCCAGGCTAAATGTACCCTGTCTTTCAACTGTTCCTCATAGCACTTGGGTTTCCAGACCCCTCACCATCCTGGTTGCTCTACTGTGGACATGACCAATGGAACACCCATCATCAATGGCAGTCTACCTTGGCATGCCAGATGATGCTAGAGGGCAAAGAACAGGGCAGGGGCATTGCCTTTGTGTCCTGCTTGAAGGCTTCCCAGATGCTGGACTAGTCCAGGGATCGGCAGAAGGTATGTTTCCGACTTCAGCTCCCAGAAGCCCCTGGCAGCATAGCCAGCGAGCAGAAATGCTGGGTGCTGAATCCCCAAACTTCTGGAGATCTACTTTCTGCCCACCCCTGGACTAGATGTTCTGACCCGGCCAGTCAATTCATATGCTCTTACAAGGCCAATGAGATCTTGATGGGTGGTGGTGGTCTGTTTTTGTTTTTAATTTAAAACCTCCCTGTTTAGAATTCCAGAAGGCTTCCAGCCCAATCACAACATAAAATATGGCAACAAAACAGCTTAATTCTTTAAAAAAAAAACCCACAAGTTAAAATAGCCTGGGTAGAGTGACCACTTCTGCGTTGCCACAGAAGAGGAAACACATCACCAAAAACGAGGGAAATATTGGCTGGGAATGATTGGAATTGTAGTCCAACACTTTTGGAGGGCACCAGCTTGGGGAAAGCTGTCCTGGTCAGTCACTCCCCCGTAGGCACCAAATAATTAATAAATAATGATTCAGCTTCTCCACAATCTCCTTGTCCTCCTTCAGTACGCCTTTAACTCCATTGTCATCCAACGGTCCATCTGCCTCCTTAGCTGTTTTCCTGCTTCTGATATATTTAAAGAATTCTTTATTGTTGGCCTTGATGTTGTTGGCGACATGCTCTTCAAAATGCTTTTTTGCACCTCTTGCTGTCTGCTTGCATCGCCTTTGTGCAAGCTTGTGCTGCCTTTTGTCTTCCTCGCTTGGGCAAGGCTTCATTTTCAGAAGGAAGCTCCCTTTTCTCTAACAGCTCCCTTAGCACTGCTCCTTGACCAAGCCGGTGACCTCTTGGACTTGGTGCTACCTTTCCTAACCTGTGGAATACAATTTAGCTGGACTTCTGTTATTGTGGTTTTGAGTAATCTCCAAGCATTTTGAAGGGATTTAATCCTTTTGACTCCCGCTTTTAGCTTCCATTTCACCAGCTCCCTCACTTTAGAGAAGTTTCCGCTTTTGAAGTCAAATGTGACTGTGTTGGACTTCCTGGGCAATTTTCCGCTTAAATATATATACAATCTGATAGCACTGTGGTCACTGTTTCCAACTGGTTCAACAACATTTACATCTCGTACTAGGTCCTGAGTGACACCATTAGAATTAAACCCAGGGTCGCCTCCCCTCTGGTCGGTTCCATGACCAACTGTTCTAGGGCACAATTGTTTAGGGCATCGAGACATGTAACCTCTTTGTCGTGGCTGGAACATGCATTTATCCTATCAATGTGGGGTAATTGAAAACGCCCATTATTACAACACCTCCTCGTGTGGAGGCCTCCCTGATTTTGTTTTCCATCTCAAGGTCACTCTTGAGCATTCTGGTCTGGGGGACGATAGCATGTTCCTAGCACGAAATTAGTTTTGGAGCCTGGTATTGTCACCCACAGAGCTTCTGTGGAAGAGCTTATCCCTTTAGGTGTTCTAGTCTGCTCGACACTATGCCCTCTTTGACGTGCAGGGCAACACCTCCCCCAGTACGCCCTTCTCTGTCCTTCCTATAGTGTTTATATCTGGAGATGACCGCATCCCACTGGTTCTCTCTGCCCCACCAGGTTTCTGTAATGCCCACTATATCCAGGGTTTCCTTTAAAATCAAGCACTCCAACTCTCCCATTTTGGCTTGGAGGCTTCTAGTATTTGCATACCTGAGCGGTGAAGTGAACAATAAAAAGGACGATGATGACAACGACAACAATAGAAATGAAGAATTAAAACATTTACAGTCAGATTACGGCAATAAAACCACAGTTGGTTAGTCAGGGAAGGCTTGTTTAAATAAAAATGTCTTCAGCAGGCTCTGAAAATGAAACAACGATGGTGCTTGCTTGACATCAAATGGCAGAGAGTTCCATAGTTTTGATGTGTAGTTGGCTTCCCCACTCGTCGTCCTCCCATCAGTTTTAGTGTGGTCTCCTGCTTGTCTTTTGCAAGCCATTTTGGAAAATGTGATTTAAAAGCGAAGAGTACGTTTTTAGCATGAAGTAACTCCACTGGGTCTGAGAGAATGGGATCTGGCGGGCCACTCAGAAACGTCGGTGCAGCTCTGGGGTCTGAGACTTTGCTTCCGTTTGTACGAAGTGGGCGTTATCGAGTTGCGCCAGGTTTACAAACAGGCTGAGATTCTTGCTCTTGAAGGATGAGGTTCTCAGCGAGCGGCTGGATCAGGCCTTTTGACCTTTCACTTTTTAATATAGATGGGCTGGACTCTTGGATCCAACTTCGTTCCTTGCTTTTAAAATTCGCCTGAAAACTTTTTTTTTTTAAAGTGAGGGAGAGGAACAACTTCTTTCCTCTCCATCCTGCAAAGACCCATTTGCAATGAAAATCAGGCGCCTTTCCGTAAGGAGATCCTGCGCGCTTCTAAAGGTCACCTTTATGTTGGTGTTGACAGATGGAGACTACTGTCGGGTGGCTGGTAGAAAGGCAAGCCCTGCATTGTGCTGTAAGAGGCCTCATTTGCTTAACATTTCCAAAGGTGCTGATTTCCCAAGCCCAGGGCCCAAGACATTTTCTCGAGGCAAAGAATAAAATGGAGTGCACTCACCCCCCAATGCCACCTCTAGAAGGTGACCAGCGTGACCGTTGAATTTTGTATTGTAGAGTAGGAAGAATGCAGAAAAGAGTAAATGAAGCGGTCAAGGGGCTGGAGGAAAGGTTACAACGTCTGGGACAGTTTCGCTTGGAGAAAAGGCAAGTGACATGATAGAGGCATGCAAGCGTATGCCTGGCGTGGAGAAGCGGAGAGGGAGACACTTTCTTCCCTCTCTCGTAATACTAGAACCCAAAGGGTCCTCCCATGAAGCTGACTGGGGGGAGATTCAGGGCAGATGAAAGGAAGTCCTTCGCACAACACAGAGTTAAATTTGCTACCACAAGACGTAGTGATGGCCACCGATTGAAAAGGGGACAAGACAGATTCCTAGAGGCGAAGCCTATCAATGGCTATCGGTCCTGGTGGTTATGTATTTCCTCTAGTATCAGGGGCAGTATGCCTGTGTACACTGGTTGCTGGGGAGAATGGTTGGGAGGTGCTGTTGTGCTCGCGTCCTGCCTGTAGGTTTCCCACGGGCAGCTGGCTGGCCCTTCGTAAACAGAATGCTGGACTAGATGGGCCCTTGGTCGGATCCAGCCCCAGGGCTCTTCTCACGTTCTTATATTCTTATATACGTCCACACTGATGCTGGGCTGCGTCTTCCATCGCAGGGTAGCTTAGGGGGCGCAGGGCTGGCTGCATGGCACCCATAGCTCTCCTCCGACATCTCGCTGCCGCCCCCGCCAGCATGTGCCGCCTGAGACAGTCCCCTTGCCTCAGGCCTGGCCCAAACCTCTGGTAGCTGCAGCAGCTTCGTCTCCTTACCCATCCTCTGAGCTGCCGATCACTGTGATCCTCCGTGAGTCGCAGAGCTGAGCTGGCGAGCCCAGAGCATCCGTTCCATCAGAGGCCCGAGAAGCCAGGCGGAGCAGCTCGGGGGAGAGACGGGAGTGGGCCTGCCCGTGGGGCCATTTTCTCAACCCCTCCCCTGCTTTACGCTCCGTGCCGTGTCTTACGCTTCTCGTGTCTTACGCTTCTCTGTTGGGCTCAGATTGCTTCCCAGGGCCTTATCTCAGCTGTGTTTACAGCGGGCTATACAAATAACAGGCCAGAGGTGGGCTTTCCTCCCTTTCCTTGTGCCGGCCGCTGCACGCCACACAGCGGATTTGTGACAGAAAATCCCTTGTTGTTTTTGTGAACTTGGGTGCTATCAGAAAAGGCACCTCTGCTAAGCCTCTGCTAAGGTTTTAGTTTTTGTGAACCGCCCAGAGAGCTTTGGCTATTGGGCGGTATAGAAATGAAATCAATCAATCAATAAGCCCGGCCCAGCCCGGCCCAGGGAACAAGCCCATCTGGCTAAGTGGAGGAGACCTGCCGGAGTGGCCTGAGATAGGGGGACCGCGGCTTCCCTAGACCTCGCGCGCCCCCCGCACAGATTCTTCCCAGGGGGTGTTTTGGAGCAGCCGGAAGTCTGTGAACCCCCCGCCTGCCCGCAGATCTACCCGTGGCTGCAGACGGTTACCAGAGTGTGACGTGTGGCACCATCCACACAACATCCCCCGTTCCCTTGGTGTTGAGCCATTGCTGCTCCATACGGCGCCGGCCCCAAGTTCTGGAGGACCCATGGGCCAGGCACCCTCAGGGACCCGCTCTGCCAGCGAGTCCGCCTTCTCGTCGCCGCGGTCACCCGCTGCTCGTGTGCCTCCTCCTCTTCCCCTCCTCGCCCCCGCTTGCTCGCTTGGCAGGCAGAGCGCCCGGGAGCAAGCAGGCCATGGCATCTCCTGCTCCTCCTCACCGCCACCGTTGTCTGGCAGGGGAACAAGCTGGTTGCAATGGCGAAGAGGAGGAGCGACTCCAGGGGGCTCTCGTAAGCAGGGCCCTGCGGGGGTGTGGGCCCCTGGCAGGTGCCCAGCTGTGCCTACCTTTGACGCTGGCCCTGCGGTAACAAGGCAAATCCACATGTAACCAAGTTGTACTATGCAGACCAGAGCGAGAGGCGGGTGAACAAGCAGGTTGCAGCGGTGGACAGGAAGAGCGACTCCAGGGGTTCTTGTTAGTGGGTCCCTTCCGGGGCGTGGGCCCTTGGCAGGTGCCTGACCATGCTTCCCCTTGATGCTGGCCCTGGTTCCGTCGATAAAGAATAGATTACGTTCTGCAAGGCTGCGGTTCAAGACCTAGATCTTGCTGCAGTCTCTCTGGATGGCTACAGAAGCGTCTCTCCCTTTCTCTCTTCCGCATTCCTCCATCTGTAAAATGGGATCAGTAATGTGCTTCACAGAGTTGCAAGGATTGGCAACAGAGCAGTCATACAGCACTCTGCACATTAAGAAATGCTCCTTGCATCATTTGATTCAGATAGCTGTGTTGGTCTCTGGAACACAATCTCCAGGCACGGTACAATACTACCTTTATTAGAACCCGTCAGTGCATTGTGCAAGCTTTCAAGTTATACAGGACTCTTTCTCAGATTGGACTTAAAAAACAAAACATCAGCATCGAGCCTAAAGAATTTGCAGAAGGGCAGCTGTGTTAGCCTGTTGAAGCAATAATAACAGAGAGACCTGTGGCACCTTAAAATCTAACACTTTTATTACGGCACAGATCTCCATGCACATGGATAAAGTGAGCAGCATCCACAAAACCTTATGGCATAATAAATGAATTAGTTGTTAAGGTGCCACAGGTCCCTTTCCCGAAGGCAGCTGCTTGGCCACTGTGTGAACAGAATGCTGGACTAGATGGACCCTTGGCCTGATCCAGCAGAGCTCTTCTCATGTTCTTATGTATGTGTGTTGCTGTTTATATGGTTTGCTCTGTTTTCCATTTGCAATAGGATCACTAGACGTAGAGGACACAGTCCTACACACACTTACCCTCATTGAACCCATTGGGACATGCTCCTGTGTCAACATGCGTAGGATTGGACTGCAAAAGTGCAAATGTGTCACTGGGTCCATTCCCATTTATTTTAGTATAAAAATAAGGTTGAAATCCCCACCCCGACTCTACTGTCCTTGTGGGTGCTGCTAATTATGGCACTGTGGGGTTTTGAGTATTTATGCAGAATTTGTTAAGAGCATTCTGTCCTGCTAGACCTTGTCACGGGCAAACGCTTCCAGTGATCTTTACACCTTCTCTGTTGTCGCTCTTCCTGCAGTGAACCCATGCTGCTATTTCCCATGCCAACACAGAGGTGTGTGTGTCCGGGTCGGCTCCGAGGGCTACGAATGCGATTGCACCCGGACCGGATACTATGGCCCCAACTGCACATCGCGTGAGTAAACCCCCCCCCCCCGCCCTGCCCTTTCCACAGAAATTGGTGGTGGGCACAGAAAGGAAGATTTTGGATGCTGAGGGGGACTGGAAACACAGGCCCCATCATGTGGAATGGTTGAAAGAGCTCAGCGCGTTTAGCCTGGAAAAGAGAAGATTATGGCGAAGCCGTCTTTAAATCTCTGAAGGGTTGATGTGGCAGACTTCAGAACATAAGCATGGAAGAAGAGCCCTGTTGGAGCAGAAGAAAAGCTTCCCTAGTCCAGTATTCGGTTCCCACAGCAGCCAACAGTACAGACTTAGCAAGGGGAAACGTCTGCTCATAAACAAAAAAATGTAGGCTTTGCTTCCAGTTCAAGCTCAGTTTAAGGTCTTGATGTGCAACTCGTATTCTAAATCGTAGGCACAGACCTCAGTCCAAGCGAAGAGTTCAGCCGTTAGTTTAGCTTTAAAAACCAGAGCGTCGGGGTGCTCACGGACGGAGGGCTGTTGCCGTCTTTTCTTCCTGATGGATTTTTTCTGGAAAGAAAAAAGACGTAGGAAGCAGCGGCAGAACACAGGAGGCTTACAAGTGGAAGACAGTGATGGCTGGACACACCGCCTCCGCCCGCCCCCCCGGTAAAATACTGTGAACGCGGCAGGGGCATTGCATAATAAAAACCTTGTCTGGAAATCCCTAAGCCCGGAAAAGTGCCCATTGAGCCAGACTCAGAGAGTCGCGTGTATTCCCAGAGGGGGCCCTCCCAGTACATCCGGGGTGTGCAACTCTGGGCAGCTCACAGGCCAATCCCGCCATCCCTGGAGTCGCCGTGGGCTGCACTCCCCCCGGCCTCTGCCGCCCTTGTACCATTTTTTTTTAAGGGAGGGGAGGGGAAAAACAAGCTAAATTTGTCCCTTCTAAGCTTCCGTAGCTGTTTGCTGCTGAATTTCAGTGGCAAACTGCAGTGTTTTCCCCTCTTTTTTTCAAAAAAAGTAAAAAAAATAGGGCAGGGAGCAATGGGGGCTGCATGGGGGGTGGCGGGGGCTGCATGCTGCCCACCCCTGAACTACATCCTCTCCTTAATCCCTACCCACCGTCCACTCCCTTGACAAAAATCTCCATTCCCAGGCTGGTCAAGTGAATGCTGGACTAGGTGGGCTCACCTTGGTTTGACCCAGCACCCCTCCCCCCTCCCCATCTACCAACAGCCATTGCTGAGAGCATCAAAGGATGCAGCAGCCCTTTCATTGCACCTAGGGACAGAACCTCAACCTGGTGAACGCTGTAACTAGCTAAGAAGCGCTGCCTGAGCTCGCATTTTTCCTCCTCCCTCCCACTCCCTTTTCCTTTTCTGCCGTGCCTGTTAGATTGTAAGCCCCAAAGCAGGGACTGTCCTGTTACTGATCTCTGAAGAGCAGCTCCAAGCTGCTTTAATGAAAGAAACCAATTCACCAATACTGTGTTCTTCTGATAGCTGGAGCAGAACCTCCATGTTCGGAAGCAGTCTGCCTTGGAATACAAGATGCTGTGTGACAAACAGCTTTCATGCCTTGTTCATGGGCATCCCTTTGGGGTACCTGGTTGGCCACTAGATGGGCCTTTGGTCCGATCCAGCTGGGCTCTTCTTATAGTCATGATAGTTAGGAATGGAACCTCCATGTTCATGGGCAGTCTGCCATGGAGTACCAGGCATTGGACACATAAAAATGGGGAGGGCTGTTGTAGGTTTCCCGGAGACATTTGGCCGTCCCCTGTTGGAGACAGGATGATGGGTTAGCAGGGCTCCTCTTTACATTCTGATGTTCCTTCCCAGCGGAGTTCTGGATGAGGCTACGAGATGCCCTAAAGCCCAGCCCAGCTTTCTACCACTTCATCTTGACCCACTTCCGGTGGTTCTGGAACATCATCAACAGCACCTTCATCCGAGACACGTTGATGCGGCTGGTGCTGACAGGTCAGCGCAGAGTATTAGGTTGTAGAGGTTGCGGGGAGGCAGAGAGGGTGTCTGGGAAGAAGATTCTGAGGGCATCGGAAAATGCTTATCCCCCCAAAGAGAGAATCTCAGAAGATGATCTTAGGATTTGGCAGGAATGACCCAGAACGTTTCAAATTTGGAGAAATCCACAACAGATTCAAATGAGTTCAGGTTTCTATGAATCCGACCCTGCAGGTTCCACAGCAGATTGGCTTTTTCCAAGTTGCGCAGATTCTGGACCAGTTTTTCACTTCTCGGGGAGATTCGCACTATCTTAACCCATCATTAACTTTAGATTGACATCGATTGTATGTATACAGTGAAACCAGTTGTTCATTTGTAGTGTAACAAATTTGTGTTTTACCAATTTGGAATGAAACTTTTAATCAAAAAATATTTTTAAAAAAGAAATGAAAAGCAGCTGCATAAGAATGAGCAGTACTGCGGAGGGCGCCCATTGGTTAGTGCTTGTGTTGTCCCCAACTTTTGCATAGCTCCTGTTCAGTTCGATGGGGGCTTTCGCAGGGAAACTTCTGGTAAATTGTGCCTAGTGGGTCAGATGTGTTTGCCCCACACTCTGCTGCCCTCAGTGATGCCCAAAATTCACCACCCGAGTCAGTCACTGTCTCCTTGCCTCATACTACGGCTGTTCCATGTTGGCTTGGGTAATTTTCTGATGCTTTCTCACCATCTTCCCATCTCTCTGTGTGCGTGCAGTCCGAGCTAACCTTGTTCCCAGTCCACCCACCTACAACTCCGACTACGGGTACATCAGCTGGGAGGCCTATGCCAACGTGAGCTACTTCACTCGTGTCCTGCCACCGGTGCCCAGCGACTGCCCCACACCCATGGGAACAAAAGGTACGTGCAGTTTTCTAGGGCCCTGCCTGAAATGCCTTCACAGCACCACACCCTGGGTGAAGCATTTGCCCCCCGAAGGGAGCAACACGATCTGTTGAGTCTCAGGTTGCTTACCATGTAAAAGAGACACCTGTGTGGGAGTTCGGATCAGTGCCGTCCAGGATCTAACTTGCAGAAAGATCTCTGGACGCGGGGTGGATGTGTATTCCTGTCTAAGGCCTTGCCTTTTACAGCCCGAGGGTCAGTCTGTGGCCCTGGAGGGCTGCTACCAGCCAGAAGACTGGGCTGGATGGACCCAGGGACTATGGACCCAGGGCCTGACTCAGTAGGACCCAGGGCCTGACTCTGTAGAAGGCAGCTTCCTATGTTCCTATTTAAATCGGTCATTTATTCAGAACCATGAGGACCGGAAACTTACTTTGTTTTTAGGTTGAATGGCTATAGTTCAGTGCTAGAGGCCCTGTGTTGCATACAGAAGGTGCCAGGTTCGATCCCTGTTATCTCCAGGTAGGGCTCAAGAAAACCCTGCCTGAAACCTTGGAGAGCTGCTGCTGCCAGCCAGTGTTGACAATACTGGACTAGTTGGATCAAGGGTCTGACTCGGCACAAGGCAGTTTCTTGTGTTCCTAAGACAGTTTTCCTGCACTGAGCAGGGGGTTGGACTCGATGGTCTTATAGGCCCCTTCCAACCCCGCTATTCTGTGATTCTGTGATTCTAGGGCCAAAACATAAGAGCGCGGAGGGAAGCCTTTTAAAACAACCTGCCCATACTGGCTGATTCACAAGCATTGACTCTAACACTTTTTTAAAGTCGGTCTTGCTACAGTTCTGGTCGTGGCACCTAAAAGGGGATATTGTAGAGATGGAGAAGGTGCAGAAAAGAGCAGCTGAAATGATCAAGGGGCTGGAGCAACTGCCCTGTGTGGGAAGGCTGCAACAGCTGGGATTGTTTAGCTTGGAGAAAAGGCGAGGAAGGGGAGACATGACAGCAGTGTACAAAACGATGCCTGGTGTGGAGAAAGTGGAGAGGGAGCCGTTTTTCTCCCTCTCCCATAATACTAGAACCCACTGGGGTCATCCCATGGAGCGGCTTGGTGGGAGAGTCAGGACACGTGAAAGGAAGGACCTCTTCACGTAGCACATAGTCAAACTATGGAATTCACTTCCACAAGGTGTAGCAATGGCCGCCAATTTGGAAGCCTTGAAAAGGGGGTTAGAGAAATGCCTGGAGGAGAAGCCTATCCATGCTGCTAGTCCTGATGGCTCTATGCTGCCTCCTGTATTGGAGGCAGTATGCCTATGTGCACCAGTTGCTGGGGAACATGGGTGGGAGGGTGCTGTTGCTGGACTAGATGGACCAGTTGCTGGACTAGATGGACCCTTGTGAACAAGGGTCAAGGGACCCTTGTTCTTATGTTCTTAGTAGCCTTTTAACCTATTTGTCGATTCATGAACCTAATGCATTTAAACGAGTCTCCTCAGCACCAGAAAATGGGTGACTTGACCTTTTGTCAACAAAAGCTCACACACACTCCCCCGCCCCGTTGCTAGAAGGGCGAGCTACCAGGGGCAGTTTATTTATCCCTGATGCCTGTAAGGCACTGGAACTAAAATGGGCTCAGAAAACAAAACCATGATGGCTTTAACTCTCTGCCGCACCGATTTGACAAGCAGCCCCTGCAACTGATCCGCTGAGGGGGATTCGTCTGCCACGCCCAAGCCTGCGATCCTGAATCGGAGGCGCCGGTCTGCAAAGTTGGTGCCGACTTGTTTTGCCGTGTTCTTTTGTCCCTCCCTCGCAGGGCCGCCACAGCTGCCTGACGCAGACCTGGTGGCTGAGCAGTTCCTGCTGCGCAGGACGTTCCGGCCCGATCCGCAGGGGACGAACCTGATGTTTGCCTTCTTCGCCCAGCACTTCACGCACCAGTTCTTCAAAACCTCGGGCAAGATGGGCAATGGCTTCACCAGGGCTTTGGGCCACGGGGTGAGGACAGCAGTTGTTGTGAGATGCTCCTCGGAGCCTCAGCATGTGAAATTCAGGAAACATTGCAACGTGCCCATGTTAAAAAACAACTGCAGCGGTAGGACTCGCTCTGTGCAGACTTTGCTCGATTGAAGAGTTGGCCCTTAGAAGTGGCTCCACCCACTCCTTGTAGAGCCTTGAGGACTAGTGTCTTATCTCTGGGAGGAGGAGGAGGGGTGGGGCTTCCTAACAGTGGGCGTGGCTTCTCCCAAGTGGGTTTGGACCCAGGCACTTTTGGCAGGCAGGTGGGGGGGGGATTAATTACAGAGGTGAACGGTGGCCCTGTCTTGCAGGTGGATCTCGGGAACCTATACGGGGACAACTTGGAACGCCAGCACCAGCTCCGCCTCTTCCGGGACGGGAAGCTGAAGTACCAGGTACGAAGGTGGCAAAATGATCGCTGTGCCTGGGATGGCGGGAGCCGGCGGAGCGCGTGCAAGCAGGAGAACGTCGTGGTAAAAGTGGGAGTTGAGAGTTAAAGGGCCTGGGAGAATACAGAAGCATTTTTGCCTGGTGCCGAAAGGACGGCTGAGTCGGTGCCAGGTGAGACTTCCTGGGGCGGGGCTGCGGAACCGCTCTCGGGGTTCTGAGCCTGGCCCGTGTCGCACCCCTCGCTCTTTGTCTCCCCAGATGGTGAAGGGGGAGATGTATCCCCCAACCGTTCTGGAGGCACCGGTCCACATGATCTATCCGAAGCACATCCCGCCCGAGGAGCAGCTGGCCGTGGGCCAAGAGGTCTTTGGGCTCCTGCCGGGCCTCATGATGTACGCCACCCTGTGGCTGCGGGAGCACAACCGTGTCTGCGGCCTGCTGAAGGAGGAGCACCCCACCTGGGACGACGAGCAGCTCTTCCAGACCACCAGGCTCATACTGATTGGTGCGCGGGGTGTGGGGCGCGGGGCTCCAGCCGGGAGGAGGGGTTCCCTGTGACACCTCGCTCCCTCTGGTGGTGCGGCCAGGCCAAGGGGTCCCACACACCAGCGCACGTCTCCCGCACTGTCCTTTTTGCTCCCCGGCCACACACACACCACGCACATCCCACATCCGGCGGTAGGAAGGGAGCCCAGCCCGTGTACAAGGTTTTTGACGAGAAGCTTTGGCTTCTGTGAAATACGTTTCTGTTGGGGCTGAAAACCGAGCTCAGGGGACTCGTTTTGCGTGTTGGGGCTCAGACCCCACCTCTGCCCCCGAGTCAGCCTTTGGGGCAGGGGACTCGGCCTTCGCCATGCCTCCCACGGCAGCCATTCTGTGGTGGTGCCCAGGACAGCTTCTCAAACGGCCAAATGTGCCTGTGCCCCCGAAAGGTGGCGTCGTCGTATCGTCGAACGCGCCACCAAACCCCTGCCAGACAAGCTCCCTTGTTATCTTTGGGGCCCGCTTGGGGGCCAGGGCTCGCCAACACCCACGGCCTCCTTCCCTCTGCTCTTCCCAGGCGAGACCATCAAAATAGTCATTGAGGACTACGTCCAGCATCTCAGCGGCTACTACCTGCAGCTGAAGTTCGATCCGGAGCTTCTCTTTGGGGCTCAGTTCCAGTACCGGAACCGCATCGCCGTGGAGTTCAACCAGCTGTACCACTGGCACCCCCTCATGCCGGATTCCTTCAGCATCCAGAGCAAAGAATACAGCTACGACCAGTTTGTCTACAACACCACCATGCTGACAGACTACGGCGTGGAGGCGCTTGTCGAGGCCTTCTCCAGGCAGCGGGCCGGGCAGGTAGGTGCATCACAGCATTGTCCGCAAGCGCCAACTCCACGTCAAGGAGCAGGCTGGTCCCGGGTGCGCCCGGATGGGCAGGTGAGAAAACCTGGCCACCTGTACACCTCAAGGGACTCCCACCCTCAGCCCCTTTCTCTGGCACAGACATCCTTGGTTCATTCGTTTCCAGTAGCGGTGTGGGCAGTTTGGAAGAGCAGCCGCTCTTCGTGACAGTCCCCATAGTCACGCCCCCCAGGGAAAGTCCCCAAATGCAGGCCGCTCCGTTGATCCATATCAACAAACCAGTTCTAGCAGTCTTCATGAGAGCAGGCCTTTGATAAAGCTATTGGGTCGTAATTGCCCATAGGAGACCAGGCCACCCCAGAATATTTTACATGACAACGGAGATAACTCACAACTGTATATTGTTGCTGAGAAAATTAATCCCCCCTCCCCCCCGCAGCTATTGTGAGGATTGCTGCTAAGCTCAGAGGGAACAGAGAATGCGGGGGGTGGGGGTGGCAGAAGATGTCAGTGTCCCTAAGAACATCAGAAGAGCCCTGATGCTGGATCAGACCCGGGGTCCATCTAGTCCAGTGTTCTGTTGACACAGTGACTAACCAGCTGCCCACAGAAAACCCGCAAGCAGGACACGAGTGCAACAGCACCCTCCTGCCCATGTTCCCCAGCTACTGGTATCCCTGTTAGTCAAAGAGATGTTTGTGTTATCTCCCTGTGAGTCCTGGCTAATTTCTGAAAAAGAATCCAGATCACGTTATGAAATTCCAGTGGTTCTGCTGTTGTCTTCCCTTTTTTTCTTTAGACCTGATTTGTGGTCTCTTTTTTGCACTGGACAGGCATTTTATAAAATGCCTGTCCAGTGGGTACAGGGCCACCGTGCCATTAATTACAACTTCCTTCCCGGAAGGTTCCGCCCATTTTATTGCTTCCTGTTCAGTGCAGATGAATTAGTGATTAATTGCCCTTTAAATGGAAGGATAGCTCTGTAAAGAAAGAAAAGGAGGCAAATGAAACAATGAAAGGAATTAAAGCCCCTTCTCCCCAGGAAGGAAACAGAAGGTGATTAATTAAGGGGCAATTCATCACAAATCCTCCGTCCTGCTGAACGGAACAAAATAAAATGGACTAAGAACCTGCAAGGAGGGGAGCTTTAGAGAGCAGGGCTTACTTGTGAGTAAACGTTATACAAGGGCTGTGGCTATGGAGAAGGGCCTAACTAGATAGTAGAGCGCTGAATAAAATGCCGTGTGGATCAACCATTTCAATTCTACTTTAATTGGGGAAAAGCAGCGCCTTAGCGCAGCTAAAGGGCCCCAAATGTAGAAGCGACTGCAGTAGCAGCACAGAAGTGGGCTTAGGAATTCAGTCTCCACCCTTCAACAGTTAACCCACAGGCTAAACCAGGCCCCCCAAGCAGTCTCCCAAACCTCACTCTCTTTTCCTCCCACTGCTGTTGGCCCGATTTCTTCTGCTGCATGCGTGTGTTAGAGCCTCCAGTTTTCCTTCAAACTGCGTGCAAACGGGAGGGTTGGGGGGGGGGCTGGAGGCTGAGCTCTGCAATTAGACGGGCCAGCTCCTCCCCTCCTGTTAACGGAGCACCTCTGTCGGCCCCCGCTTTTCAGATTGGTGGGATCCCGAACATCCACAGGAGACTTTTGAAAGTGGCCATTGGGGTAATCGAGGAATCGCGGCAGCTGCGCCTCCAGCCCTTCAACGAATACCGGAAGAGGTTCGGCATGAAGCCCTACACGTCCTTCCGGGACCTGACAGGTATGACAGGCCCCCGCCCAGCAAGGGGATGGCTGAAAAACGCCCCGCCGTGAGGTCACGCTCCCTGCAGAAGCTGGCCCATTTCAAGCTCTCCCATTTCCTGACCAGGAAAGGCAAGCGCCAACCCGGCACCCTCTGGGTGCGTTGACCAACAATTCCTAGCCTCCCCACCAGGCTGGGAATTATGGGAGTTGTGGTCCAATATATCTGGAGGACACCTGGTTGGGGCTGGCTGGTCTGAAGCTTTTGGGGGGACTAATTTAGGGGGGAAACACTGAAGCGAGGGGGTGGGATCTCTGATAGAGCAATACGGATTTCTAAAAGTATGTACCATTTGGAAGGAAATGGACAGAGAGAGGTTTTTCCTCCTGTCCTCGTGATACTAGAATTCAGCTGGCAGGAGATTCCGGAAGACAGACCAGAGGGGGAACTGCTTCACACGAGGCATCATTAACTTCTGGAACTCTCTGCCACAGAATGTAACAGACACCAAGTTGGATGGCTTTAAATAGACAAATTCCTGGAGGAGAAGGCTGTCATTGGCTACTGATGGCTCTATGCTACCTCCAGTATCGGAGGCAGTATGCTGGGGAACCTGGGCAGGAGGGTGCAGTTGCACTCCTGTCCTGCTTGTGGGTTTCCTGTGGGCAGCTGGCTGGGCACTGTGTGAACAGAATGCTGGACGAGATGGACCTTGGTCTGATCCAGCAGAGCTCTTCTGACGTTCTCATGATGTGATGGCTTAGGTGGCTTCCAACGAGGATCAGGCAAATTGGGGGGGGTGGAGAGGGGTCTCTATCAACAGTGACTGGCCAGGGCTTGGATTCCTGCACTGAGCAGGGGGTTGGACTCAATGGTCTTGTAGGCCCCTTCCAGCCCTACTATTCTATGATTCTGTAGGACAGCTGCGACAGCAAGGGAGGGCAATTCCCTTCCCACCCTGCTTTCGGGCATCCCAGGGGGCCCTGATCGGCCACTGCAGAGGAGGGGGTGGAGGATGCCGGTTTTGCCGTGCCCACTTTGGTCTGATCCAGCAGGGCTCTTCTGAGGTTCTTAACGCTCCTTGCTTCATGGGCCGGCCACAGAGAACCTCCCCGCTCTGCCCCGTCCGAGGGCTGGACGGCCCCCATGCTAAGAGGTGCATGCAGAGGGAGAAGCGTTTTGCAGTTGCGGCTTCTGCAGGGAGCGCCAGTCGTGCAAAGTGCTCTTGGGGGCAGTCCGAGGAGTGTAACGCTGGTCCAACCTGGCCCTGTGCAGTCATCCCCCCCCCCCACGCATACACGGACACCACATTAGCTTGCCAAGTCATTCTGGTCTGCAGCATGCTTGCTCTAAGAACACAGAAGCAGAGGAAACGGCCTGATCCCAAGTCAGACGCGGAGGGGCAGAAGCTCTCCCGGTTTCAAACAGGACATCTTTCCCAGCCTGATCCTGGAGATGCCAAGGACCAGGCCTGGGAATTTCCGCATGCAATTCATACGTTCTACCACGAAGCTATTGTCCTCCAACTAAAAAAGCAAGTAGGGCTGAATGAAATAGGAAGCTGCCGTATCCCATGTCAGACCCTCGGTCCATCTAGCTGAGGACTGTCTACGTCAGGGGTGAGGAACCTCTTTCGACCCTAGGAGGGGCGTTTCAACCGTTTAAAATGGGGTGGGGGTTGTAGAAAAGCTGGGAAACCACCAAACAATTGGTGGTTAGGGGGAAGGGGTGGGGCCTGGGGAAGAGGGCGTGGCCTTCTGGGGACACTGGCAAGCCAGATCGGGATCTCAGGAGGGCCAGGTTTGGCCCATAGACCTGGGGTTCTGCATCCCTGATCTAGACTGACTGGCAGCAACGGTTCTCTGAGGTTTCAGGCAGGAGTTTTTTCAGCCCTACCAGGAGATGCTGCCAGAGATCAAAGGGGGGACCTTCTCCATGCAAAGCAGAGGCTGTATTTCATCACCGTATTTTGTGATGATGAAAAATCAACGTAACATCACCGTATTTTTTTAATTCTTACATTTATGCCACCCCCCCCCCCATTTTTCCTCTTGAAAGGAGTCCAGGGCGATTTACATGGCCCTCCTCCTCTCCGTATTATCCCCATGACAACCCTGTGAGGCAGGTCAGGCGGAGAGTCAGCGACTGGCCCAAGGTCACCCAGTGCTCTTCGAGGCCGAGTGGGGACTAGAGCCCACCCAGGCCTCCCGAGCCCCAGTCCAGCCCTCCAGCCACTGCACCACACTGGCTCTTGGTTAATCCATCCTCTGAACGATCTGATGAACCGAGAGATCAAGTTTCACCCTTGGGGAATCGAGGATGAGAGATAGCGACATGGCCGAGAAGGCACAGTTGATCCCTGGCACAGCAACCCAAATCTGGCGGGCCACGAGGTGGCCGGGAGCAGCACCACACCCCCGCCCCCCGCTCCATGTCGCTTCTGAGATGGCTTTCAAGGCTCTGCAAGGAGCTGCTGTCGAGCTTTGGAGTGGGGGAAGCGATACACGGTAGGTGAGCCTTTGCCCATGACGAAGGGGGCGCTCTGGGTCACGGCCCAATCTTCGCTTGTTCTCTGCGGCACAGGGGAGGAGGAGCAGGCGGCCAAGTTGGAGGAGCTGTACGGAGACGTTGATGCCGTGGAGTTCTACCCCGGCCTGCTCGTGGAGAAGAGCCACCCCAACTCCATCTTCGGGGAGAGCATGGTGGAGATCGGCGCCCCGTTCTCCTTGAAGGGCCTCCTGGGCAACCCCATCTGCTCCCCAGAATACTGGAAGCCCAGCACCTTCGGTGGCGCCACCGGCTTCACGCTGGTGAACACGGCCTCGCTCCAGAAACTCGTGTGCCTCAATGTGAAGAGGTGCCCATATGTGGCGTTCCGTGTGCCCGAGGGTGACGGAGAGGAAGCGGCGGCATCAAGCGGCAGCAGCTCCGGGAAGAAGGAGCCATCGACCGAACTCTAACACTGTGGGGAGGTACGGAGTCCCTCTTGGGCTTGGCTACGATCCAGTCAGCTCCCCTCCTTTTTCGGAGGAAAGGGGTTTCCGTGGACTGTGGCTGGCAGGCAGAGAGAGAGAACATCTCTCCCCACCATCACACACACACACGCGCGCGCGCGCACCCTCCCAACATATTTGAAAGGCCCTTTGGCGTTACATCCAGAGGAGGAGGAGGAAAATGGGTTTGTTTTATTGGGAGAAACTAAAGACTCTTGTGGTGAAATCCATACTCAGCCCGGCCGGCGGCTGCTCCCCACCCACCCGCTTCCGCCAAGCTAGTCTTGGCCACGCGGTCACAGAAGGAATTTCACTGCCCGCACACCAGGGGTGTGGAACCTCTTTCGCCCAAGGGCCACATCCCATTTCAGAGCAGCTCTCAGGGGCTGAATTCCAGTGGTGGGTTTTTGCCTCCGGCAAAAGGGTTGGGACCAAAAGCAGAAGGGGCGGGGCTGAAATACAAAAAAATGGCAGCATATTTTGGCTGAAAGCTCTTATGGTCAGTAACTCAGCCTAAGGAGAGGCATTTCAACCTCTTGGAAGGTGGGGTGGGGAACTGCCAAGCAATCGGCAGTTCTGGGGAAAGAGGTTGGGGTCAGGGGAAGGGCAAAACCCAGGCAGCAGGATTGGGGCCCCAGGTGAGCCAGATTTGGCTTGCAGGCCTGAGGTTCAACACCCCTGCTGTATACGAATGGCCCCGAAGGGGATGGACTCTGTTTGACGCCTCCTAGAACCGGTACCTAAGCTGTGAGCTCCAGAGGTTGGCCAAGGAAAGCTGAGACCATTAAACCCATTTTGCGCCTGTAGCGTAGATGTGTCCAGACAAAACCCAGGGAGAGAGAGAATTTACTTCTGGGATTGTTTTTGCATGTACATCTCTTCCTCTGTGTGTGAGAATTCCTCCAAGGGGGTGTTTTAGCAGGAGAGAACTGATCACCGTGAGTTTCAGTGGGTCGCAGAGTGTGGCTTTTGAGAATAAAGAGGGTCGTTTTTGCTAAATCAGTGCATCTTTTCTCCAGAGGGGTGGGGGAACATTATCTGCACCATCACTTGACAAAGCCGGGCAGATGCTGGGGTCCAGGTATGGTTTGGTGGACCTTGAGGACCCGACCCAGCATTGCCTCGGGGGCGTCAACCAACCGTGGTCCTGAAAAGCATTGTGGTCCCTAGTCCAGCCTCCTTGGTTGCTCCCCCAGCATTTGGGAGTCTGGCGGGGAAGCTTCCCCACGACCCACTCGCTGGCAACTCCATAAGGCGGCGTCTCCCTCCCCACGCTTAGAGGCACGCCCAGCTGCAAGCAGTCGACGGGTGACGCCTTTTGTGTCATTTCTGCTCAGCCCCGGCAGCAAAGGGAAGAAACGGCACAGCTGTTCCTGCCCTTGTATAGTGTTTCCGCCCTCGTATCCCCAGATGCCAAGCTGGGAAGGAAATTCTAACAAAGCTTTTTTGGGGGTAGGGGGGAAGGAAAGGGGTCAGGGAACTTTGGAACGTGGTGGAGCTGATAGCCAGGGACGTAGTGGTGGCCGCAAGCCATGCACAATTCTTAGAGATCTATTTAAAAAATGCAGTAAGTGGTATATCAAGCTATGAAAGAAAGAAAGAAAGAAATCTAAACAAATCTAAACAAACAAATAAATGAAGCATCACTGTCTGGCCCTAAGAATTACCCCTACTTAGCTTAGTACAAATATAGTTTAGCTTGTCCAACGAAGGTCCCACCTGCCTCAGCCTCACATTGAAGACATCAGAGGGCTGTAGATATGGACACAGCAAGCTGACCTGGACATCGCTGGACCGTCTAGTCCAGCGTTGTCCACTATGTTTGGCCAAGACTCTGCAGAGCAGGATTGGGCCAATTCAATTTTGTAGGCACTCCCAAGGGCCACATTCCATTGGTGGGTGGAGTCATGGGTGAAGTGGGTGGGGCCAAGGGCAGAAGGGGTGGGGCAAAATACCCCCCAAATATTGTAGCTTCAAGCTGGTTCTACCAGTGACTAAGCCTTAGGAGAAGCATTTTGACCTTTCAGATGGGGGGGGGGGAAATTGCACAAAAGCTGGGAAGCCACCAAGCACCCAGGGGTCAGAAGAAAGGGGGCATGGTCATCTGGAGAACCAAAGCGGGCCGGATTTGGCCCCCAAAGCTGAGGTTCCCCCAACCCTGCTCCAGAATCTCAGGCACAGAGGCTTTTCTCGGTCCAGCTACTCAGGGCCGTTTTAGCTGGAGGTGCTGGGGATTGAACCTGGGACTTTCTGCATGCAAAGTGGGTGCTCAGCCACTTTGCTGTGGCCCCTGGCAAAGGGCAAGGCAGGGAATGCTGAGGAATCAGGACTCCCAGCCTCAGAGCCAGGCACAACAGAACACAAAGCTGCTGACGAGGCAGACAGTGAGGCTGGAGTGGGTCCCAGTTTTAGAAATGTGCAATAAGAGCGATATTCTGTGTTCGGATATCTGGACTGATGGTCTGCAGAGTCGCCCGTCCATCTAATGGGAACAGTAACAAGAGCAGTCTGATCTTCCACATGGAAAGGGAACAAGACCCTCCCGGCTGGTCTCTGGCGCCAGTGCGACGTTAGTCCCTGCAGGTGTTGTTTCAGTCTGATCACGAGACGGTCCCGGGTCCTGCAGAGGAGGGACAGGAGAGAAGTCGCACCTTCAACATGAGCCCAACCCGTGAGAAAAGTTGAAGGAGCCAACCAGCGAGTTGAGTTGATGGAGGGGGCTACAGCTTCAGTCTCAGTGAATGAATCTAGGACAGGGTTTAGCAGCCAGCAGCACATGGGCCTCGTCCCGGCTATCGGTTCTTGGTCAGCTGCTGCCCAATGCACATGGATAGCTTCTGAGGTGCTTAAAAGGGTATGGCCCCAGCCAAATCCCTTGGAGCTGGCTCAGAACTGCTGGCACCTAATCGGGCTCACGGGACACCCCGATCCAGCTTCCACTGCCTCTTGGGGTTCCTCCAGGGGGCGGGGGGGGGGGCTATTGTAAGGCAAAAACACAAATAGTGAGGCAAAGGTGGAGACTCAAGCTGGTAAATAGCCATTTTATATTATGTGACAACTGCATGACAGGTTTTGAAAAGGATCCACCCAGGGGCGCTAAAATGAACAATGTACAATCAATGGGTTGGATCCAGATATATGCTGCATCACTGTGCTGATGGAAGTGGACTTCCCCGCTCCCCCTTCGCACGGCAGCCCCTCTGGCCTCCTGAAAATGCTACACAGGAGACCCTGCTGGATGGATTGCGCTGTGATGTGGGGGCGGGGGGAATCGCCCCAAATCAGGTGGAGGGGCTTTCTGCAAGTGGAAACATTCCTCTCGCAGAAGGATCCAACGCATAATTTGACTGATTTAGGCATTTAATGCCCTGCACTTCAACACAAAAAAATAGACTTGAACATGAATGGAAAATTCTAAAACAAAGTAAGTATCTGCCTTCAAAGAGAGACAGTCCATGAACCGGCGTTACACAACAAATGCAGAATATGCAGAGGAATCCACAGTTGTATAAACCAGCTTTCCCAAATCTGGTGTCCTCCATCGGTGCTGGACTACAACTCCCATAATTTCCAGCCAGCATGGCTGTTGGCAGTCCCACACATCTCAAGGGCACCAGGTTGGCTGGAGAAGACGGATATAAGCCCTTGAAAGCGAGCATGTATCGATCTGTTCTAGAGCTTTCTGCTCAAGTTTATACGGGGGGGGGGGGGGAGAAACCCATTTGGGTTTGTGCTTCTGCGTGGGGCCCGAAATGGGCAGTTCAGCACAGTTGCCAAGCGGGCGTCTAGCGTCATGGGTCTCAAAAGAATGAGAAGGAGGAACCTTCAGAGGGGTGGCTGGATGGGGTGAACGGGTAGAATTCTTAGAAGGAGGAAGAAAAAAATAAACCATTTGCTGATGCTGGTGGAAAAAAGGCAAGCAAAGCTAATTGGAAGAGGCAAAATTTAGGAAGCTGAAATGAACACTCCGTTCACCAGTTTTGCTTCATCTGATGATCCGGGATGCTTTAAATTGCCACCCACCACATAAAGCAGGGGTGGTGGTGGTGTCAAACCTCTTTGGAGGGCACCATTCCATTCTGGAGAGGTGCTCCGGGGCCGCATTCCAGCGGTTGTTATTGTTGTTCAGTCGTTCAGTCGTGTCCGACTCTTCGTGACCCCATGGACCATAGCACGCCAGGCCTTCCTGTCCTGCGCTCTCTCCCGGAGGATGCTCAAGTTCATATTCATTGCATTGCTGATGCTATCTAGCCATCTCATCCTCTGCCGTCCCCTTCTCCTTTTGCCCTCAGTCTTTCCCAGCATCAGGGTAGTCAGAGCCAAATCTAAGAGGGTTTAGAATTGTAGTTTAAACTCTTAACTGCCAGTACCGTGGCCTCAGCAGATGCATTTCAATCTTTTTGAATTGGGGGGGACTGCACAAAAGCTAGGAGCCCACCAAATCCTCAGTGGTTGGGGGAAAGGCAGTGTAGCCATCTGGGGAACCCCAGGCTGGGACCCCAGGCAGGCCAGATTTTTCTGCCCCCTGCCCGACCTAAAAGGAAGAAGATTCTATAAGAAACTCTGGCACTGCTTTAAGTGCCAGAATCGAAACAGCTCAAGGTCAGCTTGCACCAGGCTACAGGCAAACAGACTGTGAGCCAAGATGAGGCCTTGTAGGACTTCCACCAGGACAGTGCCAGAAACTCGGATGGAGTCCAAATAATTATGTCTCCACCGCCAGGAACTCCCAGATCCATCATGGGAGGTTTCTATCGCAACAGTTTTACTACTCACCAAGACTCGGGGCTGGTGTTTCCGGCTGCAGCAATATCTCTGCTGCTGCGCTCTCAGTCTGGCTTCCTGGAATTGTTCGGGACAATGTCAAGGAGATCTCTGCCGGGGCTGCAAAAAGGTGTTTTTTGACCGTGGCCGCAGGCAGAGCTGTGAAAGAGCCCTGAAGGAAGCACTCAGATGCGGTTACTGGGGCACCTGTGATCCCACCCCCCTCCGGCCAAGTGGCCTTGCGAAGCGGCATGTTGGGCTCACGGGAAAACATCATGGTGCTGGCAGACCGGGGCGGCAGCGAGGATGGGCCAAGGGGTCCCACGCTGAAGCCAGAGGCGGTGGTTCATGGGGCCTGAGGCGGCTTGGCTGCTCTGGCAGGGGCCAGTTCCCAGCCTGGAAAGTATATGCTAGTAAAGATCCCCACCCACCCCGCTCTGTCCTACCAACCTCGGGTTTAAGAACACAAGAAGAGCCCTGCTGGATCAGACCAGAGACCACCAAGAGGCCCATGGGCAGGACACGAGCGCTCTTGGTACTCAGAGCTAGAATGCCTTGACCCACGGAGATCCAGTCTAGCTGTTGCATCCAATAACTGCAGATAAAGCTCTCCCCTTCCATAAATTCGTCTAATCCCCCTTTAAAGCCTTCAAAGCCTCATCTTGTGGCAGTGAGTTCCACTGGTTAATTCTGCACTGTGGGAGGAAGCGCTCCCTTTTGTCTGTCCTGAATTTCCATCAGTGTAATTGGGAGACACCAATTTTGAGCCTTACTAGAGAGGGAGAAAAACCTCCCACCGCTTCTTCCACGCTCGTATAATTTTACAAACCTCCGTCACATGCCCTGCCCTTTAGTTGGCTTGACGCTAAACTAAGGAGCCCCATATGTCATGGATCTGCCGCAAAAGGTTGGTGGCAGAGTTCTCAATGCGCTCAAAATGATTACTAAAGAAAGTGACTATTCCCCCCACGCGCGCGCGCGCGCGCGCACACACACACACACACACACACACACAAAGCTGACTTGTCTTGGAGCTGCAAATCTCAGGCAATTAAGCATGTTGCATAAAAGGTAATTAGGAATCCAGAGAATTAAATAAATGAGAAGGAAATTGGTACCAATAGGAATGTACAGGTTCACAAGCAGGTTTATGATGACTTCTGGGTAACTGGCATAAAAATAATGGTCAAGATGACCTGGATGGTATCCAAAGAGAAAATGCTGATTTAGAGCCCTATCACCTGGGCCAAAAAGTTATTCGAGTAATGAACAGGTGCGAGACTGTATAATTCCAGGCCAAAAGGGTACTTAAAATTTTCGCTTATCAATTAATGAGCAAAGTATATTGCGTAAAGTATACACATAAAAAAGCCTGATATACCGATGTCTAGAAAAATGTGTAGACTTAGGTTTATTTGGCACATTTTGAGTAAGGAGTTATCTTCTCAAAGGTATAATTCAAAATTGATCCTATCTAGCCTGAAAGATGTACATGTACACCTTTTTTGTATGTTCTAATTTTTTTAGGAATGTTTAATAACAATTAGTAACAATTAGACTGTGAGCCCTAATTTATGGGACAGTAGTTAATATTAACTATGAAGTAATTTCTACACAAGAAGTATAAATATGTGCTGATTTTAAAATACGGGGCTTCTTATTCGAAGCCTGTGTACCTGTCAGCCTATTCAGTACTGAATGGGGAACTTGGTACTTAGAATGAGATCTCTCCTTTTTAAAGAATTAAGCCTAAAAGTCTAAGAAGAAGAAATGTTTAAGAAATTCTATTTCCTGTTAAACTATTAAGATCTAAGGATCTTTAGCAATGCTCTGTTTAACAACTAAAATGTTTTCATATGCACAATATATTTCAAGGTGTTAAAAATATATTTCTAATAAATACTGTAAATGGATCAAAAAGATTTCCCTTTCCTAATTCCTGTTAGTACAAAACCAAAACTGAATCCATGTAAAACAATTTTTGGTGTACATTTTCTGTAGAAGAGTTTTTATCTGCTCTAGGGAGTAAACAGGCAGCTAAAGGCTCCCAAAGTAAATCCGTTAACACCCGGACATTTTCATCTCCCCCCCCCGGGGAGGGGCAGTGGGCAAAAACACTCTTCATGGCACTCAGTTCTATTCCAACCCGTCAAGTTCTGTTCCCTAATGGTACGACTTGTTGGAATCCACTGCCGTTCAAAATGCCCAAGATGTGTTTTTCGAGCGGTGGAGTGTGGAGAAGAACCTGCCCGCCCTGAAAGCTTCTCGCATTTTAAACAAGACTCGGTGCCTTCCAGTACCTACCCTCTGTTCAGCTGGCTCTGTTGGCTCAGGGGGAATGACAAGCACTTCTCCAAGGGGTGAAGCTGCATCTGGAGCTATCGCAGAAGGGTCCGAGCTGGCAGCGCAGTGGGCAGCCGGGGTCTCAAATGGGCTGCAAAGGGCAGCGCTGGTGACATACTCCTCCTGAAAAGACCTACCAAAGAGAAGTTATTGGAAAGACGGAGAGGACTATTCCGGTCTGCTCAAGGGGACGAGGGCCAGTTCGCAAACCCACTTTGCTGCGGGCTGCTCGGTGACTTTGTTCTCAGTGGGCTGCTCGGGTGACTTTGGCCCAGACTGCTCATGCAGCACAGTGGCAACACGAGGCTTCATCAACAGTGCGAGCCTTACCGATTCTCATACACCACATCCTCTTCAACCAGGTAATTTCGCTTTGGCTGGGATTTCAATGGTTCTTGGGCAGCTGCAAGGAAAAAGAACCAAGGGGGGTCATTCAGCCCTCAAGCGGATGGTTAAGAAACACACCTCCACCAGGGCAGCTTTGACATATTTAGATCGTTGATTGGGCAACCTGCAGCAATCATCCTAATTTCAGAAGTCCTCTGTTTTATTGTTTATGGAAAACTCTGGATCTTATTTATTACATTTGGATCCGGCCTTTCTTCCGTGGCAGAATTCAACGCAGTGTCCACTGGGGGGCGGGGGGGGGGTGTTTCCAGGGCAATCCTGGGCCCTAACCAAACCCAGGCCAGTTTAGCTTCAGCAAAGCAGCTCATGTCTTCTGCGTTCGGATCATAGCCCTGGCTTCTTCAAGGCAGGATCTGACCCTTGTCCCCTCTGTCATTAAATCAGGGGTGCAGAACCTCTTTCAGCCCAAGGGGCCAAATTCCATTCTGAAGAAGTTCTCAGGGACCACATTCCAGTTGTGGGCGGTGCCAGGGGCAAAAAGGGTGTGTCCAAAAATGCCAGCCTATTTTAGCTTAAAGCCCTTACTGCCAGCAACTAAACTTTAGGAGAGGCACTTCATCCTTTGAGAAGGAGGGGAACATGGCACAATAGACAGGACACCACCAAACAATTGGTGGTTGGGGTGAAGGGGTGGGGCCAGGGGAAGGGGCGGGGCCTTCTGGGGACCTCAGGAGGACCAAGTCCGGGGCCTGAGATTCTGCACCCCTGCATTAAATATTAAACACTGGATTCTGCGGTGTGAGAGAAGGGCACTCTGCACATGCTCAGATGCCTATTGTTTCTTCGTATATTCTGAGGCCCATCTCCGTTCCTGAGAAGAGATCCTGGAACTGAGCCTGGTGAGGAGGGTTCTAAACCATGTCTCTGCCGGTAACTATCCCAGATCCCTTCCTTTGCTGGTAAAGTTCACGATGGAGGTGCCAGGGAGGAACCAAGAACCTCTCGGCCCCAGTGTGGGAGTCATTGCCCCACCGTTTGGCTTTTACACTTTTAATTCTGGTGGCTGCTGCTTATTTCTTTGGTCCTGATGTGTTTTAATTATGTTTTAATCAATATGTTTTTATGCTTTCATTATATTTTTCCTGCATTTTTATTATACAGTCGTCTAAATTCAAGGTGGTTTTATAATTTGTTCCAATTCAGTTTCACAGTTTTATATCGCAAGCCACCTCGGGAAGACTATGGTCTTGAAAGATAGCTAAGAAATATATTGATGATGATGATCGTTATCTGCCTTGAGCACCATATAAGTTTAAGAAACAGACATCAGCCCCTGTGACTGGAACGCTCATTGCATCTCTAGATGGGCCTAGTTTAAGAACTTTGAAGCTAAGAACGGGTGCCGAAGTTTTGCTCTTTCTTTTTTCCTCTTCCCTCCCAACCCCTTTTCCTTTTATGTCGTGCCTTTCAGATTGTAAGCCTGAGGGCCAGGGACTCTCTTATTATTATTAATCTCTGTGGGCCGTTCTGAGAACCTTTTCTGGCTGAAGAGCGGGGTAAAAATACATACATACATACATACAAGGACCCTGGGCCTTTCTGGCCCCCGAGCAGCCCCCCTGGCCTCAGGGACCCTGGGCTGGAGAATACCTGCCCCCGATAATTGGCTCCCCACCCCAGGAATTAGCACACGGTCCGTATTTCAAAACCCAGAGCTGCCCCACTTGCCTTCAGACCTCCCCATTCTCTTCTGGAGCCAATAAACTCCCATGGATACAAAGATCAGCCCCAGAGACACAGAGGAGCCCAGCACCACTGGAATATCCTGCTGCTCCAACCCCGGGAACCAGCTTGAGTCAGTGGGACGATTTTGCCTATTACAAAAAAAGAGAGAAGAAAAAGGATAATGGCAGTTGGACCACTGGGCTTTTCCTGTCCTGAGGAATGGGGGGGGGGGCGTTTTGCACATGCATGTAATTTGAGCCCCATGTTCCCCATCCCTGCTGTAAGGGAGGGCTTTCCACAATGAGGGTGCCACAGCAGAGCTCTCTCTCTCTCGTCACATAACCTGCGGAAGGCTGTTGGAGAAAAGCTTCCCTCGTGGATCTTATAGAAAGGAGTGCCACTGAGCATGTACAGATGTATAGAGGGCTTTGCTTGATCACCACAGCCAGCCTCCCACACCTCAGCAATTGGTGGACAGCTGGGGGCTCTGGTACTTTTTAGAAAATAAATAATGCAACAAATTAAATAAACGTGAAATAAAACAATAAAAAAAAAAACATTGGCCTCATACATTACTGATGCGCATGGGGAAAGTTGGATTTGTTTTTTTAAAGGGGGAGAGTGTATAAGGTTACGCTTGCCTGGTCTTAGACCCAGTTTTAAATTGGTGCTTTGCTGTCTGGAACATGTGAGCTAGCAAGGAAGAAGAAAGTAGGGCTGTGCAGGGACCCCCCCAATTCGACTCGGAAGCCGCTTTGCAGCTTCCCAAGCTGGCCCGATTCAACTCAGGCAGATTTGGGGAGGCCCTGACCTGACTTGGCCACAAACCCAAAGTGGGATTCAGATGTTGAACCCACTTCAGGTCCCCCCTGACACCCCCACGCAAACGCCCTTACTTTGCCGCCGCCGCCTCCACCATTGCCGTCCTTGTCGCCGCCATCAACTGCTGAGGCCTGGATGCATGTAGCCACTCTTACTGCAGGGAGTTGCCATTTTAAAAATGGCAACCTCCAAGAAGTTCCTGGAGGTTGCCATTTTTAAAATGGCAACTCCCTGCAGTAAGAGTGGCTGCATGTGTCCAGGCCTCAGCAGTTGGCGGCAGCAAGGTCAGCAGTGGTGGTGAGGACAGCGGTGGTGGAGAAGGCGGCTCAGGTAAGGACCTGGAGGCACTGGGGGGGCTGGGTGAGGGGGCTGAAGCCCTGAAGCGCACAGAATGCTTTGGAGAGCCTCTGACCCGCTCCAGGTTGCTTCGTGCCCCTCCGCTTTGCCTCGGAAGGGGCACAAAGTGACCCGCTTTGACTTGGAGTTCGAAGCAGCCCGCTTTGACTTGGGGTTCGGGCCTCGGGTCGAAGCGGTGCACAGCCCTAGAAGAAAGTATCTTCGAGCATAGGCAGCATGACATTCTTTGCATCTCTGAATAAGTCCTGCCTGTCACCCCCCAGATACTGCAATGTTTTTGGAAGGAGGCTATGAGTAAAAGCAGGATCAGTTGTAGGGTCTGGTGTCAGAAACCAACATGCCACAAGCAGGAGAGCTACAACCCGGGCGGGGTGTGTGTGGGAATAAACGGGGCACCATGAGCACAGCCCCTGCATCGGCCCTTCACCGCAGGAACACAATGGGGCGGGGAGCGGTGTGGGCACTTGCCACAGAATTGGGGCAGACAGGGATTATGGCAGGGGTGGGGAACCTCACCCTGAGGGGGCAAATCCGGCCCTCCGGCAATCCCACTCTGGCCCTCTGGGGTTCTCCAGGTGACCACACCCCCTTCCCCCGGGCCGGGCCCCTTTCCCCCAACCACCAATCAGTGGGTGGTTTCCCAACTTTTGCACAGCCCCTGCCCTTCAAAAAGCTTGGAATGCCTCTCCCAGGTTGAGCTATTGGCAGGAACAGCTTGAAGCTAAAAAATGCCGGTACTTTTGGCCCTGCCCCTTTTGCCTTTGGCTCCGCCCATCCCTGCCATGTGGCCCCCGAGAGCTTCTCAGAAACGGAATGTGGCCCTCGGTCTGAAAGAGGTTCCCCACCCCTGGATTACGGGAAGAGGAGGGCTGAGAGAAACAAGTTCCCAGAACGGGGCTCCCCCTGCACCTCCCGGCTCCCATCCACATCACCGTGTGACATGCCTCTCCTCGGAGGCGGCCCGCGGAATGTCCCCCGCTTCCCTTCGCGGCGTGACGTTGCACGCCTTTGCTGTCGGTCCAGTAGGGAGGCCGCTGTCTGGGCTTGGGCTGGCATCGGCCACTACCCCGGTGCGCCCCTGACTCCCCGGGGAATCCGGCGGGAAGCCGCTCTCCCCTGGGAATGCTCCGCCGCTGCCTGCTTCTCCTGGAACCCGGCTCGGGCTGCCTTCCGTGGGCATCTGCCTCCTCGAGGTGAAGGAAGGAGAGGCTGCAGGGTGACAAAGAAGAGACAGAGGAATTGTAGGGAGGCACGTGAGAAAACCAGTGACTCGGCGGCTGAAGCAAAAACTCCTAGAAGGACTCAGAGTCCCATCTTCATACTGCTCTCTCTAGACTGAAATCTTGGCACACCGCTGGCTTTCAAGGCCCTTGTGAAATCCCTTGTGCCCCCTCCCGGGAAATGCTTTACTGCTTGCCAGCCAAGGCTGCGTCTCCTGGCTTCGGACGAGGCCCATCTGCTTCGTCGCAGCCTGCAGTAATGTCTTGGACCGAATTGCGCAAGGAAGCCCTGCCCCCCTTTCCGCAGCGGGGGTGTTGGGGGATTGCTTGCTCATGGGCTGGTTTAGGGTGCATGTGCGACAGGGAGTTCGCCTGCCTTTGTTCTGATGAGGGGGGCGAGATCTGCACTCCCCCCTCCCTGTTTTTTGCAAAACACTTTCACAAAATGCTCAAGGAGGAAAAACACACACCTTTCTTGGCAATCCCAGGCAAAACACCAGGGCCTGCATAAAAGGTGGCATGCAAAATTGGCAAGAGGTTTTCCTCATCCATCTACTACTCTTGGAGAGGGGCAAAGAGAGCGGAGGGCCCCCCTCCTGTCCTGACCTCTGGCTTTCGGGACCTCACGCTTTCTCCCTTCCAAGCTGACTTTCGCAGCTATCATATGAGAGCGGTTGCGACTGAAACCCATTTTGCTCGGCCTAGGATTGGTGTTGTGGAACAACCCTCTGCAACCCCACCTGTTGTTGTGTTATCCTGTTGAACAGTTGCCTGGTTTGCCTGGATTTGTTTTCCTTTTCCAGGTATTATCAGCATGGGAAAATCTTAATTGCTTGTGTCATGAAAGGCAGCAGACGCCCCTTAAGTGCTTCCATCCGCTTCTGGAAAATGTCTGGCACACCCTTATTTCCACATGCTGGGGCAGGCAGATTCGCAGCAGGGAGCACGTTAGAAACTTGTGCTGCATTTTGTAGTGAGAAAAAAGTCCTACAACTCCCAGCATGCCCCAGCCTGGCGCATGCTGGGAGTTGTGGGACTTTTTTTCTGCCTAAATATGCATGGGATTGCACCTTTATGCACGTACTTGTTAGAGAGGTGGGAAGGATCCACTCCAGCAAGGTTACGTTTGACCCACAGTAACATAATTCTAGCTCTCCAATAGCATCTGGAGACCACACCTGAAGGGGGATTCAGACAAATTGGAACCAGTTCAGAGAAGGGCAACAAAGATGACCAGGGGACTAGAAGCTAAGTCCTACGAGGAAAGATGGAAGGAACTGTGTATGTGTAGCCTTGAGAAGAGAAGACTGAGAGGGGACATGAGAGCACCTTTTGAGCCCCCACAGGGCTGTCATGCAGAAGATGGCACAAGCTGTTCTCTGTCATGCAGCACTGTAGGACATGAAATAACGGGCTCAAGTTAGAGGAAGGCAGATTTCGGTTGAACATTGGGAAAAGCTTCCTAACCATCAGAGCAGTCAGAGCATGGATCCAAGTGCCGAGGGAGGTGCTGGGCTCTCCCTTGCTGGAGGAATCCAAGCAGACTGGACAGCCATAGGTCAGGGATGCTTTGAACTGGAGCCCCCGGCCCTCATGGGCCATTAAACAGGATGCCACAAAACTACCACGATGTGGCAGGCTATACATGGAACCAAACCTGAGGGAGGGAGAGCCTCTGTGCATAAGTGGAGAGCCGGCTTGCATGTCTGTGCCTGCGGAAAAGCATAAGCTGGTGACTTGAGCAGGCTGCATTCACTAATCCCCCTGCGCTGACAAATCCCTTTGGGGATATGGGATATACTGTTGGCCCGCTTTCCAGCTGCATTCTTTACCATGGCCCACCAGGTGTTGGAAATGACCTTTCAGATTAATCACAACTAGGGCAACGAGAGGCAGTGTAGTGCAGTAGTTACAGCAGGGATAGGGAGCGTGTAGCCTCCAGATGTTGCTGGACTACAACTCCCATCACTCCTCACTGCTGACTAGAAGGGCCATAGGTTCCCTGTCCCTGGGTTAGAGTGTTGGACTAGAAGTGGGGAGAGCTAGGTTCAAATTCCCATTTGGCCCTGAAGCTCATCAGGTGATCTTTGGCCAGTCGCACTCCCTCGGCCGCTATAACATACTTTCCAGGGTTGTTGGGAGGATCAAATGGGTAGAAAACCATATGCACAACTCTGGGATAAAAATCTCATAAATAAGGCTGTCAACTGATTAAAGATTAGTTAATTAATCAAATTGAGTTTAAATGTATACATTTGCCTGAAACAATAGTTTTGAAGGGGAAAAATACCTTTTTGGGGGATGGCACATGGATTGGATATGTCACAGCAGGTGGTGCTGGGTCGGCTAAGATGGTGTCGGCTGCCTGCAGTTTTTATAGGGAATTAACTGGGGGTGGGGGAATCTTTGGTCTGCTAACATTCTTAAGTGATCCGCCCATTAATGGTTGCACCTCATTGCAGCACTCACCTGGTCTCACTCTGAACCAGCTGAAACTGCTGCTTTGCATCACCGTCAGAAGCAGGATACAGAGCGCCAGAGAGCCAGTATCCACACCCATCACGCCTTCTGTTTGTCACCTGTGTTAGATGTGGACATAAGAACAGAGGAAGAGCCACGCTGGATAAGACAGTGGCCTCTTTAGTCCAGCATCTTTTCTCACAGTGGAAGGCCACAAGCAGGACATGAGTGCAATAGCTCCCTCATTTCTGGTGCTTCTACCAGTGTTGACGAGGCAAGCTACTTTTCCATTTCAAGTAAGCAGGAAAGTGGCTTGCTTCTTCCACAATTCAAGCAACAGAAATAGAATTTTGGAAAAGGTCCAAGTTGTGGCGTTCCTCTGGTTAGCCATGATGTAAGCAAGCGTAGTCTCCAAAGAACTTGCAAACCAGACTTTCAGTCCCCAATAAAGCAAAATGATTTGTGTGGCTAGTCAGTTTGAAGGAAGGGGTCATAGTATGAAGCCTCTTGGTTTCCTTCCCTGCAGAAAAAAATGTTAAGGCGGCTTGCAGTTTGGGATTTCTCAATCCTCTCTTATAAGAGCATAAGAAGAGCCCTGCTGGATCAAACCAAGGGTCCATCCAGTCCAGCATTCTGTTCACACAGTGGCCAACCAACCGTCAGCGGGAGACCCACAAGCAGGATGGGAGCGCAACAGCACCCTCCCACCCATGTTCCCCAGCCACTGGTGTACACAGGTTAACTGCCTCTGATACTGGAGGGAGCATAGAGCCCAGCCGTTGATTGCCTTGCCCTTCATGAATTTATCTAACCCGCCTGTAAAGCTGTCTGACAAGTTGATGGCCATCTTGTGGTTCAAATTCCACAGTTCAGTGATACGCTGTGTGAAGAAGTCCGCCCTTTTATCTCATTCTCCCACCATTTCGCTTCGTAACATCCTCCTGCTCGTTGTTTGCCAGCGCCTGGCTTTCAGAGGTATGCCGCCCCTGATACTGAAGGTAATAAATAGCCATCGTGACTAGTGCTTGGATTATGAACAAGCCACCGGCAGACTGCTCACCTGGGTACCTTCTGCTGGAAAAGGATGGGACCAGGTTGACACTGCTGCAGCTCTGACTACATGTCCAAAAGCACCCCCGGCCTGTTGCTGGACTACCAGGGTGCTGAGGCTGGATGATTAACTCTTTCCAAACTTGGGGGGGGGCGCTGCTGACGGGGCTGCCGTTTTGATCTTGCAGTGCCTTTCACCGCAACGGCAGCAGGGCGTGTGCAGAAATGGGATCTTCCCCCCATAATCCAGCATTTCAAAGGTATTCTAATATCTTGGAACACGCAGTTATCTGTGATGCTAATGGCGCAGGGTAGATAGGGTAGCGCTTCTGCCTGCTGGACTAATGACGATGCGCTTTTGATTCCTTCCTGTAAAAAACAACAGACTGATTTCTAAAACTATTGCTTAAGTAACTTGAAGATGGTGCCTTAATGCTTCACTTCTTTATTTTGGACAGACTGGGATTTGCAACGTGTGGGGAGAGATGTGCCCGCATTAAAAAAATACTTGAAAAAAGCCATACATACACCAAAGCGGCCCCATTACTGAGAAACAGCCATTCTGTTCCTTAAACACAAGAAGTCGGCCTTAACAGTTCGGACAGCCTGGACATGGTCTGGAGTGGTGCCCAACTGATGCAGGTTGCCAGGCAACAGAAGCAGCTTACGACGGCAGCTTCTCAAGTGCTCTCCCCTCAATCTCTTTTTTACAAAAGCGAAGCAGAAAAAAACACCCTTGAACTCTAGATCACCAGAGAGGGCCTGATCTCCCACCATAGCCAAATGCAGGTTTCAAGAGAAAGACCTGTGCAAGATAATGGAAGATGGAGACTGGAGAACTGGGTGGCTGGGGCAGGGGGGCACACCAGCTTCTCCACCCCAAATACTATTCAAGAACTGCAATACTTTTTTGTCACAGGAAGCCTTCCCAGTAAAGCAGGGGGTTGAGCTGGGTCAGCTCTGGGTTCGAGGGAGGCCTTGGCTGAAGAGACTTCTGGTGGAGCTCCTCCTACGTTGCTGGGCCCTGGCGAGAGTAACACTGGAAGCTGCCTTATACTGAATCAGAGCATCTAGTCCCATATTGTTGACGCTGACTGGGTTCACACATCCACACTCAAGGTTTGAGTATGGGTTGTTGTTGAACCATGGGTTGCTGTGTTGTGTGAACCCATCTGTGCTAACAAACCATGGTTTGTTAACCACGAACAAAACCCACGGTTTGTTGTTGGGTTGTGAAATTAGGGTTGTTTGTGGTTAACAAACTGTGCTTCAGTAGCGCAGCTGAATTCATACAACACAACCACCCACGGATGAACCCAGAGTGTGGGTTGTCATGTTGCATGAACCCAGCCACCGATTGACAGCAATGGCTTTGTCTTATGCTAGGGCCTGATCCACTGAAGGCTCTCAACCAGATTTGGCGATACCAATGACTCAAGTCCACTTGTCTGAAAGAATGATTGATGGAAAATGGATGCAGAGAAAGCAGGACTGTCTCACAACAGAAAAAGGAGCATCCTTATCAGCTGAGAAAGTACAGGCTGTCACTGCCACTGTGCATTAACTGACCTCTATCACTCAGCTGTGGGAACCAATTCTAACTTCATACTAGTTACCAACTACTTTGCTAAAAGATGCACATGCTGGGAGTGTGAAAAGTTTACACCTGGCTTCTCGTCATGGTCTTCTGCAAATATCCACTACGTGGCTCTCCGGGGTTTTGGGCAGGGGGGTTTCAGCCCTACTGGGAGCTGCCAGGGATTGAACCTGGAACCTTCTGCATGCAAAGCAGGGGCTCTGCCATGGACCTACAGTCCTTCCCCTGGTTGACCTGGACCTGCCGGCTATTTCCCACAATGCCCGAGTGAGGCTATGTTGAGGACATGAGAAGTGAAGATGACGTCCCCAGGCTGCCTGGAATGGAAGGCAAGGGGCCACCGAGTTGGCTCAAGGTTTGAGAGGGCCAGCATCAGTGCAGTGGTGAGTGCTGCCAGGTGCCAGATCCAAGTTTGAGTCTCCTCACATGTAACTAAAGCAAACTGGCTGGTTCAGATGCTGCTTCTGACTGGTTTCTTCATGCAAGGGTGAGGGATTGGGCTCGCACATCTTCCCCAAGGGGAGAAGTGTGGCACTGGAGGCTGGCCAGCCTCAGAAATTGCCTTAGAGCCTCCCCATCGCCAATCGGTACTTCACAGCATAACTTCTATTGCATTCAGACATTTGTTACTGACAAATTAAAGCACTTCAAAGGAGAAACTAATTTAATAATTACACACCTCTGTGTGCATGCGTGCATGCGTGTGAAATAATATGTATTATGTACTTCCAGCATCAAGGTGTCTTGGGCTGGCCTGCAGAGAAATCCTAGTAGCTGTTAAGTCTGTCTGATGTTAACTGTTATTATGTGGGTTGTATCTGCTGGACCAAAAATGGCCACGACTGTAACTCAGGTCATAGGTCGCCATGGGGCTCACATCCGTAGCCACGCATTTCCGCACCCATAGAAAGGAAACGATAGCGTCTGTCTGCCAAAATACAAGGTGAGTTTCTGCATCTGTGATTCTTCCACTACACCTAGAGGGACATGTTGCACCAGCCGGTGCTGAAGAAAATGACCAGATGGGAAGCTTAACAGTTTCTATTTTATTGCATTTATTTAAGAAAACCTTAGGAGCTCTTCACACATAGTAAAAGAGTTTAGCAAAATAGTCAAATCTCCACAGGAAGAGCAGAGGGAGGATGACACAGGACAGACACAGGACTGAACATCCACACAAGCACAGATAGCCCGCTCTGAGGACATTTTCACACAGCATGTAAAGGGGTGAACAAGTACGAGGAGTGGCCAGAACCAGCCTTAACAAGCAACTACTGGGACTGAGCTACGGTCCACACCAACTGCTTCAGGAGTTACTGACCCCCCCTAGGTTGCCATCAGTTAAGTGACCGATGGGACCCCCACACGTGCCCCCATACACATCCCTGCTCCTGGCAGCTGCTGGTACCCCACTTCAAAATGCCTGCTGGCGATTCTATGCAGCTACACCATCACAAAGCAATGCGGCAGCTGGGGCTGAGGTTTCAAGCACCACCGAGAAGGGTTTGGGTAATACAGAGGGCAAAGAAGACGCAACAGAGCTCTGCTGGACAGGATCAGGGGATTGGGTGCTGCTGCCCGTTTGGGAACAGGGTGGTTGGTGATCGAATTAAGCGCCCTCTATGAACAAACAATGAACTGAGCACGCTCAGAGGCTGCCATTTGTGGCCCCTGGCCACAGGGGACAACCCCCCTCCCTGCCCCAGTCTCAGTCGATCTCCAAATCGCTGTCTTCGCTGTAACCCGAGGAGGCGCCATTGCAAAGGGAGGCGAGAAGCACCAGGTCCTTCTCTGGCAGGAGGCCGCACTCCTGCAGGAATGCCTCCAGGTCCACGGCGAAGAAGTCCTCACCCAGCTGGTCAGTGATGCGGACGAAATTTCCAACCAGCTCCCCGCCCTTGTAGACCAGGAGGGCAGGCAGGGCGTTGCTGGTGAAGTGGGAGCTGGTACCGATCAGGGAGCTCCGCACCCGGCAGAATTTGACCGCGGGGTATTCGGCGGCCAGGCAGACCATGCAGCCATCCAGGGCCTCAGCTCCGGGCACCTCGTCCTCGTAGATGTGGATCATCACCAGGGTGTTCTTGTGCCCCTTGTCGACTGTGTCCAAGAAGGCCTCCCCGCTGTGGATCTCAAAGACCTGCTTGAACTGCTGCCCGCTGTGCAGCTGCTGGCGCATCTCCTCCATCCGCTGCTTGCGGTACTGCTGCAGGAACGCCTCATCGTCGGCGCTCTCGTGCAGCATGCTGTACTCCTGCAGCGTCAGCTAAGGGGAGAGGGAAAAACACACCACCTTTTAACGGGGAAGAAGAAAAAGGAAACAAGCCTACAGCAGCGGACTGGTGGTGTGCACGCCCGCTGTGCCGCTGCGATCCTGCTGGAGGGTCCCTGCTCCCTTCCTGGCATCAGTGCGAGTTTGCTGTGGCAGTTCCGAGGGTGCAAACATTTAGGACACAATGCAGCAAAGGGACCCTCCCCCCAGCCCATGGTAAAGCCTTATAAAAGGATGAATTATTCAGGAAGACTGACTAGTATTCTTTGAGCACATTTATATCACAGACTTAAAGAGTCCTTCCTTCCCCCAGGGTGCCCTGGGAACTGTAGCTCCGAGAGGGGAAATAGGGAACTCCCCACAGAACGCTCAGCGCTTTCACTAGACTAGGATTCCCAGCGGCCTTTCGTGGGGGAGCTGCGACTGGCTGAAAACCAAGACAGGTTTGCAATGTCGATGTTCCAAGCCTCTCTCAAAGTACCAGCATTTCCAGCTCAAATCTGTATCCTGGCAGACACAGGACTTGCCTGGTGGGATTGTGAAGCCAGCCTAGAATCAAGGCAGCCAGCTGATTATGGAGCTCCAGAAGCTACAACTGGTGCAAAACATGGTAGCTAGGCTGCTAAGCAGTGCCAGGTACTGGGACCATATCACAGCTGTCCTGAGAGACCTGCACTGGTTGCCAATTGCCTTCTGGATGCAATTCAAAGTGCTGGTTTCACCTTTTAAAGCCCTGAATGGCTAAGGACCTGGTGCTCTAAGGGACCACCTGTCTCGCTATGAACCTGCCTGGTTTTTAAGATCTGCAGGAGAGGCCATTTGTGGGCACCATTACCAACAGAAGCCTGTTTGTCAGGCACCTAAGAAGGGCTTTCTCCTGCGTCATCCCCAAACTACGGAACACGCTCCTTCAAGAACTAGGACCGGCCCCCCATCCTGTGGCTTTTAGAAATGATGTGAAGACACATCTCTTTCATTTAGCCTTTTAAATTACGCTTTTATCTTACTGTTATATTTTACTGTTTTTAATGTTCTTACTTGGATTGTTTTAAGGATTTATTGTTTTAAATTGCTGTGCATCGCCTTGAGAGCTTTTCAGCAAATACGGTGGTAAATAATATGGTGCTTTAATCTTTTTATTATTTTACTGTTTTATCTTTTGGGTTCACAGCTCCAAAATCTGTTTTAGATATGGAGCAGTATACAAATATTGTAAAAAAACAAAACACCCCCACGCCCATCTCTTTATTTACCACATTCCTACACTGAATAGCTGAAGCTCTCTGGATGAATGATTCACAACAATTAAAACCATAAAATACAACATGATAAAAAATGTAATGTAGAAGTGTAAAAGTTCAAGGTAATACTATAGTATTAATAATTATTAATACTGTATTATTAGAACGACAGTGGCAAAGCAGCAACAGCATCACTTCAAGGATGCCGAAAAGCTAACACGGCGACTGTCCCTGGGAGCGGGTGGAGCACGTCCTGTGGCCACTACCTTGCCGTTGAGCTTCTCCTGAAGCTCCTTCTGCTTGCGCTTGTCCTCCTCCTCGTCCAGGTGTGACCGGCAGGTCATGGAGAGCTTCTTGATGAGCCGCTCCATCTCCCGGCACTGTTCCTCCCGCTGCTCTGTCTCCAGCTGTTTGAATCTCCTCCAGTCATTGATCACACCTTTAGGACCTGCGGGGAGAAGAGGAATAATACAGAGGGCTGGGGAGGGGGGTGTCACAGGAAAAAGACAGCCACCTCCACTACACGCTCCAGCTGCCAACGTACAGCTCCCAGTTAAGTGCCGCCATTTACAGGTAACTTCAACTGCACTGTTGAACCGCTTGTCTATAAAGGGGGACTTAAAGCCTTGCACAGATTAAACTGTCTACAACTCCACCTCTGCGAAATAAAAAAAACAAGCTTTGCTGTTGGAGAAAAGGTTTTGCAACTGAAAAGAAAACACACAAGACATGTGCATATCTTATTTAAGCAGGGCTGGGATATCTGGATGCCTGGTCAGTGAAACATCTGACACTGCAGCTGAGTCTGTGTGTACGTAAACTACGGAGTCTTTGTTCAGACTGGCACGTAAGAGAAGTGACGCTAAGGGAAGCTAGCACCTCAGGAGGGCAAACGCTCATTGGGATGGAGCCACAGCTGAGTGGGAGGGGATGAGGTTTGCATGCATGCAGTCTTTATTTTGCTCTTTGGCATCTCCAGCTCAAAGGAACTTGGTTAGTTGGCCTGGAAAATAAATACCCCTCTCTGTCAGTCAAATGAGCAATGGGCTGGGTCCCTGCCATTGAATATGCTGCCGCAATTTGGCAGCAGAAAGGTCCTATTTTCTCCTTGTTGGAAGGAGAACACATGGAAGTCCCGGCACTGTGGTCGCAAGAAAGAGAAGGGCCGGTTTGGTTCATTTTTTGAAAATTGGCCCTTTTTTGCTGCCAAGCCACCAAATTTCAGTGACAAATTCAGTGGCATGGAGGGAACTGGTTACTGGACACTGGGAGTTCCCCACCCCTGGGCTAGATGGACTGCTGGCCTGTTCTTGGGTAAGGCAGCTTCAGAGGTCCCATAGGGCTTAGTGAGGGAGAGAAAGCAGCAGCTATTGACAATAGGAGGGTAAAACAATCTTTGCCTCATGCCAATCATTGGCGGCTCACCTTAAAGCCAAAGACCCCTGACTTACAGGAAGCAATAAAGCAATGCCGAAGGGCTGGTGGGTTTCTTTTCCTCTAGTTTTTCCTGCGAGAGCCAGGAATTTTCCAACAGTGATGCGAACTCTGTGCATGCCATGGTTCAGTGACGGCTCTCTGCCCCTTTGCACTTTGCATAAAGTAGGTCCCAGATTCGGTGTGCAGCATCCCCAGGGAGCAGGTGCTGGGAAAGACCGCTCTCTCTGCCCAAGGCCCTGGAGAGCCACTAGGCTACATGGAGAAATAGTCCCACTTGGTGTAAAGCAGATTCCTGTTCTGTTGGGAGGGAGCATAGCTCCTGGTAGAGCCCCTGCTTTGCACACAGAAGGTCCCAGATTCAACCCCTGGCATCTCCTGTTAAAACAGGATCGACTCACAGGTGACAGGAAAAGATTGCTCTGCTTGAGCCCCTGAAGAGTTACGGCCAGTCACAGCAGGCACGCCTGGGCTAGAGGGAGAGGCACTTGGACTCAGGAGAAGGCAGCTTCCCAGTATCAGCTGCTTTTAACAAGTGCCTTTATCAGCCTTTCCCATCCTGGTGACGTCCAGATGTGTCAAACTACAAGTCCCATCATTCCCAGCCAGCATGGCCAATGCCTGGGAATGGTGGGAGCTGTAGTCCAACACACCCGGAGGGCATCAGTTTGGGGAAGGCTGGTCTGTACAGAAGCTACTTCCCAATGTGGAAGCGAGCCTCGTGCTTTTATATAGCCAAGCAATTTCGGAGAGTTTTTGTCTGGGACTACAAATGGCCACTTTTTTACCTGGGGATTTCCTCCCTATCTTTGCTGGGGTGGTGGTGGTGGTGCAGGAAATTATTTCTGACCTTCCCAGGGGATGGGTAAGAAAGGATGATCTCCAGAGAACAGTCTCCGGGCATTTTAAAAGCAGCAGACTAACTCCGATCCAAGTCTCCTCCAGAGACATTACGACAGCCTGCCCCGACCTGGGGCCCTCCAGATGGGCTCCCGTCATGATGGGAGCCTTCCAACCCACCTGGAGGCCACCAGGCCGTGGAAGGTGGATTAATGGATCGAGATCAATGGGATGCGCACCTGTGTTCACTGCGCTGCCGTCGCTGCTCAGCGCCACCTCCGTCGGCACAGCGGCATCATGCTCAGAGGCAGGCTCCCCGTCTCTCTCCTCCTTCTCGCTGTCCTCGTCCTCGCTGCTGCTGTAGTAGTATTGGAGCTTCTCGCCCAGAAGCTTGTCGTCGAGGGTCGTCATCCTGAGGGCTGCAAGGAGAAGGGAGGAAGGTTAGCAGAGCTCGGCCTGTACACACAGCCCTATGCGAGCGTGGACAGGGAGCTCGAATCCTCTCTCGTTTCAGATCGGGTGGATCAGCAAGCAGAAGGAGAGATGCAAACTCAACTCTTCCACCACAAGCAGTGGGTTGTGCAACCACGGTGTTATGGGGGACTCTTAAGCGATGCAATGGCATCTTTTTCTGGAGCTTTGTACCTGTCCCCCTTTTCACCACTGGCTTGGAAAAGGAGGATGGTGAGAAGGGCAATCTTAGGTAAAACAAGGTTTTCATATAATCATAGAATAGTAGGGTTGGAAGGGGCCTACAAGGCCATCGAGTCCAGCCCCCTGCTCAATGCAGGAATCCAAGTCAGAGCGTCCCCGACAGATGGCTGTCCAGCCTCGTCTTGAAGGCCTCCAGTGTGGGAGAGCCCACCGCCTCCCTAGTGAATGGGTTCCATTGTCGTATTGCTCTAACAGTCAGGAAGTTTCTCCTGATGTTCAGCCGGAATCTGGCTTCCTGTCACTTGAGCCCATGATTCCATGTCCTGCACTCTGGGATGATGGAGGAGAGATCCTGGCCTTCCTCTCTGTGACAAACTTTCAGATACTTGAAGAGCGCTATCCTGTCTCCCCTCAGTCTTCTCAAGGCTAAGCACGGCCAGTTCTTTCAGTCACTCCTTGTAGGGCTTTCCTTCCTTCCTGATCATCTTCGTTTTACGCTACATAATTGTGTCTCCTTGTGACTCAGTAACTGAGCTACCTTCACATGATGCCATCACGTTCTGATCATCAAAATGCTCATGCTTCTTCACCCAACAACAGCCTTTGGCTCAATAACACCTCACTCGTCCCTTTCCCGCTCTCTCTACAGGCCCTGCAAGGACTCAGCACCCATTACCAGCTCTTTCTTCCAAATAAACAAGTCAATCGCATGACACAGAATCAAGATGAGTATCAGCACGGAGGCAGCAGCAACTTCTACAGCATCAGCACCGACCCGTTAATCCGTCCCTTTATCCTGAATTAGAACCTCTCTCTTGGCTGCCGGATTTGCAGACAGCAGCTCTGTGAGCCATCCGGGAGGTAAATTGCTCAAAAGATAAAAAAGAACAGGTTCTCCCATGAAATGGAGACATGAGCTAAAGAACTCCAAATCTAGAGACAGCGCCGAGTCAGAATAGAGTCAAATCCGGTACTGGCCCAAGAAACACACAATTAAATGCATGGAATTTGCTGCCGCAAGATGTGATGACGGTTACTGGCTTAGGGTGTACCTCCCTCTGGCTCAGCTTACAGGACCACCAGTTGCCAGAATGTGGCACACTTTTCAGTTGCCAGCGGCTACAGAAGGGCAAATGACGGCACAGCTCCAAACACTAACAAAAAAAGCCCACTGACACGGCTTTCCAAGTCACTGCTGGCTACTTTGGAGGTGCTCACATAACATGCAGGCCAGCTTTCCCAACCTGGTGTCCTTGAGATGTTTTGGACTACAACTTCCACAATCCCCCAGCCAGCATAGCTGGGACTAAGGTGTCAAATGGTAAATGTTCACACAAAGTGCCCAGCACCTTAGGCATAATGAAAGATACAAAGCAAATGAATCAAGAGAGGGTGCGGCCTCCCATCAACCAGGGATCACTGCCAGTCAAAGTCAGATCTTGCAAATGAGTGAGCAAACTGGAGGCCAGACGGTGTGAGGGAAAGAGGCAGAGGAAGCAGAATTACTTGGACTGTGCTGGAGAGCAGAAGTGCAAAACACTCAGGTGAAGAGCCTTGGAGAAAGAGAGGCACATGGATAACCCTTGTGGCATGGCACATGGGCACACACTGTGAGGTTGGCATCAAACAAAGAGCGAAACCACAGTTGTGTCTATTTCTCAGCCCCTGGTTAGTAACAAGGCTCCTTCACAGAGTGAGGGGGAATGAAAGGTAATTTCAGTTTGCAGATAAGCACACAAAAGCTACTAGTCCATAACATTTATGCTACTCACATGCTTTTCTTTCATGACTACCAGTTGAATTACTGATTGCATGTGTTAGCCACTTTGATTTATTTTGAAAAGCAGAGTATCTATAAAATATGTCTGCTCGCCTGTGTGCTCACACTTACCCATGGCCATTAACTATCTGAAGAACATGAATGGCTTGTGGGGAAAAGAGGAGTGGGGGAGGAACTGTCCTTCAATCTACAAGAATTTCCCTCTCTGGTCACCTGGAGCTGCTTCATACTTACTACAGGTGAGCAAACAAGTTCCTAAGTAAAAGAACAAGACTTATTTGCACAACCAAACTTAACTGAGTCCAGACTTCGATGGGTTACACATTCCAAGAATGGCTCAAGAACTGGAGGGACGGAATTAGAAGAAACTGAATGAAGAGGGGCCCCAATTTTCACTGCTCTTTTTCCTGGACCATGTTTCCAAGTGGCTATGGAAACAACAGTGGTGTGTGTGTGTGCGTGTTTCTTAGGCGATAGGCAAAGAAAGGCAGTGATCAGAGGGATTCAACATGGGCTACACAGCAGGATCCAAAGAACTATGCAGCTAGTTCCACGAGACTAACAAGGATCTCAACATGGATCTGAATGTGCGTTTCTCAAACAGCAGACCCCCAGCCACCATGATGCTCTCTATGAATATACAGCAAGCTGTCTTCCTGACTGAGGAGTTTTTAAAAGTGGCAGGTGAGATGGCATGGATGATAGCCTATTGTTCAAAGGGGAAGTTTTTTAAAAAATCACTAGGTGTGTGCCTAACCGTGCTTCTTTGGCTAAGCAGAGTAACACCTTGTTACTCTGGAGGCCTAGAGAGGTATTTACCAAAACAAGTGAAAAATATTATGTACTGCCACCTCTGTAACCCCTTAGTCCTAACTCCCAACTCCCAGTTGGCTGCATTCATCCCTTTTAGCCTTGACTGATCTTTGCCTTCCCCTTGCTCTCCACACCTCGCCCTGGTAACCTCCTCAGGGAAGAGACCTGTCTAATAAACAACAGTAATGCAAAGAGCAAGTGGAAGGAAAAATACGGACAATGCTTTTGCTCCCAAAGTTCCCCTCTGCAGCCCAAGCAAAAAACTGTAGCCTTCAACAAGCAATTCAAAGTTTCTGAGCAACGTGCATATGAGAGCATAGAGGGATGTAAGCGTCAGTTATGGATGCATAAGCTTGTACTGCGAATTATTAAGGTCAAAGCTGTGGATTTTAAAAAAATGAGATCAGAGGCATGTTATTAAAACGCATTTCCATCCAAGCTGAACAGCTGCTGCTGCCACGGGCAATTTCAATCCCGTCCCTCTCTCAGCCTGGCTCTGTGCCCCACTTTATGTCCTACATAATCTGGGTCTTACGATGCAGACCCTGAGCGAGGAAGCACACAGAGCGAACACACAGCCACGAAGCCAACCTTCCTCCTCAGTATTGCAAACCCAGAGAAGAGAGGTGCAAACTGGTCCTCCTCCCCAGGGCTGCCAACTTAAAAAAAGAAAAAAGACAGGCAACACTCTGGCTGCCCTGCAGATCCAGCAGTTCCACACAGACAATTTGCGAGTCCCGAGTCGCTGCTAAAGGCATAGAAGTAGAACCCATCCGTGGGAACTTCATGCAGACAGTGATTCTTACTGTGGGGCAAGGGCCCACCCTAACTCGACATGGATAGACAGACAGGCCTTCTCCCCAGGCAGTGCCCACTAGCGCCTCCCAACATACAGTGCTGTCCCATCCACTGTGCTCCCTATGGGTCCTTGTCTCTTGTTAAGGCTGTGGGGTGTGCACAAGGTAACCTCTCCCTTCTGGCATCTCCTTGCACCCTGCAAGTATCCCCGAATGTTAAAGGAAGGGAGCTTCCTTTGGTTGGTGCTGCTTATTTCTTTCACTGTTGTGTTTTTAATTGTGTTTTAATCTATGTTAGGTTTTAATGAAGATTCTGTTTGCAATCTGGATTTTATGATCAGCTGCCATCGTTTGGCAGAATACAAATGAAATAAATAAATAAATCCTCTCTGTGGGGTAAAGTTGGGAGATCCCAGCTCCCTAACCCCCAGAGCAAGCACCCACTCCTCCCCGCATAATGAAGTATATTACCCTAAGAGGGGGCCTAAGCTAGATGTAACAACTGAAGCGTTAGACTAAGACGGGGCCAACCTGAAGCCCCACCTTCTTCGCTCAGGCCCCTTGGCAACACCCTAGATCCAGGGGTGATCTCCACCCTAAGCCACATTCTTGTGTATGTCTGTGAAAGCTGCCCCATTTGTCCTCCCAAACCTCCAGGATTTCCCTTGCCACCACCCCTGGCACTCACCAAAAATGAACACCCCAAGAGCCTTCCCAGCCCAGACTAAGATGGGCCCCATGCGGTCCAGCAGGCCGTGCCCCAAAGGCAGCCAATCAAGGCGCCCAGGTTGAAAGCCCACAAAAAAGGAGGGTGCGAAAACGTCCCAAGCACCTTGTATTCAGACAGGGCAGGTTTCCTTTTAAAAGGGTCGTGGCGAATCCTCCCCAACCCATTTAAGAGCTCTGCGGGATCAAACCAAAGCTCCACCTGGTCCAGTGTCCTGCTCTGCACAGTGGACAACCAGGTGCTCCAGGAAGCCCCCAAGCAGGGCACGAAGGCGCCGCCGTTTGCCGTGGTCGGTTCCTCCACACCAGGCATTCAGAGGGAAGCTGCCACTAAACAGGGGAGCTCCATGCCAGCCTCCCCCAACCTGGCTCACTCCAGGTAACGTTGGACTACAGCCCCCCTCAGCATGGCCAAGGGTCAGGCCTGCTGGGTGCTGCAGTCCAAAACATCTGGAGGGCACCTTCCTGGGGAACCCTGCGCTACACCCACTGGGGGCCCTCCCAGCCCAAATCCCACGATGAGACGGGCCCTCTCTGCAAAAGACACGGCCCTTTCCCTCCACACAGGGCACCCGCCTGTGCCCAGTGATGACCCCCCCACCACAGGGGGTTAGGACCCCCCATACAAAGGGCTGGGGGCTCTTTCACCCCCCAATACAGGGGGCTCTTTCACCCCGCCCGCACTACAAGGGGCTCATTCACCCCCCCGTACTACAGGGGGTGGGGGGCTCTTCCCCCCCCCGCACTACAGAGCTTCTGCTATTGGGTGGTATAGAAATGAAATAAATACAAAAAAATACAGGGGGCTCTTCCCCCCCACACTACAGGGGGTGGGGGGCTCTTCCCCCCCCCACTACAGGGGCTCTTCCCCCCCACGCTAAAGGGGGCGGGGGGCTCTTCCCCCCCATGCTAAAGGGGGCGGGGGGCTCTTCCCCCCCACACTACAGGGGGCGGGGGGCTCTTTCCCTTCCCCCCCCACTACAGGGGGCTCTTCCCCCCCACACTACAGGGGGCGGGGGGCTCTTTCCCTTCCCCCCCCACTACAGGGGGCTCTTCCTCCCCACACTACAGGGGGCGGGGGGCTCTTTCCCTTCCCCCCCCACTACAGGGGGCTCTTCCTCCCCACACTACAGGGGGCGGGGGGCTCTTTCCCTTCCCCCCCCACTACAGGGGGCTCTTCCCCCCCACACTACAGGGGGCGGGGGGCTCTTTCCCTCCCCCCCACTACAGGGGGCTCTTCTCCCCACACTACAGGGGGCGGGGGGCTCTTTCCCTCCCCCCCACTACAAGGGGCTCTTCCCCCCCGCGCTACAGGGGGCGGGGGGCTCTTTCCCTCCCCCCCACTACAGGGGGCTCTTCCCCCCCGCGCTACAGGGGGCGGGGGGCTCTTTCCCTCCCCCCCACTACAGGGGGCTCTTCCCCCCCGCGCTACAGGGGGCGGGGGGCTCTTTCCCTCCCCCCCACTACAGGGGGCTCTTCCCCCCCGCGCTACAGGGGGCGGGGGGCTCTTTCCCTCCCCCCCACTACAGGGGGCTCTTCCCCCCCGCGCTACAGGGGGCGGGGGGCTCTTCCCCCCCCGCGCTACAGGGGGCGGGGGGCTCTTTCCCTCCCCCCCACTACAGGGGGCTCTTCCCCCCCCCGCTACAGGGGCCCGGGGGTCCTTCACCCCCCCGGACCAGAGCCCCTCCCTCAAAGAGAATTAACCCCTTTCTTCCCCCGTCGCGCCCCCCCCGCCCGGCATCCTCGCCGCCGGGCAGCGCCCCGCTCACCCGCGGCGCTCTCCCCCGCTCGCGCGGCGCCACGCGGAAGCGCGGAGGACGCCGGGCCGGGCCGGGCCGGGCCGGGCCGGGCGGGGCTCCGCAACACCGCGGCAGAAAAGCCCGGGCCGCGCTCGGCGCGCCGCTCCCTTCCGGCCGGCCGCGCGCGGGGGCAGCAGCGCCCCGCCCCGCCCCGCCCCGCCCCGCCCCGCCCGGGGTGCGGCGCGTCGAACCCGAAGCCCTCCGCGAGGCAGGGAGGCCGGCCCGAGCGGGGGCGCCGAGCGCGCATGCGCGGCGCGGCGCCGCCCCCTGCTGGCCGAGCAAGGCGCGCGACAAACGCGCGGTGTCGAGGGTGTCGCGCCGCTTCTGCCGCTCGTGCCCGGCTGTCCCGTATCAGGACGCGCTGAAATCGGAGGAATACGCTTGCTTCGTTGACTGGGAACACGCACACGCCGCTTAACACAGCACCCCGAACATGAATAAAATAGAAATAGCGCATGAAAGGAAAGCCTCCACCGAAAAGCAGAGAAGGAACATCAGTACTTTCTGCATTTAAGCCCCGCTCTGGCTTCACTGTCTTACCCATTTGCCAGCCTTCACCAACTTGACGCCCCCCAGACGCGTTGCACTGCAGCTCCCATAACCCCTGACAGCGGTGGGTCATGGGAGCTGCGCTTCAACGCATTTGGAGGGCGCCAGGTTAGGGAAGGCTGGTGTATGCTGTACGTCGCGAGGTAACACGTCATACATCTGATGGAGTGGGCTGCAGTTAGTCCGCGAAAGCTTTTCGCTCAGTCGCTTCCGACTCTCCGTCACTTCGTGGACCGGCCCACGCCGGAGCTTCCTGTCGGCCGTCGCCACCCCCAGCACCCCACGGTCGAGCCCGTCACCTCCAGAATCTCATCCATCCATCTTGCCCTCGGTCGGCCCCTCTTCCTTTGGCCTTCCGCTTTCCCTCGCATCAGCATCTTCTCCAGGGTGTCCAGTCTTCTCATTATGTGGCCAAAGTGCTTCGGTTTTGCCTTTAATATCCTTCCCTCAAGCCAGCAGTCTGGCTTCATTTCCTGGAGGATGGACTGGGTTGATCTTCTTGCAGTCCAAGGCACTCTCAGAATTTTCCTCCAGCACCACAGTTCAAAAGCATCTATCTTCCTTCGCTCAGCCTTCCTTATGGTCCAGCTCTCGCAGCCATAGGTTACTACGGGGGATACCATTGCTTGAACTATGCGGACCTTTGTTGTCAGCGTGATGTCTCTTCTCTTAACTACTTTATCAAGATCTGTCATTGCTCTCCTCCCAAGAAGTAAACAACTTCTGATTTCCCAGCTGCAGTCAGCGTCTGCAGTAAGCTTTGCACCTAGAAAGACAAAGTCTGTCACTGCCTCCACGGTTTCTCCCTCTATTTGCCAGTTATCAATCAAGCTGGTTGCCATAATCTTGTTTTTTTTTGAGGTTTAACTGCAACCCAGCTTTTGCACTTTCTTCTTTCACCTTCGTCATGAGGTTCCTCAGCTCCTCGCTTTCAGCCATCAAAGTGGTATCATCTGCATATCTGAGATTGTTAATGTTTCTTCCAGCAATTTTAACTCCAGCCTTGGCTTCATCAAGCCCAGCATGTCGCATGGTGTGTTCTGGGTACAGGTTGAATAGGTAGGGTGAGAGTATACAGCCCTGCCGTACTCCTTTCGCAATCTTAAACCAGTCTGTTGTTCTGTGGTCTGTTCTTACCATTGCTACTTGGTCGTTATACAGATTCCTCAGGAGGCAGACAAGATGACTTGGTATCCCCGTACCACCAAGAACTTGCCACAATTTGTTATGATCCACACAGTCACAGGCTTTAGAACAGTCAATAAAGCAGAAATAGATGTTTTTCTGAAACTCCCTGGCTTTCTCCATTATCCAGCGGATATTGGCAATTTGGTCTCTAGTTCCTCTGCCTTTTCTAAACCCAGCTTGTACATCTGGCAATTCTCGTTCCATGAATTGCTGGAGTCTACCTTGCAAGATCTTGAGCATTACCTTACTGGCATGTGAAATAAGTGCCACTGTTCGATAGTTTGACCATTCTTCAGTGTTTCCCTTTTTTGGTATGGTTGATTTTTTCCAATCTGTTGGCCATTCTTGTGTTTTCCAAATTTGCTGGCATATGGCATGCATCACCTTGACAGCATCATCTTGCAAGATTTTAAACAGTTCAGCTGGGATACCGTCGTCTCCTGCTGCCTGTCAGGGTGGAAACTGAGCCGACAAAACCCCAGAGCAGTTCTGATTCTGAGGAGGATCAGCAATCTGTGGGAGAGGAGCCACCTCATCCCCCACAGGCACAGCAGCTGGCAGAGATTCCCCCTGCCAGCATTCCTGAGAAGGATAATGATCCTAGCAGTGAGAAAGTGCGGGAACGGGGCTTGCTAGACGCTTGACACAGACGCAGGAAGCGACGCGCGATGGAGGGCGCGGAAAGGAGGCGTAGCGCCTGTTTGGTGTGCAAGCAACAGCCACCTCCTGTGGACCCAAGGGAAAGAGGGAGGATCTCTCCCTAGACCACAAGTTCAGGGTCTTCAAGTGACTCTCCTTCAAACGGGGATCAACTGCCTACTCAGAGGATAGGTTACTCTGCTGTTCCTTGCTTAGTCGCTGGTGATTAGCATCTGAAAGAGTCATTAAGTTGTAAAAGGATTAAAGCCTTGAAAAGAATCCTTTCATCTGTGTCTTGAGTTGGCTATTGGAGTCTACTGAAAGAGGCCGCTAGGGCACTCCTGACACTGCCTTGTTATTAGCAATGCTTCTTAAGGCCCATTAAACCTCACTCTTCATTATGTCTGCCTCTAACTCACTGACCACACTGTCAAATCTATCCCCAATATTATTATCCTTCCTATACAGATCTTCCGTATATTCTTGCCGCCTTTTATTGCTCTCTTCTGCTTCTGTTAGGTCCTTGCCATCTTTGTTTTTGATCATACCCATTTTTGCCTGGAATTTACCTCCGATGTTTCTAATTTTCTGGAAGAGGTCTCTTGTCCTTCCTATTCTGTTATCTTCTTCCGCTTCCACGCATTGCTTGTTTATAAATAATTCCTTATCTCTTCTGGCTAATCTCTGGAATTTTGCATTTAATTGGGCATATCTCCCCCTATCACTGTTGCCTTTTGCTTTCCTTCTTTCTTGGGCTGCTTCCAGTGTCTCAGCAGACAGCCATCTTGCCTTATTGGTTTTCTTTTTCTTTGGGACGTTTTTTGTTGCCGCCTCCTGAACAACGTTGCGAACTTCTGTCCACAGTTCTTCCGGGACCCTATCTACTAAATCTAGTCCCTTAAATCTATTCTTCATCTCCACTGCATATTCATTAGGAATATTAGTGAGCTCATATCTAACTGATCCATGGGTCTTCCCTATTCTCTTTAGTCTGATTCTAAATCGTGCAATAAGAAGTTCGTGATCTGAACTGCAGTCAGCTCCAGGTCTTGTTTTTACCGACTGTATAGATGTCCGCCACCTTTGGCTACAAAGGATGTTGTTGTTGTTGTTGTTCAGTCATTCAGTCGTGTCCGACTCCTCGTGACCCCATGGACCATGGCACGCCAGGCCTTCCTGTCCTGCGCTCTCTCCCGGAGCGTGCTCAAGTTCATATTCATTGCATCCGTGATGCTATCTAGCCATCTCATCCTCTGCCGTCCCCTTCTCCTTTTGCCTTCAGTCTTTCCCAGCATCAGGGTCTTTTCCAGGGAGTTTTCTCTTCGCGTTAGGTGGCCAAAATATTTGAGCTTCAGCTTCAGGATCTGTCCTTCCAATGAGCACTCAGGGTTGATTTCCTTTAGGATTGACTGATCTGACCTCCTTGCAGTCCAGGGGACTCGTAAGAGTCTTCTCCAGCACCACAGTTCGAAAGCATCAGTTCTTCGGCACTCAGCCTTCCTTATAGTCCAGCTCTCACAGCCATATGTTATTACTGGGAAAACCATAGCTTTGATTAGACGGACCTTTGTCGGCAAGGTGTTGACTCTGCTTCTTACTATGCTGTCTAGGTTTGCCATAGCTTTCCTCCCAAGGAGCAAGCGTCTTTTAATTTCATGGCTACAGTCACCGTCTGCGGTGATCTTAGAGCACAAGAAAATAAAATCTGTCACTGCTTCCATTTCTTCCCCTTCCATATGCCAGGAAGTGATGGGGCCAGATGCCATTATCTTCGTTTTGAGTTTCAAACCAGCCTTTGCACTCTCCTCTTTCACCCTCAACAAGAGGCTCTTTAGATCCTTTTCGCTTTCTGCCATTAGGGTGGTATCGTCTGCGTATCTGAGGTTGTTGATAATTCTCCCGGCAATCTTAATTCCGACCTGTGATTCATCCAATCCGGCGTTTCTCATGATGTACTCTGCATATAAGTTAAATAAGCAGGGCGACAATATGCAGCCTTGTCGTACTCCTTTCCCAATTTTGAACCACTCGGTTGTTCCATGTCTGGTTCTTACTGTTGCTTCTTGACCCTCGTACAGGTTTCTCAGGAGACAGGTAAGGTGGTCTGGTACCCCCATCTCTTTCAGAATTTGCCAGAGTTTGTTGTGATCCACACAAGAAAGGATGTAGTCAATCTGATTTCAGTGTCAACCACCTTGTGAAGTCCATGTATAAAGTCATCTTTTAGGTTGTAGGAAGAGAGTGTTTGTTATGCACAGTGAGCTGTCTTGGCAAAATTCTATCAGCCTATGTCCCACTTCATTTTGTTCTCCCAGACCATGCTTGCCTGTAATTCCAGGTGTCGTTTGACTACCCACCTTAGCATTCCAGTCTCCTGTCATGAAAATATAACATCTCTTTTTGGAGCATTATCCAGTAGGTGCTGCAGATCCTCATAGAACTGATCTACTTCTGCTTCTTCCGCATCTGTGGTTGGGGCATATATTTGGATCACTGTGATGTTAAATGGCTTACCCTGAATTCGAATTGAGATCATTCTATCATTTTTTGGATTGTATCCAAGCACTGCTTTAGCTACTTTATTATTAATTATGAAGGCTACTCCATTTCTTCTGTGGTCCTCTTGTCCACAGTAGTAGATCTGGTGGTCATCTGATGTGAAGTGGTCCATTCCAGTCCATTTCAGTTCACTGACACCCAAAATGTCTATATTTAATCTTGACATCTCCCCAATAACCACATCCAATTTGCCCTGGCTCATAGAGCTTACATTCCAGGTTCCTATGGTGTGTTGATCTTTAGAACATCGGATTCATCGTTCACCACCAGCACCATCGGCTGCTAGCCGTCCTTTCGGCTTTGAGCTAGCTGCGTCATCACATCTGGGGCTAGTTGAACTTATCCTCTTGTAGCAGAAATCAGAGTCAGAGAGACCACGGAGTAAAGAAAAATGAGTATTCTTTATTTAACGCGCGGGCTTAAGGCTGGAATCTTTTCCAAAGAGCCAAAAGCCCCGAGGCATAGCCACACATTACTTTTATAGAGATGATGACACACAAGCGACCCTTTCTCCCACTCCCTCTCCTGTGGTTTTACAGTTGGTATAGTTGTTTATAGTACAGGAAATGGGCCATAGGACATTCTATCTTGAGAACAAGGATACAGTCTTGCAGTAAGCAAAAAGGCAAAATCATGACTGTGTTGTGCAATTCGGCTTGCTGACAGGGGAAGTCTCTACATTGCTGTTCCTGCCAAACTATGCTAGCTCAGCAAGAACATGAGACCACTTAGTCTGACCCCCGACATGGCTGCTACATTCCCCCCTTAAATGCATAATTTTATTACAATTATAGCATTTCATTACACAAGTAGACATCTCGGTTGGCAAGGCATAACACAGGATTTTTATGGCAACTTTCTTATTTAATATCTTGTTGAGCTATTAAAGCATAGCGGGCGGCTGTTTTTGTGGCTGAGGCAATAAACAGATTGTTTAAGCAACGCATAAACCAGGGGATGCAGAGGCATAACAGTACCCCTACCACTGCTACTGGTAAAATCAGAACAAATAATGCTTTGAGCCAGCTGAGATCTGGAAGCCAAGAGGTCAACCAGTCGAGCCAATTATGTTGCTCTATTTTGATGTCAGCGACTATTTGGTGCAGTTTGTTGATCTGTTCATCTACAGCATTGCCATTATCAGTTAAGTTAAAGCAACAGAGCTTTTGGTGTGTCTCACAACCCAAATGATGAAGAAGGAAGAGGTAATCTATACTAGCTCTATTTTCTAGAACCGCACCTCTTAGATCACGCAACTCTTTATTTAACAATGACAATGCTCGTGAGGTGGCATTTATGCTTTTGGCTAAGCTGCAAGCTAACCGGTTGATCTCCAGACCATCAGCCAAGGCTAAACCTGGAACCCCAACCAGTGACATTGCTAAGGCCAATTTTTCTGAGTCAGAATATAACTGCACATGACTATTACAATTTTTAGTTAGTTGGAGTGCTCGAGGCTGCCGTCGACGGATTTTCTCGGGCCACAGGGGAAGAATTGGCACCAGGCGGCTGAGGCAACATGGGTGGTTATTAGACAAGTTGGCAGGAATGAATGACCAAGTGCGGGAACTACATGTCTAAAACCATCCATGAGGCAAAAGTATGTGGGCATCATTAAAAGATATGTTTTGAATTTTATTACAGTGGAAGGGGGCCAGGGATAGCTTTATATTTTCTGGAAAATTTTTGACAATTAAGCATTCGTGCACACGTAGTATTTGTTTCAGCAACGATGGGGGTGCGTAGAGTGAACTCTGTAGGGGGTAGGATCTTTGCAACCACGCCCCAATTAGCATTTTGGGAATAAGTTAAACTTACACCATAAACTCTTAACATGGTATCTTTTTGAATTTTCCCAGGATGTCTACAGACAGGTATTAGGCAAGAGCTAATAAGCCTGTTTGCAGGTATATCTTTTGGTAAACAAAAATACTTTATCCCAGTGATGTTAGCTAAGTGAAGCCAGTAATTATCAGCAAATTGCTGGGACAAACTACCTTCTCCAGGGGCAGGCCCCCCTTTTTGCACCTTATTAAGGAAACACAATGCAACACTACTAACACTACAACATTCATGTTTGATCTTCTTTGGGATCTGACCGTACGCCGGGCAGCTATTCACCTGGCAAGCTGCAGTAGGGTCTAGTCCCCTTCTTCAATTCTCCAGTTGCAGGTCTGACCGTACGCAGGGTGTGTCCACAGTAAGGTCTAGCCTGAGTCTTCTTACTGCTTTTTCAGAATGATTTTTAAAGGATTTTTAGGATGTCTGTTTACAGTCCATTCCCCTCCTTTCGCTCTCTTGACTCGTGTTTAATGTACACGAGTTCATAGCTGTGGGGGTGGAAAGTATAACAGTTTTTGGTCCTCTCCATCTGGGAGTCAAAGGGTCATTTTTCCCTCTTTAACTCATACTTTATCTCCTGGTTGGAAAGGATGAATCTCTGTAATGGGAATTGGGGCTTATTTTCTAAGACAAAGCGACGCTGGGCTTGAAGAACTTTGCCCAGTGTTTGGACTTCTTGTTTAAGGCTAACGTTTGCTTGCTCTTGATGCTGCTCCAGTGTCAATTATGAAGTCAATGTCATGGCCCCTCACAGTGGCAGTGACTAGGGGCTTCCCAGGGCTGAGATTAAGGGGGCCCGGTCTGTCTTATTTAAGACTTTTGGCTTTAGCCACTTTAATGAAGGGGGCTTCTTTATACATTTTTATAGACCCCTGCTTTCCAGTTTGGTTGCTAACTAAGCTGTCTCCTCCCTCGCCCGTTCTGGCCCCTTTGGTTTTCTCTTTCATGTATTTGATTTATTTCATTTGGGCATTTACGCCACCAGTGTCCATCTTGTCCGCACTGGGCACACTGTTTTTTTTCTTAAGAATCTTCTGCCTCTGCCGGGTCTTTTTCATTTCTTCGTCTACGTTTTCTTGGGCCTCTGGGTCGAGGGGGCATACTGGCAATAGGCATTTAAAAGACGCTCCAAGTACGCTCTGGGGGCTTCGGTGGCACCTTGCAGCACTTTAGACACTTTGGTTATATTAACTGACTTTTTCATACTTGCTGTCATGGCTTCTAACAGCAGGGTTTGATACTGGGTGAGGCGCTTTAGCCCCGCTTGTGTGTTGGGAGAGAGAAACCTCTCTCCCTCTCTTGCTTTTTCTCTCTTTTGCTGATCTGCCTGTATTGCAGATCATGTTTCAAACTTTTTATATAAAACTTTCCGCTCTATGCACCAGCCTTGTCTTTTTGCAAGTTAAACTCACTTACTTAAACTTTTCTGCCCTACACTAGTCTCAATGACACACATTTGGGATAGGCTGTTCTTCTCTTTCTAGTTAAATTTTTTTTTTAATCTTAAAGAACTATTACATTATTGTGGCTACTTTATCCCAGGTAATAAGCTTCAGGCACAATCAGCTGCTTTTAATTTACCCTGGGGGCAACTATGGCCACGCTTCTTTTCTACAAATGTTTCCTCTCTTTGCTTCTTGCCTCCTTTTTCTTCTTCTTTTTTCTTCTCTATCTGTCTTCTACTTTCTCTATTCCTTCTTTTCTACTTGCCTTTCTCTTTCTCCTTGTCATCCATTGGGAACCACACTTAGTATTATTTGGAGTTGCAACTAACACTAATCTGCAAATATCACATATATTTTATGATATTTAAGAAATCATAAAATATACACAACAAACTTTTTCTGCAATTTAACACAATGAATGGAAAACACTTTTTGCATGGTAAGGCATGATGGAGCAGATCCAGCAATTATACTGCTCTTCTGGCTGAAAGCTCAGGGCCCATTAAAATCAAGGGACGGGCATACTCACACACGCAAAGAGTTTTAGGCCACCATTTTTGCATCGGCAACTCTATGCTGCATGAGTTCTGGCAGAAGGAAATCTAAAAGTTATAGATCAAACTTAGCCTGCTGTACACTGAGCTGACTACAAACACAGACACACGGTCCACAGCGATGAGAGTTCAAGTTTATGAGAAGCTTCACAGCACTGTCCATGGAAAGTCTTTGACAATTCAAAATTTTAGTCCATGTGCAGAGTGTCTCTAAAAAGCCCAGATGATGGAGCCAAACAGAGAAGGCTCTGGGCAATGAAGATGAGATGTTTCCAGCAACGGCTCCCCACTTTTGCATCAGTTTAAAAAAGGGGAAGTGTGGCCCTACACCCCTTCTGACAGACAAGGGCCTTTAACTTTTTAGCAAGGCCTCTGTCTAAACAGAACGGCACAGCTCAGCTCTCTAGCCGTGACGCTTTAACCTGGGCAACTCCTCTGTAAATTTTATTTTACTTCCGTCAGGTTCTCACAGACATCTTTTCTAGCTTCTCTGCCTGCCGAGGCCAGACCAGCTAGGGAGTTGGGTGACTCCCCCTGGCTCTGAGAACGCTGATGGAGATAAGCTCATACAGACTTTGACATTTTAAAAACTTACTCTTTTTTCTCTTTCCTTTAATCTGGTACACGAAAGCAAAGTGCCGAAACTCAGGACACTGGGGGGGTGATGGGCATCGCCTTATACTTGCATTTTTTTCAGGCAGCCATTAATCTTCTGGGAGGCGGTGGGGTGATTTGCAGGACTTCAAAGGCAGGCTTCTTAGTTTGTTTGTATTTGTAAATCCCAAGCTTAAAACAGGACACGATGAGGTACAGGGCAGCCAAATCTTTGCTTTGGCACGGGCAACAAATAACTCAGGTTAGCTTTCTTCGCTGGGGTCTCAAACAGGAAAACAGTCTTAATTTAAAGTTGTAACATCACTGACAGCGTCAGCCAGCCAGCTACACCGATTTCACTGTTTTTCAAGACAGTTACTCCAATATCTTCTTTTCTTCTCAATCAGGTTGGGTCTCCCAGCTTACACAGTTTATTGCAGCTTCCAGGAGCATAGTAGTAGCGTGATTTTGGCTTGGCCAGGAACATGCTGTCTGGTTTCTCGGTCTCTTCAGCACACACACTCAGGCAGTGTAACACTGGACACTCAAATCAGTGAGATTTCTTCATTGCAGGGAATCCCACGGCAAAAGCTTAATGGTTACGCTCTTCAGAAATCATATAGCTGATGGTCAGTAGCTACAGGCTCTATGCAATTTTAACACAGTTCAAAGCTAAACACGGTTACCTTGACAGAGATCTTCAACGTGGTCTTTCCGCTTCATTCTGCTTTGGGACAGTCTAATGGCACACTTTCCACTCGAAGAGGGGTCTAGCCTGTGCCCTGGGGGCTGATTCTTCATCCTTATTTCATTTTGCGCCTTCATCTTCTGGGTCTTCATTTTCAGTTTCCATTTCTTAAGGATTTCATCTCAATTAGGCGAGGTGATGATGTGGCACAACTCAGAACGTTGTGGGTTCCCTCCCGGCGCACTAGGCTAATGGTTACTTCTTCAGCCTCACACTCCCACGCTTCGTCAAAAGTCAGGCTGTCTTGCAACATTTCTCTGATTAACAGCCTCAGATCTTGTTCTTTTTTTTTCTCTCAGCTCGACCTTGAGCTTTTTTGCTATTTCCTCTCTCTATTCTGAATCCTTTTTAAAAAATCTTTTTCCTTTTTTTTTTAACATCTCAAGGGGGTGCAAGTCTTGCTTCCCCCACCTCCCATAGCCTCTCTCCTAAGATAAAGACAGACACAAGGAGGGAAAGGGGATTGGTCAGTGAGTAAGGGGTCTCACTGGCCGACACAAAAGGAATTTCACACCACGCACTTTGCTACTGGCCTGGGCACCCGGACGGTCAACGGTATGCATCAGAAACCGCAGTAGCCACTCACACCATCATCAATCTCTCCACTGCATCCATATGTCCCTGCCACCCACTTTTCCCACTTTTCACCAGAGCGGAAAGCGGCTTCCCCAGCTTCCTACTGAGTACTGGCGTGCTGGGTACTGGCGCCCGCTCGGGGGTGTGATCAGGCCCCCCTTCTACTCGCAAGGAGTAGGTTCTTTTCGTATACGTATACTAACACTGACCTTCTTCATAAGGCGGGGCCCTCTTTTTTTCTGCCCAGTGGCCTTTCTCCCTAAAGGCGGGGCCCACTTTTACTCCATACTTGCCTTACTCCTGAAGGCTTCCAATGTGGGTTTCAACTCAATTGCAGCTGCGATACAGGCAGGGCTCAAGTTCCTTCCTCCGCTTCCCAAGGTTCTCTTGCTGCTAGCTGCCGTTTGGGCGATCCCGGCGCAGGCTCCCTCCCATTTACCCGACAAAAAGGTCGGTGGCGCCAAGAAAGGGAGGCGTGCGCCTAGCTCTCCCTCCCGGTGCGGCGATAAAGAGCAGGCAACTGCCACCTCTCTGTCTCAGAGCCTGCCACATCCGAGTCACGGCACCATTTATGTAGCAGAAATCAGAGTCAGAGAGACCACGGAGTAAAGAAAAATGAGTATTCTTTATTTAACGCGCGGGCTTAAGGCTGGAATCTTTTCCAAAGAGCCAAAAGCCCCGAGGCATAGCCACACATTACTTTTATAGAGATGATGACACACAAGCGACCCTTTCTCCCACTCCCTCTCCTGTGGTTTTACAGTTGGTATAGTTGTTTATAGTACAGGAAATGGGCCATAGGACATTCTATCTTGAGAACAAGGATACAGTCTTGCAGTAAGCAAAAAGGCAAAATCATGACTGTGTTGTGCAATTCGGCTTGCTGACAGGGGAAGTCTCTACATTGCTGTTCCTGCCAAACTATGCTAGCTCAGCAAGAACATGAGACCACTTAGTCTGACCCCCGACATGGCTGCTACACTCTGTTCCTCCACAGTAGCATTTTGACCATCTTCCAACCTGGGAGTCCCATCTTCTGATGGTATACCGACATATCTTTGGTTATATTGATCCATTTAGTTTTCACAGCAAGAATACTGGGGTGGGTTGCTGTTACCTTCCCCAGGAAAGGTTACACCATAATAAATTTGTTAGATTTTAAGGTGCCACAAGATTCCTTTTTGGTTTTGCTGCAATAGACTTGACACAATTATCCCTCTGGAAACTTTAATATTATTCTGTTACATTCTATATATGTTAGGAGATGCAAAGACCCATGGGAAGAAGTCTGTTTTCACAGCCCATGGAAAAGTGAGCAAAGATAGATCTCCATGGTGTAATTTGAGGTGGGGCTCGATCTGTGTAGTAGTAAGAAAGCAAGCATGTTGTCCTTGAGCATATGCAGAGTGCCTTTATTTCCCTGGCTACTGAGGCTAAACACAATGCACATGTGGGATGAAAGGATGGGAAGAGGCAAGTAGAATTGGCAACTACTTTTTGCACATGGACTGAGTTGACCTTTGGGCTGTCTTCCCCAAGGGCATCCTCTAAAAATGCAATCCTGTAAGGTGGTCTGGTGTTGTATATGCAAAGCCTTATTCTTATCTGCAATGCCCTTTATCCCATTCCTGTGTGTAACTACCAGCACCAAGCTGAAGAGGCCAAATTCTCTCCCACCAGGGAAGCTTCTTTGAGCTGTTGGCCAACACTTTTCCTGCCTTAAAAACCCACAAGAGAAACATTGTAGGGAACCAAAATACAGTTGTAAAGTCACCCCAAACCAGCGTTAAAGGAGAGCAACTTTGCCCTGGTAAATTCCTTCCTGCTCACTTGGAGTGGTAGCTGTGGCTTAATATAGTCTATGACAATGGTATGAATGAGCTGAGCTCCGTCCCATTTGGGGAACAGGTCTACTAGCAGCACGGGTAGATTGCAGGAGACCTCTAGCAGAAGCAGACAATAGGTCCTTATAGACCTTCATTTTTATTTCTCATACATGGTTTTATTTAATTTACAAGCATACTCCTGTATACCTAGGGAGTCCCAGTAATGGCAGAAAGCACTACCTTAGTTTTTGGGTGACCCTGTTGTAGTTTTTCAAAAGCTCAGGTCTACCTATGAGACTGATAGACTTGTTCTTCAAACAGGAGCTTATCGTGCTCTCTTGATCAGCTTGGGATATTTTTTCCAGGCAAAGGAGGTGGCCAGGTCTGCTCACCATGATGGGATGTAGCAGCATGGCCAATAGTTGGGAGTCCCTCAAGTATGGTGGCCACATGTCCCATCTTGAAGATGACAGTCCTCTATTTAAAGGGCTGTCCAGTTCAACTCTGGTTTAAAGATAAAAGAACCCTAAGAGGGAGAACAGGGGCTTTGAAGTTGCCTGCCAGCAGTTACCACTTCATTATCAAATTGAGCAGGCCTGCAGGTCACCTGAGCATAGATAGCCTCCCCCACTATGGTGAGATGATTGTATTTCTATTTACATTATAGGCATTCTTTCAAAATTTGTCTCTATACGTATGCTCAACTGTGCCCTCATTTTGGTGATCTATAAGCAGCCAGCATGCACTCTTCCACCTCCCGGTTGCCAGAGGAAAGTAAGATTGAGGCAGAATCATTCAAGAGCAGACCATGATGCTCTTATCTCCTGTCATCCAAGAGTGGCAAGACTTGAGATTTCCACCCAAGGGGAACGTCAGAAGAGACAACTCTGGCCTTCCTGGGTGACGAGCACGGCTGTTCCTTCATCCCACCGACCACACCCTATACAAAGGACCACGGGCACATACCCCGCCTGACCCACATTCCCCAATGATGGTTCCCGCTCTTTTGATCAGCTTGGGATATTTGTAGATAGAAAGAACTCTGCTTCCCATCCACGCTCTCTAATCCCCAGGTTAAGACTGCCCCTTTTTTCCTTAGCAGAAGTCTATGTCTTTAAACAGTTATATGCGTGACAAATTCACCAGGCGCAGGCTTGGAAAATCTTCGCTGTCTGAATCTGAAAGGGTTAAGCCAGACAGGTAGGGGGCACCGCCATTTCCCCATGCTCTTGTTAGCAGTTTAAACTAGCTCTCAGTGACCCCATCTATGCGAGATTCCCCCCCCCCCCATGTTTAGAGATGAACACAAAGCAAGTTTAGGTGGACAAAATTTTTATTTTACGGCATGCAAATACATGTCAAGTACTGCAAACTTTTTTTTGTATTAATTCTCTCTCAAACACTGAAAAACCACGATTTGCTAAAGTCTGTGACCAGCCCAAGAGCTAATTTATCTCTTCACTTCAGTGCTACAGCAAACACACACAGAATTCACTCTGCTATTCAGGCTAAATCACAAAGCCAATCCCATCGCTCAAACCCCCCACCCCAAAAATACAGACCGTACGGTCTAAGCTTTCCCATGTAAATCCTATTCCTATAACACAAAAGGGAAAAACAATACAATCTGGAAATTTTAAACAGAACTAAATGGAATAGAATTCATCCCACCCCCCGAAATATACCCCCCATTTCATTTTACAGATTTTTTAAATTATATTTTTAAATAGAAGCTGAGAATGCACCATTAAAAATGAGCATTAAATCCATCGTAGCGATGGTGTCTGCTTTATTATACATGATGGGTGTACACCATCTTTTATCTCATTTACATTTCAATCGAACAATAGATTTGCAAAGAAAATGTCTAATACAGACGTAAAAATATTCACACTTGAGCTTCACAATCGGTTGTACAATTGACAAACAGGCCTCTTTTCCCAAACTTTCTAGGCTAAGCAAGTTTATAAAATGGTAATCAACTCAATAAGAAAAAAGTGGTATTTTTTCCTTTTAAACTTCCAGGGAAAAGAATATGCAGTATACAGTATAAATGCAGATAGCAGATACTGCAAGCTAAACCACAATACTCCGGAGTGGCTGTACAGTGGGTGTGTGCAGTACAAAGAAAAGCCACGCATGTTGTATCACAACTACAGTATAATGTATTTGTCTGCCCAAAAAAGGAAAATGCATGCATTCCCATGCCTTGGACTAAATAACTGAGGATTACTCTGGGTAAGTGGGTGGGATCTGCGCAAATGTACTTTGCCCTGTTCTCTGGCACTTATAAATGCAGCCAGAATTCATTTAATTTCAAACTCCGTCAAGTATATAAAGTGTCCATTAAAAGCTTTACAAAAGCGTGTGTGTGTGCGGATTTATTTTTTGCTTTTTCACTGGGGGTGGGGGGATTGTTCAGCAATTTTGTCTCACCCCACTTTAGCCATCCCCTCATCATACGGAGTAATAAGTCCTTAATGTACTACTTTGCCAGCAAAGCACTATACTGTGACTTTCCGCAGCATCCAGGAAGCGGCTGGGTGTTCAGACCGGGAAAAGCTGCCCCGCCCCTCAGCCACGCCATGCCATGCCCTCGCAGCCTCTTATTGTGTTTCTTACTTGCAAGGCCAGTTCCTAAATACAGAGGAACTCCTTAAATACAGACAAACTCCCTGAATACAAGGGGCTTGGAAACAAATGTATACCACGGGTAGTGGGTGGTTTTTTATCTTTCCATGGGGGCAGGGGCATGCAGTCAGATTAACCTTTGCAAAGTAGGACAGGGTAATAAATACTGGGAAAAGATATCCGCTCACAAAATCGGACCACAAAACTACCAGCAACATCCTCTCTCCCTTGTGCCATGAAAAATCCAGTCAGCGCCGCCATCCTGAACACAGCCAAGGTGTGTGGAGTTCTGTAATTTTTGTTTACAAATAAAGACAATATTTATAACAGGCCTGGGTTTTTCTTTTCTTTTTTTTAAGATTAAAAGCACAACATCTATACTTTTGTTCTGGCTACTGTGCATTTGCCATGCACAGTTTTCTGTGCTTCACCACAGACCCACAGTTGTCAGCTGCCCTTCTTTTTAAATGACGCATCCATCAAGTACAGAACTACCATGGCTGCAGCATGGTCAATGGTGCGCAGCTGGGTTTCTCACATCCAATGGATAATGCAGACAATCGGCCAGGATGATGCGCCACCGGGCAAATCATGTCCATTACGCACCAGCGTGACAGCAAAGGCTCTGCCGTGTCAAGCCTTTCGTTCAAGGTTCTGATATACACCCCCATGGCACCTGCCAAATAGTGATCCTTCCAAGCCAGCATCCACTCTGCTACATACAACATCAGGTTGCATTTACCACTATGCTCACTATTTGATTTCATATTTGAAACGTGGCTTCTGAAGCACTGGGCCAAAAGGAAGGGGGGGGGGGGATTCCATGTTGCAAGGAATCCTAATTTAAACATTTCCTGATGCTGCAATTGTGTGTGTGTGTTACACAGAATCTTTTTTGCATTTCTCTTTAGTAATGCCATCTGCTTGCTGAGGACAGGACCTACCCTCCTCTTGGGAGACCTCGTCAGAGCTCTAGAACAGGCCACGCCATCACTCCATTCCAGTACCAATCCTTTTGGCTCCCCTAAGACCACTGCTCTGCACCTAGACACACAAGCAAACTGGTATGTGCAGATTCTGGAGATCCAATTTGTCACATGCAACATCACGCCAGAATGACACAGTTTCATGGCAGGATCACACTGCTTGGAGAGAAGGATGGCACATGGTTTTAAAGTTCAGCTGGTTTCTTGTGTCTGCAATTCTCTGTACTGAAGATTCAAGCAAAGCTCCAGAAGAGACTCTTCCTGTGAAGTCTGTGGCCCTTTCTACAAAGCTACCATCCTACGGGAGCCCTCGCTATCACTGGCAAACAAATGATATGGGAGATCGTTCTCAGACAAGCTGGTAAAAGGACAGCAGAAATGGGCTCTTGAATGGCATGCCACTGGACAAGTGGACAAAGCTCTGTAAACACTTTATTCTGAGCCCCTTCCTCCAGCAGAGCACAACCAAGGTCTTAAAAAGAAAAACTCACATTTTTAAAACCAAGAAACTAAAAGTAAAACACACAAGATCTGTTAAGGTATTATATATTCACCCTCAGGTTGTGCTGAAAATGCCTGGCGGCGTTCTGGTTAACAGAGGGGCTATTTCCCTGAGGGCAAAAATAAGGATCTCTCAAACCTTCATATTTTTCTATTTTTGTAACAAAATAGCAATTAGTTTTTTCTTCCTTTTAAAGAAAAATTACATCACCTTCAACATGGAAGATCTAATTGTTTAAATATCCATGTAAAAGAGAGATTGTTTTGCATATATATATACCTATATTTGAAGTCACATAAAGCGCAAAAGAAATTTTTTGGAAGCATTTCAAATGTAATATATAATTTCATATATACAGAATTGCCCAGCTAGATTGACAGCACAAGAGCTGTATACTGACAGCTGACATTCCACATCAACTAACAGTCACAAGTTAAAATGAACAGGTACTTTCAAAATCTAGATTTCCAGTTGCCTTGTTTGTCTTGCTGCAGAAATGAGGTGGCAACGGGAGGATGAGAAATTGTCACAGGAAATTAAGAGGAGAGATTTGGCTCCCATATTATAAATAGCACTTTGCACTTTAGTATTAAATAAGTGGGCAAAATCTTTCACAACATTGCTGAAATTATCAAAACAAGTCCTAGGATTTTTGAGTGAAGTATTTACAACATAATTTTTTCATGACCTTTTAAGTCAGGAGAGAGATTAAAAAAAATTGATCCAAGTTAGACCTGTAACCCTCAGAGAAATGCCAGTCCCTGCTCTCCCGCCCCTGAAGTGTGCACAAGATAGTTATATTTTAAATAGGCTAATCCCACACACAGAGCATCAACCTGGATGTTAACAGCTCTGTTTTGCCAGTAACATGATCGATCATCTTTTTGTTTTCTTTTAAAGCCATTTGCTAGCAGGACGAGCCCTTGCGTACAGTACACCCTGGAGAAAGTGCTGCTTGGCTAAAATATTCCAGTACATTTTTCAGAGTAAACAACTTCACAGAAGTTAATTAACAAACATTTAAAAAAAGAAAGAGAAATGTAAAAAATAACATAAAAAGAAAGCCACAAATGACAAATGATGAGAAGTTATCTTGCCAGAAAAGGAAAGAAAAAAACAGCTAAAATGCTAGCTTACTGGGGAGGGTATTCTTATTTTAGCTGATGGTTCTCTATTGTATGCATTTTCTTAAACCACATCTTAAAGAGGACATATTTATTCATTGCTCTGTACAAGCTCAGCTAAAGCTCTATTATTAGTAAGTGTTCAAGGCCTTGTCAGAGTTAATTAGTAATAAACCTAAATACTAAATTCTCAGTAATACTATAACCAATGCAATGTCATGAGTGTCTAAAGAACTGCTAATCAATTATTATTATTTAAAAGTACAGCAATAGCAATACTGTGTTGTTAGTCAGTGAAAACATGACAGACAATATACGTTTTTGCAGGGAATAATCTGTGAGGCTCCAGATGCCAGGGCACCTGGGGATTCTGTCGAGGGAATGCACGACTCAGCACCCTCGGAACAAGGGCATGGTGTCGTTGAAAAGGAACGTAGTGATTCTGCTTACAACCTGGAGCAGTTAAAGACCAAGTACGTAAGCGGAAAGACGCAGGCACTTGATTTTGCAATCTAGAATTTGCACACAGGCAAGTCACTCGATATATGGAAATGTCAAGTTCTAAAGCAGAAAAGGGTGGGGCTAAACAGAGGGGAAGATGCAAAGTGATGCACTGCTGCATATAATGCAGCAGCGCAAAGCTAAAAAGAAAAAAGGAAGTGCATTAACCCTGAATTAAAAGTCTTATGTTAAGAAGATCCCCAGCCTCTCTTTCTCACCCACACTACTTCATGCAAAGTTCCACAGCTGAAGAAACAAGCAACTGCAACCAGATGCAAATTCCTCTTTCATGAAACAAAAACAAGGCAAAACAAGTTAGTCTTACTTCTGTGAGTCACATCACCCAAGGATCTGCTGGCTTTAATGAGTAACTTGTAAATTTTCCTAGAGAAGCCATTGCAAAATAAGAATGGCTCAGTTGGCGCCCCGGAATGTCTACAAACTCATTAAAAAGCTGATTTTAAGCTTAAGTAAAATAATGTCCAGATTCCAAACTATTTGTGGAAAATGAACACCTCCTAAACACTAGCACAACTGGTGGTTGTTTTTCCTTTTCTTGTCCAGAATGCTAACGTGAGAGGGGCTTGATGTATTAAAGAGTCCACAGGAAACAAATGACCCCAATAGTATTTTCTTAAAAAAAATATACATTATATAATATATATATATATATTATATATATATATATATATGTAAAAAGCAAGTGTAAATGCTTCCTTAGCATGGTCACAAGCTCAAAAGCAGAACACCTCTCAGCTGTTCACCATCTTGCCATTGGCAACCGGCCTTAAAAAATCGCTTTTCCCTTCCGCCATAACATGAGCGGTTTTAAGAACAAGGCTGCCCATATTGGCAGAGGTTGTGATGGGCAGGGAAGTCACGCCGCTCACACACGATGCAATTGGCTGGCTGAAGCAGGAAGTCACCGGCAGGACTACTTTCTGCTTCTCCCTGATTTGGAGGGGAGGGGAGAGAAAGGGGGGAGCGGGAAAGAAAAGAAGCCATGATCACAATTGAAAACAGAAGACTGGATTTTCAATATTTCCACAGGGGCTCAAAATGATAATCCAAGGATAGACATGCTGCCCTCCAGATGTTTTGGATTACAACTCCCATCAGCCAGCGTGGTCAGAGATTATTGGAGTTGTATTCTGAAACATCTGGAGGGCACAGGGTTGCCTGCCCTAGCTGTAATCATAGGAACAGTGAATTATTAGCAGCCTCTTTCAAGAGAGTTTTTGCACTACTCAGAAGGGATGAGATAATGAGCTAAGGAGAACATGATAGTGGTCTGTAAATACATAAAAAGGTTTCTGAAAGCAACATTTTTTTTCACTCCTTTGGGAATGGTACATGATATGACTTCCAATTAGAGGAAAAGTAGGGGACTGCACATTTACCTATCCGTAGGACTACAAAAAGCGTTTCTAATTCATGGGTGCAAGCAACTGCTTAAAGATGACCCAGCCCTGATGATCAGCTCTGTCCAGCCCAGCCCAAGGAGGTTGTGGAACCAATTAAGGTTGGCTATGCATCTTTCTGGGATGCTACGGCTGCTGGGTAGCCCAGCACTTGATGGAGAGTTGGATTCAACAGCTCGTTGGGCTAGCTTGTTCCCGGTTTCTAGAAATCTATAAACCATCTTTCACTGGTCCATCTGCATTTTGGAGAAAAGCATGCCACCTCCCAGGGTGCAGAGAGCTCTTTGTCGGGTAGACACAGGCAAGCCAACTGAAATGGATTCCCAAGGTAAATCAAGGTGATGATGGCTAGCAGACCCTGTAGATCAGGGGTAGGCAACTTGGTGCTCCTTCAGATGCTTTGGACTGCAACTCCCATCAGCCACAGACAGTATGGCTAATGGTAAAGGGTTATGGGAGTTGTATTCCAACACATCTGGAGGGCACCAGCTTGCCTAATCCTGTTGTAGATTACAAGATTACAAGATGCATGTGCACGCACACAGCCAGCACTGTGACCTAAGAACAGTCCTGGCTCGGCAGCTGTCGAGAGAAAGAAAGGAGGGACAAGGCATGAGAAGACCAGCACGTGCCAAGGCCGCTGCAGGAGAGGGGAGCGGGGAGGACAGGACAGAGGCTCCTGGTGACAGAAGCCTTTCAGTCTCAGGGCAAAACTGCTGTTGTCTAACACTCACAGAAGAGCAAGGTCTTCACCTAAGCTGGGCCTCTTCCGCTGCCTGGGCTCCTTGTGGGGCTGCTCCAGAGGGTGGCCGTTCTCCAGAGCTGACCCATTGAACAGATGGTCATCTTGACCGTCGATCCCAAGCTGCAGGCCCAGAATTTCCTGGAAGATAGAGGAGGAGGAGGAACATAAAGGCCAGCCTTAATTAGGGGTGGTGACCACTCTACCAAAATAGCAGCCACTGTAAAAGGTGGAGAACGATGCAGGGGAAAGGGCAACACTGGGAAGCGGACTGGTGGGATCACTTGTACAGGCCTGAGGTGGCCGCTAAAACGCCTTGCTAAGGATCAGAGTCATACAGAGAAGGACACGAGGCACTCTCTGTTGATGTATAGGGCGGGGGACGTAGCCATGTGGTAGGAACACGTGCTTTGCATGTAGAAGTTCCAAGGTTCAACTCTCTGCATCACCGATTAAAAGTAACCATAAAGATCCCAATCTCAGCTGCTGGAGAGCTGCTACCACTCACTGGGCTAGACGAGTAATGGCTTGGCACAGTATAGGGGCATAGCAAGCTGGCTTAGACAGAGTCGGACCCTGGGTCCATCTAGCCCAGCATTGTTGACACTGACTGGCAGCAGCGGCTCTCCAGGGTCTCAGGAGGATTCCTTATTCACCCTACCTGAAGATTTATTTATTTATTTATTTCATTTCTATACTGCCCAATAGCCGAAGCTCTCTGGGCAGTTCACAAAAATTAAAACCAAACAGCACACAATAAAATAATTTAAAATATATAGAACGTTAAAACCACAATATAACAATATCACCACAGTAAAACCTAGCAGCAGTGCAGGAGTTTAAAATACCGATTTAAAACAGCAAAGCTAAAAGTCTAGAAAGTTAAAATGCTAAAATGCCTGGGAAAATAAAAAGGTCTTCACCTGGCGCCGAAAGGAATACAATGTAGGTGCCAGGCAAACCTCACTAGGGAGCTCATTCCACAGCCTGGGTGCCACAGCAGAAAAAGCCCTCCTCCTACTAGCCACCCGCCTTGCTTCCTTTGGCAGGGGCTCACGGAGAAGGGCCACTGAGGATGATCTTAAGGTCTGGGCTGGCACATATGGGAGGAGGCGATCCTTCAGATAACCTGGCCCCAAGCCATTAAGGGCTTTGAATGTTAATACCAGCACTTTGAATCGGGCCCGGAAATGGACTGGCAGACAGTGCAGCTGGAAAAGTACTGGCGGAATATGAGCTCGTTGGCCAGTCCCTGTTAACAATCTTGCTGCCCTGTTTTGGACCAGCTGAAGTTTCCGGACCGTTTTCAAAGGCAGCCCCACATATAACACATTGCAGTAATCCAGACGAGAAGTTCTCAGAGCATGGATAACTGTAGCTAGGCTCTCTCTGTCCAGATAAGGGTGTAGTTGGTATACCAGCCTAAGCTGATGAAAAGTGCTCCGTGCCACTGAGTTCAGCTGTGCCTCAAGTGACAGTTCTGGGTCCAAGAGCACCCCCAAACTACGAACCTGATCCTTTCAGGGGAGTGCAACCCCCTCCAGAACAGGCTGAATATCACCTAGCCGGGCAGACGAACCACCCACTAACAGTACCTCCGTCTTGTCTGGATTGCGTTTCAGTTTATTGGAACTCCTGGGGATTGAAACTGGGAGCTTCTGCACGCAAAGCAGGGGCTCCACCATGGAGCCACAGCCCGTCTCAATCTAAGGCAGCTTCATATGCGTTCACTCAGGACTCAAGAAAATCAGCCCTCAGAAAACCTCGTCTAGACTGAGAGTTCATTCGCTGGGATTAGGTGATTTTGGCTTATGATATTTCATACTTTATGTGGACACTTAATAGCACTGCCAGCTCCTTTGGGCTTCTGAGATAGGGCAGAACGCAGACCACACGCACACACATGTTCAGTGAAGGAAGAGAATATGTTTTTGTACTTCAATTTGCTCCCCCTGCCCGTCAGGCTCATCAGCATCGAGGGCTGAAAGTTCTAATTCAATGTCTCGATCCGGCTTTGTGTCTGCACCGTCCTCGGTATAGTCAGCCTGTGGAGCAGGAAAGGAGGAAGAGTTTTTAAAAGAATGGGTAGTACTCCAGGGCACAGGCATGGCGTGGAGAGGTCTCTACACATCTCTAAAAGGTATAGGCGGGAGCAGCTGCTATTCGCATATCAACACTGCTTTGGGGAAGCCAGACATCAGGAAAACAGGAAGTTCATATCCTCAGCTAAAAGCAGAGTCTAACTTCCTCCCTGAAATTATAGGCATGCAAACTAGCAAATCAGACATCGTCTCTAATTTTTAAGAAGTGCCACATGCATTTATCCATTGTCCTGTTCATAAGGAAGAGAACTTACAAAACAATTTTTTGTGAGGAGAGGGGAGCCAATCAGCACCTCAGTTAGCAGGTTTCTGCTTCAAACTGGCAGAACTGTTTCTGTGCTTCCCGGCTGGAGGGGAGCAGGTACCGAGGGCACTTCCCCTGCTCTGCAAATCCAAGCCTCAAAACCAGATGTCACCGAACTTGCCCCCACCCCTCTTGGTGACTAAAAGGCATCGACTCACTCTCAGACCAACGGGTCTGTAGCAGCAGCAAGACAGGCCCCCAGTGTCACCCCTAGCCCTAAAAAATCAAGAACCTAACCACTTTACCTCGCCATTCCTCAGATCGATGTCCTTGCTTAAGAGGTTTAAGGTGAGGTGGCTGCCTTCATTCAAGGAGCTCCATTTCTGCTGTGTGGCCAGTGCATTTGCCTCTCTCTGAAGTAGCAACGAGTTACTTTTGGCCTGCACGGAAGGAAAGAGTGAGCAGCAACGGGTCAGGCAGGCTACCGCCATCAATGGCAACCCCCACATATGTGCAGGATGGAGCTGCACCTAAACACCAAACATTTGAGTCCTTCTCCCTGTAGCTTCCAGGTCAAGCTAAGCAGACTAGCCGGCACTCTGCAAATCCTCCATCCCAAACATTTCAGACAAAAGACAAAGTTGCCTGAATAGCCATACCTGCTGCAGTTCTATGCTCAGTAGATCTCCTGTGCTAGAATGCTTTCTGGGAGCAGATACATCAGTAACGATGAACCGGTCCCTTTAAAGAGAGGAGAGGAAGGGTTAAAGGTTACTCCTCACGTGGTTCAGAGAAGACCTCTCCCCACAACACCTCCCCCTCCAAATTAAATAGGCCAATCCTAGTTAACCTGACAGAGGCCAGTACAGCATGCTAGGAAACCTGCATATGCACTAGACTCAAAGGTTTGCTCTGGCATTGTACCATGTGAGGAGATGCTCTCTCAAAACACCAGCCTCGCTCTGAGAAGCCTGGCAAAGTTGCTGTGGACCTAAGCTGCCTGCAGTCCACCGTAAGTGGCTTCAAGCTACCTGCATCCACCTGCAGTCTGGGATTCTTCGCTTCTCCTGCTTGAACAGGCGAGGGACCAGGCAGGTGGCACTGAGGTGATGCCTGCCCTGTGGGTCCCACAATCGGCACAAACCTCTCCCCAAACGACCTTTGTGTTACTGAAGTGATCAGGCAGCCGGAACACCGCTTGCCTACCGTTCCATGAAAGATGCTGATGAAGTCGAATCTGAACTGTAGGAACTCCATCTGGAATCAACGGTGCTGACATAAGGGATATAATCTGTGACAAGCAAAAGGTAGAAACTCAGCTGATGCCACCAGAGAAAACCTGTCCCACTGGCGACCTCCTCCAGCCCCACCCAAGGCTCAAAACCAGACCTGACATGCTGATTGGCTTCGTAGCACTTCCTTGGGAAGCAGTGGCTTGGATTGGGTCTGTGGTGTGGTAACCCGTGCGCGATGACCGGGAGATGGCACCCCATTTGGAGATGATGGGCCCATCGCTGAAAGGAATAATGGGGTCTTCCTCCTTTGCCCTTCTCTGTGTTTCAAAGAGATGCACCCGTCGCTTCATGTCCCTGCTGTCGAGATCCTGCATAGAACAGAGAGAAAAAGGAGGGCTCATGTGTCTGGCCTGCATGTTGACTGGGAGGGAGAGGCTCACCTGCAAGTCCCACTCAAACGTAGTATTTGTGTTCTCAAAAACACTTGTCCAAATGATTCCCTTAGGAATGCCTCTTAGCACTGCGTTTCAAGCAGTGGAGGCTTGTAGCTCTGATGTCAGTGGACTGTTGAATCCACTCCGGGTTTCAGTCAGACCGCTAAAGGAGTTATCTATGATACTTCCGCACCTTGGATAGGCTCCTTAGAGTTCTGACTGGTTCTGGCTGAAACCTGAAGCGGATTTACTGCCCCACTGACATCAGCGCCAGCAGCCTCCACTAGTTTTAAGTGTCATGTCTCTATTTCTTACCACCGCCTTCCTCAACCTGGCACCCTCCAAATGTGTTGGACTGCAATTCCCAGCATCCACAGCCAGGTGAGGTTAAGACAATCGCTTCGTGGAACAACAGTTAAGAGTCTTTGGCATGTTAAGGTCTAAAAAATTTATTATGGCAGAGTCCACTTCATCAAATGCATGTAGCGCACTGGTGGAGAACTTCAGGCCTGGTGGCCAAATCCAGCACTCCTGGGGTTCCACGCCCCTTTCCCAACGCCCCACATCCTTTCCCCCGACTGCTCATTGTTTGCTGGTTTCTTGGCTTTTGTGGAGCCCCCCCACCCCCCATTGTACTTGGCTGAAATGCCTCTCCCAGGGCTGAGTTACCGGCAGCGAGAGCTTTAAGCTAAAATAGGCTGGTGAGGTTTATTTTGTTATGGCCCCACACCCTTTGCCTTCAACCCCACCCACCACTGGAATGCAGCCCCAAGAGCTTCTCTGAAATTCAATCCGGCCCTCGGGCTGAAAGAGGTCCCCTGCTCCAGAAGCAGTGTTACCGAGAGCTTTAAGTACATATACGCTACAGATTGCAGAGGGGATAGGACTATAACAGTGAGGTCAAGGGGGAATGAAATGCAGAAAAAGCTGACAGTGACATGGCATGAAGAACAATGTCCAGGGGAGTAACCCTGTCAGTCTGTTGCAGCAAAAACAGCCAGGAGTCTTTTGGCACCTTAAAGGCCAACACATTTAAATTCAGGTTTTGTGGGCAAACGTACGCCAGAACAAATTTGCTAGTCTTTAAGATGAATAGCAGAGATGCGGAGGACCATTGTAATGTTGAGAAAAGGAGCAAACAATTGCTCCTTTTGTGCCTAGATCTCTTTTTGGGCCTGGATTTTTTAAGTAGCCAGGTATATGATTTTTCTTTTTTCAGACTTCACTGAGATGGTACAACTTCAGAGTTTATTGTTTACCTTTTGACAGTCCTTGGTGGGATCTCAAGGTTGACCACCTAGTAAGGGATTATCTGGGATGGTCATGTAGTTATCTATGCTGGCTGTTTGCCATGTGCTAAGGTGAATCATCTGGCTTTGCAAGAACATATAAATATAGTCAGAGCTACTGGAGTTTAACCAAAACATGGGTGTGATTAATGTAAGCATAACCATAGAATCATAGAATAGTAGGGTTGGAAGGGGCCTATAAGACCATCGAGTCCAACCCCCTGCTCAATGCAGGAATCTAAGTCAGAGCATCCCCGACAGATGGCTGTCCAGCCTCATCTTGAATGCCTCCAGGGTGGGAGAGCCCACCACCTCCCTAGGTACTTGGTTCCATTGTCATATTGCTCTAGCAGTCAGGAAGTTTTTCCTGATGTTCAGCTGGAATCTGGCTTCCTATAACTTGAACCCATTATTCCGTGTCCTGTTCTCTGGGATGATCGAGAAGAGACCCTAGCCTTCCTCTCTGTGACAACCTTTCAAGGACTTGAAGAGCGTAATGGTATATAAGTCCCTTGGAACACTCCCAATGGAGAACCTCAACGTAGACCTGGACTGTGGGAGTGTCATGGTGGAAACTGAGCCCATAGAGCCCCAGAGCAGTTCTGATTCTGAGGAAGAGCAACAACGCATGGGAAAGGAGCTTGCTCATCTCTCACAGGCACAGTGGCAGGGAGAGATTCCTCCTGCCTGCATTCCTGAGAGAGATAGTAACCCTGGCAGTGAGAGAGCAGGGGATGGGGCCTTGCTGGATGCTCGGTGCAGATGCAGGGAGCAGCACCAGATGGAGGGCGTTGACAGGAGGCACTCTGCTCGCTTGGCGCTAAAACAATGGTTGCGTCCCGAGGACCCAAGGGTAAGAGGTAGGACCTCTCCATAGCCCATAAGTTCAGAGTCTTCCCACCCTCCTCCTTCAAACGGGGACCAACTGCCTTACCTGGAGCTTAGGCTACTCTGCTAACTACCCCAGTGGAGTTCCTTGCTTAGTCGTTGGTGATTAGCATCTGAAAGAGTCATTAAGTTGTAAAAGGAATAAAGCCTTGGAAGGAATCCTTTTTGTCTGTGTCTTGAGTTGGCTATTGGAGGGGACTGTAAGAGGCAGCTATGGCGCTCCTGACAGGGAGATGCTATTTGCCTGGCCGTTTGCTGGAAGCAGTCCGTTGTCATTCTCTGAGGGGTTCCCGGTGACTGAAGGGATAGAAGCATTGTAGAATCATAGAATAGTAGGGTTGGAAGGGGCTTACAAGGCCATCGAGTCCAACCCACTGCTCAATGTAGGAATCCAAGTAAGAGCATCTCTGACAGGTGGCTGCCCAGCCTCGTCTTGAATGCCTCCAGGGTGGGACAGCCCAGCACCTCCCAAGGTCACTGGTTCCATTGTTGTATTGCTCTAACAGCCAGGAAGTTTTTCCTGATGTTCACCCGGAATCTGGCTTCCTGTCACTTGAGCCCATTATTCCGTGTCCTGCGCTCTGGGATGATCGAGAAGAGATCCTGGCCTTCCTCTCTGTGACAACCTTTCAACGACTTGAAGAGCACTATCCTATCTCCCCTCAGTCTTCTCTTCTCAAGGCTAAACATGCCCACTTCTTTCAGTCTCTCTTCATAGGGCTTTGTTTCCAGTCCCGTGATCATCTTTGTTGCCCTCCTCTGAAACCTCTCCAGTTTGTCTGCATCCTTCTTAAAATGTGGCGCCCAGAACTGGACACAGTACTCCAGATGAGGCCTAACCAGTGCTGAGTAGAGGGGAATGAGTACTTCCCAGGATTTGGAAGCGATGCTTCTGTTAATGCAGCCCAAAATAGCACTGAACGTTTTTGCAGCCACATCCCATTTTTGGCTCATATTCAGCTTGTGATCTACAACAGTTCCAAGATCCTTCTTGCTTGTAGTGTTGTTGAGCCACATATCCCCCATCTTGTAACTGTGCCTTTGGTTTCTTTTTCCTAGGCGCAGAACTTGGCATTTTTATCCCTATTAAATTTCATTCTGTTGTTTTCAGCCGAGCGCTCCAGTCTATCAAGATCACTTTGAATTTTGTTTCTGTCTTCCAAAGTATTAGCTATCCTGCCCAATTTTGTGTCATCTGCAAATTTGATCAGCATTCCCTGCACCTCCTCCTCCAAGTCATTTAATAAAAATGTTGAAGAGCACTGGACCCAGGACTTATTAGCTATCCTGCCCAATTCTGTGTCATCTGCAAATTTGATCAGCATTCCCTGCACCTCCTCCTCCAAGTCATTTAATAAAAATGTTGAAGAGCACTGGACCCAGGACTTCAACTGGATGCGCCTGACCTTGTCTGATCTCGGAAGCTACGCAGGGTCAGCCCTGGTTAGTACTTGGATGGGAGACCGCCTGGGAATCAGGCTTTCTGCACTGAGCAGGGGGTTGGACCCGATGGTCTTGTAGGCCCCTTCCAACCCTATGATTCTATGATTCTATGACTGAGCCCTAAGGTACCCCACTCGTTACTTCTCCCTAGTTTGAGAAGATCCCATTGATAAGCACTCTTTGAGTCTGATTCTGTAGCCAACTGTGGATCCACCGGATCGTTGTTTCATCTAGCCCACTTTGAGCTGGTTTGCTCATCAGGATATCATGGGGCACTTTGTCAAAAGCTTTGCTGAAGTCTACAGCATTGCCACAGTCCACAAGGGAGGTTACCTGATCAAAAAATGAGATCAGATTTGTCTGGCAGGATTTGTTTTTCACTGCATTGTTTTCAAGGTGCATTGTAATCTTGCTCCATTGTTTATTCTGAAGAATAAAAATCTGTAGCTTTCACCCATTAGTGTGCTCACTGTCTCCGAATTCTAAAAAAACCATCGCTCCTGGGCAACACAAGATGCCAGAAGACTCTTTGTTGTTTTTACATTATTAACAGCAGCCATTCACAAAACAGCTGTTGCTGATAGCACAAACGTCTTGACATTAGGTAAGCCAATTAACACAAGGAGTGTGGTTTAAGCAACTTTTATCCCGATTCAAGCCTTTGGCGATAGAATTCATCAAAAGGTTTGATTTTAACACAGTCATCTCTTGTTCGAATCTCCCTCTGGAGTAGGGATGTCAGAGAATTTCGCCATGAATCTCGGGGAAGCCGAATGCCAGCGCATCCGGCCCCCCGAAATTGGTGGCGAAACAGTCTGCCCCCCCCACCCCCCAGGACGGGACTTATCCAACCGGCTGCTACCACCGCCATTTCCAGTAAAAAAACCAAAACAACGTGATAGGCTACATAAAGATTTACGTAGCCTATCACGGCTAGTTTTTTAAAAAATACTGTGATAGGCTACGTAAATGTTTATGTAGCCTATCACAGCTGATTTAAAGGGGAAAAAAAAACACACGTGTACGCCGCCAAATGGCGCCGCCATTTGCGTTCCTTATTTTGACATGTCTTAGTCTACGTAAACATTTACGTAGACTAAGACGGCAAAAATAAGGGGAACGCAAATAGCGTAGACGCTACGCTATTTGCGTTCCCCTTATTTTCGCCGTAGTCTACATAAATGTTTACGTAGACTAAGACGTGTCAAAATAAGGAACGCAAATGGCGGCGCCCATGGGCGCCGCCATTTGCGTACACGCGTTTTTTTTTTCTTTTAAATCAGCCATGATAGGCTACGTAAACATTTACGTAGCCTATCACGGCTGACTGCAGGGACGCAAACGGCGGCGGCTATGGCCACCGCCATTTGCGCACCCAGCTGGCCAGGATTCGGGGGGGAGGGACGGAGCGCCTCCCTCCCAGCCAGAATTTCGGAGGGGAAGGACGGAGCGCCTCCCCCGCCCCCTTGAATCAAATTTCGTTAAAGGTAAGTCACTTTCGTACAACCCTACTCTGGAGTGTCTTTGTTCCACAATGGCCACTTTAAGGTCCACAAACCACTTTGTACCAAATGGTTCCCTTGGCTAATACCAGCTCCAAGGCTGCCTGCCTGCCACACAGAACCGGCTTAAAACGTGAAGTTGCCTTACCAGGAGCACCGCGCCGGAATTGGCCATGACGTCCTTGGGTTCTGACTCAATGGCACTGATGCAGGAGCTGATGGTGCCACAGGACCAGGGCGAGTAGTGAGAGAGCTGGTCGTCCTCGTACTTGGTGCTGCTCAAGTCACTGGGGCTCTCACAGAACTGCAGGGAAAAAGACCCGGAAAGATCTTGAGCAATCCCACAGGCTACTTTCTAGAGCAAGGCATGCAAAGTCAGGGACACGGTGCTTTGCAGAGTAACAGAAGCAAAAAGAGAGAGAGAGAAGCTGGTCCTCTGCCCTGAGAAACTTCCAGTGGGGGAAAAATCCCAGAGGAAAGCAGGTGGGAATAAGGAATTAAATGTGAGCAGAGACAGTTGCATTTACTAAAGCAGCCCTCCTCAGCCTGGTGCCCTTCAGATGTGTTGGACAGCAATTTACATCATTCTCAGCCAGAACACCAATGGCATGCAGGCTGGGAATGATGGGAGTTGCAGTTCAACATATCTGGAGGGCCCCAGGTTGGGGAAGGCCGGAGTAACACTTCTTTCCCTCCACAGTGGGGGAGATCAACCACCGAATGAGGCCTGAAGTGGGAGATTTCATTTCACTAAATAGCAGTCCCATGCAGCTCCTATGAAAAATAAAACAAAATTGGGGAAATACTCCTCTGGAGAGGGTGTTCAATCCCACGCCCTTTCCCCAATTTAAATTCCACCCTCCTCCAAATCTGCTATTAGGTCTGTGGGGGAGAGAAGAAAGATGCTGTGCTTGTCTTCCCCTGCCCCTTCCCATTTAGTTAGTAGCAAGTTTGGGAAGTGGGGGAAAGAGATTAAGATTGGAATAGGGAGGAAAGCGATAGAACACCCTCTCTTCTAAAAGACCAGGTTCCTGATCCTCAAAGCAGCAACACAGGGCTACCAATGAGTGAAAACAAAAGCTGCACTAGATCCTAATCACACACTGCCTGCATTGGGCAGCATAGCCCAACGGTGAGGGGTGAGGGGACTTATAGGACAATACATCTGGAGGGCCATAAGTTGCCCACCCCTGGCCTATGTAGCAACAAGCCCATGGCTTCACAGGAAGGGCAGCTTTTCAGGGAGGACATGAAGGGGGAGAGAGAGAGAGACTGTGTGTGTGTGTGCGCTAAGTCCCAGGCATACGGGCGTCAAGGGATCTGGCAGGGCAGGGGCTCTCTCCCTCCAACCCTGGCGGCTCTGGCTCCTTACTTCTGTGCTGAAGTCCACGCTGAAGAGCGGGGAAGGTGGCGGTGGAGACTGCGTAGCTCCGGGAAGTGCAGAGGATGACACGAGAGGCGCTTTCTGTGTGTGACATGGAGCCCACTGCTCTGGCTTCCTTCTCAGCGGGTCGTCATAAGTGGCCTTCAAGTGGCTGCATGGCTCCTAAGAGGAAGGCGCCAGACATATGTTGTGAGGACAGGTCAGAACCAATGAACGCAGTGGTGGCTCACATGAAATGCAGGCATTAAGGGCTCAGCTGCGGATGCAAGGAAGGAGGTAGGCAGAAGACTCAACTTCCTCCCACCAGGCCCTGACTCTTAACTTATCTGAGCCACATGGCAGTGGACAAAGCCAGAAATCCACACACAGGGGTGTGCCAGGATTCAAGCCTGCAACTGGAGGCAGAAGGTCTATGCACTACCAAGGGAGGCAGCCACAGGCAGCCCTGCCTTCCCAGCAAGGAAACCCCTAGTAGCAGGCCAGAGCCTGGGCCTGATAAAGCAGGGATAGGCAGTGTGGTGCCCATGGGCACCAATGTGCCATTGGACACCTTCCTTGGCACCCACCAAGGCATCCCACCCCTCCCACTTAAAAACAAACAAACACATTTTGCTGTGAAACAGGTTTTTGTGGGTGCTAGAAACTGTGGGTTCAAAGGAGTCGTTTAGTGTGTGGGGGCTCAGACTTCACCTCTGCCTTGTACTCGGTCTTTGGGGCAGGTGACATTGTCCTTTGCCACATCACCCATGAAAGCCATTTTGTGCTGGTGCAAAGGACAGTTTCTCAAATTGCCAAACGTGCCCACAGCCCAAAAAGGTTGTCTACCCCTGCTATAAAAGGTTCAGATTTAGGTTTGCTTGCTGTTGCTCCTTGTCTTGGCCCCAGACCGCCTTACCTTGGTTCACTTCTGCCTTGCCTTGCCCTCAAAAATATGACTGGCCACTCTTTGGCCCAAGGCGTACACCAGGGGTGGGTAGAAGCTAGATTGGGATCTACTGGTAGATCTCCAGGAGACTTCCAGTAGATCAGCAAGGGTTTCCAAGTGTTAATGGTTTAACAGCAGTGACAACAAAAAGCCTTATTTCCCTCCTAAATTAGGCTGCTAAAATCAAGAAAGTGTGGGGAAAAAACAGGAGTCGATTTTGGTGCGACAGGATCTCTGTGCAAGCTGCAATTCTGCTACGGCAAACCAATTCCTGGTGTGAGCATGTTCTGCACTTCTATGTCTGCCTTCCTGAGTCACTACTTTGCACTTGGCTCTGGCTGGTGGACCTTGGGGTTCTAGTGAAAATCAAAGTTGATCCTGCAAGCCTAAAGTCTGCCCACCCTGGGGTACACAATATGAACACAGCAAAAATGGATAATAAAAATGCCTAAAAACACCACCACAACACACAGCAACAGCAGAATCAGCATCAAAACAGAAAACATGGTAGCAAATCTGAAGCTCTTAAAAGTCCGAGGCAAAGAGAATGGTCTTCACCCAAAGCCAAGAAAGCCTCAGACACCCGAAGGAGCTGGAACTGGTCAAGAACAAGGGCTTGCTGGGACTCCCCATCGGGGAAGATGCCAAGCTCCAAAGATTTGCACAGCACCTACCCTTGACAAAGGCACCGTCCTCTGGTCTGCTGGCAGCTGGCAGGCCATGGAATAGTAGCTGTCCAAAGAGTTGTATCTTTCCCGCAGAAAAGTCTGATAGACGGAGGGATGCACCACATCCATGGGAGGTAAGGAGTTGCTCCTGATGATATCATCCCTCGGGTACATCTGCGGCCGCCAGATTCGCCGGCTGTCATACACTGGGGCATACATCCCGGAGGGAACCGGGGGGACTGGCCCATATGGCTGTGGCGGTGGCTGCTGGTAAGGAGAACTCAGCCTGTCCCGAGGGGGGAATGCACTGTAATGGTCGCCATATGGCACAGAAGCAGGTGGGAGAGGGGCTTCTGGGACGTTGCTGGACCTCACGAAGCGAGGGAGACAAGGAGCCACACCAGCTGGGACTGCTGGTGGCGGGGGCTGATAGTATCCTGCAGAACAAGGAACAGTTGCTGAGCTCTGCCAATCATCTAGGATCTTGTACAGTTCTAGGCCTCATCTGCACATTCAGGGTGAACTGTACCAATTCACACTACTTTGCACGCTCTGCGAAGTAAAAAATACCCATGGCCCTCTGCAAGTAGAAAACTGGCACAGCAGGGAGCAGACTGGGCTAAAACTGTGTTGTGCCAGTTATCTACCTACACGGAGAGTTTTATTTTTTTTAACATAGGGGAGCATAAAAAAATGGTACCCCCTTCACCTAAAATGGTGCAGACCGCTGGACCATCTTGTTTTGCTGCATAGGTTCATCAGGTGCTCTAGTTTGAACAGAATTCAGCCAGCTCTCTGCTTCGAATACAAGCCCCATATGTGTCTTGCTCTGCTTTAACCACATAAGAAGAGCCCTGCTGGATCAGACCAAGGGTCCATCTAGTCCAGCATTCTGTTGACACAGTAGCCATCCAGCTCCACATGGGAAACCCACAAGGAAGACCTGAGGGTAACAGCACCCTCCCACCCACATTCCTCAGTCTGCGATTCTATGATGGCTGTGTCACTTCCTGTAGAGTCAAGCAGACTGTTAGATTAGGAACGGATCACTCTTCTGTCCCAGAGGAGGGACGGAGCAATCCATGCTTCCTCTGCCAGTCCACTAGTATGGAATTCCTGGTCACCTATGGCGAACAAGTAAGTTGTTAAATATAAGGTTGAAATAGTAATAAAAATCATAATTAGGGTGCAATCCTATGCATGTTCAGACAGCAAAGGCCTACAACTCCCAGCATTCAGTTGTAGGACTTTTTTCTGTCTGAACATGCATAGGATTGCACCCTAACTGTATGTAATTATTTCTATCATTTTTGCCACTCCTTCACTGCCTTTTTCTTATTTTTTAGAAGCATGTTATGGTTTTCATGTATTAATTTTCACTCATAGTCAGCCACCCTGAAGACCCACTGTCAGACAGAAAGGTGGAATATCAATATTTTAAAATAAATAAATAATACTTGCTTAACCAATTAACAGTACAATCCTATACATGTTTCCTCAGAAGAAAGTCACACCATGTCTAATGGGCCTGGTTTCCATGACAGCATGCTTAGGATTGCAGCCTAAAAGTTCATATGAGAACACCCAATAGTTCCAAAATGGGAGGACACTTTTTAAGAACACACATGTATGTGTTACAGCAGGTTTCTTCTCTCTCACACATAGGAGGGAATGCCTCTCTTAAGATGCTTGCCATCTGTTTATAAATACTTACATGAAAATAATTTTGAAATCTGCTACCTGATCAATCACCGGGGGGGCATCTTTTTACTCAACCATTAAAAAAAAATCAGTTGATCTAACTGTTTAAATGCTGCAATCTTACAAAAGCAGAATATATTAAAAGCAGCAGATACCATCAACATGAAGCCCTAAGCTAGGAACCAAGGGAGATCTGGACTACAGTACCCTCCGCCCAGCACGTAACTGATAAACCAGCACCGATGCAACAACAATAACCCGATGCCAACCAACAGAACAACATTAGAACATTACAAAAGCCAGGCTGGATCAGACCAAGGGCCTCTTTAGTCCAGCATATTCTCTTTGCACAGTGTCCAACCAGTGACCAAACAGGAAGTCCACAAGCAGGACATGAGTGCAACAGCGTCCTCTCGCTTGTATTCCCCAACAACTGGCGTACAGCCACTTCCATTAGCTCAAGTGGACTGGACTACCTCTACCCAGAACCTAAAGGATAGGAGGGCTGGCACTAGGTGGAGGGAGTTTCATAATCAAGGCAACAGCCACAGGAAAAGCCCCTGCCTGCCTCAACTCCTAGAGCAGGGATGGGCAACTCTGGGAGGGCCGGTGGGCCATTTTTGCTCAACAGACCCCCTGAGTGCTGCACCTCCAAATTCCCTAAAATTGGTGGTTTGCCCCTGTCACATTCACGAGCAAAAAAAATATTAAGAAAAAATGGCGTCCGTAGCGCTACAGAGCACAACAAGGGTCAAATTTAGCTTGTTTCCAAGCTAAATTTGACTGTTTTAGTGCTCCATAGCTGCTACAGATGCCATTTTCTTCTTTCAATAGTTTTCTTCTTCTTCTTTTGCATTGGTGGTACAGCAAGGGCTACACCGGGGTGGGGGAGTGGGAGCTGCATGGGGTCCATGGCCTGCATGTTGCCCACCCCTGCGCTAAGTCAAGGACACCTGGAGGAAAGGTCCCTCTAACAATGATCGGAGTTGCTGGGCCAGTTCTTACGGGAGCCCAGCCAGCCATTTTAGGCAAATGGCTTTTTATCACAGCTGCAGAAGCACCCCATTGCTGGATAGCCACTCACCTGCTTGCGGGTATTGCGGGGCTTCGTAGGAGAGATGGGCCCGGGGATCTTGGAAATACTGAAGGTTGTCGGAATGCGGTGGGTAGACGGGCACTCTGGCGGCAAAAGGGCTGGACTTGGGGGGGATGGAGCTCATTTCTGTGCCGACGGGAGGAGGAGGTGGGGGAGGAGGAGGGCCTGCTGAGGTAGCTGCTGCCTGGCTGACAGGAGTCTTCGGAGGTGACCCAATTTTACTGAAAAGAATCAGAGAGAAAGAGAGGGAAAGAGTGGTGACATTTGGGCCATCACCCGACTGAAGAAATCTTGGGATGAATTTTGAGTTACCAATTCATTAACTCTGTTCTATAGATACAAACTTTAATGCTGATGAGAAAAAAGCATTCCTTCTTTGATCTTAGTTAAGGTATGCCCCGATCACAGCAGCGGCCATTTTGAAAGAGGCACTCCCCCCTGACAGAAAGGGCATGGGTGTCTGTGAGGGGGGGGATGCCTCTTCTAAGATGGCGATGGCTCCCTCCTGAAGCTCAGCCCAGCAGGGCTGCTTGAGCCAGCAGCGGGCACCAGCAGTGAACTCGCTAACTGCCTGCGGTACGTACTTTTCAGGCAGGGGATCTGTCGAGGAGCCGGAGACATTCTGGCCACTGGTTCCAGCTTTCCCTGCTTTCTTCACGTTCTCCAGAGTCCTTAAGGAAGAGGTGTCGGCACAGCGGGGGATCAGCTGGGGGACACCGCTTTCCAGGCTCGCGATGCCATTGGTGCTTGGCACCATCTTCCCAGCCGCCTCGGCGCTTCCGATGATGGAAATGATGTTTCCCGATGTGGTGGAGACAGTGCTCGTGACACTGGCTTTGCTCAGCAGAGGGAAGGTCCTCACAGTGGCACTGATCTTCTTGTTCCTCAGCCGATACCTGCAGTTACAAAAGGCAACACGAGAGGGGCTGTTTTCCTGGGCAGCCGAATCGGAGGGAATGATCTGCAGCTGGAGCCAAGCAACAGAGAGGGGGCTTGGATCCTCCAGTATCTGAAGATATCCCAGAAGTAGTCAAACTGGAGGAAGCTCTTGGAAGGAACCTAGGCTTCACGACGCCTCCTTTCCCCCAGTCTGCACCACAGTTCTCTGGAAGTGCTTCCAGACGGGGGGCTCCTAGCGCCACCAATAAGGAGGCATTGTACATCTATTCCATCTTTTCTTTCTGAACAGATTGGACGCAGTACGAGAATAGACAGAAGAAGCAGCAGGAACACTTGAGAGGGCTATCAGCTGGAGACATCTGCGACCCCCCTAAAATGCAGTGAATGGGGAAGGGTGATAGTACCATAAAAACCTCATTTGGAAGTACCTCGGTTCTAGTTTTGTTGAACTTGCAACATGGAGAACTCTTATTTCAAAGTGGGAGAAAGGCAATCATTTCTGAGAGTTCAAAACAATTAGAGATGCTTCTCCATTATATCACCTCTGCTCAAATGTTTTCTTTTTCTTTTATTGTTTTAGGGTTTTTAAAAAAACATTCATACCCCCTTTTCCTAATCTCAATTTTAGAGGCAACATACAACATGGTTAAAATACAGTGACACGTGTAAGTGCCTGCTCTCTCTCTCTTTTTTAACCACCTGCTGGATTGGATTTTTTAAATTCCATGTTTGTGGTTTCACTGTAACCCACTCTCATGGTGGACCCCAAAGAACTATTAAAAACCAGAAACAGCAAAAAGACAACAGCAAACAAATTTTAAAAGTAGTCCTCAACAGCATTAAGACATGTTCAAACCCAGTAAAGGGGGTGGGGTATTGGTTTGTTTATTTATGAGCTGCCCTTCAGCACAAGCTCCCACAGTGGCATTGAACTGAAAGAAGAGAACACAATAAGCACACAAGCCTATGCATATTTAGACAGGAAAAAATCCTACAACTACAGCATAGCTGGCTGGGGAAGGCTGGGAGTTGTAGCACTTTTTTCTGTCTAAGCATGCATAGGATTGCGCCCTAAAATGTTAATGTTAACTTGCAAATAAAACTGCATACTGTTGAAATGTTACAAGACCTGTATGACCTATTTTACTTGAGGCAAAAGTATGCATGTGTGCTTACACACCACAAGCAGGGATCCTTCTTTCAAACTATCATCCCTCTCCAGCCCATTTATTTTTCTGGTTTTTAACTGTCTTGTTTTTATGATTGTTTTAACTAAGCTTATTTTAATCTTGGTTTTATTACCGTTGGCTGCTGTGAGCACCATTTTTTTGGTGGAAAGACAGAGCATAAACCAGATAGACAGTGGCCTTAGAAAAGCTGCTGTCTCTCAGCCTCAGTCCTCACACCCCCAATCTGCAACATGGAGATGATGGTAAGCATAATGACAACCTTACAGGGTTGTTGTTGTAAGGATGAGGGCTAGATTAATACATGAAAAACACTCTGAACACTTGACATAACAATAAGGCCATCATCTGCAAGTTGTTGCTGTTTTATTTTTGAATTAGAGTACAGTAGGAGAACAGCCCTCCCAAACCTGGCGCCCTCCAAATGGGTTGACTACAACTCTAGGAGTTGTAGTCAACACATATGGAGGGCGCCAGGTTGAGGGAGGCTGTATTAAAAAAAAAAAATTAAAATCTGCTAGCCAATTAATCCAGGGGCACCTTTTTACTTGATCAATGAGGCTAAGCAAGTCACAGACTGAACGGGGGCAACCTCTAGTTTGGAGGGGGCCCAGCTTACAAAAGGAATGCCATGCATGCAAGATGGCCACCAGCGAGGGAGAGTTGCTCCTCTTGCTCCTCCCGCTCCCAGCACTTACTTCTCCAGCTCCTCCTGAGAGTGAGCAAATGTGCAGTTGGTCCCGCGCGGACACCCGCCTTGCTGTCGTAGGTCACGGCACATGCTCGTTTTGTATTTGCTGTTTGGCTGTGGCTTTCAAAACAAGAGGGGGAGGGGAGTAAATACATGCATCGCTTAAAAACAGGGTTTGGAACACACCCTGACCACCGTCATGACTGATACCACCCTTCAGAAGGGGGCAACCCAAACTGCATGCCACCCTGAGGAACCATTTGCCTGCCTGACAGTAGTGCTGCGTGGCTGTACTCAGGGCTTTGGGAGATAGTAACATATGCTGGGAAAGATTGAAGGCAAAAGGAGAAGGGGACGGCAGAGGATGAGGTGGCTAGATAGCATCACCGATGCAATGAATATGGACTTGAGCACGCTCCGGGAGAGAGCGCAGGACAGGAAGGCCTGGCGTGCTATGGTCCAGGGGGTCACGAAGAGTCGGACACGACTGAACAACAACAACAAACAAAATTCTGGGTGGTGTAGCAGAGAGAGAGAACTGAATGGGAGGGTGTGAAGGTTTGAGGCCTACAGAGGCAAAAGGAACAAAGGCCAGGCTTAGAGGCCTGGGTTTTTTTGTTGGGAGGGTGTATCGCTGAGAGGAGTTGTTTCATTTCCCCAGTTAAGTTTCAGTTTCATTTCCTCGGTTAAGTTTCATTTCTTCAGGTTTGAAACAGTACTTTCGGTTTTGAGGGAGAATATATAAAGGGAGAGAGAGCCAGTCCGACGGGAGAGTAAGAGCAGAGTCAGGGAGACCAGAGCATGAAGAGGGGGAAGGAAGAAGCAGCCTGGAGAAGTCTAAGTACAGCTAGGGTAAAGGAACTTGCATTTTGCAACTTTTCTTTTCATGCCTTTTGTATCACTCATCTCTATTGTATCAATACGTTTAGTTGCGATTTGCTTGTTTAATTTACCAGTAAACCACTGTGGTTAAACCCTGTATCTACAGTGTGAGTCACCCCATGCCAATAGCCTAAACCCCACCTTATTGGAAAGGGGAAGGTAAAAGAAGGAAGGTGGGAATCTTAAGGAGGCAAGAGATCCTTGAGCAGGTCATAAGGGGAACTCTGACAAATCATGCAGTTTCTAGAAGCAGCCAGCCAGATGCCTCAGGGCCCCTACAAACAGGATGTGAAGGTGACAGCACTCTCCCTGCACTTCTTCACCTCCAGCCATGTGGTATTCAGAAGCACACTGCCTTTGGCTATGGAGGTTCCATTGAGCTAATGGGCATCCATGGATAAATCCTTCCATTAATTTATCTAATCCTTTAATTAAAAAAAAAACCCAAGGGAGGTGATGTGCTGTCCCATCCTCCCACCCTGCCCCAAAGTAGGGCTAGTTACAGCCATCGTAGAGTGACAAAAACAGGTCCTGGTCTTCTCTTCAACTCATCCATTACTCATTCTAATTCCATTCCTCTCCTTCCCCAGCCCAATTTTCAGAGGAGAGGCTGGTTTTCCAAAGGAATACAAAACCAGAGACTCTCACCCCTTTCCTTTCGATTCATCTAACAGCTTCGGCGAACATTTCATAGCCTGCTTGGGTAAAACTGTGCTATGCTTTAGGGTCTCCAACATGGCACCCATGGGCCTCAATGTGCCCACAGACACCTCTCTTGGGGCATCCTAAGCTCCCTGCCCCTCTTGATTTTTATTTTATTTTAAAGGCCAGCATGCTGCAAAGCGAAGGGCTGCCTTCTAGCAACATCTTGGTTTGGGTTCAAAATAATGGTGTGGTGTTTTGGACCTCAGACCTCCACCTCTGCCTTGGGTGGGAAGGTGAGAACCCTTTGTAAGGAAGATTTTTTCTGACTAACAGGTTGTATTTTTAAAAATTTACACAATTTATATTCAGCTTTACCACCAAGGTCTCTAAGTCGCTAATAAACAGAAGCGCACGAGTGCACACAGGCATACACACACAAAGATGAAAAACAGGAATAGCAATAAACCCCCCACCAACCCTAAAAACAGCAGTTAAGTAAATCAGCAGTCAATACTAAAAAAAAAAAAATCAATTAAAAAAAGAGAAAACACAAGGAGTCCAAAAGCAATTAAATGTCATTAAAATCTCAAGAGAACTGGACAGGCTCTGCATGGCACCTGAAAGACAGTAATAAACGTGCCTGCCAAACATATCTCAGGTGAGATTTCCACAACTTGACTGTCACCACAGAGAAGGCCCTGTGTGTGTGTGTGTGTGTGTGTTTTAGCAAAGGGAATTTCAAAAACAGCTACAAAAGCCAAAGCAAGACACACAAAAAAGACAGCTCAACCAATATTTATGGTTCCTAACGTTTTGAGACGTTACTCTGTTTATCACGGGCGATGCTTATTACATTCACAATATCCAAATAATGCTTAGAACTCCTTGCTTCTAACTCAGTCATGGAAGGTCACGTTCCACGGTGTTTTCCCATTACATTTTTTTTAATGCCAGGTGTTGATTTTACCCCTGCCCCTCTGGTATTTAACAGTTTTATTTGCATGGCTACATTTTAATTCTTCCGCACTTTGGGAATCTACTAGATTGAAAAGTAGGCTAAAAACAGGCTAAATAAATAATCAATCACCTGTGGAGTTTCGTGGCCTTTCCTACTGTAGTTCTGAATGAAGTCCACTAGGCCGTGGACGACTGTCTTCACAGCCACCATGGCGTTTTCCAGCTGTTCCCACGTTGGAGACGCTGCATCTGTGGGAGCGATCAAAGAAGCAGAAAAAGTCAACTACCAACAGGTGACAGGAACACATTACATTCCTGTTGATTTTCATTATCAAGGCAAATGTGTTTTTCTGAGACAGGCGGAAAGTCTGTCTGAGAAACAGAGATAAAACAGTACCTGAACCCAAGTCTGCTCAGGAAGCATTTGTCTGTGCAAATGAACAATCCCTCTCCCCACCCCTCAGGGCTGAGGTTGGGGAAAGCTGGATCTACAAGTTTGTAACAGAAGCCAGTTATGCATTGCAATAATTGGTTGGTGTCTGTGACATCACAAATCCACCCCGCCCTCCCATGACAGCAGTATACCTTGTAAAATGATTTTTAAACAAATAAATCTGTTCAATTGTTTATACATTGTATAAATGTACAAGCAGTAATTTAAACAATTACCAGTGCAATCCTGTACTTACGTGGGAGTAAGTTCCATTGAAATTAATGGGGCTTACTTCACATACAAAATTTCAATGTTAATTAAAAAAAAACAATTACAAAAGGGCAGGCAAAAATGCCAACTAAATCAGGGCTCAAATAGTTGATTTGTGCATCTGTTGGTTGCACTGCAAAAGAAGGGGGGAAACCATGTGAGTAAAGAGTGTGGGATCTTCTGATACGTAGGTATGCCACTTCAGGGTTCACACATTACAAAATTCCTACTTGAAATGTATACACACACACACTTCACATACCTGGATTAGGATCTATGTTGGCCAAGAGCTCCAAATGGGGGCGAAGCCTGTTTAAATTTGCAGGGTCACCTGTACGTTGCAGAACGATAGTCAGTTCCTGCACACTTTTTGCAAAGGATTCTGGAGACTGAAGCTAAGGGAAAGGAACACATGAGTGCTTCGCATTATATGAAGAAAAGTCTATGAAACACTGAATCCCATCAAAACTTTATTTTTTACCTGTCTTAGTTTCTGGACTATAAAATGGTCATTACTTGCTTGCCATGAGCAGCTAAACTGTCCTTCCGCAACCTTATGCTCTCCAGATGCTTTGGACAACAACTCTCAGGATTCTGACTGCCGGCTATGTGGCAGGGGATAATGGGAGCTGAAGTCCAAAACACTGGGATGGGACTGGGTTGGAGAAGGCCATCCCAAGGGCAGGAGAGAATAGTTTCTTAGTAAAAGGGCTGCGCCTTCAGCCGGCATAAGCTGAGGATCAGTGCTGAGAGGCTCTGCCTCTCCGCTCAGAATCTGCCCTATGCAGCTTCATCATCAGACGCGCCAAGCCAAGAATTTTTTTTTTAAGCCACTATTTTGAAGCTGTGGCTCACCTTGTCGATGATGGACTGCATGTGGGATTTATGGGCCAAGTCGCCATAAAGGAGGGAAGACCACTGCTCTGGAGAGATCCGAAGCCCAGCTTCCATGGCAATGTGGACAATTTGAGCGTCGTGCTCCCTCCGCAACGCTTCGTAACTGCGAAATTCCTCTTTCAGCTGCATCAGGGAAGAATCTTCATCCCTTTTGGTGACCTACACAAATAAATCCATACATTTAACTAACATAGCCAGATGCATTCAAATGTCTAGTTCTGTCTGCATCCATTTAAAGGACCGTAGGGATGCAGTCGATCTGAACTGCAGTCCTTTCAATGGACATGTGACCACCACCCCGCCCCACACATGCAAAGGTGCATTCTGTTGAAAACAATGCTGTGTCGACAAAACTCTTTTCTATATGAGAAGGAACACTTTTCTGTATGAGGCACCACTTTACTGAGGGGTCTGCTTCCGGATTCTTTGCGGGATTGAGATCGGCTCCTTTACACGTTTCATTCCAGGACTTTTCTTTCTCTGCCTTTCTATATGTTGGTGGCGCTGTGGTATAGCAGAAGTGTGCAAATACACCAGGGTTTCATACTGTCATTCACAGAAATACCAGACTTTCCTCACTAGAAAACCCCCTGCTATAATGCCTGCAAAGAATGGGAGAGGCCCTGGGGGATGAAGATGTTGTGTAAAGCACCCACAAATGGTGATTGAGGAATAAATGCCTTGTGTAGAGAGGCTCAAGGATAGGTAAAAGGAGAAAAAATGTGCTGCTCTTTGCCCTAACCCTCTTCTTTGCCTGTGGGCGGTAATCCCCCACCCCCACCCCAAAAAGGGGGGAAAGGAAAAAAGAAAGAAACTTCCAGAAGGGTAGCTGTAATAGTCAGTTGCAGCAAAAACAACAGAGAATCATGTCGCATACGAAAGACGAAATATTTTTACGGGATAATCTTTCATGGACTAGAGCCCTTTTCATCAGATATGTGAAGCATTAATCGTAGTTGTATGGAGGGGTATCCTCAGTTATCCTTACACACATGGATATAGATGGGGAAATGTAAGTAGTGGGGTCAAATAATCATGAAATATAAAAAGTACAGTATGTGGCAATTCAGTTTAAAGCTTAAATGTATGCAAAAGAGGCAGTGACCGTTCACAGCAGCAGTAATTGGTGATAATGCAACCAATATAGGATGTCTGTGTTATCACCAATTACTGCTGTTGTCAATGGTGGCTATGCTCATTTTGCACATATTTCAGCTTTAACTTAATGGTCTCAGTATCACCAGACCTGTAGTGGGACAGGAAACGATTGTCTCTATTCAAGCCAAACAAGACGGAATCAAAGCACAAAAGCATCACACCTTGAAGCACGACGCTCGATACAGCAGCTGCACCACGTGCCCAATGCTGGTTTTGGAAGCCTGAGGAAATCTTGGCTCCAGTCTCTGGACAACGAAAAGCACCAAGACCTTCCTGGAGAGGGCGGAGCCATCTTCCAAGGCCAGCAGCACCAGTTTCAAGGCTTCTTCCTGCATAGCTAGAAACCCAAAAGCTGACCTTACATCCTCAAAAGACCAAGAAAAACAAGTCATAGCTGGTGAAAGGATGCAGGTCCCCTTTTGCTGAACTACATTCTGCCCTGACCTTTGCAACAGTGAGGGCTGGAAACTCAATGATGCATTCTAAATATGAACAGAGAGGCCACATAGTGTAACCCCATGTGGGGTAGAGGGGGGGCTGGGGAGGACACAGATTTCTAAAATAGCGATGTAACTACAGCTTCGGCCACTTTCAGAACTCAGAATGATAAATACAGTGTCACACAGGAGTTGGAAAAACCAAAGTCTGTTCCCGAGTCTGTGAGTGATGCACAGCACAGGTGTGAGAGTCATACAGAGCACAATCCTATAAATGTCTATTCAAACACATGTGCAATTAATTTCAATGGGACTTGCTCCTAGTCAGTGTGTACAGGATTGCAGCCCCAATGTTCCATCCCAACAAGTCCCTTAAACTCATCTTCCTATATTAACAGAAGGACAATCACCATCCTCCCCCGAGAATCTGCGTCAGTCTCCCTGGAAACTCTTGGGTCTGCTGGAAGAGCTTTGTGATCTACACACATGCAGAAGAAAGAGCTGGAAATGAGGTGGTAGAATGGACCGTGCCGCTGCAGCAGAGTGCAGGCAGAGGGTACCAGCATTGGGTGCTCCTCCAGTTTACCAAAATATCCCCTGCAAAGACAAAACTAGCATAAGCAGCAAGCTTCTTCTATCCCAGCCCTTTGCCACTTGTGCTAGTTCTCTATTTACAGAGTGAGTTAAGAATAGGTGAGCATTCAAATAGGTGACTCCTCACCGCAAGTGACACAGTGCACTGTACCACCTCATTCCGGTGTGTATGCAGACCAGGCCAGAGAGATGGGGGGCGGGGGAGAGGTGGTGGGAAGTAATGGCTGGCAAGTCACTGCTGCAGGAGGAGAGTGGGGTCCAAGAGCACCTCCCCAGTGCTCCAAATATTCTTCCTGAAAAAGCAGGTGCTGGCTGGGGATTGGGGCGGTGGTGGCTGTGAAAGCAATGCAAGTGCACTTTCTAATGCTTTCTGCCTGGCTTTGAAGCTTTTCCACCCCAATGCTCTTCTCCCCAGAGCTATTTGATGAAGACATGCAAGAGCAAAATGGCTGGAAATAGCAGCCCTGAGTGAGAGAGATTACATCCCATCATCTGCTCTGGCCATGGCTTACCTGGCCCCAGGAACTGGCACCCGCGTGCCCGGACTGCAGCCCAGAGGTTGGCAGACAGCTGCTGAGGGTTCTGGTGCTGCAAGATCAGCTCAGTCACAGTTCTCTCCCCGAGGGAGCGGGCCGCCCGCATGGCCCTGACCCGGCCCTCCTCTTCCACCAGCTGACAGTTCACCAGAGTCACCAGCTTCCGTTGCATAGGCCGGCTCAGTGCACTCTGATTCAAACTGGCGACACCTTCAGAGGGAGGAACAGGAGAAAAGTAAGCAGAGAGAGAGGCACCTACGCAAAGGGCAAGGATGCTCATACCTAGCGCATGGGGCAGGATGGCATCGGGAGCACGCAGATATGAGGGAATGGCAGACAAATGACAAATCAATTTGTCTTGTTCTGCATAGTTCTTCCTGGAAGCTGAGGATTTCTCTATGTGAGGGCTCCTGGTTTGAACTCCTTTTAAACACTGCTTGGAGGCAACTAGCCCTGGTGCCTCTGAACATTTGCAGGTGAAGGACCATAGCTCAGCAACAAAGCACATGATTCGCACACCAGTGGTCCCAAGTTCAATTCCTGGCATCTCCAGTTTAAAAAAGGATCAGGTAGCAGCTGATGTGAAAGACCTCCACTTGAGGGCACTAGACAGCTGCTACCCATCAGAGCAGACAATACCTGGACAGATGCGCCAAGAGCCTAACATAGTATAAGGCAGTGTCCTATGTTCAATTCCTATTTAAAATCTCCTATTTTAACAAAGCAAACCAAACTTCCAGCTTGGCTCCAATGAAACCAGGGGTCCTTTTGCCAGTTCACATGGGAACTCACCCTTGCCTCCGCTTAGCGGCTTTAAATAAAGTGCCAGATCTTCAACGCATTTCTTTGCCACCTCATAATGTTTGTTCTCTCCTAGGTTACTTAGCTTGACGCTCTGGTGATCCGGTACCTATAAAGGGCAGAAGAGGGAAGAAGACAACAGTTTCTAACATGTGCGCACGCGCGTGTGTGATTCAATTGGGATGATGCAGGAAATTATTCACCATGTCTACACAAACCACCCAATTCTGGAATGATACAAGAACGTATGGTTATCCGTTAAAATCTGCCTGGCCAAAAAGCAGCAATATCTATTTAACCAGCCCATACTCAGCTGTACAGATATGCCAGCAGTGTTACCCTACAGGGAAGAGAGGGGCTTTTAAAGAGCCAATGAGGAAGCAAATACTTGAACACAGTGTCTTGAATGCAGCAACCTTCTCAGGCAATTTGAGAAAATTATGCCTTTGCTTGAACCTATCCCCAAATGGCGACAATGTAGAAGCAGCAATGTAGAAGCAGCAGGGATGGCAACAAATAAGTATCAAGACACAGTGGCCATGTTCGCACAAAATGCTAAGCCAGAATGCTCTTGGTACTGAGCATGCATGCTGGTATATGCTACCCAAATGCTCCTGCTTGGCTCCTCCTGCAAGCGGGAACAATTAAACCAACCAGGAACTTACCAGGGCAGAACAGCTTAGCATTATGTCCACACTAGACTCCTGGCTCATCTTTCCTCTAACTAGTCAGAGTCTTAAGCCAGGGGTTACAGCTGGCGTATGGATCCTGGCTTGTTGGAAGAGCAACAAGCCAGGAGTCCAGGTCTGGATGCACTCCTAAGTTTTTTGACCATGGTAGGTTCCTGGTTAGTTTAGCCACTCCCACTTGCAGGAGGAGCCAAGCAACAGCAATCAGGTGGTGTGCACAAGCATCCTGGAGAATTCTGGCTTAAGTGTTTTGTGCAAACGCATCCACTATGACATGTAGGAGTACATGGTGCCCCTTCATGGATCACTGCCTTGTTGTGGCGAAGGGGCTTGCATAACTCAGTGAAGCCATAAGCTATGCCGTGCAGGGCCACCCAAGACGAACAGGTCATGGCAGAGAGTTCTGACAAAATGTGGTCCACTGGAGAAGGAAATGGCAACCCACTCCAGTATTCCTGCCAAGAAAACCCCATGGAACGTATCACAAGGCTAAAAGATATGATGCCGGAAGATGAGCCCCTCAAGTCGGAAGGTGTCCAATATACTACTGGGGAAGAGCAAAGGGAATTTCCAAGTAGCGCCAGAAAGAGTGAAGCGGCTGGGCCAAAGCTGAAAGGACACTCAGCTGTGGATGTGTCTGGTGGTGAAAAGAAAGTCCGATGCTGTAAAGAACAATATTGTCTAGGAACCTGGAATGTAAGATCAATGAATCAAGGTAAGCTGGAGGTGGTCAAACATGAGATGGCCAACATCACCATATTGGGAATCAGCGAACTAAAATGGACAGGCATGGGCGAATTTAATTCAGGAGACCATTACATCTACTACTGTGGGCAAGAATCCCTTAGAAGAAATGGAGTAGCACTCGTAGTCAATAAAAGGGTGGGAAAAGCAGTACTTGGGTACAATCTCAAAAACGATAGAATAATCTCAGTATGAATCCAAGGCAAACCATTCAACATCACAGTAATTCAAGTCTATGCCCCAACCACTATGGCCAAAGAAGCTGAGGTTGATCGGTTATATGAAGACCTACAACACCTTCTCAACACCTTCACCCCTTCATGGATCACTGCCTTGTTGTGGCGAAGGGGCTTGCGTAACTCAGTGAAGCCATAAGCTATGCCGTGCAGGGCCACCCAAGATGGACAGGTCATGGCAGAGAGTTCTGACAAAATGTGGTCCACTGGAGAAGGAAATGGCAACCCACTCCAGGATTCTTGCCAAGAAAACCCCATGGAACGTATCACAAGGCTAAAAGATATGACGCCGGAAGATGAGCCCCTCAGGTCGGAAGGTGTCCAATATGCTACTGGGGAAGAGCAGAGGGTATTTCCAAGTAGCGCCAGAAAGAGTGAAGCGGCTGGGCCAAACCCGAAAGGACACTCAGCTGTGGATGTGTCTGGTGGTGAAAAGAAAATCCGATGCTGTAAAGAACAATATTGTTTAGGAACCTGGAATGTCAGATCAATGAATCAAGGTAAGCTGGAGGTGGTCAAACAGGAGATGGCAAGATTGAACATCGACATCTTGGGAATCAGCGAACTAAAATGGACAGGCATGGGCGAATTTATTTCAGGTGACCATCATATCTACTATTGTGGGCAAGAATCCCTTAGAAGAAATGGAGTAGCACTCATAGTCAACAAAAGGGTGGGAAAAGCAGTACTGGGGTACAATCTTAAAAATGATAGAATGATCTCAGTACGAATCCAAGGCAAACCATTCAACATCACAGTAATTCAAGTCTATGCCCCAACCACTGAGGCCGAAGAAGCTGAGGTTGATCGGTTCTATGAAGACCTACAACACCTTCTAGAACTAACACCAAAAAAAGATGTCCTCTTCATCATAGGGGATTGGAATGCTAAAGTAGGAAGTCAAGAAATCACCGGGATAACAGGCAGGCATGGCCTTGGTGTACAAAATGAAGCGGGACAAAAGCTAACAGAGTTTTGCCAAGAGAACATGCTGATCATAGCAAACACTCTTTTCCAACAGCACAAGAGGCGACTCTACACATGGACGTCACCAGATGGTCAATATCGAAATCAGATTGATTATGTCCTTTGCAGCCAAAGATGGAGAAGCTCCATACAGTCAGTAAAAACAAGACCTGGAGCTGACTGTGGCTCAGATCATGAGCTGCTTCTTGCAAAATTTCGGCTTAAATTGAAGAACGTCGGGAAAACCACTAAACCGTTCAGGTATGACCTACATCATATCCCTGATGAATATACAGTGGAGGTGAGGAATAGATTTCAGGGATTAGACTTGATAGACAGAGTGCCTGAGGAACTATGGACGGAGATCCGTAATATTGTTCAGGAGGCAGCAACTCAAGCCATCCCAAAGAAAAAGAAATGCAAGAAAGCAAAGTGGCTGTCTGATGAGGCTTTACAAGTAGCTGAGGAAAGAAGGGAAGCGAAAAGCAAGGGAGAAAGGGGAAGATATATGCAACTGAATGCAGAGTTCCAGAGAATAGCAAGGAGAGACAAGAAGGCCTTCTTAAATGAACAATGCAAAGAAATCGAGGAAAACAACAGAATGGGAAAGACTAGAGATCTCTTCAAGAAAATTGGAGATCTCAAGGGAACGTTTTGTGCAAAGACGGGCATGATAAAGGACAAAGAAGGCAGGGACCTAACAGAAGCAGATGAGATTAAGAAGAGGTGGAAAGAATATACAGAAGAACTATACAGGAAAGATCTGAATGTCCCTAATAGCCATGATAGTGCGGTCACTGAACTTGAGCCGGACATCCTCGAGAGTGAAGTCAAGTGGGCCTTAGGAAGCATTACTAACAACAAAGCTAGCGGAGATGACAGTACTCCAGCTGAGCTATTTAAAATCATAAAAGAAGATGCTGTTAAAGTGCTGCGCTCAATATGCCAACAAATTTGGAACACTCAACGGTGGCCACAAGACTGGAAAAGGTCAGTTTACATTCCAATTCCAAAGAAGGGCAACGCCAAAGAGTGTTCAAACTACCGCACAATTGTGCTCATTTCACATGCCAGCAAGGTGATGCTCAAAATCCTACAAGCTAGGCTTCAGCAGTATGCAAACCGAGGACTACTGGAAGTACAAGCGGGGTTTCGAAGAGGCAGAGGAACTAGAGATCAAATAGTTCTCTAGAAGTATTTTAGGAAGGCCTGGCGTGCTATGGTCCATGGGGTCACGAAGAGTCGGACACGACTGAACGACTGAACAACAACAACAACACAACACCTTCTAGAACTAACACCAAAAAAAAGATGTCCTCTTCATCATAGGAGATTGGAATGCTAAAGTAGGAAGTCAAGAACTAACCAGGATAACAGGCAAGCATGGCCTTGGTGTACAAAATGAAGCAGGACAAAGGCTAATAGAGTTTTGCCAAGAGAACACGCTGATCATAGCAAACACGCTTTTCCAACAGCACAAGAAGCGACTCTACACATGGACATCACCAGATGGTCAATATCGAAATCAGATTATGTACTTTGCAGCCAAAGATGGAGAAGCTCTATACAGTCAGTAAAAACAAGACCTGGAGCTGACTGTGGCTCAGATCATGAGCTGCTTGTTGCTAAATTTCGGCTTAAATTTAAGAACGTAGGGAAAACCACTAAACCATTCAGGTATGACCTAAATCATATCCCTTATGAATATACAGTGGAGGTGAGGAATAGATTTCAGGGATTAGACCTGATAGACAGACTGCCTGAGGAACTATGGATGGAGGTCCGTAACATTGTTCACGAGGCAGCAACTCAATCCATCCCAAAGAAAAAAAAAATGCAAGAAAGCAAAGTGGCTGTCTGATGGGGCTTTACAAGTAGCTGAGGAAAGAAGGGAAGCAAAAAGCAAGGGAGAAAGGGGAAGATATATGCAACCGAATGCAGATTTCCAGAGAATAGCAAGGAGAGACAAGAAGGCCTTCTTAAATGAACAATGCAAAGAAATCGAGGAAAACAATAGAATGGGAAAGACTAGAGACCTGTTCAAGAAAATCGGAGATCTCAAGGGAACGTTTTGTGCAAAGACGGGCATGATAAAGGACAAAGAAGGCAGGGACCTAACAGAAGCAGATGAGATTAAGAAGAGGTGGAAAGAATATACAGAAGAACTATACAGGAAAGATCTGAATGTCCCTAATAGCCATGATAGTGCGGTCACTGAACTTGAGCCGGACATCCTCGAGAGTGAAGTCAAGTGGGCCTTAGGAAGCATTACTAACAACAAAGCTAGCGGAGATGACAGTACTCCAGCTGAGCTATTTAAAATCATAAAAGAAGATGCTGTTAAAGTGCTGCGCTCAATATGCCAACAAATTTGGAACACTCAACGGTGGCCATAAGACTGGAAAAGGTCAGTTTACATTCCAATTCCAAAGAAGGGCAACGCCACAGAGTGTTCAAACTACCGCACAATTGTGCTCATTTCACATGCCAGCAAGGTGATGCTCAAAATCCTACAAGCTAGGCTTCAGCAGTATGCAAACCGAGAACTACTGGAAGTACAAGCGGGGTTTCGAAGAGGCAGAGGAACTAGAGATCAAATAGTTCTCTAGAAGTATTTTAGGAAGGCCTGGCGTGCTATGGTCCATGGGGTCATGAAGGGTCGGACACGACTTAACGACTGAACAACAACAACAAAGTATATGGTGCAACCTCTGTACTTTCACATCCCTCCTTTTCTGCGAGGCCTTTGGTTTATCATCTTATCCTCAACTGTAAGCAAGCCAGAAGTACTTGGAACAACATTAGCCCAGGTTCTTCCCTCTGTACCCTCATCTCTCCCTTTCTCTTGTTTTCCCATGGCCTGTTTTAGACTGGAAGCTCCTTGCAGGCAGCAACCTCTCCATTTTGCCTATGTAACTCTGTAAGGTACGATGTATGCTGCTGGCACATGGTATAAATAAACGGCAATGTAAACATATGTTTATCGTATGGACCAAAATGTTCTTATTCACACAGCATATAGTCAAACATTTGCTACCACCTGATGGAGTGATGGCTGCCAACTCAGACAGCTTTAGGCAAATTCATGGAGGATAAGGCTATCAATGGATACTAGTCCTGATGGATATATATTTCCACCAGTAGCAGAGGCAGCATGCTTCTCAATAAGAATTTCTGGGGCACATGAGGAGGGTGCTATTGTACTCTTGTCCTGCTTGTGGGCTTCTCATTGCTGCATCTGGTTGGCCACTGTGGGAACAGAATGCCTGATGAGCAAGGCGTTTGGTCTGATCCACCACTGCTCTCTGTATGCTTAAATTGCTGTAATCCAGGGGCAGGGAACCTCTTTCAGCCCAAAGGCCAAACTCAATTTAATGAGACGCTCTCAAGGTCTGCATTCGAGTGGTGGATCTGGGAAACCCCAGAGGGAGGGATTGGGATTCCAGGAGGGCCGGATTTGGCCCCCAGGCTCTCCACTGCTGCTCTAACCATTGACTGAGCAAGGAAGCATAAGTAGAGTTATCCTAGTCAACACTGCTGTTGCGTATCATTTTGCTTCAATTTCTGCAAGGTTCCTTCTCCGTGGAAAAGCAGCTGTTGGGATTCAAAGCCCTTTTGGAAACGTGGTCCCCAGAGCATGCAGCTGTGAACTTAACCCAGCTCCTCCTCTTCCATGGCCCACACAGATTTCGCTTGCCCACAGCCAGGACTGCCTGCTAAAAGCAGGATGCTCCTGTCTCTATCTATCTGCTGATTGTGCATTTTGAACCCCCGACAAGCATTTCCAACCCCAGCACACAAGCAAATAAATATGCATGAGGATGGATGCAGGAGCTGCTTTGACTCTACCTGGGCTCCAACTAACTGGAGAAGTGCAAAATTGACAGGAAGCACATCGATGTCGGTGTTGATGGCTGTCTGGTCGAAAGGGCAGGCCTTGCGGTGCAGCTTATTCAGGCAGGTCTTGCAGACCGTATGGGAACAGCCTAAACTGATGGGCTTGTGCACGTTCTCGTCAAATTCGTTGTAGCAAATTGGGCAGGACAGGAATTCCGTCCACTGCGCCGCCTGCACAGGCATTGTGGAAGCGGGGCACTCCTTCCAACGGCTAGCAAACCATGTCGTCACTGTGCAGTATTTGGCAGCTGTGAAGCAAACAGAAGGATTTATAATATGTTACTTTAGCGTCTCAAGTTGTAAAAAGCTTGGAAGTTTGTTTGCAAGCACAGCTGGGCACTATCTGGGATTCTACACTAGAAAAGGGGTTGACATTTTCACTCAAAGGCAAGCAGTGGGCAGGTTAAGACAATACTGCAAACTAGTTACAGATCCATATGGGTGCTGAAATACAGTAAGCTTGTCTTAGGCGGAGAATGTAGTATGCAAATATAGGACTGCTTTCCCCCCCAGTGACTCAGCAGGGATGCAAACAAATTACTCAGCAATTATCTAGCTGCACATAGCTCATTTGAACTCAGTATTTGTTACGAGAGGCTTGTCTTTTGAGTTTGGAAAGCCTGCAACTGGAATGAACAGAGCAGGATCTCCAACACGTTTTGCATTGTTCGTTTTATTTACCACAGGATGGAGTGATGGCCACCAACTTGGATGGCTTTAAAAGGGGGTTGGACAAATTCATGGAGGAAAGGGCTATCAATGGCTACTAGTCCTAATGGCTATGTTCTACCTCCAGTACCAGAGGCAGTGAGCCTATGTACACCAGTTGCTGGGGAACATGGGTGGGAGGGTGCTGTTGCACTCATGCCCATCTTGTGGGTTACTGGTCGACAGCTGGTTGGCCACTGTGCGAACAGAATGCCAGACTAGACGGACCCTTGGTCTGATCCAGCAGGGCTCTTCTTATGTTCTTATTGCGGCTACTTAAAACAGTTGTGGTTGTGCTTTTTCTGTGTGCAGAATTTGAATAAATCAGTGAAGTGTGTGATCTTTCTCTCACACACAGACACACATACATGCTCGATTCTTATGGCCATAGAACTATATGATCATAGAATATGATTCTATAATACGTATCTATATATCTATACACACAGAACAGGTTGAGAAAAGAGGACTGGAGTTCAGAGAATGCACAGGCATAAAAGGTGCATAGAGGCCATGAACAAAGACTGGGTGTTGATTAAGTAGCACATGAGCCAAATGACCTGCCCTCTCTCAGAATCCTTGCAGTGGCGGAGAGAGTGCGGGGGTACAACTGTTGGATCATGCAGTCCAAATGTTTGTCTTGTGCCAGCCTTCCCCCGCCCCCAAATCCTGCACTACCCACCTTCACCTAATAAAAGCTTTGGGGGCCTTAATGGCTGCAGAGGAAACACAGTTTAAAGAGCACAGATGTGATCTGTGTCATCTCTATAGCCATGCAGATTTCTAGACTACTTGTTAATAACTTAAGCAGCAACAACAAAAAGCCTACCAAGAGTTATTTGCTAGATATCTAAATATTGGATGCTAGCTCCTCAAAAAAATTGACACAACTCCTTAGAATCTGAAATAGTAATGTGAAAATTCCAGTCTGCCCTGGTAGCTCTTTGAACAATACCAGTTCAAGAATCCCATCAAAAAGGTTCAAAACCTGCATGACCTCAGCTCTCTAACCCATTGCTCCCAAAACTGGCATCCAGATTTCCATTCTGTTAATGAGATTAATAACATTTTACTGAAGTAGTACTGTGCTAAGAATACTACAAGAGGCCAACAACCATCACAGCAGGTTTCCCAACCTGAAGTGGGTTATGGAAGGCCAGCCTTAAGAATGCATTTTAGTAACACAATGGAAGGACTAGAAGAAAGAGGTTGTTTTTAGAATATGAGCATTTTCGGTTATAAATGATGGAGTGAATAATATGGTGATGCTTCTGCCTAATGTGTGTCAAGCTAACAAGGTGAGCTGGGATAAAGATATTTATTTTCCCAATTTAGCAAAAGCTAAGAACAATACATCACAATACAAAACAAACTTGTAATTAAAACAAGTAGTCAATGCCAAAAAATAATACAAAATAGTATCCTTCAAGCAACATCCGAACTTCACTCAAAGACTTGCACTTGACAAAGAGGCCTATTAGCTACAAATATTGTCAGGACCACAGTTTGTCACTGGTCTTGGTAGCCAAGCTAAAAATGGGGAATACCAAGAGCTTGCGCCCTCTCCCCTCCACACTGCCGCCAGTGCAAAATTTGGAACTGGGAAGAGTGGCACAAGCTGGTTTGCATGGTCCTACACCTTGGCAACAAAGCCTTCCTTCCACCCTTGGATCTGGAGAAAGGATCACCACAAAACTGCAGGGAAGGATCTGGCTCCTTTGGGTGGGTCTCATCATACTTGCCAGAGGGCAGCAGCACAATTGCCATGGCGAATGAAAACATTCAACCCTTCAAAAGCAGTAACGAAAGCAGTAACGAACTGACTAGTCTTGAAGAACCCTAACTTGGACCTGCAAGATGTTAACAACTATAGAGAGTGGTTAACATCCCCTTCCTGGGCAAGGTGCTCAAGGAAGAGGTGTCCAGTCAACTCCAGTCACAGTTGGATGGAACTAATTTTCTGGATCCACTGCAATCAGGCTTCAGGTCTGTGTTTAGGACAAACTACCTTGGTTGCCCCGTGGGATGATCTTTGCTGAGAGAAAGACAGGGGGAGTGTGAGCCTGTTGATTCATGATGGAGGTACAGCTGGCAGGTGGTTCGTCGGCCTGGATGAATTGGTCTTATTTACTGCTGTGAAAAGGGGAAGGTTTTTTCAGGCTGCACATTACTACTTTCGTTGAATTTTAAATACTGTATTGTATGTTATGATGGCTTCTGTAAGTTGTCCAGAAAACATATGTTGTTGGGGAGCCACATAAATATGGTAAATAAAAACTCTTAAAGATTGTATAATTGAGAGCACACACTTTTAAAGCAGCCCCCAAAGCAGTCCTTAGGAGTGCAGGCTCAGAGTTATTTGCTGTCTTTGATCTGTTTAGCACACCCCCAGTCTTAGGTCTGTGATGTCCTTCTGTTTCTCTGTTTGTGCTTGGAATGTGTGTAGGTAAGCTAGAAAGCGACAGAACCCATTTGTGTTGGAACCCACTGCAACCCATTCACTCCAAAGGGAATTCCGACAGGTTTATAAAGCACTAGTCTCCTACAACAGTGGTGAATGACTTGTGGCCTTCTAGATGTCTGGCCCTCCCATCAGTCGAAGTGGCAGAGCCAATGATGAGGGATAATGGGAGTTGTGGCCCTCTAGATGTTTTTGGCCTACAAGTGGCCCACCCCTGCCCTACAAAAACTTCATTAGGCCTAGATGGCCGCTTCTGGCCACTGTACATTCTGCAGACACCCATAATAGAGAAAGGTAATGTCTAAAACAGCTTTTGGGATCGGAACAACAAAGCCTCAGTTATGCAACCAACACGCAGCATTGCTGAGTCTGTCATGAGCACGTTTAACCATCCTTTCCTTTGTAACACCTCAGCTCTAGAAAATGCTGAATCGACCCTCCAGTTGGTTAAATTCATTATTAATTTATTTTCACACTTTCAGACGTTGTCCATCTGGTGCAGTCAGAGTTGTGTGCATGCTGTGATTGCGTGGGAGCGCAGAAAAAAGCTTAGAATGTGTCCTTGGACAGAGTTCCCCAAGAATCTCAGCTTTTACTTAACAACAACCCCTGCCCACCCGCAAAAGTTAAGCTTCTAGTCTCTATAGTCATGAAGAAATGCTTGAAGGTGTGGACAATGCCAACTGAATCACAGGAGCTAAAAGGATGGATGAGTAAGATTTCCAGTGGTGGGGTTTTTTTGGGGGGGGGTTCAGTGCCCCTCCCTCTAATTAGCAAAACGAGACTAAAATGTGCAAAATAAGAGCACATGCAGGATTTGTGAAGCATCAGAGTTCAGAACATTCAGCTTCAGAATTTCAATTTTCTTAACATGTGGATATGCACTAAGACCAAAGCAAGCATGAAACAGAGAACACAACAAGCAACTCCTGGAATGCGGCAGGAAGCTATTTCAACATTTGCACATGGCTGGCGCATCCTGGCTGCCCAACTGCCAGCTGCCTATTAAAACTCAGAAGAGGAGCAGCCACTCCCACACCTGAAATGCTGCATGGTGACTGAGCAGGTCTGGGCTTTCGGGTACTATCAACAGGGAAACCAGTCGGTCGACTTCTGGCAGCAAGCGAACCTCACATCAGCTCTTCTGACTCTCAGTAACATACAGGCTGCTTCATCAGAAGACCCCTGTTTTCGCTACATTTACATGGAGTCAGTGCTAGCTCCAGGATTATTTTTAACAGGGGGTAGTTTGGGCAAGATGCCCTCAGAGGGCCAGGCTCTTCAGCTCTGTTGTTGCTGCCCACAGACTTTTCCTCTTCCTCCAGGACCAATCCACACGGTCAGCCAGAAGGACATGGAGAAGCGAGTGGAGGCTGTTGCTCCTGTCACAGTTTGCTCATCTAGAGAAGGAAGATGCTGTGCTGGAGAGCGTGATGCTGATGCTGGCCCTGCCAAAAACTATCAGGTCAATATTCCATTCACCAATAAGAACCAGGATGGATCCAAAGAGTCAAGACTTGGACCTGGTTCTGCATGAAAAAAGTGGGAATGAAAGAGGGCAACCACATGATGTTCCTGTGAGGATGAACAAAGCAGACTGCGCAGTGCTTTTCATATTTGAAAGAGGTCTAAAAAGGGGGGAAATCTGAGTGCACCTGAATTCCACAACTTCTGGTTTCCTATTTCGATTTGGCTTTGGCTATGTGACAATTTGATTAGTAGCAACATATTAAAATGCTTACTAGGACGCCACTGATTTAAGACTGGCTTTTCTGCATACATTTTAATTACAACCATCTGTTAAGAAATTATGTTTGGAACCTTGGTTATCTAATGCCTTAAGCAACAGGATATACTGGATACACAGTGTTCTTATCTCCACGCAGAGTTCTTAACATTTGAAAAGTCTATTATTTCTGATTCGTTCAAGTTTAATATCTGCTGTGCTTTTTGCTTATTCAACATTTTATTGGCCTAAACATATGGCCTCTTACTTACCATGACTATTAATTTAGCTTTCAGCAGCTTAAACTGGTGTGCCAAATATGACCCATCCTAGACAGAAATAGCCTGACCGCTATTATCTTGCACTGGTTACCTCTAGTTTAGGCTACAGCAATATTTTGTATGTACGGCTGTGATTGAGGCCTTCTTGGAAACTTCACTTAGCATAGAATGCAGCAGCTAACTTAGTAACTGGGACCAGTTACACCAAACATATATATGGCCAGTTTTTAAACAGCCACACTAGCTGGTGATCAGTTTCGAGGCACAATTCAAAGTGCAAGAACTTACCAACAAGCCTTGAAACCAAGGACCATCTTCTACAACATGATCCTACCCAAACACCACAGCTCTCCCATGGGTCCCTGGCACTTATCTGAGATGAGACTGATGGTGACCAGAGAGGGGGGTCTTTTCAACCATTGCACTGAGTTTATGGAATGCCCTCTGCACCAACCATGTTCTTTTCGGTGCCTGGCAAAAATTTATTTATTTGCCCAGCCAATCCAGCACAAAATGCGAACTGGCCAACTGCTGTATCTGCTCTGCTGAATTTTAACATTTAATTTCTAGGCTGTTGTCCTGTTTCACATTCATTTTAACTATTTTATATGAAGGCTTTTACTATTTTGCAGCCCTGCTGTTTTTAATGAAAGATGGTGGAATTATTATTTTTAATTAAATGTATTTCTATTCTGCCTTTCCACAATCTGGTCTCCGGGGCACTTAACATACAATAATGTTTTAAGAAAAGCTGAAAAAAATAAAATAGAATAGACTGAGATTAACCAACTGAGTGGCTTATTCCCAGCACTGCAATAAACATTGGTTTAGCTTTCTATTAATCATCAATTTGACTATCCATGGTAGCCCAAACCTATATTCTTTCGGGTTGTATCACTTGAAGGATATGTGAACTTCTTTTTTTGAAGTTCAGCACTATAGGCTTTAATGCCTGGAACAAGTTTCTTCATAATAAAAAGCCATTCCATTTATAGCATTTATTGTTTTAGAGGCTGTTAGTTCAAATGTTCTGGAATGTTTTCCTCACCATCTTTCCTGCTGAAAAATTCTAGCACGTGGCCAAGAATTCTGGGGCATCAGTAGGTTACGCGCTTAGTTCACAGGGCATGGGTGTGTGTGTGTGTGTGTGAGAGAGAGAGAGAGAGAGAGAGAACTGGGGATCTCTTGAATCTTGTTGCACTGCTTGAATTGAGAGTAGGGCCGACCAAAGCCCACTTCACTGCCTGAAGCAGAGTGGCTGCCTCACTGCAGGTGCACCGTGAAGATGGGTCTTCATCATTCCACTAGCCCTGGTGGAGATCTCCCTCATGAAGAATGCTCCTCCCTGAAGTGTTACCACCAACAGCCATTCCAGCAGGCTGTACTGAGTGAGATGAGAGGAGGGCCATTCCACCAGCCCTTCTAAAAGAATTAATTCCTCCCCCTTCTCTCCCATTCCTTTTTCCTTCTGTGCTGTGTCTTTTTAGATTGTAAGCCTGCAGGCAAGGCCTGTCTTCTTTAACTGATTATATGCAAGCCAGTCTGGGAGCCTTTTTGGGCTGAGGAGCGGCATAAAAACATTTCAGATACAAACATACATTCTTGCAAGACAGGATGAAGTCTCAAGAGACTTGGATGGGCGAGACTCAGGGGAAGCATAGGCCTCTCCCCAGGTGACCTGGCCTCAGTCTGCAGGCAGCCTCTGCCTGGCCTGGTTTCCTCCAGCTCCTGGCCAGCCCAGCCAGATGCCATCAGCCATAGACGGCAGATGCTGCCACTCACATGCTCTTGTTTAAGAGGCTGCTCCGCTTCACACAAAAGAGAAAGCGCCTGCCAGAGGAGCTGCACGGTCCAGCAGGGAGCCAGCTTTGTCTTGGAGCCCCCAGCCAGCGGCCGGGCAACAGCAGCTCAGCGTGGCACCTGAACGGCCCTGAAACCACCTGGCCAGGCGGCTGCTAGAGGTGGGGACTAGAATCATAGAATCATAGAATAGTAGGGTTGGAAGGGGCCTACAAGGCCATCGAGTCCAACCCTCTGCTCAATGCTAGCAGTGGGGAAGGGGATACCCCCCATCCCCCAACCTGGTGCCCTCCAGATGTTTTTGACAAGATCACTGGCCAGGCTGGCTGGGAATTATGGGAGTTGCAGTCCAACACATCTGGAGGGCAGCAGGTTGGGGAAGGCTGGCGTTTGGAAAAGCAGTGGTAGGGGCTGTGCTCGTTTCACTGCCCACCTCAATCTGCAGCTTGAGACAGGAGGCTCAGCATGCCTCACAGAAAGGCTCGCCCCGTCTGAGTCCACCCGAGAACACACCCCACAGTTGCACATGGCCAGGGAAGATTGGTAACGCTGGGCCAGTTGCCTTTATTTTTATTGATTTGAACAATTTTATGCCTGCCTTTGCTACATCAGGTTTCAGGGTGATGTACAGCAAATCAAATACAAAAAAAGGGGAACATCTGAGGGAACTTGTCCACTGTTACTGATCTTCTCATTTAGTAACTCCTGATAACTATCTGAAAGAACTCCACAGTTTGGAAGCCATTGTCACAGACAATTGGGGCGTGTGCTAATATTTGAAATCACAGCTATGGTCTTTTATTAATTCCACTTGTTTGTATAGGAAGTATTCCATTTCATCCCTAGTGTGTGGCATTGAAGGGAACAATGCCTCAGGATACAGTTTCATTCCTACCAATTATGACCAATAGCTGCTGACAGATCTATCCTCCGTGGATTTGTCCTGATGGAGGACCCAACTGCCATTAGCCATGATAAACAAACAGAGCCTCTATGTTCAGAGGCAATATTTAGCAGACGCTCAGGTAAAATAAGAAAAAATGCTGGAAACATCAACAGGGGATTTGTAATGTTTCAGCCGAGTTTTAAGCACAATACAAATGTATTTATTTAATATACTGTTGCCCCCACCCCCAGGTTTTCAGGATGGGGAGGGTTATCAAGTTAAATAATAAATCGGTAAAACACACTGAGAGATTCTCTGAGCCCTGTGCCTTACATCCCAATCCTAACTACGCATTAGTCCTGTTTAAATTAACGGTGCTTATTCCCAATTAAGCATAGCTGGATGCTGATGCTGCTACGCTGCAATTCTAAGCAGATTTCTCCAAAACTATAAACCCCACTGAAATCAACTGGACTTGCCTTCAAGTAAGTGTTAAGAACTTTTTTTAAGTCGCAGTACAAATCTTACCAAAAAAACAAAGCCGTGATTTTGGTGGCACTAGAGCGTCATGCTTTGGCTGATTATGAACAGGTGAGAGTTTAACTGTTGGTTTCAAGGAGGGGAGGGGTCACTAATTTCCATCTGTCCAAGCTGAATAGGAATCCAACACGTCTACAGAACGGGAAGGATTCCAAAATTATCTGGAGCGGCAGTACACCACTTGCACTAATCAAGATATTCATGCAGATTTACTTACAGAGAGGACTGCCTTCTTTTTACACACCAGTTTTCTTCTACAGCAGCCAAAGAGAGACCTGAGTCATAATCAAAGCCCAGGAAAAAGGAGCAGTCACAATAATAGCACCCCACATCCTTTAGACATGATGACTTGAAGCTTAAATAAACCCTCTCTAGTTAGAACAGACTCATTTATTTTTGTATATTGCAAAACGTCTGCCACAAGCCAGGCTCAATCTGAGCCTGGACTCTCTCCTGGATATGTGAAGAAATAAAGATGACATGCTCCTAAACACGTGCAGAGCACCATTCTTTCACAACTGATTAGCCCCTGCCTGCTCCCACACACATCCAGCTCATAGGATCTGAATCCCAGGCAGCCTTGAATACTGGCACTCATCTTTAGAAATGAAGTACTGACCACAACCTAAGTAGGTCTCCCCATAGCACAGTCCTGGAATTCACCACCCGAGAAGAGAGCGGAGGAAACTGGGTCTTCAAACAATTTATTCTTTCCACATAAAGAACAGCAGCTCAAGGCAAAACAAAACACCACTCCCGCTTTTTCCATTTATTATGACCTGGACTACACACCTTTAAAAAGAAAATAGTCTTATGGTTGTTAAAACCATGTTTCTAACATTTTGATAGTAAGGTGCATGCATATGAAGTTAAGTTGGGGTGGATGGGTGAGCATTTTTAATTGTATTTTAGACTGAATTTTATTGTTATATTCTGTGTTTCAAAGAATTTTTTTAATGTACATTTTATTAAAATGGCAACAAATGTAAAATGCACTCACACATGTGTTTAAAAAGCGGAAGAATAAACAAAGGAAATATCAAATAAAAGTATCAGGAGAAACTGTTAGGAACATAGGAAGCTGCCATATACCAGGCCAGATGAATTTTCCACCTAGCCCAGTGTTGTTCACACTGACTGGCAGCATCTCTTCAACTTATCAGGCAAAAAGAAATCTTTCCCATCACTGTTGTGCTACTGGTAATCTAACTGGAGTTGCCAGAGATTGAACCTGGGGTTTTCTGCATGCAAGGCAGGGGCGCTACTATTGAGCTGTGGCCTTTCTCCTAAGGGCTATGTCACCTGAGCTTAAATCAAAATAAACAGGTACAGTTATATATTTTATTTAGCCATTTCTGCTCCCTACATCAGCTTGCAAAGTACCATCTGGGATGTGACTGATGTAGCTCAGCTACTCAGAGGTTACTTGAACCACCATCTATCTCGTGATGGAAATCATAGGGTTCAGAATTATGCAGAACTTTTCTGACTGGTAAAGTGATGAAAGTCTTACCCACTGAAGAATTTGATGTAGCTCAGAAGCCTGTAATCCTCAAAAGCTCACATAGTAATAATGGTAATACTAATTTTGAACAGCACCATAGGTATTTTGTACGTCAAGGATCCAATCGTATTGCTTCTGCCCTCGATTATCGTAAGCCTCTGAACACCAGAGGCTTCTGATCACCAAATGCAGAGTGGGAGGTGCAGCTGAGGTAATTGTTCCCCCCGCCCCATCCTCCCATCACTAGATGGGCTTTTTTGACCATCTAGCTCAGGCGTTTCAGAAGTGGAGGGAAGGAGGCTGGAGGGGTCTCAGGATATCTTGTGTCCTGCCCTCTCCAGGCTCCTCCCCTCCCTGCCCACCAAAATGCTCCCTTCTTTGAAGTCGGGTTCACAACCTTGGGGAGTACCCAGTGCAGTTCTTTCTGCACCAGCTGCAAAGGGGAGGAGGGCAGAGCTCTAATTCCCAACTCTGAGGTCAGAGTGCTGTCTCTGACCTTGGAACTGGGAATGCGAAATATCCTATGGCCCCTCAGATGCTGTCTAGGGCCCATAGGATTGCTCCTCTAGAGAGCACAGTGACTGTGTTCAGAACCCTTCGGGGAACACAGCAGATCTAAGCAGCTTCAGCTGTTAAGTAGCTAACATCTCTTGTACTATCTTGTACAGTACATCTGCCACCTTTCTGCGCTGCAAAGCACAAGCAAGTGAAAAACAAATTGGACCTATTCAGAGCACCACCTGACTGAGCTTCAGGGCCATTTCCTCCAGCATGTTTTCTTCAATTTCACTGCAAGATGTAGTGGTGGAAGGAGCTTATTCCATCTTTGCCTTTGAGCGTAACCAAATTTTAATCACCAAGCCAGCTAGATCCGCTATTTGCAGGTTTTTGTTTTAATAAACGCATTGGCATCCTCACTAGGAGGAAGGTGTAATGGCACAAAACTATAAAGAAAGTAACAGCATAGGATGTCAACAGTTTAGCTAGGATCTCAACTGAAGCACTCTCCTCTGAATGCAGAATATAATGTGAGAGATAGCCTATTTTAACTCATTCAAAAGTATGTCTATTTAAATCCTTGAGAAACCAACCCAATACAATATGAACAAACTGGAGGACAAATCTGCTTGCCTTTTGCCTAGAATGGAAGGGTTGCTCCAAACAGAGGAAACATATCCATGTCAGAAACAGCATGCAACATGCACGTAGGTCACCACATGCACACAAATTTGGCTGTGGGTATACAGTGTGTGCATTCGCTAGGAAGCAGCAGCCAATGACAGCTTCCAGTTCTATGCCCACAGCAAGATCTACACACATGCGGTTCCAACATGTGTCGCATGCTATTTCTTACACAATGGTGTCACGTCCGAAGAGGCCCTGTGAGAATTCAGTAATTCAGCTTAATACTCTATTTGTGCAAGTCAATACAGCATGTACTTGATCCAGGCACAACAAAAGTCTGAGCATGCAATCTCACACGTTTCAAATCCGTGCTCTGACTGCCAAAACCCGAAGAAGCACTCTGCATAATCTGAAAGCTTGCTTCCAGCACTAGGGCTGGGATGCTCATATCATTTCTTCTTCCCACCCCACCCCAAACTAATTGTTTATGTATTTATTGTATTTCTATACCACCTAAACTTCAGAATAACTAGTAGAAAACTGGGAGTGGAGTAGACGCATGGGGAAAAAGAGGCGGCAGGGCAGGCTGGATAGAGAGCGGGGAAAAAGGGATGGAAAAAAGGTAGCTCTGTGTTTAAGGGCATACGGTACATCTCCGGGGGGGGGGGGCTCCTTGGCCCAGATGCAAACTCTTGCCTCAAAGGGGTGGGGGCAGCTGTTGTTGGTAGAACCAGGGAGGCATGATGGGGGGGGCACGTTATTTTGTAAGCCACCTTGAATTTTACAAGGAAAAGTGGTCTATAGATAATTTTCAATACTAAATACATAAATGGTGAGGGGGCACTTCGGAGAGCCCCGTCTTTTTCTCTCTGCACCCCCCATTGGGGGACAGGAAAGCAACCTCCTCCCCCATCAGCTCTCCCCCCACGAAGGCTTCGTGGAAGCGGGCTGGTGAGCGGGGGGGCTGCCCCCGGCGAGGGGGCCACTCCTCTGGGGGGAGGGGGAGGGGCTCCCGTCGCCGCCCACCTCACCCCCCACGCCTGAGGAGACCCGGGTGGGGGAGGGGCCTCCCCGCGTGCCACGCCCCTCCCCCACCGTTCGCCGAGGCCGCGCGGGGGCGGGGTCACACCTGTGGCCGCGGCCGCCGGCCAGGCCCCGCCCGCCACCCCCGGGCCTCGTACCTGCGGGAGGGCCCGGCCTCTCCTCACACCCCCTGAGGGGCGCACCCCGGAGCGGCCCAGCGTCGGCGGCGGCGACGGCGGCGGCGTCTCCTCATCGCGGTGACAGCCGGGAGCCCCGCCCACCCTGGCCCCGCCCCCTCTCGCGAGACTCGCGAGGCCGCGCCCACCCCGCCGCGACGCCAGGCACGGCCGCTCCAGGTCACGTGCGGGGCGGCGTGAGCGTGCGAGGAGAGAAGCCGGAGGGCAGCCACCGAGACGCGGCGCCCAGACGGGGCGGCCGGAGCGGACCATAGAGTCCGCGAGGGCCGGCCGCTCCTCGCTCCCTCTACACGCCGGGTTGGTGCGTCCTCTCTCGTTCTCTGGATGGGCGCGGCCTCCCTTCCCCTCATTTGCATAGCGCACGTGCCGTGCGCAGAGCGGCCGCCCAAAGGCAGCGGCTGGGGGTGGCGCTGCCGCCTTTCCCCGCGAGGGGGCGCTGTGGGGGAAGAGGCGCGGCTGCTCTTCGGCGCAGGCTAATCGAGGCGGGCGCCCGCGCAGTGCGCATAATCGAGGCGGGCGCGTGCATTTTAAAATGATAAAATCCTCCAACTTATTCGTACTATTAAAATACATAGCCCAGGCTTCTCTAACGTGGCGCTTTCCAGATGCGTTGGACTACAACTCCCACCATCCCCCAGCCACCATGGCAATGGGGAAGATGGGAGTTGTAGTTTAGAGAGAGAAAACTCATCTGGAGGGTTCCAGGTTGGAGCAAGTCATGGGAGAGAGAAATATATAAGGCTGGATCCAGACGTGGTCATTCTACTTAGAGTAGAGCCGTTGAAATCAGTGGGACATTTTAGTTACAACTAACTTAAGGCCCATTAATTTCAATGGGTCTACTCACACTATGACCAAGTGACCCATCCAGCCCGTAGTAACCTTCCCATAATTTATGCAAGTGTCTGTAAATTTTAAAATAATTTAATCCAGCGGTGCTTTTATTTTTTAAAGTAACTGTATAGCCATACTCCTGTCCATATGCTCAGGGGAAGTAGTTATTAATTTAAAAAATGCAGTTGTTGTTCAGTCGTTCAGTCGTGTCCGACTCTTCGTGACCCCATGGACCACAGCACGCCAGGCCCCCCTGTCCTGCGCTCTCTCCCGGAGCGTGCTCAGGTCCATATTCATTGCATCGGTGATGCTATCTAGCCATCTCATCCTCTGCCGCCCCCTTCTCCTTTTGCCTTCAGTCTTTCCCAGCATCAGGGTCTTTTCCAGGGAGTTTTCTCTTCGCATTAGGTGGCCAAAATAGTTGAGCTTCAGCTTCAGTATCTGCCCTTCCAATGAGCACTCAGGGTTGATTTCCTTTAGGATGGGCTGATTTGACCTCCTTGCAGTCCAGGGGACTCGTAAGAGTCTTCTCCAGCACCACAGTTCGAATGCATCAAAGTAACAATCCTCTATTTAAAAAAAATAAAATAAATTCAGTTAAACAGGTTAAAACCTCTCAACAGAGTTCTTGCTAAACTCCACACCCAATTTTTATTTTTTAAAAAATCTTGACCTGTGACTCCTACTCAGATTTCAGTGAGTCTCCATATATTCATAGCTGGATTACCTACATAGCAATGTGTATTTGAAGAAAGAAAAGGTCTCAGTATTTTAAATGAATCGGTGGGACTGGGAGGAAAAACAAAACAAAGCCTGATAGAAAGATGCACCAGTGAACAAGCTAATGTACAGGTCTGAATTTGATTTTTAATCATTTTCAAAAAAATATTTTGTTGCAGGCCCCTGAATATATCTGGAAGCAGCAATTATGGAAAATATTATTAAAATAATAATAACAACTATGCATTAAGAAGCATTAACCGAAAGCATTGTTGTTCACAAAATTCTGTAAAAAATAAATGGTGTCTGTATACCTTTCCATACATTTGGAGATGAACCCTTCAAGTATCTGACGAAGTGGACAGGGTCCACGAAAGCTTATGACAGAATACATTTGTTAAGTCTTTAGGTTGTCACAAGACTATTTGTTGTTAAAGTACATAAAGTGTCCGTTGAGCCCTCACCAAATGTATATGAGCAACTTACAGCGCAATCCTGTGCGTGTCTACTCAGAAGTAAGCCCCACTGAGTTCAGTGGGACTTATACCCAGGTAAATGTATATGATTGCAGCTTTATAATAGCAGGAAACAAAGTGGATTGTTTAAGTGGATGCATGCTTAGACAGTTGAATTACCCTTGCTGCCTGGGAAATGCTGGGAGCTGTAGGACCTCTTTTCTGTCTAAACATGCATCAAGTTGCACCCTTAGCTGATGTACTCCATGATGAAAAACTTCTAGCGCATCCAAAGATACTTTGACAAAGGCACATAACAGGACAGGGTAATTAGTAACGGGAGTTAACTAAGGCATAGAAGGAAAGTATCACTTTATCTTTCAGAGGAGGCTGGTGGCTCCGATGTCCATGGAGCGGTGAATCTGCTCCGGGTTTCAGGCATAACTCTAAAGAAATTTAGAGTTCTGACTGGTTCTGGCTGAAACCTGGAGCAGATTCATTGCCCCACTGACATCAGAGCCACCAGCCTCCGCTGCTACTTTTGGTTAAGGTTTCAGGACAGATAACTAAGGATACGGAAGAAATTAAAAGACAATCTCCCTCCCTTATTATAGTTCATTATAGAAAACAGAACAGCAATTTTAATGTATCTTTTTCTTTTCAAGTCCTTGTATGAATGTGGATGCAGCAACTCTGTAATTAATACTGCAATGATGAGAAGAATCAATCAGGTGCATAATAGTTGATGTTTGTTGATAGCTGTTCACAGCATTCATAATCATTCCCTTACGTTTATGGAGGAGCAAATGAGAAATTGCCCATTAGACTCCTAAGCATTTCTCCCCTTTAGAAATTGGGGAAGGTTGAAAGGCAGGAATATTTTTATGCGAAGCTTATAAAACAGATGGGGCAAGGCGCAGTATCAACTTTAAACAATGGCTTCTAATTGGTTAAATCTAAGTTTAAACTTATCTCTCCCTCCCTCTGCAGAACTCTGTGAGCTCCGGAAGATGTCGATGTGGCTCACAGCCCTTTCAGTTAATTCAAGAGGATTGGAAAGAATCCTATCAACCATGGGCAAACTTTATTTTCACTACAAATCATACGGAAGAAAAACGCACGCCAACCAATAAACAGGACATCAAAGCTGCCATTTCCATAACTATGCGTCAGCGCTCAGAGATGAAGTGGCTACTGAGTGGCCTCTCACGAAAATGAACATGCTTGTCCAAGTAAATACACAACTCTTTCACAAAGGACGGGAGATGGAAAACAAGCCTTTAAACAGCAAACAGAATGGCAATACTGTTCAAATACAGTTTACTGTTAAGTGAGTGCTTGCAGTTCATATTATTAGCACACCGGAAAGTTTACATCCACCTATACAAAAAGCCCAAACCAAACAGATCATATGATACGAATATGCCTAGGACTAATTATGTTGCTATAGAAAGTGTGTGTGTGTGTGTTTATATATATGCAGGACTGATGTCACCCTGGCAGGAGATCCGAGGTGACCAACAGCAGTAGCCGTTACACCAAATTCCTGTTGGATTTTTCTGCTTGAAGACAGTAGCAGATTTTTCTGCTTGTGGATCCGACAGTAAAGCTGTGCAGTGGTGTAAAACCAAAAGTAAAACCCGCTCCTCCATCAACAGCGTCGGTTGGACTAGAAGCATAGCAGAAATGAAGCACAGAAGTTGCTCCCGACATGAGACCCCATCAGGCTGAGAGAGAAGAACAAAGCAACATTACGGATCAGCCTTTCCCAACCTGGTGCCCCCAAGGCATGCTGAACTGCAATTCTCATAATTATGGTTTTTCCTCTTTGCTAAGTGCTGTTGAATCCTTGCGTAGAAAGAAGCCTTTGAGATTTGATACTCAATGACCATGGTGAAAAAGACCAGAGATGTCCAATACTATCAGGGCACCGGGGCTCTCAATGATGGGAGTTGAAGTCCAACAGATTTGGAGGGCACCAGGTTGGGGAAGACCACTGCAGGTGTCTTCTTTTTACTCTTCTTTCTTTGGGAGAGTCATACAAGGGAGACCTGGGGAGCAAACGGGATGGATTATAGCCATGACGACGATGACCCAAGAGCGCTAGAAATGTCTGGTGTCTTTCACCATTGTCGCTGAGTACTGGATCTTAACTCACTAGAAAAGACCCTGATGCTGGGAAGGATTGAAGGCAAAAGGAGAAGGGGGCGGCAGAGGATGAGATGGCTAGATAGCATCACCGATGCAATGAATATGAACTTGAGCACACTCTGGGAGACAGCGGAGGACAGGAAGCCTGGCGTGCTATGGTCCATGGGGTCACGGAGAGTCGGACACGACTGAACGACTGAACAACAACAACGATTGGATCTTAAAGGCCTCTTTTCACTAGAGGATTCAACAGCACTTAGCAAAGAGGAAAAATTCACGGGTGCCATTAAACCAGCCTTCCCCCAAAGGGAGCCCTCCGGATGTGATGAAAGTTGTAGTCCAACACACCAGTAGGGGGAAGGCAGCAAACCAAAGGGACCCAGTCTGTTTACCAAAACACAATTGTGCCAATATTAACGCACAAAAAGGTCCCAAATGTTTCTCTTGGAAGGAATGGAGCCAGTATCTTCACTGGTAAATTGTTAAATAAGTCTGTTTCGGTCTGAAGTTGAGTCAGTTTGGTCCTCCTGTACATGGCCAGAATTCCCTGAAAGAGGAGGAAAGTTCGGGCCGGAGATTCCTAAGACAAACATGAAGCTGTGCTCTTCTTTAAAAAATAAAATAAAGCAGAAACCGTGAAGGTGTTGTCTCAGATTACATTTGCAGAAGATCTCAAGCCATTTCCCTGCCATTGCGCAGTTCATTTCCCGCCAAATTTGCAATTAAATACTGAATTCACAGTTGTCTCCATCAAAAACCCCACTGTCCAAGATCATCTCTTGCAAATAATTAATAATAATAATTATTTATAAAGCCCCTAAAAAACCAAGGTGCTGCATTTTTTTCTAAAGTCCTGTAAAGTTATTTTCTCCTCACATATATAGTTATATAAGTAATTCATGGCTCCAAAGTGTAAAAAAAGAGAGCCAGCTTTTGTTCTGCTTCATTTCCTGGTTGCTTGGACAAAAATTTCACTTACCATAGGGGATTGTTCACAAGCCTGCTTGAACTTCAGTGGGCAAAACTGGGTGCATTTACCTGCCCAACATTATGCAGGACTGGGAACGCGGAGAGGGCAGTGGGGGGGTCGATCTCAGCGCTTCGCAAGGTCCCTGGCCTCACCTACCCACCGGCCCGAACTGCCACTAGTCGTAATCTATTCGGACTTCTGTGATGGAGTCAAAGGCTGCTTTGTCCACGGCGCCCCGTCCGTGCACGGACGTCAAGTGCTTTTTGAGGGCAGACTTGTGCTTGAAGTCCATGTCGCAGCAGTGGCATTTGTAAGGCCGGTCCCCGCTGTGGATGTTCAGGTGGTCCTGCAGCGTGCTCTTGGCCGTGAACGTCTTCAGGCACACCATGCACTGGAAGGGGCGGATCCCCATGTGCCCCCGGATGTGTCGGTTCAGGTTCTTCTTCTGGGTGAAGGTCTTCCCGCACTGCAAGCACAGGAACAGCTTGTGCATCTTCAGGTGCCGGAGATAGTTTTCGAGGTGGAGGAACCCTCGGGGGCATTTCGGGCACTGGTGCCGCCACGAGTAGCTGGAGTCCTCTGGGCTTTGGAAGCCGCCCACAGCGCTTGCCGCCCCTTCTGGGTTCTCGCCGCCAAAGCTCTGGAACTGAGCCCCCGGCACTTCTGTCATCCTGCTCTCCACTGTAGAGTTGATCAAGGAGTGCTGCGTTTCGGGGAAATACAAGCTCGTTTTAGAGGAGGTGCAAGGTTGTGAGAACTGCTCGTCTCCCACACTAGGTGCATTTAGGGAATCCATTCGGAAAATGCAGATTTCATCATCCTTGTATCCTATCTCAACGGTTGATATCTCAGGGCTTTTAACCTCCTTCCTTTCCGAAATCAAATTTTGCATGGGCGGCTGAACGTCCCCCTTCTCCTGTTTGATGTGGTCCTCCAAATTGACAGAGCTGTCTTCGGAGATCTCAATGATTTCACAGTCTTTATCCGGGCAGCTGTCTTTGCTTCCCAGCTCCATGTCGGACGAGTGGCATTTCTCACCACACCCTCCGTTGCCCTCCATGGAACCGTCGATTTCAAGGTATCTGGAGAGGGCCTCTGTGCACTTCTCCACAATGTGCACCATCTGCAGGTAACTGGCAGCTGTGAGGTATTTCAGCAGCTCCTTCTTCTTCACCTCCAAAGCACCAGTGTAGCACGAGAGAAGCAGCTTCCGGCCCACCTCGGCGCTTTGCAAGATGGTGATCCGTACCTGCTGGGACTGAGTGAGCAGGAACTGGTCCCTCATGAAGGTGGAGCAGGCGGCAAAAATCACCTTATGCCCGTGGAACTCGGTGTCATTGATATAGATGGACACATCACAAAAGAGGTTTTGTTGCCTCAAGAGATTCATCTTTTGTAGCACAGCATCCCCTTGTTGCTCAAACTGGAAATGGAGGACGTCTGAGTCGGCAGCCATGGTTACAAACCTGTTGGGCAGGGGCTGGGGGTGGGGGAACAAATGGGAAATTAATTCAACAAGTCCGAAACATGTATTTATTTAAAACATTTCTTTCCCACCTTTCAGGACAGAAGTGGCTCACAGCAATAAAAAACATAAAAAGTTAAAATATTAAAAGTGATAAAAAACACAATAAAATAGCAATAAAAGCAAAAATAAAAGCTGACAATAAAACCAACCACCACAGCAAAAGCAGCAACAACAGCCGTCATATGAAGAGAAGGCTACGACAAAATAATACATTTTCAAGGCCTTCTTAAAAGCCTGCAATGATGGAGCATGGCGGAACTCCGATGGCAGCTTGTTCCAAAGGTGTGGGGCCACTGCAGAGAAGGCCTTCTCATGTGTGATCTTTTCCTGACTGCTCTCACAGGTGGGCAAATGAGAAGGGCCTCTTTTTCTGAGCTTAAAGTGCAGGCAGGCTGATACGAGTGAAGGCGGTGCTTCAAGTAACTTGGTCCCAAACCGTTTCAGGCATTAAAGCTCAAAACCAGCACTTTAAAAAACCAGCACTTTAAAAAACCAGCACTGGGCGAAAGTTCCTCAAGTTCTGAACAACTTTCGCCCAGTCTCAAATCTGCCATTTTTGGGCAAGGTGATTGAGCGGGTGGTGGCAGTGCAGTTGAAGGCACACTTGGAAGAAACTGATTATCTAGACCCATTTCAGTCGGGCTTCAGGCCTGGGCATGGGACAGAAACGGCCTTGGTCGCCTTGGTGGATGATATGAGGAGGGCTCTGGATAGGGGTGAATGCTCCTTCCTTGTTCTCCTCGACCTCTCAGCAGCTTTTGATACCGTTGACCACGGTATCCTCCTGGACCGCCTGGAGGGGATGGGCATTGGAGACACTGTATTGCGGTGGTTCCGGTCCTTCCTCTCCGGCAGGTACCAGAGGGTAGCACTGGAAGAGGAGGTTTTGGACCCGTGGCCACTTACTTGTGGGGTGCCACAGGGTTCCATCCTCTCCCTGATGCTATTTAACATCTATGTGAAGCCACTGGGGGCCATCATCAGGAGGTTTGGGGTGCAGTGTCATCAATATGCGGATGACACGCAGCTCTACCTCTCATTCAAATCTTCACCAAGGTTGGCCATAGAATCCCTGTCCAAATGTCTGGAGACGGTGAGTGGCTGGATGGGGAGGAATAAGTTGAAGCTCAACCCTGACAAGACCGAGGTACTTTTGGTGGGAGACAAGAGGAGGCTGGGGGATGTTGACCTGGTGTTGAATGGGGTACGGCTACCCTTGAAAGACCAGGTCTGCAGTCTGGGGGTCATTTTGGACTCCCAGCTGTCCATGGAGGCTCAGGTGTCAGCTGTGAGCCGGACAGCGCTGTATCAACTCCATCTGATACGGCGGCTGCGCCCCTTCCTTCCCGACCATCTGCTCCCATCGGTAGTACATGCCCTGGTCTCCTCTCGTTTAGACTACTGTAATGCGCTCTACGTGGGGTTACCCTTGAAGACGGTTCGGAAGCTGCAGCTGGTACAGAACGCGGCGGCTCGCCTGATTAAAGGCAGCCGCCGGCGAGATCACATCACTCCAGTGCTGAAGGAGTTGCACTGGTTACCAGTTGTTTTCCGGGCCAAATTCAAGGTGTTGGTTTTGACCTTTAAAACCCTATATGGTTCCAGCCCAGCCTATCTTAAGGAGCGCCTCCAGCAACACCAGACAGGCCGCTTAACAAGATCAGCCTCAGATGGCCTTCTCTCTGTCCCATCAGCCAGGACAGCTAGACTGGTGGGGACGAGGGAGAGGGCCTTCTGTGTGGTGGCCCCTACTCTGTGGAACTCCCTCCCTAGGGAACTCCGTCATGCCCCCTCTTTAATGAGCTTCCATCGTGCGTTAAAAACGTTGTTGTTCAGGCAGGCATTTGGGGTGGGTTAGGGTATTTAAAAAAAAAAATTATGGTAAAATTTTATTGTTTTAAATTGTTTTATGGGGGTTGTACATCGCCCAGAGTGGCTGGGTGACCAGTCAGATGGGCGATTAATAAATTTAATAAATAAAATAAATAAAATAAAAATTTAAACTGGGCTCAGAAACACACTGGTAACCAGTGCAGCTGGTGCAGCTCGGGCATTATGTGATCGAATCGCCTCGCTCCCACCAGACTCAGGCGGCTGCATTCAGCACCAGCTGAAGTTTCTGAACCATCTTCAAAGGCAGCCCCATGTACAGTGCATTATAGTAGTCCAGCCTGGACATGACTAGCGTGTGGATAACTGTGGCAAGGTCCGTCCTCTCCAGATAGGGCTGCAGCTGGCATACCAGCCTAAGCTGGTAAAAAGCACTCCTGGACACCGCAGCCCCCTGGGCTTCCCCAGTTAGCTCAGAGCCCAGGAGGACTCCCAGACTGCGCACTTGGTCTTTTGCGGGGAGTGCAACCCTATCTAGGACCAGTTGTAAACTTCCATCTGAAGTAGTTGGTTTCCCAACCCACAGTACTTCCGTCTTGTCTGGATGAAGTTTCAGCTTGTTCGCCCTCATCCATCCCAAAACAGCCTCCCGACAGTGGTTCAAGAGTGCCACAGCCTCCCTGGATGTGCAGATGGAAACGAGAGGCAGAGCTGAGTATCATCCTCATACTGATGACATTTCAGCCCAAACCCCAATAACTTCCCCCAGCGGTTTCATGTAGATGTTAAAAAGCATGGAGGACAAGATAGAACCTTACAGCACCCCAAAGGCTAACAACCAGGGGCTGGAACCGAAGTCCCCCAGCATCACCTTCTGAGACCATTCCTCCAGAAAGGACTGGAACCACTTTAAAACTGCGCCTTCCAAGCCCAGTCCAGGTAAACGATCCAGAAGGATACCATGGCTGATGGTATCGAAAGCTACTGAGAGGTCCAGAAGAACCAACAGGGTTGTACTCCCCCCATCCATTCCCTGGTGCAAGTCATCAACCAGGGCGACCAAGGCTGTTTCTGTCCCATAACCAGGCCTGAAACCTGATTGGGATGGATCTAGGCAATCAGTTTTATCCAAGACGGCTTGGAGTTGTGAGGCCACCATACACTCCAGCACTTTGCCCAAGAATGGCAGATTTGACACAGGGTGGTGGTTACCCGAAACCATCACATCCATAGGATCTAAATTTGGTTTCTTCAACAAGGGCATCACCACAGCTTCTTTCAAAGCTGCAGGGACCTCACCGTCCCTCAAGGAGGCATTTACCACCTCGGAGGTCCAGATATCCAGCCCAGCTCTGGCAGGCTTCACAAGCCAGGATGGACAAGGGTCTAAAGGGCAAGTAGTAGGCCTCAGTCCTCCAAGCAGTTTGTCCGCATCCTCAGGTTGCACAAGCCGAAAGGTATCCATAACATGACTAAATGGTGCACCAGCTCCGTCCGTATCAGACTCTGTCAAAACTATGGCATCCAAGTTGGCAATTGTATCCGCAAAGTGTCTGGCAAATTGTTCACAGCGGGCCTTTCAGGGTTCAAGTTGTTGTGTTCCAAGGCCTACACCCAAGAGGCCCTTAACCACACAACAGAGTGCAGAAAGATTACACTGAGCAGATGCAATGGTGGTGGTGAAGTAGGATTTATTTGCCACCATCACCGCCAAAACATGAAGCAACACAGAATGCCTCTGTCTGGCTTTGATGTTTTGCACTGCTCCAGAAGCAAACTCCCTCTCTCTGTGGGCTATCGGAACTATCCCACTCCAGAAGTGGTCCTCTGGATAAGTTACCAACATCAAAAGGGAGTGCAAGCTCATTTACTCTCCCCCTTCCCCCCGAGATTATGGCTTAGTTCTCACCAAGGGCTGAAAAGGTGAGTCAGCCTTGAGTGTTTCCATGGAAAGGTGGGATATAAAGAGTTTCACACTTGGCATGGGGGTTCATATGACTGAGTGCTCCTCCATAAAAAGCAAAAGCCCTGCAGATAGAAAACTAGCCAGCAGGGGAAAGGATTCAAGCGTACTTGTCTGACAGGCTCGTTTTCTACATGCAGGGAGCTTGTTAGATGTGCACCCTGTCTTGAACGCTTCCCTGTGTCAGGAGCTCCCTAGCTGCCTCTTGCAGTCCCTTCCAATAGCCAACTCAGGACACAGACGACAAGGATCCAAGGTTTTATTCCATTATTACTTTATGACTCTTACAGATACTAATCACTAGCGACTAAGCAAGGAACTGCACTGGGGAAAGATAACAGAGTAGCCTAAGCTCCAGGTAAGGCAGTTGGTCCCTGTTTGAAGGAGAAGCACGGGAAGACTCTGAACTTACGGGCTATGGAGAGATCTTCCCTCTTTCCCTTAGGTCCTCGGGACGCAACCGCTGTTTGAGTGCCAAACGAGCGGAGCGCCTTCTTTCGGCACCCTCCATCTGTCGCCGCTCCCTGCGTCTGCGCCGAGCGTCCAGCAAGCCCCCTCCAGCGCTTTCTCACTGCCAGGGTCACTCTCTCTCCCAGGAATGCTGGCAGGAGGAATCTCTGCCGGCTGCTGTGCTTGTGAGAGAGGAGCGCGCTCCTCTCCCACGGATTGCTGTTCCTCCTCAGAATCAGAACTGCTCTGGGGCTCTATGGGCTCAGTTTCCACCCTGACATCCTGGTCCATCCTTCACCAACCATCATCCTCTGGCTCTCCAGCCTGCTTCTACAGACATTAGCAGAACCACCTGCCCAACTGGACCACCTCCACATCTGCTTGTAGTCTCCATCCCAAGCATGACCGCCTGCAATATCAGACTGGCCCCTGGATCTTTTGCAGCTGTGCACTAGCAGACAGCATTTCGGTAGGTGCAGCTGGTCTTGCAAGGGTGAGAAAAGCAGCAGTGGAGGAAGGATAGAGACTGCAGCTTCTTCCATTGACGGCTTCAGAGGGGACAGTTTACCTCTTCTTTCTGGCCCTGGGATTGTTATCGCTGAGTGTTTTAAATGGCTTTGGTAAATGGTTTTTATATTATGTTATATATTGCATTAAGGTTTTAATCTGTTGTGAACCACCCAGAGAGCTTTGGCTATTGGATGGAATAGAAATGTAGCAACAACAACAACTCTTTCCTGCCAACTCTTGAAGCCATGGGACACTGCCAGCTGAGCTTACCTTCCCCTCTTCCCCCTGCTCTCCCCAAATCCTCCATGCCCTGCCTCGCCACACTCACCGGGTGCTGCAGTTGGTGGGGCCCAGCCTGGTCCTCTCGTCAGCCACGGGTACAGCTGGCTCAACCCCAGGAATAAACTTCCGGAGCCCCTCTGAGCATCACCTCTTCTCCCACCTAACCCGGAAATACATCAGCAGGCAGACTTCCACCCCTCTCCAGTTTCCAAAATGCATGCATCCTGCTCCCCATTGGCTGCTTCTGCAACTTTTCCCAACCAATACGGAGACAAAGGAGGAATGACAACACACACACACACACACACAGAGCATCCCAAAGGTGCTTGGACTGACTTGAAAGAATAGGCCTGCCTTGCTGATGGAGCTGGGAAGACAGCAAGATCCTGTCTTGCCATGGTTCCTTCCCCCGCATTGGCCACAAAACACCAGCTTTCTGGTTTCGATTACTCAGCAGGATGGAAAAGCATTCGGCACACGTACAGGCGCGCTCTTGCTGATTGGGCTTCAGTGTCGGCCAGCGCTGGGCCCTGGCATTGAATGCATCACTACAGGTCGTGTGGATGGCAACGATGGTTATTAGTTTATACTACCCCATCAGTGTATGTGGAAACTTAAGAGTCCTCAGGGGCTGCTTCTAAATACTGTCGGGCCAATTCCATCTCTGTCGTCCCTGTATTTTATATGGGCAGGCTTTGGGATGTCAAGCTAATGTGTGTGCTGAAGTAGGTTTTAATCTGTAGGTGCTATTTATTCCTTTTCAACTGATGTGCTTTTAATGGATTCACTTTTATGCTTCAGTGCTGTATTTGAGCGCTGTTAGCCACCTGGAGCAATGTCTTTTTTTAGTGGAAAGGCAGGACACACATTTAATATATAGGCAAGTCCCTGCCTGCAAGGTGCTTACAATTTAAAACTGGCAATATTTTAACGACATTAATTTCCGCACCTGAAGAGCACAACTGGATCTGAACACAATTTGACTCCAGGTGTATCCTGTTTATAATGGCAGCTACTCAAGATGCCTCTGAGAATTCTACACGCTGGACATGGAAGGACACAGCGCTTTCCTGTTTGTTCTCCGGGATCTGGCATTCAGAGACAGCAGACTGCTTCTAATCACAGAGGTTTGATTAGCTATGTTGGTTAACGGCTGCCCATAGACATCTCCCCCTCCTCAAATTTGTTCCAATGCCCTATCAAAGCTGAAGGTTAATTATGTCCTGTGCAAAGAAAATACATTTTGTCTTCCCTGACTCTCCTGCAGATCAGTTGTGACTGTATGTTCTAGTGCTGGACTATTCCCACCACACAGGCTGGCTGGGGATTATGGGAACTGTAGTCCAACACATCACAGGGACACCAGGTTGGGGAACATTGTGCTAGTGTAATGGTAGAGGAAGAAACTTTCAAGGATGTGGCTTTTTCTGTACCTCCCTCATATGTGGAACACCCTCCGTGTGTTTGCCAGGCACCTTAACTGATTTCCTTTAGATGGTTGGTAGAAACAATTCTATATAGTCATGCCCTGGATGGACTGTAACTTTGGACAGGCTTTCAAATATATCTCCTGTAACCTGCTGTTTATTTCTGAGACTGGAGTATATTGTGGTGTGTGTGTGTGTGTGTGTCCTTTAAATAGGTTATACTATAGGCTAGGGTACTTTTTTTTAGATTTGGTGTAAGCTACCTTCAACATTTATATCAAAGAGAAAGACAGGGTATGAATCTTTCAATTAAGATGGAAAGAAGGTAGATCGGAGTGTTTGCCTTTCCAGTTTTTTTGCATTTGTGGTTGGTCACTCCTGAATAAAAGGGTTCAAGGATAAATGCAATACACTTACCAAGAATTGGACAACGTATGAAACTAAAATATGAAGGTGAGCCAGAGTGTTGTAGCTAACAAGAGATCCCTAAGGTCTTCCCCTCTTCTCCAGTTGTGGGGAAATTTTAGGCTTGCTTTCTTTTCTACTGTGTGCAAAATATTGGCTCAGGTAGGCAGACATACGCTAAGAATTAAGGAAAAGGGTGCACCTGAGCATATGCTAGGCTAGGAATTTGTGATCACTATCAGAATCAAGCTCACAGGCTCGTTCACACAGAAATCCACCCCTAGTTTTCTCCCAAATGTTCTTTTTCAGAAACCTAATTTAAGGGTGGGGGGAGCTTTTTAGTTGCTAGGTGATTGGGAGTAGGAAAACTTTGCTGACCTACTGCAAATCAGCCAGAGATTTAACAGTAGATCTGGACTGACCTTCTGCCCACACCTACTCTATCAGAACAGCATTTAGCATTTATATACCATTTTCAGAATTAAGGGCCCTTTGCATACGTTGTTCAGGAATCTTTATAACAACGCTTTAAGGTAGTCCAGTATTATTTCCACATTACAGATGGGCTGAGCCTGAGAAAGAGGGGTTTGGCTAACCTAGTGAATCTGTGGCTAGGACACAATTCAAATGGCAGCCTGGACTCCAAAACTTGTCCACGTTGCCACTCCACTATATCCCTATGGTATTCTTCTGCTCAAAACTGCTGGCCTTGCAAGAAGCTTGCAATGACCACGAGTCACACAAAGGGAAATTTCACGTTGGAAGGTGGTGCAACTGCTTTATTTGAAGCTACCGTGATGACTCGGTACACACACAACAGTGAGTGGTCCTTTGGCAGCCATGGGTACAAGAGCACATTCGCAGATTTAAAAAAGGGCTTCTACTCTCTCTGAAGGGACAATTACAAAGCTTTTGCCATAAGCCAAATGTATTTGCTACATTTATATCCCACCTTTCCTTGAAGGAGCCCAGGGCATCGCACATGAGCCGCCTCCTCACAACAACTCTGTGAGGTAGATTAGGCTGAGAGTCAGTGACTGGCCCAAAGTCACCCCATGAGCTTCATGACCGAGCAGGGACTACAACCCATGTCTCCTGAGTCCCAGTCCAACACTAATTGGCATGAGGCACAGCCCACCCCCACGCCGAATCCTTCTACAGGCGTGTCACTCTGGCCGTGGCGCCATCCACTTTTCTCAAGAGCGACTCACTGCACAAAGCCCCAGGCATGTTGGGAATTGTGGCCCAACACGCCTGGAGGGCACCAGGTTGGGGAAGGCTGATATAGGTCCAGGTCAGTGACTAGTTTTTTCCTGGACGGACACTTTTGAGGAGGGTTCAACTTGTTATGGCCTGCTGGCTTAAGCATTTGACACCCTCCTGGTCAGTTACTGCTCCTCACTCCTTCCTGCCTCACAGCAGAGAGAAGAATTAGATGAGCAAGAGGATGGGAAATGAAACAGTGTGTGCACGTGGTGGAGGGCATCATCCTGAGCAGCCTTTTCCAACCTGCAGCCCTCCAGATGTTTTGGATTTCAGCATGGCCTATCGTCAGGAATGCTGGAAGTTGTTTAAAATATCCAGAGGGCACAGGTAGGAGAAGGCTGATCCTGAGTGCCCCCTCCCTCTTCTTCTACTTGGGTGTGAGTGGGCTTGGCACCCAGGGACACAAGCCATCAGCCGCCTTAGTATTATATAAAGGTTTGTGCCACTCTTCCTCCGAGGAGCTCAGGGCAGTGCAGATGCCTCTCCGCCCTTAACCTCACAACCACCCTGTGAGGTAGGTTAGGTGGAGAGGGAAGGGCTGGCCCCAAATCATTTCAAAATGTCCGAAAGGGTGTTCAATCCTGTGTGGCGCAAAGATCTCGCTGCCTGTCTGAAATGGGGGAGCCTTCATGGGTAAAGTGGGCAGTGCTGCAGCTCCTGTGGGCCTCAGATCAAGATCTCCCTGGTGTCGACCTTCAAAGGTGGGGCTTCCTCCCAAAATGTGCCTAAGAGGTCAGTTTCAGAGCAAGATGAGTTTCGGAAGAACAGCAACATTTTGGGAGGGAAAATCTGTTTCCAGTTTTTAGGAGAGCTCCATCTTCAGGGAATGCTGTGGGTGGTAGGATCATCTTGACAATGGAAAACAATGTGTGTGTCCAGAGCGCAGTTTCTGGCAAGTGATAGAAGAGAATCCCCACTCCGTTTCCTGCTTCTAGCTTTTTACTGCAGCCCAGGAGAAGGCGACAGTAGTACGCAAGCAGAATGCTGCAGAGGACCAGTTAGCCCATGTCAGCCTGGAAGTACCCAGAGATTCCCACACTGGCACAAAGGGGAGGGGGAGACACACACCGATGCACTGCTGACAGACCATAATTCACAGTAAGTTTAACCGTTATCTGACTGCTCAAGAGTTTCTCCCTACACATCAGTAATGCCAAAGGCTAGCTTGGGAGGAGTTCAAGGTCACAACCTGCTAACTGCCTTTTTCTGATGTGTCGGAAAAACGGCATGCTTCCCCTGCTCCTGTTATGCCTGCCCCACCCAACCTGTCATCTACTTCATCATATTACTTCGAACTATTCCTTGAGTGCCAACAGGATCCTAAGCACCATACAGTGGAGACATGGCACCAAGCCCAAGTGCTAACAGTCAACATTAGAGGAGGGGAAAGGTCAAGGACCAAGAAGGAGTGACAGGGGGGAAGGGGAGACACAGGCAAGAACAGAGGAACAGGTTAAGTTGAGGTTATGGCGCCTCCAGAAATGGATCTGGAAGACACACATGAAGGACGAGGCCAGAGGCTGGACAGAAAAGTGGAGGCCGTCACAGATGCAAGGAGCAGCATAGGTGAAGGGCCAGAGGTCAGAGAAACAAGACAAAGGGGGCATGCAACTTCAACTAGTCTAAGCACACCGTTTCCACAAAGACTGGAGGGGGTGCGTGTGACAAGAAAGGAGCCCGAGCAGAAACACAGAAGGGAGTGCCACATTCTATATATCTAACAAAGAGAAGCAGCAGCTCGGCCGCTGCGCCAGACAAATCGTACAAATATACGGAGCTGCCTTTATACTGAGTCCAAGTCCGATCCATCTAGCTCGGTATTGTTGACACTGACTGGCAGCAGCGGCTCTCCAAGGATTCAGGTAGGAGTTTTTCCTGCCCTACCTGGAGCTGCTGGGATCGAACCTGGGACCTTCCGGCCCATACCAGTTCTCCCACCCCTAAAACAGCAGCCATCACACATTTTATCAGAAGAGGGATTTCACTCACAAAGGGTCAAATAGGGTTAGAGTTGATGCCACTTTAGGCTAAAAACAACAGAAGACAAGTACCCGATGTTTTTAACGAACAATACAAAATTAAAAAAACCCAGATGGACTCCCAAATATCAAGAGCTTACAATTATCCAGTGCTTTTTTTGTTTTTCAAGAACTCAGTTTAGTTTAGCTTTTTTAGCTCAAAGAGTCATCCGTGATGGGGCGCAGCTGTTCCCTGTATTTGCCCACGAGCAGCCAATCACACACGCCAACCAGCCTTTGAAAAAGGGGTTTAGCCGGTGCCAGCTCTCAAAATACCAGCGGGGGCAGGCCTACAGCCATGGTGTTCTTTTGACGATAGAGACAAAGACACTCAGAGTCACCAAACACATCACATCCCCCGAGGACAGGAGTCGAAGACTCGCTACAATTTTTTGGTTCAGCCCTTGCAGCTCATTCAGCAGAGCGTCACGGGCTGATGCCTGAGTCGAAGTCCAAAGCAGCTCTTCTACGGTTCTCCCTGCTCCAGTGCTGGTGAAGAGGTGCTAGGGCACCTGCTTCAGTTCACGCAGGCGCTCTCGCTTCGTAAACTGAGCACTGCCTGCGCCAGCTTCCCAGCATCCAGCACCTGGCTGGCGTCGGCTTGCTGGCAGCTTTTCGAGTCCGGCCCTGAGCTGCAGCTGAAGGAATCGAAGTCCACCGCGACGTCCTGGACGCTCCTCTCGTTGGCATTGTCGAAGCTGTTTTTGCCATGGAGCTGCTTGAGGTGCTTCCTCAGGACGGGCTTGTGCGCAAAGACCATGTCGCAGTAGTTGCACTTGTGGGGCTTGTCCCCGCTGTGCAGGTTGAGGTGGTCCTGCAAGGAGCACTTCTGCGAGAAGGTCTTCCCGCAGATCTTGCACTGGAAGGGCTTGATCCCCGCATGCACACGCATGTGCCGGTGCAGGTTGCCCTTCTGCGTGAAGGTCTTGCCGCACAGCAGGCACATAAAGAGCTTGTGCATCTTCAGGTGGTTGGCATAGTTCTCCAGGTGCCGGAAGACACGGGTGCACTTGGGGCACTGGTGGTGCCACTGGAGGCCTTTGTCCGCCCCCCGGGTGCTGGGGCTAAACAGGTCTTTGGAAGCCATGATGAGGCTGTCGCCCCCCGTGTACGAGAGGGCGTAGTTGTGGAGCTGGCTCTGCTCCATGTCACCCGCCCGGTTCTCCACCGTGGAATTGATCAGGGAGTGCTGGGGCTCCGACGAATGGAGAGTGCTTTGCTGCCCCGAGGAAATGAACTGGCTCTGGTCCTTTTTGCTCCTGACCTCTGCAACCTCCCCAATGGACTCCACCTTCACAATCTGGATATCGCTGTCATCCACGTCCATGCTGTCCTCGGAGGGTTGGATGCAAGGGGAGTCGGGCTGCAAGGAGTCCTCTTCTTCTTCCTCCTCCTCCCCAACCCCCGGGTGCTCCTTGGACTCCGAAGAGTGAGTCTGCGGCTCCTCTTCCTCTTTGTTTTCAATCTGCTGTTTCGGCTTGATGAACTTCCACAGGGCTTGCGTGCAGCGCTCGACAATGTGGCTCATTTGAAGAAAGCTCGCCGCTGTCAAGTAGTTCACCAGCTCCATCTCGGGAAACTCCAGGATGCCACTGTAGCAGGACAGAAGCAGCTGCCTCCCAACTTCCGAGCTCTGCAGGATGGAGATTTTCACTTCCCTGGAGTCGTTCAGCAGGAACTGATCCCTTAGGAAGGGAGAGCCTGCAGCAAAGACGATCTTGTGACCGTGAACCTCAAGGTCATCAATGCGGACTGTGACATCACAAAACTTGTTCTCTTCCCTCAGCTTGTCCATTTTCTGCAGCATTGAGTCACCGTAGTTGTCAAACTGGAAGTGGAGGCTATCGGTTCTCTCAGTCATGTTGAAAACCTGAAGGGTTAATGTGGACAGAGACAGTGAATTACACAAACAAAAATAATGTCAAGATGATACCAACTTCAGAATAGAATAATAAAATAGTAGGGTTGGAAGGGGCCTACAAGGCCATCGAGTTCAACCCCCTGCTCAATCCAGGAATCCAAGTCACAGCATCCCTGACAGATGGCTGTCCAGCCTCATAACAAGCATTAGACATGGAAATACAATGGGAATCTAACACCATAACCTGAGACCTGCCATTCTCCTCCCCACCTAGTTCTCTTTAAAAATGCTCACATTATAACCATCATTATCACTGATTTTTCCTTCTCTCCCTCTTTGCTTGCTTGCCCCAACCCAATCTTGCTGAGAGAACAAATGAATAGGGTTTGTAAAGCATGTTGTTACACACTGGGAAGCACATCAGAAATCACATCATTTACAGAGCAACCCTAAAGGTGGGGTTACCGCATTCAGTGGAGCTTACTTTCAGGTGAGTGTTCATAGGTCTGCAGTCTTGTAGATCAAAACCAAGTAAATAAACTTAAACCCTGTGGTTTTTGAATGACACCACCAGTTTGGACACTTCATCTCAGTAGGCCTTCTTACCACTGTATAAATGAAAGCCAGTATTCTTCTCTCCATGGTGCAGCTAATGGGAGATGGTGCTGAGACTGAGTAGCTTGCCTAAGGTCATCTCATAAACTTTCCAACTCACACTCTCGAGACGCTATTTCTCCCGGCTATTCCTCACACAAAGCACCATAATAAACCAACTGAATTCGCTGCCACGAGGTACAGTGATGGCCACTAGTTAAGATGAGGGGTGGGCAGAAGGTAGGTCTCCAGATGTTTCAGACTTTTACTCCCAGGAGTAAAAGGACTGCTGGGAGGTGAACTCCATAACATATGGAGATGCACTTTCTGCCTGTGCCTGTTTAGATCACTTAAATATACACACACCAAAAAAAGGATGTGAGAAATCCATGGCAGAGAAGGGGGAGGCCTATTAATCGCCGTTAGCCATGCTCACTCAGCGGACCCTCCAAGCTCAAAGGCAGTCCACCAGATGCCAGGGGCAAACAACGGGGGAATGCCATCACCTTCGCGCCCTGTTTGTGAACTTCCCGGCTGGCCAATGTTAGGAAGCAGAGGATGATAAGAGGAAGAGTCCTGTTGGATCAGACGAAGGGTCCATGGAGTCCAGATGCATCCTCTTCCCAACAGCAGGTACCAAGGTGGAGAGGGAAGCTGATCCAGTGGAGACTCTTGCCCCGCTTGTGGGCTTCTCAGCAGTATCTGTCTTGGCAGCTATGGGACGCTGGGCTGGATGGACCCACATTAGTCTGATGCAGCAGGGTTCTTCTTATGAGACATCCCCGCTCCTCCTGCCGGTATCATCTCATGCTCCTCAGAGACAGACTTGCCTCAACGCAGAGAGCTGTCCATTCTGCTCTCACCCCTCTCAGGAGAGGCTCCTTCCCTGGTGAATCTGCCGAAACCAGTGCTTTAACTACAGTGCAAAAAGGAAACCCACCACCCTCACTCTGGCTCCCCCTCCCACATCTGGGCCAAACTGTGTCCGCCTCCCAAAGCCTTTGAAAACAGCCCCTAAGGGGTGAGATGGAGGGGTGCATGCGTGCGTGGCAGGTGTGAGAGCTGTCAAGAAAGGTAAAGGGGCGGGTGGACCTCCAGCTGGTAACCCCCTTCTCCCCTCTCTCCACCCCTGCCCTGCAGGCCCCTTCCCCTCTCTCCCCCTTGTAAGACCTTTCCACTTGTTATTTTCTCTCTCTGTTCCCTCCTGGTAAGCCCCTTTCCCTCTCTCTCCCCCCACTGCCTCGCAAGCCCCTTCCTCACTCTCTCCCCTCCTCTCTCCACCCGGCCTCGTGAGCCCCTCCCCTCTCCTCTCCCCTCCTGGTAAGCCCCCTCCTCTCCCTTCCGCCGCGGTGATGGGAGAACGACTGAAGGAGCGCGCCTCTCGTGGCCGCGAGTTCCACAAGCCACCCACAGAACGGGGGGGCGGCGGCGGCGGCTGGACGACTACTCCGCCGCGGGGGGCGGGGGCGCGCTCACCTCCTCTCCGCCTCCCCCAGGCGCTGCAGCGGCGGGGCCGGCCCGGGGGGAGGGGCAGGAGGCGGAGAAGCTGCGGACGCCGGCCAGGGACAACGCCGCCGCCGCCGGAAGCAGGTCCCCCCACTTCCGGCGCCGCTTCTTGACTTTCTTCTTTTTCACGCAGGAGAAGCGGGTTGCTAAGGGAGAGCGGGGCAAGCGGAAGCGGAAACGGAAGCGCCGGCCCCGGAAGTGGCTCGCGCGAGCGTCTGGCCGGGCCCCTGTCACGTGACGGGGGTCGGGCTCTGGGGAGGAAGAGAGAGGGAAGAGAGAGGGGGAGGGGAGCTGGGGCGGCCTGACTGAGGCCCGGCGGCGGCGGCGGCGGCGGCGGCCTGACTGAGGCCCGGCGGCGGGCGGAGGACAGCCCGCGGGAAGAGGCGCCGGCCTGGCTGAGGGTAAGGCCGGCTCGGGCGGCCGCCGCCCCCCCGCACGCAGGACCCCTGAGGGAGCCGGGCGGGGAGCAGCGCCGCGGGGGCCTCCGGCGGGGGCCCGCTGGCGCCGGGCTGGCTTGCTGCGGCGGGCAGCGCTGAGGCGAACGGGCGGAGGGGCCGTCCCGCCGGTGCTCGCGCTCGTCTGCCCCCGTCGCTGCCTTGCGCTGCCGCCGCCGCTCGCGGCTGCTCCCCCCGCGGCCGGCCCGGCGCTTTGGGGCCCGGGGCGGCGGGTCCTTCGTGGAGCCGGGCCGGGGGACGTGGGGACGGTGGCCGCAAGGATGAGAGCGGCGGCGGCGGCAGCGGGCGTTCCCGTCGTGCGGCTCGTTCGTGACGCGTGTGTCCCGCCGCCTCTCCCCTCGCGAGGAGCCCGAGCCGGCGGACACGGCCGCCCGCTCTCCGCGTGTATCCTCACGGCAGCCCTGTGAGGTCGGCTGAGCGGAGGGGCAGTGGCTGGCCCGACGCCGCCCAGGGAGCCTCGCGGCCGGATGGGGACCAGAACCCCGCGGGTAAAATCCAGCGTGGAGTACATCCGCCGGCATGAATGGGGCAAGCGAGTCACGACCAGCACAGGTTCCATTCGTCTCAACGGGCCTACTTTACGTAGCACGCAAGTTGGATCTCCCCCTGGATCTCCCCAGCCCCGGGCCAGCGCTCTCGCCGCTATACCGCGCTGGCCGTCTTACTTGCTTTCCTGTATTCATACTGGAAGTTCATCCTGTTCTTTCTTCCTGTGCTGTGCAAATGATATAGCATAGCCAGTGGCGAGGAGAGATGAGAGCTTATTATGATATTTATTCTTTGTTATTAATTTATTCTTTGTTGTTATCAATTTTTGTGAACCGCCCCGAGAGCTTCGGCTCTTGGGTGGTATAGAAATGAAATAAATGAAATAAATAATAAAAATTGTTAACTTTCCCACGTTTTCCTCCGAGCGAGCCCAAGGTGGCTTACATGGCCCCGCTCCTCCTCCCCGTTTTATCCTCTCAGCAACCCTGTGGGGTCCGTTAGGCTGAGAGTCAGTAACTGGCCCAAAGTCACCCAGTGAGCTTCATGAGTGAGTGGGAACTCAAAACTTCCCAGGTCCCAATCCAACACTCTAGACGCTACAGCCATACTATAATGCTGGTTATGATTATTCTCTTTCATTGTTATCGGTAATACTGTTGATGTATTGTGCTGAAAGCACTGTTGTGCTTATTTATTCCCCACCTACTCCTTTCCTGCAACTGCTTTTTGTAACATTTTGCCTGATGAATAGATCTAGAAATCTCCAAAGCTTGCACAGATTTTTGTGACCTTTTGGTTGGCTTCATAAAACTATTACACTAATATGGATTTTTGAGGTTTTTTTTTTCTTGTGGACAACATGGCAACCTTTGTTTTTATTACTGTTATTAGTAAAACTGATATATAGTATTAACAATAGCTTTGTGTTTATCGTTACTAGTAATACCGATACATTATTATCAGTGCTACTATTTACATTGCATTTACCTCTTACTCTTATTCATCCTTCCCCAACCTGGTGCCCTCCAGATGTGCTGGACTACAACTCCCATCATTCCCAGCCACCATAGCCAATAATGACGGTTGTTGCAGTCCAACACATCTGGAGGGCACCAGGTTGGGTGAAGGCTGCTGTTGTTAGTAATCCCAGTGATATAGCTGGGGTAGGCAACCCAGTGCCTTTGGGATGCTTTGGGCTAAAACTCCCACCATCCCTGAGCAGTTGCCTTTCTGGCTGTTGGAGGCTGTAGTTCAAAACATCTGGTGGGCGCCAGGTTGTGTTAATGATAGTAAGGGCAATATTTGGTTATTATTAAATAAGTACTTTACTGTTGCTGTTAATAATAGCGGGCTGGTTCCAGACTGAGTTTGTTCCCATTGAAATCAGTGGGATTTTACTTAGTCATGCCTAACTTATCCTGTGGATTTCAATAGGAACTAAGAGCGAACAAGTTAATCTGAACCCAGCCCAGTATATTTATTTGATTGTTGTCCCACTTTTTAATCCTGAAGTGTAAGGTAGCTTACATTAAAACTAAGCAATATGCAATTACTTAGGGGCTCCTTAGCCATGCTGGCTGGGAATGATGGGAATTGAAGTCAACACATCTGGAGGGCACCAGCTTGTGCAAGACTGGGTTAGAACAGCTAGGACTGGGGAGAGGCTCCCAGGTTCAAATCGCCATGAAGCTCAGTGGGTGACCCTGGTCAAGTCATTCTCTTTCAACCTGACTCACTTCACAGGGTTGTTGTGAGGATAAAATTGGAGTGTGGGGAGAAGACCATGTATGCTGCCTTGAGTTCCTTGAGGAGAGGTAGGATATAAATTAACAAATGAAGAAATAAATAATATATTTGTGTGTTCGTTGTTATTATTGACAATAATTAAAGTATTGTTTTATTAATAGTAGCAGTGATAAAGTACTTACTGGGCTGTGAACAGTAGTAATGCGGTAGTACTTTCTGTGTTTGAGTTTTTCCACTTTAAAAAAAAGTTTTGAGGTATATGCAGTGAAACTGCCAAGGACGCAACAACTGCCTACCATTAACAAGACAATACTTCATTATTATGATAGTTAATATTATTGATGACAACAACGGAATATATTTATTCATTCATTCATTAAACTTTGTCACAGGCAACTTTTAGGAGTCCATGTAGCATTCTTCAAGCATTGAAATCACTTTGCATACTTGTCTTGGTAGGGAAGGGCCATGGTGGTAGAGCCCCTTTCCTTGCATGCAGCAGGTCCCAGGTTTGATCCCTGGCATCTCTATGTAGGGCTGGGGAAAAATTCCTCCCTGAAACCCGGCAGAGCCTTTGTTGCCATTCAGTGTTGACAATACTGGGCTAGATGGACCAAGGGTCTGACTAAGGAACATACGGAGCAGCTATATACTAGGTCCATAGAACAGCCCTGTGAGGTAGGGTGGTTTTTATTAGCCCCCCGACAGTGTTGGTGCTGAGGGCAAGGGCCGAGAGTCGAGTAGCTTGTGTAAGGGCAGCTGGTGAGGCCACAGCTGAGGTCTGAGAAAAGTCCTTTGAGGTGGGGTCCGCAAATCCTTAACAAAAAAGCCCTGTAAGGCTGTATAGCTTCATATAAAGGTGGCATGAGCCAGACCATCGGTCCATCTAGCCCAGTGTTGTTGACAGTGACTGGCAGCAAAGGTTCTCCAGGGTTTCAGGCAGGATTCTTTCCTAGCCTTACCTGGACAAGCTGAGATTGAACTTGGGACTTTCTGCATGCAAATCAGGGGCTCTACCATGGAGCTGTGGCCCTTCCTAGTTCTTAACCACGGGCCTACCCGGTTTTCCCCATCTTGTGGGAGCAATGAGGGTGGGGTGGTTTGATCCATGGCACTAAGGATCTCTCAGATGTGTCATTGCTTCCTGTGCAAGGATTGCCGTGGTTTACCATTTGCTTGAGGAAGGGCAACCGGAAAAGTATATGGCTTGGAGAAGGGGTTCTCTTTCATGGGAGAAGTTCACAAGAGTTAGTTACCCATTGTGGTGGTGTGATATAGCCATTCATGGAGTTTGGTGGGGGTACTATATTCCACTTCTCTCCCCTCACCCACTAGCTACGAGGGAATCTGTAACATCTATTGATCTAGCTAAAGAGACTTTAGAAGTTATCCACTTAAAGGAGCGACCCCCTTAATAGTAGCCAGGCTTGTGGGAAGAAGTATTCATACAAGTTCTTGCAGAGCAGCCTTCTCCAACCTAGGGCCCTCCAGATGTGTTGGACTTCAATCTGGGGTTTTTAGTCCAATGCATCTGGAGGGCCCCGGGTTGGAGAAGGCTGCTTCAGAGTATCTGTATGTTGGCTGCTTCTGAAGCTTAGGTGGGAGGGAACGCAAAACAGCTGCTTGTGTATATTTGTTACAGGGAATTGACAGTTTGCCTCAGGACATCAAATTCATGACACACTTGGAATCCAAGAGCCTTGCTCTAGGACAGGGAGTGAAGAAGCTGCAAGAGTCTATGCTCCTCCGAAGTGCCATTGGATGTCACAGATGCCAAGACTTTATCTGTGCAAGGCGTGGGATGGGCAGAGTAAGCTCAACTGTTACAGAGTTGGTGCTGACTTGGTCAGAATGCTGCAGGAAAGGAGGGGGTAATAAATTGTGGAGCAGACTGTGCCTATCTTTGTGAGGGTTCTCTTTGGCATTTGGTGCTTGTTCTAGGATAAACCGAGAGAAACTGAACCAGAACGTGGACAACATATATATATATATATAGAGAGAGAGAGAGAGAGAGAGAGAGAGAGAGAGAGAGCGCACACACACGAGGACAGTGATACAAAGACTTGGGGGTGGAAAAATGACAAGGAGTTGACACCCTAACCATCTGCCTGATGGATTGTTTTAACTTTCTGGATGAAGGGCAGAGCATATTTGTGTAGCTTCAGCTTGAGCACCAGCTCTTGCACCCCCCCATCTGAGTAGCTAAGAATGGGATGTTGGGCTGTGATAGGTGGAAAAGAGGCACATTGCTCATGGGCTATATTTCAGCCAAAAGAAAGCATTTTTAAGTGCCGCTGGTTTCAGTGCTCAGCTTTGGCCTTATGTGTCTGCTTGCTTTCTGGGGTTTTTTTTTTTTCTTTTTCTAATTGCAAAACCTTTAAAGGGGTGTTTTTTGTACATGTGGTTTTCAGAGGTTAACAAAAGAACCAGGAAGCTCTAGAATGTTTAGAAGATACTTTCACCTATTACACAATGGTCTGAAGAACTTGCAAAATGATGTTGCACAAACAAATGAAAAAGGGAGAGGTTTGATTTACTTTTGGTATTTTTTAGCCAAGGGCAAATGGTAGTAAGTGTATACAGTTATGGTAATAAATATATACATGTTGATGTGACTCGGGAATACTATGCATCTCAGGAGGACTATGTATACGTGGAAACTGAATGCTTGTTGAAGTTCATGCAGCAGAAGGTTTTGACACTTATCAGAATAATAATGGATCCCTTGAACCATGCTGGCTGGAGATGATGGGAGTTGTATGCCAACACATCTGGAGGGTGCCTGTTGGGGAAGGCTGCTTTGGATCATTGAGAGTTTCAGCTTTCCCCTACTTGGTGGCCTGTGGATTGCACGGAAAGCAAATGGCATCCAGGGAATGTTTTTGCTTTCTAATTCCAGCCTCAAACAGCCTTTAGCAGTATGTGAGTCAAATTAAACTCTGGCATTAATGTTTTGAAACAGACATCGGGATGCCTGCACTGGGCTGGTAAATACTCTCACTTTGAATCCCTAATTGCAGAAGCTGGGAGTTGGAAAAGTGCCATCTTCCCACATATGAGAGCCAAAGGACTTCCCATCTTGGATTTTTTAGGCCCATCTCTGGAACAGAGCCCAAAGATGGAACCAGTCTTGTGGAAGTTGTCTGTATATTCTAGGGCACTGTGTTTTTCATCCCCTGCTGGGTCCAGGGCTATGTCCTTGTGGCTGACAAGAATGCATGGTTGTTCCACTGTTTATCCTTGCCTTCATCTTGCCCTCCTCTCCCTAGTTGTATTTTAGATTGTAAGGTCCTCAGGGCAGAGACCTGTCTCTTCATTGTTACTCTATGAAGGACCATGCATATTTATGGAGCAATGTAAATAAATCATGATGATGACATTGATACCCACCCACTCCAACCTGCTCAGTTAGATTTTTCTAAGTTATTGAAACAGAACTTGGGGATTCTCTTGAATGGGCTTTTAGTTTTCTTTTCACAACATGAGGACTAAAGCATGTCTTGAACAGGAAATTTCAGATTCTCTGAGTCCTTTGAGCGCCACCAGAGATATCACTAGCTGCTGCATTCTCTGGCTCATGACATTCTTGTGACCATGTAGCTTCTCCTATGTCTTACATGTCAGTAATTGTTTTTCAAAAATTGAAAGAGGTCCTAATTGTAGCAGCTGGTTTGATAGGCTATTAGAATTAAAGTTTAGTTAGTCTGAATGCCAGTCAGTTCTTAGCAGACTGAGTCAACCTTGTACTTAAGCCCTCACTGGTAGTAGCCATAGGCGACCAGGAATCACATGCAGGTGAGCAGTTTGGCTGGCAGAGAAGAGTTGAAGTGCTCTGTCCATCTTCACCCAGCGTAGAAACCAAACAGGCTGCTGGAAGAGGGATGGAGCTCTTCCTCTCTCTTCAGCCTGCCCCCTAGCAGGCTAGTAGAAATGTTCGCAGGCTAGTAAATTTTGTGGGCTTATTGGCTTGGGTGATTTCAGTTTCTCTCCTGGGAGGCTGCAGCTTGCCATTTCCTCTTTGCAAGTGACTTGCAAAGGTTCTGGAGGCAAAACTCTTAGCAGGGAATCCATGTTTTTATGGCTGCTTGGACTGAGTTGTTGATCGTCTTTCTTGTCCAGCAAGAAATGTTTGTTCTTCAGTTGAAGCAATTGGGCAATTCTAAAAGCAAACTTAAAGGAAGCTACTTTAAAAAAAGAAAGGAAAGAAAGATGGGTATTTCTTTGGTGCGTCACCCACCCGCAGTTGCTTGTTCAGACAACAACTAACAAAATGTCGGTTACTACACTACTACACTAAATATACAGTTTAGGTTGGCACTAGCTGCGCTCAATGCTGTGTGTGTTGGTGAAGCATCATATTTCTAATTGTGCAAGCAAAAAATGTTGCAGATATGCATGTTTTTGTTTGAACTCTGGAGTAATTTTGCCTCTGGAGCAGAGTGTTTTTAATGTGGACACAGAATACCTGTCCCGATGATGGCTTGGCTTCCTCCACCTTTCTGGCAATGACCTGTGGAAACAGCAGCACGATAGGCTAACTGTTGAGAGAGAAGCAAAATCTTGGTGGCTCAAATGTTGCCTGTGCTTCTGTACTCTCCTACCATTTGAAGGACTCAAAAGCCTCTGAATTAGAGAACAAGATTTGTGCTCTGTGTTTTATTAGATGAAGAACTCTTGTCAGAGAAGGAGCTTGGTCATGTACTGTAATCTATAGCTGCTGTTGTCAGTGTGGTATGTCTCAAACAGACATGATATTGCTTTTTGTTCCTCCTTTCCCTAGCTCCTGAAATTAGAAAATCTGTGGTGGGAAAGGAGGAATTAAAAACCTGAAAAGCAAGGGCCTGTGGGGAGGGTGGGGCTCATAGACTTGTCTGGCTTCTTCTGTCTGTTTGCTATAAATCATCTGGCACCGTGTGGTCTCTGATGGGCTTGGGTGGAATTCAAAGCTTCAAGGGGTGTAAAAATATTTTGGCAACGTCAGGCAGTGTTTGTGAGTGTAACAGTGTGAAACCTATATCTCTTTTTACGCGTGTTGCTTCACTAGCGGTGGGAAATGGAGCAGAGGAGCAACAGTTTCTAGAGAAATTCTCCCTCCTTTAGGGTGTAGCTATTTGGGAGTGCAGCACAAAACAAAGGAGGAGCGTGTTGACCGAGCCTTGAACTCAAGTCAGCCTTTGGAAATAATCTTAAGGTGCAACTTGTTGGTTTAACTCTTGACTTGGATTAGTTGCAAGTCCATTATCAGTAATGGGGAGGGCAAGTGCAGACAGGAGCAAACGAAACCATAGATAAATACATCTAGCTTGCGGACTTGGAATATTCTTGGTGCGGGGTCTCTGTGTGCATGTATGGCTTATGTACATCTACATATATGCACAAATGAAGTGTCCTGTCAGCATAGATTTGTAGCTATTATTGGAGCTCTTCCTCCCCCTCCCAGTTGGATTCCAGCATGTGAATAAATGGCAGCTGAACCCCCGCAACCCAGCATGTGATGAAGTAAACATCACCCCCCATGCTAGAGGTGAAAAAGTCAATTTTTTCAGTTATTTTTTATAGCTTTCTGAGAGGTTTGAAAGTGCTTTAACTGTTTGAGTGTACCCTTCATCAGTGATGTGAGGTGGAAAATGTTCCAAAACCAGAAAGTTTTCCAGTGCTTTGTTTTTCCGCAGGAAGTTTTCCATTTCATAAGTTTATTAGTAACAATGGATGGATGCCAATTGCAAATACTATATGAGGCAAGCTTGGCTGTTTCAAAATTGTAATTAATATATTTAAGGTGATTATCCCTAGCATATATGTGGGAGAATACATATATGTCACTGAAATACGTATGTCCCAGTATGAAATGGAAATAATCAGTAGTGACAGTGAAACTGAAGGTGCGTCAACAACCTCAGTAGAAGAGAGTTGAGCTCTGTTGAATAAATGAGTGGTGTGCACAATTCTTTGGGCTGCTAAAATTAATTAGTACAGCCTTTCCGAGGACCTGGTGCCCTTCAGATGTGTTGGACTACAACCCCCAGCTTCCCCAGCCAGTCATGCTAACTGGGGGATGCTGGGAGTTGTAGTCTAACACATCTTGAGGGCACCAGGTTGGGGAAGGCTGAATTAATATGTCCACAGTGTTCAATACTTTTGTGTTTTTTCTTATAATCAAACAGTGTAAGGGAAGTATGTGATACTGTTTTTAAATTTTTACAAGTATTCCAATAAGAATTTCTAGGTAATATACAACTTACATTACATTAAGTGAGTTTTAATTGGAACAAAAAAAGAACATGGGGTACTTGTGCCAAGTACAAGTAAAATAAACATGCTAAATTAGATCACTTTCTAGAACATGACAGTTTTCTGATGCAAATGACACTATGCAAATTAGCCCAAGTATTTCAAATTTTCAGGAAAATCTTCCAATTTGTAATTTTCAGGAAAACCTGCCTTTTCTGTTCCTCATTCTTTGAGAGAGACATATGAATGTTGTCTTTTTCAAGCTTTTTCCTAGTAGTGTGCGTGTGTGCGCTCTGCTCTGTGTTCTGCCACCAAGGGAGATGTGGGTAACATGCAGTAAGGCCTTCTCAGTGATGGCCTCCCCAGTTGTGGGACTCTTTCTCAAGTGAGGTTCTATGGCCTTTCCATTGCTGGTTTTTAGACAGAAAGTTAAGATGCTTTTTATTTTGCCTGGTTGTTAATGGACTCTAACTATGTATTAACTTGCTGGCTATTTTTTATTTTGTTTTTATAGTGGTTCTAACTGTTTTCAGTTTTTATAGTATTAGGATTGTTGGTTTTTAAAACTGTGAACCGCCTTGGCGGCTGAAAGTCAGGATATACATGTTTCTATAAATACCAGTTTTCTGGTTTGTCTGAAAGTATCTTAACTGTTTGGGGGTATACTCTTGTACTCTTGCTCATAGTCTCATTTTCACGCTTCTGAGGAATCAGGGTGCCTTGGACTGCATGTGTACCCAGCTTTATAAGCTCATATGGAAGAACCGTGATGTGTTAAATATAGACCGTGCCTGCATGCAGAGCACACAGAACCCTCAAAGTTGCTGCAGAAAGAAGACATTTCACGCTGCGAAACAGAGGAAGGTTAGGCAAAGCCTTGAGAGGAATCCATTTTTAGAAGCGGGAGAGCTGCTGTCCAAAAAGTGCTCCTGGATCTGGTCCTTCTCTACTGGAAAGGAACAGTGGAGATCCCCCATTGCTAAGGAACTGAAGAAGGCTCCTCTCTTGCCACTTTAGTCAGTCCCTCTTTGAATTCTTGCTTGAATGTAGGAAGCAACTCATGTTTGGGGAAAGTCAGAGAGAGGCCTGATTCTTTTGGTGCCTGTTATACCAGCTCATATGACGTTTGGTTAGAATGAGAGTGATGCCCTCTCCCCTTTGGTGGCTGGAACCAGAACAGCAGAGGCAACTTGAGCATATACCTTATTTAAAGTACCATTCAGAGGCTGGGTAAGAGTAGTGGATGATTCCAGGTCTGCCTTGGTTCTAGCACTGTAACCTTAGTAGAAGAAGAATGTTTTGGTGCTCTTTGATCCTGGCCCACTTTGGAGGGGGTAGCGTAGGGGTAGGCAGCTTCAAGCTTGCAGGATCTACTTTTATTTTTTCCTAGCAACCCAAGGTCCATGCTGAAGCCAAGTGCAAAGTAGTGGGTTAGAAAGAAGGGTGCACCTACATTTAAAATTAACAACTAAGTCTTGTGGCACCTTGAAGATTAATGCATTTATTTTGCTATAAGCTTTCATGGACACTATGCATTTCATCTGATGCATGAAGTATTAACCTCAAATTGGCAGCTCTATATACACATGCTGGGGTGGGGGGCATATAAACTGTGTTGTCAGAGGGAATTGAAATGCCAAAAAGTACAGATAGTGATGATTACCGTAACAGTTGCCCTTCACAAAAAAGTGGTGAGCCGATTAACGTATGCAGTGTGATAAAGATTTTTAAAAAGCCCTTTGTCCTTATTCAAACCAAACAAATATCTTGATGTACTTCACTTGGTATCTGTCTTTGAAATTCCTGTGTTCCAGAATGGCTACGTTAAGGTCATTCATAGAGTGTCCTTGGAGGTTTAAACGTTCCCCCACTGGTTTCTGACTACTGCCATTCCTGATGTCAGATTTGTGTCCATTTATTATTTTCTGTAGACTGGCCTGTTCTATGTAGTCTTAGCTGGGAACTATAGGTGAAACCAAGTGGTGGTCTGTTCTAACTTTTGGGTCTGTCCTGTAGTAGGGGAGATGTGGCTCAGTGGTAGAACCCCTGCTTTGCATTCAGAAGGTCGCAGGTTTGATCCCCGGCATCTCCAGGTAGGGTTGGAGAAATTCCTGCCTGAAACCCGCAAGGGTCATTCCTGCCAGTCTCTATCAGCAGCACTGGGCTAGGTGGACCCATGGTCTAACTCAGTATAAGGCAGTTTCCTATGTTTCCTAGTAAATTATTCCTGGGCATTAGCCTGGCCCTGTTAATCTGTCTATTCTGTTTGCCGGGTGGGTATTGTAGTCTGTAAAGTTCCCAGCTATGACCACTCAAACGGTGATCTACAATCTGTGCTGTTATAGGCCTTGAGTGGAAGGCCTGCACTTGATTACAGACAGCTGCCCAACCTTAAAGATATTCTCCACCAACAGCAGAAGACTGTAAGACATGAAATAACTGACGTAAGTTACAGGAAGGCAGCTTTTGGTTGAACATCTGCAAAACTTCCTAACGGTCAGAGCAGTCAGAGCATGGAACCAACTGCTGAGGGAGGTGGTGGGCTCTCCGTCACTGGAGGTATTCAAGCAGAAACTGGGCAGCCATCTGTCGAGGGTGCTTTAAACAGGATTCCTGCACTGAGCAGGGGGTGGACTCAGTGGCCCCATCCAGCTCTATGATTCTATGGCAACAGAGATACAAACACAGGAACTAGACCCTGTGGCAAACCCAGATGCTACCTGTCTCCCCATATCTTCCCTGGCAACGCTAGTACAGGATGTAATAATGCCATCCACAACATCAGGGGTTCATATACCTGCTGAGCTTATAATGTGATATATGCCATCACTCGCCAGCAATGTCCTGCTGCATTCTGCATAGAATAAACAGGCCAGTCTGTGCAAAAGAATGGAATGGTCACGAATCTGACATCAGGAATGGCCGTGTCCAGAAACGGGTGGGAGAACATTTCACCCGCCCAGGACACTATGAATGACGTTAAGGTGGTCATTCTTGAACAAAGGGATTTCAAAGAGATACCAACCTGAAATTGCTGAATTCCATGGTTGGAATAAGGACAAAGGTGTTCTTTTTATTGTACTGCATATGTTAATTGGCTCACCATTGCAATCACCCTGTGTTAATCACCCAACAAGTTTTGTGAAGGTCAGCTGCTAAGGTAATCATCATTATCTGTATTTTTTGCATGTCAATTCCCTCTGACAACACAGTTTATATCCCCTGCCCCCAGCATGTGTATATTGAGGCGAGGTGATATGCATCTGTTGAAGTGGACAGTGTCCATGAAAGCTTATACCACAGTAGACGTGTTAGTCTTTAAGGTGCCACAAGATTCTTTTGCTTGTTTTTGCCGCAACAGACTAACAAGGCCACCTCTCTGGAAACTGTTACTTAGAATTAAGGAACAGTCACCTTGGAGTGTATCTCGGCCCAGGAATTTGTCAGTGCCAGAAATGAGCTTGGACACAGGCCTCCCATATAAAAATCCAATTTAGGTCCCCCCTCTTCTTTTCAGCAGCCTAAGCAATTGGGAGTTGGAAATCCTTGGTAATCTGCAAATCTCCCAGAGATCTTCCAGTAGATTGTGATGTACCTTCTGCCCACTTGTGGTCTAGATCAGCTTTCCCCAACCTGGTACCCTTTGGATGTGTTGGACTATAACTCCCAGAATCCCCCAGCCAGCCTGGTTTCCTGAAGGCTTTTGGTTGGCCGCTGTGGGAAAAGAGACATGCCTCTGGTATGAACTAGCATGGTTTTTCTTATGTTGACAGGGAACTTTAAAGGCTCAGGGGTTGAGATGGTGGCTCACCAAGCTCAGGTGTGGCTCTCTAGGAAACTAGCTGCCCATTTTTGTCTTGAGTTGTGAAACCCTCTGCTTATTTATTATTTATTTATTAAATTTCTTAATCACCCATCTGACCGGTCACCCGGCCACTCTGGGCGATGTACAGCAATACAAACAGTTTTAAAACAATAAAATTCTATGTTAAAACATATTTCTAAAAATACCCCAACCCACCCCAAATGCCTGCCTGAACAACCACATTTTTAATGCATGATGGAAGCTCATTAAAGAGGGGGCATGGCAGAGTTCCCTAGGGAGGGAGTTCCACAGAGTGGGGGTCACCACAGAGAAGGCCCTCTCCCTTGTCCTCACCAGCCTAGCAGTCCTGGCTGATGGGACAGAGAGAAGGCCATCTGAGGCTGATCTTGTTAAGCGGCCTGTCTGGTGTTGCTGGAGGTGCTTCTTAAGATAGGCTGGGCCAGAACCATATAGGTTTTTAAAGGTCAAAACCAACACCTTGAATTTGGCCCAGAAAACAACTGGTTAATGGGGCGGCAATGGTGGCTGTCCAGGTTATGACTGCTGTGTTTCTTCATTGTGCAGTGATGAATCCAGATACACCCCTAAAGCATGACTTTTTGGGATCAGCTTAATTATCAGTAAACACACACATTATTTTTATTATTTATTTTATTTTTAATTTTTTGTTTTGTTTTTCAGGCACTTATAATCCAAGCCCATTCATGAGTCAAGCTTCCCTTTTTATAAGTCATGGATGACAAGGCCTCTGTTGGAAAAATCAGTGTGTCTTCAGACTCGGTATCTACTCTTAACAGCGAAGATTTTGTCTTGATTTCCAGGCAAGGGGATGAAACGCCGTCTACCAATAATGGCAGCGATGACGAAAAGACGGGACTGAAGGTAAGGGCCTATAAACGGAACTTGACTACAGCAAAATAGGGGGTTGGAGTTGTGAATCGCCACCCTGTATCTGTTGTGAGCAATTATTTGCTTGCACTGGTTTCTGCCTTCTCAAATGAAGGTGGTTCTTCCTACTCCTAGCCTGGCTGGCTTTTTCTGCATCTGTCCCGTGTTCCTCGGCATGATCTGGGAACACTAGAAGGATCAGCAGATGGCCATCAAAATGACAGTCCAGGCCTGGGATTGCTGAGCTGGAAATCTGGTCACTTGCAGTAGGGACCATAGCTCAGTGGCAGAGCTTCTGCTTTGCATGCAGAAGGTCCCAGGTTCAAGCTTTGAGATCTCTAGGCAGGGCTAGGGAAGAATCCAGCCTGACCCCTGCAGAACCATTGCTGCCAGTCAGTGTCAATAATACTGGGCTAGATCAACCAGTGGTCTGACTCTGTATGAGGCAGCTCCCTGTGTTTCTAGTCCTTGCTCCTAGAGCAGGATAGCCTGTGTCTTGGTCTAGCAGATATGAGAAAGGGGAGGTGGAGGGAAGATCACGGGATGGGTGCTTGTCAGATGGTTCTTAGCGTGAGGATGCTCTGCTGTTGCCTCCCACCCCCCAAAGTGCAGCAGGATCTGCCATGGCCACATGGGGCCATTTTATTCATTAGAGGAAAGGATAACGGGCTGTGCAGGAGATGTACAAATGATGAGCTTGCTGGTGAGGCCACAAAATCAAGGTTGAGGTGCTGCTCAAACCTTGTCAGGTTGACTATGCTTTTAAATCCAGGGTGGGGAACATCAGCCCCATGGGCCAAATCCAGCCTTCCTGGGGTCTCAGTCCAGCCCTCTAGGGTTCCCCAGATGGCCACACCCCTGACCTCTGATCATTTGGTGGTTTTCCCCCATTCCAAAAGGTTGAAATGCCTCTGCTAAAGTTTAGTTGTTGAGAGTAAGAGCTTTAAGCTAAAATAGCCTGATGTTTTTGGCCCTGCCCCTTTTGCCTTTGGTCCCTCCCCCCACTGGAATGCGGCCCCCAAGAGCTTCTCCGAAATTGAATTTGGCCCTTGGCTCTGCTCCTGTTTTAAATTTTCCAAGATATCCAGAATGCCTTTGTTTCAGTGGCCACCTGTGTCATTGCATCATGTCCTCTTGTAGCGATGGCGTTCGGGTGGGGGGTTTGCTCTCCCTCCCCTCCCCCAGTTCTGCAGGAGTTATTTAGGCTAGGGTGGGCAACCTGGTGCCCTCTGGATGATTTTGACTACAACTCCCATAAGCCCCATCCAACATGAACAGTTGTTGGGGATTGTGGGAGTTGTAGTTAAACACATCTGGAGGGCACCAGGTTGCTTTCCCAAGTTAGGCGCTCCCAGGCACCAACTCTTTGTTTGGGAGTAGGCACTCCCAGCTCTGCCAGCGTCTCCAACTTCTACCCCCCAACCCCCAGTTGAAGTCCCATGGCCTGGCTTCTCCTGGTCTTGTGCTTAACTGCAGGCATCTCTGAACAGTGCCAGGGCCGGGGCGTGGGGAGAGTGTTGTCCTGGTGGCACAGATCATGAGTGCCCGGGAATGCTTGCTTATTCTTGGACTGCTGTTTGAACTGGGAGTAATTGTTTCATTGACTGATTGATTGCAGTGTTGAGTTGATATGAGCTTGCAGCCCCTCTCACTTGGTGCAAAAGGTTTTGGTTTGTGATGTGCCAGGAAGGAGTGTTCTGTAGGGAATAATGGCAAAGTTAAGTTCAGTGTAAACACTGAATGAGCTTCTCTAGCCCGTTGCCCAGATGTTTCCTGTTTCTCCCGATTAATTTACATCTCCTCTGGAGTCCAAATAACAGACTCCTTCCAAAAGGTATTATGTTCTCCACTAAAGAAGTAGGAGCTTGGCCTGGCTCCACTTTCTAGCAGCTTTTCAAAAGCAATTCTAGGTCATAGCAATTACCCAATGAAATTCTCCTGCTTCCTGATCTGGAACTGTTTGTATGTTTCTGCGCTGTGTTAAGCTTCATTGTGTGGTACGAGCCAAGGCTAGACACAATCTTTGAATAACGTGAATTGCCTTGAGCCATTTCCTGCTGCTTGTCTTGGCTGTGTTCTTTCGAGAGGGTTTGCTGTATTGTGGTGATGCAGTCTGGATAGTTCAGGGAAAGTAGCGTTCATTAAAAAAGCACAAGGGAAAAGGCAACCGAATTGGCACCTGTCAGATCTCCTCTGGGAGTTGCAGTCCAACGCATCTGGAAGATGCCAGTTTGGGGAAGGCTGTCCTAGTGGGTAGAATTTAAAGTTCTACTTAGGGTGGACCCATTGAAATGAATGGGGCTTAAATTAGTCATGACTAATGTAATCCCATTCATTTCAGCGGGTCTACCCTAAATGGGACTTTAGTTGGATTGTACCCAAAGGATTTAATGGCAACGCCCCCACTCCCCCCGGCAATGGTTGCTCTCTTTAGCATCCAGTTTGCTCTTAAGCTCATCATCTGCGCCAAATGGATGATTTAGATTCTTCACCATGCTGTCGAAGGTTTTAGCTGCAACGTTCTTAGAGGTGTTCTATTCTGGCAGGAAAGGGTGAACTCCAGTGGAGGCTTGTGGCCAATGTGACTGGTCAGGTGGAGGGCGGGTCAGCAGGGGTGGAGCCAAGGGGTCACGAGGGGCTGCAATGGAAGACGCTGGTGGCGGTGCGATGAAGATTTTCTTTTTGCACAGGCGGGGGGAGGGTTGTGCTGCAGGGGCGGTGCATGCCTAGGCCCGTGACTGCCTAGGCCCGTGACTGCCTCTGCCCCTGGCGAAGCCAGGTCCCTGCAGCCCTTCCTTTTCTAGCCGATATATGGGGCCGAGTAGGTCTCACCTTGCTGTGATGCAGGTGGCTTTTCAGTGGCCCTTGGCTCCCTGGCCAGTGGATGAGGCCAGCGCACGCTGCCCTTCCGTTCTGCAGTCCCAGGGCAGCTACAGCATCCCTGACAGATGGCTCGCCTGCTTACAGACCTCCAGCAAAAGAAGACCGATGCCTCCCGAGGCAGCCTGTGCCACTGTCAACCAGCTGGAACATTTAGGAAGTCTCTCCTTATGTTCAGCCTGCACTTACTCCCTTGCTTCTGCCCCTGATTTGCTTATATGTTCAGAAGGGGCAAATCGGAGGTTGAGGTAGGTTGGAAGAGTTCACAACCCCTGGCCAAATAAGTGGGGCCAAAGAAGCTGAGGTTGATCGGTTCTATGAAGACCTACAACACTTTCTAGAACTAACACCAAAAAAAGATGTCCTCTTCATCATAGGGGATTGGAATGCCAAAGTAGGAAGTCAAGAAATCACCGGGATAACAGGCAAGCATGGCCTTGGTGTACAAAATGAAGCAGGACAAAGGCTAATAGAGTTTTGCCAAGAGAACACGCTGATCATAGCAAACACTCTTTTCCAACAGCACAAGAGGCGACTCTACACATGGACATCACCAGATGGTCAATATCGAAACCAGATTAATTATGTACTTTGCAGCCAAAGATGGAGAAGCTCTATACAGTCAGTCAAAACAAGACCTGGAGCTGACTGTGGCTCAGATCATGAGCTGCTTGTTGCAAAATTTCGTCTTAAATTGAAGAACGTCGGGAAAACCATTAAACCATTCAGGTATGACCTAAATCATATCCCTGATGAATATACAGTGGAGGTGAGGAATAGATTTCAGGGATTAGACCTGATAGACAGAGTGCCTGAGGAACTATGGATGGAGGTCCGTAACATTGTTCAGGAGGCAGCAACTCAATCCATCCCAAAGAAAAAGAAATGCAAGAAAGCCAAGTGGCTGTCTGATGGGGCTTTACAAGTAGCTGAGGAAAGAAGGGAAGCAAAAAGCAAGGGAGAAAGGGGAAGATATATCCAACTGAATGCAGAGTTCCAGAGAATAGCAAGGAGAGACAAGAAGGCCTTCTTAAATGAACAATGCGAAGAAATCGAGGAAAACAATAGAATGGGAAAGACTAGAGTTCTTTTCAAGAAAATCGGAGATCTCAAGGGAACGTTTTGTGCAAAGACGGGCATGATAAAGGACAAAGAAGGCAGGGACCTAACAGAAGCAGATGAGATTAAGAAGAGGTGGAAAGAATACACGGAAGAACTATACAGGAAAGATCTTAATGTCCCGGATAGCCATGATAGTGCGGTCACTGACCTTGAGCCGGACATCCTCGAGAGTGAAGTCAAGTGGGCCTTATGAAGCATTACTAACAACAAAGCTAGCGGAGATGACAGTATTCTAGCTGAGCTATTTAAAATCCTAAAAGATGATGCTGTTAAAGTGCTGCACTCAATATGCCTACAAATTTGGAACACTCAACAGTGGCCACAAGACTGGAAAAGGTCAGTTTACGTTCCAGTTCCAAAGAAGGGCAATGCCAAAGAGTGTTCAAACTACCGTACAATTGTGCTCATTTCACATGCCAGCAAGGTTATGCTCAAAATCCTACAAGCTAGACTTCAGCAGTATGTGAACTGAAAACTACCGGAAGTACAAGCGGGGTTTCGAAGAGGCAGAGGAACTAGAGATCAAATTGCCAACATTCGCTGGATCATGGAGAAAGCAAGAGAATTCCAGAAAAACGTGTATTTCTGCTTCATTGACTACGCTAAAGCCTTTGATTGTGTGGATCACAACAAACTGTGGCAAATTCTGAAAGTGATGGGAGTACCACACCACCTTACCTGTCTCCTGAGAACCTGTACGAGGGTCAAGAAGCAACAGTGAGAACCAGACATGGAACAACCGATTGGTTCCAAATTGGGAAAGGAGTACGACAAGGCTGCATATTGTCTCCCTGCTTATTTAACTTATATGCAGAGTACATCATGAAAAATGCTGGGTTGGATGAATGACAGGTCAGAATTAAGATTGCCGGGAGAATTATCAACAACCTCCGATATGCAGACGATACCACCCTACTGGCAGAAAGCGAAGAGGATCTAAAGAGCCTCTTGTTGAAGGTGAAAGAGGAGAGTGTAAAAGCTGGTTTGAAACTCAACATTAAAAAAACGAAGATAATGGCATCTTTCCCCATCACTTCCTGGCATATAGAAGGGGAAGAAATGGAAGCAGTGACAGATTTTATTTTCTTGGGCTCCAAGATCACCGCAGACGGTGACTGTAGCCATGAAATTAAAAGACGCTTGCTCCTTGGGAGGAAAGCTATGGCAAACCTAGACAGCATAGTAAGAAGCAGGGACATCACCTTGCCGACAAAGGTCCGTCAAATCAAAGCTATGGTTTTCCCAGTAGCAACGTATGGCTGTGAGAGCTGGACTATAAGGAAGGCTGAGCACCAAAGACTCGATGCTTTCGAACTGTGGTGCTGGAGAAGACTGTTACGAGTCCCCTGGACTGCAAGGAGGTCAAATCAGTCCATCCTAAAGGAAATCAACCCTGAGTGCTCATTGGAAGGACAGATTCTGAAGCTGAAGTTCAAATATTTTGGCCACCTAATGCGAAGAGAAAACTCTCTGGAAAAGACCCTGATGCTGGGAAAGATTGAAGGCAAAAGGAGAAGGGGACGGCAGAGGATGAGATGGCTAGATAGCATCACCAATGCAATGAATATGAACTTGAGCACACCGCGGGAGAGAGCGGAGTACAGGAAGGCCTGGCGTGCTATGGTCCATGGGGTCACGAAGAATTGGACACGACTTAACGACTGAACAACAACAACAGAAACCATCCCATTTTCAGCCTGTATTAAGTTCTCAGGCAGGGGTAGGCATGACGGCTTACCCTGGTGGGTGAAGTTCAGCTTTCCAGTTAGCAGCTATGGAACCCAAGAATCAGGCTGCAGTCCCATAGATGGCACACACTGCAACAGCTTTCTCCACAAAACAAGCTATATAGCATTCCCATCTACTTGTTGCTGGGTTTATGAGTGATGCTGGGGCTGGGGGGGGGAGTCCCCCTCCCAATTTGTCCATCCACTACTTGCCTCTACATGACTTCCTTTCAGACGTCATGTCACTAAGTAAATCACTCTAGTTCAGCCTTCCTCAGTGCCCATGCTGGCTGGGGGTGATGGAAGTTCTGGTCCAACATGTCTGGAGAGCACCAGGTTGGGGAAGATTGCTCTAGCCTATCCTCTAAGTCTCTTTGTGGGAGTCAACGAATTGTGCCAGAGCTTGGTAGCCAACCTTTCTTTTCTCCTAGCCAGCAATAAAGTCCAGTCCCTTGTTAACCCAACTCCGCCTATAGAATTATGTTTTTAACAATTGCTCTCCTTTTATTAACACAGTTCTGTGTGTAAAGGTCTGATTACCTAGATTATAATCATTACCTCAGTCCTTCATTACGAGCCGAAGCAAGTTTGTAAAGGGCACAGCCACGGAGAGGCCTGCCCTGTCAGTCTTCTGACATTATTCTGCCCGCCAAACACCCAGGCAGCACATAGCGCCTGTTCTTGGCTCTCACGCCCAGCACTGCCAGAGCTGTGCTACGTGGCACAATGTCACTGCCCCCTCCCTCCAGTCCATAGGTGGTGTAAAATACTTTGAGTTCCCTCTCCTTCCTCCACCTTCATGCCTTCTGATGCTGCCATTGCACAGCACTGAACACAACTGTTTTTCTTTCCCTCCAGACCCAAGGTAAAAAGCACCCTGGGGCTGCAAGTGATCCTTTTCACTGGAGACTCCACAGACTAAGGAGAGGTGTTCTTCCACTGAGTTATGGGCTCATTCCTATAGAGAAAGGCCCTCCTTTCAGTGCCACCGCCTTCAGGGGCATGTTTGGTGGCGATGTGAGAGAGTGCTTTCTCGGTGGCTGCTCCCAGGCTGTGGAACTCCCTGCTGAGGGAGGCTAGGTGGGCTTTGCTGTTCTCCCATTGGCAGGCAAATACATTTTTATTGAGGCAGGCCTTTGGCAGGTAAGCAGGCCTGCTGGGTTGAGTGCTGTTTTCATTAGGGCTGTGCACTGCTTTGGCCTGAAGTCAGAGTTCTGAGCTGAAGCAGGTCGCTTCGGGCAGCTTCCGGGGTGAGGCGGGGTGGGGCAGAGAGGACACAATGCAGGTTGGGTTACTCAATCGATTTGGAACGATCTGGAAGCCCTTCTGCTGCCCAGCCCCCAGCTCCTTACCTGGGCCCTCGGTACACGTGCTGGCAGCCTTCTTCCGGTTCCAGAGAATTTGCGGGGTGGGGGGAGCGGGATTCAGCCATCCGAATCCCGCTTCAGCTTCAGAGGCTCTCTGCCACTGAGCTACGCCCCTCTCCAAAAGTTCCTCTCCTTCTGCTGCAAATTACAGGGCAGAGCCCTCCGCCATCTAATGTGATGGATAAGCTCAACAGGCTGAACTAGATTTCAGGCAGTCGGGGCCACTCCTTGTGCCTGCACGTAAAAGGCTTCCTAGGGGAGCTGATCTTCCGATAATAAGGCCTGCAGCACATTGGCCTGGCAAGCTGGGAGTAGCCAGCCCTGTGGCTCTTGGGTGCTTGGGAGGAGCCTCCTGCCCTAGAAGAGTGAATGGGGCTAGATGCCGAATTCACACCGGCGGTTTGTTTGTGCCCCCGTTGACTTGGGGCAGTAAAGCCCTTGGCTTCTGTTCTGTTTGTGCTGCTGCTTCAGAAGAGAGTTAAATGACTGCCACTCCTGCCCCATGCTAAAAAGGAAGTGGCTGTCTTGCTGCATCAGATACATGGGGAAGGAATAGAGGATAATGCCTTCGTAAAGGCTGATGCGCCCACTTATTTCTCTTGAGGAAGATGGGAGCAACTGCAGTCTTAAGCACTTCCCCACCCCTTTCAGACATCGCGAACCTCTCTAAGGAGCTCATTCCACACCTGGGGTGCCACGACAGAAAAGGCCCTCTTCCTGGTAGCCACTTGCCTCACTTTATTTGGCAAAGGCTCCGGGAGAAGGATCCCTGAAGACGATCTTAGGGTCCGGGCAGCTGCATATGGGAGGCGATCCTTCAGATAACCTGACCCCAAGCCATTTAGGGCTTTGAATGTTAATACCAGAACTTTGAATCGGGCCAGAACGTGGGCCAGATCTACACCTTGTGTCATTACAATTCCATCATGGTAACACTATATCCCTCTTGCACATTTACACCTTGTAGGACACACAGTGACATTTGTTGCGGTATATTGGACAATGTGGAATAAAAAGCAGGAAATAACACGACAAAAGCGGTATATCGAATGTGTAATGTGCCCCAACAGTTATCAGTGCACTTCAATACCGCTATAAAGCAGTAATGTAGATCTAGCTTTGGACTGGCAGCCAGTGCCAGTGATGTGACCTCGTTGGTGGGTCTCGTTGGCGTTGAACAGCCACCGGCCAAACGTAAGGTCTGTATTCATCCCTCTAGAGCAGCCTTCCCCATCCCGACGCTCTCTGGGTGTATTGGAGTACAACACCCATTGTCCCCAGCAAGTGTGGCCATGCTGGCTGGGGATGGTGGGACTTGCCACCCAGCATATCTGGAGGGTTCTACGTTGGGGGTGGCTATTCTAGAATTTGCAGGGCAAGCATGCTGGCAGGTGAGTGGCCAAACAGGCTTGGGAGGAAGAGATGGCTGTGGTCCAAGAGCATGTGGAGAGATGCGAGGGCTCCAAAGAGGGCAGGTTTTAGCAATATGCGGATTTGCATGGCCACTATTCGTGAGGGAGAAGCAGCTTGCTCTGTGAAAAGGGCGCCCTGTGTTGCGACTCTGGCTTCAGCACGTAATAACAATAACAGCAATGTTCAGAAGTCCCATCCTTCCTCCAAAGAACTTGATGGCAACCTATGGTTCTTCTCCCCCCCCCCCCACTTGCCCTACCACAACCCTGTGAGGCAGGTTAGGCTGAGAACTGGTGACTGGCCCAGGGTCACCCAGTAAGTTTGTGGCTGAATGGAGATTTGAATGGGTTTGACACGGTAACGATTAGCACTGCCTTAAGCAACAGGTGTGGGAAGATGTTAGAGCAGGTTCCTCTTTGCATTCTCACTCCTCTGTAGATGATATATTTTCCCCACTATTTTTGGCACTAAAGCGTTTGGGACGCTCCGAAGCGACTTGACGTAGGTGTAACCACACAGGCTGGGACTTGTTAGCAGGCCTTTCCTTCCATTGGCAAGCTTGTGAGAATCAGGTGTGGGGAGTAGAAAGCTGTGGTGTGAAGCAGAGGCAGCTTGGATGGCTGAGAGGGCTTGCCTTCCTCTCCGAGCGGGCTGGTGCTGCTGCCTTTTCTCCCAGCCCTCCTCAACCTCTTTGGAATGCTCAGCGCTGCTTTGGACCCCTCCTGCTGTTGCTTTCAATTTGGGTACCCATGTGTGTGTGTTTGCTGGGCAGTATGTGTGCTCCGGTGGCTCCTGTGATCTTGTGGAAGCAGGATCCAGCTCCTTGCTGTGAGGCCTTCCTGTCCAAACCTGTTGGGCAGAGATATTTATATACTTGTGTATGGTTTCAAGTGAGCTTTGTGGAGCCCAAATCACAAATTCTGAAGATATTCTGCATTACCTGCAAATGTGTCAACCAGGAGAGTTGAGGAAACGCTACATATTTGTGCTGCTTCTTGTTTTGTGTCCTTATCAATCTACTTATTCCTGTCTGTGTGGCTGTTTGTGTCTCATCGTGGTTCGTCTCGCAAAGATTTGTCCTCTTGTTGCTGAACTGGTGCCGTTTGTTTCCACAGATTGTAGGGAATGGGAGTGAGCAGCAGCTGCAGAAAGAGCTCGAGGACGTCCTAATGGATCCCCCCATGGAAGACCAATCAAATGACCAGGGACATGAGGAGGAGGAGGAGGACCACCCCCATGATGGAGAGGGGGAAGAGCCAGTCCTCCTCGAGGCCTCAGCATCCTCCACCATTAACCCTGTGTCCATGGCGGGACCCCAGAAACCTGAGATGAGCCTGCCAGTGAAACCAGCACAGGGAGGTGAGATGATTTTGAGGCAGATGTGGGGAAGATGTTGGGAAGCAAGAGGGCAAAACTAGGTCTTGAGAAGCCCCCGCGAAGAAGGAAGCATAGGTGTGGGTCAAATGCAGGTTTAAAGTCCTTTCTTAAAACACCAATATCTTGCCTACCTGTCAAATTACCCTCAAGGCAGCTAAAAAACATCAGCTTTGGCAATAAAAATCAGCTGGCAAAAAATCCAAAACCCTGAACAGCCAAGGGATCGAAAAGAACAATCAGTCAACTAACTGCACCAACTGGCAGATAAAAAGGCCTTTACCTGGTGCCTCCACCCTTTAGCTTCAGGATAGGGCTTTTTCGGCTGTGGCCCTCAGATTGTGGAATTCTCTGCCACAAATGCCCTTGCTGACAATTTCATTGAGAGGGTTTCAGGCTGCAGGTCAGAGTCTGGTTGAAATAATCTGTTGATTTCCCACTGAGACTTCATATCTTTCCTAAACAGTGGTGCAAATCCAAAAATCTGCAGATCAGGTAGAGCACTGTCTCCCTGTGACACCTGAATCAGATGAGTCTGTGCAAGTCCTGAATCAGTGCCTAGATTCAGCAGTGGGCTGGAGGAGGGCCAGTAAACTGAAGCTGAATCCTGGCAAGACAGAAGCCTTGTGGGTGGGTGGTTCCTGAGTTCTGGATGGGGTTGCACTCCTTTTGAAAGATCAGGTTCGTAGTCTGGGGGTAGTCCTAGATCCATCACTGTCACTGGAGGCCCAAGTGGCCATGGCTGCTCGGAGTGCCTTTTACCAGTTTTGGCTGGTTTGGCAACTACAGCTTGGCCACAGTGGTGCAGGTGCTAGTAACCTCAAGACTGGATTGCTGCAATGCACTCTGTGTGGGGCTGCCCTTAAGCCTGCTACAGAAGCTGGAGCGAGTGCAGAATGCAGCTGCTCGGCCGTTGTCAGGAGCTGCCCCTTTTCAGTATGTAACTCCTTTGCTGAGGGAACTGCGCTGGCTGCCTTTTCACTACTGGGCCAGGTTTAAGGTTCTGGTACCAGTGTACGAAGCCCCAAACAACTTGGGACCAGGATAACTGAGAGAACTTTCTCCCCTTTGAACCTGCCCAGTCACTGAGGTCATCAGAGGGCATGCTCCTGGTGGTACCACATGGACCTATGGCCTGATTGGACTCCACCCAGAGAAGAGCTTTCAGTGTGGTGGCTCCCTTTCTGTGGAACTTCTTGCCTCTGGAGGTCAGGCAGGCGCCAACACTGCTTTTGCCAGTGCCTTTATTTCAGGAAGCCTTCCTTGACTGACCAGCTATGCTTTTTATCAGTACTGTTTTTAAAAATAACAGTTTTTAATATAGAGTTTTATTCTTTTATTTTCTTACTTTGTCTTTTATTCACATCTGTCTAGATGTAGAGCAGTATATAAGTGTTGTAAATAAATATAATATTACTGTTTGAGAAAAGATAAAATTGTTTCTTTGCTTATATAGAAAAACTTCCTTTAACTCAATGTACCTGGTAAAGGACTAACATGACTGTATCCATGTTACTAAATATTAACCAAATTATGCCTTAAGGGAAACTTATTTACAATTAATTTGGGGAGGTGTTCGTGTTCGTGTGTGTGTATAGTGCAGCCTTCTCCAAACTGGTGCCCTCCAGATGTGTTGGACTATGACTCCCAGCATCTCCCTGGGGGATGCTAAGAGTTCAGATATCTGTTGCTGGGAAATCCTGTTCTTTTTTGGCTCAACAAAGTGCTGCGGCATATGGGACTTGCTTTACACCTGTGAGCCAAGCTGTGTCTGTTCCCTAAACTCTGGGAACATTTTTGTGCATTTTTTGGAAGGTTCTGAAATTTACATTTCTGAGCAGTTTGCACAAATTATGGCTGAATTTGGGTAATCTGTGTAATTCGGCCACAAATTGCTCAGAAATTTTTGCAAATTGCAGAACCTTAAAAGATGTACAAAATTCCTGGCAAGTCCATGAATTGGTCCGACTCACTGCAGATTGAGTCAGACGTTGCAGCGGGATCCGGAAAGAAGTTTTGGGGGGCTGAGCCCAGGAAAACCCATCCACTCCACCCCCCAAATAGGTTTCTTTGACATCCCTAGCTAGGAGTTGTAGTCCAGCACATCTAGAGGGCACCAGGTTGGGGAAGGCTGAGTGAGTGAGTGCATGTGTGTGTGTTTGTGTATCATCCATTTTTATCCACACTGCCTTTCCCTGCTACCTTGCCCATGTTCTGACACCACTCAATCCTGCCTTTCAGATTCTGAGCAGTCGAGCCCTTTTACCCCAGTGGCCGACGAGGACAGTGTTGTCTTCAGCAAGCTCACCTACTTGGGCTGCGCTTCAGTCAACGCCCCCCGGAGTGAGGTGGAAGCCCTGAGGATGATGGCCATCTTGCGAAGCCAGTGCCAGATTTCCGTGGACGTGACACTGTCGGTGCCGAACGTGTCTGAGGGAACTGTGAGGTATCTGCCTTCTGGGTGCGGTGGTGGTGTGGGAGGCTGGGTCTGCCTGGCATTGGCAGCAACGTCTGTTAGAAGCTGTTGCCACATTATAGAAAGTGGATTCTAAAATGACAAAGAATGTTGAGGCCCCTTAAAGATTAAGGAATATATTATGGTGGAGGAACATAGGCAGCTGCCTTCTACTGAGCCAGACCATAAGTCCATCCAGCCCAGTATTGTCGGCACTGACTGGCAGCAGTGGCTTTCCAGGGTTTCAGACAGGGCTCTTTCCTGGCCCTACCCTACCTGGAGATGCTGGGGATTGGGCCTGGGGCCTCCTGCATGCAAAGCAGGGGCTCTACCATGGAGCTACAGCCCCAACTCTCCTTTAGTTGCCTTGTGGTTCCTATAGTGTGGATCATAGAATCATAGGATAGTAGGGTTGGAAAGGGCCTACAAGGCCATCGAGTCCAACCACCTGCTCAGTGCAGGAATCCAAGTCAGAGCATCCCTGACAAGTGGCTGTCCAGCTTCATCTTGGATGCCTCCAGTGTGGGAGAGCCCACCACCCCCGTAGGTAATTGGTTCCATTGTCGTATTGCTGTAATCCCAAACCTCTGGCCTACCAGGGGTCCCAATCATGGTCCAGTCAATCATTGGGTCTCCAAGTATTTTCCTGATCCCCCCAGCCACTGATCATCTGGTCTTTCCCATTGCTTCTGCCCCCTTTCCCTGCTGATTGTGGCAGGGGTTGGGTTTTTTATCCTTTTAACCCATTTGCTTTGGTTCTGGACGTGACCAGCAAGACAGTGTGTGGTGGTGGAGAAACTGGAGGGATTCCCCCTTCCTGGTCACTCTGCAGCTTTCAGCAGTTAGCGTTCAGGGATCTCTCCTGTCCGTGCTGCCTAGCAAGCTTGGAAGAGATTTCTGTTTACAAATGTAAAGCAAACAAGGAAGGAGTTTTAAAAGGTGCCACGTTGCTGCCTTGAGTGAAAGTGACTGAGAGGGAGAGGTGGTGGTGGAGAATCCCCTGTCCCTGCTCAGCATAATTAGCAAGCCTTCTGCCAGCAAGTAAATAAAGTCGGAGAGATCCCTCCACTTTGCTGTTTCAACTTGTAAGAGGAGCGCGTTCACGAACAAATGCTTTGCTGCTCCATTCTGATGCTTTTGCTTACTTCTGAGCAGGCATGCAGTGTACTGAGCTGCTTTAACTGGTAAAAGGCCAAATGCTCCACTTCGGTTTCTGTGCTTCCCTGCTGCTTAAACCTGATGTTACGCCTTGCAATGTGGCTTACTTCCAAGTAGGCATGTACTCTACTGGTCTGTGGTTGCTTTGGCTTACTTCTGAGTAGACATGCATAATATTGAGCTGTGATCGCTGTAGCTGCATTGTAGACTGAGCTGCAGCAAGTTGATTTGATCCAGCACGCGATGCTTCCTGCTGTAAACCTGAAAGAATGGGACTTTGCCCTGCCCACTTTGCACGTGGCCCTGCCCACCACAGGAATGCGGCCCCCAGGATCTTCTCCAAAACTGAATTTGGCCTTGGCCTGAAAACGGTTCAGCACCCCTGCTATACTGCAGTCTTCTGAAATGTGTTGTCTTGATGAACTGGACATAAATTGTGACCTGTATTGAATATTTTTTTTTAAAAAAATTTCTTAATATTTTGCTTTTTTTCAAATCAGTAACTAAACAATACTAAAACCAAATGAGAACAGAGACATCAGTACTGTCTAGTCTGTTCTTAGCAGTGAATTTTGTTAAGAGATTCTAATGAGAATACGTCTATGTCACTCACCACAGGTTGCCCATGTCTTAGGGGAGGCAATCTCTCCTGTTTGAGAGTGAAAGGGAAATGCCTCTTCTAAGGAAGTTCCTCTTGACATCTGCAGCCTTTTTAAGCACTGGTTAAAAGTGATTTGTAGGCTTTTTAAAAATGTTTCTTGATTTATTGGGCTTCCTGTTTAATCTATTAAATTTTGTATTTGATTAACTAAACCAATTAACTGATGAAAGATTGCATCCCTAATGTATTTGCAGCCAGCATGCCTGAAAGCTGAAGGATTTGCAGGTCACACAACTTTCCTCCGCTTATTCTCCCTTCATTTATTTTTTTCAATCAACAGGCTGCTAGAACCTCCGACAAACACTGAAATAGCCAATTACCCCATTTACAAGATCCTGTTCTGTGTGCGAGGGCACGACGGGACTCCAGAAAGCGACTGCTTTGCTTTCACCGAAAGCCACTACAACTCGGAGCTCTTCAGAATTCATGTCTTTCGATGTGAAATCCAAGAAGCTGTAAGTTCAATGCTGGGGCTGGGCAAGGTCTGTAGTTTAGTGGGAGAGCCTCTGCTGTGCTGGGCAGAGGGCCCCAGATTCGGTCTCTGGCATCTCCAGGTATCAGGAAAGTCCCCTGGAGTGCTGCTTCCAGCCACTGTAGAGACTATGGATAGGCTGAGTCTGATGCAGTGGCCCGGTTCGCACGTCACAGTGGGGACTGAGCAGCATGCTGGGGCGTTCTACCTGCTCTCTCTCACTTGGCTCCTCCCACAAGAGGGAATGTGCTCAGGTCAGCATCCCAAATCTGGCACTCCTGGGGTCCCAGTCTGGCAATGGCTGTGCCCCCTTCCTCTGACCCCATCCCCTTTCCCTCAACCACCTATCATTTGGTGGTTTCCTGCTTTCGTGCAGGTTTTCCCCCATTCTAAAAGGCTGAAATACCTCTTCTAAGGCTTAGTTGCAGGTCTTCCCCCCATTCTAAAAGGCTGAAAAACCTATTGTAAGGCTTAGTTGCTGGCAGCCAAAGCTTTATGCTAAAATATGCAGGCATTTTTGGAATTTTGGCCCCACCCCTTTTGCATTAGGCCTCACCTGCTTTGGCCCCGCCCACCACTGGAATGCAGCCCCGGAATGCTTCTCTGAACTAGAATGCAGCTGGTGGGCTGAAAGGTTATGCATCCTTGGACTAAACTAACTATGGTTTAGTCCAAGACCTTCTGTCTGTGGTCTGCTTATCATTATGTCCAAACCAGGAACTTTGGCTTTTCTCTCCTCCAGCTAGCCAGAATCGTAAGCCGTGGTGGGTTGTTTTTGATTGACTTACAATTCTGGCTTATTTGGGGAGAGCAAGCCAGAGTTTCCAGTTCTGAGGTCATGATAAACAAATCATGGGTGAAGGGTCCATGGGTTGTTCAGCTGTGGGACTGACTGGGCAGTGTGCTTGTAAACCTTAAATCGGATCTATGGAACCTTGGCTTATCATTGCGTTTGAACCTGACCGATCTAAACCAGCTTCCTCTCTTCCTCTTGCAATCTCGAAAGTCTAGCATTGGGGATAAGAAACCTGAGGCCACGCAGACGTTGTTGGATTCCAGCTCCAATCGGATGTTGGATTCCAGCCGACCATTTAGCACTGTACTATTCTTTCTTATACATTTATTCTGTGTCAGCTGTGATTGTGATCAGGGCCTGATCCTTCTCATTGCTAAGCAGTGGTATTGCTGAGCAGGATTTCGTGATTTACACCTGGAGATGGAATCAGTTACTAAAGAAGTTATGGCACACATTTCTCTTTTTAGCCCATAGTAACTGAGAAAGGGCATATCAAAAACTTAGGCGGCAATTCTGCGCACACTCATCTGGTGGGAAGTCCCCCTGAACACAGTGGGACTTAAGTTCTGAGTCAACATGCATAGGATGCCGTTAAGGAAGCAAGGTCACAGCTGCTTTGTTCAGTTTGGAGCCCCCAAATTCAAAGAATGAGGCTGGCCAACTGAAAGGTGTTTGGAGAAACCTAATGAAGGCAAAAACGTTTCTAGGAGGGGAAATACCTTTCATCAAAACAAGGGGAGGCAAGATAGTGTAGCAGTTACAGTGTCAGACTAAGACTTGGGAGATGGAATTTGAAAACCTCACTAGTCATGAAGCGCCCTGAATGATACCTCCCCCTAAACTCTTCACCTAAACTGCATAACAGGGCTGTGAGGATAAAATGCGGGAGTGGGGGAAGAATCATGTGCGCTGTTTTGTTTTCCTTGCAGAAAAGGCAGGATATAAATGTAATCAGTTAAAATTTTACAATGTCCGAAGTAAGGCAGAAAGGTTGTGCTTCAGCCTCCAAGCAAGAGGGGATTGTTGACATTTTCCTACTTTGCATCTCTGTCTTTATTTTTTAAAATTCTCTCTCATGGGCTCTAGTGGAAAAGATAAAACAGAAAGACAAAACACTTGAAGCAATCCTAAAGACGGCTGCCAGTTCTAAAAATATCAGAATCAGGCAGCCATCATCTCTTGGCATAATCATCTCCTAAAACAGGAAGGTGATTACTTGCTTCTTTTTAAAAAAAGGCCCTTAATAGGTACGAACCAAATAGGCTTTCCTAGGGAGTGCCACCACAGCAGAAGAAGCCCTGCACCTTGCACTCATTCACCTAGCCTCAGATGGCAACTGACCCAGAATGCAGGTTTCCCAGGAGAGTATGGAGTGTTCAGGTAGAGGGGGAGGAATACCCTCAAGGGTGAGCAACTGCTAATCCTGTCTTCTGAGTGCCACCTTTAGCTATTTCCCCCCACTGCTCTGTGAAAGTGGCCTTCTGGCTGCCACATCTTTCTACTAGGGTGCATTCCTATGTATGTTTAGACAGAAAAAAAGTCCTACAACTCTCAGCACGCCCCCAGCCAGCCATTAATCTCTTTCTCTTGTTCCTTGTGTCCTCAGGTGAGTCGAATCCTGTATAGTTTTGCCACCGCCTTCCGCCGTTCTGCCAAACAAACTCCACTTGCAGTCCCTGTAGCCCTGCAGACGCCAGACAGTGACATCTTTACTTTCTCTGTCTCTCTGGAAATAAAGGAAGATGATGGGAAAGGATATTTCAGGTACACTTTCCCCATCAGAGCACCTGCTAATAATGGTAGTTTTAATTCTATGTGGGCACATAAAGCACCCTTCCCCAGCCTGATGCCCTCCCGGTCTTTTGGACTACAACTCCCAGAAACTCAGACCATTGGCTATGTTGGCAGTCCCAGACATCTGGAGGGTACCAGTTTGGGCAAGGGTGATGTAAAGCATATTGTCCAAAATCAAGTTAAGGGCACGGGTTAAATGTGCTGTTTTATTTGGCGTTTTATGCTTTGAATGTCGGCTTTGTTCATTAGGCGTGCAGCTCTTAGTGCTTTGGACTCGTAGTGTCCCCTTTAAAAAGGCTTTATTTTAAGTGCAAATAAATCTTAACTTTTAGACCTTGGGTGAGCTGAATTTCCTTAGCTGTTGGTTGTCAGTGGAGAGTGTCTGCTTGAAAATTAAAACTGCAAACCGAATAAACTCTCTCAAATTGTGTCTGATCTATCAGCTGCCTGTTGCCTGATTTAGAAAAAGAAAAAAGCAGATGGCCTCCAGTGTCCAGCCATGAGACTTTGTTCTTGCTAAAATCAGGTTGTTGCACCCAGCAAAGGCCTTCAGTTCAAGAGGTTGCTTACGGCAAAGAAAATCTGGTTCTTTTTATGTTAAATGCACACAATGAAGATGGTTTGTGTGGCTGTTTTCCAAAAGTTGTTTTTTTAATTGGAAACATGCTAGAGATACTTACCTCTGAGTCCTAGCCCAGAAAATTGCAGAATTGCACCGTTAGCATTTTATCCAGCGACCCTTTTTCCACCAACGCCCTCCCCCTGTCTTTCTCCATGTCTCTGGAGCCGTGCTGCCACCTGCTGTCTGGTCTCACCATAACAGGCCAGTGTGAGCCAATCAGGTGGTGGTTTAGCTGAAACCTTGAATTTTAATGTGGTTGTCCCTTTCTACAAAACAGATTGGGCACTGAGGCATTGTTGGTAGGAAGGTACATTCTAGTGCAGCATTCTAGGGCCTTCTCTGCTGTGGCATCCCAGTTGTGGAATGCCCTCCCCTTGGAGGCCTGATTAGCGCCTACATTGATTTCATTTCGGCGCCAAGTAAAAACATGGCTTTTTATCAAAGCCTTTGAGGGCTAAATGCATTCCCTAAAGTAGCACACTGTTTTAACTGTTTTATTGTTTTAGATTTTAATTGGTATTAGCTTGTTTAAAGGTTTAATATGTGTTTAGCTGTGTAAATTATTTGTTGTTTTATACTGTTGAAATTGATGTTATCTGTACGCTGGCCTGAGAACTTAATGATATAAGGCAGGATAAAAATGCTCTAAATAAATAAATATTTTCCCACCCTGGCACCCTCCACATGTTTTGGACTACAACTCCCATCATTCCCAGCCAGCATGGGTTGAAGAGGTTTCAGACCTGAGCTCAAGCTGGCTGAGTAAAGTGGTGATGGTTCTCCCAGGGCCCTTTGAGCTGCCTTGGACGTGCTATTGTCTTTGCTCCATCGCTCGTCTCTTCCAAATTTCTGGATCCAACAGGCTGTGAAAAGCTGTTCTTTGCCGACTGATTCTGTTCTTGAAATGTTTTAATGGCTACATGGAAGTGACCTTCTGAATGTTTCCCCTCCATCCCATGACAGTGCTGTTCCCAAAGACAAGGACAGGCAATGCTTTAAACTGCGCCAAGGCATCGATAAGAAGATTGTCATCTACGTGCAGCAGACAACCAACAAAGAGCTGGCCATTGAAAGGTAATTCGGCTTGCGATTGTCATGACTTCCAGGGGATTACCCAGCTGAAAATCTCTCAGCTTCTCTTTCCCCACCCCCTTTCCATTCAGCTCTTCTCAAGGAGGTTATGGGGCTGCCATGAGGCAGTTATTAAATACTTTAGTACCCGCTATGGTTTTCCTCCAAACGACCCTGGGAATTGTAACTTTTGGAACCTGCTAAAAATGATGTTAGGTATTCCTAGCACCTTTTCCAGGGTTCTTGTGGCTGTTGTGGGAACAAAGGTGAGAAATTGGTTTACATTTGTAGCATAGTCATGTTTCTTTTGCTATCCTTTCATTGTGATCCCTGAGGAGAATGCCTGATGTGGAAATAATTGATAAGCGTGGCTTTTAAAAAATAATTATGGGGCTATCTTTATAATTACAGATGTTTTGGCCTCCTCCTTAGCCCTGGGAAGGACGTGCAGAGTGGTGATATGCACTTGCTGGATCTGGTAAGGAGCACTTGGGTTAACAGACTTGGCCATTAATGACCTCCGTGCATCAGGGGTGGGGAACTGCTTTAAGGTGGGAGGCTGTAGGTTAGATGATGTAAGTGGATGTGGCTTTGCCCACTGATCTCATGAACCCGCCCAGTGTGCCTTTCTCAGTTCTGAGAGAGGCACAGAGAAAGGGGCTCAGCTGGCACTGGCCAAGTCAGGCATCTCCTTCATGCACCTGTCCCTGTCCCCACTGCAGGTAGTGAGAGGCATGTGATAGATTGAAGCAGCTGATGCTGGGAGGAGCTGCTCCTCCCAGCACCTGCTGAGTCCCTGACTTCGCGTGCCCCTGCATACCTGCTATTATCTCTGATCTGTGATTGGAGATAATGGGGGATTCTCCTGTGCACTGCTCACTCTCCCAACTGGCTCTCACAGACTGGAGATAATGGGGGGGGGGATTTCTGCTGGGGCTTGGAGGCCAAGCCCTGCCCCCTGGAGGAATCTGAGGAAAATGCCAGATTAGGCCCCCAGGGTGGAGGTTCCCCATCCTTGGTCCACCTGTGTGTACTTTTCCTGATGAATTCTACTTTAATCCTTAACGTAATCCAGCAGGGTACGGCCTTTATTTTCACATGCTCGGTTTGTGTTTTTTAGGAGTCTATGGGCAAAAGCTCCGATGGGAAATCTTATGTCATCACCGGGAGCTGGAACACAAAGTCTCCACATTTCCAAATAGTGAACGAAGAAACGCCGAAAGGTTTGTGAACGTGAGCTTGCCTGTTGGGGTCAGATTGCCTGAGCCATGCAGGCTGTCTTCTGTGCATCGCTCTGGATGTGTGCTTGAGGCACTGGGGGCTGCTGGGTGGCAGGAACATTACTGGTGCATAGTGGTCACCGGCCAATCCAGTGGAGAAGTCGTACAGTATGGCCAGAAACGGAAGAGGGGGTGGTGGGTCGTGGGGCAGGAGACGGAAGCAGTTTTGCATTGTGACTCCTGAGTGACGCAGCCGTAGTCAGGGAGGCCTACATGTTCTGACCCTCTGAGTCCGATTCAGGAAGGCAGTCCAGGAGGAGGTAATGGTGGCTGAGCACCAAAATGGCAGGACAGTATAGGACATGGCCATGCTGGCTAGGGATGATGGGAATTGTAGTGCAATGAGGGATGTGCGGATTTCGTTAAATCCATCTGTGTTTTGCAGGTTGTCATGTCTTTTGTTCTGTTGTCTACTCATTGACGGAATCGGATTGTTTGTATGAGAATTTCGTTCATGTGTAAATATGCACTTGAGCTGATGTGCACTTGCACAACTCCCCCCCCCCCCCGCAAGTCTGCGGAATCCACACGACTTGGAAAAAGTTAGTCTGCTGTAGAATTTGCAGATTGGATTCATAGAAATCTGACCTCGTTTGAATCCGTTGCAGATTTCTCTGACATCCCTAAGTGCGGCACACCTGGAGGGCACCAGCTGGGGAAGGCTGATGCAGGATGTGGGGCAAGCAGGGGGTGATTGCATATTGCCTTCCTTGCGTACCATTTTGTGTCTAGGCTCAAATTAAAAACATTGGGGGCGACATTTTAAAGCCTGGCACTGGGATAGCCCGAAGAACTGTCCTTTCATTATGAGCTGTACCGTTTGGACTACTGTAATGTGCTCTATGTGGGGCTGTCTTCAAAAACTATTGAGAAACTTCAGCTGGTTTAGAATGCTGCAGCCACACTGTTGACTGGGACTAGGTACAGGGAGCATACAACTGCCTTGTTCTAACAGCTTCACTGGCTACTGGCCTATTTCCAGGCCGAATTCAGAGTGCTAGTCATGACCTAAAAAAACCCTTATACATTTTGGGACAGGCTACCTGAAAGACTCAGTATTCCAGCTGAACTATTTAAAATCCTAAAAGATGAAGCTGTTAAAGTGCTGCATTCAATATGCCAACAAATTTGGAACACTCAACAATGGCCGCAAGACTGGAAAAGGTCAGTTTACATTCCAATTCCAAAGAAGGGCAACGCCAAAGAGTGTTCAAACTACTGCACAATTGCGCTCATTTCACATGCCAGCAAGGTGATGCTCAAAATCCTACAAGCTAGGCTTCAGCAGTATGCGAACCGAGAACTACTGGAAGTACAAGCTGGGTTTCGAAGAGGCAGAGGAACTAGAGATCAAATCGCCAACGTTCGCTGGATCATGGAGAAAGCAAGAGAATGCCAGAAAAACGTGTATTTCTGCTTCATTGACTACGCTAAAGCCTTTGATTGTGTGGATCACAACAAACTGTGGCAAATTCTGAAAGTGATGGGAGTCCCAGACCACCTTACCTGTCTCCTGAGAAACCTGTACAAGGGTCAAGAAGGAACAGTAAGAACCAGACATGGAACAACCGAGTGGTTCCAAATTGGGAAAGGAGTACGACAAGGCTGCATATTGTCACCCTGCTTACTTAAACTTATATGCAGAGTACATCATGAGAAACGCTGGGTTGGATGAATCACAGGTTGGAATTAAGATTGCTGGGAGAATTATCAACAACCTCCGATATGCAGACGATACCACCCTAATGGCAGAAAGCGAAGAGGATCTCAAGAGCCTCTTGTTGAGGGTGAAAGAGGAGAGTGCAAAAGCTGGTTTGAAACTCAACATTAAAAAAACGAAGATCATGGCATCTGGCCCCATCACTTCCTGGCATATAGAAGGGGAAGAAATGGAAGCAGTGACAGATTTTACTTTCTTGGGCTCCAAGATCACCGCAGACGGTGACTGTAGCCATGAAATTAAAAGACGCTTGCTCCTTGGGAGGAAAGCTATGGCACACCTAGACAGCATAGTAAGAAGCAGAGACATCACCTTGCCGACAAAGGTCCGTCTAATCAAAGCTATGGTTTTCCCAGTAGCAACGTATGGCTGTGAGAGCTGGACTCTAAGGAAGGCTGAGCGCGGAAGAATTGATGCTTTCAAACTGTGGTGCTGGAGAAGACTCTTACGAGTCCCCTGGACTGCAAGGAGGTCAAATCAGTCAATCCTAAAGGAAATCAACCCTGAGTGCTCATTGGAAGGACAGATCCTGAAGCTGAAGCGCAAATATTTTGGCCACCTAATGCGAAGAGAAAACTCTCTGGAAAAGACCCTGATGCTGGGAAAGACTGAAGGCAAAAGGAGAAGGGGACGGCAGAGGATGAGATGGCTAGATAGCATCACCGATGCAATGAATATGAACTTGAGCACACTCCGGGAGAGAGCGCAGGACAGGAAGGCCTGGCGTGCTATGGTCCGTGGGGTCACGAAGAGTCGGACACGACTGAACGACTGAACAACAACAACCTGAAAGACTGCCTTCTCCCCTACGAGCCTGCCTGGTTTTTAAGATCTTCGGGAGAGGCCTTCTTTTGAGACCGCCAGCTTCAGAAGCATGTCTGGTGGCAATGTGAAAAAGGGCCTCCTTGGTGGCTGCTCCCTGGCTGTGGAAATCCCTGCTGAGGGAGGCTACATTTGCTCTCTCCCTGTTGTCCTTCTGCGGGCAGGCAAAGACTGCTCTATTCAAGCGGACCTTTGGTGTATAAGAGGGTCTGTTGAGCTGGATACTTTTACTTGGTTGTTGTGTTTGTTTTTAATGTATTTCCTTGTTGCTTTTATCAGTGATTTTTACCTGTTTTGAGTGCCATTTCTGGTAGAAAGGCGGGGTACAAATCAAATCAATAACTAAACGTTGGCTCCGAGGCCCTGCCCTCTGTCTCAACGCCATTACTTGTCCAGCGCGCAAGTACAGGAGATAGGGTCTTTTCTATGATGATGCCTAGATTATGGGATGCCAGCTACTCCTGGGGGAGGAGACCCATCTGGCTCTGTCAGTGGCTGCTTTCTGTAGACCAGCTAAGACCTTGTTATTTCAACAGGTATACTGTGGCTGAGTTAAAATAAGATTATTTGATGCTCCTGATCCTGTTCCTTTTTCCATGTGCCACTCCTTTGTTTTTACTTGGATGTCTTTTGTGGAGGCTGCTTTACATTTGGGTTTTTGTTTTGCCAACTACTTTGGTTATTGTTGATTGAAAAGTGGGATGTAAAAAAAAAAAAATCCCCAGAATAAATGAGTAGTGGGAAGAGCAAACCCAAAGGAAGGACTCAGGATCCAAGGAACAGGGAATCCCGAGGACCAGAAGAGCTGGGTATCAGCTGCCAGTGTGGGATTCTTTCGAGTTGAATTATGAAGGACCCAGCAAAAGGATTGTGTACACCAGCCTTCCCTGTCCTGGTGCCCCACAGATGGGCTGGACTGCAGTATCCATCATCCGCAGCCAGCATGGCCATTGGCAGCTGGGAGTGATGGGTGTTGCAGTCCAGCCCATCTGTGGGGCACCAGGTCAGGGAAGGCGGCTGTAGTCCTCCCAGTTGGTCACAGGAAAGGGCAGAAATGTGGACTTTACACCTTATATGCTGTACAAGGAAAATAATATGCCTCTTGAACACAGCTGCAGATACACTTGGGCTGCAGCGCTGGGCACACTTTGAGTTAGATCCAGGATTTGCCTTCCACAAGAGGGAAGCTTCTGCTTGTAGAAGATCCCTCTGCCCAATTTTCTGGGCATTCTCGCTTCCCCCACCCCATCGCATCTTGCCCCGTTCAGCAGGGTCTCTTGACTCTGTGCAGCATTTTCAGGGGGGCTGGAGGGGCTGCCATGGGAAGCCATGGGCAGGGAAGTCCACTTCCATCAGCACCGTTGAAACAGTGTAAATCTGGATACAGCCCTTTACCTGGGAGTAAGCCCCATAGAACACAGCAGGACTTGCTTCTGAGTAAACATGCTTATGACTGCACTACAGGCATGCCAGACATGCAGACGCGACCATTTTGACCCCAGAGGCATTGGGTGGCAGAATGAAGGGAAACCTCACCTTCTCTTTTTGCTTCTCTGCTTCCAGACAAAGTGCTGTTCCTGACCACGGCTGTGGATCTGGTGATCACAGAAGTGCAGGAGCCTGTCCGCTTCCTCCTGGAGACCAAGGTCCGTGTCTGCCCCGCCAGTGAGAGGCTCTTTTGGCCCTTCAGCAAGCGGAGCTCCACGGAGAATTTCTTCCTGAAGCTGAAGCAGGTAAGGCGGCTGTGGCAGATCCCCTGCTTTGCATGCAGGAGGCCCCAGGCTCAATCCTGGCATCTCCAGGTAGGGCTGGAAAAGCTGCCTGAAACCCCAGAGAGCCGCTGCTGCCAGTCAGTGTCGACAATACTGGGCTGGAAGAACCAGGGGTCTGACTCTGTGGAAGGCAGCCTCCTACATTCTTAAGCCTGCGTGTGTGTGTGTGTGTGTGTGTTTGGGGCAGCCTTTGGGGGCTTCTTGACTCTCTTTGTTGCTTTTTCTTTAAATTTGTCTGGGATTGGGTGGCCTTCTGGAACAAAGCAGAAGGCCAGTATTGGATTTGTCTGGGCCACACCTTTTCATGGAGGATAAGGCAATCGATGGCTACTTGTCATGATGGCTGTTATGGAAACTCCACATTCCAGGGGCAGTCTACCCCTGAATGCCAGTTGCTGGGGAACAGTAGTGGGAGAGGGGTCTTGCCTTCATGTCCTGCTTGTGTGTTTCCCATCAGGGCATCTGCTTGGCCACTGTGGGAAAACAGGATGCTGGACTATGTAGACCTTTGGTCTGATCAAGCAGGGCTCCTCTTACGTTCTTAAGATGAGATTCAATATTTCTCTGCCTCCAAGGTGGCAAGAATTCCAGGCATGCAAGGAGGATGGCTCCGGCGTATTTCCGTGGTTCCACAGTAGAAGCCTTTCCGTAGCAATGGCATTTGGTGGAGGGGGGGGGGCTGGTCTCTGAGAATACATTCTGCATTTCTGAAGGCAAAATATGGAAAGGCTTAAACAATTGCTTCTGTTGGCTATAAATATTTCTCTGCTCCTAAAGCACAAGCTTGTTAGTTTAAGGAAGTTTATCTTTCTGAGCTAATTCCGTCGCCTTTTGTCTTGCTGCACCGGCCCTCATTGTGACACTTTTTTATCTGGCTCCCTCTTGGCTTGTTCTCAGGCCCCTGGCTGACTTTTCCAAGGGGCTGAGCTCATCTGGTGGGGGCGGGGAGCTCCCTGCTTTTGGTTTCTCCTTGTTGAAACTATGCTTAAGAGGCTTTGCCTGATATCTCCAAAGGGGGACAGGGTTCTGCAGACAAACAGTTTAGAAACAAACCCAACGCTCTCTACACATGGGTTTGGTGGGCTTATCTTGGTTTACTAGTGATGTTGGGATTTTGCTGCAGAGGCAACTTTGTGAAAACGGGGACTTGCTTTTTCTCAGATAAAATGAAGCTTGGGATAATTTTTTAGTCTAGAAACGTTTGTTTGAGGAAAGTTGTCCCAGTTGTAAGGCAGGAACTTCTAAGGAGTTGTAAAGATTTAGTAATTAGAAAAGATCTGTGCTCCTCTGGGAACCTTCCTAGCCTCTTGTAGCCAACTTACATGCCCTACCTTCTCCCCCCACCCCCTCCACAATTGGCTCGGCTGCTGTGATGTCATGAAACCTCACACAATACTCCTGAGTGCCCAGGGGGGAAGCTGTCAGCTACAGAATGGTGAAAAAATAGAGCAGCTTTTGTGAAAGGAAATGAAATGTTAGAGTGACTGGGGAGTGGGGGTAGAGAAAACATCACAGGGCTGAGGGGCAGGAGGAGCTGGGTGGGAGGCTGAGGGCTAGGATGCTGAAAAAGAAGGGTGAGGAGGTGGGGAAGGTGAAGGGAAGGGTGCCGCACAGCAAACTGTGGGAGGAGGAATGGAGTGGACCACGGACTTAAGCAGCTGCGACCTGAAGGTTGTTCATGGTAGGAGGGGTCAAAGAGCAAGGGGGCTTAGGAGCGGGACCAGCTGTGTGCTCCTATAGGAAGGCAAGGTGCATCAAGGCCCTGGGGAGGAGGTGGCATCTCATATCTGTTTGGATTAACTAGCCAAATCTTTTGCCATCTTGACTGGAAGAGGAGGCAGGATTGCCCTCTTAAGGTGGAATGGGTAGTTCAGGGAGATCCCAGACATGGCTCGGATGGGCTTCCTACCCTGGTCTGCTAATGGCTCATGTATTTTCTTCATGGTGGATCTCATGCTCTGAATCTATATCAGTTTCTGATGCCATTTAATCTTTAGCAAACCAGGGGTTGAAATGAAAACGTTAACTCCCCTTCCCTCCACCCCCGCGCCCCCAAGCAAGGGGGTCTTGGCTTGCTGCAGTATGAAGGAGAGAGATCTGTGCAGGCTGGTCCTGTTTGCAGGATCACGGTCCAGTTACAAACTCTGAATCTTGGATTCCCTAATTGTGGCTCTTTAGCTCAGAATTCCAGATACTCTCCCCATCACCCCCGCACCCCACCCACTTGATCTTATTCCTCCAGTCCTTCAGAGGGGAAAATGGCAGAGCTCTGCCCCTTCAGCCCTCCTTCTTGAAGCCAGGATTTTCCATTTTGGCTGCAAGGAATTTCCTGGCCAAAGCGACACCGTGTGCATTTTGACGCATACACCCTGTTTTGGAAAACATCTGAAGTAACTCCTCTTGTATCACTGGGAAAACTGACCAAGATTCTGTTCTTCTCTGTTTATTGGAAAGTGGCCAGGGGGCCGGGGGGGTCCTCTCGTTTTCTCTTTGCTGTAAGGCAGGGGTGGCCAATTTGTGCCCCTCAGCCTAGCTTCAGAAGCCTTCTGCAAGCAATCAGTTCAGACTTCTGGGAAGAGCATTGTGTCCCTCCACTGGCAGTCTACTGGGTGGGAAAGAAGACGGGGATTGGGAGAGGGAGGTGGCAGAGAGAGAGAGGAAAGGGGGTGCCACGACCCACTCTTACTCCACCCATTGCTACCTTTGGCCCTGCCCACTGCCGGCAACCAGCCCTTGACAGAGAAAAGGTTGCCCACGCCTGCTGCAAAGAGAGGAGCTTGTAAGTTTGTCCAGGCATTTCTCTTGAGTTTCTCCATTGTGCTGAGACTTAACATGCATCGTCTCCTTTAGATAAAGCAGAAGGACCGAAAGAACAGCACCGACACACTCTATGAAGTGGTGTGTCTGGAGAGTGAGTTGGAAAGGGAGAGGAGAAAAACCACTGCGAGCCCAGCACTCCGCCTGCCTCAGTCAGGATCCCAGGGCTCTATGATCCCCTCCCCTCCAGAGGATGATGAAGAGGAAGGTAAGAAGGGATCGATGGAGGCCCGGGAATAGGGGAGGGTTAGCCTGGTTATTCCAAGAGCATTGTTTGTGAGCCCCCTCCAAAACCAGCTGCCAGTCAGTGGTGGATATATTCATAGGGATTTAGGTATTCGTAGAATTTGGAACATGTTCCAATTCCCCCTAGTGGCCTCTGCCTCTGCCTCTGGCCTTGATGGGATAAATTTATATGGCTGCCTGTTAACAGATATTCTCTGGGCAGCTTACAGGTCAAGACAAAATGTTAAAAACATACAAAATACTGTAATTAAAAATGACAAAGAAAATGCAGCATCAAAGCTCCCTTCTAATAAAGGTGACATAAAACAATTAATAGCTCAGATTAAAGCCATACTAAAACAGTGAGAACCCAAGGAGGGTTTAAAAGGCCAAGGTATTTCCTGCTGCAGAAAAGAGCATAAAGAACACACCAGGTGAGCCTTGCTGGGGAGGCTGTTTACCCCTAGGAGGCACTGGCCTTGCTGCCCTTCGCAGGAGCAAACGGAGCATGGCCTCCAAAGAGAATCTTTTAATTTGGGTAAGTGTGTATGGGAAAAGCTGACCTTTCAGGTATCTGGTCCCAAGCCATTATAAGTTAAACCCAGCACTTTAAATTGGGCCCAGGAATGGACCAGGTGCCAGTGTGGCTGATAAAGCACTGGCAGAATAGGATTGGAACCCCTCATCCAAGCGGTTTCAGCTCTATTTTGAACACCGTGCTTGTTCCAGATTGTTTTTAAAGGCAGCCCCATGCCCAACGCATTGCAATAGTCTAAGCAAGAGGTTGCCAGCGCATGGGTAATGGTGGCCTTGCCTCTGGGCTGGCAGTTGTGGGGACTGGATGGAACTTGTCTGCATGTGTGGAGTGAGGAGGTCACATCTGGTCCAGGGGCTACTGGCTTCTGATTCCTAGTATACATGGTTTGCCCTACCTTGAGCACAGAGCTTGACTCCTTTTCACCCTCCTCCTCCTCCTCGGCCTAAAGTTGGAATTCTCCCATTCCTCCCCCCCCCTCCCCCCGCTTTTGGAGCTGACACCTTCTGCTCTTTTTCATAGGCATAATATTTGGCCACAATAGGCTTTTCTCCAGATGGAGGGAGCGGGGTGGGGGAACGGTACTTCCTGTTTCCATGTCACGCCTTCCGTCGGCCTGGGCTTGTGTCTTGCAGATAACGACGAGCCTCTCTTGAGCGGCTCGGGAGACGTCTCCAAAGAGTGTGCAGAAAAAATCCTTGAGACATGGGGAGACCTTTTGTCCAAGTGGTAAGCAGTTCCTCTCTCACTCTTTCCTGTATTGAAAATAGATCTGCTGGAGGCACTTTCCTTATGTGAAGTAACACTGGTACACACAGAAGGTTGAGCTTGAATTACAATACGTGTCTAAACACATTAGCGAATACATGACCATACAGACGATTGTCAGCCAACACTCACTCTCTATTGCCAGTTATACACAGTCATTGCATCTTGATTTTTACATGGGAGAAGCTGATGCTATTGTAAGTCTTAGGTGGCATATAGGACAATCTGTCTAGTCGACTCAAAGGACAGGCATTTGATGACTAAGAGGAATAAAAAGCTCACACTCTCACATGGCAAGAACAATAGCCACAAATACAGATATAAAGACATTTTCTCTAAAAGCAAAAACAAAGTTACTGCATACATTAAACACATTATTCACAGTTATGCAACTTGCTTGATCTAAATCATCGTGGCACCTTCACCTCTTAGGGGATTAATACAATTGATTCTGCCCTTATCTGCTACTACAAGGTGGGGAAGAAGGCCCATGGGTGCTACTAAGCGGCCGTCCGGGGAGCGCTACAAATGGTCAGCCAGTACAAATGGTCAACCAGCCAGTCTCCACTTTTCTTTTTCAACATTTGGGCCTGATTTTGGAGTTGTGCAACAAGTTCAAAAGTTGCCATGGGAGACTGGCTTATTGCTGAAAGGAATAAGGCAGTAGTGAGGGCAAAAAGTTCTTCTACTTGTGAAGAAGTACAGTTAGGCAAAAGATTTTGTTCCATTACACTTAGAAAGAAGCAGTATTCCTCTAGGCTTGGTGGCCAAGGCGAGAAAAGGAAGGCGAGAAAGAGGTGGGCCAAAGGAACACCCTTCAGCTGGTGTACATGCTTGCTCTTACCACCGCCTGCTCCGCTCCCCACTGGTGGATGCAGTACTGCTGCCGTCTCCTGTTTCCGCCTCTGTTTCCGCCTGGTGGGCAAGTTTTCCTCAGTCACTGCAGACCCCGATGCTAACATGCCTGCCTGGGGAAGCAAGCCAGGTGGAAATGTGGGAAGGAGTTCTGGTCAGCCTTCCTCAATGGCCGTGCTGGCTGGGAATGATGGGAGTTGCAGTCCAGCACTTCTGGAAGGCACCAGGTTAGGGGAGGCTGGCCTAGATGCTGCTCCGCCATAAAATCTCTGCGTTGCCATCCTGGTCAAGGACGATACCACCTGTCGTTCTCCTGGTTGACCAGGAAGTGAGAGACAGCCATCTGTCTCCTCCTTCTCCAGCTGTTTTGAATGTCGCTCACTTGCTCGCATAGGTTCCAGGCCTTCCCCTGTCCAGCACACACACCTGGGAGGCCAGACATAGTCTCAGTGTGCCACATTTAAGTCTGGAAGTGTGCAAGGAGCAGCCACCAGGGTCTGCCCTGCCTCAGCCTGTGGCCATCGATTTGCCCTCCCTGGGTTGATGGGTGTCTCCCTCCTCCTTTCCAGGCACTTGAATCTGAGTGTGCGACCAAAGACCTTGTCCACGCTTGTGAGAAGCGGAGTCCCTGAAGCACTCCGAGGGGAGGTTTGGCAGCTGCTTGCAGGATGTCACAACAATGACCATCTGGTGGAGAAGTACCGGATTCTCATCACAAAGGTAGGTCAGTGGATATTTGTGTGTGTTTGGTAAAACAGCAGCAGCCCTGTTTAGTTGATTAGCAAATTGGTTCTGGATCTCTTTCTTGGTCTGACAAGTTCTATTTTGGGCAACAATGGCTTTCAATCTGTTTCTGCGGAACCCGGGGCAGCTCTGATGCTTATTGGGGGTTACTCAACCAGGAAAGGCAGACATCTTTTCTCTGAAAGACAGACGGCCTGTCACTTCTGCTGATCTTTCCCTGCAGTGGGCAACTGTGGGAATCCTTTGGATGCATTTAGGGCAGATGTTTGATTCAAGTAGGTGTTCTGTATTGCCTCTACTGTGGTGAGGACTTTAGCGTTGTTTAGGTACCAGTGAGGCCTGAGTTGCAGAGTTCCCCAGTGGATTGGGTTCTTCAGGAAGATCAGGTTTCAGGAACAGGAATAGATCAGCACCATGGAAAGCTCCGAGTGGTGTTGAGCCTGTGTGGCTTAGAGCCCCATCTGTACCTTGTTCCAGCAAGGAGCAAGGCAAGATTGAGTCTTAAATATGAGTTTGCTTACTTTTAGGCTGGTTGGCCCTGCTGCCACACTGACTACTGCTTTGCCTCTTAAAGGGCCCTGAGCAATTTCAGTCTGCAACGATGTGGGAGTGGTCATGGCGTGCTAATACCCTCAGATTCTGAGGATGATAATACAGCCTCCTTAGCCTTTCAGGAAAAGTGGGTCCTGGGAGAAGGCTGAGGCCTCTTGCATTAACTCTGGAGCCTCTTCTGAGGACAAGGGGTCAAGATCCTCTGGGAATTAAGGTTCAGGGACCTGGTCCATGGCAGTGGGGCAACAGTGAGTGAAAGAGAGAGGTATAACTATTAGAGCAGCCTTCCCCAATCTGGTGCCCTCCAGATGTTTCAGAGTACAGCACTCAGCATGCCTGAGCATCGCCCATTCTGGCTAGGGCTGATGGGATTTGGAATCCAAAACATCTTGAGGTCACCAAGTTGGAGGAGTCTGGGTTAGTGTCAGACTAGGCCGGAAGAGATCCAGGTTCAAATCCTCGCTTTTCAGGAAGCATGTGCTCTTTCTCACTGCCTGGCCCGCCTTGAAGGGGGAATTGTTGGGGTAGAACAGGGGTAGAACCTCAGGTCTAGGGGCTAAATTCAGCCCAGAAGGCCATGCCCTCTTCCCCTGACCCCACCTATTGTTTGGTGTTTTCCCAGCATTTGTCCAGTTTTTCTCCATTCTGAAAGGTTGAAATCCCTCTCCTAAGTTACTGGGAGTAAGAGGTTTAAGCTCAATTTTGTTAATTTCAACAAAACAGACAAACAAAAACAAAAAATTTAAAAATCACAAGTGTAACTACATGCTTTAAGCTGAAATATGTGGGTATTTTTATCTGTGCCTGTTTTGCCTTTGGCTGTGCCCCCTTTTTCTCTGCCCTTGCTTGGAATGCAGCCCTGAGAGCTTCCGCAAAATGGAATTCGGGCTGAAGTGGGCTGTGCATCAGTGGAATAAAAGGTGGGAGAGCCATGGGCACTGCCCTGAGTGCCTTGGAAGTCGGGTGTGAGCGGGGCTGTTGCTTGACAATGTCATTGGAGGTCCCCTACAAGCCACCGTGGGCTGTGGGACATTGGACTAGATGCATCTTTTGGTCTGATTCTGGTGTTTCATGGATTGGTTATGTAAAGCATTTTTATCCTCTTCAGCCAAAAAAGGCTTCCGAAGCAGCTTACATGCCATCAGTACAATTGCCTGTAAAAGTCCCTGTGCACGTGCTTACCATCTTAAGAGACACGGTACACGAGGAAAAAGGGATGGGAGGGAAAAGGAAAAAATTAAGTAGGCTGTCAGCAGGGCTGGTGGAATGGTCCTGCTGTTCCTCTCATCTTCTGTGGGGAGGGGTGGTAGTCTAACTGGACCAGGCCCTGATATTCCCTTGGCCTGCTTCTGTCTCCCTCCTTCTTTCCCAAAGGATAGTTGATGCCAGCTAGCTCTGTGGGGGGATCCAATTGGAGCAGGCCCTGATGCTCCCTCCACTGTGGTGTGCTCTCGGGATGGTGGAAGTTGTAGTTCATCTGAGGGCACCAGGGCAAGGCTGATCCCTGTGATCATAAGCTCCGGGGAAGGTAACATGTATGAGAAGTCGACAGGCCTCTGTACATTACCGTGCCTACCCCAGGTGAAACAAATGCAGCTTTTCTTATAAGATTATTCCTTGTTTCATTTCTTCATAAAAGAAGAAAAACTCCCCCCCCCCCTGCTTTTCTATCGGGCAGCAACTTGTTTATATATGCTAATGGAACATATCAAGTCAGCGGAAACAAAGGTCCAGTTTCTCTCATGCGTGCATGCTTGTTTGTATGTATAATGTATTGTATATATTATACTGTGTCAACTCCTGGTAGTGAGGTTTTCATCTTTGTTGTCCCTTAACAAAAGAATTTAGCAAAAGCTGATGAAAGTACATTTGAACTGCGTGTCCGGGTGCCGTGAGTTGATGGTTGGTGGAGAAGTGTTGAGGTAGATACAAACTGGCTTGATCTGGTAGAGGGCATCAAGTCAGTTTAATGAATGATGGATGGGATTATCTACCCTGGGTGGAAACTAGGGGCAGGGCGGGGGAGGTCCCTGATCAAAAGAAACTTCAGAGCAGTTGGAAAAACCACTGAGAAGACGTTTGCAATCTTTCCAGGCGTTCTTTCCTTCTGTGTACTAAAGACGATGTTAACCCATTTTCTTTCTTGTGTATATTTGGTGTGTGTGTGTGTGTGTGTGTGTGTGTGTGTATGTGCATATATTCTTGATTGGGGTTCTGAAGACCTATGGTCAAAGCAGTGACCCACAGTACTTTATTTCTTACCCTTGAATAAATAAACAAAATGTGTGATTTTTAAGACTTGCATTTGGAGAGAGAATGCAAAAACGGTGATGCAGCTGCCAACCCAGTTAGTGCTGCTGTCGAGTGACATTTTGCAAGATGGATGCCAGGCCTGCAGCATGTGAGCTGGTGGTGGTTTTTTGGTGCCTTAAAGCCATCCATATTGACTGTTGGCATATTGTTGGGTCAGCAGCGTGGCACTGACACCTGTTAAATGAATGCAGCATCTGAGGTGGAAGAAAGAAGGAAACGGGCATGTGCAAAATTCACCTTTTGTGGTAAGGAGCATGGTGAAGAGCTCCAGTGCAGCAGCACGTACAGGAAAGCCCTCCGGTCGGTGGCATTGGTCTCTCACTCCTGCTAGTGTAATGGTTGAGCTGTTCAGAAGAACACGTGACATATGGGGCAGCTCTGAAGGAAGGGATTGGCTATTTGCACCTGGGAACAGTGGCTGTATTTGAAGCCCCAGAGAATCCGTCTGGCTTCACCACAGGTACCCCAGACCCATGTTTGCATCATAACATTAATATGGGGGGATTTGCAGGGGAGAATCGCTTGGTCTCCCTGCATTTCCTGGTTCCTCCTACGAATCTGCTCTCCTCCTCTCCCCCTCCTCCCCAGATTGATGTTAGGCCACAGACACAGGGTTGGGAACCCTCGATTTTGCTTGATAACATGTCTGTTCCTCCTTCAGATCTGGAGCTTGGTGTACTGTGCCAGTCTAGCCTCATCTCCCACCTTCCTCTGGCCAACTCCCACCTCCCTGGTCTGCCTTCTGGTGCAATGGCTCTTGTTGCTCAAACTGGCTCATGGTATTGATCCAGCTGCTGGGCACTTCATGCTATGCTACCTAACAGTCTGCCTTTTCTCTCTTGGTGAGAGATTCTCCAGATAATGTCATCTCCCTGGAGGGGGCTGTCCTCTGCCAAAAATGCCAGCTTAGCTGGATTAGGGGTTGGGCAGAGAGGCAAGCAAGAAGTGTGGCTCTTCCAGTTCAGATCCCAGCCATCTGTTCTGGCACCTCTGGAATTAGACGATGACCACATATTCGCTGTTTTGCTACCCCAACACGGCTCGTCTCTAGACATGCGCGCGCGCGCGCGCACACACACACACACACACACTGCAACCGCTCTTGCTTTGCAGTAGATCTTTTCCCTCCCTGCTCATTCTTTCCCACTTCTTTCCAGAAAAATCTTTAAAAGATCAGGCCACCGGGAGAAGAATTGATCTATGCAGACCGATTTGGATTTGAGTCAGTGTGCTCAGCCCTTTGAGTTAGCTTGGTGTAGAATTTGCATTCGTTTGGCACAGAGTGGACAATGGCCAGCGAAGGAAATATGTTGCAGAGTTTCTGGGTGCCAGCCTCAAATTCTTTGGTCCAGGCCTCAACAGGCCTGAGATTAGCCTATTCAGATGTTTAGATTGCATTCTCAAAGTCTTGTGACTTTTCTCCCTGGCCCCGCTTAAAGGTTATATGCCTAGAAACCCTGAAGGTGGTGGCGGAGGTCTGGAGCTACTGTTTCCAGCCAATTTTGCCCTTTGGCTCTCTTCTTTCTTTGGGAGGTGGGCACAAGGAACAGTGGGCAGATTCGGCTTCTGTTGATGGCCAGACCAACCTCCTTCCTATCTCTCTACTTTATTTTTAAGAGATTTGTGTGTGTGTGTTAGCAGCTGCATTATGGTTCACATGCATGTACACCCACAAATGGCATCTGGTTGTTGGGCTTCTCCTCCTTCTGCATGGGTAACTGCTCCACTGATCCAGCAATGTGTAACTGCTGCTTCAGCTTGCACTGGCTCAGCAAGCGTACGGGGACAAGCGAATGAAACCTGACTGGTTTATGCCTCGGAACATACTTTCCCCACATGTTTAACTCCTTGGCTGCCGTCGGCCTTGGAGTCAGGAGGTCTCCTTCAGGCATTTGAGCTGCTCTGAATGAAGCAAAAAGACAAAAGCACGACAGGCGTGGCAAGCCTTTTTCTGGCGGTGCAAAGCCACTTTTACCCTGACACGTGTATACAGGGATGCTGTGTAATAACATTGCAGAAAGAATCAACACAAAGCCTAAAAGAGTCCTGCCTGTGGAAACATCCCTGCAGTGGAAACCAGCATCCTTTCCCAACTGAGCCTTCCTTTGATTCATGTATTCCCCCACCAACGGCACTTTGCCCCGTGCTCATCTGCCTTGACGGCTGTTGCTTTTCCAGAGCCGTGTCCAGCCCTTTCCCAGCAGATGTCCCTGGGATGAGCAGCACGGAGCATGCGGAAGCTCAGGGGGAGTGCAGAGAGGCTGCCTTTGACACCGTGTCTCCTGCAGAAATCGGCTCGAAAGGGATGCTGCCTTTCCTCCCGACTTTTTGCTGATTCATTTAACCGGTTAATGCATTCTGCAAGAGAACAGCTACCCACGCGCACATCAAGTTAACCTAGCTGCCGCCTAGGAGCAGCAGTGGTAGAGCGTGCGCACTAGGCTCCCCCACAGGTAGACTGGCGTTATCCCAATGTTATGGCTGTCGCCCTGTTAAAGAAATCGTAATCCGCCTTAGTCCGTGCTGGAAGTTGTAGTGCCAGGCTGCTGGAAGGTGCCAGGCTGGGGAAGCTGTATTCCAGTTAAACTGTGGAATTGGGCACCACAGAATGTGCTGATGGCTAGCAACTTGGACAGCTTTAAAAGGCGATTAGATGAATTCATGGAGGAGAAGGCTGTCAGCGGCTACTAGTCAAGTTGGCTGTACCCTGCTTGCATTTTCTTGGGAACAACCAGAGCAATGGTCCTCATGTTCTGCTTGTGGGCTTCCCACTGGGGCATCTGGTTGGACCCTGTGGGGAGCAGGGCGCTGGACTAGATGGACTTTTGGCCTGGTCCAGCAGAGCATCTGTTCTGTTCTTGTTAGCGATGATAGTTCAGAATGGAACCTTCATGTTTGGACGTGGTCTACCTTGAATAACAGTTGCTGCAGGACAACAGCGAGAAAGGGCTCATGTCCTGTTTGGGGGCTTCCCATCCACTTGGCCTCTTGTGATTAGCAAGATGCTGAATGAAATGGGCCTTTGGTCTGATCCAGCAGCACTCCTCTTACGTTCTTATGATTAATCGGCTGGTTTTAAACGTGCATCTGAATAAAAATAATAATTTTGAAGCAAGGAGGACACTACCTTTGTTTGTAGCCAATATGTCTGTTGTAGCGGGCATCATTTTGGAAGAGTTGCTTCCTACTGCAGTGGTCAGCAGAAGGTAGATCTGGATCTGCTGGGAGATCTCTGGGTGATTGGGTGATCCTTGTGATCCGCAAGGATTACTGACTCCCAAGTCTTTAACAGCAGCAGCAGCAGTAACAACTTAAAAACCTTCCCCCCTCTTCTAAATTAGACTGCAGAGATGGAAGAAAGTTTGTAGGGGTGACGGGGAGGGAACCAGAGTAGATTTTTCTGTGACTAGACTATGAGCTCAGTTCTAGCACTAAAAAGGGGGTCCCAGGCTAAGCATGGGCTCAGAGGCACCCTTGTTCCTTAATTTTGAGCAGATGCTCCATCTTCTTGAGGCACTGTTTTGTACCTGGCTCCTGTTGGTGGACCTCAGGGTTCCAGGAAGAAATGAAGTAGATTCCACAATCCTGAAATCTTCCTGCCCCTGTGCTACTGTACAGGGGAGTTGGAGAAATGCCTCTTCTGAGATGGTGCTAGCCATCTGCATCTTTAAAATAAGTGCTCATATTAAAAACAGTATTTCTGTTCTTAAAAAATGGCGGCTGAATAGTTGGGGGCACCTTTTTAGTTGATTAAAGGCACAATCCTATGCATGTTAAGCCAGAAAAAGTCCTACAGCTCCCAGATGCTGGGAGTTGTAGGACTTTTTCTGACTAAACATGCATAGGACTGCACCCTAAGTGTAATTTATTTGATCTGATCACGTAACTATTCCAGCTTTCCCCCATATTGTGGATCAGAGGGGTGGGGGGCTTACTGAGTTCCTAGCTGGGGCGGACTGGGTCTGTTCTCTGTGAGGGCTGTACCAGTGCAGAGAAGTAACAGGTAAGCCATCAGTATCGGTCTACACAAGGTGGTGTTTGGGGACCAGATGTACTCCTTTTCTTTTTTTGAACTGAGCACTTGGTTCCTGCAAACCACATGGCTCCTGCCCCCTGCCCCCTATCTGCTTCTCCCCTTGAGGACAAGGAGAAAATGATGCCAGGTATCAAGTGCACTGCCCAACAGGGATGTTGTTGTCAGGGTGTGTGTGTCACCAGATTTATTTATTTATTTATTTATTTACAATATTTATATACCGCTCCTCATCAGAAGATTTCGGAGCGGTTAACAACATGATAAAAGAATAAAACAATGGTTAAAAGAGTTAAAGAGTTAAAACATTAAAAAAAAAGAAAAAAGACAAATCCCAGTGAAGTGGAGTTCAACAAACCACGGCTGGTCATGCAAGGAAGGCCTCTTGAAAGAACGTCTTAAGGAGGCGCCAGAAGGAACACAATGTTGGCGCCTGCCTGACCTCTAAAGGCAGGGAATTCCACAGGAAGGGGGCCACCACACTGAAGGCTCTTCTCCAATCTTCAAAGGAAGATTGCCTTTGCTTCTATGGAGGCTTGCTCATGCCCTGTGAGGGAAACTGCTGTTCCTAATTGCAGCAACCCAGCCTCTGCCCTGTTAGCAAATGACTTTTTTTTTAGTTGCATCTATCCCAGATCGCCCAGTGTGTGCCCCTGAGCCTTGTTTGTTTGTTTTCCCCTTTCCATTCTGCTTGGGGTGAGGAGTTCTTAGAAAGTCAGGAGTTTGTGTGCCCTTGTTTGCCCCATCCCGAACTGTTCCAGTAAGAGACAGTTTTAGGTAGTCTGCAATTCCATTGCCAAGATGGTAAAGGCCTCTTTATTTCCCCAGTAGTTCTGTGTGAATGGATCCTCATTGCAGCATCTTGGGCTGGAAGTGACTACATTGTGCTTATCAAAGGTTTTGCATTTGTTCAAAGGGTTAAAACACCTTCAGAATGAAGTTTTAAAGAGTCCTGGGGGCACAGAGCTGGTTTCTGTGGTAACAGAGTGAATGGCTGAAGGTTGCAATCTAAGGAGTCTTCACTTAAATCCATAAATCATGAGCTCCATTTCCTAACAGGTCACAGCTCAGCAGACCCCAAAGCCAGCAGCATTTTGCCTGATCACCACATCTCTGAGATGTTAAAACTTACCAGAATGGCCACTGTATGTTGCTGCGAACCCCAGTTCTGCTGAATCAAATATCAGCATTATCTAACCTTTCTATAAATATTTAAAAGACGGACCATGATGCTCACCATTCCTCTTACAAAGGCCTTTCTCGTGAAAGGACCTGGCCAAGCATAGAACAGGAACATAAAAACTTTGGCCTGGAAATAATTGTGGCTGGAGTTGTGCCATGGATAGATGAGAAAATGATCTCTTGCTGGAGCAGCTTCCTGTTACTCCTGCTTTATTTGCTTGTTCTCTTTTAAAAGCTAAGAACCTAGCCCTCATGGCTGCAGAAGAGAACCGAGTTCGTGTTGCCAGTTTTCTGCCTGAAAATCGCAGGGGCTAGGGGTTGTCGGAAGGTGGTAGAACACAACGATATTTAAACCAGATGTTTCCAATTCTGTGCAGAGGGTGTTGGGGTTCGAGTGCAGTCTGGCACTTCTAGTTCTGTGCAGTTTTGTAAGATGGTTGCTGGTCATAAGCAGTGTGGGCCCTTTGAAGGGAAATAGCAAAGATCCCTGCTTGGGTTTCACTCTGATCTGAAGAATGGCATGTACTAGTTAATGCACACAAGTTGAACCCTGACTGATCACTGTTCACAAGTGTGTGTGTTTGTGCTTTTTATTTAAATCAGCTTCCCCCAATCTGGGCCCCATTGGGACTGCAACTCCCATAATTCCCAGGCAGGGTGGTCAGTGGCCTTGCTGGCTGGGAATTATGGGAGTTATAATCCCAACACATCTGGAGGGGCCCAGGTTGGGGGAAGCTGATTTAAGCCGTTTGGAGTGTGTGTGTGTGTGTGGGGGGGGGGGGGTTCTTGGATTTTGTTTTTTGTTGAAGCAGATAAGGGTGTAAGTGAAGCATGTTGGTATCTGCTTGTCTGCTTTCAACCTCACAAGCCACACACACCCCGCCGCTGCCCCTTACTGGTCTCCAGATGTGCTAGACTACAACTACCATCATCCACAGTATGGCCAAATGGTCAGAGATTATGAGAGTTGTTATCCAAAACTTCTGGAGGGCATCAGGGTGGGGAAGGCTCTCACAAGCAGTTCACAGGTTTGCAGTCATCTTTGTGGGGAAAGGGGACTTAGTTGTGTCCCAGTTGATTAAAACGATTTTGCATCTCCTTGCTGATAATTTTGGGTCATTCCTTTAAGTCTCTAGGTTTAAAAAGTTTTTAATTATTTGGAGACAGTCTGCGACCCTTTTCAGGGCTTTGTGAAATGAGCTACGTTAAAACTGTAAAGACGGACACTGCAAGGATAGATGCTTCGGCTATTGGGCGGTATAGAAATGAAATAAATAAATGCATGCTTGCATGCATGCTGTATGGTTTCTCAGAACTGTAGCAGGGCCTGGGCTGTATATCTGGGCGGGTTCTTTCCTTTTATTCACAAGCAAAAACTGAAGACCTGAGAAGTGAAAATGTGGAGAGCGAGGGGGGTTCATCTGTGTGTGTGTGTGTGTGTGTATGCACGTGTGCCATGGTGCCAACCTAAAGGCCACCTTTTCTGGAGTGAGAGCCGTGGTTGTGAATTTTTATTTATATTTGGATACCACCTTTCAGCTATAAAAAGAGCCCCTAAAGCACAATCAGATTTTAATTGTACTGATAAAGCGTGATCAAAGCCAAAATAAAGCAGATAAACAAAATCATCACTGGATAAAATTAAGACTCTGATAAAAGCTTGGTGGAACAAAAACACTGTTAACTGCCTGGCTAAAGGGCAACAGAGAAGAGGCCATCTCACCTCCCTTTAGAGGGAGTTCCACAACTGCACTGCCACCACTGAAAAGGCACTGCCCTGCATCAAAACTAATCCCACCTGCCTTGGTTGTGCAACACAGAGCAATTGCCAGGCAGGTTCATGCAGGATGAAGTGGTTCTTCAAGTATCTTGGCCCTAAGCTATTTAGGGTGCATCTTCTGGGGAAATGGTGGTCAAAAGCTGAAGGTGAACATTGTCTGCCTTGTTAGATGGGCCTCTGCACATTTCCATTATTCTCTGGCTGGTCTTTGCCCTGAAGCTTCTGTGCCAAGTTTGGAAACCAGTTGAAAGGCATCAATCTGGATTGGTTAAAATGGCAAGCGTTTCCACTTTCCTGCCTCCGCTGTGCTTCCGTGCCCATTGGCTGTGAATCATCTTTTTCTCGCTTGGAGCTGGATGTACTGTTTTGCGGTCGCGTCATCTTGGGTGTTACAGGGCAGCTGCCAAACTGAACATCTCCAGGGGTGGTCCAGAGTGGGCATGCGAGGGTGCCAGACGGCCCAGCTCCCAGTGCTCTAGGAACCACGTGTGTGCTGGTGCAGGTGGATTTTGAGGTCCAGAACACGTGAAGCAATAGTTGTGTATCTGAGTCTGAGCACGCATGGAGTGCCTTTTCCTCCTGACAGCTGTTCAGAAGGAGTTGAGATGGGCGGTGGCAGTGGGGGAGGCAGTTCTAGCCTGGTGGTCAGTCTGGCAACTGGGGGATGGGGAGGAAGTTTTCACAGGAGACTCCCCATTTGCCACTGGCTAATCTCCCCCCCCCCCAGTTTTGGCCTTGTCCACCTGGAGGACAGGTGTCTGCACGCACGCATGGCCCCTTCTCTCAGGCCCCACATGGCTCAGGATGGAAGGTCCCCCCCCCCCGCTGTCAGAGCCCTACAAGTGCTTCCTCTCCAGTGCCCTGGTGGTAAAGGGGCAGCAGCGCCTCTGAGCATATGCTGAGAGGGCCTTTTGCACGCTCCTCCAGCTCTGCTTTGGTGGAGCCCCTCTTTGCAAATCAGGCGGGGGGTAGGCGGGCACGCGAGCCCGGGGGGGTGGGGGGAGCGAGCGAGGAGGAGCCCAGCGCGTGCGCGCCTGCCTGCCTTGCTGCAGCTCCGGAGCAGGGGTGGAGGGGAGGCTCCCGGCTGGGTCTTCCCGCCAGGGTCCCCCTTCCTCCTCCTCCCCTCCCTGCACCTGGGGTCTCTTCTCCCCCCGCAGCTGCTCTGCCTTCCTTCCTGGGGTGTACCAAACGCGGTGTCTCTGCATCTCTGTCTGCGCTCGCCTTGCCTTTGTCCCGTTGGCTGCAGGTAGGAAGGAAGGAGAGAAGCCTTGCCCAGCTGTGCCTGGCCTGGGGAGGGCTCTGTAGGTTGGCCTTCCTCCTCCCCCGCCATCCAGCCTGTGCTCCCCGCACCGCAGAAGTGCAGGGCGCACAGAGCCTCCCCCAGAGCCTCCCACCAGCAGGTCCCCTTTCCAGCCCGGACGGCTGAGGCTGGCTGGAGCCCGCAGTGTTGGGGGTGGGGAGCCCAGCCAGCACATCCTTGGCAGGGGGAGGAGGGAGAGATGCTGTGAAATGCCCCCTCCCTTTCTTTTCTTCTCTTCTAGGACCCGCCCCCGCGTGGCCGTTGCTGGAGCTGTCTCCCTCCCCCCATTGCACAAGCGGGCCAGTCTCCAGACCCGTCGCGCCTCTCTTTTCCTCTAGCCCCCCCACGCCCCCGGCACAGCTCTGTGTGGCTGAGCTGCCAGTGGAGGGAGCGCAGCAGGGGGGGGGTGGCTGTTTAGCCAGAGAGTCGGTGTGTGAGGGGCAGCCGCTGCGGACAATGCCCGGCAGCTCCGGGGAGCCTCTGCACGCCTCTTGCTCCTCCTCCTGCTTGCCTTCTCCTCCTGCTTGGGCACTGAGGGCAGCGCGGCACAGGCGGCAGCTGCAATGACAGCAGCTGCGGCAGCCGGGCAGCAGCCACCGGCAGAGTGAGGGGATTGTCGCCGCCCCCACAAGATGAACGCCTCCCTGGACGGCAGCAACCACAGCAACGGCGGCGGCGGCAGGCCCTTCTGCCTCCTGGCTGCTGGCTACCCAGACGCCCTGGACATCTGCCTCCTGGAGGTGATCATCATCGTCTTCCTCACCGTCCTCATCATCTCGGGCAACATCGTCGTCATCTTCGTCTTCCACTGCGCGCCACTGCTCAACCACCACACCACCAGCTACTTCATCCAGACCATGGCCTACGCCGACCTCCTGGTGGGCGTGAGCTGCCTGGTGCCTTCGCTCTCCCTGCTGCGCTACCGTGTCACCTTCCTGCCTGAGTCGCTGGTCTGCCAGGCCTTTGGCTACGTGGTCTCGGTGCTCAAGAGCGTCTCCATGACCTCCCTGGCGTGCATCAGTGTGGACCGCTACATCGCGATCACCAAGCCCTTGACCTACAACACCTTGGTCACCCCCTGCCGCTTACGCCTCTGCATCCTGCTCCTCTGGCTGTACTCAGGCGCCGTCTTCCTGCCTGCCTTCTTCGGCTGGGGCAAGCCCGGCTACCACGGGGATGTCTTCCGGTGGTGCGCCGACTCCTGGGACACTCGGGCCGCCTTCACCCTCTTCGTCGTCGTTGTGCTGTACGCGCCGGCTGCCTTCGTGGTTTGCTTCACCTACTTCAGCATCTTCCGCATCTGCCAGCAGCACACCCGGGAGATCAATGAGCGGCGAGTGCGGTTCAGCTCCCAGGAAGGGGAGGCGGCTGAGGCCCAGCCCTGCCCGGACAAGCGCTACGCCATGGTCCTCTTGCGCATCACCAGCGTTTTCTACATCCTCTGGCTTCCCTATATCATCTACTTCCTCCTGGAGAGCTCCTCCATTTACCGCAATCGTGTGGCCTCCTTCCTGACCACCTGGCTTGCCATCAGCAATAGCTTTTGCAACTGTGTTATCTACAGCCTGTCCAACAGCGTCTTTCAGAAAGGTCTGAAGCGCCTGTCGGGTGCCATTTGCGCCTCCTGTGCCCGGCACCGGGCAGCAAAGGGCTCCTCAGCTTCCAGGAGCAAAAGGCCTTCCAACGGCTGCCATGCCTGAGAATAAGGGATTGGGCTGACTGCAAAATAAAGATGTCCAGGTTTGCAAAAAACAAAAACAAGGAAGGAAGAAACACACAACCTGAGAAATGCTGCTGACCTCGAGAATCCAGGATTTCCACGAGCATGTGCTGTCTGTTCGGATGCTCCACTTTTGAAAATGTCCTTGTAATGGGTGGGAGATTGGGGGTAGTGCCCCAGTGTCCATGTTTCAGAACCAAGCTCTCTTTCTCCCCCTCCTCCCCCCGCTTGGAGTGACTGGCAGCGGTGGGTGTGCGAGAGCTCTGGCGAGAGACACACTTTTGTATTCTTCTTTATCGCTTCACTCTAGGGTGTTTGGAGATCTGTGCTCTGTGTGTGTCAGTGTGGGAATGTGCAAATCAGCCTTCCCCAACCTGGGGCCCTCCAGATGTGTCGGACTACAACTCCACACATCTGGAGGGTCCCAGGTTGAGGATGTGTGATGTAAATGGTCTCATGGTGTATTCCCCAATTTTGTCTGTCTGTGCATATGCCAAAGTATATTTCAGAATCTTAAGGGGCCAATCGATATTGTCTCTCTTCTCCCCCCCCCCAATTTCCCCCGTAGGCCTATAGGAAACAACATAAACACTTGAACGTTTGATTTCAATGTGCAATGAGCCACATGATCAATCTCTCTTTCTCCCCCCCCCCCCATGCTTTTTACAAAACCTGTTCTTGTCCTGGGTGCCCTGTTTGCCACCTCATTCCTGTTAGAAAGCTCGTTTGTGACTTCGAGTACAGTATTTACATTTTTAAAAAAAACAAAATGTCTGTGTAGTAAATGGGATGACTTTTCGAACCGGCCAAATTTAGCAGTTGAATAAACTGTTTCCTTTTTCTCTTTCTCTCTTTTTTTTGTTAATAAGTGGAGAAAATGTCTTGTTCTCTTCTCGGTTTGGATTTGTAAGTAATGGCTTGAGAATGGAGTGAAGCTGTAGAGAGTTATTTTGGAAATGGTGGAGTGTGCTTGGTTTTTGTTTTGAGGAAATTTCTCAAAACAAACTTTCCTTTATAAAAAGAAAGAAAACATTGCTATTTAAAAATCTGAATTCCTTTGATAATTTGCATGCTAACAGCTTTAGTAAGAAAAAGAGAGAAGCAACCGACTCCTAAAAAGTTATGGGAACCTTTACTGTGAATTTTTAAGTACAATATTTCAGTTTCCAATAGGGAAACTGGAAATTTGGAACTGCCCTTCTCCCCACCCCTTGCTACTTTAGGGTAGGTGGGTTTGATGTCTGTTCAAAAGTATCTGGTGCTGATTCCTGTCAGTTAACCAGAAATGCAAAGAGCAGAATGCTGAGACTTGATAGGCCTTTGGTCTGACCCAGCATGGCTCTTCTTAGGTTCTCAGGAACGGTTTCAGTGAATTTGTCAGATGTGGGTTGCGCTTGCGAGTCCTGTATGCCCACACTTCAGGAAAGCTGTGTGTTCTTGAAGCTGATTAAGGGGGGGGGGGCGCGCTTGCCTCTGTTAGCACTGCCAGTGCTGTCTTGATGTAGTCAGTGTCTTGTGAGAGACCCAGTGTATGGTGAATGGATGACCCAGTTTGTGTGGGGCTTCTCCAGGGCCAGGGTACTGGGGACGAAAAAAGTGTTCTGACCTCTGGTTGAGGATAATGTACTTACAGCTGTCTTCCTTGTGGCTGGGGCATGGTAGGAGTTGCAGTCCAACATTTCTGGCAGGCACCAGCTTGGGGAAGGCTGACATTGAGCATCTTTGTAAAATCCAAACTTTGGGCACCAAGGAAAGCCGGGATCAGTGACTGACCAAGTGGTCACAGTGAACATATCCCTGTAACTGTGTGGTGACAGCCGCTGGCTGAGGCAGCTTTCAGAAGGGGATTAGAGAACGTCATGGAGGTGGATGGGTCTACTTATGGCTACTTGTCATGATGGCCAGATGGAAACTCCAGATTCAGAGGCAGTCTGCCTGTGGCTACCAGTTGCTAGAGGACAGCAACAGTGGGAGAGGGTTATTGCCCTCATGTCCTGCTTGTGGGCTTCCCCAGAGGCATTTGGTTGCCAACTGTTGGAAGCAAAACACTGGGCTGTATGGAGCTTTGGTCTGATCCAGCAGGGCGCTTCTTAATGTATTCTCCTTGCTTTGTGGAAGGGCAAACAGACATGCAGCCCCCTGAAGCCCCTCTCCCACCCCCCACCCCCCCGATTGCAAGTAGCTCTCGGCTCTTCCCTTTATTCATTGGCCAGCAAGACTTCACTAGTCATTGTCCGCATGTTTTCAGGCTCATCTTCCCTGCCATATAGGACAAAACTTTTGTTTATTTTAAAACAACATTTCCAGATCGTTTAATTACAAAATCGATACATGTGGTGCTGTCAAGTGGTGAGGTAGGAAATACGTCTTTTTTATAAGTATTTTTATTCATTTATTTCAAAATTATACAAGCTATACCGTCATCTAAGAATGGATTTCAGGGTAGTATACTTTATGCACATAACCTGAATGTTGGATGGGTTATTTTTCAGCCCTTGTAGCTTTCAGTATGAATCAGTTGCTTACTTCTCACACTTCTGCATCTTTAGACCCCTCCCTCTTTGGTATATACTTCAAGACTGCAGGTAAACCAATCCTTAGTTAGATCCTCCCTCTATAATTCTATACTTTTAAGATCACAGGTAAATCCGTGGCTGTTTCCTCCAAAATGTAGTTCATCCCAACCTTGATGCCTTCAGTAGCACCAGAGCGGATGGCTTTGCAGGCCTGTAACTGAGGGAGGACTGCTATGATGTGAAATATTAGGGTGGCAAATGTGACTTTTTTTTAACATTTGGGAGGGGCAAAATTAATAGCCCTCATAATAAAATAGTGATGAGAGCAGAAAATGATTTCCTTTTAATACAGTTAAAGAAATACAATAAAGAAGCACCTGGAGGCAGAAAAATTCTTCCCCAGCCTGCCCCCACGTGCACAGGAGTCATCCCCCCTCCTCTCCAGGCCAGACGTCTTCCTCTGAAAGGTCTGGGATGGATCAGACTAGGAGCACCATATTGGACCAGGTGTACTTCTTGGACTGTTCATGTTCTACCTCAGATACTAGGAAGGCTTACCAGTTTTATCTGGTCAGTTTCAACCAGCCTTCCCCAACCTGGTGTTGGACTAGAACTCCCATTATCCCCAGCCAGCATGGCCATGTGTGGTCCAACACATCTGGCAGGCACCAGGTTGGGTAAGGCTGGTTCTAGTGATGTGGAAGGAGCATTTTCCTCTGGCCCGACGTCTTTGGTGAAATGGTTGCGATGTGCTTACCTTTGCTTTGAGCCATCTATGTCTTCCCTTTGACTAAATGGATTTCTTTGTTCTCGGGATATCGGCCTGCCTTAGCAGGGCTGTTGTAAAGATGCGCAAGAGAATGTGCACCTCTTGTCTACTTTAAGGGAGGCACCTGCCTTGCGTTCAGAAGGTCCCAGGTTCGGTCGCCAGCATCTCCAGTTAAAAGGATCAGGTAGCAGGTGATGAGAGATGGACCCCCCGCCCACGTTCCCTGCCTGAGACTGGAAAACCACTGCCAGTCAGAGTAGACTGGCCTACCACAAGGGAGCTTCCTATGTTCCTATTAAATGCGCTGTGTAAATGCTGAATGTTGAGGCTCTTTTCCACTTCTCTGGCATCACCTGCCTCATTCTATTGCTTCTCCTGGTGGCTTCTAAAGCCCCAGTCTTGGGGTGCGAAATCTCCTTGTGATAAGATGCATTCCCCTCCTGCCATTGTTGCTCCTTCCCCTTGCTCTGTCGCGGATACCATTCCATTCACATGTGGCACATAATCTGTTTTAATCCTAGCCTCCTTTAATGGGCTCTGAAAGGTGCTGGAGTTCTGGTTAACTTCCCATGAGCACAGAGTCGGCACCCAGGGTTCGCCTCTGCATCCCACCTCCGTTGCACTCGATGTGTGGGCGATCTTACTGGTCTTGCAAGCAGCAGGGTCCTCAGCAGGGCAACCTGGGGCGGGGTGTGTGTGTGACTTGTCTTACCCTTCTGCAAAGGTAAAATCATATAAGCTCAGGCATGCCACGTCGTTGCATGTCTGTGTGCAGTGAGATAGATACATGCGCAGCCGTCACACGGGACAGCATACCCAGCTCCATATAACTGGATACTCAGAGGGGCTGCCATGTAAGAAAAGACCCGTTTGAAGCAGCTTCAGAAGACCTGAGCTGAAGGGCCGAGCTGACACGTCCCTCCTTTCCAACTTCAGCTCCCCATCTGTAAAATGGGAATGTGGCCATAAGGTTGGCATTTTGGTAGCTTAAAAAGTCCTCAGCCAGATAGTGGCCTTCGAGAGCCCCAGAAAAAGAGAGAGAGAGCTGCACTGGTATGTGGTCTGTCTCCTGTTGTATAAGATGAAGGAACAATTGTTTGCTGGTCCATTTGCATGCCTGGGAGAGGCTTCCTTTTTGCAGGGTCCACTCCTGCTGATGCTGAGCTGCCTTCCCTGCGGCTGGTGCTCTTGGGTCGTAATCAGTGCTTAAATGTACGATGCCTTTTGTTTTTGTTTTTTGGCCAGACTGCTGTTTTCCAGAGCTGGATGACAATGCTGAAGAAGTTGCATGAAGACCTCTTCTGGAAAATGTAGAATGGCTGTCCTGAAGTGGACACTTGTGTTTGCTGGGCTCTCTGTGGGCACCACCTTTTTACAGCCCTTTCAGCCAGGCTCTGGTTTAGCTGATGCTTTAGAGCAGCCTCCTCTAACCCATTGGCCATGCTGGCTGGGGTTGATGGGAGTTGTAGTTCAGCATATCTGGAGAGCACCAGGTTGGGAAAGGCTGTTGTAGAGGCTGAATGTTTGGATGAACCCTTTGGCCTCTTAGAGGCATGCCTGCTCCCCACCCCTCTTAATTTCTGCAGCCCCCTTGTCATCTTCCTTTGCTTTTCTGCTTGTATACTATGCATGGTTGTCTACACCACAAATTAAGTGCATATCCTTTGAGTTTCTGTTGTACAGTGCCATTGGTAGTATGATCTTATAGCAATTGTTTGGAATGTCCAGTGTTGACTTAAACCTGAATATCTTGGCTATAAGCCCCGTGTTTAGCTATGAAATCCCAAATCTCTGACCCTCTGCTCCCTTATGAATTTAACCCACAGGGTTATGTTGTACAATAGCCTGTAATAGCACTCCTGCCATTGGACTAAGCTTCCTTGATGTCACGGAATGTTCACAAGTGCTCTGCACTGATTGTGTGTGTGTGAGCTCACAGTGAGTTCCCTTTTGTCAGAGGGATTGGAAGCTTCACTTTGGAGGTGGGTGACCTTACACTGGGCCTTGAGAGAGGGCAAGGAAGGATTGTGTTGTTGGTGGGTCAGCGAACCAAGAAAATGCTGGGGAATTCTGGGAGTTGTAGCCCAACACATCTGGAGGGCACCAAGTTGGGAAGGCTCAGCAGGAGAGTCCAGTGCTAGTGGTTGACCTGCTTCTCTGTGGTCTTTGTGAAGTCACCATAGTCTTGTCCGCATACTTATTATTAGTTCCACTTAATTTGCCTTTTAAGCACCCGCATTCCCTTTGATAGGTTACTGCCTCTCTTCTTCCCAACCTCCCCCAACAAATTTGAAAACAGTGAGTGCATTCCCTCCCCTTTAATCTTTCATCTGTGCCAAGCTTCTTCCTGTAAAACTTGAGGTCAAGATCCTTTATTATCCTGCCCTGAACCCTCTTTCCTGGCTGTGTGTACTTAATTTTTTTAAAAAAACCCTCTCCTCTTCCAGGCAACACAAGTTCTATGGCAAGAGAAGCCAAATATCTTGCCTGTACAGATTGTCAATTTTTCGAATGTGAACAAATTTGCATGTTTAACTTTGCATAATTTCTTCTGCATTGTTTACTCTGTTGTGATTTGCTGGGTTTCCCAGTCTGGTGGATGGGAAGGGACAAGGACCCATGTAGAGCACCCACCCTCACCACAAATTTTATTTAACCCTGTTTCTGCCTCCCATGGCTTCTGGCATTGCCTGCATGCTCTCAGGACTACTTTTGCACCTATGAGGGCTTGCTGTCTGTTTTTCTTTTCAATGAAAGGAGACTGTCTGGGAGCCAGTTTCTTCCCTTTCCCTCTGCTCCCAAGCTGGATGCCCAACTTGGCAATCATCCTCCAAGCTTAGGTCTGGCAGGTGATGGAAGAAATCCCAGTCTACCTTCTGCCTGCCAGCTGACTTAGAGGACTGCCTCTTCTTATGCGATCTTGCCTGTCCACTTTGTTCGGCTAGGGAGGCCTAGCTGGGTGTCCTACCACAATCTGACATGTGTCTGAGAAGGCCTTCTCTATTGTAGTGATCAGCCGGTGGCACTCCATGCCCCAGGACATCCACCTGAGCCCTTCCCTGATGGCATTTTGATGCCAGCTAAACATGGTTTTCTTCTGGGCAGGCCTTTGGTTGAGTCTTTTTACGCCCAACATTCTCTTCCACACACACTCTGCTATTCTTGCTTGTGTTTTTTATTGTCTTTTAAATTGTTTTTAATTTGGGTTTTTTAAATTGTTAGCCACTTTGGGTGTTTTCAGTTTGAAATGGAAAGTTGGTGTATACACACACACACACACACACACACACACTGTTGTGCTCGTGCCCTGCTTGTGGGTTCTTGGTCGACAGCTGGTTGGCCACTGTGTGAACAGAATGCTGGACTAGCTGGACCCTGGGACTGATCCAGTAGGGCTCTTCTGGTGTTCTTATGTCCACACAGACAGAAGAAAAATGTCCCAAAGATTAAAAACACCCACAAATGGAAGAGAAACGTCTCAAGATGCTGGAACGAAGATTTTATTTCTAAAAAAAGTCAAACACATTTCAGCCTATTTTCATTTCAAGGCCTTCAAGATGTTATAAAAATGTCTGCAGAAATTCTTGTAAGAATGTCTCCTACTAAAATTCACTGGTGATTTTAAAAAAAACATGCTTTGGTTTTGGACCAGCCTTCCTCAACCTGATGTCTTCCAGATCTGTTGGACTCCAACTCCCATCATTCCTCAGCCATTGGCTGTGCTGGCTGGGGATGCGGAGGTTGTAGTCCCACACATTTGTGGGGGCCGCCCATTTGGGAAGGTCTGTTTGAGACGATGCACATCTGTGTTGCAGGGGGCATCATCCCATGGGGAGGCATGTCTCTTCTGAGATAGTGCTTTCCCCCTGCAGTTCGTGTAAGGCATTTAAAAAGGTTGTAAAAGTGTTTAAAAATCTACTGACTGGTTTTAATTGTTGGGGGGTGAGGGATGCCCCTTTACCAGATGAAAAGGGTTAATTGACAAATATGCTAGACCTTAAGAAGGTGATGGTCAAGGCTGCTGTTCTTCCCTGGGCCTGGGGTCTGATGATTCTGTGTTTGAGGTGACCTTCCTTAAGGCCGCATGCATTGTGTCCTGTCACAGCTAATTCAGATTGCTTTGTTTTCAGCCAGGTCCCTTTTCCAGGCCTGCAAATGTGTTCTCTCTCAAATTGCTCTACAGCCTAGGGGCTCGCATTCCACAGTGGGAGGCTTTTTAATGTGGCAGTCATTAACTGGACCCTGGCTGCCTTTGGGAAGGGATGTATAGCGGCAGGAGAAGGAGAGCAGGGAGCATGAATCAGGGATCTTTGGAGGCCAAATGTGAAACCGGGGCAGTGAGCCAGGGGGAGTAAGGGTTAGGGCACCGGGATATTGACTTTTCATTAAGCTCAGGTTCGAATCCCTGCTTAGCTTTGGAGCTCACTGGCTGTCCTTGGCCCAGGCTCGTTTTCTGTAAGCCACTCCAAAGGGGGTGGGGAGGTGTTATACATCATAGACAACATAGGCAAGATCTCTCGTCCCAAGGAGCTTGCAAAAATAACTCAGGATAAAATGTATTACTCTCCACTAGCCTTCCCCCACCGGGTTCCCTCCAGATGTGTTGGATTACAACTCCCATCAGTTGTAGCCGGCATGGCCATGCTGGCTGGAGGTGATGGGAGTTGTAGTCTAACACATCTGGAGGGAACCAGGTGGGGGAAGGTTGCTCTAAACATTGTTGTTTATTTGTTCAGTCACTTCTGACTCTTCGTGACTTCATGGACCAGCCCACGCCAGAGCTTCCTGTCAGCCGTTGCCACCCCCAGCTCCCCCAAGGTCGAGTCCGTCACCTCCAAAATATCATCCATCCATCTTGCCCTTGGTCGGCCCCTCTTCCTTTTGCCTTCCACTTTCCCTAGCATCAGCATCTTCTCCAGGGTGTCCTGTCTTCTCATTATGTGGCCAAAGTACTTCGGTTTTGCCTTTAATATCATTCCCTCAAGTGAGCAGGCTGGCTTTATTTCCTGGAGTATGGACTGGTTTGATCTTCTTGCAGTCCAAGGCACTCTCAGAATTTTCCTCCAATACCACAGTTCAAAAGCATCTATCTTCCTTCGTTCAGCCTTCCTTATGGTCCAGCTCTCGCAGCCATAGGTTACTACGGGGAATGCCATTGCTTGAACTATGCGGACCTTTGTTGTCAGCGTGATGTCTCTTCTCTTAACTACTTTATCAAGATCTGTCATTGCTCTCCTCCCAAGAAGTAAATGTCTTCTGATTTCCTGGCTGCAGTCAGCGTCTGCAGTAATCTTTGCGCAAAAATAAATCCTTAAATCAAGGCTGCAAGGGTGAGTCAGAATAATTGGTTAGATCAACCAAAAATAGTTGTAAAAGGTATCCCCTGCTAATTGGGTACCAGAGAGATATTTCTTAAATGCTAAAGATGCAAGCAGCAACTTAAGAGGTGATTCCCCCTTCTCCCGTAGGATGGAAAACCTTTCTAAGAAATTGCTATTATATTTTATGTATCTATCATGAAAAAACAAAGTACTGAGAACTGTATCTGTATTTTACCCATATGCAAACTTAAGTGATAGATTAATCGATGAGTATTTCTGTAATTGGGTGATGATCCTACTTATGTAGCTTCTCTCTCTTTGTGGCCGGACTGAGGTTTTGCCTGGGGTCTTGTCAGCTTACAGCTCCCATTCTTGACCCTCTGGACTATGCCAGAGTATAGGATCTGGTGCAAAAGGATCCCTGTTGGCACATGAGAAGGACCCTGCCAACATCACCCTGGCTCTCCTGCCTGAGCCAGGGCAGCAGCTGCCATGGACTGGGCTGCTGGACAGGGAGAGCAGGTGCAGTGCAGCCCAGAAGCCTATACAAGGGCCTTTGTGAGGCCTGGCAAGGATGAGAGGAGGATGGGACCCCCTGTTGGCCCATAGCACAGCCTCTGACGATCTCCAGATGTTTTTCCTGACCCTTGGCCATGCTGGCAGGGGCTCCTAGGAGTCGAAGTCCCAAATATCTGGAGGTCTACCTTCTGCGCATCCCTGGTCTAGCACCGGTGCAAGCTTGTGTTGCCAGGAAATGCTTGGCCAGGGGGATTGGAGAGGCTTTTGAGTGGTGGATTGGGTTGGTGGGGAAATGGAGGCTTCCCAAGTCACGGCTTGAGATGCAGGCGAGAGATCCATGGGTTGCTCTAGAGGCAGCATCCTTTTTGCCAGTTGGTCTCTGCCTTATGGCAAGCCTGAGAAGAGGCCTGAGGCCTGGTGGGGTCAGGGACTTCACTCCAAGGATGCAGTAGATCGGAGCACAGAGGTCCACAGCTTTGAGTCCCCAGGCTGTTTGTTGCCTTGTGCTGTAAATAGTAGCATTGGTCAGGGGTCTCAAAATGGGGGGAGTGGTGGGAATGAGAATGACTACATATTTAAAACAAGCATTTCTTTTCATGTAAAGGAATGACAAATGCAACCAGATAACGTCTTTTATCTATGAGCTTGGTTTTGCATGTGTCATGTGTACTATGACAGCTTGACAGAAACCAGCATTTTTTTTTTCATTTATGAGCTTATTTATTCTAGGGGAAACAGAAAGCAGAGTTGCTCTTCTAGGCAGGGAGAGGAGGATCAGGATGTCCGGAATAACTCCTGCACCCAAACTTCCAAAAGGCAAATTTCTTCAGTGTGTTGGCAGTAGCATAAAGGCAATCGGGGAAAAGGCAGTAAAAATAAACTTTGTTTGATATATTTATAGTGGTAGTAATTTTTCCTCTGTGGAGTCTTTTGTATGTCTTTGATTTTTCGCTGCCTCTCAGTTCCCCATTACTATAAATCTGGTGCTTCAGCATAAGAAAACCTGCTTTTGTTTTGTCTTGAACATGCAGCAGACTAAAATCTTCAGAGGCTTGTTTCAAATGGCATCTGTACTTATTGGGAGGAAAGGATCAGGTGCCTTGGCCACAAAAGGCACCTGTGTGGGTCTGCCAGTGGCTGATGTGTGAAATTGCCAGGTGCCTGACAGAAACAGTGCCCTCCCACAGCACATGGGATATTTCTTGCTAGGTGTAGGGGTTTAGGCTTTGCTCTGAGTGGAAGATCAGGCATCTGAAGTCTGAGTGACCCTCCTTGAAAGAGACTGTTTTGTAGAAGCATCTTGCGCTTTCTGTGCTGTACTGCAAACAAGCCACATTTTTCTCCAGTGACTCAAGAGGATAACACCATTGATGCATCTGGGCTAAATCCCTTATTTGCTTAATAGCAACATGCTTTCTCACACCCTACCTTTGTGTACCGGTTCTTTGTAAGTACTTAGTTGTTACTGCTGCATTTTCCTCCAGGAAGCCTTATTTGATAAGATTCCAGCATTTATTGGTTTATTTTTGATTCACTTCCAGATCTAATAAATCTACCACTTGTCTGCTCAGGCATGGAATTCTGTAGCCGCCTCATGTGTATAAATGAGGTTTCTCAGCAGCAGGGAAACATTGGTGCTAAAGGTTCGTTGATTTGTTCCCACCACCAGACTACTTGGAAGTGGTTTGCAACCCTGTGGCCAGTGGGAAGGATAAACCAGAATTTAGTTTTGCTTTAGTGGATTTGTGGCTTGTCCTTAGGTGTGCAGGAACTCTAGTCCAGGAGTTGGGAACCTCTGGCCCTCCAGATGTTTTGGACTTCAACTCCCTTCTGCCCGAGCCAGCACGTCCACTGATCAGGAATTAGAGCAGTCATACTCTAACAACATCTGGAGGGCCAGAGGTTCTCCACCTGTGCTTTAAGTCCTTTGCTAAACAAGCCATCCCCAAACTCTGGGTGGTTTTGTTTACCAACTAGAGTGTATTTTAAACCACAATTCCTGGTTCACTGGTAAGGACAAATCAGGAAGATGCTAAATTTAGTTCACTACCCCTTCCAGTTACACAGGGAGGGGAGGGGAGAGCATGTGCAAGCCTGCCACTTTCTGCAGGCTCATTCCTCCTTGTCCATGTAACACTGAATTATAGTCTCGTGTTGCGTGCGAACTGGCCCATTGGAATGTCCAACTGTGGGTGAGATGTGGTCTGGTTGTCATGTCAACCTAGAGCTCCTGATTTCCCCCTATTTGTGGGCATGTGGCAGGGGATGCTGTTGCAGTAATGTATTAAGATGACTGCTGAAGAAACCTTGCAGTGGATGTAATAATAAAATGTAGGACCGAGGCTAAAGTGGCTGTTAATGAAAAACCAGGAGTAACAAACACGAAGACTTTTGGCAGGTCTAAGGTGGGCCCAAGCAACAAACAAGATGAATAATAATAATAATAATAATAATAATAATAATAATAATAATAATTCTATCCAACCTGTCCTGCAAGGAGCTCAAGGTGGTGCACATAGTTCTCCTCCCAAACCCCATACTTTATCGTCACAATAACCCAGCGAGGTAGGTGAGGCTGAGTAGGGCTCAATATCACCCAGTGGACAAGTGAGGGATTTGAACCTGGGTCTTTCTAGTCCTAGTACAACACTTATACCAGGGGTGAGGATGTGTGGCCCTACAGATGGTGGACTGCCAACTTCCATCAGCCCTAGCCAGTGGAGAGATGATGAGGCTTGCAGTCCAACATCTGCAGTGTTTGCAGTGGTTTAGTAGCTAATTGTGCAAAGCATTTTCCATGCCTCCTGTTTTTCCTTGCTACAACAACCCCGTGAGGCAGGCTAGGCTTCACAAGGGGACTTTGCCATGCAGTGGTCTTTTGAGCCCGGGGCGCCTGCCTCTGGAAGACGCTTGGCTCGTCGAGTGACTGCTTCCTAAAATTCCATTTTCCCTGCTTCTTTTGCATCCTTGCCCTGTTCTCTGTGCTAAAATTTCCAAGGCTTCTTTTAAAAGCATTCCGTGTTAATGATGAGACACCCGATGGCACTGTGGGCCAAAATCTGTGGTTCAATTCTAGAACTCCAGGCACACAGTTGGACATACTCAAGCACCTGGAGCGAGTGTCGGTGTGATGTAGGACTTGGGAGAAGGCACTCAGCACTGATGTAGTTATTAATCCAGGAGACTTGCCATCTCAGGAAATGGTTGCATCTGACTTTTATTTTCTGTATATGAAGACACCCCTTCCCTGCTTGTACACTTAATTTGGAAACACTCATTTTCACAGTAGATTTAAAATAAACCCCCTCCTTGTTTGTGCTTTTTGTGTGGAGTGCCTCTGTGCCCAGCTGCCTTGTAGCTTGAACTCTGCGGGGGATATGCACGTGTGTCTTCTTATTTTTCTCTTCTACCTTTTTTTTTCATCCTCTGCCTTAAATGTCCAGTGAGATAAATTTGGCTGCCACATTTTTGCCTCTGGCATCGAAACAGTGACCAGGCATTTTCCATTGAAGCTGCACTAGATCCACACACAATATAAGAGTTTTTATTTTTATTTTTTATTTTTTTTACCAAGTGCCTCTTTATGATTTTCCTGTGGGAAACTGGAGCCCTAAAAAGGAAACGAGCACAGCTGAAGAGGCTGGCTATCACTTGGGGATTCACTCTTATTTTTAGAATGGGATTTATTGCCATATTTGGCCTGAAACCATGTCATATTGGAGGTTTATTGTATCCAATAGCAGCCAGCGGGTCATTCTCACCTGGTCTCAGTTGGATGTGGGTTCAAAGTGTTCAGCAGAACTTGGGCAAAACCTTTTCTTTAACTCTGCATAACTCGGTGGCTTAGGAACACTGCATTACCCATATGAAATTCCTAATGATGGGTATATATATGTGTGTGTGTGTGTGTGTGCGCTGAGCTTTGTGAGATGAAAACTATTCACAGGTGTAATTCTCGGTACAGCTGCTCACTCCAAGGCAGATTGAAGAAATAGCGATGTGATGGATTTCAGCCTCTTTCTCCATCCCTGGTTCTCCAAGAGGTTAACAGTAAATCAAAAGGAAAACATAGCAGTATCTTATTAAAATATATCAGGCTCAAGTGGGCTGAGGAATCATAGAATCATAGGGTTGGAAGGGATCTACAAGACTATCGAGTCCAATCCTCTGCTCAACGCAGGAAGCCTGATTCCCAGGCGGTCTCCCATCCAAATACTACCCAGGGCTGACCCTGCTTAGCTTCCGAGATCAGATGAGATCACCTTAATCCTGGCTGCCGAAGCTGGCCCAAGTTTTAGAGGACACCACTTCTGAAAGATGATGGAGGGGCATTGAATGGGAAGTTCTCCTGAGCAGTTCTTTTGCAGTTCCTATTCATTTTTGTAGGGTATGCAAAGGAAAACATCCCTTTGGTCTGTACTTGAGCCTCCAAGAAAAAGGAGACTCATAGCTAGGGGTGTATGAAACCCCGCTTACCTGGCTCTACCAGGTTCCGCAGGTGGGGGGAGGCGATCCGTTCCTCCCCCCCCCCCCGGAATCCTGCCCGGCTGGCTCCGCTCCGTGGCCAGGCCACAGAGCCGCCAGCCAGGCCAACCCGCAGCAGGGCCTCCAGCCACTGCCGGACTGGTGCGGACGCAAATGGCGTCCTGTGTAGGGGACGCCATTTGTGTCCCTACACCGGCCTGTGATAGGCTACATAAATATTTACATAGCCTATCACGAAAAAACAAAACAAAACAGCGAACGCAAATGGCGGCGGCTACAGTGGCCGCCATTTGCGTTCTCTTTTTTTCCACCGTGATAGGCTACATAAATATTTATGTAGGCTATCACTGCAGAAAAAAAAGGGGAACGTAAATGGTGGCTGCTGTAACCGCCATTTGCGTTCCCTTAGTTTTGCTGTGATAGGCTATGTAAATACTTACGTAGCCTATCATGGCTTCCACAGGGACACAAATGGCGTCCCTGTGTTAGCCGTGATAGGCTATGTAAATATTTACGTAGCCTATCATGGTTATATGGACAAAGCGAATGGTGGCCTGGATGCGGCCGCCATTCGCTATGCAGGGCGGACGGCAGCAGGTCGGTGCTCCCTTCCAGGCCCATTTCGAGGGGGGGGGGCTTCGTTCCGCCACGGATTTCGGGGAGCCGAATGCACTGGCATTCGGCCTCATCGAGATCCGTGGCGGAATTCTCCGCCATGCCTACTCATAGCTGCATGGAGCAGCTGCCATCAAATGCCCCCTTCTGGCACATGGAGGGTACACCCACAGGATTGCCCTTGGTTGAGATGTTGGGCATGGCTTCTACACCGAACAAACCATTTAAAGAACCAACGTACTGGTCAGAGCAAGATCTATATCAGCCTTTTGCAACCTGGTTCCGTCACAATGTGGCTGGGAATTATGGGAGTTGCAGTCCAACACATTGGGAAAGCACCAGGTTGCAGAAGGCTGGTCCACACTGTAGGAATATAAGAGCCCTGCTGAATCAGACCAAAGGCCTATAGTTGAGACTTCTGCTCCCACAGTGGCCAGCCCGATACCCCAGTGGGAAGCCCACAAGCAGGACATGAGCACAACAGCATTCTCCCACTCGTGTTTCCCAGGGAATGGTATTAAGAAGCACACCGCCTCTGATTCTGGGGCACTATATAGCCATCATGACTAGCAGCCATTGATGGCCTTCTCCTCCATGAATTTGTCTAATCCCCTTTTAAACCCTTCAAAGCTGGTGTCCATCACTTCATCTTGTGGTAGCGAATTCCACAGTTTAACTCTGTGCTGGGTGAAGGCATCCTTCCTTCTATCTGTCCTGAATCTTTCACCACTCAGTTTCATGGGATGAACCTGGGTTTTTAGTATTATGAGAAGAGGAGAAAAGCATCTCCTTCTCCAGTTCTCCACACTATGCATGATGTTATACACCTCCATCATGTCCCCCCTTAATCACCTTTTTCTAATCTCAAAAGGTCCAAATGTTGTAACCCTTCTTCACGTGGGAGATGTTCTATCCTCTTGATTATGTTGGTTGCCCTTTCCTTTACTGTCTCCAGCTCTACAGTATCCTTTCTGAGGAGCAGCAAACCAGAACTTACACCATATTCCAAATGTGGTCATACAGTAGTATTCTGTTTCTAGTAGGAGAAAGCCAGATTGAAATAGCACCCCCACCCCCGTGGCTGGTAGTCAAAGGTGGAATATGGACCATGGAATATGGAGGCTCTGTTTAGCCATCATTTATTTACTGCATTTTTATCTTGCTTTTCAGATAATTATTGTCTCCCAAAGCAGATCACATCCATAAAAAAGGGGAGACAGGCCTTGCCATCAGGCTTAGAAACTTAAAAAGACAAGGCATGCAAGGGAAGGGAGTGAAAGGAAAAGGAGGGAAATCAGTTTTTCAAGGCCAGAACATAGTGGTGAGCTATAAGTGGACCTTTAAGTGCACTTTCAACCAGGCTGATATTACCCTTGCTGATAGATATTGGGAAGCCCGTCCTTGTTCTCCATGAGTTTGTCTTAATTCTTTTTTTCCCTAAAGCCATCTAAGGTAATCATAGTTGCCACACTCTCTAGTTTTCCGTAACTCAGCTCTGTATGCCAAGTCTTTTTAACTCTGCTAAGCCAGACTGAACGCAGCAGCTTGCAAACACACATCCCTGGGCACTGTTGTTCTGAGAAGGATTTTGACAAAACTGCCCCCTTGGAAAATTCAAGAAAAAAGGGGGACAAATATCCCCTTATGCAATGGACAGCATGGTCTCATCTCTGGAAATCACCAGGTTCCCCCCTTGATCCTGCCAGCTTTTCTCCCATTGAGCTCCATCAACCAGGAGCCATACTGAGAATTTTTTTGGTAATGGGTGCAGGGCTGCCTCCCTCCATTCTCCCAGCAGCCTTTCAGCCCAGTTGCTTTTCTTTCTTTCTTTCTTTCTTTCTTTCTTTCTTTCTTTCTTTCTTTCTTTCTTCCTGCCATTTATCACTTTCTATTTTCAACCCCAGATTACACAGGGCGTGTGCCTGTGAGGGTTTCCTTTTGCTCTGCTTGCCCAGCCCCCTGGAAGCCTGAGAAATGGCCCAGCCAGCCAATTCTCACAGCAAGGTATAAAAATAGGAGCTACAGGGCTTATTACACAAATGTTGGGCTGCACTTGTTTGTACCACCAAGCTCTGGTTGAAAAAAAAATACATTAAAAAAAAAGTGTTCATCATTTCCGTAGATTTTGTTCCCTTCTGTCCCCAAACTGAGTGTTCCAGCTGCAAAAGAACCCTCGGAATACAGTACCAAAACCCTACGACCAGGTTCTTAGGCCGCTGCAAGCTAAGGGAGGTGCAGGTGCTGCTCTTGCATTAATATCCATTATTAATTTAATTTATTTATTTGCAGCATTTTTACCCCACTCTTCAGCCAATAAAGGCTTCCAGAGCGGCTTACAAAGATTCGTAATGAGACAGTCCCAGCCCCCAGGCTTATAATCAAAAAGACATGACAGAAAAGGGTTGGGGAGGGAGGAGGAAAAAAGCAGAGACCGGTTCTTAGTTTTCAAAGTTCTTATTGGTCCTTCTGGCAGGAACACCTATAACAAGTTCCCTGCAGCTGTACCTTCTCTGGCCGCTGTATGGGGCAAGGTTGATCTCTCCCTTTCCCTGATGTTTATCCTGGGAGGCAGGGGGGTGCAGTCTCTTAGGGGCCCTTCGTTCTCTAGCTGATGGATGAGGCCAGAGTCTGCAGTCTGTGGCCCACAGCAGCAGTCCGTTTTCAAACTTGCCTCGCCCCCTTGCTGCGTGCCAGCTGCGGGGGTCAGTGAGTGGGCTGGGGTCTCATCTGACAGTGGTGGGCCTGGTTTGTAGCTAATTATTTGTCTGCCAATCAGGAGCCCCCAGGCACGGGGCTCAGAATTTGGTGGTGCTGAAAATAACACATTGGGATTTGGAAGTATTTAACAACCTGCCCTGTTGCCCATTGCTGGCTTCAAGGCTGGTTATGTGCTCCAAGTGAACCCAGTTTTGGATAGTCAGGATCTGAAGCAATGGCACTGCTAGCGTGTTAATTGAAAGCAGTCCATCACAAACCCACAAATATTGCTTGCTTCAATTGGTATGGCCAGTGTGGTTTCATACTTAGCCACAGAGCGTTGGGGGAGTGTGGGGAGGTGTTCCACCATTTTCATATTGCCCTAAAAGCAGGACTGTTACCACCATTCCATTGTGCACAGATGCTATCCATCCTACCCACAAAACAGCTGCCTTTTGAAAGCACGAATCCAGCTGAATCCTGCTTTTGAAGCCCTCTCCTTTCCCTGCCCAGCTGCTCCCTCCCCACTACTGAAGGCAGGGACCTAGCTAAATTTGCCAGTTCCTTGCCCAAGCACAGTTGGAAGGGTGGAGTGGCCAGAGATGCTGTGGGCTGCTGCTTCCTCGCCTCTGCGTTAAATAAATAGCATGTCTGGGGCCAAATGAGGAAATTGCATGGGATTTCCTGCAGAATTTTGTTTGCATCTGATAATTATTGGATGCGGGGGGGAGGGAGATGATAATTATTGGATGGGAGGGGGTGGGGTGGGTGATGATAGAATTATGCAAGGCACAGTGGCGGTGCTCCCCCCACCAACCCGCAATGGGAGTGGGAAAGACATAGCTCAGCAGTAAGAGCATCTGCTTGGCATGGAGAAGGTCCCAGGTCGGATTCTGACCCAGCATCTCCAGCTAAAACCTGTCCCTGAGAACCGCTGCCAGTTGAAGTAGACTATAGATTAGCCTTCTCATCCTGGGGCCCTCCAGATGTGTTGGACTACAACTTCCAGAAGGCTGGAATACATGTGGAGGGCCACATTTCAGCTTTCGTAATTTCCCCCGGCTTTGCTCACACTCTTTCTGCAGCCATGAGGGCTAGGAGCTTGCTTTGAATCAAAAGAAAGAGGCGAGCTTTTCTGGTCAGACTCGTGACCTAGCTCATGAATCCCCACCGCTATGTGGGGAGACTTTGAGAGCACAGAGGGCACACAGCTCTGCCTGCGAGCGCCCAAGCAACCTGCTGGAGTGTGACGCCGGGCGATGCCTGCCAAGTAGAGTTGACATCTGTCATCTGCTGTGCTCGGTACTTGGAGAAAGGCACCGTGCGTCGGGGGCGTGGATCTTCCAAGCGTTGGCAGCGAAGCTAGAGCCTCCACAGGAGTGCGCGCAAAGGTGTAAAAACGGAATAGGTTGTTGATAGCATAAAATGTGGTTTGTGGTGGGGAGCTCTCTTGGGGAGGGGAAGAGAAGGGGAGTCTCAGACTAATTTGCTGGGTAATTGCGAGGGAGGGGGACCTGACTAACCCACCACAGAAGGGAGGTCCTAGTAATCTCTTGACAGTTCTTAAAAGCAACTCCTTGATTTAGCATGGGAGTTTTACTTGGACTGCAACTTCCACAATTCTCTTGCAGTGCTCACTGGGTGGGGTCCATCGGATTGCCTGGCCACGTCTTGGCAGCCTCGTCCAGGACCACCACTTAGAGAGGGGGCCATAGCTCCGTGGTGGAGCCCCCGCTTTGCACACAGAAGGTCCCAGGTTCGATCCCCGGCATCTCCAGGTAGAGCTGGAAACAACCCTGCTGGAAACCCTGGAGAGCTGCTGCTGCCAGTCAGTGATGACAATACTGGGCTGGGTGGACCAAGAGCCTGACTCACTATAAAGCAGCTTCCTCTGTTCCTGTGGTGCTTGAGTTGCCCATGGACTGTGACTCCCAGCCACCAGGGGCAATGCCATACTGGCAGGGTTGATGGGAGTTGGCATCCAACTCATCTGCAGGGCGCTGGATGGGGGAAGGCGGGCTTACGTCAGCTTTTTCTACAGACTCTACAGGTAGGAGGGAAGGGCCTTAGCAGCAGTATGAATTGTCGGCCTCTTGTTGCCCCCGCCTTCTTTTTAAACAGGAAAATGTTTTATCCGATTCCTGCTTGGTTACCCTTACGGCTGTGCTTTTCTCTTTTTACATATTGGAATAGAAGCGTGCCCTTGTGGGCTGTGCTTGAGGGAGCGGTGGGCTGCTCCCACATGCTGGTTCCCAGTGGCATCAGATTGTGACCACGGCACTTAACCTCTCTCCTCTTTCCCTCTTCCTGGCTTTGCAGGAGTCTCCCCAGGACAGCGCTATCACGCGTGACATCAACCGAACGTTCCCTGCCCACGATTACTTCAAGGACACCGGGGGAGATGGACAGGATTCATTGTACAAAATCTGCAAGGTACCTGACATGTGGTCCCTTCAGGAGCGCTTGTGGACGGGAGCGGTGCGTTTGCTCCATGTCTGAGGAAATGGGCTGGGCCAGCTTGGTCATTTGCCTAGAACCTAGGTGAAATGGGTGGCAGTGTGCCCACTTAAAGTCCCCTCAGAGCTGACTCAGCTTGGCCCCCATATGCAGTGGTTCATGAGCAGCTGTAGGGGAAGTCAGGGAGCCTTCTTCAAGGTACAGTGTACGGGTATTTCCAGCCGTAGTCTGTGGCGTGGCTCAATTGCTCGAGCTCTTCATTCTGCAGGCAGCTTTGGTATAATGCTCCTCTATAATGAACTCCCTGTGGTCAGCATTAGGGTGGCAGCCAGATGATGTTGCCTATGAGCTGGAGGTCAGTCGTGGTGTCCCTCCAGTTTTAAAGCTCACTTTGCACAGCTTTTATGTTGGCGTGGGAAAACTGCAGGCATTGTGGTCAAAGAGCTGTGCCTCTTGGGCCTGCTTGAGGGATGCCTTTGCTTCAGAGGGCATTGCCAGAATAGCGTCCGGCTGATCTTGCGAGCTTCCTGCACCAACAGGGTGTGTGTATTATGTTTGGTGCTGAGCAAAGAGGATTTTGCAAAGCATCTTTGCGCCTCTCTAGGGCTTAAGCTCATTTCTTCAGTTCCTCATTTGCATTATAAGGCAACCACAAACACATTCAAGTTGCTCATTAAAATGTGGGAGGCAATTAGCACGTACAAAAAATGGCTGTGCTCTGTTTTTGATCCCCTTACCTTGTCGTTTTGAAATCGGCATTTAGAAAGCCTCCTCCTCCGGAGACTCCTTGGCAAGCGGAAGCAGCCTGGCTTCCTGGCCACCTCTGAAGTGCTCCGTCGAAATGCACCATTAAAAAACGATGAGCTCTGCATGGGCCGCAGCCCAGGGCCTGGAGAAAGCAGCACTCTTTCCCTGTTCCTTGTGTATAATTGATATTCAAATCAAAGGTTCAACGGCATGGCTTAAAAGCTTCCTTGGATATTCATATCCCTGCATAAACCAGCAGAGTCCTCAGAAGTGCTCAGAGCCCATCTGCATCTGGCTTACTTGGAGAGCTAGGTGAGCGCGGTAGATCCATGAATCCTGTGGGCTTACGCTAGTCGCTTGCCCACCCCCATTGCTAAATGGGGCAAAAGAACTGAGTCAGAATCCAGCCCAGGATGTGGCTTTCTGAGAATCTTTCATCACTCTTTAAACTATGCCAAGTTAGATTCCATCCCTCATGCTGGATATGTCAAATGACCTGCCTGCAGAAGGCTGGGAAACCAGAGGATCTGGGGCAGAGTCTCTGCAGGTCCCCCACCTTTCCTGAGGCTCTTCGAGGTCCCTGTCAGGATGTGCGCTGCAAAGTAGGCTCTTTAAATGCATGCAAATCATGGGGTTTGCAGAAGGTGTTCTGGGCAGTCGAGGCGGAATGTTGATTCCTGTGGTGACTTTCATAACCCCTCATAGCAACACTAGAGGTGGGCAGCCCCTCAGTAATGTGGCGCTCAGCATCTTCTGGTGTCTCCCATTCCTTCCTGGGCTGCTGCACAAGAGGGACCAGACATGGAGGTGTTTTTGCTGCTCTAACCACTGTGCTGCATGATTTCTCTTTGAAGAATAAGAGAAACCATGGGGGGGGGGCAGAGTGGTGAAAACTGTCAGTAGCTGTTCTCACTGACGTGCTCCAGCCCAGGAAGAAATGGCAGAGGCTGGGGACAGAAGACCCCCCCCCCCCAAAAAAAAGCCTCCCGTGCCTGAGCAGGGAGGGAAAGTTGAACCCTGTGATCCTGATGAAGATCTCGCCTGTGCTGCTATTAAGCTCAGGAAAAGGGGGAAGGGAAGAGTTAAATCTGCAAGTTGGGCAGGGGGGACTGTGTGAATGAGCAGGGTCTCTTTCACAAGCCACGGGTGCGTTTGCTGGAGCAGGGAGGTGGCTTTAAACGGGTCTAAGCTGGCCTCGCAGGAATGGGTGGGTGTTCTTGACATTGGCTACTTCTCTTCCCCAGGCCTATTCTGTCTACGATGAAGAGATTGGCTACTGCCAGGGCCAGTCGTTCCTGGCGGCTGTGCTGCTTCTGCACGTGAGTTCCTCTTTGCCTCTGGAAGTGGGAGGGAGCTGCATGAGGCTATTCCCAAGGGTGGGCTGGAGGGCTTGCCTGCAAATCCCCCACTGTGGTACACGTGTTGCTCCCAGACCCGCTGGGTTCCCAAGAACAAGTGTGTTCAGGCTAGGGGACGTGAGCACTTCAGACCCTAGACTGGGGAAGGCAAGATCGGAGGACTTGGGGCAGATGGGCCCAGGTGGGGTTAGTCTTGAAGATGTCTGTATGTGGACTTTGGAGGACTTCAGTGCCTCTCAGCATCCTGTACAGTTTCCCAAAAGCCTGATGTAATGGCATCCTTCATTCTCTTTTCCTTTTAAAATTAATTTGTTTTAGGGTGCAATCCTATGCAGGTTTAGACAGAAAAAAGTCCTCCAACTTGTAGCATTTACCCCCACTTTGATTGGACAAATGCATGTTCCAGCCATAACAAAGAGGTTAAATTTCTTGATGCCCTAAACGATTGTGCCCTAGAACAGTTGGTCATGGAACTGACCAGAGGGGAGGTGACCTTGGATTTAATCCTAAATGGTGTCGCCCAAGACCTAGTATAAGATATAAATGTTGTTGAACCAATTGGAAACAGTGATCACAGTGCTATCAGATTTAATATATATTTAAGTGGAAAATTACCCAGGAAGTCCAACACAGTCACATTTGACTTCAAAAGAGGAAACTTCTCTAAAATGAGGGAACTGATGAGATGGAAGCTAAAAGGGGAGTCAAAAGGATTAAATCCCTTCAAAATGCTTGGAGATTACTCAAAACCACAATAACAGAAGTCCAGCTAAATTGTATTCCACAGGTTAGGAAAGGTAGCACCAAATCCAAGAGGTCACCGGCATGGTTAAGGAGCAGTGTTAAGGGAGCTGTTAGAAAAAAGAGAGCTTCCTTCAGAAAATGGAAGCCTTGCCCAAGTGAGGAAAACAAAAGGCAGCACAAGCTTGCACAAAGGCGATGCAAGCAGACAGCAAGAGATGCAAAAAAGCATTTTGACGAGCATGTCACTAACATCATCAAGGCCAACAATAAAGAATTCTTTAAATGCATCAGAAGCAGCAAACCAGCTAGGGAGGCAGTTGGACCGTTGGATGACAATGGAGTTAAAGGTGTACTGAAGGAAGACAAGGGGATTGCAGAGAAGCTGAATGAATTCTTTTCATCCGTCTTCACTGCAGGAGATATAGGACAGATACCTGTGCCTGAACTGATGTTTTCAGGAAGGGAGTCTGAGGAACTGAGGCAAATAGTGGTGACAAAGGCTAAAGTTCTCAACCTTATTGATAAATTGAAAGCAAATAAATCACCAGGCCCAGATGGTATCCATCCTAGAGTTCTCAAAGAACTCAAATATGAAATTACTGATCTTCTAGCCAAAATATGCAACACGTCCCTAAGATCAGCCTCTATACCAGAGGACTGGAAGATGGCCAACACAATACCAATTTTCAAAAAAGGATCCAGGGGGGATCCAGCAAATTACAGGCCAGTTAGCTTAATGTCTGTTGTGGGTAAATTGTTTGAAGGCATTACTAAAGATAAAATTAGTCCATGGGGGAGAAATGCGCCCTTTGGAAAAATATGCACAGAAATGCACATTTTTCCCATTTGCACAAGCCAAAAAACATGGTTGAAAACAAAAACAGGAGCTAGACAAAACAAATTTAGGAGTGATGTTTGGAAAATTTAGGCAAGCTGCAAAATCTCCCAACCCTAGCTCAGAGGAGCCCCAGGTTTGCAGAAGTAAAAAGGGACAGGCATGGGTGGCCTGCATGTTGTTGCAGCTCCCATGCGTTTGGGATTCTGCTTTTGCCAGGAAGGTCAACACCATTCTCTTTCCCCTCAATGCCATGCAGAGTCCATCCACCTGGCTGCTCAGTTCAAAGTCCCAATGGGAACACTCTGAGCCATATTTGGGCTCTCAGCCACTGGTTGCTAACATCTAGTTTCTTCAAACCTGCCCCCCTCCTCCCCCGGTGGCCTCTGACTAAATAAGCTTTATAGAAAAACTCAACGGGAGGCTGCAGTCTGTCCAAGGTACATTTAAAAGGGGAGAAAAACATGCAGCTTAAGATGCCAGTGGTGTCCCATTCCCATGTCTGAGAAACAAGAGTGAATGTGTCTCTTTTCTCCCTTCTTCATATGCGAGAGGAGGTGTCTGGGGCGAAAGCACGCCTCGTCCAGCACAGGGTGAGGTTTCCTCTGGTTGATTTGCTGCATCAGAAATGAGTTGTCAGGACTGACCCTGGGACTATCAGGTGCAAGTTTTACCCCACGGCTTGGATGGATCCAGCCCAGAATCTCACCCGAAATGCCAGCTCTGTGGCTGTCTATTTCCCTGGCAGGTAGCCGAGCCCTGTCCAGTCTGGTCCGAGTGTTGCTTATGCAGAGATGCTGAGCGTTTTGTGCAGTGTTTCCCTCTGACACTTGATTTCTCTTTCTGCCATTTCCAAAAGTTATTTTTAAACCAGATTCACATTGTTGTTGGTTTTCTTTTCCCAACAAGCCGTTTCTGCTGTCAGTTGCCGAATGACACTGAGCAGAGCTTCCGGCTCATTTGTCATTTTTCTTTCTCCTCCCCCCTGCCCCCGAAGTTTTTTCCCAACCCTTCAGCTCTTTTGAATGATGGCTGTACCATCCTCTAGATAAAGCTAAACGTAAAGAGAGCCAGTGCTTCTCTGAAAAGCCAGACTTCCTGCCAGGTTGACAGAAAAGCACCCCCCTCCCCAATGACACAAGAAGGATGCAGAGAGATATTCCAAACACGAGTCAGAAAGGTGGGTGGTTATTGAACATTGCTTGTGGGGAAGGCTCGAGGTCTCAGAGGATAATGGCGTTTGCAGTGCTCTGCCTCACCACAGGCAAAGCTGCGCAACTTGTAGGAAGGCAAGATGAAATTCTGCCTCTGCTGCGCCTTGGAACGGCTTCTGAGGTTGCTCTGGGAAGAAGCCGGTGGAGTCTTAAGAGCCGACTCCCAGCCTGGAGATGACGCTTGAACCGCGATGCCTGTTTATCTCCAAGAGGGGAGGGATGCCAGAATGCTCCCTTCCGGGCAGGGGCACATTCAAGGGTTTTTTCCCTGGGCCTTTGGACAGAGGTCTTGACTCTCCGAGAAGTGCATCTCGCAGATGTTAATGAGGAGTGGTACCTTGGTACACTATTCAAACACGCACCAGGAGCTCCCTCTCCGGAACAAAACAGCAAAGAGCTGGTGGCACTGTGAAGACCAGCGTATTTATTGTGGCACCCACATCATCAGGTTCATGCGCGAACGGATCTGAAGCAAGCTCTGGCCCACAGGAGCCTCTGCGGTAATAAATGTGTCGGTCTTCACGGCAGGGGCAAGCAGCCTGGGGCCGATGGGGCCTGTTGTTCGGAACCTCTGGAGGGGGCCAGGGGGACCTCCCCTGCTCTAAGGTGCCCTAAGACAGCGATAGTTCGGGTTCCTGGATCTGAGACCATAGGCAGCGCTCCGACCTTGGACCCAGGAGTCTGGGCTCCCCACCTCCTCCCCCGCACAGCAAACGCGATCTTGGAGAGGAGGGAAGGGGGCGGTTCTGTGGGCGGGGCGGGGACTGGGGAGGCCAGCTTACGAAGAATCCTCCGGCCTCTGCCTCTCCTTCCCTCCACCTCTGAAGAGTGCCTCCTGCTCTGCATGGGATGGCCCTGGGCCCCTGGGTTCAGGCGCTTCTGGCTATCCCCATAGGACGGCGCCCTTAGTCTGTGTTGCAGTAAAAGCAACAAGCATGACTACCCCCCTGGGCATTTTCTCTGGAACAGCTTAATCACCACCACCACACACCTGCTAGCAAAGACCGCTGTTGGGCTGGCCCAGAATGTGAGCCTGCCTTGCTGTGGGAAAAGAGAGCTGGGCGTTGGTCTAGGGCAGGTGTGGACAAGTTATGGCCCTCCAGACGTTCGGCCTACAACTCCCATGATCCCCCATCGTAGGCTATGCTGGCTAGGGCTCACAGCAGATGCAGGGCAAAACTTCTGGAGGGCCGCAACTTGTCCACCACTGGCCTAGGGAAGGGCCCTCAACAACAGAACGTTTTGGTCTCTACCCCCCGGCAAAGAAAAGTAGCAGGTGCTTTCAGGTTGGCGTGAGTATATCCCAGGAGTCTGCAACGTGATGCCCTCCAGATATTTTGGACTACAGCTCCTATAGGCCCCAGGCAGCATGGGCCAATGGTCAGGGATTATGGGAGCTGTAGTACAAAACATCCAGAGAGCATCAGGTTGCCTACCCCTGGGATGTCCCATTGGCAGTTTCCCCACTGGTTTTGTGCTTGGAGCTGTTGCTAAGCATGCCTCTCCTTGACTGGTGATGGCTGGTGTGGAAGGAAGAGTGAGTGGCCCTCACTTGCCTTTTTCCACACTTGCCTTTTTCCGCTAGGCTGCTCATGGATGTTCTGGGAGCGAGCGCGTGTTGGCTGGGCATTGTGGCAGGAAGGGACTGAAGGAAGAAGTTACAGATGAATGTTTAGACTTTTTTTTTTTTTTAATAAACTACATATATCACAGCAAGTTTTATGTTCTTTTTTTGACAGATGCCTGAAGAACAGGCGTTCAGTGTTCTGGTCAAAATCATGTTTGACTATGGACTCAGGGAGCTTTTCAAACAAAACTTTGAAGATTTGCACTGCAAGTTTTACCAGTTGGAGCGCCTCATGCAGGTAAAGGCGGATCGCTGTCCTCACAGAGTTTGCAGAAGGTTGTGTGTTCCCGAGACAGACTTGATGGAGGTGGGGTGGGTTTATCGAAGAAGAGTGATGCCCTGCAAAGGAGCATCCAGAGGTGTTGCTAATAACCGTGGCTTGCCTGAGGGCAGAGGTGAGACCGCATGACTGTCAGGTCCTGGATTGTGTGGCAGCTATGCCTCAGTCTTCCCCAACACGGTGCCCATGGGTGCCAATGTGCCCAGACATCTGTAGGTGTTCACCAGGCTCCCTGCCCCTCCTGATATTTATTCTGTGTCTTAAGTTTTTCTAAATTATTATTTTTTTAATGGGGAGGCTTGCATGCTGCAAAGCAAAGTGCTGCCCTCCAGTGCCATCTTTATTTGGGTTCAGAAGAGTGCTTTTGTGTCTTGGAGCTCAGGCCTTATACTTAGTTCCTGGACAGGTTATTTTTCCTTTAGCCTCACCAGCTACCTTCTGGGAAATGAATATTTTGTGACAGGCCATGCCCACTATAGCAGCCATTTTATGTATGGGCAACCTCCCATCCTATGGCAGCCATTTTGTGAGAGTAGTCATGACACACTGTAAATTCCAACTGTGCCCACCAACCCAAAGAGGCTGGGGACACCTGCTCCAGGTACCATGGGGCTTTCTTTGACCCCAGTCACCACGGTGGTTTGTACAGCAGTACCAGAGTTTTTACTGAGTTTTTTAAAGTACTCAAGGATATTTTTAAACCTAATATAAAATGAACAATGACTGATTAAGCAGAGAAAAAAATCCTAATATCTTTTTGTTCAAATAAAAGCCCTTTGAAACTAGGTAGCCTTCACATTTTTTAATTTATTCACTCATTACATTTATATCCTGCCTTTCCTCCAAGGAGCCCAAGTCAGCATACATGATCCTCATCTCCATTTTATCCTTACCACAACCCTGTGAGGAATGTTAGGCTGAGAGTCAGGGACTGGCCCAAGGTCACCCAGTGAAGTTTCATAGCCAAGCGAGGACTTGAACCCGTCCCCCCAGCCCTACTCCAACACTCTGATCACTATACCACGCTGGCTAAAGGCCACCAGAAAAGCAGTCAGGGAGGCCTCGCTTGGGTGGGTGTTCCATAATTGGTGCCATGACGGAATAGGCCCTGCTCTATGTGTCCACCTTGCCGCACCTCCAGCAGCAGAGTGCTGCAGAGCAGGGCCTCTGACTGGTATCTTACCATTCTGGCAGGTTCAAGTGCCTGAACACACGTGTTCGTCGAACAGGGGTGGGCGGATTACAAGCTTGTGGGAACTACTGCACTTTTTACTAGGCCCCCAAGATCCACCAGCTGGAGCTTAGTGTAACGGCAATAGATTTAGAATTAAAGAATTCCTGTTCCCAGGAATTTCTCTCAAGTACCAGAACTGAACAGAGCTCACAGTCCATCCATGCCAAAACCCGGTCCTGGTTACCCAGAGAGCGATTCTCAGAAATCCTTGCCAACCTTTTGCAAATCACCCAGAGACCTATCAGCAGATCCTGATGTACCATCTGCCCATGCCTGTCCGAGAATGTTAGGCTCTGTCCAGAAGACGCACTGAGAGTTTCTTGCCAGACTGTTTACCATAGAGTTCAGCAGTGGGTAACTTAATTGTTTTAAAACAGCCTTCCCCAACCTGGTGCCCTTTAGATGTGTTGGACTGCAACCCCCGGAATCCCCCAGCCAGCATGGCTGGCTGAGGGATTCTGAGAGTTGTAGTCCAACACATATGGGGGGCACGAGGTTGGGGAAGGCGGTTAAAGCCTTCCCTCTTGATCAGCCTCTTGGAGACAAGAGAAAGTTTAAAGCATTGTGTTAAATTCTGGCTGTTCAGGACAAACGCTTGTTGATTTTTCTTTCTTTTTCCTTCAAGGAGTACATTCCTGACCTCTACAACCACTTCCTGGATATCAGCCTTGAAGCCCACATGTACGCATCCCAGTGGTTCCTCACGCTTTTCACAGCAAAATTCCCCCTTTACATGGTCTTCCACATCATCGACTTGCTGCTGTGCGAGGTACGTGCCGCCAGCATGGTTTGGCCGTGCGGAGTCCAGTCTTTGACAAAACCCAGTAACTCCAGCCGTCACTCAGGTATATTCTCAACTTAAAAATTGGACACACGAGAAAGTCTCTCTCGCATTTAAACAACAGAATTACAAGCAGTTTCCTGAAACAGGTTCATTTTTTGAAGAATATTTTTTTCAGTGTTTGGTAGACATGGTGTCATGGCTTCCGGCCATTTTGTTTTTTGCATGTTAGATGTTAATCTCTTGCTTCTTGGAATCCACTTATTGTGTGACTCTGCTGCGATCCGAACACTGAGTTGCTGGCGAAGGACTTCAGCTTTGTCCCCCCTTAAATCTCTCAATGGCTCCGCATGAGCAATTGGTTTTAGGAGGAAGGAAATGATTCAGACGTCCCGGAACGTTTTGGGCGTTCGAGCCATGGGCAGCAAGTGGGGCCAGTACAAATGTGGGTGCCGCTTCTGAATGCTGCAGCACAACAATCAGAGGGCTGATGGCGGCCTCGCTGTTGGCAGAGTAACCATAGAGGAGGGGCCCTCAGACGTTGCGGTGGGTTTCCTCCATGCGAGCCAGGAACTGTTGCTTCAGGAATGTAAGGCACCCGTCACTGCTGTCCCTGGGCCAAGAAGAGGAGCAGTACTCTTCTGGTGCAATGGAGGAGACTGTGTACACCGGGGTGGGCAGAAGGTAGAGCTCCAAATGTTTTGGACTTCAGCTCCCAGAAGCCTGTGCTGGCATGGCCAGTGGTCAGGAATGCTGGGAGATGATGTCCAAAACATCTGGAGGTCTTACTCTCTGGCCACCCCGGGTGTACACCGTTCAGTGTGTTAATGATCAGCGCTTGGGTAACCACAAGATAGGAGATGTAGCGCCCCTGCTTTGCATGCAAATGGTCCCAGGCTCAATCCCTGTTATCTCCAGGTAGGGCAGGAAAAACTCCTGCCTGAAACCCTGGAGAGCCGCAGTCAGTCAGTATTGACAATACTAGATGGACCAAGGGTCCGACTCAGTATAAGGCAACTTCCTATGTTCCTATTTAATTTAGGAACCTTTATTCAGAACCACAAGGACTAGAATCTTTATATTCAGGTGGAGGACCATGGGCGCCTGCTTTGCATGCAGAAGGCCCCAGATTTAATCCCCAGCATCTCCAGTTAAAAAAGGGGGGTCAGTTGATGGGAAAGGGCCCCCTTCCCTTCCTGAGACCCTAGAGAGCCACCACCAGTCAGAATAGGCAGTGTTGGCTAGATGGAGAAATAGACCTGGTAGAAGGCTGCTTTCTATGCTAACCTGTCTGTTAAACATGCCTCCTACTAATGTCCACTTATGACCTTGGAATTCAAATGGGCTGCTTAAAATCAAACCAAAGTAAGTCCCCCCCCCCCCCCCCAACTCCTGTTTAAATGTTTGGAAGTCATCAGCACGGCGCATGCTGCTGTCGTCACCACCCCCCCATGTGTCTTCCCCATTCCTTCAGGTCATCTTCCTAAGACCTTTCCCCTGGGCCACTTTGCCATGCCTGCAGCCCACTTCTGCACTGCTTCAGCTTGCCATCTTCCTCCACCCCCACCCCCCAAGTGACCATCGTATTGTGCAGTGGGGTTCGATGGGTGCTGAGCTTCCCATGTCTTGGAAATGATGGGTCCTGTTAGTGCCATTTAAAATGACCTTTTCCCTTCCCCAGGCCTGGGTGTCTGATCATTGACGTGTGTTTAGGTTAAAACACACACACACACACACGCACACACACACACACACACAAAATCCTTTTTGCTGGAATTTGATGCAGTGAGACATTAACCTTCGGGAGATTTAGAGGCTTTTTTCAGACCTTATCACAAATGCTTGACTAAATGTGTCTGAATCATGCTTGCAAGAGAGAAATGAACAAAGCACATCTTAGCCAGGCAGTGGCACCCTGGGAGGCAGTTTTAATAATTTGTTTACTCACTTGCTAATTAGCAACCTTCATTAATTCTCAGCGGACTCTCCCCTTGCTGGCATGAAGTGGTACAGTTCTGCTGTGCCCCTTTCGTTGAAAGATCACTCTGTTCCATCCATTTCCCAGCTGGGGCTGGGCTCCCCAGGGAGCTGGTGCAGAGGGAGACCCTGTTGCTTGCTGTGGCCGCTGAAAAAAGCAGCTGATGGCATCCCTCTGGCCTTTCTTTGACTTTTGAGCTGTTGGAGAAACTACCCATACAATTTCAACTTTTTGGTTCACAACAATGAGGGATAGAAACCCAGTCTTTCCAAAAAAAAAAAAGAAGAAGAAAGAGAGGAGGTTCAGATGGAGGCTGTACTCTGTATCCTGCCATGTAAATTCAGTTGTGTGGATGGCTAGACCACCACCACTTGTCCCGGCTCCAGGTTTTGGGGGGCCCTTGGGCAAGACACGGTCAGTGGGCCCCCTCCCTCAGGGAGTTCTACCATCTCACCGCCATGGTCACCAGCTGCTCGTGCTCCGCTTCCTCCTCCTTGCCCCACTTGCTGGCTTGGCAGGCAGGCAGAGCGCCCGGGAGCAAGGTGGGTGCGGCATCTCCTGCTCCTCCTCTCCACCACCCTTGTCTGGGCCAGCGCGAGAGGCAAGGGAACAAGCGGGTTGCAATGGGGGAAGAGGAGGAGCGACTCCAGGGGGCTCTCGTAAGCAGGGTCCTGCTGGGGTGTGGGCCCCTGGCAGGTGCCCAACCGTGCCTACCCTTCACGCTGGCCCTGACCACTGCCACCCCGGTACAAAAATGGGTTGCTGGAGAGTTTGTGCTCTGGGAACCTTTGCAAAAACACAACTGCCATTCTGGGTCCATGCAGCTTATGTATCCTCTCTGCCCCCCTTTACATGAACAAGCTTTAATAAGGATTCTTGAGGCATGAGAGCAGAGAAAGATCTGGGCCTCTGACAAATTCTGAACATTCATTTTGGCTCTCGCTTTTTTTTCTTCTTTGCAGGGCATCAGTGTTATTTTTAACGTGGCACTCGGATTGCTAAAAGTAAGTACTTGTACTGTTTCATGCTGGTTCACATAATTCAGCCTCCCCTAACCTGCCGCTCTCCAGATGTGTTGGACTGCAACTCCCAGCTCTCGTCTTTTGACGTGGAGGGAGAGGGGGCAGGTAGAAATGCTGGTATGGGGACAGAGGGGCCGAGCTCTTTGTACTTGGGGTTGTAATTGTTGCATCGTCCGATTGAAATGTCTGTGACAATCCAAACCCCCACCTGAATGATGTTGCTGCATCCCACCCATCACTATTTAGCATGCCTCCCTCCGCCTCTTCTGGGGGTCATGCCATAAAGTATAATCCAGAAAACAAATGTGGCATGTGTGTTTAATAAAGCTTAAGTTAAATATTTTCTGAATTCTTCCCCTAAGGAAGCAATAAAGCTTTTTCTTACCACGTGTGTGTGTGTGTGTGGGGGGGGGGGGGGGCTGTAGGATCCTGCTTGCCAAATGATTAAAAAGAACAACCCCCCCTCTGCATTTTCTCAAGACTACCAAGGATGACCTGCTGCTGACCGACTTTGAAGGGGCTCTCAAGTTCTTCCGTGTGCAGCTGCCCAAGAGGTACCGCTCCGAGGAGAACGCCAAGAAGCTGATGGAGCTGGCCTGCAGCATGAAGGTAACTGGGTGGAACCAGCCAGCCCCAGGGTGTGTGGGTGTGTGCGCGAGAGAGAGTGTGCGGAGGGGGCTCTTCCCTGGGAGCTTCAACACCTCCATTTTAATGGCGCGAATTGCATGCTGGCATGAGGTGCCTTCAGTAGCAACTTTAGCACGATGGCCGCCCTCTGGCTGGGGTGACCCCTTGTGCCCCAGGGGGCTTAGGCCCACCTGTCCCAGAACGCCTGTTATTCCGGCCTGCCTGCTCCATGGCGGAGTGCGCCGGATTGGCAGTCCCTGCCTCTCTCCACCCAGGACGTGTGGAGAGGAGCCAGGCAGCCTCAGGTCCTTTGGATCGTGACCTATTTGAAGAGCACGCAGAGGGCCGAGAGGACGCGTCCCTCGCTCATCCGCCAGCAGCAGCGACGCCTTCCGTTTGGCTGCCCCAGGAGGCCGTGCGGCCGTTTTCCACGTAACTAAAGAGCTGCTGTAAAGAGGAGGGAGGGGAGCCAGCTTGCAGCAGGACAGGCGGCAGCCAGCGGCCATGCCATCACAGGCGCTGTGTTCTGCCCAGAGGAAGGGCCAGCTTGTTCTTCGTGACCCAAAGTGTGGCTCTCATGCGCCCAGAAGCCTGCCAAGGGACCGGCAGAGGCTGCACCTCCACCGCTACCTTCGCCTCCTCCCGGATGCTGCGTGTGTCCCTCTCTCCAACGCAGACCCTGCCGCCTCCCTTGACCTGTGCTCCTTCTGTTCAGCTGCTCTGCTGATTCGCGGCCTGCCCAGGACTTGAAAAACCGCTTCGTAAGGCCTTGGTGTTCTCCCTGGCGGTTGGTGGGTGCCCCTCGCCGTCTCTCGAGCGCAGAGCCGACCTGCCCCCTTTGGCTGCGCTGTGCCGGAGTGGCGAAATGCAGCCCGAGGGAACCGACGGAGGGATCTCTGAGGCTGGTTGCCGGCGCTTCTGCTTAAGTGTCGCTAGAGGGAGCAAAAGGGCCGTTTTCGTGGGGCTCCTTCCTCTCCGACAAAGCAGCTGGCATCCACGGAGGGGGAGAAGAGATGAGCCGTAGATATTTGAGTGGTTTTGCTCATCCCCTTTTTGCCCAGACTGGCCGTCTTAGTGAAGAGGTGTTTGGTAGGAGCCCTCCCTGTGTGAGGTCTTGGGGGACAGACACCCTCAGAAGCCTCCATGAGGGCATCTGGTTTCGCTTCCCAGGCGGTGCCCAGGTCAAAAGCTCCTTGTGAACGTGCACGTGGTGAGTGAGTGTATGTTAGCCTTGGGGGTTCTAGCCCACCGCATTGCTAAGGCTTAGGGCGGACTGCAGTTCCAAAGTACAGGTGAATTAAATACTCTCTGAAGCTTTGTGTCTTGAGTCTAAACTCTTGTCCACGTTTCCAGCAGCCAGACTGAAAAGAGAGATCTGATAAGATTTTATAATGGGGTCACTCATATCCTTGGGGGAGGAATTGGAGGGTCTCAGAAGAAGGAAGCTCCTTTGCAGCCGGGAAGCCTGTCAGCATACGTTTTCTCTGTGCCTCTTCTGCTCCTGCTTGGGCTGAAGTAATCCAGGATAGAGGGGAAGAGGCAGGCAAAGAAGACCCCAAGATCTACGCTAGCTGGACTCCTCCCTCCCCCCATAATCATCGCCATTTATTTATATCCCACTTTCCCTCCAAAAGGAAGCCCACGTGGCTAGCAGCATTGTGCAGAATGCAGTCAAATATCTAAAAGACAACAATATGAAAAAAAATCTAATGATAAAAATGCTACAGTAAACCTATAACCAGCATCTCTGTAGGAAGACTCCTGAGGACTGATTGATTATTGTTGCTTTGTGTTTTTTAAAAACATCGTTAATATTGTTTGTTGTGATTTTATACTGTTATTACCTGTAAGCTGCCTTGGTTGGATTGGTATCTTGAAAAGTTGCATATAAATAATTGCAATAAATAAATAAATGACCCAAAGGTGATCGTGGGGGTATGTACAAGATTGTGACGGGACATATGGGAAGTCTCAGAGCCCCCTCTCCACGGGGTTTAGGAGCTCGCAAAATTAGCTTAAGGCACTTTGAAATGTTGCTGTCTGGAGTGTCCCTCACACCCACCTGCATCCCAAAGCATCTCGCCAGACTTGCAGTCCATAAGCCTTCAGACTCACTGTGGAGTTGGATGCCTCTTGCTTTCACCTGGTGAAGACATTGGAAGACGGCACGCCGCCACGCTGCCCCACCCCAGTCAGAGAGATACAGCCATTGGTGTTCTGCGTCTTTCTTCCTTTTAAACAGGGCAAGGCTCCAACATAATTGGCACACAAGCCAAATGCCTTGGGCTGAAAGAAGCCAGGTGTTGCTCTTCCACACAGGCATTAACCAAGATGCTCTTGATTTTGTATTTATTCTTTAGATTAGCCAAAAGAAACTGAAGAAATATGAACGGGAATACCATGCCATGAGAGAGCAGCAGGCGCAGCAGGAAGACCCCATCGAAAGATTTGAGGTGAGGGGTCCTTCATAAGGCAGCTTACAATAGGACAAATACAAGAGCGTACAAATTATGATTAAATACGCAGACGGAGCAGTAATAGCAGCCGCAGCTAATGATTTTTAAGCACCATGTGCAGACTGGAATGAATGTGTCTTCCAGGTGTTGGGTTTTTTTAAAGCCAGCAGTGATGAGGCCATATGTATCTCCCTGGGGAGGGAGTTCCAAAGATGTGGGGCCACCATTGAGAAAGCCCTGTCTCTAGTACCCACCAGCATCATGGCTCTTGTTGGTGGGCCAGAGAATAGGGCCTCCAGTGCTGATCTTAAGGATCGGGCAGGCTCATACATGCGTAAGTGGTCTTTTGGGTAACGTGGTCCCAAACCGTTTCGGCCTTTAAAGGACAAAACTAGCACCTTGAATTGGGCCCGGAAACTAACAGGCAGCCAGTGTCAATGATACAGAATAGGAGCATTTTGATCCAAACACTTAGCTTCCGCAAGTGTTCCAGGTGCCGCATTGTGTACCACTTGCAGTCTCCGAATTATCTTCAAGGGCAGCCCCATGATCCATGGAGAGTTGCAGTCCAACACATCCGGAGGGCACCGGGTTGGGGAGGCTGGTATACAGAAATAATAGAGGAGGGCCTTCCAAGGCACAGTGGGAATATGCCATCTACTTGGTCCAGGCATTTCACCTTGAGACTCTTGCTTGGGGGCATCGTGACCTCTGTGGCAAAGTAGACCATGGCTGCGAGGGCCTGATACCTCATTCCTGTGTTGTGGGTGCTGGTGCCGCCCCCCTGAGCTTGTCAACTGGCCTGGAAACAAACAAGAATTTGGGGAGGGGGGAAGTCTTGATGGACCCTCGGCTCCGGGATAGTCACTGGAATTTAAATACCTGGGAGTGGGGGTGGGAAGTGTTTTCTGAGATGGCTCCACAAAGTCACTTTAGAGTAATTGATTCAGCACATTATCTATCTATCTATCTATCTATCTATCTATCTATCTATCTATCTATCTATCTATCTATCTACCTACCTACCTACCAACCAACCATCTATCTGTCCATCCGTCCGTCTGTCTGTCTGTCTGTCTGCATCTGTCTTTGTGTACTTATTTTTAAACACTGCATCCTTGTGTGCGTGTAGCTGACAAAGTGAGCTCCAACGTGACGGGTTGGTTCCTTCTAACGGGAAGAGGGTGCTCCTGGTTTAGGCCTGCTTTCCTCACCCCCACCCCATCCCTCCATTCTTTTTCTTGGCCTTTCCTCAGCGGGAGAACCGGCGCTTGCAGGAAGCAAACATGAGGCTGGAGCAGGAAAACGACGACTTGGCCCATGAGCTGGTGACAAGCAAGATCGCCCTGAGGAAAGACTTGGACCACGTAAGAGCCGGCGCGTTGCCTGCTTCCTCCTCCGTGCGCATGACGCTGGAGCCCGTTCAGTCCTCTGCAGGGTGTGGCAGGATGCACCCCCCGCTTGAGAACCCGTTCCCCCCGAGCTCGGTCGTGACAGTGGGCGGCTGAAGGCAGCTCTCCCCTGCCAGCTGTTGTGCCTGGGCTGCCTTGCTTTGTGACAGATGGGCTGAGCGTTTTGGTCACAGCCCCCCGGCCATTTCCCAGGAGTCCGTTCCTCAGGCTTCCCTGAGTTGGGAGCTGTGAACATTTGGCGTCTTTGAGGCTGTCATATGTTTCTAGCGCAGATGGACCCAGAGTTTGCTTGCTGGGGAGAAGTTTGCAAGCCGAGTTTTGTTGCGCATCTTGTCTCACGTTGGGGTGTGCTTGCGTGTGTGTCTTGTCCAGCATTCCCCGACCTGGTGCCTGCCGGATGTTTTGGACTACATCTCCCATAATCCCCCAGCCAGCTGTCCAGGCACGAGGTTGGGGAAGGCTGCTTCAGTAATTCTTCTTCTCTGCCCAGTGTATATTTTCTGCCCAGTATGTCTCACGTTGGCTGAAAAGCTTGCACGCCTACGTTGAAGGATTGCCTCCGAGGCAAAGTGTGCGTGCTTCAAAATCATCAGCATCTTTTTTCTTTCTTTTTTTAATTACTTCCTACCAGTTTGGCAGCTGGGCTTTGGATTCTGTTCAGCCTGGTCATAAACGCACGCTCTCGGCCGGGCTGTGGATAAACCACATTGGCTGGCTCACTTTAGGCAGCCTCCTGCCAAGATAAGAGAGGAACGTCGCCAGAATGGTGACAGTGGATAAATCCTCTTGCCAAGATATGTAGCCTTCTCTGAGGGAGCAAGCGAGCGAGAGCATTTGACTCTGGAAGAGCATCTGGATCACGAGTCGTGTCTGTGAAACTCCAGGCAAAACTCTTATAGGCCACAGATCCCAGATCTGTGGGGTGGGGTGGGGGTGCTCATGCCGTGAGATTCTGCTTTGTCCTTTGGGAACGGGGCGTGCTCAGCTCAGCACGTGTTGTTCTCCGATTATGCACCCTCTCAAAGGGGAGGTGCGCCACCCTGCTGTGACGGGGTGGGCCCAGTGTTCTTTACTCCCCTCCTCTGGTGATGCTTTATTGTAATCTGGGTTTCCTGATGCCGCTGAGCCTTTCAGCTAACCCTCTGAACAGGCTGCCGGACTTGCCGTCCCTCTTTAGAAATGGCACTGTGAAATGCAGGGGACAGCTGTGGCTTGGTTCTTGCCAGTCGGGCCCTGGATTAATTCTCCTAATCGGGACCTAAGATCACATTCTCCTCCTCCCCCACCCCCTCAATGGGTCAGCTGCCCTGGGAGGCTCAACGTTGGAGGACGTCCTGTGATGGATCCCCTCAGTGCCAGCAGCCATGTCTGAGAGTGCCCAGCCGAGGACGTTCCGGGAGAGACAGGTGCTGGAAACAAAACATGTTCGTTTGTGAAGCAAACAAGCTTTCTAATTCTCCTTTCGTCAGAAATGGAAAAGGCAGTGCACAAAAGACTCTTGTCTCAGTCTCACTGGGATGTAAGCTCCCCCTAAGCCCCCCCTCCCAGGTGAATTCTGTCTGCTGCTGCTTTCTGAATTGGGACTGACCCCCGGATGTATTAAAATCCTGATTCTAAAGTGACTGCATGAAAGCCAGCCTTGAATCTCAGTGCGCATGTGCGCGCACGCACACACACACACACACACTTTTCCCTCCCTTGCCCCCCCTTGGCTACTTATGGGTGGGCTTAGTTGCTAGCCAATGGGCGCCGCTTCTCTCCGCTTTGAAGCGTGGTTCAGAGACCCAAGATGGCCCCTGACGTTTGGCTGTTGCCTGTTTCATGTCCCAGGCAGAGGAAAAAGCTGACGCCCTGAACAAGGAGCTGCTGATGACCAAGCAGAAGCTGATCGATGCCGAAGATGAAAAGAGGCGCCTGGAGGAGGAGGCGGCTCAGGTGTGGGCAGGGGCGGGGGGGGGAGGTAGGGTCCTCCTCTTCACCAGTGGGAGCAAGGGCAGGCAGTGCGAGGGGAGGGCTCAGTTCCAGGTTTTGTGGCTTTTCTGCAGTCCAGCCCAGGCCAAGCCCAGCTAGATCCCAAACAGCTCAGGGCCCAAGACTGGCTCCAAGAAATAACAGCTGGATTTACTCCTGGGGAGTTGCGAGTCTCGCGGCTAGAGGCACATGGGGACCCTTCTGCAATCCGGTACCCTCCAGAGCAGTTGGAGTGCAACTCGCAGAATTCTGGGAGTTGTAGTCCAACTCCTCTGGAGGACACCAGGTTGGGGAGGGCTGATCCAGAGGGCAACTGCAGAGGGGAACTCCTGTGTCCTCAGTTGGAGACTGATGGCTGGGTGTTTCACCGTGTTCTGCAGGTTGAAAGCGGCAAAGTTGGTTTTGGAGTTTTCTTCCCTTCAAAACTCTATCATTGAAGGGGAACAGGCAATAAAGTCTCCCCCCCTCCCGTTAATCAGCCCTGAGTGTGTCCAACAAGACCCCCTCTTTTGGCTCTGAGGGGAAAGCTCTTCTCAGAGGGATTTCCGGAGGGGCTGGGAGACACTGCCTGTCCGGGGTTCCCTGCTGCCAGCCATAACCTGTCAGCGCCTCCCGTCCTTTCCACTGCAGCTCAAGGAGATGTGCCGGCGGGAACTGGACAAGGCGGAGTCCGAGATTAAGAAGAACAGCTCCATCATCGGAGACTACAAGCAGGTGAGCAGAAGCCGCTCCCAGATCCTGGCCAGGGGCGGGGAAGCCGCCCCAGCACCCCGTGTGTTCGGAACGACGCGCGCTTCTCTGCCCTTACACAAAGCGACGGTGTGGCCACCCTTGGGATACGCTGCTGGTTGCCCCATCTTGAAAAGGACTTCTTAGAGCAGCCTTGCGCAACCTGGTGCCCTCCAGACGTGTTGGACTACAACTCCCAGAATCCCCCAGCCAGCAGGGGGTTGTGGGGGTTGTAGTCCAACACATCTGGAGGGCACCAGGTTGTGCAAGGCTGTCTTTGAGGTTGGAAGGGGGCAGAGAAGGGCAGCCAAATGACCAAGGGGCTGCTACTCCCTCCCATGCGAGGACAGGCAAAAGCGTTTGGGGATTTGAGCAGCAGTCCCCAACCTTTCTGGCACCAGGGACCGGTCTCATGGAAGACAATTTTTCCACGGACCGGGCGGGGATGGTTTTGCTGGCGGACTTCGGGCCGCTGGGACACAAATGGCGTCCCTGTTCTTTGCAGTAATAGGCTACGTAAAGATTTACGTAGCAAATTACTTGAAAAACAGGGACACATGTGAACAGGGACACATTTGCGTCCCAGTGGCCGGAAGTCCGCCAGCGGCTGGAGCCGGCCGGGGCCAGCAAGGATTCTGGGGGGGAGGGACGGATCGCCTCCCCCGGCCCCCCCCATGGACCCAAGGTAAGGGGGTTTCACACACCCCTACTGCAGCCCGGTTCCTAACAGGCCACAGACTGGTCCCAGTCCGCGGCCCGGGGATTGGGGACCCCTTGTTTAGAGGTAAGGGGAAAGGCGGGAGTTTATAAAATGGTCTGTGGAATGGAGTGGCTGGAGAGACGCTTCTTCCTCCCTCTCGCTCTCATAACACCAGAGCTTGGAGTCGCCCGGTGACCTTGAGGGGCACGGGATCCAGCACAGGCCAAGGAAAGGCCTTCCCCACACAGTGCATAGCCAACTTTCAGAACTGGCTGCCCCGGGTTGTATTGACAGCCACTAGCTGAGATGGCTCTGGAAGGCGATGAGAGCAGTCCATGGAGGAGAGCCCAATCCGTGGTTGTCAGCCGCAATGTGTAAACAGAACCGCCACCTTCTGAAGCAGTCTACCACTCAAAACCTGCTGCTGGCTGGTGCAACCGTGGAGAAGACCAGTTGCCTTCATGAAGGCATCTGGCTGGCCACCGCCAGGACCGGGAAGACGGATCTTCGGTCTGACCTGCAGGGCTCTGCTTCTGATCTCTCTGTCTTGCTTTGTAGATCTGCTCCCAATTGAGTGAGAGGCTGGAGAAGCAGCAGCTGGCAAATAAAGCTGAAATTGAGAAGATTCGGGTAAGGGCCTTTGCCAGAGCAAAGCGGTGGGTGGAATGGGGGGGCTCAGGGCAAGAGCTCGGCATTATGGATTCAGGGCTGTCTCCCCAAATCCCCTTGGAGGCAATTTCCGCCTGTTCCTGCCACAACCATTTGTCTTCCTTCACTCCATGTTCCTCTGAGTCTGGAAGGGACCCTGGGTGTCCCCTTGGGGTCCTTACAGGAAGGCAGGGGATGGCTTTTTTATTTTGACCTCAAATACAGTTCCAGCAGTTACCCTGCTGCTGTTTCCCAGCATGGAAGCAGGATGAATTAGGAGCCCCCAGTCTCCCTGGGCTTCCGGGCTTCCTTTCAGCTCCCTTTATCCTCTGTCCAACCCCCACCCCTTTGAATGTGTGAATCAATCGGAGACTGAAGCGGGATGCCTGACGGCGCAAACACCAGCACACGTGGGTGGCGGGCACAGGGCCTGCGGAAATCCTGGCTGGGGGTGGGGGTCTGCTCTGGGCTCTGGGGTGGGGGGGGCGGTCCTCTCCCACAGACAGAAGGTGGAAGGGGGGATTTGCACCCCACCCGCCCACAGGTCATTCTGTGGCTGGGCAGGAACTGAAAAGAGGCATCCCACGGAGCTATGGAAGGGTTTGTTCAAAGTTGCAGCAGTTCGCTGACAGTTTCCTCAGACCAGAGTGGCTCATGCCAGGACCAAGGCTCCCGATAGGCAGGCTCAGGGTTCAGGGGGCGAGGCAGAGGGCTGCCAGACGGGTCCCGTGCCCCCGTCCTGCTGTTGCTGCCCACCCAGGCCACAGCTGGGCACGCTGTGGGGAATTGATGCTGGAGGGAGAGATGCTAACGGTCCGACGCTCTCGGCTTCAGCAAAAAGTCGACGACTGCGACCGCTGCCGGGAGCTTTTCAGCAAAGAAGGGCGGGTGAAGGTGGCCAGCGTCGCCCGGGAGGGCTCCGACGAGGAGACGGATGAGGAGAAGGAGGCTCTGAAGAACCAGCTGCGGGAGATGGAACTGGAGCTGGCCCAGACCAAACTGCAGCTGGTGGAGGCGGAGTGCAAGATCCAGGTAGGCGGCGCCTCGGCTTTGGCAGCAGGTGCGGCATGTGTACGCGTCCTGAGCCCCTGCTCCATAGAGTTGGGGGTCGGGGGCATCTCCAAAAGGCCGTGTTCTTCAGCTGAAAGGCTCGGGTTCTGCGCGTAAAATGAACGAGAGCTCGGGTTCTGGAAAGAGGCCCCCCGAGTCGGCATGGTTGACCATCCGAAGCCTGCCCTGCTGCTGAATGTTAATTCAAGTGTGCGGGGTTGAGGCGGTGATGGGATCCTGAGATCCTTTGCAGAAAGGCAGGAATTGGGGGCCCAGGGAGTGGTGGGCGGCCAGGGTGAGTGGCAGCTGGTGGAGGTGGGCCTTGTCGCCCGCAGCGAGGTTCCCCGGCTCTCCGTGCTTCCTGGGCCTTGAGCAGCAGCTGTTGTTACACACCTGCTCCCTTTTCTCTGGAAGCACGAGGGCGAGCGTCTCCTTTTAAACTGTTCAGTGGAAACTGCGTTGTTAAGCAGCTGCGCCGGAGGCCCCGCACCGCTTTTTCTCTCCCATCGCATCTTTCTCTGCTTGTTTGCTTGCTTCCCCAGTCATCCCGAGTTGTCTTGGGGCAACTCCATTCATGGAGGGCAGGTTCACCTGCCTCACGTTCTTAGTGGCCCCGTGAGCTCCAGCACACCTACTCCTGTGGCCCCAGAGAATCCCCAAGGTGCCCCCCTCGCCACAAATGCAGATTGTGGTCTGTCCCACCAATTGCTGAATTATCTGAGCCAGGGGTACGCGATGGGTGGCCCTCCAGATCTTTTGGCCTACAACTCCCTCTACAACGAGGGAGAGGGCCTTTTCTGTGGTGGCCCCCACTCTGTGGAACTCCCTCCCTAGGGAACTCCGTCATGCCCCCTCTTTAATGAGCTTCCGTCGTGCATTAAAAACGTGGTTGTTCAGGCAGGCATTTGGGGTGGGTTAGGGTATTTTAAAAAAAAATGTTTATGGTAAAATTTTATTGTTTTAAATTGTTTTATGGTGGGTTGTACATCGCCCAGAGTGGCTGGGTGACCAGTCAGATGGGCGATTAATAAATTTAATAAATAAATAAATAAACTCCCATGAGCCCTAGGCAGCATAGCCAATGATGAGGGATGCTGGGAGTTGTAGCCAAAACATCTGGAGGGCCATGAGTTGCCCACCCTTGCTCTAAGCCTAAGGCAACCATTTTCCCACCTTGCTTTGGTGACTCGGGCCAAGCCAGAAGGGACCTCAGTGGACATGGGGAGGGGGCTCTTTAAAACATCCGTTTTTGTTCTGTGCAGACCCAGTTCACACGTCACAACAACCCAGGTTTATTTAAACCCTGGGTTGTTGTGAAGGAGGCAGGAGCGGGCGAGTATGCTGGCTCTCGCTGCTCGATTGCTCCCGCTGTGGCCAGGCAGAGCTACAGAACCCGTGAGTTGTTGTTGGGTTCGAACTCTAGGTTGTATTTCCCCCAACAACCAGCAGTTCCGGCTTCAGACGTCACGTTAAGCCACCCTGGGAGGGAACGTCCTCGGGCTGTTCAGCTCGGTGGGCCAGGTGGGAGCCGCTTGCTGACTTGCTCCCACCCATTCAAAGAAGCCCTGGGGAGCCGTGGCGTGGGCACCAGGACACCGTGTGGTGTGTTAGTGCTTGCCACCTACCTGGTGGTGCTGGTGGGAGGGGAAAATGTATGCGCCCCAAAGGCATCTGCCAGTTGGGAGGTATATAAATGTAATAAATAAATGAATGTTGTATGTTCTTGCTCACCCCATCCACTTCATAGACGGGTGGGGGGGCACTCCCTACCCATCCCCTTCAGGCTTTGTGGGGTGGAAATTTCAAAAATCATATTTGATTCGTAACTCTCATACTAAGTGCACTTTGGAGGAGATCTGTTTCAAAACAATTTCCCCCCAAAGTGATGCATGTGTAGTAAAGAAAAAAAATCTCCCTCTCCCATTATACTTGAACTTGTGGGGGAAGCAGATGGGCAGTATATTTAGGTCAGACTGCAAAAAGAGGACCTCTTATCACAAAGTGGAATTAATGCATGGAGCACTCTGCCACTGGGCGTGGCGAAGGCCCCCAGGCATGTTTTGGGAGGCAGCAGCGACACTGATCGGCGGCTGTTTGCCAGCACAGCAGCGTGGGAACGTCCGAGTTCAGAGGCTGCGTTGCTCTGAATCCCCAGCCACTGAGGAGCCATGGCAGGAGGAGGCTATTCCAGCCTCCTCCAACCTGGAGCCTTCCAGAGGCATTGGACGACACCTCCCAGAATCCCCCAGCCAGCTTTGCTAGCTGGGGGATTCTGGGCATTATAGTCCCAACACCCCTGGGGAGCACCAGGCTGGGGAGGCTGCTCCAGAGGGCAGCGGCCCCCGGCCTCTTCAGAGACCTTCCACTTCTGGTCTCAGGCGCGAAGCCCCCACCCCGGCCATCTGGGTGCCCAAGGAAACGGGTGGCAGAACGAGCTGTGGCTTTCTGAACCATGGCGTGCTTTGCAGAGCGGGGGGCGCCTCTGCCCACTCAGAATGAAACGTTACTGGGCTTGGGGACGTGTTCCCTTCACAAGGTGACGTGTGAATAGGCCGGGTTTGTTTTTTTAGCTGAACTGGAAGTGATTAGAAGAGCCCGCCCCAGCCTGGCGCCCTTCAGATGTGTTGGACTGGAAGTCCCATTGGCCCCAGCAACAAAGCCAGTGAGCAGGTTGATGGGAGTTGTAGTCCAACATGCGGGGGGGCTGGATTAGCATTCAGGTTGTGCTGTTGTGCCTGGCCTGCAGCAGCTGTGCTCTCGCTTTCCTGGGTTCCTTGTGGTCAATCCCGTGTTGTTGTCTTTCAGGACCTCGAGCATGACCTGGGGCAGGCGCTGAACGAGGTGCAGGCCTCTCGGAAGACCTGGTTCAACCGAACGCTGAGCTCGATAAAGACCGTGACGGGTGTTCAAGGGAAAGAGACGTGCTGAGCGGCTGGCAGCCCTCTGAGGCGGGGCCGTGGGCCCGCCTCCCACGGGACACCTTCTGCCTTCCGGTGCCTGCCTCGGCCAGGTGCCACATGGGAGAGAGGACCAGAATGTACATAGACTCTAGAAACACAACCGCGCATGCCGGGGCTTCCCCACAGGTCAGTGGCCCCAGCCGGATGCGAGGCTCCCGTCGCAAGGCTTGTGGCGAGACGTGGGGTCTTCATACTACTGATTATTTAACCAGGGGGTGTAACTGTAGCCCGAAGCTCTTTTCGGAGGAAAAATAAAAACACTCCATTCTGCAGTCTGGCTGGAGGCATTTTGCAGGCCTAGGTACGAAAACTTACCAAAACCTCTAACTTATTAAGTTTACAGATGAGAGCTTTTTTTACAGTTATAACTTTTTAAAGATTTTATTTGAAAGGCATAGGAAAGGAATAAATACTCATTAACAAGAAGTTATGTCAGTGCCAGAGACCAGACGCCTCGTCCTCCTCCCTGCCCTAACCAGTGGGGAGTTGCATGGTTATCTTTTGAAGCAGGATCTCTTCCTCCAAATGTCTGTGTGTGCACCTACCTTTGTCTCTCTCTTATGTCCAGCATATAATCCTTTGTCACTAATCAATTCTATGCAACTTGGGGGTGGGAAGTCTCCCTCCCCCCCCTTTTAAAGCACCTATCACCATAGCAAGCCCTCCCATCTCTGCACAAAAAGCGAGAACAACCAGAGTTCGTTTTGCACATGGTTCATGTTCCAAACGATATAATGCCCCTCTATCGTTTCAGCGGGATGGATCCAGTCCCATGTTACCTGAACGTAGTTCCCATTGAAATTAGTGGAACTTCAGTCATGACTAACTCCTCCCATTGATTTCAGCAGGCCCATGTTCACCTTAGCTTTGGTCCAACCCAATCTCGTCCCCAAAACAGCAACTTTGTACTTTAATTTACAAGCATTATGTATGATAACTCTGATTTCTTTTTCAACCTCTTTCCATTTTGCTTTTCTATGAGCTTCTTGGGTTCTTTTTTAGTTTTGCACATAGATGGGAACAGGACAAAAACAAGCAAGATGGGGGGGGAGGGAGGAAATGCCACCTTGGCCATTGCTGTTGCTAGAATCATCGTCTCATCTCTGTGCAGGCTCTTCCGCGTTTGGGCAGCTCTGATGGCTGGGTTGGGTTTTTTGTCGTCGCCTCCCCCCCCCCCCCCCCCGCTTCTTGTAACTACACTGGTAGGTACTAATGCTGCTTGGATTTCTGAGCGCTTAGATAATCCAAAACTTCTCACCAGAAAAGCTGTAGAATGGAGGTTTTTGCACCTTTGTATTTTTTTTTTAATTTATACTGGTTTGTGCTATGCTGAAATAGCTATTGTTATCAGCGGATAAACTTTTATTGTGTGCGGCGTGTGAGTAATAAGCTGGTTACAATAAGAGGCACTGGTTTGTATATAAAGATAATTTGTATTTCTACGTTATTTTTCTTGTTGACCAGACTAATGCTAGCTAATGCAACCTGAGACGACAAGAGGCGAGGCCATGTGGTGCCCCAGCATTTATTTCTCTTCTCCTTAACTGTGTACATGAATATTATTGTTTAATAATACCAAAAATATACTGTAACTCCATCAATAATAGACATGTGGACATCATAGTAGAGTAGTTGCAGTGTGTAGATTTATGGATTGATATATAAACTAGTAAAATTGTATTACTATTTTTCATTGTCTCTTATTTAATCTTTTGGTGGCAGTATTATCCACTCAGTATGTCAGTATGTTTAAGCAAGAGGACAACCCATATAATTTCCCTCCCTATCAAAAATTAGGAAAAATCTTGGGTAGACACAAGGAAACGGCCTTCTGTGGAATCGGACAGTTGGTTCATCTAGTTCAAAATTGTTGGCACCAACTGGCCGAGTTCTCAAGCTGGGCTCTTTGCCAGCCCTTCCTGGAGTTGCCGGGAATTGAAGCTGTAGCTTCCTACGTGCAGGAGAGGTGCTCTACCCCTGAGCTTACGATGCTTGGTTTCTGCAGGCAGCCCTTGCTCTTCTCTACCCCAGTCAGCAGAGTGGCATTCTGGAGAGCAGCATGCATCCCATCACAACAACAGCAATGCTTGCGCTCCCTCCCCCCCTTTCACAGGAGAAGCCCTGGTGGATGAGGACCATTGGGCATGTCTGAAGTGGCCTCAGGCTCTTGGCACATGGAGCAACTCGGATGCTCAACATTCCCAGCTCATCCTTTTCTTAGCCCTTGAAAACTACACTTTGGATGCACGGCTTGCTGGGTCTGATGAATCCCTCTAGCACCGTTCAGCGTACAGAACATCTGACAGTTTTCTTCCTCTTTTCTTCCCCCCACCTCCATAATGAAGACTCTGCTGAAGGGCTGGTGGTTTTGCCCAAGGGCAGCTGCTGAGCTTCGTGGCTAAGGGCACTTTTGAGCCTGGCTGTCCCAATATAGACAAGCCCAACACTTTATAAGCCTTGGTTGCTATTTAAGCTCATTTTAGAGAGAGACCGCTACCACTAAGAGAGTGCCTTAGCAAGGTAATCCACCAAGTACTTGCCCTGACAGGCAAGAAACCTCCCATGGGATCCTGGGTACGAGTTGCAAGTTTTCTGGGATCTAACACCTCCAATCCATACATGCCAGTCACGGGGAATTGCAGATTCAGCCATAATGACCCAATTCACATGCTATATTTGTCTTGGTTGGCATGTAGGAACATCAGAACCTCCTTATACGGAGTCAGGCCCTTGGTCCATGTAGCTCAGTATTGTGGACACTGTCTGGCAGCAGTTCTTGAGGGCTCCAGGCAGGATTCTTTTCCAGCCCTACCTAGCAATGCCGGGGATTGAACCTGGAACTTTAGTACCACCTGAGCCCCTCCGGCAGCATGTGTTGAATCCCCATGGATTGCAAAGTATTCTAGGACTGATCTCAAGGGGTATAGGCACAGCAGCTGACCACTTCTGTCTGGTGTACCTTAATCAGCGATTGATTTGTTCCAAGAGACAGATGCCATGACCCTTACTAGGTTCCAGGACTGATGCTCATCAGAATGACCAGTTGCAATTTTGGAAGCTTCAGGTTCCACATGGAATTGAGCCTATGCGATTGTGCGTGGGGCTCATGGGGTATCCTCTGAGCAGTGAGCTACACAGCCCCCCTTTCCTTGAACCCCAAGCTCGCTCAATGATCTCACCCTAGACGAGGCAGCTTCCAATGGTACTTGGGTTTTGCTGAACCAGCTTTCAAAACCTTAAGGGAACACTGCTACAGTATTTTCTTCATTGCTAATAGCTTAGGAGCCTTTCTCCCACCCACCCTGCTCCCCTCTCCTTTATTTAGCTCTTTTGGGGCGGGGGGGGGGAGCAGACCTAAGTGCTCAGAGGCTTGGTTGGGATAGGAGACGCCGCTTGCTTTGTGCAGGAGGAAATGGCCCTGTTGCTGGCAGAAAGGCGCACGCTAATGGAGACACACTCTGGCTGTGTGTGTGTGTGTGGGGGGGTAACATCTTGCTTAGAGGCTCAGCCTCTCCAGGCAGACCACGCGGTGTAGGGCTCTGTTGCTATCCTAGCTTCCTTTCTGACAGGGAGAGGCACACCAAGGGATTATGAGTGGATCATCAACCAGATTGCTCCCAGAGGTTAATTTAAAAAAGCAGGCCTTGTTCACCACACTAATCTCCCCACAAGCATTCCTCCCTTCCCCTGGACAAGCCTTTTACTCAATTTGCCCTGGGTAATGCCGGACTGTGTATTGAGAGCCTGCTTCCTTTTTTGGCATCTGATTTAACCTTGCACCTTACTCCCCTCCATGCTGGCGTTGAACTTTCTGGTCCGAGCAGCCCACAGCACTGCGCTTCAAAGGGTGGAGTAGGGCAGCTGAGCCCCATGACCTGTTGCTCCGCTAGCTGCCTTGGGGAGGGGGCTGTTGCCACTCGCCGTGGCTGGTACCCCTTGTTTTAAGCTGTGTGTGTGTTGCAGCTGGGGCCAGAGCATAGACAGTGCAGGGACCCTGATGCTGCCTTCTCCGACCTGGCACCCTCCAGCTGCCTTGGCCTGCAACTCCCAGCATGCTCCAGCAGGCATGGTTGGCTGGGGCATGCTGGGAGTTGTAGGCCCGCACAGGTAGGCTGCCATACTTATTGGGGGGCGGGCACCAGGAAAGAGAGCAAGCCAAAGAGCCACCAGGTTGTTCCACTGGTGGGTTTGGGGGTGTCAATCTGGTAATCCAAAGAGTTGACATTGCACAGCCTGGGGAAAACCTGACAGTAAACCAACTGGCAGGGACAATCACAAAACAGCTCAGTTCAATGGTATGAGCGATTAGCGCAGTCCGGAGTGGGACATTAATGATGGTGTAAGGCAAACTGCCCTAGAGGAGCTCCAAAGAAAGGCTGCCACCATAGAGAAGGCCCTGCTGGACTTCTGATGGTGGGGGAAACTGCCTTAGATTGAATCCAGACTATGTAGCCAACTAGCCCAATAATGTCCATTCCAGCCTCCTACAACCTGATGCCCTCCAGGTGTTTTGTACAACAACCAGTGATGTGGGTGGAAATTTTTCCAGTGCTTTATATTGGCCCCTGGCAATATTTCCATTTCATAAATTCATTAATAACAATGAATGTATGCCAACCACAAATACTAGTCAATTTTGGCAGCTTCAAAGTTGCAATTGTGATGTTTTGCAGGTGATTATCTTTACTACATTTGTGAGCGAATACATACATACTTGTCACTGAAAGACATCTACGTCTCAGCGTGGAATGGAAATAATGAGTGATAGCAAAACTGAAGGTGCCCCAACGATGTTAGTGGAAGAAAGTTGTTGAAATAGTTGAGTGGTTGTCAACATATCATACACAGTTCTTCAGGTTGCTAAAATTTATTATAGTGCATCAACAATTTTCAGTACCTCTGGGGGGGGTTTTCCCTTAAATTTACACAATGTAAGGTAAGTATGGACTACTGCCTTTCAATTTTTCCAAGTATTCCAATAAGATCTATATAACATAACATGTTTTCCCTTAAATATTTCAGGTCAGACACTTGTGGAGTACTTGGACAAAAAAATTAACATGGGGCACTTTTTAAAGTTTTGTTGCTTACTGGAATACAAGAAAAATAATTGCACCTAGCTTTCCTGGGCTTCAGAAAAGTTGCCAGAAAACTGACATCACTTATAACAACTCCTGTAAACTCTAGCCAGCCTGGCCAATGACTGGGGATTATGGGAGTTGTAGCTCAACACACGGCACCAGGTGTAATCATTCTTACCCCCAATATATTTATCCTAAAGCACTGGGAGCCAAAAGATTCACCTACCAATAGAAAGATATGTATATATGGAGCTTTCAATTATTTTGGTCCTGCTGTAGTTGCAAATGCCTGTTTTGGTTTGAGTCATAATCTGGATTACTTGCAGGGTATGTTTCAGCACTGAGGAATCCAGTGGAAAAAGTGAGCTCTGGCCTGATTTCACCATGTGGAAAAAGCATCTGTGGAAATTGGCCCTTAATGAGTGGTCTTTGGCGCATGAGGACAGTATTCGGAACAGGTAGTCGGCCAATGAATGTAGTTCTTCCAGAGCATCTTTATAGAGCCCACAAGCCCACAGGAGCTGCCTGAGTTCTTGGAGGAGACTGGAGTGCTTCTTGGTACACAGCCTAACTCTGCCATGGAAACAGCAGAGGGAGCGAGTTTCTCAGAGCACCTCCGTTCGTGTTTGCTTGCCTTTGTGGGGGGCAGTGACACTCTTTGCTCCATATCTGTATTGAGGAAGAGCTGGCTTAAGACATGTAAAACGAAACCACACTTTTTACGTCTCAGGTACCTGTTCCCTAGGCACCTGGCCCAGCCCTACCCTGTGCACTTGAGTGGTCATGCCTTCAAGAAGAGGCAGTGCCTCACCTTTTGAACGAAGACTTTTCTACGGAAATGTATTAGTGCTATAAGCGCCATACAACGGTGTCCATCTCCAGTCTGCTCACCTTCCACGTTTGTGGATTAAGTGGCACGCACGCTTGGAATCAAAACGGACCAATTAAAACATTCTCCCTTCCGGCTATTCGTGTAGGATCATTGATAGATCACTGGGTTTTTCAGGTGGCACACCCAGTTAACTCCACACTTGCACCCCACTGGAAGGTAATCCTTGGACAGCATATCCAGTGAACTCTACAGCTGGCTGCTTTCAAGCACATACCCCATCTAGAATGCCCCTCCTTTTCAGCTGGGGTCCGTCAGCCACCCTCCAAACCATATTTGGGCAGGGGCAGGGGGGTTCGCAATTAGAAATTTGTGTAATTCTTGTGCACTTCAGGTTTGTGTCTGTTTCCCTCTCGTGTAATGAACGTGTGAACTCGAGGTAGTCATCACATCGTTTTGACTGCTCAACGTTTTGGTCAGCCTTGTATCGTCGCCCCTTAGGGAGTGCCTTCGCACAACCATGGGACAACAGCAGAGAACAGACACATTTAAGGACTTCTTCCACCCTCTGTCCAGCTTTCGTGTCCAGAAGTAGGAGGTGTTCATCTTGTGAAGGACTTCACAGCCCTTGTTTTCCTTCCCTAGCCTTCCTGGCATTGCCCAAGACAACGCCCCTAAGAATATAAAGGGAGACTGCCCACTTCACTGACAGTATATTCCCATTTTATGCTCTGAATAGCAAAAAAAGTTTTCTCCTTGACTTTTAGTAAAGGGGGGGGGGTGAGGGGAAGCGCAGTAGAGCCGGGAACACAGCTCTTGGAAGAAGAAAAAGAGAAGCAAGATTTTCATTGAAAGTCACTGGAGGAAATGAAACACGTCGTTTCCCAGCCTGGGGTGCCTTGCAAACAAAGGCCTGCAAGCCAAGGTTACCGCATGGCTCTGGATGGTGCTGATGCTGGCCCCAGGAGCATGAGAGGATGGGATGAGCTTGTGCCACGGCCAACTGCTCTCCAGAAACAGAAGCATCGGTGCTGCTTTTGAGATTTGAACTGTGCCTCCTCCAAACACACGTACATCTAGGACAGCTTCCCTCAACCGGGTGCCCTCCAGCTGTGTTTGGACTACAACCTCCATCTTGCCCAGCCAGATAGGGGAAGGCTGTTCGAGGCATTTGGTTCAATTAGTGACGAGGGCAGGAGCTGTTTTCTTTTCCATAGCCAGTACACAGATATACATCCTGCACCAGATGCGGGTTCCACCACTAAAGCGGCACGCGCCTCCTGCCTTGACCACTGTAGGTGTCTGGCATTAAGCGTTCGTAACGCTTTTCAGCAAAGGCTTGGCTTTGCAGCAAGGGCGGCTCCATTGCTGCTTCTACCTGCAGGACAACCAGCCGCTGCTGCCTTTGATTGTGAGAGCATGATTGGGACAGGAGCTGTGGGGCAGGACAGGGCAGGTACTGACAGCACACTGCAGGGAGCCCTCCCTGTTCCGGATGGGCCATCTTCACACTAACATTGGCTGCCCAGCCCCACTGGACGCGCTTCAGATGAACACACCGCAGTGGGATGGGCAGCATTCCTAGCAGAGGGTGGCCCAGCTGAATTCAAGCCCTTTGGAGCAAGGAGGAAAACGCCAGGAGCGGGAGAAGATTAAGAAGGTATCTGAGGTAAAGGTGGGTGGAAGAGGGAATCCTGTGCTCCCAAGGTCCCTGTTGATTTTCTAATGAAGCCTTATGAGGAGGGAGTGGTAGGAACCCAGTCCCTCACTTGCAGAACCTTGGGCTCCCGCAAAATCTTTGTGCATCTCCTTTTTCAGAGGCAGCACCACGCTCCTGCAAAGGAGGGCGTTGGGGCAGATCCAGTCCCTTGACTTCCAAAGGAGAGGTTAGCCTTCGCAAGCCTCCTTAAACATTCAGTTTGTTTGCTAGGCCAGTGGTATGTAAGGAGGACAATTCCCAGGTGCTGCCCATTTCATAAGTCTCTACAGGGAACAGAATTCCTTTGTACCTTCCTGGATGCAGTTGTCTTTAAATAGTTTTAAAAATGAAAGCAAGTGCAGCAGTAGTGCCCTATGTCCACAGCCTCCTGTGATATTAAAAATTGTTTATTAAAGGCTCCCTTCCACTAGCAACCTCTTAATGTGGAGGCAAACACGCATTCCGCACGCCATGCTCTCAGGCAGCCGCCGGATTTAATTTGCTCTATTTATAAGCCTGCTCTCCATAGATTTTTAAGCTTTAATATATATTTTTAATAATAAAAAAGCCCAGCATCAGTTGATGGATCAGCTTTAATTATTGATAGGAAAACATTGATTTCTTATTCATTAAGGTTATGATAGGACGTCCTCTTCTATTCTTCGAGCCAGCAGGGTGGCCCTGTTTTCAACACAAGCCACAGGAGATGACCATGGCTGGCCGGTGAAAGCACTTAAGGGCGCAATCCCATGCATGCTTAGACAAAAAGAGCCCTAGAACTTCTACAACAGCAATGCTGACGGGAATGCTGGGAGTTGTAGGACTTTTTTCTGTTGAAACATCCATAGGATTGTGGCCAAAGTCTAAGGGGATTTCCTCGCCCCACTCCCCAAATCAGTAGAAGATGGCATCTAAAATGGATGGAATTCAGTGCCACAGAAGGCATGACAGCTACTGGCAGAGATGTCATTAAAAGGGGCTTAGACAAATTTATTGATGGCTGAAAGCCACAAAAGCCAAAGAGAGAAGAGCTCTGTACATAAGCAGAACATTGCGCAGTCTGGCCACTGCCAAAGAGTTTATTGGACTAAAACCAGAGACAGGCAATCAGGTGCCTCTAGCTATTTTGGACCAGAACTCCCACTAGCCCCAGCCAGCATGGCCAGTAGTTAAGGATTACAGGAATTTTAGTCCAAAACACCTCAAGGATACCAGAGTTGCCTGTCGATGGACAACACAGACCTCTGTCTGGTCCAGCTGAGTTGCTTTCACGTTATGTCACTTGGTTTGAATACTACAGCTGGACTATAGACAGCAAAATGAAACTCACAAGGATGTTAGAAACATCGGAAGCTGCCTTATACTGTCAGACCCTTGGTCCGTCTAACCCAGTATTGTTAATGCTGACTGGCAGCAGCAGCTCTCCAGGGTTTCAGGCAGGATTCTTTCCCCATGCTACTTAAGAGATGCCAGGGTTGAACTGGGGACCCCTACATGAAAAACATCTCTACCACTCCGCTGTGCCCTGTCCCTTAAACTGCTGCCTTGTTACAGTGCTTTAGACCTCTGGCTTGTCTAAATTGGCTCGCCAAGACTCGTCAGGGAGAGGGCATCTCAAATGGGGGGGGGGGGCGCTAGGGATTTTGCAACTATGACAATAGGAATTGAACCTGCAGCCTTACTCGCCCAAAGTGCCTTACAGCCATGCAATCCTCATATGATCCAAGCTGCTGGTAATGGAATTAAATACAACACACAAATCTTCCCCCGCCCCCTTAAGGTTCATTTCTTGAGCACGAAAGCTAAAAAGACATCTTCACTGATCTTTAACTGAATAAATACGTTCTTAAAAAGTCAACAGTTTTGAGAAAGAATAACCCTTTAAAGAATCAAATGGTGTATATATATATATTTGCTCCTCCCTAGATATTTATATTACATTTTATAGTTCAAGACAGGGTGGGAAAGCTAATGTGCATACTAAGGTGCAGCAAGTCAGCAGCATGGTTGAAAAGGCAGCAACAGAAATACTTCTCCAGGCTGAAAACAGAAGCGCTTACCTCTTCCAGCCACCACGGCCTCGGCTTACAGCCACCATTTTCAGCTTATTTTATACACAAATGCCTCTGGATGAGCAGGTCTGGAGCAAGTGGTAAATGACATGGCCATTAAACCTGCTGAGGACCAGTTAACAACGATGCTCCAGTCCCATGCAGAAGCCCCACCTGCCTTGGTCATTAAAGGCACAATCCGCAGGGATCTTCATTTGGAGCGGCCTGAGAATTTGCATTTTGGATATCCGAATGATACGGCTCTCCTTGTCGAACAAACGAGAAACACCCTGAGGTAGGCCTATTGTTCCCATGGGATGGATAAGGGCCAGCTCCTACCCAAAGCTACCTAGCAGCAATTGGCGCCCAAGCCCCGGTCTCATCATCCTGGCCACACATGCTGGACTTCGTATGCACAGCACATCAAGGACCAGTGGACCACTAGGGTTCCAGAGCAACTCTTAACAGTGACAAGAGGACACCCTGCAAGCAAGAAGTGCTGTCGGGCTTCGCCACGCCGTGCATTAGGGTGGAAGCTTTTAAAAGCATAACCGCAAACGCGGTGCTGCGGGTATGGCTGAAAGCCTCTCGCCAGATTGCCCGCGGGGGATGGTGGTGGAGAAAGGGTTCCCCTCCCATTGCTCAAAATCGTTCAGAGTCCTTTTCGAGCGCCAAAGCGGAGTTAGGTAGCTAATTCGACTGAGCAGCAGGCTGTTGCTCAGAATGAAAACACGGTTTTAAAACATCTCTTTTTTTCCTTAGTGCAAAGCAAAAGCAGCTGAATTATGGCCTATGTACATCTATTGCTGTGGTTTCGAGAGCCGGGGTGGAGAGTATTGCTTTTCAGAGTTCAGGAAAGTAAAGGATTAAAAAAATATAAACAAACTTCTTTTGGAAGATAAATTTGATATTGAAGTCCCTCCCTCCCATCCTCCCTCCCACCCTCTGAGTCCAGTTGGCTCTTGCTTTTAAAAGTCATTTGTGAAAAAGCACCTTTCGAACCGCATAACCTGTTTGCTCTAGAAGTCAGAGAAGAAATCTTGAGGGCCCAAGTGAATGATAAAAGGACCGATGTTGAGTGGTTGGCAGTAAGGGCTGTCAATGAAAAAGCCACCTACAGCAGAGAGAAGAGCAGAGAAGCAAGAAAAAAAGTCGCAGGTTAATTTTCAAAAAAGTGATGTTTGAACGCCGCTTAAATTTCTCTGCTCTTTCAAGCTGTAAGTGGGGTTTTCATTGCAAAATGGGCATGTTTTTGGATATTTAAAAAAACCAAACAGAAGAAAACATTGCATCACCCTATAGTAGCGACCTCCAAAAACTGGTCACCTCTTTATATTCATATGCATATAAAAACGATAGCTTATTAGGGTTTTCAGTAAAGCAGAGAAATGTAAAATATGCAGCAACAGGGCAAGGTTACAAACGTGGTTAGTAACTCCCGACATGACAAAAATAAATGGAGAGGGGGGAAAATGACTTCATATCAATTGTTGGAAATAATTGCCATCACGCTGGAAAAGGGCATGGCAAGGCACCCAGGCAGACCTGGCACGGCCAGCCAGATGAGGATCTCTCTGACAAGCAAATCCTCGGCGAAGTTGGTAGTTTTGCGCTTGAAAGGTATTCAGCGTGGATTTGAAGAATTTCGTGGCATTAACAAAGACAACCCTCAATTTAGCAAGCCACCAATTGAACAGGAAGAATTTGTATCTGATTGCCGTATTCATCTACCAGCCATGCCTTTCCAAGCTCAGTGATGACTACCTTTCATCCATAGGCCAGCATAACAGTCAGTGACTGAGTACCGCTGCTCTCGATTTGAAGGCATCCCAGACCTTGGGCCCTTTTCCCAACCTCCACCACCCCTTTTAAAAGCAAAAGAAAATCCTCTATACAAATGCAAGGGAGAACTCACTGCTGCCCATCCATGAGAAGGCCCTGTGTTTGATTAAAGCACCACCGCCACTGAACCAAAAGCAAGAGCTAGCGAACGAAGCGAAACAGGTATGAGAAATTGAAAGCTCACATTTCGAGAAGCACAAATATTTGGGTGTTCGCTGCTGCCCCCCCCCCTGCACCCTCATTTCCAAAACTACAGCTGTGGTTAATTCCAAAGAAAGCAGAGTGCTTATATACTCTGCCTCTCCAGAAGACAACTCAGGGACAGTGCTTCCTACATGGAGGGTTTACCATCCCTTACTCAGCCTTCTTTCTCCTTCTCCCCATTTTCAAAGACCAACCATGCTCCACTCAGGTCACCTGGAGGAGGAGGAGTATATAAAGGCAACCCTGGGGCACAGCACAGAAAGGTGAATCACAAATGGGTGACTTTTGAAGAGAGGAGAGCAATAGGAACACTGGCTTTTTTGTGTGTGGGGGTGATGCCTTAATAGTAGTCAAATCATTCCTTTCCCCAAGTCCCCTAGTTTAAGAGAGTTAAGAGCCACCCCTGAGAACAGCTGCTATTCCCTCTCCTGGATCTCAACAGTTGAGAAGATATATGGTAGGCATACCTCACACACCAACCATCACCACTTTTGCTTTACGCACAAAAATTAAGGAGAAGGGTAGATACTGGCCTATGGCTGAAACGGCTAACTTTTCACAGCAGCACTAGACGAGAACAGGACAATTAAGGTAGCAAGTTTTCATGGGGGCTGTGTTGCTGCTTTAGATTCTTATAATTGTACAAGGTTGTGGGGGAGGTAGCGGGGGAAGGATGGAGGAAAAGCCTTAAGTTTTATCTCTGAAGGAGGGGAAGGGGAGTGGGGGGAACACCAATGTGCTACAAAATCCAAGACTGAGTGAAGGAGGCCACAAGAACGTGCGTGAATTTGATTCGTTTATTTGAGGTTGGTTTCTTTTTAAAAAAGTAAAAAAGAAAAGAAAAAAAGAACACCTGTGGAATTAAACCATCTAATTGCGACATTGCCTATCGTTCCTTTGCTGGGTTGTACCAGCTTGACTGACAATTTCTCTTATTACATTATAAAGTTCTTGATTAAGGTCTGGGAACGTTCTTAATTTGAACAACCTGTTTTTAGAAAGTGCTTAGGAGGATAAAGATGCATCTTTTCCTCTTTCACGGAGTCAGCATCTCCCTTACAAACTGGAATCCTTATTTTCTGGTTCCGAAACAAACGAAAGAGATTGCAATGTAGGAAGAAGCACTGATTCAGGAGGGCCCAGAGTAAAACAAAAACAAATAACTAACTGACGAAGGAGTTACACACATCTACTTGTGAGAAAGCCATGGGTACCTGTGACCATGCTCCAATTCCAGATGCACGCATGCGTTTGTCACAAGTAGACACACCCCTCATTATTACTGGAAGCGCACAAGAGCTACGGGAGCCGCCAGCATCTGGGGAATGAACCCTAGAAAGGACCTCACAAAACCTTTGCACGGAATTAAGCTAAGCTGTATCTTTAAAATAATTAGCTAGAACAGTATTTAAACCCATATTCTGCTATATTACATGCTGTTGTATTTACAAAGCCAAACAGTGTTTTTTTTAAACAGAAAAGCAGAGTTGATGCTCCGGTTCCTTTTAAAAAAGTAACGACACCACAGGTCCAAAACCCCAGGGTGACAAATGTTGCCGATGGCTCTGTATTAGGAAAGAGGCGAATACTCTCCATTACAACAGAAACTGGTTTTATTTTGTGATCAGCGTTTTATACTCTATACATCCTTCACAAGTTTTAAAGTTTTACATGATTCGGGTACTTCACTTTAAAAACAAAGATTTTAAGCATCTAAGTTTCTTCCCTATAACAGAAGGCTGGTATAAGTTATTTTGCAGGGGAAAAAATGAGGTAACCATTTTCACAGACCATAGTTTGTTGTGTTTGTGTGTGTGCGTTTTCTTCAAGTTTTTAGAGAACTAAGTTTGCATTTTGTTAAAATAAAAAAGTAGGAAAAGATGGTTTCTTTACAAATGGGTTTTTGCTCAAGTATGCGTTCAAAGAAAACTGGGATTAAAAGGCAGGCAGACTGGGCTGTCCGTCTGTCTCTCGCTTTCTTCTAACATTCTCTACTGTACTGTGGTGGTCAGTCAGTGAGGATTGATTTCTGCCATTTGCTAAAAGAACGAATAATGGGGCATTGGATAGGTGGGAAGCTTCATAACGGGCAACAGAAGCATCCTCTTAGGCAAACCTACAGAGAGAAGAAACCGAGAGGACTCCAGGTAAATCTAACAATCCAAGAAAGGCACGTTTAAAAAAGAAAGAGAAGCTTACTGATTCAGCTTCCTCGCTGCTTCCCCAAGGTAGCCCATGTGTTTGGGGGCAAGGTTACCCTCCCGCCAAAAGACAACTCCCTCCCCTATCAGACCAGAGCCAGCGAGAATGGGGAGGGGGTTGTCAGGCCTGTGGCTACTTTCCAATTTAGAGGGCTGCATAGAGCGCCTTGGCACATGCGAACGAGCCAGGGCTCCGGCGGTGTTCAAAGACGGCCCATTTCACAAGCCAGTTAGGCTTCAATGCCAGGCTGCAACGGACGCATGACAAGAAGCCTCACCGTGGAGCACGGCACACCGCCCTCTGGATAAGGCCTCAAAGCAGACATCAATGGGCGTTCACTCCTCTGGGGCTGGGAAGGTGGGGGGGAGAGTTGAAAGTCTTTTTCTGCCTAATTTCAGGTTATTTTAAAATTCTTGTGGCCTCGCAAAGAGTCTGTTGTAGACGCTCATTTTGTTTTGTTAAAAAAAAATAAAATTAAACAGAAAGCATTCCCTGTTTGAAGGTCTCTAGATCTTTTCGCCTATGTGTCCATTTTAGAAATCAAAAAGCAGCAACAACAGGTATTCTAGGGGGGTCGAGATGATCAGTGAAACTTTCCCAACATGCAAACAGCTTCACAGAGGCAGAGAGAAAGAGAGAAAGAAAACAGGGGAAACCTTACAGCCAGGAGAGCACTTTTGTCCCAAGACTCAGCACCACAACCAAGTAACCAACCAGACATTTCCAAAAGAAAATGAAACAAAACAAAAACCAGTGAGAACCCTTTATGCAGAGAATGAGGGAAGCATTTCTCTGCACAAGCCATCGGAGTCAGTGATGGGCCCGCTTTCATTGGAAGTCAGAGAAGGGGTTGAGACTGACGCAAATTTAGGTGTGCCAATTCCCACAGAATTCTTCTGGATTTCTGCCCAACTGTCTAGAACTACAAAATGAGAGGGGTGGGTGGGAAGAGGGTCCTTGCGTTACAGAGGCATGAAAACTGTGGATATAAGCAGCCTTTTCTCTGGAACTGTATTAAGGCATTTTTCCTCATCCTGCTCATCACCATGCGCTGATGCCATCTATTTTTACTGAACATTTATTTACTGTTGTCTGTTCCATTTTGCAATGATTTCTATTGTTCTTATCTTGTATCCCACCTTGAGAAGGTCCCACTCTTAAGGCGACCTTAAAATAATTTTAAACAAATGAATAAAATAAATGTGGTGTTTACCAAGAACAGCTGCCCATTTGGGGATGACACCACTGTTAGGGAAGGGGACCCAGAGCCCTAAAATGGCTTAAGACCAGGACATGGGAAGGACCGTCCCCTCTCACAGGAGCCTGCGTGATAATTAAGATCAGGTGGATTTGCTTCTCCTGTGCGTCCTGCCAAGGCTGGGATGCCAGAGAGGGCATTCTCTGTAGCCACGCCTATGCTTCAAAGCGACTTGCCTCGAGTCCTCTCTGAGTGTTTACACCAGTGACTAAAGCCCCGCAAATACACAACACCCAATTCCGTGCAGGAGAGAAGATACAAAGGCAAATTACACAGCCTGTCATGGAACATTGCCCAGAAAACATCTTCTATCCCAAACACACAGGCTCATCAGAAGCTGTCTTATGCAGACAGGAGTTTCTCCAGTGGTTTACATATAAACCCGAGGACCACAGGAAGCTGCCTTATCCTGAGTCAGACCCTGGGTCCATCTAGCCCAGTGCTGTCAACACTGACTGGCAGCAATGACTCCGCAGGGTTTCAGGCAGGAGTTTTTCCAGCCCTACCTGGAGATGCCGGGGATCGAACCTGCGACCTTCTGCATGCAAAGCAGGGGCTCCACCACGGAGCTACAGCCCCTCCCACATCTGCGGACAGTTTCACGTCCAGGGGCCCTTGGGAACCTTGTGCAGCTTCCACTGAAAGCACACAAGGGTATCTTCCAAAGCCATAGAGGGAGCAGCAGATGGATGTCAAAGAAAGGCCCTTGACCATCACGCTCGCACTGTTTCTAGTGGTCCCTAAACACATGACAGCAGGGGCCTGCTCTTTCCCCCTGAATTAAAATTATAGGCCGAGGAGCAATGTGTAAGCGGAAGAACTGCTAACACACTCCAGAGCAGCCAACCCTCCACTGTGCTTGCAAGAGTCTCTGATCTGGGCATCCTTCTCCCAGCCCCCAAAAGCTAGAGAATGGCAACTTAGAGCAACACCCCAGGGACACAGGAATGCAGGGAGCTGCCTTACCCGGAGTCATGCCCTTGGTGCACGTAGTTCAGTGGTGTCTCCACTGACTGGCATCAACGGCTCTCCAGGGTTTCAGGCAGGGGTCTCCCTTAGCCCATCTAGAGCAGCGTTGCTGACACTGACTGGCAGCAGTGGCCCTGTAGCGTTCCAGGCAGGATTCCTTCCCACCTACCTGGAGATGCTGGGATCGCACCTGGGACCGCCTGCACGGAAGGTGGGGCTCTTCCGCGGAGCTACTGCCCTTGTTCTGTGGGCAGCCTCCTCTGACAGCAGGGAAATGCTGCTGAATCGATGCCTCCAGTGCAATTCAGTGACCCCGTCACACCCAGTTCAAAGACATGATGTGACAGCATCACCTGCCCCCCACCCGCTCACCAGAGTGGTAGCAAATCATGCAGAGACACGGCAGACAACCTCCTGGGGGAACAGGTAGTCTGGACTCACAGAAGCCTTTAATGAGTTAAATGGTTTGATTTGTCGCAGCAGCAGATTCTGGGGCCCTGTTTTGCACTGGGCCACATCACTGACTCCAAAATGCTTTGCCCCCATTGCTGCATGAAACTACATTCAAAGTAATCCAAAGAGCCATTTTTCCCCAATTAATCAAGATGCGCATGTGTGTGTTTTGAAGGGGGGCGATACAGGGGAGAGGGAGAGAACCACGTGCCTAAGTTGTGCGTGTTGAGAGGAAGAAGCGGTTTTTGTTCAGCATGCAAAAACGTGCTGTGCTGCCAAGTTTTTTTAGGGGGGGTGTGGAGCAGAGCAACCCGGATGTGCTCATGAGGAAGAATTCACACATGACGTTGTTCACGTGACAACTGCTGCAGCTGTGCACGAGCAACGGGGCTAGTGTTGCTCGCTACAGGATCTGCCATCAAGGATCTGCCTCTTACAAAGTTGCACAGCTGCGAAGTCAAGCAGAGTGCTAGTGGATGCACAGCCTCTGGCAGAATGTGTGAGCTCCCCCCACCCCACTCCCACCTGCAGCTGGGACTCTGCTCAGTTGGAGGCGAGCCAAAGGACTGAACTGGCTGCGTGCTACAACAACTGGAAACACACCAGTTCCGTGAAAACACACCGATGGCAAAGAGGTGGTTCACAGCAGATTGCAATGAGGCAAAAGGACCCAGGGCTGGGGGGAATAAAACAAAAAAGCAACATTATGGCCACCAATAACCAGCCAAGTGTTCAACTCAGGTGAGAGTTGGTGGAAGATTCGGGGCAGTAATGTACTCGGATGCTGAGTTTTGGCCCTTCGGGGTGCTTTGAATGGAGCACGGAGATGGCTGTAAGAAGGTAGGAGAACTACTCAGGCAGGGCAAAGAGGTGGGTGGGGTGAAATATCCAGTTCTGCTATGAAAGGGGAGCAGGCAGTTAGAACAAGCAGCCCTTCCACAATCAGGCAAAAGCAAAAAGGAGGAAGAGAAGCTACTCCAATCGGAACAACAGCCACAAGGTGGATGGGCTTCCAGAGAGACAAAATGAGGTACTGCGGTTGCCATGTCGGAGGGCGGCTGCTGTCCCCCACCCCGCCCCCCTGGACTCTCACACACAAGCGCTGGGCTGTCCCAAGAGGGCACGCACGCACCACTGCTGCACGTGAGGCAAAGAAGAGGCTGTACGTACCATAAGCTGGCGCGGCGGCGCTGTATCCGTAGGGTGCTGCATATCCTGCAACAGAAGCACAGGGAGGGGCTGACACCGGTTCGTTGCGGCACAGGGCTACGGGGAACCAGATGCGTAGGGGGGCTCAGGAAGACACTTGCCGATGCGTAAACACACACAGACACACACTCCGGGGCAGGGGTGGGCAGGCTTCAGGCTTGCGGGATCTACTTTGGGTATGTGTTTCACTAGAACCCCCAAATCCACCAACTGGAGCTTGGTGCAAAATACATGCCTGCATAATGCTAGAATTCTGAGCCCGGGAATGTGTTTCAGGTACCAGAACTGAATGCAGCTCATGGTCCTTCTGCACAAAAATCCACTCCTGTCTCAAGCTTTCTTCATCTCAGCAGTATAATTTAAGGAGATGAGAGGCCGTTTTGTTGCTGCTTTTGTCTGGCGATTGGGAGTCATAAATCCTGGCTGGTCCAGATCCACCTTCAGCCCACCCCTGCTATAGCAAACTTGGATGTCTAAAGAGTATGCTGAGAGTTGAATGTGAGCGTTCATAATATTCATACCCTGCCTTAGGACTGCTATCAACCAACACAAGGTAATTAAAGAAATATACTTCCACATTTGCATGCAGGGTTTCCAAAAACCTCCTACTGGGAATTTGGTGGGAAACGGGGGTTATTTTAAGGCTCCAACAAAATCTAAACATGGAAGCCCATCACCCCAGGGTTGTGGTGGTGGTGGTGGTGGTGGGGAATCTTCAAAAGGTAAAGATCGCCCATGTTTGAATTTACTAAAAATGAAAGTGTCCATTTAACCCACGGGGCTGCGTATCTCCCAACATGCAGCGTCGGCTGCAAAACTCTGTTGCTCCTAACGCAGAGCAGTACCTCAGATGCTACGACTGCACCTGCTCTTGCCCTAGAAAAGGCATGGCAGAAGGGGACTTGCTTAATAAAGGCACCGATCAGGGCGATGCTACCACCTGGGGGCAGAGACGTTTGGAAGCCAACATGGGATAAAAAGCTTTTCCACTGCTGCTGCTTCCTGAGCTCCCCAAACTGAAGATTCCGTGAGTGGAGTCTTGCACCAGCTACATGCAAAGCTTGTTCTCGCGCCTGGAGCCACGGCTGTACCTCCCTCCTCCCTGCCCCCCCAGCAGGGCTTGGTGCTCCATGGGCATAACATGGGATTAGATTGGCCATACCTGGCGCCAGGTAACCAGTGGCAGCCGCTGCCCCAACGAAAGCACCTCGCGTGAGGGCCCCTCTCCCTCTCCCTCTCGCTGCCTGGGCCGCTGCTGACATGGCTGTGTTTACAATCCCTTTTGTCTGCGGAGAGGGAAACAGGAGGTGAAGAACAGGAGTACACCGTGGAAGGGAAAGGCACCTGGGAAAAGTTCCCAGGCGCTCACTGGGGCAGACAGGGACTCCTGAAGTTTGTTCTCGCTTGTGCAGGGACAGCGCCTCCTCACATACATCCCTCACGGATCTAGGCTCTTAGGGACAAACAAAGAGCTTGGCCTCATGCTGTAGCAAAGCACTTTGTACCCAATGCTCTTAGCAAGTGCCAAGTGTCCCCGAGGTTCTCAGTTCCTTCTGCAAGACACCTTCAAACGGTCTCTTCCTCTCCAATATGTCGGGATAAAGAGCCTGTATTCCACAGCCTCTCTCCCTTTCCCTCTGCTGTAATGATTCTGTTCCTTAATTACCTTCTGGCTCCATCTGCTCTGCTCATCCTCCTCCATAAAAATACTGCTCTGTTCCTGTACCTAATTTCAGCCCCGCGCACACGCGAACCCACACAGCAGCAAAAGGGCGGGCACAACCAGCGGCCCCCCATGTTTAAACTGTCCCTCCCATCAGGCCTTCAGTCACCATCCCAAGGCTTAAATCGCCATTTCACGTTGGTGGCGAGAAAAGAAACAAGTTGAATGTAGACAGGAGGACAGGCCCCCGTGGTTTCATGGGGTGGGGCCCTCCTTGGGGGAAGAGGAGATCCTCTCTGGCCCCGCATGGCAGGGAGGAGCTTCAAGAGGGCCTGGAATGACCAGCCTCATGATGCCACGACGTCTCCCCAGGGAGGACACCCTGATCCACGCTCCAGAGCCACCAACGGGGATGAGAAAGAGAGCAGGGTCTTGCTTCTGCTTTCACCAAAAGGGAAGCCCTGACTGCCCTCTTGGCAGAGACGGCGGCCACTGCCCTCGGAGACAGGATCGTAGAGCCGAGCGAGCCACCAGGGGCCAAACCCATCCTGGCAGCTCCGCAGAGGCCCTCTGCCAGGTGCGGACTGCTCCACCTTCGCGACGAAAGGGCTGGTTAATATCCCCTCGACACGCACACGCATGTACGTGTTCATGCTTGACTGGGCTGTATGGGAGGGGTGTGGCATGTGCCCATGCCATCTTTGCAAAGACCTGAGAGAAGAGGGGCAAAGAAGCCCAAATTCTAATTCAATCCACTTGTAAAAACGGATCTGGTATTGTCACGGCTCGCTCTCAAGCACAGCTGCCCGGCGGAGTCGGTGGAGCTTTTATTCCCTTCCAACACGCGTCTCGCCAGGCTTGGAAGACGGCAGCGGCTCTCCGTAACGCACGGCTACGGCATGGAAGGTTAGAAATGTAGCATCGAGACGGCCTTACGTTTCACCCTGCTCAGGACTTCAAGCTGGACCCTGCAAGCATGGCAACCTGTGCCAGCGAGTGCATGGAGGTTAAGTCCATGCCTGCAAAACCAAAGCTCCGGCTGTGCCTTCTGATTCACGGCACAGTTAAAAAGGAGAGGACAAACCTTTGGCACCAGGGGCGGGGAGCACTGGAGCAGAACTTTGTCGGATGCTGGCTCTACAGGGCTGGCGTCAAGATCCTTGATAGCTAGGAGGTCTTAGCCGGCCTGAAACTACATACCTGTGGTACAACTGCTTTGAATGTCAACTCACGTGACATGTGGTACAACTGCTTTGAATGTCAACCCCTCCAATCCCCACTCAGACGGCGAAGTGCAGATACAATCACCAAACTGCATGCTGTGGCCATGCTGGCTGGGGATTATGGGAGTTGCAATCAAACGCATCTGGAAGGCACCAGACTAGGGAAGGCTGAGCTATGCACCCCCGCTCAGGGTCCTGCCTATAAATCCGGCTTCCGCCACCCCTCCCTAACAGCCCCTTCTGGCCGCATAGTGTTAGGCCAAGCGGGAAGCTCTCCACAAACGGCAACCCACCCGATTCCCTCACCTGCGGGAGAATCTTCTTCTTCTTGTTGGCAGCTGCGTTGGGGCCGGAGAAAAGTTTCTCGAGAGCAGCCAACGCAGCACTGGCCTTGGCCACCTTCTTGTTGGGACCAGCCCCTCGGAACTTCTGCCCATCCACTTCTACCTGGAAACGAGATGGCCGATTTACACCCACTGTTACGTTCTACCCGCTGGGAGGCACTGGGCCTCAGTCTGGCACCCGATACCAGGAAGTGGATCCAGCACAGCTCTGTCTTGTCTTCTTAAATGAAGGGTCTGTGTGAGCCCACAAAACAGCCTAACGAGCGCAGCCTTTTTTGTGCAGTCCTCTGACGCAGGGATATTCTGCTCATGGTGTAGACCAGCAACACGTGGTCCATGCAGGCCTCTGCTGCCACCATCCCCACCAAATACAGAAGGACCCAACACTGGGGCCCAAAGGTGCAACGTTATATCACAAATAAGGTGATGCTGACCCTTTGGGCATCCGTAATAGCTCCGGATGCCATTGTCCCAGCCCCATTTTTTGCACCACGGCAGGGGGCATGGGGGGGAACAGATGGGACGGGGATGACGCGACACACATGCTTGGTGGAGGGGTGCAGAGGGCAAAAGTGGGTGCACATTTTGGGTGCACACTTGGACCACGTCAACTTGTGATGGAAAGGCCCACCGATCTTCTCTCCCCTCTGTGGCACCGCGGGTGCCGCCAACAGGTGGGGCAAGCCGAAGTGAGGCCGGGCGTCTGCTTCCCCTTCTCACCTCCATCACAAAGCGCTTGTCATGGCTTCCGCCCGTCTCAGAAATGAGCTCGTACTTGAGGCCTCGACGCTTCTCATTGAGCTCCATCACCGGATTCTTGCCACTAGCTGTGAGGATGGGACCCTGAGTTCTTACCTAGGAAAAGCAACGTATACTTTAGGGCAGGCAGCCTGCTGCCCTTAGCCTAGCTGCAGCAGCAAGCAAGCCAAGCAATTAGTTCAGACCTCTGGAAAGAGTGATCTGTCCCTCTTCTGGAAGCCCGCTGGGCAGGGAGGAAGAGGGAGGAAGAGGGAGGGACAGAAAAAAGGGGTGACAGGGAGAGAGAGAGACAGACAGACAGACAGACACAGAGAGAGAGAGAGAGAGAGAGAAAGGGATGGTGGGGAGGAGAGAGAAGGGGATGGTGTGTGTGGGGGAGAAGGGGATGGTGGGGGGAGAAAGAAAATTGGGTGACAGGGAGGGAGAAAGAAAAGGGCGTGGCGGGGGAGAGAAAGAAAAGGGCGTGGCGGGGAAGAGAGAGACAGAAAAGGGTGTGGCAGGGAGAGACAGAAAAGGGCGTGGCGGGGAGAGACAGAAAAGGGCGTGGCGGGGGAGAGAGAGAAAGAAAAAGGGGTGGAAGGAGGAGAGAGAGAAAGAAGGGTGTGTACCCACCCACCACTGGCTTCAACCCTGCCCACCACTGACAAGTGGCCCCGACATATTATTCCGCAAATGAATGTGACCCTTGACCGAAAAAGGTTCCCCACCCCTGCTTTTAGTTGGAATCCAAAAGTAGGAATCACAGAAGCTAAGACTGCGGTGCAGGTAGTCCATCCGCTGTCTGTGTAAATACTGTGCTAGCACATGCCTGTGCCATATTTCACACCCTGGCACAAGACTGTGCTAGCAGTCATTACATGGTCACGTGTAATTGCGGTAAACACATCTTTTTCAGAGCTCTGTGCTGTGTGCAGAGGCCAAGCAGTTCATGGACCCTGCATGACGGCAGGGAAAGAAAACCCTCGTAGGGCCACTGCCCGTTCATGGCTGCCGCCAGCTCTGCTGAGAAGCCTTAGTGCCTCTCCGACTGTTTCCTCACCTTCCCCTCTGCCTGAAACAGGACTACCCCGTTGAGAAGGCCAGCTCCGGGGTTGTGACTGCAAGCCAAAGGTTCCAGTTACCGACAGGCACCTGCTCTGGCGCCGAACAAGGGGGATCGCCTTACCCCCTCCGTGACCCCATCCTGCCGCCCCCCCGGACCCACAGGAGCCCTGCTGTTACGGTAGATGTGTCTTCGACGATGTCAAAGTCAGAGGGAGGCAGATCACATGGGCCCAAGAGACAAACACATACCCCTGTTTTGGCAACGATTCTTTTAAAACAAGAACAGGAATTTGGGATTTAAAGAAAGAAGAGAAGCCTGAGACAGAGACCGAGCCATTTCTATATTTCTAAGCGGCAGCCCGTACAGAGCTGAACAAACATTCGAAACATTCCTTGCAGCCAACCAGTACATTGTTGAGGGACCAAATGCTCCAGTATAATCTTGTATGTGCGAGCGTTTGCCTTGAAAGAGCAGGAAAATGACACACCTTTATGTTTATATAACCAATTTCTTAGGGGCTTAAAGTTTTTTGTGTGTTTTCTCCAGTTACCCAGAGCTGCATCCAATTAAAAACGGATCTCAGGGAGGAGGGCCAGGACAGAACTTAAGACAGCTGCTGCCAGTCAGAGAAGGCAACACTGAGTTTGATAGAAAATTCCTAAAGCAGAAAGATTATCCCCATATTGTTGGAGGTGGGGTGAGGGGATTTTGGCTGAGACAGCGCAAGTCAGGCTCATAGAGCAGACTATTAACTGCTACACTGGCACTGGTGTTAAGCTCTGAATTTGGCATTCTGGAAATCTCATTTTTTTAAAAAAAGTTTCTAGACCTCATGGAGGAAAAACAGGAAACAGAGAGGTAGATGTCTGAAGGAGGCTCAAGCTAGGAGAACTAGAAAGGATTTCGGGTGGCTACCTGCAAACCAACAAGCATCCAGCGCACTGGATCCAAAGACACACAGGGAAGATGAGGAGGGCAGCAAGATGATGGGAGACCCACCTCTAAAGTAGCAGAGGTGTCAATTGCAGAGTTTCCAGTATTATTGCTTGAGTTTGAAGAGACTGTCTCACTTTTGCCTTCCGTATCAGACTTCTCATCAGAGCTCGTCCATTCCATGTCCGCATCGAAACCGGTGGGGTAACCCATTGCTTGCAGAACCTGTATTACAGATATTTAAAATGTCATATTCACATTGGGTAGGACATCGAACCAGCTTTTAAAAAAATGTGTTCTTTTAAATAATGGGTAAAATCCAGAGTCCTAGATAGAGTAGGGGGCCGCAGTGGCTTAGTGGTTAAGATGTTGAACTGCAGACTGGAAGGTCAGCAGGTCAGCAGTTCAAGACCCGAGTGCCGCGTGACGGAGTGAGCTCCCGTCTTCAGTCCCAGCTTCTGCCAACCTAGCAGTTCGAAAGCAAGAAACTGCAAGTAGATAAATAGGCACCGCCTCGGCGGGAAAGGTAACAGCGTTCCGTGCACCTCGGTGTTCAGTCATGCCGGCCACATGACCACGGAAGCGTCTTCGGACAGCGCTGGCTCTTCGGCTTAGAAACGGGGATGAGCACCGCACCCTAGAGTCGGACACGACTGGTTGGGGACACCTTTACCTTTACTTTTTTTAGATAGAGTAGACCCATTGAAATGAATGGGACTTAACTTGCGCAGTATTAACTTAAGTCCCATTCATTTCAATGGGTCTGCTCGAAGTAGGATTTATGTTAGATTTTACCCATTGTGTTTAAAGGTGCCCTGAATTTCGTTGCTTTATCTGTTGTGGGGAGGAAAAGAGAGGGGTGAGGGAAACTGCCCTGCCTTTTTGGACTAAACCAGCTTTCCCCAACCTGGTGCCCTCCAGATGTTTTGGACTACAAACTCATCACCCCAGCCATTGGCCTATGCTTGCTGAGGCTGATGGGAGCTGTAGTCCAGAACATCTGGAGGACACCCAGTTTTAGAAGGCTGGACTAAACTTCTTTTGCCCGTAGCCCTGTCTTCTAAGGCAACCATTATGGCCACCCATGAACACTGACTCAGCAAGAACGTCAGGCTCAAAAACAAACCCCGAATTAAAAATTCTGCACCAAGAAAGGAAGGAAGGAAGGAAGGAAGGAAGGAAGGATTCTGGAGGTTGTGTAAGTTATGCAAATGTACAGACTGTTCCTCATTTTGCATAACTGATTCTGCAGGCTGCCCTCTTGATCTCAGGGGCTGCTGTTGCTTGCCCTGGGGAGGGGAAAGGGGCTACACAAGGCACTGGAGTTCTTTTCCCACTTCTGGCTTCTCAGGTTTCGGCAGGCTTACCTTCCAAGCCTGTCTCCTCCATCATAAAGACCAGAAATGTGCTATTTTGAAAATTAAAGGGAAAGCTTAAGATACCCAGGAAGCAGGATTCTGTGCCTAATACCACATCTGCACCCTTTCTGTGCTCTGGCAGAACGGCCTGGGGGTTCACGAGGAAGCCAAGCTGATGGAACTCAGGAGTTCTGTCTCTGAGCAGTGCCTGGATGGGGATGGCCTGGGAACCCCACCTACTGCTCCATATCTGAGTTCCACTATGGGATAGAGATGTCATAAATAAATATTCTTCCCCGCGATTTCTAAAAATACTCCAGGAAGCTGCCTCATACAGGATCAGACCCTTGGTCCAACTAACCCAGTACTGCGGATCCTGACAGCAGCCGTGGCTTTCCAGGGATTCAGGCAGGATTCTCTCCTAGCCCTTCCTGGAGATGCCAGAGATCAAATCTGGGACTGTCTGCATACATACATACATACATACCATTGAACTATGGACCCTGCTTCCCTCCCCTCTCTCTCGAGCAGGAGTAAATATTTATGAGTATGTTTTAGAACGGCTACTGGAGGCTTTGGGAGGAGGCCAGCTAAGAATCTAAGTAGCTTCCTGCTCCCTTTCAACTTTATGATCATGTTACAAGGAACACAGCAATTACTCAAAGCAGCCTTCCCCAAGTTGGGGCTCTCCAGATGTCTTGGGCTGCAACTTCTATCATTCCCAGTTAGGCTGCCCAACATATCTGGAGGGCTCCAGGTTGGCAAGGCTGACCTAAAGGGACAGAACATTTCTGGAGTGGGTTAACAGAACATTTCCAACACTGGAATCGACTCCAAGACAGAGAGGAGAGAATATGCTCTCAGGGAAAAGGGAGCTTTACTGACCAGACTGGGAGCAAGGGGAGATCTTGGATCCTGCCTTGCCCATCCCTGCTGCCTTAGAGATAAAGTTTCTCCAGTATGGGATGGGGGCAAGGAATACTTTGACAGTCAGCCACCAGCCTCTACCAGGGAGGGGAAGAAAACATGCATGGATGCACAGGCACACACTCTCCAAGTCAAGAACAGGCAGGCAAGGCTTTGCAAGACCAAGTATTACAATTATTTCAAAGCAGTGTTGGGGGAGGGAGAGAAGGAATCTTAATAAGTGACTGGGAAGGGACGCCGCCCTGGGAGAAGAAGAGAGAAAAAAGCTGGTATCAAATATTTTGGGGCACTTTCATGTTCAAAGCAAGCAAAAGCAAAAAGGAAAACTTTCTCGCAGCTCCAGAAATTGAAAGAAAGAGAACCAAGTGTTGCCAGATGAACTTTCTGAAAGATGAAGAGCTCATTCAGAACACAAGAAAAGAGCCCGGAAAAAAAGAGAAAATCACAGATGGAGCTGTGGTGGGCCTCCCATGACTGTGGATCTATCAACTTAGCAGAAAAAAAATATTTTTTTGGCCTTCTTAAGCTGGCTGTAGGTGAACATCTCCCTGCAGGTCTATCACAACACTGGTAGGACGTAGTGCAACCTTAACTTCCCTCTCATGCACCTGGAAATGGATCATCATGGAGAGGGACGGGGAGGAAGAGACAGGAAACGTAGACCAAAATCCATTTCCTGATTTTGAAAATGGACAAACCCCGCAACATTTGCAACAGTAATCACTATATACACATGGACCAGTTTTGCATGTCGGCATCAACACATACACGCAACTAGTGCCTCTAAGTTACTTCCACAATCTCATTCCTTCGAAGAACAGCCCTAGGAAGTGGGCCATCATCATGCCCATTTCACAGATGGAGAACCAAGGTGCTCTCTTGGTATGTCCCAGGCCCAATGGGTAGCCTTGGTCAGGGCAAAAAGATCAGTGCCTGAGGTGGGACTTGAACCCAGGGCTGCTGGCCCAGAGTCCACCTCTATATCTATAGGTCATTGTTTATCGTTGGGTCTCCTGGAAAGACATCATGCCTGAAATGTTGTGGATTTGCATGAACATAAAATGAACACCTCTCAGCTTCAGAAATTGCACTCCGTTTCTTCTCCTGGGACTCAGAAATACCAAAACGTGTTGGGAAAGGCTCATAATTCTGGGATCCAAGAATTATGTTAAGTCTGTATTTATAATAGTGGCTTCCTGGCCTTTAACACTAAGACCACAACCAACACCGGGGTCATAATTGTTGAGTGTTAGGTCTCTGCCACTCTGCCTTACCTTCACTGCAACGTGAAGCTTCGCTGTTTTCTTGGAAGGCCCGGAAGCTTCATACGTTGTGCCGTCCACGTCAACAGACATCGTGAAAACCGGGGCATGGACAGGGCCTGACTGGGAGAGCAGCTTGTACTGCAAGCCGGGCCGTATCTGGTTCAGACGCATCAAGGCGTTCATGAGATCTATTGCTTTGCTGTCGAGGACTGATGAAGCAGAGGGGAGGGAGAGAGAGAGAGAGAGAGAGAGAGAGAGAGGGTTTACACAACACGCTAACCCACCATGGGTTACTGTGTTGTCTGAATGAAGCATGTTTTCCACATGGTGGGTTAACATGTTTTCCGAACATACTTTTTTGCAGAACACAGCACGTTTTCTGCAGGGTGACTTGTTAAACATGCAGTGTGGTTTATTTTTCTTGAATAAGCCACCTTGAGAACCCATGGCTTGTTGTTGGGTTGCTCACGGTAGTTAGCAAGCCACACTGCATGGTTAACGAGCAACCCTGAAGAAAATGCGCTACATTCAGACAACACAATAACCCACCCTACGGAAAACGCGTTGTGTTCAGACAACATGCTAACCCACGGTTCAACAACAATCCACACTGCGTGGGTTAGCGTGTTGTGTGAACCCAGCCAGAGATTGAGAAGGGGGACAAAGCTGGATTGGCCCCAGTAACGTGGGGTGAAAAGCCTTCCCTAGAAAAATGTCCACTGCTATATTTTCCCATGTAAGTATTTCTATTTTAGCAGTGCATTGTTTCATCAAATTCATTAGTAACATAATGAATAAAAACCATGTTTGCATGGAATGATGACCCAGGATTCCTCAGAAAGGTTTCCTTTGTGTGTCGTCCAAACCAGGAGTCCTGGCTCATTGCTCCCTTTATAAGCCAGGATCATAAAACAGGGTTTATTCTTGGCTTACATAACCCCGGCTTGTTTGAAAGCAGCAAGCCAAACCTCCAGTTCGGATGACATGCTAGAAAAATGCTTACAGGCTTTTAGTCTAGGGCTGGGCAATGCACACCTACCCTGGCCTTTATTGCACGCCTTGCTGCTGAATCTGCTGTGGTAGCAGAAGCCAAAAGTCAGAAGTCTGCCATGGAATTTTGGCAGCAACCCACAACAGTGGCCCCCAAAGACCAAATTTAGCTTTAAAACCAAATCTGGCCTGTTAGACCACCATTGCTGCCACTGAAATTTGATGGTGTGCAGCAGCAGCAGGAGATCCAGTCGCCAGGGGTTCCAGGGGACTGAAATTGTCACCTGGAGCCCCCCAAGGTTGTGCACCCCTGGCTTAGCCACTCACACTAGTGGGAGGAACCAGGTGGGATCAAATGGGCTGCACACACCAGCACACAGCTCATTCTACGCAAATGTGGCCCCCCTAAAGAATAACAAAGCAGGATACGCCTTTGTGGACATGAAGCATTATCCGTACAGCACAATCCTATGCAAAGTTAATGAGGATATAATGCCACTGTGTACAAGGGGCCTTATTCCTAGATAAATGTGTATAGGGTTCACAGCCCAAGCTGGCAGGTATACATACACAAATGGGTGTAGAGGGAAAAAATGTAAGCAGAGAGGCCACAGGGAAATGAAATGGAAAAAATACAGGCTGACAATTATGTTAAAGCTCACATGTACGTAAAATAAGTACAGTGACCATTCACACAAAGCACTGTTGATGGTAACAGAAGCAGCCTGGCACTGGGAAGGTAACTGATGCCTGCAGAAGGATAAAATGAATGAATACAATGTAAGTCAGACTAGATAACTGGAATAGATACAATACCAGTCGATTCTAAAATGAGAGTTGTAATTAGCTTTTTGTCAGGCGACCAGGAAGAGTGCACAGCTGTTTAGGCGTGCTAAAAAATTTAAGGCACATTAAGGATTGCACCTTAAGGGTGCAAAAAAGTCCTACGACTCCCAGCATGCCCCATCCAGCATGCTGGTATTTGTAGGACTTTTTTCTGTCTAAACATGCATAGGATTGCACCCTTAATGCGTTAACCGTCTCTAGTGCCTTTATTTATTTCTTTAAAAATTATGTTAAGGGACTTGTATGCTATTGATCGCTCGTGTTTTAAAATATTTCCAAGAAAAATAATTTCCAGCTAAAACTTTGAATTTGTTTGAATATGATGCCTGACACACATTAAGAACAGTTTATCTGAAAAGCTTTCCCCCCACACAATAAATCAAAGTAGCTGAATTGAAATATTAGATTGGGAAAAACAATTCAATATTTATGCTCAAGTAAAATGAACGTGGAGTACTTCTTTAGTTTTGTTTACTACGTAGAAGTCAAATACATGAAATCAGATCTCAGTCTACTGAAAGCAATGGAAAATGTTTTATTTTAAGTTTTCTGGAAAACCCACATCAACGTAGGCCACTAAAAAGTGCAGAACAGCAGAAATATTTTGTGGTTCTAAAAGCTCTCTCTGTTTCAGAGCCTCCCTCATGAAACAGAAGGGGAATAGGTTCAACTTGCTCTTTACTGAGCACTTTGCAGAGCAACACAGACAGATGGCAGGTCTCTGCCTGCTAGGCCCTTCCAATCTAAATGTTAACAGTGAAGGTGAAGGCCACAAAGGGAGAGAAGGGAACGAGGATGCAAAACAACTGAGGGACAGGGGAGAAGCAAGACTAAGAGAGAATTCGAGAGTGGGGCTAATTCAATCAACACGCCCCCCCAAATCCATTCCCAAAGAACCCTTGCAAGCAGTACCAACTGCAGTAATTTCCCAAACACCCAGTAGAAAAGGGTCGAAACCTGTATCAGAAATAAAGCATGGCTTCCTCTGGTGCCTGCAGGAGCATAAATAGCAAGTAGAATGGAAGGTGAAATTGAAATTAACCTTCTTTGCTCCTAAGGGAACTTATGAGAAGTATTTATTTATTTATTTATTTCATTTCTATACCGCCCAATAGCCGAAGCTCTCTGGGCAGTTCACAAAAATTAAAACCAAACACACAATAAAACAATTTAAAATATATAGAACATTAAAACCACAATATAACAATACAACCACAATAAAATCTAGCAGCAGTGCAGGAATTTAAAATATAGATTTAAAACAGCAAAGATAAAAATTTAGAAAGCTAAAATGCCTGGGAAAATAAAAAGGTCTTCACCTGGCGCCGAAAGGAATACAATGTAGGCGCCAGGCGAACCTCACTAGGGAGCTCATTCCAGAGCCGGGGTGCCACAGCAGAAAAAGCCCTCCTCCTAGTAGCCACCCGCCTCACTTCCTTTGGCAGGGGCTCACGGAGAAGGGCTCCTGAGGATGATCTTATGGTCCGGGTAGGCACATATGGGAGGAGGCGATCCTTCAGGTAACCAAAGTACCAAACTGCATTGTCAGGGAACACCCATAAGAGATATTCCCCACAATGTAACACCAGCCTCGTGCATTTACTTTACTAACGTAGCCTCGGGTTGCCAACTTTCTCCCTGGCATTGCTCCTTTGCCTTTAATATCAGACTGATACCGGGAATTTAGTGAGTGAAACTTTCCCCACCATGATGGGGAACAGGGAGATGACCCTCACCAGTTCAAAGACAGAGTATGCCAAGCTGCTGCTGAAGCTGCAGGACGAGGAGAAATAAGTTGGCAACCCTGACCAAGCAGCCTTTCCCATGTCCAAAGAGGGAGGCTCTTATGGGGACCCCACCCAACACAGGATGTAGAGGGCTGCCTGCTTCACTGACCCCTGCCCACGCTGCGTTCTACCGCCAGCAGGCTGGAAAGTTGGCAAGCTGATTCCTCCCTTGAGCAATGCTTTGATCATGATGACCGAGAGTTTGCATGGGTGGAAAAAGAGAGACAGGGGAATTCCAGTTGCCATGGCGCAGCTGCCAACTTTGGCTCCCTTGGCAACAGGTCAATTGTTACAGGCAATGTCCAGTCTTCCCTGGCAGCCAAGGAAGTCACAGAGGCTATAGTGCACAGGGCTGGTTTCCCTAAGAAACCCAAGTTGTCCTAACAGCTTGGGACAAAATACCTGAGGGAGCATGTCTCTCTTTACTAACTTGCCCGTGTCTTAAGTTCTTCAGAAGAGGCTCTTCTCCAAGTTCCTTTGCCAGGGGGAATCCTGTTGCGTGGGAGCAAGGCAGAGGGCCTTCTCAGTGGTGGCATCCCACCTTTGCAATGACCCCTCTGTCAAAATTTGACTGATGCCGACATTGCTGTCATTTTGGCAGCAGGTTAAAAAAAGTACTTCTTTGCCCAGGCTGGCTTATGTTCAGTTTGTTTTGCCCTTTTTATCCTTTAGGCTTATGAATTTCGCTCCCTCTCTCATAACACTAGAACTCAGCAGGATGTCCAGACTAGATCGGGGTGGGCAAATTCCATAGGTCCAGGAGCCAGTTTCAACCCCAACCCCACAGCGTGGACTGTAGTCCATGGGACGTGAGGAAAAGAAGCCGAAATCACCAGTTTGCTGCTGAAATTCGGTGGCAAAATGCTCCATAGCGCTACAGAGCACTACAAGCTTGTTTCCAAGCTAGAATTAACCCCGTTGGTTCTCCAGAGTGGCTACAGATGCCATTCCCCCCCTCTCAGAATTTTTTTTTTAAAAGTATGGGGGGGGCGAAGGGCACATGCAGCGTACGCGCCGTATGTTGCCCACCTCTGTACTAGATGAACATTTGGTCTGATCCAGCAGGGCTCTTCTTATGCTCTTATTAGCCATAACGAACAGGAATGGAACCTGTCTGTTCAGAGGCAGTGCAGGCCTCTTCTTACATTCACTAAACTTTTCAAGTTGCTGTCCACAATCACGCACACACAAAAAGACGGCATCACTCCCTCTAGTTCCGATGTTCAGAGGCGAGTGTTGTTGTTACGTGCAAAAAACAGCACCACCCATGGGCAAGATGAAGGTTTTAGCAGTCTCAAGAAAACCCCAAGGTTTACAGAAGCACAAAAAAACTTTTTGGCGGGGAGGAACCTAAAGGGAACAATTTCCAAATTCCCAAAACAGAACAATGCATTTGCTGAATAACCAAAGAATGGAGTATCCTGAACAGGAGCATTCCACACTGCGAGATTTGGTTGTAGGTCTCACTTCTCCCTACCTACTACTATTTAGGGGTAACAGCCACTGACGTACTGCATCTTCATAGAATTACAGGATTGGAAGGGGCCTACAAGGCCATCGAGTCCAACCCCCTGCTCAATGCAGGAATCCAAGTCAGACACAAGAGTTGAGTACAATTGTGTATATTTGTGTACCCAGGGAAACTGAGGCTCATTTTTAAGCTGCCTCACAATGGAAGCTCTAGCTGCTCTCAAAACATGTTTCTGTGGAAGCAACAAGCCACACACACCTTTTGAGTTCTGTTCTTTGAAAGGATTTTGAATCCACACCCTTCTACAGTTCTCTGACAATGGCTCCTCCTTGGAAGCACACAGAGAAAGAGGAAAATTGTATATATTTTTTTTAAAGAAAGACGCTTACTTTTCCTCAAGTTACGCTTCATCTTCTTATTGGGATCTTTCTCATCCCCTAACCCGTCTTCAAAAGGCCTCTTCAAAGCAGAGGAGCCGGCACCTGAAATTAAAAAAATAAACTCTCATTATTATATAGGATTTGGGGACAGAATAAAATAAACATTCAAACATTGTAAATTACTTACTGTCAAGAGCTGTGCTGAGTTGACAACCCCAAATTAAAATTCTGCACCAAGAAAAGATATTCTGCAACCTCTGTAAATTGGCTTAAAAGCTGCAGGATTCTCTCTAATTTTGCATAATGTATTCTGCGTTCTCCTCCATTTTACTCTGGTTTTGCTAACTGTGGGTAGTAGGGGCAAGGATCTTTCCAGAGCACTGAAGCCAAGCGCTCCAATGACTGGACATCTTATTCAGCCACTTCCATCTGGCTTCAGAAATTCCCTGTAGGCATTGCCCACGCGCCTTCAAGAATATCTTTTCAACCATCTATAAGGACTAGGAACATGCTAAGTTTTGTTTGTATTTTTCTAAATAAGTGAGCTTAGGATAGCAGGAAGCCCAAACACTGCATTGCACACAATCATAGCCTACACAAAATCCTAATTATTGTTTTTAAATATCTGGAACCTTGGCAAAGAGGGCAGGTGAAATGTATCAGGTGAGTAAAGACTAGCATCCTGGCCTCTCCATCTTCCCCCCACTCCTCCCTCCACAGCCTGCTCATCACCAATTAGCACCGCTCAAATGGAACACTCAGAGACTGCTCTCCCCACCTCCGCCCACAATTCAGGGGATGCTTCCTAAGCAATCTTGCAACAACTGCTTATTTAGCTGTGTGCATGGACACACTGGCTGATTATGGGCAGCTAAGGAGCTTGTCACATTTCTGAGTTCCCCCTCTTCCTTGTCAAGAAACCCCAGGATTCTGTGGGCCACATGGAGAACTTCTGTGGCCGGATAAGATTCCCCACCCTTTGTCTAGAAAATGACTTAAGGTGCAATCATATGCATGTTTAGAGAGAGAGAAGTCCTACAACTCCCAGCATTAGCCAGCCAGCCATGCTAATTGGGGAATTCTGGGAGATCTAGGATTTTTTTCTCTCTAAACATGCATAGGATTGCGCCCTTAATTACGTAACATGCAGACAGACAGTAACCAGATGGTGAACTCAACACAGCAGGCACAGAATCACTACATAAACTGATTGCCTGAGCCCACACAGATGGCTGTTTTAGCTCACGTGTGCACCTGACATGTGGCAAAACCCTCCTTTATCTCTTGGCAGGTAGATGCAGACAGCTTAGCCATTATGTGTGTTCTGTGTGTCAGAGAGAGAATAGGCCCATGCCCGGGGTAGTTTGGTTGACAGGCTTTCTCTACCTGAGAGCTGTTGCTGCTTGAACTAGACAATGCTGAGATATAAGGACCAATATGATCCTCATATATGGGCTCTGCAATTTCTCTTGCCAACTGGTAGGAGGATACAGACAACCAGCTTAGGAAACGGAAAGGAAGCTGGCGCCCTCCAAGTGATTTGGACTACAATTCCCATTAACCCCAGCCAGCATAGCCAATGGTCAGGGATTATCTGAATTCTCATCCAGAGCTCTGGAGGGCACCAGGTTGCCTACCTATGCTCAAGGCCAATGACCACGGTCAACCTCATTCACACATGCCAAAGAGTGTCAGTCTGTCCTAGCAACCTGAAGTCCAAATCGCTGTTTGCCCATGAACTGCAGGTGATGGCCTTGGAAAAGCCACACCTGTCAATTTTGGTTCCTCTCAGTTTCTCATTTTTTCCAATCTTCAGTTTGTTTTGTCCTGAACTTTGAGAACTTTTAAAAATAAAACGTTAGCATGAAAATTTATACACATTTTTGTATGCTGTTGTCTCCTAATACAAGCCGTTTGTGTACACCATTTGCTTAATATACATATTTTCTGCAAGCAATTTTCCTAATATGTTTTGATTTCATTAACGATGCATTTTTGTGGGCTTTTTCCTGTACTGTATACATTTTTTTGAATTAGAGAGCTCCATTGCAAATTTGGAGAAGTGTGAATTTCGAAGGATAACCAAGGTTCCATTTGTGTATTGGTTTCAGAGTGCAACATTTAAATGCAAATCAAAAAAATTCTTCCCCATCCCTACACCTAGGGCAAGTATAAAAACATGATCAATAAGCTACCCTCCACTCCTGCTGGTCAGGAAGGATGCAAGTAGGACAGAACAAAGGTCACACCTCCTGCCTGGCTCTATTCCACCTCCCAGCATGAGCTCGGATCTTGTTTTCCCATCCTGACCAAATAGAGAGAGCTCAGTATTGTGGCGACAATTTTATGCATAACTCAGCCAGTTCTATTTTTAAGAAAAGCCCTTAATGTTCTAAAAAGGGGCATGAAGTCAGGAAATGAAAACACAACAGCAAGAAAGGGCAGGGGGAGAAAAGATACAAGACAGTATTGACTTTGCATTTCGAGAAATCCCAGATTTGTGGCTATGTGGAGAAAGCTTTGCCTGCCTCTGGCGAGAGACTGCAGCATTTGGCAGCTCATCATGGCTGACTACATCTGCACGAGGCGAGTGTTGTGGAATTGGCGTAGGTGCTACCAAAAACTGTAGTGCCCCTCTAAAAGTCTGTAATAACTCCAAGACACTCTCCTTCCATGTTGCATTATGTTTTCTACAGACCCGGATGAGTGCTTGTTCCCTACTCCCCACTGCAACCTTCAAGTTCAGCCTTCGGACTATTTCATCTGTGCCCCATGTCTAGACAGAACACAGAGAGAAAGGGAGAGGCTCTTTGGTGACTGCCACACAACTGTATATTTATGGGGGTTCGGTCTATCAATGTCTGCAAGCCGTGATGGCAGTACATTCCCTCCAGTATTGGAAGCAGTATGTGTCTCAATACCAGGAGTACAAGAAGGAGGTGCTACTGCACTCATGCCTTGTTTGCAGGCTCCCCACTGGGGCTTCTGGTTGGCCGCCATGTGAAACAAATGCTGGACTAGATGGACCTTTGGTCTGATCCAGTATGGCTCTTTTTATGTTCTTATTCCATCAATCAATCAATCCTTTATTGTTTCAACCAATGGTTACAACAAGCATACAAAAAACATAAATGGGTAAAATCAGATAAAACATCTGTTAACACACTTTTAATCAGTTTGCAAAGTCAAAAATTTTACTCTATAGCTTTGGGCTGCAAAGACAAAATTGGCCAGTGCCAGAAGAATTGTCTTATTATGACACGTAAACAAAAAAATCATTCTCTCTGAGTCGGACCAGATGGACTTTCTCAAAAAAATATATCTAAATACTTGGAACGAATTTGGGAAGAGATAGAACAATAGAACAGGTAATGGGGCAGGTCCTCCACTACAACAAAAGCAAAGTCTGGAGAGATAGGGCGTTTTATTAACACGTCCTTCCAAAACTGCCGTTTTCATCTGCTGCATCCTTAGTCGTGTTAGAGCTGATCTGAGACGAGGATTAGAAATAAGAATCAAATATCGTTCACATTCAAAATTATTCTTGGTCTTAGCAAACCAGGGTGCTGTGTTGTTACTGGGAACTGCACAAAGGTCCAATGGGATAAAAACACTATAAACTCTTTCCTTAAAAACTGGTTTACTGTGGGCTGTATTTAAGACAGTAAGCTACTGGGTAGAGAAACCATAATAATGAATTTAGGAACTTAATCTCTGAAACCAGGATACTGTATTTGATGGATTAGCTCTCATTGCTCTAAAAGACACAATTTGGGTAATCTGGTTGGAGGTGAGAAAAAAATCTTGAGCCAATAACTAAAGGCCCTTTAACTGGCATTCCACCCGTTTCTGAGTGTAGAAATGATGCAAGAATAGTCTTTGATACACCAAGAATAGTCCTTAACAGTTTGTTTTGAAACAATTCCATGTTGTATGGGATTTTTAAACCCCATAGCTCTCCCCCATATACATATTGAGAGACTAGTTTTGATTTCAGCAAGGTTAGAATTGGATAGATTTGATAACCACCCCTTGTGTGCCAAAACTTCAGTAGTCTAAAGAAAAACAAGCAATTAAATAATTTCAGAAACTTAAAATGGGCACCCCAGACTCCTGAAGATGAAAAGAGAACACCCAAATAGCGATAGGAGGATACTTGCTCAATGGGGCGGGAATTTATTCTCCACTTATATATTGGGGATCTATGTCCAAAGACCATAACTTTGTGTTGTTGTTTATTCGGTCAGTCGCTTCCAACTCTTCGTGACTTCATGGACCAGCCCACACCAGAGCTTCCTGTCAGCCACCCCCAGCTCCTCCAAGGTAGAGTCCGTCACCTCCAAAATATCATCCATCCACCTTGTCCGTGGTCGGCCCCTCTTCCTTTGGCCTTCCACTTTCCCTAGCATCAGCATCTTCTCCAGGGTGTCCTGTCTTCTCATTATGTGGCCAAAGTACTTCGGTTTTGCCTTTAATATCCTTCCTTCAAGTGAGCAGTCTGGCTTTATTTCCTGGAGTATGGACAGGGTTGATCTTCTTGCAGTCCAAGGCACTCTCAGAATTTTCCTCCAGCACCACAGTTCAAAAGCATCTATCTTCCTTCGCTCAGCCTTCCTTATGGTCCAGCTCTCGCAGCCATAGGTTACTACGGGGAATACCATTGCTTTAACTATGCGGACCTTTGTTGTCAGTGTGATGTCTCCGCTCTTAACTATTTTATCAAGACCATAACTTTAGTTTCCCCATAATTAATAGATAATAGATTTTGGGGGGAATATTCAGCCACTGCTGATAGTAAATCTACGCAGACCAATCTGAGATCAGGTCATCAACACAGAGGAGATAAGACGGTTTCCTTTCTTCTACTTTTACTGGAAAAAATGGCTCACCATTCAAATCAGAAGCTATATCATTTACAAATAAATTAAATAAAAGGGGAGCCAGGACACATCCCTGTTTAACACCTCAAGATACTGCAACGTTGTCTGACACATGGCCAGCAGGGGAAAATCTCAACTGAATATTTGAGTTTTGATGTAACAATTGTAGTAAGATCGAAAGTTGTCAATCCATATTTAACTCTGCCAGTTTAGCCCATAACCTGTTCCTATTAATAGAATCAAAAGCTGCTTGGAAATCAACAAATGCCACATACAATTTTAACTTTCGTTGGGTTTGTTGTTGTTCAGTCATTAAGTCGTGTCCAACTCTTAGCACGCCAGGCCTTCCTGTCCTCTGCTCTCTCCCGGGGTGTGCTCAAGTTCATATTCATTGCATCTTTGAATTTCATGGCTACAGTCACCGTCTGCGGTGATCTTGGAGCCTAAGAAAATAAAATCTGTCACTGCTTCCATTTTTTCCCCTTCTATATGCCAGGAAGTGATGGGGCCAGATGCCATGATCTGAGTTTTTTTAATGTTGAGTTTCAAACCAGCTTTTGCACTCTCCACTTTCACCCTCAACAAGAGGCTCTTGAGATCCTCTTCGCTTTCTGCCATTAGGATGGTATCGTCTGCGTATCTGAGGTTGTTGATAATTCTCCAGGCAATCTTAATTCCGACCTGTGATTCATCCAACCCGGCGTTTCTCATGATGTACTCTGCATATAAGTTAAATAAGCAGGGTGACAATATACAGCCTTGTCGTACTCCTTTCCCAATTTTGAACCAATCGGTTGTTCCATGTCCGGTTCTTACTGTTGCTTCTTGACCCTTGTACAGGTTTCTCAGGAGACAGGTAAGGTGATCTGGGACTCCCATCTCTTTCAGAATTTGCCAGTTTGTTGTGATCCACACAGTCAAAGGCTTTAGCGTAGTCAATGAAGCAGAAATAGACGTTTTTCTGGAATTCTCTTGCTTTCTCCACGATCCAGCGAATGTTGGTGATTTGATCTCTAGTTCCTCTGCCTCTTTGGAACCCAGCTTGTACTTCCGGTAGTTCTCGGTTCGCATACTGCTGAAGCCTAGCTTGTAGGATTTTGAGCATAACCTTGCTGGCATGTGAAATGAGCGCAATTGTGCGGTAGTTTGAACACTCTTTGGCATTGCCCTTCTTTGGAATTGGAATGTAAACTGATCTTTTCCAGTCTTGTTGCCACTGCTGAGTGTTCCAAATTTGTTGGCATATTGAGTGCAGCACTTTAACAGCATCATCTTTTAGGATTTTAAATAGCTCAGCTGGAATACTGTCATCTCCGCTAGCTTTGTTGTTAGTAATGCTTCCTAAGGCCCACTTGACTTCATTCTCTAGGATGTCTGGCTCAAGTTCAGTGACCGCACTATCATGGCTATCAGGGACATTAAGATCTTTCCGGTATAGTTCTTCTGTGTATTCTTTCCACCTCTTCTTAATCTCATCTGCTTCTGTTAGGTCCCTGCCTTCTTTGTCCTTTATCATGCCCGTCTTTGCACAAAACGTTCCCTTGAGATCTCTGATTTTCTTGAAAAGATCTCTAGTCTTTCCCATTCTGTTGTTTTCCTCGATTTCTTTGCATTGTTCATTTAAGAAGGCCTTCTTGTCTCTCCTTCCTATTCTCTGGAAATCTGCATTCAGTTGGATATATCTTCCCCTTTCTCCCTTGCTTTTCGCTTCCCTTCTTTCCTCAGCTACTTATAAAGTAGCTACTTTACTTATAAAGCCTCATCAGACAGCCACTTTGCTTTCTTGCATTTCTTTTTCTTTGGGAGGGATTGAGTTGCTGCCTCCTGAACAATGTTACAGACCTCCGTCCATAGTTCCTCAGGCACTCTGTCTATCAGGTCTAATCCCTGAAATCTATTCCTCACCTCCACTGTATATTCAGAAGGGATATGATTTAGGTCATACCTGAATGGTTTAGTGGTTTTTCCTACGTTCTTCAAGCTCAGCCGGAATTTTGCAGTAAGAAGCTCATGATCTGAACCACAGTCAGCTCCAGGTCTTGTTTTTACGGACTGTATAGAGCTTCTCTATCTTTGGCTGCAAAGGACATAATCAATCTGGTTTCGATACTGACCATCTGGTGATACCCATGTGCAGAGTCGCCTCTTGTGCTGTTGGAAAAGAGTGTTTGAGAGATCAGCGTGTTCTCTTGGCAAAACTCTAAAAAAATTAGCCTTTGTCCTGCTTCATTTTGTACACCAAGGCCATGCTTGCCTGTTATCCCAGTGATTTCTTGACTTCCTACTTTAGCATTCCAATCCCCTATGATGAAAAGGACATCTTTTTTTGGTGTTAGTTCTAGAAGGTGTTCTAGGTCTTCATAGAACCGATCAACCTCAGCTTCTTCGGCCTCAGTGGTTGGGGCATAGACTTGAATTACTGTGATGTTGAATGGTTTGCCTTGGATTCGTACTGAGATCATTCTATCATTTTTAAGATTGTACCCCAGTACTGCTTTTCCCACCTTTTATTGACTATGAGTGCTACTCCATTTCTTCTAAGGGATTCTTGCCCACAGTAGTAGATATGATGGTCACCTGAATTAAATTCGCCCATGCTTGTCCATTTTAGTTCGCTGATTCCCAAGATGTCAATGTTCAATCTTGCCATCTCATGTTTGACCACCTCCAGCTTACCTTGATTCATTGATCTGACATTCCAGGTTCCTAAACAATATTGTTCTTTACAGCATTGGATTTTCTTTTTACCACCAGACACATCCACAGCTGAGTGTCCTTTCGGCTTTGGCCCAGCTGCTTCACTCTTTCTGGCGCTACTTGGAAATTCCCTCTGCTCTTCCCCAGTCGTATATTGGACACCTTCCGACCTGAGGGGCTCATCTTCCGGCGTCATATCTTTTAGCCTTGTGATACGTTCCATGGGGTTTTCTTGGCAGAAATACTGGAGTGGATTGCCATTTCCTTCTCCAGTGGACCACATTTTGTCAGAACTCTCCACCATGATCTGTCCATCTTGGGTGGCCCTGCATGGCATAACCAAATGGTCTAGTACAAAACAATGATCCATTGTTGAATAACCAGCTCGAAACCCAGTTTGTTCTTCCATAAGAATATTATTCATAGTAACCCAATCTTCCAGTTTGTTCAGCAGATGTCCCGCATATAATTTGGCTGCAATATCTATAAGACTAATGGGCCTGTAGTTTGAGGGTGAGCATATGATCCCCTTTTTTAAAGATCAGAATTACTACAGAAGTGTTCCAGCCCTTTGGGAGGTCACCAGTTAGATTAATATGGTCAAACAATTTGGCCAAAATAGGCAGCCACCATTTGATGTTATATTTGAATACCTCTGAACGTATTCTTCTCCTGGTGCTTTTTTGACTGGCAATGCATTAATGACTCAATCTCTTTATGAGATACAGGGGGCCATGGATCTGTAGAGCCAACAGTGGAACTCAAAGGCAGATGTAATTGCAGAGTACGGGCATTAAATAGGGCACTCAAATGTTTCCCCCAATCCATCTTTGATAGTTGAAGGTTTACAATGAGATTATCACTATTTAAGATGCTGTTTACAATCTTCCAAAAGGCTGCTGTGTTGTTCATCTTTATGGCTGTGTCCAAACTATGCCAGAGGTGTCACTGGAATATCATTTTCTTATTTCTAATTAGCTCCCTGTATTCTTTTTTCTTATTTACAAGTATCTTAATTGTTTCAGGGGAGTAGTCAGACTTCAGTTCCCTAGCATATCTTCTTACTACTGATCAAGCCTTTCTACAGTCCAGGTTGAACGAACCTTTTTGAGATTGAGTGGGAAGCCCTCCATAATTGCTCCTGGTCAAATACGGCTTTAGATTTCTCATTATGTGTTGATACAGATGTAATATTTGCTGAATTAACATCTAGTTGTAATATGTTATCACGAATGGATAACATCTTCTCTGATAAAAGGGTACTATTAATTGCATCTATTATAAGATTATTCCATTTAACCCTCCTTTGGCCAACTAATTCAACTCTGACTTGATACTCTTCATGAGCAAAAATTTGAGTACCTCCATCCTCTCTAAAAAACTTAAACCTCAGAGGCTAGAGAACACTATGGCCCTTAGAGATAAATTCGAAACTGATAAAGTTCCTAACCTTGTTTATGGGAACACACATATAATCAATTATACTTTGTCCACTTATTGATAAATAGGTATGGTTTCTTGGGGTGTCTTTAGGATAGGACCCATTTAATATTAAATAATTTCTTGTGAACACGAACTCCAAAAATTTATAACCTGCTGGCTTTACCATCTTATCTGTCAGAATCTGTGGGAAGACAGTTAATAATTCCTCTTCCTCAATATTTAGATGACCTGCTAACTTATTTTTGTTTCCACCAATTCTGGTGTTGAAATCTCCCACTAATATAATAATAGGAAGTGGGAATTCATTTTCTAAGTAATCAAGGGTTGACTCCATATAGATATAGATGTTAATTATCATTGTGGAGAAACTATTTCCTGACCACAATCTTACTGTTAATAGGGATGGCGCAACTTCCACCTTAATCTGTTTGGTATCAAGCCTCCATTTTTTGTTTAATAGGATAGTAATGCCACTAGCTGGGCTTTTAGAGGAGAGCTTCTTTGCAGGGAGGATCCAAGTTTCATAACCTTCTGGATAGATCTTATCTATTTCTATGTCAGTTATCCATGTCTCCTGTATACAGATAATGTCATGCTCCTGAAGTAACTTTGGAAATTCTCTATCATATTTGTGGGTATTCCAGCCTGCAACGTTCCACACTAAAAAAGAAAGGCCTTTCTGCTGCATCAGATCTTGATTAGCTAAGGCTTGTCAATTACTATGTGGAGGATCTCTTGCTTCTTTAGGGTCCAATGATGGAACTGGAGGGTTAGTGTGGGATGAACTCAGGAACTGTTTATCCCTGTCTTGTGGGATATAAAAGCATTTATCCTCACCTTTGCTTGAGCGGAGTGGTTCAATCTTATCAAAATGGTGTGACATGATCACATTAGATTGTATTGGGGTGGCTGAGATGGTCTCTGAATGATGTATGGGCCTCATTTGCTCCCAACTCTTCCTTATCCAGGTATCTCATTTCCTGCCATCCATGCTCTCTATAATTGGGGCGGGACTTAGCTACACCACTTTCCTGCCGGACTTCCTCGAGTACGCCACACTCGTTAAAAGCAGACCAAACCTCCACCTCACCTATACCAACCTGTGGGGTGGGGGTTCAGTCCTTTCGCAGGCTGTGCCTTGCTGTGTGCTGATGCCAGATTCCTTGACTGAAGGCTGCTGTTTTACTAGGTCCATTAATCCTCCCTCTGTCTTTGAAAATGCATAAATTTGAGTGTTAAGACTGAGTTAAATTTTCTCCCCTAATATTTATATCCTTCAAGGGGTTGATTGTGTTTAGGGGATCTGCTGAAAGTGCGTCCTGCCTATGCAGATCAGAACAACTCTTCTCTCCATCCTGAAAATTTAAAACTTCTAGGCCAGATTTACCTAACTGAAGCTCTGTAGCCTGCTTGGACTTGGTCAACAAAATCACTTTTAGAGATGAAAGTCTCCACAAGATATCTTGCTGAGCTGTGAGAGAAAGGCTGGAGAAGCTATCTATCAATCCAACCTCTTCCACAGATAGATTACCATTATTCCCCTAATGAGAAAAAAGCCTTCCTCTTAATTCATTCCTATTTTCTTTTTAAAAAGCATTTACTGGAGCATGCCATGCTGGGGGATGCTGGGAGTTGTAGTCCAACACATTTGGAGGGTGCAAGGCTGGGGAAGGCTGATTTAGGAGTCTGCTACCAAACTCAGGCTCCTGGAATGCGGAGAGCACATGAATCTGTTGGCAATTTTTTAAAGAAATATACGTTTATGGGACTTTTATCATGACATTTTATTTTATTTCAATTTGAAGTTAACAAAATAAAGGGAACAAAAAGAAAAGCATACATAATAATAAATCAAGTTCAATAAAGAAACAAAGGAATTCACTAATTATAATTCTTACTCTACAGCCAATATGCTTAGGGAACATCTACAATAAAACAGCCTAAGGAGGAACTCAATACCTAATGAAAGAGTAAAAATATAATTTATACAACATATAAAAGGAGCATGTGCAAGTGTATATTATTTTGTGTGTATCTGTGTATTAGTCAGAAAAAATATAGGCAACTATACTTGGTTGGGCTTTATTGTTAACTGAGATTAATCTTAATGCCAACAGGTATTTTTAAAGATTAAACAGATTTAGCATATTAGTAATTCTGCCTTGATATGAATTTGGTTTTCGATTTGTTCTTGTATTTTATGTTGCTATGTGTTTGTTATTTTGATTATCATTCTGATATTATTGGTGGGTTTCGAGTCATTTTGTTGTTAGATGCTTCAGGCTTCCCTCAGAAAGGAAAAGCAGGTGTTAAGCAATAAATGAAATGAAAAATAAACAGATCACCTGTCTGTTGTTTAGCCACGCACGGGGCTGGCTAAAGTTCAGCAGCGGTCAAAGGAAGAGATGATAAGGGACAAATGCCATACACAACCCATGAACCTGAACAGCACAAATTTGGCTCATAGAGATGCAAGGAGAGAGAAACCGCACTTGTTTTCTCCAAGTCCACAGCTCTGGGAGCCATAGTCCAACAGTTCTTTAGGGCTCCAGGTTGGGGAAACGTGCCCCACTGCAAGGTTTAATAAGGCTGACTTCCTGTGGATATAACTCCTGGATGTCCCCTGCCAAACGTTAGCTGAACATACAGAGCTTTTACTTCCTTCTCTCTACCCGACCCATATCCAATGTGAGAATCCCTCCTGCAAGTCTATCAGGATGCTGCAAGCTAATAACTCTTCCATAAGCATCCCAGCTCCAACATCCATCAGGTGCTTGGAAGGGAATAGAGAAGAAATAAAGCTATCTATCGACATCCATCATTTGCCTTAATAGCAATAAACTCCCCTGTAATAGAGAGTGTCACACGATCAATGTTCTCACTTTAAAAATAAATGGCTGGGGCTGTCTCTGCCATTACTGAGTGTCGAGAAGCCATTATATTTTTGACAGCACCGGGTACGGAAAGAGGTGATATCTTAATTGCTGGGAAGCCCTGCACACAACAGTTGATGGGGGGGGGGGCCTGGATCGAGCTCCCCCAGGAAAAGGAGAATGGCACAGGGTCATTGTTGACAACTAAAGCACAGAGACAGGCTGCCTGCTTCCTGCACCAAACAGCCCGTCTCCTAGAGGCCTCCTGCATCTAAACAAAGCCTACAGACTGTGGCTGGTCTGTTGATGCTGCCGCCACAAAGTTATCAAAAAGCTTCATCCCTGCTGGATTTGGGATCCCCAATCAAGGAAGTGGAACATTTGGGGACTGTATGACTGTTTGCCCAGTAACTCACCCTCACATCACCTGTTACTTCCAGATTGCAAATGAGAGGCAACGGGAAATGCCGGTAATCTTCCCTTTGTAGGGAGTTTGAATTCTGATCTGTACACCCCGGAAATATTAAAAGAGGAAAATCCAAGCTGCTCAGAAGAACCACAGTGAGAAGCAGGGTTGGAAAACACAAGATCTCTTGCAAGATTTTTTATTCTTATTATCCTGCTTCAACTCTATGCTCAAGCAGCTTACGAGCTATATATTATTCTTATATATATATATATATATATATATATATATATATATATATTTCCTGCACATTTTGCAATGGTTCCTCTTGCCCAAAACAACCCTGTGTGAGTTAGGCTGAAAGCTAGGTCACTGAACAAGCTCCGTAGCTGAGGGGAGATTTGAACCCAGGTCTCCCAATGTAAGTCCAATGTTCTAGCCACTACATCACATCAACTCTCAGATTTCTACACACACATACACACACACACACGCACATAGTTCAAGTTCCAGAATAGACTAAAAAACAACAGTGGCATATCCTATCCCAAAAGCCTGTTTAGAATGATACACTTTGCACTTTTGCTTAGGGATGTCGGAGAAATCCACAACGGAATCAAATGAGTTTGGATTTCTATCCATCCAACTGCCTTTGCCAGAGTCGAACATATTCCGCAGACTTGCAGACTGGTCTTTTTTACTTTCTGGAATTTTATGCAAATTTAGTCATAGAAAAGTATGTAACATTTAAAAAACACCGGCTGAAAATGCACATTTCCCTCATAGCTAAAGCATGAAAATGTGCATTTTGAGGGGATTTGCGCATTTTTGCAAGTGCAAATTCGCACAAATTCGGGAAACTAGAAAAAATCCAATTCTCCAATGCGTGAATGACAGAAAGGCACCTGACAATCTGCAAAACGCAGATGGAACACATGTTACAAAATCTGTACATCCCTTTTGCCAAAGGTTGAAGAAGAATACATACTGCCAAACCTCTTTGGAAAGCTTGTGCCAAGGCCTGGGTGCCACCACAGACAAGGCCCTTTTATTACCCACATTCCTACAAAAGGACAATAAAAACCAGGTGCTAAGCCTCATTCTGGAATACAGCATGTTTAGTTGGCATAGAGATTCCCACTCCGATTTGTTTTGTCCCACATCGTCTACCTTCTTTGTCGGTCCCCGACCATGAATATTTCTGGAACGACTTATTGGAAGGGAGAGGATCCATTTCCAACACTTTATAGATCTGGCCAAAAGCAGACAGTCTCAACGCGTGCTGTGAAGGAAGGAAGGATGAAAAAGGAAGAATGGTCACTCTTAAGGCTGCCTTCCTCACTGCAAACTCTCTGACATATCAAACTCCACTCTGCCCATGGATTCAACCACATCACCCAGGTATTAGCAGCCACAAGCACGGAGAAGGAGACAAAAACAGAACCTCACTCTATAGCTACCCATCAGCAACGAATGTCTGAGTGGTGTCATTTCTTGCAAGGGAATTCTGTGGCTTTCTTGCTTTTATGTTTTTGTGCATTATAGTTTTTATTTGAATCGTTGTATACCACCTTGGTGACATTTGTGGAAAGGCACTATATGATTATTATTAATAAAACACAAATACAATAAATAAAACCTATTCTCCTTCCCAATCACCTAAAATTGCTCCAAGGAACAAAACTGCATGTGAGAAAGAAACCCACTGTGAGGAACGGGGGTGGGGGGGAATGGTCAACCCTAAAAGAAGGAGCAATTGATGGTGATGTGCCCACCGCAGCCTGACTCCTCCTCTCCCAGAAAAGGGAGGGAAAAGGGCTCTTTTCACACAACACACACTTTTTTCCTGGGATACTCAACATGCAGCCCAGTGGGCTTAGCTTCTGGACTGAAGTGGCACCTTTAAGATGCAAAAATACACATGCTAAGGCCTTTCCAACCCCTTGCTGGCACAGGAGATGGTTGGGAGGAGGCCACCCACACACTCTCCAGTCCAGGCAGTTGGCCTTTTTTACCTGGGCACTATGGGTAATGGCTTCTCTTTGTTGAACATTCAGATTGGACAAGGCATCCGTCGGCTCCCGTTCACAAGGGTCATGTACACCAGGCCCACCTACAGGCAAGAAAGTAGGAAGGTCAGTATGAAAGCCTTAGATCCATGCCCTTACATCTTTGGGGAGGCTGGTCTTACCCCACCACTGGGGGAAATACATCGAGCAATAACACGAGGCAGGACCTTCTCTGAGGTGGCACCTAATTTTGGAATGCCCTTTCTCAAGAAGTACACCTGGCACCAACTTTATTATCATTTCGGCACCAGGCTACTTGTTTTCCTGAGCATTTGAGAAAATAAGAAGAGCCCTGCTGGATCAGACTAAGGGTCCATCTAGTTCAGCATCCTGTTCACAGTAGCCTACAGGAAGCCCAGGAGGACAGGAGTGCAACAGCACCCTCCCACCCATGTTCCCCAGCAACTGTTGTACATAGGCATACTGCCTCTGATCTTGGAGGTAGCATACAGCCATCAGGACTAGTAGCCATCTATAGCTGTATCCTCCACGGGTTTGTCCTCCATGAATTTATGACTGGTTAGCTCTGCTGCTGCTAACTGGTTTTAATGGAGTTTTATTTTTTATTATTGTATTGCTGACAGTTTTTAATATTGTTGTTACCCATCCAGGAATTTTTTTTTAAATGAATGACAGGGTATAAATACAACATATAAAAATGGGGCCCACTGCATTTAAACATCTTCTCGCCCAGGGAGAACAAAGACTGCAAAATGCTGCAGATTGCTTAATAAAATGTATATTAACTACCAGTGTCTTTGCAGAGAATTTGCCCGCTTAGACAACATCTACAAATGAATGAAGTATGACTTTAAAAACTCACACAGGGCTTGTTGTGTCACAGTTTTGGAACGTGATACACTCAGAAATGGCAAAAATTACACATCTAGCTATGTATCATATATCTGCATTGGCTCTATTAACAATATGAGAAGATGAAAATGCAAAAGTGACATCTAAGGAATTATTTGCGTTCATACTGATGACAGCTCACAGGGTAACAGCTAAAAGTTGGCACACTGCAGAACTTCTGACATTGACTTCTTGGTACATGGAGCTGTGGCAAAGAGCTAGGGCAGAAAAAAATTGATGTACCAACTGAAATTAGTTAAAGGCAAAGTCAGAATATCTGATTTTTATAAAATATGGCATGATTGTATTGTATACACAAATCAGGGACATGCGCAAGAATATCTGTCAAAGCCTTTCCTCAGATTATAGAAAAAAGGCTATAAATAAATAGTTACTAGGAAGAACCATAAAGAAAACCTCCAAGCAGCTGATGGATTCACCTGTATTTTTGTCTGGAAAGCAAAGGGGAAAAACAGTGAATGTACTACCACAACCTAGCACTTGCCAGGTATCTTGTTCATGCTGGCTGGGAATGATGGGAGTTGCAATCCAATGCATCTGGAGGGTGCCAGGTTGGTAAAGGCAGTACTACCCTCTGTCAATAACTCATTTAAATTCAGTGTATTTTTTGTTGCTGTTGTTGTTTGTCTTTGTATTTGGAGATTTAAAAACTCATGGGACTAGGAAAGAGGAAGCTTGCACACAGCTGAATCAGTGCATGTGTGAGCACATGATCCGCACCCCAGGAAGGAGTGGCTATGTATGGCAGCCCTTACCGGGTAGCAGGATTCCTGATGCCAAACACTCCATCACTCGCCGCAGAGCTTCGCCGGCTCCCAAGGGTCTATTGCATGTGCCGATTGCCTTCTCGCATATAAGCTCCAGCGGCTAAAAGACATTTGGACTGCTGTCAGTATGGGCAGCACCAATGGGCAAGACAATGTTCGTTTGACGCATCTGCACCAGGTTTATTACTTCTCTTCTGACAGAAAGGATGACATCTGCCTGTCCTGCAACCTTTGGGACTACATTTTATGGACATCAGCCTACCAGAAGGTGGGGTGTACTGTGTGTGAATTATTTGGGGAAAGGTCCAGCTGGGTTGATCGCGTTAAGGCCTTATGGAGGAAGCTGCACCCATGGGCCAACTGAATCACATATATAAACATGCATAGAAATGGCACTTGAGCGAACACAACACATGCCCACCCCACCCCCCGGCAGATTTTGGCATCTGTATCACAATGACCATTACAGCTGCAATGCATTGTAGTTGAGCTGGCCAAAGCAAGGGATAGGCAACCTGGTACCCCTCCAGATATTTTGGAGTAGAACTCTCATAAGCCCTAGCCAATATGGCCAATAGTCAAGGATTATGGGAGTTGTAGTCCAAAACGTCTGGAGGGCACCAGGTTGCCTACCCCTTGATCTTCAGACAACTGTTCCCTTCCAAGCCCTACTGAAATGAATGGTATTACATCTGATTCCACCCACTTTAATGGACAAGGGATGGGGAAAAACTCCCTAAATGAATTGTGCCCAGTGAAAGGGTTGTATCACTTCCAACAAGGGTATTAAAAGATATTGTGGCCAATAACAGCCAAGGTTTACAGAGGGAAATGGCCCAATTGAGAAGTCGTTTTCTCAAGCACACCCAAAAGACAACTGAGGCTCCAAACAGGAGAAATTATTTCCTGAAGGACTCTTTGGAATTGAGTAAATATGGGATTTGTCAATCCCAAAGTGGTGCCAAGTCAATTCTGCATCGCGTCCTCCTTTCCACACCCATCACCACCATACCTGCTGGGAGATCACCAACTGCTGGAGTTCTGCTCTAGCAAAGTACTTACCCATCCTTTCAGCGGTGCCCATGTGGGGACTCTGTTGCACAAATCTCGCAGAATTCGCAGCACAATTACACAGGACTTTAGTCCGTTTGCTCTGGCCTAAAACAAACAGAGCTGTTCCAATCCACCTGCAAAATCCCGGCCTAAACAACCTTTTTAAAGCCTCTAAATTGCCAGACACACTCTTTTAAGAGTACTATATTAATTTTTGTTTCGCTTTTAAAAACAAAACTCATGCAAAATCAACAGAACAATTAAAACATAGTTACCCCCCAAAAATGAGCAGGGGGGGGGTGTTCATTGTTACAGAAGGCAGGCGAAGAAAGGAAGGAAGAAGTAAGGAGCATTATGATTTGGCTTCACAACCACATGTGGCCAGCTGACTTGTTATCTATCATCAACGCTGGAGACACCAGTGTTCATAAACCTGTAATAGCTCAATTGTTGAGTATAGGAGTACTGAAAAGACTAAACACATAAAAAAAATTGAAGAGGCATTTCAGATGGGTCTCAATTTTTTTTTTAAAAAAAGAACTTCGTAAGGCTACAATAAGGTAAGAACAAAAAGCCCAACCTGGAACCATTTGGCGTGACGCAGAGACGCCAAAGCATCAAGGCATTTCTGCCTGTCGAGCAAGTCCGGAGGATCTTTCATTGGAACACTGTCTACTGGGAAAATGGGAATATAAGAGAAACAAAAACAAAAAGACAGACACAGTTTGACCAAGGGGTTTCTGTCACACAATTATACAGAACAGTGGCAGCATGACGGGGGAGTTAATAAGGCTCCCAAAATTTCTTTTATGTTTTTCCCCCAATTTCCCCCCTCCTCCAAGAATGCAAAATGTTACTTTTGAAAAAGTAAACAAGCCATTTCTTTAAAATAAAATGGTAGTAAATATGCATAGATGTAACAGAAGCAAAATGAAGAAAAATTTTCCACAGCCAATCTGGGATCTTATTAATTAGAACAAAAATCTAACACATTTTGGGGCAGACCATACAACGTGTGGCGCTTGGCCTCATTCCTTCCAATTAAAAAAAAAATGGAGCGAAAAGAAAAGTAAAACCAGCAAAGAGAGACTTCCCAAATGTTCTCAGCATTCTGTTGCCAAGGAAAGGTTTAAGGGGGAGGTTTCGTCTCTTTGGATAGAGTGCAAACAAATTTTAAGCTCAGTTTGGAGCATTCAATTATCCAGACTTCTATTTACATCCTCAAGGATTCTCCGCCAACTTCCTCCTGTTAATTTATAGGGGGCGGGGCGGGAATAGTCTTCAATAATAAGATCTTCAGCAATGATCAGATAATCAATACCCCAGGCGCCAAGATGCCCTAGGCTATTAGGAATAGATAATGGTGCTTAGGAATTTGAAATGTTCTCTCAGCCAGGGCTGTAACCTAGAAGCAGCCCTAATTTGGCAAGACAGCAACAGGCATCTCTGCTAAAGTTTACATCTTTTGTTTTTGCGCACACGCACGAACACACAACCAACCACCCCTCTACTTTTTGCAATAATTAAACGATATGTTTTTCTTGTTTTTCCAGCCATAGCAACTAGATTTAATTTAAGAGGGAAAATCTGGTCCATTTGGAAAATCCCCAACATTTTTAGCACAGAGGTATTATATGCGATGGCTGCTGTGTAAAGTCTCACAGAATAATGAGGGGGAAGGGATGATGTACAACGGAGTACATGCTTGCCACGCACACGATCCCCAGTTCACCAGTTTAAAGGATTTCTGGGGAAGATTTGCTTTTCCCACAAACCACAAAGTGCATACTGGCAGTCAGAGTAGACCAGCCTTTCCCAACTTGGTCACCTCCCAATGTTTTGGACTACAACTCCCATTAGCCCCAACCAACAGAAGAGGCTGTGGCTCAGTGGCAGAGCCCCTGCTTTGCATGCAGAATGTCCCAGGTTCGATCCCCAGCATCTCCAGGCAGGGGCTGCCTGAACCCTGGAGAGCTGCTGCTGCCAGTCCGTGTTGACAATAGAAGGCTAGATGGACCAAGGGTCGGAGCTCCAGGTGTTCCTAATGGACAGGGATGCTTGCTAGTCCAAGGTATCTGGACAGCACCAGATTGGGGAAGTCTGGAGTAGACTGAACAGAGCAAAATGGGCCAATGATGTGACCCCAGGATAAGGTGGCTCTGCGTACGCATGGGGAGGGACCATATGTCAAAATGCAGCTACTGAGCACAGAGAAGCCTTGGGTTCAGTCCCTGCCATCTCCAGTTAAAAAGCTCTCTGGGAGAGACCTCCTCTGCCTGAAACCTTGAAGGGCCTCTACTAGTCACGGTACCAGACTGGCTAGGCTAACAGTCCAACTCGGCACGAGGCAGCTTCATGTATTCAATGCAAAAATGGAAAACACTTTGGTGGAGCCCAAGATGAGCTGATAAAAATCATATATGATATTTTGGGAGGTCCAAAAACCAGCACCAGGGCAAAAGCAAATTGAAATGATCCGTATGACAGCATACAGGTGGCTTGCTAGAACACCAAGTATTTGAGGAATTTGCTTTTTCTGGCATTCTCTTGAAATATATCAGGGGCATAAGAAGAGACATGCTGGATCAGGCCAAGGGCCCATCTCATCCAGCATTCTGTTCACACAGCAGGGCTGAAGGCGATAGGGGCCAGACTGAGAACAAGAAAAATATCAGCACATTGTCACTTAGAGCTCTTTCTGCTAGTAGCTAAGCCTTAGGAGAGACATTTCAACCATGGGGGGAAAACTGCACAAAAAGCACTGAATCACCCCTGAACACTTGGTGGCTGGGGAAAAGGAGGCGCGCCCGGAGGTTCTGCATCCCGGATCCAGAAGGCAGCACCTCCGTAGTTGCAGGAGGACCCAAATGTACACAAAACAAAAAAGGTGACTGGATTTATAATTTTACCAATTAGGAACATAGGAAGCTGCCTTGTGCCAAATCAGGCCCTTGGTCCATCTAGCCCAGCGTTGTTGAGACTGCAGCAGCAGCTCTCCAGGGTTTCAGGCCAGAGATTTTTCAGCCCTTCATGCTGGGGGTATGGAAAAGAGAAACTGCCCTTTCCATTCAGCCTGCAGCCTGAGTGACATAGCTCTACTGAACCCATAAACGAGCAGAAGAATTACACCACACGAAGAGTATAAACCTTAAAGAGAACCCAAAGCTGTCTTGGTTTGTAACTCTCATCTCTGGCTCTGGGCAAAAGGGAACGGCAAAGCGCCACACAGTTATTGTCCAACTCCCGATGAACTTTGCAGCAGATATTTGCATTGTCTTTGCCTTTCCCTGGTCAACGGGATTGCAACACAAGTGATCCGCACTGTGCCAAATAAAAGCTGCAAAGTCATAAATGGGATTAGCTGCTAAGTGGTTTACAAGCACGAAAGAGGCACTCTTGTTTTTAGTTGCTGTTAAAGAGGTGTTTTTTTCCCTCCCTCCAACTTTTGTCTCATCTTTTAGTCTTTGCTGGAGGAGGAGCTGTGCCATTTGCATTCCTCAATGGCTAACCAGGATCTTTTGACTTGAAACAAAACATTTCACGTATGTGTGTGGGGGGAGACAATAGAAACATCTGCTCCAAGATCATGCTATGTACAATACAGCAACCGTCAATGAGTGAGCAAGAGTCACTTCTCAGGAGTTGCCGGTGGGGGGGGAGGGAGATGACAACTAGAGACTGACTGACTACAAGACTGTTCCACCAGCCATGCAGAGACCACGTAGCCCATCTGGCAAGGGAATATTGCGACCGGGTAACCATTAAAGCAGCTCGAGCAAGTGCAACCTTAGGGCACGACTAGGGATGTCTGAGAAATCTACAACGGAATCAAATGATTTCAGACTTTTATGAATCTGACCCGCGTATTCTGCGGCGGAACAGCTTTTCCCCAGCTGGGCAGATTCTGTGGACTCATAGACAGTTTTTCTAACTTTCCAGAATTTTGCGCAAATGTAGTAATGCAAAAATCTAAAAAAAATAACCCTCCAGCTGAAAATGCGAATTCCCCCATAGGCTAAAGTGTGGAAATGCTCATGGGGGGGGGGGGATTTTCTCATTTTTGTACATGCGCATTTGCGCAAATGCAAATTTGTGCAAATTCAGAAACAAATCTGATTCTGTTGATGAGCAGACAATGGAACAAAAGGTGCCTGGCAATGTCCGAAATGCAGGCAGAACAAATTTTATACAATCCGACATCCCTAGGCAGGACAAAAAAGAATTTTGCTCAAGTAAAATAGCTTCTTTGTGCCTTAATGTGTTACCCAGAGGAAAGTTAACTGTCACTGAAAGTGCAGACACGTTGGACTTGCATGGTGCTCATTCAACATTGATGGGGCCATGGTGAAAACATTACAGAGGTCTTTGACAGCAGCAAGGCCCTAATAAGTTCAGCCTCTCATGTTTTCACAAGGCTGCGTTCCCCGCCGTTGCAGGCAGTCAATGTGTGAGAATTAAGTAGTGTAGGGGAAGAGAAAGATGGAGAGGGAAAAGAGGCGGCATGGAGTGTGTGGGCGACTCACAGCGCCAGGATTCGTTTTGGCGATGTTCACTGGAAACAGCCGTGTCAGTTCATGCTCTGACTGTCAGGGTAGGTAAAACATTTGTTTAGAAAAGCATCCAAGGATAGCGAGTATAGGACATTCACCAACTTACTATACTCCGGGAGGTTCAGCAGGGCAGACAAATTCCACCCTAACTTCCATCTGGCCAATTAAAACAGCAACCCTACTGTTGTTTATCTACACTCAGTTATCCCGAGATGAAAAAGGAGGCAGGGTCAAGAGCTCCTGTTTTTCCCCAGGAGGTCTTCATCTTTCAGCTCACTCCTACCACCAAGTTCAGCCCACTAAACATCAGAGATTGAACTAAGTTTGGGGGACTTTGTTACAGGATAACCAACAGTGTAAAAGGACCTCAACTTTGGCATTTGGAAAGGAATTGATTGTAAGGAGTGTGGAAATGAGTGTAACACCCAGCTCCAGCTAATGGGGAAAGGGTTAACATGCATACACGCAGGTAAGAACTACAGTATTTAGAGAGTTGCTGGAAGATTAGCCATTTTTTCTAAAAGGCAGAGAAAAAGAAAAGAAAGAAAGAAAGGGAATTAAACCTAGCAGAAGGCCTGCTGAGCCATGAGGTAGCGCATTAATAAATGAAATCCAAAATTATGGCTAGATTAGAAATGGCCAGAAAATGGCAGAATTATAGATGGGCCTACAAGGCGGACTGGTTTCCCCCCCCCTTTTTTAAAAGGAGCGTTGAATACCTTGTTTCTGAAAAAAAAGATTCATTTGTGCTAAATGATTTTTAAAAAGGAAGAGTGATTTGACAGTGTCCACAGTGTCTCTAACAAACTGAACCCATTTGTTATCTTTTGGGATAATGGGTACTATAATCAGAATGTATATCTTGTGGCATGTTACCATTTACAAACAGTGTTATTGGGTCAAAATCTTCATTTGGAAAAAATTACAATAAAGGAAAAAGAAACTGACAGTCATGGCATGAATCCGTGGACTGCAGATCCCAATCACAATGGAAGCCCGTAACACGCCCCTTTTGTGCATTTCGTTAGAAGAGAGATTAGTTGACTAACCAAACCAGACAGTGGGAAGCCTTGGTCAATTCTGCTTGCCTGCTCCAGAGATTGATGGCTAAGATCAGCAGCTGCAAAATGGAGGAGCTCAGACCTCTAACAGCACATTGTGATGCTACTGGGGGGGGTGGGGTGATGCCAATCAAGCCACCGATCATCTGAGAATTTCCTCCAGGTGCACCCACCAAATGAGGTGATGTGGATGGCTACAAGAGAGAGGGCCTTTTCAGTGGTGGCACTCAATTTGTGGAATGTTCTCCCCAGAGATATTCTTCTGCCATCAACGTTCTGATCTTTCTGGTGCCAGGTGAAGATGTTTTTATTCTCCCAGGCATTTTGAGAACTGTTTTTACTGCTTTCAAGCACTTTATCCTGCTGCAGGTTAAATCTGGTTTTTTTGTGCTGGTGTGGTTTTCTTTGTTGCGGTCTTTATTCTGCACTGTTTTTATTTTATTTTTCTTTTAATGTTTGTATTTTATGTTTTTAATGTATTGTACACTGCAAGAGAACATCAGTTATTGGGCAATTTTAAAGTACAGTAAGTAAATAAGTAAATAACTCAATTTCTCTCCCGTTGCTCTGTTCACATTTTCTCCCTGCTTGGTTTTGCCCTGGCTTAGGAATCTCCATGTCGGCATCATGGTTTAGCCCTCACCACGAAAGCCTTCAGCATCCTCTCCATTCTAGCACGTGCTTCCTTTTTTTCCTTTCTCCATTCCACTACTCAGCACAACCTCAACTACTCTCATCTACCTTCACTCCCCCTTCCCCCCCACACCATTTTTCACAAATTAGAACAACTGAAGACTTGGGGAGTGGAGAGAGGGCAGGCTGTTTGTTTTCCTCCAGAAAAACCAAGACAGCAGCTGTATAGAAGGGCAAAACAAACCAACAAACAAAAGTCCTTTATTCCCAAAGCATTCCAAGCAACTGAAGTGAGCAGATCCCAACTGCCTTAGTTTATTTGTAACGTATCTCATCCTTGACCAGGAGGAGTTATTTTCAACATGTGCTGGGAATCAGAGGATTACGTTTATCACTATTTTCCTGGATATGACAGAACTCTATGTATTGAACCAGGTTAGCAAAGGCTGACATATACTGAATTTAACAATGACCGACTTTGGCATATTTTACTGTATTTTATAACGATAATATATGGCATAACGTGACTGCCCTGAGATCGTTTCACAACGAAAGGTGGAATATAAACACGTTATAAATACAATAAAATAAATAAAACCTGTTCCTTTGTGTAGCCTTGAATTATTTCCCTAACTGTTCAATTGCTCTGTGCACGCGTTCTAATAAAACACAAGCGCAGAGCCAGGGGCTGGTATCTATTCCGGAAAATTTAAATATGGAGACCGGAAGTACTGGGGTTCACACATTTTAGCTGGGCTTTGTAGCAAACCATCGTGACTGGCAGCCAGCAAGTGTTGGCTTTCTCGCTTCCTGCTCCACAGAGGCAAAGCAAGTGAGTTATTTTTTCAACTGCTGCTCACCAAGGGTTTTTTATTTTGTTTTTATAGGGGAGAAGCCGTGAGAATTGCACCTTGTCACTGGCAACCGTATTTATGGCTCCCTGCAAAAAACTGTAATGTTCTGTATGTGGCATTAAGTCCAATACTTTCCCCAATCACTCTTCTGCACAATTCTAAATCTCGCATCTCCTCTGTTGTCTGCTGTGGATCAACCCATTCTTATTATTCTCTTATGCTGCACCTCAAAACACTACTGGGAAACGTGTCTCCACTTCCAATGTGCATCCTACAGAAGACAGAAAAACTGACCAATGCTTCTCCCAGTGATGGTGGTTTGATGTGGGGTGGAGGGGAGGAAAAGAGGAAAGCAAAGAAGCACGTGTGGCAAGTCGGGAAACAGGGAAAGAGCAACCAGGAGGAAAGAAAGAAACAGGGAAAGAGCAACCAGGAGGGATGGGGATACTTTGCCCACAAGGGGTCCAGCTGCCTCAACTGTCATGACAGAGTGGTGCCAGTTGGTCAAAAGTCTGATGTGGCTCAATGGCTAAATTTCAGGCAGGGGAAGGGAAGGGGATAAATAGTAACAGAAACACAGGTGGAAATCACCAACATGAAGATTCACAATCCTGTACTTATACATTCAAAAGTAAGCCCCACTGAGTTCAATGGGGCTTACTCCCAAGTAAGCTGGTACAAGACTGCAGCCTAAATTATTCCAGGGGTGGGAAAGATCAAGATAAGAAGAAGATAGGAGCCTTGAACTGCTTGATTTCATTGCTGGCTTCCCTTCAGTGCCAGGGAAACATCCCCCATCAATACCTTTTCTTGTGGCTCAATAGCCAAGTCCAAGTGAGTACCAGGAAACGGGACACAGGGAGGAATCAGAGAGGTTGGGTTTTGCCAGAGACACAGCAGACCCAGAGAACATTATGTGCAGCAATTTAAGTATGGCATTTTAGCTATAACTTCAGCTCTGCCCTGCTTATGGGTGTTCTTTGCTTAAAGACAAACACATCAATAAATTAGTGAGGAGGGGAGAGGAGTCTTCTGAAGAAGGAAAAACACCCGCCAGTCTGTTGCAATGCTGTTTGGAGAAAGCAGGCCAAGGAGAGTCCTTTTCCAGTGTGACCATCCACCAGCAGAGACTCGGTCAGATTATTCCAGAGAGCATTTACTTGAAAAGCAAACCAACTTGGTATTTATTGCTCACTGATAGCGAAGCTGAAAGAAAGCCAACACTGGAATTCATTAGGTGTGCCAAAGTCCAGCTTGTCCTTGTTGTAAAAAGCGGTTGTCTTCTCCTCTTAAATGCGTGTCTCTGAGCTGCTATAAAAGCAGGGGCTGACCTAGGAGCATTTCTCCTCCTTTCGCCCCCACTGAAAGGGGATAGAAGTGGCACACTGCACAGCTGTTCACAGAGGTCATCTAGTCGAACCCATCACTCAATGCAGGATGCAACTACTGCAGCATACCTGACAGATCCAGCCTCTGCTTAAATACCTCTAGGGAAGGGAAGTTCACCATCTCCCAAAGAAGCCAGTTCCACTGTTGAACAGCTCATACTGTAAGGACATTCCCCCTACTGTTTAGCCAAAATCTACCTTCTAACAAAAACAACAGACTGTCATGGAGCTAGGAGAGGAGCCGAATTCATCCAGCCAAACCTCCTTGGCCCAGAGATGGGCACATCCAGTCATTTGTTGAACACCTTATACAGTCTAGACTACAGGAAAAGTTCTAAAGATGGAGGAATTCTATCTCAGCCTTCTTCCCCAACCTGTGCCCTCCAGATGTGCTGGGATTACAGCCCCCATGGCCAACGGCCATGCTGGCTGGGAATTATGGGAGTTGCCGTCCAACACATTTGGGGGGGCACCAGGAGGTGCAGGGCTGTTCTGTACTATCTCCCTGATCTATTTCCAAGCCCAATTTAAAGTGTCGGTGTTGACTTCTACAAGCCTCAACAGTGCCAGGCCAGATTACCTTCAAAACAGCTTACTTCCATATAAACTGGCCTGGCCCTTAAGATCAGGTGCTGAGGCCCAGCTCTCTCCCACAACCACCCATGTGGTTAAACAGACAAATAGACAAGGTAGGTCTTTTCAGTGACAGCACCAAGGCTATGGCATTCCCTGGCGCTGGAGATCCATCATGCCTCCTGTTTAATGCCATTCAGCAACTCAAAAGACCTTTTAATTTCACACAGCTTGTAGAGGATGATCTAGGCTTAAGTCTGCTGTTGTTGGCTTTGAAGTTCTTATTGCTGCTTGTTTTAAATCTGTTTTCATGCCTGTTTTGTATTTTGGGAGACTAAACTGTTAGTTGTTTTTAATGTATCTTTTTGATTTTACATTGTATTTTATTGTAAGCAGCTTTGGATACTTCTCTAGAAAATTGGGTTATAAATAATAAACCAGACGGTAGGGAGCTGTTTCTCACCATTCTTTAATGTGGCGTATCACGAGCTTATAAACTCCCTGGCTGACTGAAGCAAGCAGAAATGGCTTCTTGTCAAACAGGCAGGGAAACCTCTCTATACACTGGAAGAGGATCAACTCTTTGACCCAGTTTGCATGTAACTGCAATTGTGGGTTAATTAACGAAATCCAGCGGGACCGGGCAAGCACGCTGCCTCTGGCACACTCACTGCTTCCTCTTTCAATTAGCAACATACGATCACCCCACATCTCAGAGTGTCTGGGTTTGGACATCACACTAACAACCTACGAACAGGGTGATTGTAGGTTGTTAATTGAAAGTGGAAGCAACAAGCCCTGGAGGCAGCACACTTGTTCTTAGTCAATTTAGGCAATCCATGGGTTAATTAATCCAAGATTGCTGTTACGTGTGAACCCTCTCTTTTCTCTTCCTTGCAGGTGATCAATGTGCCACAAAGAACCCACTCAGGTAGGTAAGGTAGATGGGCAGAGCCTGAGCAAAAGCCATTTACTGTGTCACCCCCAAAGAAGATGTTTGTTGGGCACAACTCCATGCAACTCAAGCATCCCATCTCTAATTTTAGCTGAACTTCATGTTCCAGAGGAAGGAGGTATAAGGAAGAAACTGCAGATATCCAATATATCCCAAAATTCCCATGGGAGTTCCAATCCAACACATCTGGGGGGCACCAGGCTGGAGAAGGCTGATATATGGGGTGGGGTGGCAAAAGAGTAAAAATCCCTCTTGTCCATACTGGGCCAGGGTGACGGCATCTGAACAAAACATCTCATGCAAATGACTGTGATTCAGTCTCAATATGGAGAGCCCCTTTTTCACCCTGTGCTGCATCAAAAGCAGCAGTGTAGTGGTACATTTTGAAGTGCAGGCGCTCATCATAACAGTCTCCATACACCTAAGGAGAGCCCAAAAATGCAGGCAGGTGTGCTGATCCATCCATCCCTCTCTCTCTCTCTCTCTGTATTATATACATTTTTTTAGGTCTTTTATCAAGCGAATGGGCCTTCATTTCCCATTCCGGACCAAGCTATCCCAAAATACTGTACGCTACACAATGGGGATAGCGCCCAACAATATACTGTTGCTTGGAAAAACCATTTTTCCAACAGCTGTTGTGAGGACCGCAGCTAATCCTCACAATTAAGCAGGGAGCTGGGGGGTGGCAGGAGACATCATTGTGCCTACTAATCAAGAAGTCCTGGCACTTCAACTCTGACAGCCCTGGCTGTTCTCTACCCCTGTTCAAAAGGGGACTATTCAAGAACTCTACACACATGGAAACTAAAGTGTCCTCTCCAATGGAGGCAGGACCAGTAAATACTCTGGAAAAATGAGAGATATCTCTCTTAGAAGACTGAAGCTGCTCTGCTCTACTATTTAGCAACACGCACACGTGGAGGCCGGGCAACTACGCTCCTGTGCAGCTTGTTTCCAGCGGGGCAAGAGAGGTCCCCATTGGGATCAGCTGTTTTACCCATCCTCTCACTTGGGTAATAGCGGTTTGCTGGTAGCACAGATAGGGAAAAACAACTAGAAGGGGAAAAAACCCTTCACCTACACAGCACAAGGAGAAAAATATTAGTGATACCAGGAAAACAGAAGGAGAAGAAGAACTACTCCTCTCAATACCTCCGTCCTTCTTCTTGGCATCATCCCGGATTAAGGGGGAGGTTAGGGTCACCTTGAGCGTAAGTGGAAGTTCCTTCGTGCTACGAAGGACGATGGCTGCCTCGCCGACGTGATGCTCGAAGTGGTACTTCTCTTCCGTGAGTTTCTGAAACAGGTCAGAATTGCTCAGTTGAGCCGCTGGGGAAAACCCCCATCCTGGCACAGAAATGCACATGGTTCACCTTTGCTTTCGGGGAAACAGCATCAGAGCACCTAAATAGCAGCGCACTGCGCAGAAATAGCTGCTTTGAAAAGGTAACAGGAACATGTTTAAAAGAACAACAAAAATCCCTCCTTTCACTTTTCTTCAGGGGGAGACTGTTAGGGCCTTTATAACCATCCGCCTCCACGCCAGACTGCCAACTGGGAACTTCCTGTTATTTATGCAGAGCTCAGGAACGCTTAGCATTTGAAGGCTGTTTGGAAACCTTACAAGAAAGGAGGCTAAAAGCTCAGAGAACTCATACAGACGGTGATGCAGCCAGTTCACTTCCTCCCCCTGCTGCACACCAATACCTTCTTCTTAATCCTCCAATTCTTGGAGGCTCCTCTGTTATGGGCAGTCCACAGACACTGCCACAGCGCTATGGGTAGCAAGCTCGAGCTCCTGCTGTAGGTTCTTTGTCACTCTTTTGTGCTGAATTACATACAACCATGCCAGACTGAAAACAGAATTAGGGTCCAGCTACCACTGATTAACTCAACTCCCAACTCCCGTAGAATGCGCAGGGTCTCAGTTCTGCTTACTCAGCATATTGTGCTAGTGTTCTCAAGCAACAACTAGACTTAAGAAGCTAGACGTGACGAGAGTTCAGAGGCCAGGGTGAACCAAAGGGCTACCTCTGATCCCGTTTCTCCTGACATCCCTTTTCCTTTTCTTTTTTTTAAAGTGTGTGTGTGGGGGGGAGATTCCCATCCACTCTCCTCCCCATTTGAACCCTTCACAAATAATACTGTCATCAAAGTATGCCAAGTGTATTTTTATTAATAATTTAATCCAGTTGTAAAATTTGCTTTTTAGTCTGTCAGATATCCTTGATTTTCTTATGTTACTATTTTATTTATTACATGTCTATACCGTCCGATAGCTGAAGGTCTCTGGGCCGTTCACAACTTTCAGACTTTAACCCCCCCCCCCCTCCCCAGGTATTCCTTTCCAGTCTTCTATAGTTACAGTGGATATTCCCATAAGAAATAAAGTTTACCTCTTAATTATTCTTATTGCTATTAATTTGAAGGCACTTTACAGAGAATGAAAGGACAGGTCCCTGCCCGACGGGGCTTACAATTTAGAAAAAGAGATACAAGGGAGACGAACTGCGCTTAGCTAGAGGAGGGCAGGGGAACATTTGACACCACCAAGTCCTTTTCTTCTAGATACGTACACTATTTGATAACATGTCCCATTTCTGTGATGTTCAGAAACATCAAACATCAGATTAAAACAATTTCAGTCCTTAAAACTGATGTTTTCAGAACACCACAATGTAGAGCATTCGGATATACAAACAGACTTTCTGGGTGAACAGGGATCCAACTGAAGGGGAGGCAGGTGTGCACACATGCCCAAACAAAAAAAGGATTTAGCTCAAGGGTGGGCAACTATTTTTCTCACAAGGATCACATTTTCCTCATAGGTCACCTGTTAGGGGCTACACATGGACAGGGCTAAAGCCCGCAGTGCTTAGGGCCAGATCCAAAAGTGACCATATCACCCCTTTTCTCTCTCTGGCTCTCTCCCTGCCACCCCTTTCTTTTTTCTCTCTCTCCTTTCCACCCTCGTTTCTCTTTTCCTTCCCACCCAGTGGGCTGCCAGGGCAGAGACAGATTGCTTTTGCTAAAGGTCTGAACTGATCACATGCAGACAGCTTTGGAAATTAGGCTGAGGGCAGCACTAAATTAAGCTGAAGACCACAGGATGCCCACACCTAGTTTACACAGATTCAGAGACGATGTGTCTATCTGCGGCTATTAGCCACAAAAACTAAATGGAATCCATTTGGTGAGCTTCCCAGAGGAATCCGGCTGTCCACTGTTGGAAGCAGGATGCTAGACTTGTCTGATGAAGCAGGGTATATTTCTCATCATTGTGATATGACAGTCAGGGCAAATACATTTCCTGGATTTGGGGAACAGAGAGGGTGTTGGAAGAGAACTGGCCAAAATGGCATGCTGGGTTGAAAACAACTGTGAACAGGATCTGCACACTAGTTTTGTCCCTGGCTCTCTTTCGATTGCAGAATTCTGGCTTTTGAACCACAGCACCCATCGTCCTGGGCTCGGCAAAGCCAGGGCTCGATGCAGAGAAAAATGTGCTCTCAAACTGTTACTCTGAACCACAGGGAGAAGAAACAAACCTGGAAGAAGCAAGATGTTTGTACTATTTCCATTCACCTTCTCTGGAAAGTATCCTAGATTTTACATTTTAAAAAAGAAGTACAGAGAACAACGTATGCCTCTTTTAAAAACTGTTTCCATTTCCCTTTGCTGGAAAAATTCAGCTAAGGTTTCCGCTTTGCCTACGACAGCATTAAAAACAAAAAACAGAGAAGTGCCTTGGCGAACCATTAATCAATGCCACAGGGCTGCCCTCATTTAGCTCACCTGGATTTGGATGGGGAGGTTGTCTTTGACGAGAGATAATAAGGTCTCCGTGGGCTTCTCTTTGCACATAAGAACCAATTCCAAGTCCATGTCGTCTTTTATCAGCAGGCCTTTGGCCACCAAGCCAATCCTCATCACCCCACACAAGACCCGGCCACTTTGGTCCCTGCAGACAGAAAGATGCCATTTTTTCCAGAATAATAACACCACTGATATTTTGCATATGTGCATGTAAATAATAACTTCCACAACACATTCTGAGTAAAGGACATTTTTTCTACACCTTTGTTCCAGACTTCTGCAATAAAGGCAGATGGATTAGGTGCAAGTGAGTGACCAAGAAGAGCACGATGCCAAATAACTGTAAGCTGTGGCTTGTGAATGTATGAACAGAGGAAGCTGACTTAATAATGAGTCCGACCCTTGGTCCATCCTGCCCAGTACTGTCGACACTGACTGGCGGCAGCAGCTCTCCAGGGTTCAGGCAGGACTCTTTCCTAGCCCTATATGGAGATACCAGGGACCAAACCTGCAACCTTCTGCATGCAAAGCAGGTGCTCTATCACTGAACTACATACCTACTCCTACCCATTTACAGCTTTTACAAGCATTAAAAAAAACCCTATTGCCCAATTAATCAGGCCACCATTTAATCAATCAAGTGCTTTAAAAATTGATTCAGCTGGATGGTTAGATGTTGCATCACTAATAAGCATAGCAAAAGATATGCCTGTGAAAGCTATTAGATGTAGCACAACCCTATGGATTTTTACTTGCAAGTAAACCCCACTGTGCTTTAACAGGGCTTTCTCCCAGCAAAGTGTGCATGGGGACTGAAAATATTTTTTGGCACCAGAGTGCCTTGATGGCATCTGTAGTTTCTGAAAGATGTGAAGAGTTTTCATTACTAGAGAGTAAGTGTAGTTTTTGGTTGTTTGGATAAGTTTTTAACTATCTACACCATCACTGACCAAGCTGAGCTCCCAGAGGTACTTTTCTGACACCCCCCTCCCTGCCAACCCAAGATGGTGAAGTGGACCACACAGCTCTCCTTTAATACAGCTTGACGGGAGCCAAGACCACCTCCCCTGGAGAAGGCTGGAGGGCTGCTTTGGCTCATGTCTATCCCAAGGAAGCAGACTGGGCTGCCCAGCATCAGAACACTTGCGTACCAGCTCCAATGAATCTGCTCACCTTCGTACGCTGCACAGTGGCTTAAAGCAGCTAGTGTGTCACCACAGCCAAGGTGACTTCTGCCAGGGGAATTGTTCTTCATTTATTAATATTTGTTAGGCAAGGGGGGGCAGCCAAAAATACAGGCTATTTTAGCTTAAAGCTCTTCCTGCCAGCAGCTAAGCCTTCGGAGAGGCAGCCCAACCTTTTAGAACTGGGGGAAAACTGCACAAAAGCCAGGAAACAAATAATTGGTGGCCAGGGGGAAGAGGGTAGGGCTCAGGAAGGGGGCGTGGCCTTCTGGGGAGCCCCTGAGGGCAGGAATGGGACCCCGGGCAGGGCAGATTTGGCCCGTGCCTGAGGTTTTGCACCACGCTGTAAAACAACAGCTAGACAATGCTGCTGCCCAGTTCTTGGCCTCTGGGGGTCCATGCCTGGAACACCTTTGGCCCACCTTTGCGCAACATGGGCAAGTGGAAGGGCATAGCAGCACTCACGCCAAAGCCGTCGCATTCATATATTTCTATGCCACCCCATAGCCAAAGGTGAGCAATCAGATATATGACCAGATTAAAAACCCATTATATGCTGCCAAATGCCTGAGAGAAGAAGGCGGTTTTAACCTGGCACTGAAAAAATAAAGAGTGCTGGCGCCACGCGGGCCTCAGCAGGGAGATAATTTCACAGTTGGGGGGCCACCACTGAGAATGCTCTCTCCCTTGTTGCGGTCTTCTGAGCTTCCCTCAGAGTAGGAAGCTGGAGGAGGACCTTAGATGTTGAGCGTAGTATATGGGTAGGTTCATGTCAGAAGAGGCGTTCCATCAGGTACTGTGATCCCAAGCTGTGTAGGCTTTATAGGTCAAAACCAGCACCTTGAATTGGGCTCGGAAACATACAGGCAGCCAGTGCAACAAGGCCAGAGTAGGTCTTATATGTTTGAAACTTCTGGTCCCCATTATCAATCTGGCCGCCACATTTTGCACAAGCTGCAACTTCTGAACCATCTTCAAAGGCAGCTCTACACCTGACCTCAGAAAAATAGTTGGCAAAGGGTTCACATTTATTTATTTATTTATTTATTTATTTCATTTCATTTCTATACCGCCCAATAGCCGAAGCTCTCTGGGCGGTTCACAAAAATTAAAACCAAACAACACACAATAAAACAATTTAAAATATATAGAAAATTAAAACCACAATATAACAATACAACCACAATAAAACCTAGCAGCAGTGCAACAGTTTAAAATACAGATTTAAAACAGCAAAGATAAAAATTTAGAAAGCTAAAATGCTAAAATGCCTGGGAAAATAAAAAGGTCTTCACCTGGCGCCGAAAGGAATACAATGTAGGCGCCAGGTGAACCTCACTAGGGAGCTCATTCCAGAGCCGGGGTGCCACAGCAGAAAAAGCCCTCCTCCTAGTAGCCACCCACCTCACTTCCTTTGGCAGGGGCTCACGGAGAAGGGCCGCTGATGATGATCTTATTTAGAAAGGGAAAGGGGTGGTGAAAGGAGATGAAAAAGTTTGAAAGAACTGTGTGTGGGGGGGAAAGACAGACAGACAGAGCAGGAGAGAAGGAGAGCGTGTGTGTTTGATTTGCAGAGCAACTCCACAGTTGATCTCTTCCCTCGAAAATTCAGGCCAAGTGGAGAGAAAGCATCTGCCGCCTCCCGACGGGGACAGCCACACAGCCAGCAGGCAGGATCTGTCATCTCGCTGTTTTTTTGCAACCAGACGAGAACTTGCCATGTCCTGCTTTAGCTGCTCAAAGGCTTCTTCCAATCACGCCACATTTTCTGCTCTACAGAAGCCGGGACATGAATTCTGCCTGTTCCTTCAGAATGGCAGGCAAAGCTCTGCAAAGGAAGGGGTGGAGGGGAGAAAAACCCTCTACCTACTGAGCAAGCTTTTCATTGTAAACCTCTGCAGAAAGGGATGAGGGGTTTTTTTTGGTGGGGGGGAATTATGAGGAATCGTACCAAGAGCAGGTGGCGGGGGGGGGGGGGAGGAAAACGCCAGGCCCAACAGGCAACAAGAAAGAAAACACCCCACCACCTGGCCTGAATGCAGGCTATTCTACAGCCGACTGGCTCTTTGTGGGAACATCTGGACACAGGCGCTTGCACATAACGCACAAAAAACTGCCCTAAATTTAGAATGAGCTCATGAAATCCAGCATAGAAAACCAGAAAGAAAAGAGACGCCAGGCGGCTAGAGTACCTCAAATGGCACTTCATGCGAGCCAAGAGTTTGCACCAGAAGCGTTTGTTAAAAAGGCAATCAGGGCCTCAATTATTCCCCGTCAAAGGGAGAAAAGGAAAGAAGAAAAAGAACATCCTGCCAACATAGCTGGGGGTGGGGGGAGACGCTGACATGCGGTGGGCAGGCAGGAGGAAGGGCTCTGCTTGGAAACTGACCACAACTAGCTTCTGACCAGCGGTCAGCATACAGGGACTTGGTTTTCACCTGCTCTCTTGTTTTTTCCAAGGAGGCCTGGGCATTCACGCCTAATCAAAGCAATTTGCTGCTTCATGATCGGTGTGTGATTTCAACTCTCCTCATGCACGGAATGAGCCAGGCTTACCCAGCGCAGTGGCCTCTAAATGTTCTGGATACAACTCCCAGGACCCCCAGCCAGCACAGCTGGGGGATGCTGGGAGTTGTTGTCCAGCACATCGGGAAGCTGCCAGGTTGGGAAAAATGGGGTCAGTGTTACACCAACGTCTGACCTGATCGAGAGAAGAGTCATGCAGGATAAATATCTGATTGCAAGAACTGGGGTTCAATTAATACAGAGATATTCATTCCGCTATGAATTCTTTACACAAAATAATGGCTCTGTAAAAACAGAGGCCACAGAGAAGATCTGGACATACGCAACCTGCCTCTGGGGGTAAATGAAGTTCTTTCTTACTAATTAATCTCCATTTGTAGCCTGCCCTGTTGCGGGGGCATAGGGTAGAACACTTAATCCAAGAAATATCCACTAGTTTATGGTTTAGCATCTCTGTGCCCAAACGACAACTCTTAGTTGTTCTAGTGAACTAAGTTGAGTAAGATCTGGCATCATTCATTTCGTTCATTATCTACCATGATTTCAAAAATAAAGCAAAATGATTCTAGTGGCAACGAATGGCAACTTTAGCTCAGCTCAAAGAGCTGATGGTAACCGGGGGGAGCGGGGGGGAATCCTAGGATCTACCTTTAAAATTATTTTTGTGTGCCACAAGATGGGCTAAGCATGCCTTGATAATGCAAGCTTCCATGATGGATGCATGCACCAGTCTATGCCTCTCAGAGCCCCGTGCAGCATTAATCCCCACCCCAGCCATCTGCTCATACATCGGGTAGCAGTAGCATTATTGTCCCACCTCAGGAGTAAGGGTTCCCCAGGATTCCCAGAGGCAGCCCATACTACAGTGGAGATGCAGGGGGGAATCCAGGAAGGACCACAATATTTATTTGTTTGTTTGTTTTCATTACATTTATATCCCACCTTTTTTCCTCTTGCAAGGAACTCAGGGTGGCTTACTTGGTCTTCTTCCGCCTCTCCGTTTTTTATCCTCACAACAACCCTGTGAGAGGGTTAGTCGGAGAGTCAGGGACTGGCCCAAAGTTACTCAATGAGCTTCATGGCCGAGTGGGGACTAGAACCCAGATTTCCTGAGTCCCAGCCCAACACTTTAACCACTATACCACACTGGCTTGCTTTATTTATTTATTACATTTATGTACCACCTTATTTGCTAAAGAGCCAACAAGACAGCGTACAACAATTTAAAACAATAAAGAACAAGAAGATTCAAGGCAATAACCTACTGTATAATTTAAAATGCTAAATTTAAAAAGACACGTCTTCCTACCCTTTCCAAAAGCCAAGGGAGTGGGGGCCAATCGCAGTTCTTGGGGGAGTATTCCACAGTCTGGGAGCGACATGGGAGAAAGCCGTTTCATGCATGCCCAACAAACAAGCTCTGTGGACAATGGTGCCCTCAAGAGGATCTCTCCTGCGGATCTTAATAACCAGACAAGTTCGTACAGAGGCAGATGACCCCCTCAGCCAGGTCCTAAGCTGCTTAGGGCAGGAGTGCAGGACCTCTTTCGGCCTCAGGGTTAAATGTCCTTTCAAGAGAAACTCTCGGGGGCTACATTCCTGTGGTGGGCAGGGCTAAAGGCAAAATGGGCAGGGCCAAGATACCCAAAATACCAGCCTGTTTTAGTTCAAAGCTCTTATGGCCAGTAACTAAAGCCTTAGAAGAGGCATTTCAACCTTTTAGAAAAGTGGGGGCGGGGGGACTGCATCAAGGCCTGGAAGCCACCACATGATTGGTGGTTGGGAGAAAGAGGGCGAGGCCATGGAAAAGGGGTGTGGCTTTCCGGTGGACCCCAGAGGGCCAGATTGGGACCTCAGGAGGGCTGAATTTGGCCCCAGGGCATGAGATTCTGCAGGTTAAAGGCTAAAACTAACACCTTGAATTGAGCCCAGAAAGCAACTGGCAACCAGTGCAGCTCTTTTGAGACAGGAGTTAAATGGTCCTGATACCATGCACTGGTTAGCAGCGTAAGGGGCCAGATTTTGCACCGATCGCAGCTTCCTGCCACTCTTCAAGAGTAGCCCCATGTAGAGCGCAATGGCCTGGAAAGCACAGCCCTGTTCTAGGGCCCTGACAGACTGGACAGAGAGGTGATAGATATTAATTGGGCTGCCCCAGGAGGGCACAAAGTGGATGCCTGCCAACTGTTCTGGAAGCTTCTTTCTTATCCAGCAGCATGTTTTGAAAGCACTTAAAAAAATATTGCTGAGAAAATACACATGCATCCTCCGCCTCCGGTTTTAATCTCAGAGATCTTTCCCAGTTATCCACAGCTTGGGAGACACTAAACATTAAGTCTCGGGCCTCTTGAGATGCTCAGATGGCACAGTTCTATCAACACACGCATGCGCGCACACGTACACACACACGGCCTTGCAGCCACAAACCTTCAAGTTATCGACTCAACTGTAGCTACTGCAGGGTGCCCACTTACACTAATCAAACACTTTGGGCTGGCAAGCAGGCCATGCGGTTTAAAATATTAATACATGAACACACCGCTTTGGACTGTTTAACATGAGTGTCATTAATTACAAGTTGAGCAGGCTGGAGGGGAGGAGGAAGGGGAGAGGGGGCGAAAAACGGGAGGGCAGCAAAATGGCGTTTTGAGACCACTTAGGCAGCCGTTACCAAATCAATCTTCTCTTAAGTATGGATAATTTGTTTTGCACGACTGCCCTTCTCTCTCTATTATTTGTGCATGACTTTACACTAATGCTTGCTCTGGCCCCAACGTCCAAGTCTGATTGGTTGGTATTCTTGGAAACCAGAAGCAAATGGAGGAAACAGCAGGCTGCTACTCCAGCTGTTTCCCCAATGGCCAAGAAAGGACTAAAGGGCCAGAAAGTGATAAAGCCACAGGGAACAGATGCAGGCACACACGGCAACAGATGTTTCATGCAATCCGTCGTCACGCTGGCTTCATGGCTGGCTTTCTCCCTTGGTGGGGCTTTCCCTCCTGGCTAAACGAGATGTGGATTTTAAAGCTTGTCCCTAGCCATCAACCTGCCAAGAAGGCAAAGCCACACGCCTTCCTCTGTTCAGGCTACTTCGCGGTGCCTGCTCCATTCTTCTGCTAGCAAGGCACTCCGACAGGTGAGCTGCAAATGCTACAGAGCCACCCTTCCTAACCCAGCTCCATTTCAGCATGTTGCCTTTGCCTGAATTGACCCCAGCACGCTCCCCACTTGGCAGCTGCAAGGGTCTTGCTGCGAGAGGCAAGGCAAGGCGGACAGATGCTCCATTCCTTCCTCAAGAGGAAAGGGGCGTCCCTGGGCAATGCCCTCCCCTTAGCACTCCGGTGGGCCACAAGGGCGAGATCGAGCATTGAGTCCTCCTGCCCCAGCCCTGCATTTTTAAGCAATCCTGGGAGAGGTGTATGGGTCAACTCCCCTTTTTTTCCTTGGCTCCATCAAAATCCTGCCTGGGAAAGTCTCAGGAGTATCGAGGAAGCCTTTTCCTACAGCAGCCTTCCCAAAATATGTTGGACTACAACCCCCATAATTCCCAGCCAGCATGGGAATTATGGGAGTTGCATCCAACACATCGGGACAGTGCTAGGTTGGGGAAGGCTGCCTTACAGAGGACCTTTGCACCAGGCTCCGGTTAGTGGAATTTGGGGTTCTAGTTAAAAATAAAACAGAAATACAGATCCCACGAGCCTGACATATGCCTTTCCCTAGCGCAAAGAGACCGGAAAGGGCCAACCACCACCCCAGTCTCTCCAGATGTCAAGGCCAGGAAAATACAGCACCCAACGCAATCACATCTAGCACTCCCAGGGCAGGGCAAGAAAGCTGCTCCCCTTGGGGCTTGGTCCACTTGCAAGGCTGAATCCACTCACTTGCTGTCTGCCGGCTCCTCTTTGTCGTCTGTGCTGCCTTCTGCCCTAGCAGACTTGCTTGTTTCATCCATCCAGTCAGAGACCTGCTTCAGGGCACACTCGACTGTGGAAACCATGTTCTGGACGGCTTCAAGTTCCTCGGGAGACGGGTAAATGGTCGAGTGCTTCATCATCACGTGCCGGTCATCGTTTGCAAACGATCGGATCGATCTCTGTTGAGAGGGGCAGGAAAGAAGAGGGAGAAAATATATCGAAGAGGTGGGGAAGGAGACAACAGACATCACTTCATGGAAAGAGAGGGCGGGGAGATTTATGTGGAGGGCAGGGAAGGCTTCTCTCTCAAACATGCAGAAAGGAACATTTTAGGATGTCACACTTATCAAAGTATGTTGTGAGCTCCCCCAATGGTAACAGACAAGCTTATTAGGAGGGGGCACAAGCCCCTTCCCAAGCCTGTTTTTGGACAGCCTGCATAAAACACACCATTTAAAAAATAAAAAAACTAGATACAGAATGTTCGGAAGAAAAAGGACGTCTTCACACAATGCATAATTAACTTATGGAATTCAGCACCACAAGGTGTGGTGAGGTATAGCAGGTTTAAATGGGGACTAGGCAAATGGATGGAGGAGGAGGTTTATCAAAAGTCATGAGAGCTCAATGGAACCTCCATGTTCAGAGAGAGTCTACCCCCTGCATAACAGATGCCAGGGAGCAGCCTTCATGCCCTGTTTGAAGGTTTCCTGGAGGGATTTGGCTGGCCACTGTTGGAAACCAGATGCTGGGTAGGGGAACTTTTATCCTGTTCCAGCAGGGCTCTTCTTAAGTCCACCTGTCCATTTGTCTTCCTCCCCACACAGGATCTGGAGGAGGAGGGGAAAGTGACCCATCCTGATCAGTTCTCAGGAGAACTCAAGCTCAGGACCCGCCCCTCCAATCTCAACCACTCCAGGAGGAGACAGGATTAGGCAGAGGAGAAGCAGGATGGCACTGGAGTGCCAGAGCCCCCACTCCACTGCTCGATGGTGGGCAGAACCTTGAGCTGCCTTTGGCTCAAAGGCACTAGCAGCATTAAATCCCCTTGGATCCTTGATGCAACCCCCCCACTTGCATCTGACCTGGCACTCATATCTTTGCTCCCCCCACCCCATCCCCATCCTGCCTCTGAGCAATAACATTTGGAGGACCAAGGAAATCAATAGGCACAGGAGACTCTTCCATTGGCAGGCTGGCAGGACTTCATTAACTGCATGCGTGCCACTAGGAACTCAGCCCTTCGGATCTAAAATATATTTTAGAGAAACTGCAGAGCACTGCAATAGCTTAAGTCCAAGAAAGCGTAGGCTAGCCTTACTCAACCTGGCTCTCTCTAGCTATGCAGGACTGCAACTTCCATAATCTCCCTGGAGTGGCTACCTGGATATACAAATACCGTATCAATGAGATGTGGCAGGTGAGCACAAGACACACACTCCCAAACAGCGATACCTTGCAGAAGAGCAGGGAAATGGGGGAAGAAAAGAGTTTGTGCTACCTGGTAAGAGTTCAAGGACGCCTCAGCCAGTCTCTCAAAAGAGCTCACTAATGCCACTTCTATTAGAAAATGTTATTTATGAGCAACTCCTGCATCTGTGCTTAATAATTCATGTGCTGCAGCCTCCGTGCTCCATGGTTTCGACAAAGCCCCGGCAATAAATCACAGCGTGTTTTGCTCAGCTTAAAAGTGGTGCCAGGATGCCCTTTAACTCAGTGCTGGATCACAGCCTCTTCCCCTCCCATACTGGCTGTTTTAGCAACTTTGCTACCAGGCCAGAAAAGGGAGAGCATTTACCAGGGCCTTGTTTCCATGCATTCATTCCATGACCAGCATTTGGAACCTACCATGGCTGGATAGGGTGAATTTCAGCTCCGGTGCCTGTCCCCTTTCTCCTTCTCCCTCCTCCTGGGTGTCTTTGCTAGGCACTGTTTCGTCTGCCAGAACCTCCTCATAAGCCTCTCCGTCTCTTGACGGCTCAGGAGGTCACGCAGGTGTGATGCTCCAGGAGTCAAACTCTGCAATACACCTGCAAGGCACGGGGGGGGGGGGGGCATTTCAGAAGTAGAAAACATAAGCTGAGAGAAATTGGAAACCATCTGAAGTGTGTAGTTTCCATGAGATGGGGGTGTGAGGCAGGCAGATGACAAAAGCCACACTATCTTCTGTGGAAAAGCAGAAGCCTTGACAGAAGGGGTTGATAAGTGGCGGCCCCAGGCCAAAAATGGCCACTCTGAACAATCCTCAGCATTGCCCTCCCATCAGCTGGCAGTGTGTTGGTTTTCCAGAAAATTTCAAATCTGAACGTTTTTCAGAAAAAACCCACTGCCCTAACTTGATGGATGGAGATTTGATTTGGCATGTTTGGCTTCTATTTAGTAAACAAAAGGTTTAAAATTATTTCATGTTAATTTTATGTGCTGTAGAAACATCCAAACAGTTTTCCAATAGCTGAACTGAAATATTTGATTGCGGGAGGCAGATCAATTAAAGTGGTTTCAGCCGCACTTAGTGTGGTTTAAAAGTTATATTCAAACAAGTTCAAAGCTTTATTTGGAAATTATTTTTAGTGGAATACTTGAAAATATATTGTAAATATGGCAACTCAGAGCATACAGTTCCTTTATATTATTTAGATTTTAAGACGCAAAAAGGCCCTGGAAAATGTAAGCATACTAATTTTAGCATGCCTGACATGCTGCTCACATAAAAACCAAGTACTTCTTAGAAGTCACCTGAAAAAATGTTAATTAATTTAATTTCTAGATTTGTTTGGCATGGTTTCCAATCCAGTCACCCAAGTAGAGTTGGATTGTATTCATTCATTACATTACTATTGGGTTTATGAAACAATGACCTCAAGAATCATTACAGTTGCTGCAGAAAAATATAGTAGTCGAAAATTGTCCACCCCACATCGCTGCCTAGAAGAATGTGGAGAAAAACCATAGAAATTGCTGGCAGGCCATTTCAGAGCTTGGAGTCTTGCCCTATCACCCCCCCCCCCCAAACACACACACCCTTCAGAAAGAAAACATCTTAGAACCACCCCTGTGAAATAGGTCACTGTTATTCCCATTTCACAGACAGAAAAACCAATACACTAACATCTGGTGCAAGATTTGGCCCCTTGAGAGTTTCAGCTTCTGTTAAAAACACCACCACCAGCAGCACTACCCAAAGTGAATTCCAAATCACCCGAGGCTGTCATTGTTAAAGTGGAAGAGGCCTGGGGATACAAGGCAGATGCAAGAGGAAGCTCAGAAAGCAGAAGAGACATTGGAACAGAGCTTGCTTGCAAAAATTGATTCCCTCCAGAACTCCCCACACACACAACCTCAGTCTCTATGGCAGCCTTCCCCAACCCAGTGCAGTCCACATATGTTGGACTACAAGCCCCATCATCCTTGGGGATGACAGGAGTTGTAGTTCAAAACTTCTGGAGAGTACCTTTCCCTCTCTCTCCCAACACGCACTACCAACACACCCCACAACATTTCCTAAATTATTTAAATACTTGAATTTTAAAAGAAGGAGTTAAACCACCTCACTCAGCCTGTGCACCCTTAAATCCCTGCTTGAGAATTTACTCTTACTCCAGACGAAAGAAGCTGGGGTTGCGCGTGGATCGGGGAGGTAACCCTTAAGGAAACAGAGACTTATTTCAGTAAGGATAGGGCAAAATTAAACAGTGACAGACAAAGGAAGTGAAAAACACATCCTACTCCAATGGTGAGCAGACGTCAGGCTTGTAGGATTTACTTCTTTTGTTTTTTACTAGGAATGGAATACTACCAGCTGGACTTAGATGCGAAACAGCAGTTCAGGGGGGTAGACATAGTAAGACTTAAAGAACAGAGTGCCTCTGAGCACATCCTCAACCCAAGAGTTAGTTTACAGCACCAGAACGGAGCTCACAGTCCTTCCACACAAAAATCCATTCCCCCCCCCGCCCCCCCAAACCCCTTTCTTCAGCAGCCAGCTTTGGCTAGATCTTCTGCACTGTTGCTGTTAATTAATTTATTCTTTATTTAAAATTATTTTTAGGCTGCCTTTAAAGGGGTAGAACCCTCTCAAGGTGTACAAAACTAAAAGAATACAAAAGCACTGAATACAAATAGGCAATAAATATACAATAAAATACTATAAACACACTATAAAAACAAATGACACCAATGAAAGCTGCAGCCCAGAGATTAGGAAAAGGCCAGCAAAAACAGGCGGGACTTCAGAGACTTCCTGAAGACCTGCAGAGAAGAGGCCTGACAAACCCTTGATGGAAGCTGATTTCAGAAGTGCAGGGCCAACCCTGAAAAGGCCCCCTTCCTTGCGGTCACCAGTCTAATTGCCCTTGGTGGCAGACAAGTGAGAAGGGCCTCTGTTGATGACCTCAAGGCGCAGGCAGGCTGGCACGGGAGAAGGTGGTCCTTCAAGTAACTTCGACTCATACCATTTACGCCTTTAAAAGTTAAAACCTGCACTTTAAATTAAGCTCAGAAACGCACTGGCAACCAATATAGCTGGTGCAGTATGGATGTCAGATGAACAGACTGCCCAGTCCCCTCCAATATCTGGGTGGCTGCATTCTGCACCAGCTGAAGTTTCCGAACGGTCTTTAGAATCATAGAATAGGAGGTTGGAAGGGGCCTACAAGACCAACACGTCCAACCCCCTGCTCAATGCAGGAATCCAAGTCAAAGCATCCCTGACAGATGGCTGTCCAGCCTCGTCTTGAACGCCTCCAGTGTGGGAGAGCCCACCACCTGCCTAGGTAATTGCTTCCATTGTCGTATTGCTCTAACAGTCAGGAGGTTTTTCCTGATGTTCAGCCGGAATCTGGCTTCCTGTCACTTGAGCCCATTATTCCGTGCCCTGCGCTCTGGGATAATCAAGAAGAGATCCTGGCCTTCCTCTCTGTGACAACCTTTCAACGACTTGAAGAGCGCTATCCTATCTCCCCTCAGTCCTCTCTTCTCAAGGCTAAACATGCCCAGTTCCTTCAGTCTCTCCTCATAGGGCTTTTTTTCCAGTCCCCTGATCATCTTGGTTGCCCTCCTCTGAACCCTGACCAGCTTGTCTGCCTCCTTCTTAAAGTGTGGTGCCCAGAACTGGACACAGTACTCCAGATGAGGCCTAACCAGTGCTGAGTAGAGGGGAACTAGTACTTCCCAGGATTTGGAAGCTATGCTTCTATGAATGCAACCCAAAACGCATTTGCCTTTTTTGCAGCCACATCCCATTGTTGGCTCATATTCAGCTTGTGATCGACAACAGTTCCAAGATCCTTCTCACTTGTAGTGTTGTTGAGCCATGTATCCCCCATCTCGTAACTGTGCATTTGGTTTCTTTTTCCTAGGTGCAGAACTTGGCATTTATCCCTATTAAATTTCACTCTGTTGTTTTCTGCCCAGCGCTCCAGTCTATCCAGATCACTTTGAATTTTGTTTCTGTCTTCCAAAGCCCAATTTTGTGTCATCTGCAAATTTGATCAGCATTTCTTGCACCTCCTCCTCCAACTCATTAATAAAAATGTTAAAGAGCACTGGGCCCAGGACTGAGCCCTGCAGTAACCCACTCGTTACCTCTTCCCAGTTTGAGAAGATCCGATTCATAACTGCTCCTTGAGTCCGATTCTGTTGCCAACTGTGGAGCCACCGGATCCAGTCATCTGGCACGTCACCCATCCTCCATGATTGCTCAAAGATTGATTGATTATTGATTGATTGATTGCTTGTTTGCATTTATATCCTGCCTTTTTTCCTCTAGCAAGGAACCCAAGGCGGCTTACATGATCCTCCATAATAGACAGTGGTTCTGAGAGTTCTTCTGCCAGTTCCTTTATTACTCAAGGGTGCAGTTCATTTGGCCCTGGAGATTTGAAGTACTTATTCAAAGTCATTAAGTGTTCCTTGACCATATGCCTATCGATCTCAAGCTGCAATCCTGCCCCTTCAGCCTGTACTTCACCTTGGCCAGGGGGATCATAGACCCTCTTTTGGGAGAAGACTGAGCCAAAGTAGGAATTGAGCACCTCTGCCTTTTCTTTGTCATCTGTTATCATTTTGCCATCCTTATTTAATAGCTGAACCACCATTTATTTCCTGTCTTTTACTACGTACGTGGCTGAAGAAAGCTTTTTTGTTGCTTTTAGCACCCCTCACTAACCTCAGCTCATTCTCAGCTTCAGCCTTCCTGACGCCATCCCTGCAATTCTGTGCTACCTGCCTGTACTCTTCCTTTGTTGCTTGGCCTTCTCTCCACTTCTTATATGTGTCCTTTTGTGTTTTCAGGTCATCTCTAAGCTTTTTGTGAAGTCACATTAGCTTGTTCTGTTGTCTTCCACCTTTTTTTCTTGTTGGAATTGTTGGCCGTCCCTCATAGATCCCATTACAGTAGTCCAGCCTAGTAGTTAAAACACTTGAGGATCAGAAAACCTTGCCGATCTGTTGCAAATTACCCAAAGACATACCAGTACATCCTATTCTACCTTCCAACTATCCCTATCTACTCAACGCCAGCCTTGTATTTAACAACTTTTCTGGTCGCCATATGTGACCACGAGTTCCATACAGGCGAGTGAACAGGCAGGTGGGGGGGGACAGATGTTTCCATCACTCCTTCACCAGTCCACTTGATTTCTGTGCCAGCCCTTCCTCTGCAACCCCTGTTATATGTCCCACCACCTAGAGAGGTTAGTGGGTACTCAAGGCAGGGCCTTTTTAATAGTAGCACCCCAATTGTGAAACTCCCTTCTGAGGAAGGCAGGAGTGGCTCCTTCCTTGTTCTGCTTTAGACAGGCAGTAAAGACTGTCCTGTTCTATCAGAGAGTTTAAGAGAGCAGACTTTTGCTGCTCTTTTAAATTTAATCCTGCTTGCAAGTTTTATTGTATAGTTTTGTTTCTTAGATTTTATGTGAAATTTTACTGTTTTTATTGCATATTGCACCTGCTTAGCAGACTGTGATCCTATAAATGAAATAAATAAACAAAATAAATCAGTGTGAAAACCAAATAGGCAAGCAGAGGAGGTACAGAACACTTGAAAGAAGGCAAAAATATTATTTACTAGCCTGGTAAGAGGCTGCAGTCTATATTTCCATTCTGGTTCCAGAGGTAAGGGCATCCCTCCCTCTGCAGCCACCATGGAAATGCAGGGGTATTACCTTCTTAACATGCTAGTAACATTTTTCTTTTTTGCAGGCTAGTAACTTTGTGGGATTATTTACAAGCCTGCTAGGCTCTGCAGGGCTCCCATGTAGCATCCCGTTGTTTTGCAGGAAATATCTGCTGAAGGAAAGGGTACCCCTGAAAGACAGCTACACCACCTCAATCATCTCCCATGAGCATTTATCTTACGTCCCAAAAAGAGAGAATAATCTGTTGGGATGTTGTCTATCAAGCCATTCCCCTCCCTTGTTGAGACTTTAAAACTTCTGTTTGGCAACAATGCCGGGTCAGGAGGAGTGACTTGAAAAGAGGCAATATGCTCTTGGCGGCTGGGACACAATGGTAATAATTAAACCCTTGTCTTCCAGAGAGAGCGCGTGTGTGTCAGTCTGACATTCCAGGAGAGCACACAGAGGATTCCACCAGGCGCATCTTCCAATTAAAGGGGAACACAAAAGACAGACGTACACCAAACGAGATAGATTTGGCGAGCAAGCAGGAGTAATTGCTATTTGCAGACGCAAACTTCGCAACCACAATTAAGCACTTTTGGGAGACAGCATAAGAATTACATGGGGGCAAAAAAAGAAAAGGGGGTGAACTTGAGGATAGAAAAGGGGCATGTGAGGAAGGTTAGAAATGTGGTACCCAATTGGCAGATTTTAAAAAGAAAAAGAGACAGGACAAAAGGTATGAGGAGAAAAACAAAAAGGGCCCTCATTTGGTTCCACTCTCCCCAACATTTTCAGGGCGTTCATTTAGCATGTGAATACCATCTCAGTGTCCTGCTTGAGCTTGGTCTGAACCTGAGCAAAGCTAAAGTTAAATATGGATGAGAATGCCAAGGGACAAGTGTGATCTCAGGAATAAGATGAAGCTGGTAGCAAGGAATCAGAAACAAGGGCAGCTGGATAACACAAAGACTGGGTTCACACAACGTGACAAGCCATACTCAAGAACGAGTATAAGTTGAGTGTGGGTTGTCTTTGAGCCATGGGTTGTGTTGTGTGAACCCAACTATGGTTTGTTAACTATGAACAACCCATGAAAAGAACCCATTTTTTGTTGGGTTGTGAGTTGTTCGCGGTTAACAAGCCATGGTTTGTTGGCGCAGCTGGGTTAACACAACACAACAACCCACGGTTCAACAACAACCCACAGTTCAAACCATACTCAACCTTGAATATGAGTTGTCGTATTGTGTGAACCCAGCCAGAATGTAGAACTTTCCCCAACCTGGTGCCCTCCAGATGAGTTGGACTACAAAACTCCCAGCATCCGCCAGTCAGCCATGCTGGCTGGGGGTTGCTGGGAATTGTACTCCAACACATCTGGAGGGCACCAGGTTGGGGAAGGCTGGTGTAGAACCTATTCCAGCAGTGGATAGACCAAATCTGAAAGCTTACGCAGCCTGGTCTTCAGGGCCACACCCAGACCTAGTTGCAAACAGGCCAGTCCTCCAGGCGTCCTGCTCCTGAGAAGTCTCCCTACTCCTGAGGAAACCACCTACTTCTGAGGAGCCCTCTTGGTCCTAAGAAGTCAGATTTCTTTGGGCCTTCAGGCATGCACTTTGCCGATGGGAGGCTGCCCGTGTTTGCGCCTTTTGTCACAGACACCCTCTAGGGCTGGTTGGTCACTCAGCCTCCTCCAACTCCACAGGCGAGATACATTCACCAGGAACCCCGTCTACGGGTGTCTCAAGGACCACCATTGCCTAAGAGCCTGGTGTAGCCTCTTGGAGGTTTCATGGGGTCTTCAGCCTCAGAACCTTCACCAGAGGGAGACTTCCTCGGCTGGGCCTAGGTCAGGCATAACACTCGCCAACCACAGGGCCCTCCTAGACCCTTTCCCGGCATAATAGGGACCTCTTCACAAGCATATTGCCAAAGAATAACGGTCAGGGAGTGGGGTAGAAGAGAGAGGGGAGCAGGGCCACTCCACCCCCTGTCCTGCTGAAAACCACCCTCATGAAGGCTCTTCCTCCCTCAACTGTCACCACCACCAGCCATTTCAGCAGGCTGTACTGAAGGAGATGAGGATGGGATGCAGGGCCATTCCACCAGCCCTGCTGAAAGATTATTTTCCTGTTCCCTCCTCATTCCTTCTTCCTTGTGGGTGATGTCTTTTTAGATTGTAAGCCAGCTGCAGGCAGGGGCTGTCTTGTTTTACTGGTTGTATGTAAGCCACTCCAGAATCCCTTTGGCTGGATAAAAATACTATAAATAAACAAATATAACCGTATACCCATGTTTCTATACTCTAGCTCCGGTAGGGATGAAGCACAATCAAGCCCTTCCTCAACCTGGTGACTTCGGGAGGTGCTGGATTGCAACTCTCATCAGTTGCAAATACTTCCATCTATTGGGACATACAATTAGCATGGGAGTACTTTTTTAAAAAAATTGTTTACCAAACAAACATGCTAAATCAAATCACGCTTTATTTAGGGCATCAGAAAATTTTCCAGTTCAAAATTTTCTGGAAAACCCACAGCACTCACTGAAGTGTTTGCTATGTTGTCACATCATACCACAATGCAATAAAAAGCCTCCCGCCCTCCAAAGCATTCACAGCACAATTACAGTGTAGTGAAAACAACAGGAAATCAATGGACCAGCCAACGAGCAATACTTGACCTGTGGATTAATTGCACAACCCTATACACAAGTACAGAAGCTTCTATATTCTAGGGCAGACATTCCCAATCTGGTGCCGTCCAAATGTGTTGGGACTACAGCTCCCAACATGCCCCAGCCAGCATAATTGGAAATTGTAATCCAACACATCCAGAGGGTATGAGGCTGGGGAAGGCTGTTCTAGGGAAACAGAATTATACCAGAGACAGGTTGTAAAGCTCTCCACTTAAGTTCAAACCCAACTCTATTTTGTTTAGGCTGGGAACTCAAAACAGGCAGATTCTCAAAGCAGCCATGTATAACTCCGCTCCCTGCATCCTTCAAGCAATTGTAGCATCAAGCCCTTTGTCTTCCTCCTTGGCCCTGTTCCTGCTCTCTGGCTTCCCTCCACGCAGAACCAAACAAAATGTTTTTATTACTGTCCTGGTTTTCAATCTCCCCCCATCACGCACCAAATAGCACCAGCCCTGAAGCTTGCTGTCTGCCACTCCTTGGTGGCCATACGCCAAAGAGAGACATAGGGAGATGGATGGATGAGCCGATTCTAGGCATCTTGCTAAATCTTACAGTAAATGGACACACCTGCGTACCACGGTAGGATCAAAACATACCTCCATCGAGGATTCCGGTGTACCAAGCTCTGGTGGCCCCTTTGGAAAACTCAGAGGAGTTTCTAAGCATTCACAGTCACAACATGGATTATCGGACCTTTGCCACGCTGACAAAACTATACTCTGCAACTGATCGCTAATTTTGGAGAGGCAGCAACAATGCGGCTTTTAAGAACCTCTGTGCCTCGCTAGCAAGGAGGACGAGTTTGACAGGTATCATTGCTAAAGCTTGTTTGACCGGCCTTTCCTCCCAACAGAGAGCAGCAAACAAGAAGGTCTTAGGGCAGGGACTGTGCATTTGAACAAAGCTCAAGAAATCATCTTTGGATTAGAGGCAGCTGAAGAATCTTTCAATTTCCCCCCCAAATGCTTCTCTGGAGCAGGAAATCTGCATTCTTTGCGACTCTTATGTGAAAATATTTAATAGAAACCACTGCCCAGGATTGCTTTAAGAAACATTAAGCTGCAGAAATAGGTGCCTGGGCACATGCAAAATTAAGAATGGGAACAGGAAGTGCTGTGCTCAGATTCACAGGGAGGAGCTCAGTGGTAAGACACATGGTATATGCATATCAGGCACCAAGTCTGAGTTAGGCAACCAGAGTTATCGGATTTTATTTAGTGAAGGACAGAAACACTACTCCATGTGAGACTCTGGAAAGCTACTGCAAAGCAAGGAGGACGTTACTGGCCTAGATTTATTTATTATTTCATTTATATCCCACCCTTTTTCCTCTTGCAAGGAGCCCAAGATGAAATACATGATCGTCCTCTCCATTTTATCTTCACATCAACCCTGTGAGGTAATTTAGGCAGCGAGTCAGTGACTGGCCCAAAGTCAACCAGTGAGCTTCAAGGCTTAGTGGGGACTAGAACCCACATCTTCCAAGCCCCAGCCCAACACTAACCACCACACCACACTGGCTCTTATTCCCATGATTTGGCACTGTATTCAGGAAGCATTTTATATCCCTATCTGGCTCCAATAATGATTAAAAGACATGCCAAGTCAACATCAGGGCGACTCCACACAATTTTCCACGTGATTCTCATCCCATAAAAGCTATAATTTCTCACACCTCCGTCACCTGAGCCTCTCCTTAGGTGAGGTGTTACCTAGCTAGACTCACTTCAGCGGATGTAGGCAGCCAATAAAGACTCCAAAGGCTTTGTTATTTAATTTGGCTTCCCAGTCTGAGAACTCATCGTTGGGGGGTGGCGATACAGACTTCTGCTGCTTCTGTTTGGAACGAGACCACCTGCCTTTCTGCGACCACACTCGCACTCCCCCTTTGGGCCCATGGTTTCTGTCTTTGATCCCAGACCCGTCTTTGTCCTAAACCCATTTCTTGCTTCTGAGAGGGAAATGGAGTCAGCAGCAAAGAGGGGGAGAATATCCATGTGTTCTTTGTTCACATTTATTTTGGTTAACATGCTTAGGGTAGCACAGGAGCATGGAAACTCAGGTCCAAGAGCCAAATTCAGCCCGATTGGGACCCACAGACGGCCATGCCCCCATCTCCCCAGCCACCAATAGCTTGGTGGTTTCTTGGCTTTTGTGAAGTGTTTTCCCCATTCTAAAGTTGAAATGCCTCTCTTAAGGCTCAGTTTACTGGCGGGAAGAGCTTTACACTACAATATGCTGGTATCTGGGGGAGAGGTCTGGCCCCACACCTTTTCAGCCCTGCCCACCACTGGAATGTAGCCCCTGAGAGCTTCTACAAAACTGAATTTGAGCCTCGGGGTGAAAGAGGTTCCACGCCCCTGTGATAGGGTATGCCCCCCCCACACGCACACACAAAGATCCTGTTTTTCTAAGGTGAGATTAGTTGAGCCTCTTTTACAGAAGCTCAGACTCACAGCAGGGAAGGCATCCAAAGTGAGCAGCCAGCCATTTCCATTCAGGAGCGATCTCCAGTTGTGCCACCACTGAGAAAAGAAGCAACCCAGAGGGACCTGGAGATTAGCCAGCAATTCCCACTGTGAGGACGTTCCAGGCCAGATGGCTCCTATCTCGGCAACTTTGAATGCGATGGATCAAAGGACCTCCAACCAACACCCCAGGGTAATGCAGAAGCTATCCGCCTCCAGGTTAGGTCTGACGCACATAAAAAGAAAGTGGGACACACCAATCCTGGCGTTTTCAAGTACACTGTAGAAAAAGAATGTTTAAAAACTGGGCACTTCTAATTGAGCGTTGCGTTTCATTCTTGCGCCACATGCCCTGAAAAGCGGGTGTCCTTTCTTTCTTTCTTTCTTTACAGGTAGACTTTCTCACCACACAGGCACACAGCTAAAAATTAGAAAGCGCATCGTGTTCCTTCTGCAGTATAATTTTAATTCCTGGCCTCTGTCCAAGGTTCTCTCCCGCAGCATCCATCACAGTGGGAAACTGTGTATCTGGGTCACAGGAGAAGAGGAGCTGCACTGCCATTATAACTGAACTCTTCTTTGGGTATGCTCAGGCAGAGACCAGAACAAGGTCTGCAGAACTGACCAAGGGAGAGACACTTTGCCCGCAAAATACTTTGGGAGGGCAAACACACTTTAAACAAAAAACGTAATAAAATACGTAATAAAATACACAGTACAGGCGCTAGTAACCTCAAGACTGGGTTACTGCAGTAAGCTCTGTGTGGGGCTGCCCTTAAGGCTGCTCCAGAAGCTGGAGCAAGTGCAGAACACAGCAGCTCGGCTGCTGTCGGGAGCTGCCCCTTTCCAGCATGTATCTCCTTTGCTGAGGGAACTGCGCTGGCTGCCTCTTCGCTACTGGGCCAGTTTTAAGCTTTTAATACTAGCGTACAAAGCCCTGAACAACTTGGGACCAGGATACCTGATAGCGTGCCCTTGCCGTTACCAACCTGCCTGGTCACTGAGGTCATCCGAGGGCTTGCTCCTAGTGGTTCCACCTGGACCCATGGCCCGACTGGAGTCCACCCAGACCCTTCGGTGGTGGCCCCCTTTCTTTGGAACTCCCTGCCTCTGGAGGTCAGGCAGGCATGAACACTGGTGTTGTTTCCGCCGCCTCCTGAAAACAGCACTGTTCCAGGAGGCATTCCTTAAATGACCAGTTGCGGTTTATATGGGCATTGTGGTTTTTTTAAAGGTATAATTTTTATGCAGTGTTTTAAACTTTTATTCTTTTACTGTTTTATCTTTTATGTTCACTGCTTTGAAACCTGTGCTAGATGTGGGGTAATCTACAAATATGGTCAATAAATAAATAAAATTAAGCTACTATAACACAGGTGGGGAATTTCAGGTGCAGGGGCCAAAGAGGGTCCCCAAATGCCCCCCTTTTCAGCCAACCACCAAGAGTTTGGTTGTTTCCCAGATACTGTTTTCCCCCCCATTCTAAAAGGTCGAACTGGCAGTAAGAACTTTAAGCTGCAACATGCTGATATTTTTGGCCCTGCCGCTTTTACCTTTGGCTCTGCCCACCATTGGAATGTGGCCCCCCGAGAGCTTCTCCAAAATGGAATTTGGCCCTTGGCTGAAAGAGGTTTCCCACCCCAGATATAAGCTACTGCTGTATCAAGGGCTCGGACCAATGAACCATGTTCCCAACTTCATAGTGGCTGTCCAGGTTCTCAGGCAGAATGAGCCATTTCCAGATCTGCTCCTGAACATCCTTTACGCAGTGATGCCAGTCACATCTTCACCCCGGAGCTACTGCCCACCTCACAGTGCTGAGGAGACTTTGCGGGAAGGTTTCTAAATGGGGATTTTAAACAATCTAACTGGCGTTAACAAGCAGAAGGGTGCAAATTGCAAACACCTAGGAAGAGCCTTCCCCAACCTGGTGCCCTCCAGGTGTTTTTGACTTGAACTCCCATCAGCCCCAGCCACCATGGCCAATGGTCAGGAATACTGAGAGTCGCAGTCCAAAACACCTGGAGGGCACCAGATTGGGGAAGGCTGACCTATATGTTTGACGCTGAGATGTAGGCATTTGAATTATTCCCCTACCCTGCCCCAGTCCAGCTCTGAGTTGTGTTCAGATCCTGTTCTTTTAACAACCTGGATCCAAAGAGTAATTTTAGGCATACCCAAGCACAGAGCACAGGGATTCCCAATCTTTTTGGGCCAGTAGGCACATTTGGAATTTTGAGTGGGTGTTGTGGGTGATCTCAGAAAATGGCTACCCAGGGCGGGGGTGTGCCCATTCATAAATTCATAAAGTGGCTGCCATGGTGGGCATGGTCATTCACAAAGCACCCATTTCCCAGAAGGCAAACTGGCAAGAGTAAAAGAAAAGTAACTTGCCAAAGAACCTAAACACAAGGCAGAGATGGGGGTCTGATCTCCAAAATACTCTTTGGAAGCCAAATAAAGCTCTTTGGAATTCAAATAAAGATGGTGCACCTCACTTTGATGCATCACAGCCTTCCAACTGAAAAAACAAATTAAAAACCTTAAGAAATAAAATAAAAATCAGGAGGGGCAAGGAGGCTAGTGAGCACCAAGAGACGTGTCTGTGAGCACATGGTATATCCAGTGGTGCTTTTGACTCCCCGTCCCAAGACTTTTTTTCTCTGCTATTGCATGTCACAGGCTACTTTTGAAATTTCCCTCAGTTTTAAAAAGGGCTTGCCATGTGACATGGGGAGGGACTGTAGAACAGGGGCAAAACACACATTTTGCATGCAGAAAGTCCCAGGTTCAATCCCTGGAATCTCCAGTTAAAAAGAGGCATGCACCAGTTGGTGGGAAAGACCCTTCTCTTTGCCGGGGACCGCGGAAAGCCACTGCTGCCAGTCAGCGCAGACAACGCCAGGAGAGATGGGCAAGATACACCATCCTGATTTAAGGCATCTTCCTGCCTTGCAAAGCCCAGGTGTGCTGACCCAATTAGGTGGTCCTCTGGATCTTTATGGCAATTCTAAAGTTCACTTTTGTGCCCTGTTTTCTTAAAACAAATGCTGCCATCTACCCCAAATGCAGAGGAAAAAAACGGTCCTTTCAACTTCTTGCACCATCCAAACCGCCAAAGCTCCCTGAAGGAATGGCAGCTGCAGAGCTAAGACAGATGCAGCCTGATGAAGCTCCCAGCACCCTAACTTAAGTCCCAGTTTTTAAAAAATCAGACATACCTCACTGGTCCCATTTCCAGAGGGAAGCCTTATAAGCCAAGCACACCTCTTCTAGGATCCATCCTAGGCAATACTTCCCTTCTGCAAACTCGGAAGAGCCTCACTCTGCTTTGCATTATTCCCAACACTCCATTGTACCTAAATGTGGGATCATGATTCTTGTCCTCAATTGTAGCAAATTGAGAAAGTCTACAGGAGGGTCTCTCAGATGCCGACGCAAGAGGGATAGCCAAAATTGCAAAGCTGATGGATTCCTGCCACTCAACTGCATTTTTCCTATCTTAGCAACACTTGCACAATTCTATCTGGAGATTAAAATAGAGTGTCAGCCGAAACGGCTCAAGAGCACCCCTAAAACAGTCTGGCCTCCCAGAATACCTCTAATGTATGCAAATGTAGGACAGACTTTTAAGGGGAGGGGTTGTAGCTGTGTGACAGAGCCCCTGCTTTGTATGCAGAAGGTCCCAGGTTTGATCCCCAACATCTCCAGGTAGGGCTGGAAAAACTGCTACCTGAAACCTCGGAGAGCCGCTGCTGCCAGTCAGTGTCAACAATACTGGGTTAGATGGACCAAGGGTCTGGCTCAGTATAAGGCAGCTGCCTATGTTCTTACATCCCTAAAAAGGAATCGCTGCAAAGGACTATATGGCCAAATACACACATCCTGCAAATCTTCTGTGGAACCAGAACAATCCAGTGGGGTACATTCAGTCCGAGATGTCAGAGAGCAGAATCCCTGACTGGCTAAACCATGGGAATTCCATTTCCCCTAAACACAACTTGAAAGCAGCCAAGGAAGGAGAGATGGGCGATTTTCAACAAGGCAGGAGAGGAGAGTAGTTTATTCTTTAAAATGTGGGTAAAACTTTTGGATTCTACTCCATTATTCAGGGCTAGTCAATTTTAAACCTATCAATTTCACTTAATGCAACCAAATGGTCAAGTTGCTACCAGGAGAACCAGCATCGCACATTATATATTTTGCCTTCATTGCTACAGGCCACAGCTAAGGTGGCTGAAAAATAAATCTGAAAATAGAAAGAACAGTAAGAAAGTGAGTCAGCTAAAGGCACACCTTGTACCCTTCCAAAACAATGAGCAACCTTGCTCCTGTGCGCTCTTAAAATAGTAATTTCTCAATTATCAAACAATCAGAAACTCTGACAGGCCTAAAGGATGGTACACCCAGAGATCTAGCCCAGTCTTTCCCAATCTAGTGCCCTCTAGATGTGTTAGACTGCAACTCCCATTGGCCATGTTGGCTGGGAATGATGGGGATTGCAGCCTAACACAGTTGGGGAAGGTTGGGCTAGCCTATCAGGGACAACTACTCGGTCAAAGGTCACCCTGAGCCACCGTGGGAAGATGTGACTTGTCATGCATACATATGTGTGTATGCCAGTTGAAGACAGAAGCCCCAACCACACAGGATGAGAGAGCTGTGCCAACATTTAAGTGACAAGCTGATAAAGAATCTGATGAGCAGCAGCATTTATCCAAGGACAGGATGATGGGGGGAAAGCTTAAAGGTGTTTCCAGGTGGACAATTTGGCAGGACTGAATCAGTGCATCCAACCCCATCAGTTCTACAAAGCTCTGTGCTGGCTTCCACCAGTTCTCGCAATGGACTGGATGCTTGCAGAATCTTTCTGCACTGCCCAGGGTTTCTGATTTGGCACAAAACTTGCATCTGGATTTATTGTAAGATGCCCAGAGAACGTTATGTGATGGGCTGGCATATAAACGTGGTTAATAAATAAATAACCCTTCACATTGGGCAAACTAGCCTGGACACAGACAATGATTCTTACAGGAAGAGGTTGGAGAGAGGCTTTGATTTCTACAGTGGGAACACAAATGTCTTTTGGCCCAAGGTGGCCTCTAGTCAAACAGGCTCTGGAAACAATACAAAAACCTGTTTACCATAGGATGTGCATACACATCATGCTCAGCTAACTCTCTTAAGTGCCCTTTCAACTAGCTGGGGGAAAGACTCAGTCTGTGTTCAGCCAAATATACTAAAATATTTAGCAATTAGCATGCAATAATATAAATTAAACAAATAGCCACATCCTGTGCATTACTGTGTCTAAGGTTTTTTGAGCTGTCCTCCCCAAGAAGTATTTGGGATCGTCCGCAAGGGCAAAAACCTGCACCCCGTTTTGAGTGTGATGTCCGATCCTTTTACCAACTGCATTTCTGAGTTCCTGGCTTCCCTGACGTTTGCATCCCTTTTTAAAAATGCATAAAACCATTGAGGCAGCAACTGACAAGCTAGCAGTGCATTTAAGTGAAGGCTCATTAATCTTTAAACCAGCTGAGAGAGCGACAAGGAGGAGGCCACGGTGCCAGTGCAGATTTGCAATATGAAAAGGAGAAAAAGCAGAGAGAGAAAGAGATAAAAAGAAGCGCCAACTTATTCAAAATACTGAAAATAGGGACCAGCCTGGGAGGTAATTCAAGAGGGGAAACAGTTGCTATGACTGATGTATTTCTTTTGGTAAGGAGGACAAGCCAGGTTTGGAATAAACTTGTTTTTAAAACTTTCTGGATTCTAATGCCTAGCCATGGTCAAATATGCTTCCTTAACTAAAAGCAGAGGTTTGAGATTCTCTTTAAATTTCTAAATGGTGCAGACAAGATAAGCAAATTATTAATTTTTCATTAGTGTAATATTCTACAAGCAGTGCCTAGCATGCTTCAGAAACTGGTTTTCTATGGCTGTTCCTCTTTCTGCTCTCCCCAGCTTCTCATCCCAGTTATTCATGAATTGGGCATTCCTCAGGGTAAGGGAGGATCAAAATGCAGCTTCGGAGGGACCCTCACGCCCCATCTGCCATCCAGATACCCCAACCATACACAAGTTGACAGCTAAATTGGCCAATGGACACAGGAGTGGGGAACCCAAATGCTTTGTTTCTCCTCTGGAGGGCTCCACAAACAGAATTTGTTCATTTACAAGCTTATACCTGGGTCAGTAAGAGGTTTTTTGCTCAGGTCTGAATGAGAGGGAGCCTGGGTTTCACCCCACTTCACCCTCAAAGTCTGCAGACTGGCTCACTTGCACGAGTCATCACAACCTCTCTTGCTCCACAATCACCTCTCCGCATTGCTCCCACCAGCTTACCGCTGGCATTACACAGCGGTTGCAGCGGCACCACTGTCAAGCCAGAGGTGGACAGAAGGTGGATGACAGTGCACTGGCTGATTTCTGATGGACCGTCAAGGGTCTGCTAGCGGCTGGGATTCTTGCCAAGGACTTGTCATAGTTGAAAGCAAGAGTGCAGACTCAGGATTGCTCTAAACAGATTAGTTACGTCTCAAGCATTCAAGAGATGTTTTTATGAGCGTATGACTCTTCGTCTGTAAATGTAAACACACATTGGGGGACTATAGAGAATCTAGTTAACAGTCTTCCCCAAGCTGGTGCCCTCATGTATACTGGACTGCTATGCGCATCATCCCCAGGCATGTTGGCTAGGGATGATGGGAATTGTAGTCCAACCCATCTGGAGAGACCCAGGTTGGGAAGGCTGTTCGAGTAAGAAGAGGAAAAAGTACACCAGGCAAGAGTGAAATCGATCCACCCCTGGCAGAGGTTGATCTACCAGGGAGATGATGGAATGGGAGACAGCTGTTTCTGCTTTGCAGCCAGGGGCACTGGACTAAACAGTCTCCCAGGCTGCAACCCTAAAATGCACTTACAAGGAATAAGCTCCACTGGATACAGTGGCACTTCCTTCTGGGCACCACATATTCTGAAGGACATTGACAAACTACAGCGCGTTCAGAGAAGGGCAACCACGATGTTGAGGGGCCCGGAAACCAAGTCCTATGAGGAATGGTTGAAAGAGCTGCACATGTTTAGCCTGAAAGGAGAAGATTAAGGGGAGACATGATAGCAGTCTTCTAATATCTGAAAGGCTGTCATGCAGAAGATGGAGGAGATGTGTTCTCTGTTGTTCCAGAAGGCAGCAGTAAGAGCTTTCTTAGGCAGGGAAATTGCAGGGAAGAAGATTTCAACAAAACATTCAGAGAAAATTCCTAACAGTGAGAGCTGTTCAGCAGTGTAACTGACTGCCTCAGGAGGTGGTGAGATCTCCTTCACTTAAACACCTTCGTGTTTAAGCAGAGGCTGGACAGCCATCTGTCAGGGGCGTGGCAGCTGCATCCTGCATGCAGCAGGGGGTTGGACTAGATGATCTTTAAGGTCCCTTCCAACTCTATGGCTCTGAGTAAACATGCGTAAGACCCGCCCCCAAGCCCCAAGGATGAAATATGCACCAAGACAGCTCGCATGTTAAGAAACGCTGATTACGCAGCACGTTTCAGCCGTAGCTTCTCTTGTATTCCTGCTGTTGCCTCAGTTCAAGCTGCCTTGGATGCAGCCATACAAATCTGTCACTGAGGAACAAGCCTGCAGTCAGTCAGTGCCGGAGCAAGCATTCCTTTGGTATGCTAGCATGGAGGGGTGCAGGGGCAGGTAGCGGCAACTCTGTGTGATTGCTGGATAAACCACTCCATGCAAGCAGCAACATTTTTCCACCTTCACTTCCATGGCCATGTGTGGAACCAGCCAAGATAAAACTGGCAGTGCCACAAATCAAAGACAGAGACCTCAGAGTCCATTTTGTAACCTGGGCATCTGACGTTACCCAGTCCAAAGAAGTGTCGAGAGCCATAGTTTTGATCTGAGAGCAAGCAATGCTCATCCAATACCAAAAACGGGGCTCCCCCTAAGAGCCCAACTTTGAGGGGAGGCTGGTAGTGCTGTCAGAAGCTCAGCATAAAGCTGTAGACCCCCAAAATAAAAGGCCAAAGCTACGTTCAGTCAAGAAAATGGCAATCCATGCTTTTTGCACTACGTATCCAGTCTCTTACCCCCTAGGAAAGTTCTAGAGTCATGGAAGGGCAAAGGGTCCCCAAAGGGGAAACTTAATAGAATGTGCTGGGTGTTTTTTTTCCAAACAATGACATAAGATACCCCCAAATCACCACTGACAGGACGTATCACCCAGCCTCTCAAGAGCAGCTTAATTCCAATGCATAAGAGAATGCCGTTTCCCCACTTAAGACTCTCGAACAACACAGCTAGTATGATATAGAGGTTAACGTGTTAGACTAGGAGTACAGAGACCCATGTTCACGGCTCACGTAGCCATGAAGCCCAATGAGTGAGCCAATTATTCTCTTTCAGCCTAACCTACCCCACAGAGTTGTGCTGATAAAACTGGGTGGGTGGGTGGGTGAGCGAGTGGACCATGCATGCTGCCTTGAGCTCCTTGAAGGAAAGGTGGGATATAAACATAATAATAAATAGGCTTGTTTAAGTCTAGATGGACAATGATCTCTCGCAGTGTACCTTCAGTTCACGTTCTCTGGCTTCCACAAACATTCCTTCCTTCAATATTCCCCAAAAGAACTATGGCAACTTTCCTCAACCAGATGTGCTCCAGACATATTGGACTACAATTCCCACCATCCTCAACCAGCATGTAGTGCAGCGCATCTGGAGGTTGTCAGGTTGAGGAAGAGTGCTCTAAAGAACTCCTCCTCTGTCTTTCCTAATATCACAAACTGCTATGAATCCCTCCCCACTGCTTTAGACCTAGTCTACGGTGGGTTCTTCCACCAGAAAGCCAACAGGCTCGTTTTAAGTGGAGCAGAAGGGACCACCAACACAGTCCACACACAAACCCATTTGCTATCACCTAGGGACTGTTTTGCAACAGGAAAAGTCAGCAACTAAAAAATGAAACGATGGCTTGGAATAGGATCTTCAGGAACTCTTGCAAGTATATGTTCATGCTGCTGGCAAAGAACAGCATGCTTCAATGACTGGGTTTATTTGGCACAAAAAGAGAGCCGATGGAACCCTCTGCCACAAGACGGGGCAGTGGGCATTAGCTCAGTTTAGCTCCAACATACCCGGGAGAGACCCCCCCATCTCTTGTTATTGTTACAGTCAAGTAACAGGGCAATCCTAAGTCCCTACTCAGAAATAGGAAAGGGTGAGAAATTTGTTTGGTTTGATTTTGATACCAAACTTCACAAATTTTAAAGATTCAAATGTGGGAGAAACTTTTCATTGGTCCAGGCACAGGGCTTCAAGTGCATTGCTCTTAAAAGTCTGGGCCTGAACCATGTTCGTGGTACGGATTGCCACATATTTTTTTTCTGACAAGCTCCTCATCTTTAACAGCTACAGGGAAGGCAGGCAAAACATGGTCCTCTCCAAGCTGGGAATAGCTCTACCTATCGAATTTGGCCAGTGCAGGTGGGTGAGAATTCTGTTTAGTTTGTTGTTCTATAAGAACTTACCAAGGTTTGCAAATTTCTTCATAAATAGGATGGAAAGAACCTGAGGTTAAAATAACCAGACATGGGGGAAAGCAAAACTGACAGATTTGTCTCCACTCACAAGTAAGCCCTACTGAATTCAATGGACTTACTCCAAGGTAATAGTGCACAGGATTGGAGCCAAAGAGAACACTGTTAACATTGTTGCCTGTGCTCCATATTCGTTTTCTTTAAATTCCGGATTATTATGACATGTGAACTGAGCCTCAGCGGTGGACCCACAATTATGGAAGTTCTTCACCTCCTGAAATCTGACCATCTCTGCTAGGGCTTGCTTTATTAGGCTGTACATTATTCTGTAGGACATCTGGGGGAAGCAGAGAATATATGTGGATGTGGGGCGGGCGAGTAAAGGACCACCGCTGTATTAGCTAAACTGGAGATAAATTTGGAAACACATAATAAACAGAAGACAACTCTAGCCCAGAAGTTATCACATCCCCTCCTGCGTGGAGGGTTGCAGAGTTGTTGTGCACCCCTCAAGATCACGCACAAACTGATTTTCCTGTGGCAGTTTCTTGCGGCGTTTTCAAGGCTGAGATAAGCCTAGATAGAATACAATGGGATCTGTTAAACCCGGCACTGCAGAGCTAAAAATAGGTACATACTGCAGGACGCTTGCATATCCAGGAATAATTCCTGACGGACCAATGCTGAAAAAACAAAGGGGGGGGCAGAGGAAAGAGACAGCAAAAGGAGGAATGGGGTGGGCAGAAGAATGGAAGAAAAAGACAATTTTGTTATGCTCAATATTCTCCTTCCAGAAACTAGTGACTAGATTTTAGTTGAGAGAAGGAGATACTGCATGCAGCTTGTCAAATTCGCAAAACATGGCATTTAGTGCATAATAAAACTGAAAAGACTCAATTGACTCCCCCAAGGCACAAACAAGGGAAAGGGGGAATGTTGTTTCTGCCTCCCCTGATCTTTGTTGCTGCTTGCAGAAAATGTAAAGAATTAGAACATCTTTTCATGGTAAAGGGCATGTATGTCTTCTCTAGACAAGGAGGCACTTCAGAAATGATACCACAACACATATGGCTAGATGTTTTAAGTATACACCTGATATATATACATACAACATGGGTGCAACCCAGAATTATACAGGCAGTGACAAAACCAGAGTTGCCTTCTGCAAAGCGTGGATTAGCCCCAAGGGTCCCTCCAACTCTGGCTGGAACAAACTGTCCTACAGTAAAACATGCTCAAGCTTCTCCCTGTGTGTCACAAAGGTAATACAGGAGATCAAGGTTCGAGACACTGAAATCCAAGGAAGTGGCTAGGTGGACACTCAAGATCACAAATAAGGCAAGCTTCTGGGGACAGATCTGGTGACCTGTAATATGCACTGGGTCTCCAACACATCCGGAGCACCAGCAGCCGCAAGGGCTGGGGGGTAACTTTTTCATACCATGCTAAGAAGCACTGCAACAACCGTGATTTATGTACATCTACAATACCCGGATCATTTTTAACCCTGCAAAAGGGCCCATTCCTCAGAAGTTCCATTTCCAGAGAAAGGAAATGTTTCAGGTTCCCGAACCATTCATGCGCCAACATCTCCTAATCAGCGCATTAATCCACAATAACGAATACCACAGGCGCTCAAATGGGTTTCCTAAAAACATCAAGATTAAAATAATGGGAGTTATTTTCAGCTGTGACCTGGCGGAGGCCAAACAGCATCTCCCATTAGACTTCTAATTAGCTTCAGATATATCATCAGCCTTCACTCATAAAGCGTGGTACTGGTTCCTCTTCAACATGACTATATCCTGTACATGCACCAATTCAAAGGTTGTTTATGATACAGTAAACTATCACAGGGGGGCCGCGGTGCCTTGGGGGGCCGCGGTGCCTTGGGGGGCCACGGTGGCTTAGTGGTTAAGACACTGAATTGCAGACCGGAAGGTCAGCAGGACAGCAGTTCGAGCCCCGAGTGCTGCGTGACGGAGTGAGCTCCCATCTTCAGTCCCAGCTTCTGCCAACCTAACAGTTCAAAAGCAAGAAATTGCAAGTAGATAAATAGGCACCGCCTCGGTGGGAAAGGTAACAGCGTTCCGTGCACCTCGGTGTTCAGTCATGCCGGCCACATGACCACGGAAGCGTCTTCGGACAGCGCTGGCTCTTCAGCTTAGAAATGGAGATGAGCACCACACCCTAGAGTTGGACATGACTGGCTGGGGACACCTTTTTACCTTTAAACTATCACAAGGTGATTTTGCCTCCTTGGTTGTAAGCAGGGAAGGTTTCTTGCAAGACACCTGTCCATAGCGGCAGCTGGTGCTGGCATCAGAGAAGGGCCAACATCAAAGGTAAGCACAGTTGGGCATCTACCAAGGACCAACGCCCCAGCAGGGGCCCACTGACCAGACCCCCCAGAAGTTTGTCCTCCACTGCCCCAGTGCAACCTGTTTGGTCAGCCGTCTCTCGCTCCGACCCAAACAAGGGTGGTGAGAAGGAGGAGGAGCAGATGCCACAGCCTCCATGCTCATTGGCTCTCTGCCTCTCGAGCAAGCAAGTGGGAGCAAAGTTGAAGAGGAGGAAGAGGAAGAGCAGCGGGTGACGATGGCGGTGAGAAGGTAGGCTCACTGACGGAGGGGGCCCGCTGGAGGTGTCTTGCCCAAGGGCCCTCAAAAAATTGGGGCCAGCACTGCATCCCACCAGAGAGGCCTGCCAGTTCTCACACACGCCTACAATTCAACATGGGTGAAAACCAAACGCTTGCCACGCAGGGCTTGGTTTTGTAAAAAAACAAGTTGCCACATGAAACCGATGAAGCAGGGCCATGTAACAATGACTGACATAGCAAAAAGTTTAACCTACAGTATTGGCACTGAGCGAGCAAGAGTTCTTTAAGCATGTGTGACTTGAAAGAGCAGATGTGTGTGGGAAGACAACAGCATACAGCAGGGGTAGGCAACCTTTTTGGGCCGTGGACACATTTGGCCATTTGAAAAACTGTCCTGGGCACCAACACAAAATGGCTCCCATAGGAGGCATGGCAAAGGACAAGTACCCTGCCCAAAAGCCTGAGTCCAAGGGAGAGGTGGGCTCTGAGCCCCAACACACTAAATGGCTCCCTTGAACTCACAGTTTTCAGCACCAACAGAAACCTATTTCACAGCAATCACAGCTGCCAGAAGAAAATGTGTTAAGTAAAAAAAAAAAGAAAAAGTGGAAGCTCCTCGGTGGGCGTTAGGAAAGGTGTCCGGGGGACCGTTGGTGTCCACAGGCACCCTGTCGCCTACCCTGACATACAGGGCCAGTACGTGGGACCTCCAATAAAATCCTCAGTGCTCCTGTTCAGGTTTCTATTGAGCCACGCCCTCTCTTCCAGTCGCTATCGGGCTGCTTTTGGGTTACCCCCACATTTAGGGTTTGTCCTAAAGCAGCCTTCCCCAACCTGGTGCCCTCCAGACGTATTGGACTACAAGTCCCATTAGCCCCCAGCCAGAGGAAGGTTGTCCTAAAGTGTTCTTGTACTTTGCAAACCTAGGAGTTCCCTAAAACCTGCTAATACCTCCCTCTTGTGTATGGATGGTGTCGTTTTTGCTACATAACGATTGGTGCTCAGAGACTTGAGTTTGCTATTAGTACATATGCTTCAACACCACGACACTCAGCCCACAAATTCTCCTTCCCTGAAGGGAGTGTTCTCTAGTGGTTATAGCAGACTTCCCCTGGCTCCAGATGGTTTAGATTACAATTCCCAGCATTCCTGACCATTGGCCATGCTGGCTGGGGCTGATGGGAGCTGAAGTCCAAAACATATGGAGAGCACCAGGGTGGGGAAGGATGGGTTAGTGTCAGACAAGGAGGAAGGTTCAAATAACCACGTAACCTTGGAGCTCACTGGGTAACCTTGGAGCTCACTGGGTAACCTTGGAGCTCACTGGGTAACCTTGGAGCTCACTGGGTAACCTTGGAGCTCACTGGGTAACCTTGGGCCACTCCCTCTCTCAGCACCTAACACCCCTCCCAGCAATCCTGTGAGACACAAAATGAGAACTCTGCTGAACACTCCCCTATAGAAGGGCTGCAACAAAAATGTGAAGATTTTTACAAAAAGCCTGATTAAACAGTCACCAAGGGACAATCTACATTACAACTTTAAACTGGTTTCAAACCGGTTTATCTAAAGGGATCCTGCAGTTTCATGAGGGTACTGAGAATTCTTTGCTAGAGACCCCTGTCCCCTGCCCAAGTAGCCCCTCTTCCTAGAGCTACAATTCCCAGAATTCCTGTATTTGGTAGCCGTAATCACTAAAAACAGGTTTGAAACCAGTTTAAAGTTGTAGTGCAGATTGCCCCCAAGGATGCTATCTGGCTAGGGCACCACAAGTATTAAGGTTGTAGGCTGGAATGGAGGATGCTTGGTGCACTTTCCACAATTCTATTTTAAGCAGATGGGGGTTGGGGAATCACACTTTGAGAAACAAAATATATTTTAAAAAACCAGCTTACAACAAGCCAAAGCCCGTGGCTGGAACCAATTACCATTCCTATCAAGCGTGATGGAAGCTGCATCTGCAGCCAAGCAAGCGGAGAAAAATATTTCAACACTGATGAGGAATAAATTGAATGAGACATCCCCAGCAGGAATGACAGAGGATGAATGGACAGAGGAGAACAGCTGGAAAACTATTCCTCCATCTGGTGGTAAGGAGAAAGAATGGCTTAAGAACAGATTTCCCAGGGAAAGTTGGGGGTCAGTGGGAAAAAAGGGGTAGCAAAAATACTTTGATCTGTTTCTTCCGTCGGTCTTACCACACGGCCCACACAAAAGTCTGTAAGTGTATTTTTCAGCATTAATATTTGTACCAAGAGCATGTTTCTTGGGTTGGTTCTTTGTTGTTGTTCAGACGTGTCCAACTCTTCGTGACCCCATGGACCATAGCACGCCAGGCCTTCCTGTCCTGCACTCTCTCCCGGAGTGTGCTCAAATTCATATTCATTGCATTGGTGATGCTATCTAGCCATCTCATCCTCTGCTGTCCCCTTCTCCTTTTGCCTTCAATCCTTCCCAGCATCAGGTTCTTTTCCAGGGAGTTTTCTCTTCGCATTAGGTGGCCAAAATATTTGAGCTTCAGCTTCAGGATCTGTCCTTCCAATGAGCACTCAGGCTTGATTTCCTTTAGGATTGACTGATTTGACCTCCTTGCAGTCCAGGTGACTCGTAAGAGTCTTCTCCAGCACCACAGTTCGAAAGCATCGATTCTTCGGCGCTCAGCCTTCCTTATAGTCCAGCTCTCACAGCCATACGTTGCTACTGGGAAAACCATAGCTTTGATTATACGGACCTTTGTCGGCAAGGTGATGTCTCTGCTGTATTGGTGTCACACAGTAAGAAGCAAAGGATCCGGCATGCTTGCCTGCACCACCTACCCCTGCACTGAGGTTCCAGCAGCCATCAGCAGTGCTGCATTAGTACACCAGCGCAAAGATCACGGTAGGTACTATGCAACTTTACTCCAGGCAAAGCATTGCGGCCAGGCCATGGGTACATACAGGGATGTGAACATCCATAGAACTCGAGCTCGTCAAAGTTCTCAGATTTCCCCCTCGATGCTCGTCCTCACGTGTCCATATCGGATTCCAAGCCTCTTCTTTTTTCCCTGTTCGCACAAAAACTCATGCACATTCCAGTGCACGTTTGTCCAAAGGCACGCATATTTTGTGCACATTTTTTAAAATATACACTCTTCCCCCACTGATTAAAAAAATGTCAACTGACATGCTTAAAAGCACACGCTTTTCAAACGTACACATCACTGAATGCACTTTTCTTTTATCCGCAGATAAAAATGCTCTGCAAGGTTGGAAATGTGCAGCCTTCAACGGCAGACAACGTTCAAGTCTGCCAGGTTTGGGAGGTGCAACTGGGCAAATTCTGTTCTAAAATAAATTGAAACAAATTTCTTATACATCTCTGCATGGGAGGATTTAAGGCAGCCTTCCCCAGCCTGGTATCCTCCAGATGTTTTGGACTTCAAATCTCAGCAGCCCCAGCCAGCATGGCCAATGGTCAAGGATGCTAGGAGTTGTAGTCCAAAACATGTGGAAGGCACCAGGCTGGGGAAGGCTGGTTTGAGGAATTGTATAGAAGGCACGTTGGGCCGGAAAGCACAGGTTTGCCTTGCTAACTCTGCAGAAAGCAACCAGGGCTCAGTCGTAAATCCCATGCTTTGCAGGTAATATGATGAGGATCGCTGAGTAATCTGAAGGAGACTTCCAACCGAGATCCTGCAAATACAAGCGCCAATCAGCGGTGGGGAATTCTCATCCAAAAGCAGCTCTATTTCCCAAGAAGGCGGAGGAGCATCCTCTTCTAGCCGTCATCAGGAATCAGCATACCTTAAATAGCAGCCACTACCCCAGGGTTACATTCGGTTTCATAAGGGAAGCACCACAGGAAACAGAACTGGGAGAAAATATGAACTTGCCCGAAAAATTCGTTCTCAGTACCAGAACTAAGCTCCCAATCCTCTCTCTCTCTCTCTCTCACACACACACACACAGTCCTTTCACCTGGTGTGCTCCCCAGCTTTCTTTGTTACAGCAATCTAATTCAGAAAAAAAAGCCTTTTACTTGTTGCCATTGGAGTCATAAACTCTTGCCAATCCACTGGACATCACCCTGAGAGAGGGGACTCCAACCTTTTTGGGTCAAAGGACACTTTGGGGATCTTTAGAGCCTGTCATGGCCGCTTTCACAAAATGGTGGTCATGTCTAGTCACAAAACACTTATTTCCCAGAAGGCAAACTCGCGTTACTAAAAGAAATTTGCCCAGGAACCTAAATACAAGGCAAAGGAAGAGTCTGAGCTCCAAAAAACAAAACCACTCTTTTGAACCCAAATAAAGATGGTGCTGGAGGGCAGCATCCCTGTTAAAAAAAGAATTAAAGAAAACTTAAGTAATTAAAATAAAAATCAGGAGGGGCAGAGAACCTGGCAGGCACCAAGAGAGGAGTCCACCGCACCATATTGGAGAGCCCAGGCCTGAGATCTACCAGAAAATCCTGAGCTTCCTTCTGCCCACTGCTGTGTACACTGTGGTGAAGGGTCAAACTGGAACCTTGCACCCAATTCTATATGCTGATGCCACAGGCTGAGCATCGTGATCTACAAGAGAGGACTTTGAAAGGAAGAAGGGGGCTCCAGGTAGGCAAAATATGCTGCCCGGTTCAACACAAAATCCCTCCCCGAAGCGAAAACCTTGCTCAGTCTTCTAGTACTAACCCACTTGATACCCCACACCATGATGCCTCAGAAAAAGGAAAGAAATAAAAGATATTTAAGGGAGCAGCCAAACACTCTTTTGGCCAACTAAGCTCTAAATGAGATATAAGATCTCATATGACAAATCATACACAAAATATCCTTCCTAAAATATAAAAAGGTTCTATTTTAAAGCCATTTGCTCCCAATGATAGCTCTGGAAAGGGCTCTGCAAGCTTTTTCTTTCTGTTTGTTTAATCTAGAGAGACAGTCAACCTCCCCGCATCCACCTCAGCTCACATTAGATTGAGTTCACAAAATAAACCAAGCTATCCCTACCACCACCCAAAACTCATAAATAGGTTGGTTTATTTTCTGAAGCCAGTCCAGTGTCAGAAGTCACACACGCACACAGACCCCCACCCTACCCCACCCCCGTAATTGCCCAAACACCCTGGAACATAGGTCAGGCAATCCACCCCATCTAACTCAGTATTTTTTACACCATCCTTCCCCAAACAGGTGCACTGCAGATGTTTTGGACTACAGCTCCCAGCATTCCTGAGCACCAACCATGTTGGCTGGGGCTGATGGGAGTTGGAGTCAAAACATCTGGAGAGCACCAGGTTGGGGAAGGCTGAGTGATAAGAGGAGGGAAAGGGAAGACACACTGGCACCGCCAGCTCCTGAACTTCATATCCAGGCCTACCAAGATTTGCTAGGATCTCTAATTATTACACCCCAAATGGTCTACCGCTAGGGTGGGCATTAGAGAGATCTCTAGATGATTTGTAGTAGACGAAGGATTTCTGGCTCCCAACGGTTCGTATTTATTTATTTATTTTTATACCACTCAATTGCCGACGCTCTCTGGGCAGTTCACAAAATTAAAACCACAAAAATACAACAGAAAATACAATATAAAATATAATAGATTAAAACTACAGAATAAAAATACAACCAGAGTAAAACTTGCAGCAGTGCAGATATTTAAAATGCAATAGTAGATTTAAGACAACAGAGCTAAAAAACTGGAATGCTACAAATGCCTGGGAAAATAAATAGGTCACCTGGTGCCAGAAAGAGTACAATATAGGTGCCAGGTGAACCTCTCTAAGGAGTTCACTCCACAACCGGGGTGCCAAAGCAGAAAATGCCCTTTTCCTTGTAGCCAAGCCAGGAAGCTCTTTTGGCAGGGCTCTTGGAGAAGGACCCCTGAAGATAATCTTAGGGTCTGGGCAGGTATATAAGGGAGGAGGCAATCCTTCAAGTAACCTGGTCCCAAGCCGTTTAGGGCTTTGAATGTTAATACCAGCACTCTGAATCAGGCCCGGAAAGGGACTGGCAGCCAGTGATGCTAGGAAAGTACTGGCATCATATGATCTCGTTGGCCAGTCCTCATTACCAATCTCGCTGCCCTGTTTTGGACCAGCTGAAGTTTCCGGACTGTTTTCAAAGGCAGCCCAACATATAATGCATTGCAGTAATGTAGACGAGAGGTTATCAGAGCATAAATGACTGTAGCTAGACTATCTCTGTCCAGATAAGGGCGTAGTTGGTATATTAGTCTTTAGTTATAATTTTACAAAAGTGAAAGCAAAAGTCCCCTTTCCCCCATCCTAAATTCAGCTGCTGAAATCAAGGAAGCTTAGGGGAAAACAGAAGAATATTTGTGCATGGCACTGGAAACTAATGCCTAGGCTCAGCATGTGCTCCAAGGCACCTTGTTCTGCAATTCTATGTCTGCCTTCCTGAGGCACTGTTTTGCACCTGGTTCCAGTTACTAGACCTCAGGTTTCTATTGAAAAGCAAAGCAGATCCCACGAGCTTAAAGTCTGCCTAACCGTGGTTTACAGGACCATTTTATCTGTTCACTGTATATCTCTACCTCCTTTCCATACAGCATGCAAGGCAACTTACAGCCAAAAGTTAGAGTGAACATACCACAATTAAAATAGAAAAAAACATTTGTTTTAAAAATCCAAGAACAGAACAAAACCAGTAAGGACGGCAATAAGGTGATCCTTGTTACATTCCAGAATGGAATAGAAGACATCGATCAACTCAACAAAATGTTTCCAGGAACAAAACAAAAGCAACAACAAAAAACACTCTTCCTCATTTGGGTTTAAGAGGTTTCTTATTCTAAGTTCTTACACCAACAAGTTTTTCTCTGCTCAACTGCAGCTAGACATTTTAGTGATTCTTTTCCAACCAACCCTGTTCCGAACCATGCTTTGCAAAACATTTTAAATTTTATTTATTTTGTACAGTCGATGACAGGGAAGCAATTTCTCCTAAGACTACAATTGTGCTAATTATTATTTCTTTTCTTCCCTCCCCCAATCTGGCAGGGAGCACATGAAACCAAGATATTGCTTTGCAACAGATGGAAGCCTTCGGAAACAGAAGAACAAAAACAACAAAAATAAATCTCTGCAGCTCCATTTCCAAAAAAGCTCTCACAAGCCTTTGCCGATGGAGTGATATCAGAAGGACTTGTCTGGTTGGGAACTTCTTCTGAATCTAACACGCAGCTGAGTGAAATGGAGAATATTTGGGCCCTGATGAAATATCCACCAAAAACAAATAACACAAACACACACACACACACACACTTTCCCTGCTTTAGAAAAAATGTGACTGTGTCCATGAAGCAAAGGAAAGTCAACACAAGTGTCAGAAGATGTGGAATTTGAACCTTCACCTGATGGGTTGAACACCATCTTCTAGGTCTGGGAACCTGCTTCATGAAAACCTGGGTGAGCCTACAAATGGCCAAGATCTGTTTCGCAAGTCCTAACCCATGTAATGCAGCCTCCTCAACGTGGTGCCCTCCAGAAGTGTTGGATTACAACTCCTAACATCCCCAGCCAACATGGCCATTGAAACATACTGACAGAATGTATTCCAAGTACCAATCTTTCATCCCCAAAGGGCATCCCAGAGCAGTGTACTTAAAATTATAAAAACATATATGTAACTGTAAAACCAGCAAAATCAATCTAAAATCAATGTGGATTGTAAATTTAATTCAATTTCAAAATTCTGCTCAAAATGCTAGGGCAAAAAGAAGCCTTTAATTGGCCACCAAAAAGAATGTGGAATTGTGTCTCTGTTGGGAGGACATTCCAAAGTCCGGGCCCAGAATTACATAAACTGGGCCAAATTTGAATGCATTTTTCATATTATATACATGTTGATTTTTTTCCCAAGACTCGAATTCCATTTCTTTGGGTTTTTAACTCACCTCATCCCCAGGATTATTGGTATGTGAACAATACTAAAACACACAGAAAAGCCAGAGTGGTGTAGTGGTTTCAGCATTTGGACTAGGAACAGGAAACCCGGGTTCTAATTGCTGCTCAGCTATGGACTTCATTGGATGATGTTGGGCTAGTCTCTCTCTCTCTGTCTCTCTCTCAATCGCTCATTTGCTAATCTACCACACAGGGTTGTTGTGAAGAGACAGTGTATGACGGCCAATGCTTCTCAGACAGAGGACAAAATTAAAACAGAATCAATGTTTAAAAAAACGACACACACACAAGCTAGGTAAAACACGTCACCTCTCTTACTTCCTTTGAATCCCTCCCCAAATCGACCATATCCATGAAGCCAATAGCACAACCCCTTAGTTCCCATGCCCCAATGACCTAAGTCTAAGTACATGAAACCTAAACACACACATATTCTTCCACTGCTGGCCCCTGCCTCCACTTTGCTCCTCCTCCCCTGTGTCAAATTACAGACTGGAAGCCCCTCCGGGCTGAGACTTGCCCCAATGTACTCTGTAAGGAACTCTATACTTTGATGGGGTGAAATAATAATATACCCTAAAAAAACATGCTCAATTAAGACAGGAGGGTGGACCTGAGACCAGGGACCAAGTCCGCCTCCTAGAGGTCAAATCCGGCCCTTCGAGGTTCCCTAGGAGGCCCTAACCCCTTTCCCACAACCAGAAATCATTTGGTGGTTTCTCAGCTTTTGTGATGTTTTCCCCCATTCTAAAAGGTGGAAATGCCTCTTCCTAAGGCTTAGTCGCTAGCAGTAAGGGTTTTAAAAATACACTGGTGTTTTTTGTATTTTTTGCCCCACCGCTTCCCACCCCCGTCACTGGAATGCAGCCCCGAGAGCATCTTCAAAACTGAATTTGGCCCTTGGGCTGAAAGAGGTTCCCCGCTGCTGAATTAAGTGGCTTAATTGTTTTTTCACATTTATTGTATTTATCTATCTCTATACCGCCCAATAGCCACAGCTCTCTGGGCAATTTGCAAAACGACTGTTACTGCATATTTAAATTCCCTTCCCCTTTTCCCTGTTGACTCTTCTGCATGGCTGCCACGTGAGGTACTTACAACGCCTGCTTAACATGACTGTGCCAAGTGCACCCTGGGCTTGCTCTCTCTGTCCACCTCACCCCTCGATCCACCACTTCGCCTTTTACACAGGAGCATGCCAGGCCCGCTCTGCTTTTGCAGTGTTCGTGCTGCTGCGCAAGACTGATAGGACCCTTCCTCAATCTCTCTTTCACACTGCTGCAGACAGTATGTAGTGTATAAAGTTGAAAACCTGAAACAGAAGCTTCCTCACAGACGGCAACGATAATCTCCCCTTCTCTCACACTGAACTTTGAGGCCCTTTCGCGGGAGCTTTTACGGACTCTCCCTTCCCAAACCAAGTCAAAAAGAAACACACAAACACACATACAGTGCAGAAGACTCTCAAATTTGAAGATCTGTTTCAAAAGATGGCTAGGTCTGTGGCAATCTCACCTACAGAAGCACTTCAGAATTATCTGGGAAGAAAAGCACCATCTCCCCCCCCCCCCCCCGCAAACTTCACTGGTCCATATGCATTTCTAAACCAACAGCAACAGGATCTCAAGGCCAAGGACTTGTGTTAACACATCTGTAGATATGACCAAGAAAAAAGGGGGGGGGGGGACACACAACACACAACATTGTAATCAGCTGACACTAGGGAGTCTGAGAAGCCAGAGTGTACCTGTTCTGCTCTCCCTCTCTCAGAAGAGGATCTGGGGATCACATTTCTGGTGCATAGCATGGCACAGCAGAGAAGCAGTTGGAGGGGAAAGGGCGGGGGGAATTCACTGCCAGTGGAGAATTATAGAGCGCAAGTTCCTATGACTTGCTGATCAGTGCTATCAAAGCGAATTGCACAGCAGAAAAACGTTCCAAGGCATCTAGGAGACCTGCACTTTTTCAAACCTAAGCTTCTGCCCACACTGCAAAGTACAAGTACAGGACCACTAACAACCAGGACACTTTAATACAGCTGCGCCTAGAAACAAAAGCTGCAGCCCTTCTCTCCTTCACAATTCTTGCCATTTCATCACCTACTTGCAAAAAAAGAAGGGGGCAAAAAGCAGCAGCTGCAAAGCAGAATCATTTATTTCTAGCAATGCCTTCATGCTAAAATGGTACAAGTAGCAGCAGCAGCAGCCAATATTAAACCACCCCAAAACAAGTGATTTCAGCAGCATTCCAGAAGAGCAACAAAAACCTCTCCACCAGAATCCAAACGCCAACTTCCATGCATGTTTTGTGGCAGCGCACTTTCGCTGCTGCCAAGATGGAGCAATTCCAAACATATTTACAGAGCCTGACACTGCTAAACAGAGAGCAATATTCTCCTAAATAAACAATCCAGACACTTTCCACTAAGAATGGAACCATCCCCAAGTTAGAAAGACAGACAGGTCTGATGCGCACAGGAAGTCAGCCAACATGCGAAGCTCACTTTAAGATCTCTGGACAGCTGCTTAAATGCACCAAATCCTTGGGTCCTGAGGTTTGCCAGATGCATTTGGAGGGAGGACTCCTCCCCCACACCACCACTGCAAGCTTCCAAACTAATAATCGTATAATTGTAGTGCCAACAGGGTGAGTGCTGATGGGATGTGTGTCCTGCATTGCCATTCACAAGAGCTGTAGTGCTAAGCATGGATTAAATAATTTCCAGAGGGGCTGCCATGCTAGTCTGGTGCAGCAAAAAAAAAGAGGCCTGTGGCACTGTAAAGACTAACAGATTTACTTTAATTTACTATTAAGCTTTCGTGAAGTAGAGTCTAGTGTAGCAGATGCATGAAATGCTGTGCGTGCACACACACACACACACACAGTAAAATAATAAAGTCAAAGCAGGTGCCTGAAGTTTACTGTGCATGCATGTACTAAAACAATATATTTGCACACACACAAACACACACACACACCCCACTTTCATCAGATGCACAGGATGGACTAAGAAGAGTGGCTGGGTGACCAGCCAGATGGGCGAATAATAAATTTAATAATAAATAAATAAATAAAGTCGGATCGCATCTATGCAAAGTTCCTAAACCCGTTTAAGAACCTAGCCCTAACCCCCTTCACTCAGGGGCAAATCCTATTAAATTGAACAAGATGCACAACAGCTATTTCTGCCTTCCAGGTGTCATGAAGAGCTCCCTTCATCTGGCACTTCCTTTGAGCCATCACAATTAAAGAAAAGACTGGCCAATTTGTGCAGGGCAGGCTCTGCAACACATCTTGGCTGGGGCCTTCTAACCTGTGGGGAAATCTCCAAGGCATCCTCTGTTCAACAAAGGCAGGCAGGCAAAATTATATCCTGGTGATGGCTCCTTACTGGGACAACCCTGAAATCTGTAACGTAATGCAATGCAACAGAGATACACGCATAACTGTGTTCTCCTGGGTGCTGATCCTCTATGTGCCCTAATGGGAAGCTTGCTTCTTCACCAAATTCTCGAACAGGCAGGAAATCACTGGCACACACAGAGAGAAAGGGAGAGACCACGCTTATACCAGACTCTCTTCTGTTCCCAGTTTTAGGGAAGATGCTCCGTTATATTGGATTGGTTGTCTGTTTTTCAGTGTGTGTACACTGCCTTGGGATCATGGGGATGAAGGTCAGTTTATAAATTTAAATAATAAGCAGATGTCAGCAAAACAGCTACACCTGCCATCCATCAGCAAAGGATGCCAGTCAAGGCTGATGCCTTTTTACGGATCAGGGTCCACAGCTCACTGGAAGAGCACACAGTTTGCATGCAGAAGGTCTCCGGTTCAAGCCCCAGAACCTCCAGTCAAAAGGAGCAGGTGGAAGGCAACAGGAAAGCCCCCTCTCTGTCTGAGACCTGGAGAGCAGCTGGCAGTCAGAGGATCCAATGCTGGAGATGGACGCGTAACATGACCTGGTATAAAGCAGCTTCTGATGTTCTTCTGGGCAACCTGTGCTTGGGGAGCAGAGGGGTAGGGTGGATAAGAGATCAGTGGCATAGAAAGCCCCGACAGTTCCTGCAGCCTCAACACGAGGGTGGAGGTCATGCCCCCATCCACCCCTGCTGCTGAGGGATCAGGTTGCCTCCTGGTAGCAGGACCTGAGATTCTGCCATGGAACAGCAGCTCTTAGGAACATATCCCTGGTGTGTCTGTGCAGTTGCATAATGACAGAACACGTAAATAAAAGCTGAGCTCTTTTGTGCAAACGGAGAGAGACGTACTTCTGACTGGGTACGTACAACTGCCCTTGCTCCCCGCTGATGAAGCTTTGACTGTAAGCTCCTTGGGGAAGTGCCCCTTTGGAATGATGGGAGTTGTAATCCAACACATTTGGAGGGCCCCAGGGCAGGGGTGGCCTCAGAGAGCCACTGTCAGAGTAGACAGAAGTGGTCTAGATGGACCAACAGCCTGTCTAACCCTAAACCTTCAAGGTTGCTGTGTCCAGTTCTGGACGTACCCATCCAAACACATATTTCAGCTGTAGCAAGGGATATTTCCCCCCACCCCTTGCTTCTTAAGACAATGCAGCTGAAGAGCTCTCGAACAGGCAGCGACCTGTGGTTGAATCACGGCTTGGACAAGGCCAGAAGGACCGACCCAGGAACAACCTCCGTCCATCACTGATGCATGCCGGGGATGCTCAAGAGACCACTTGAGCGCAGCATGAGTGAGAGAGTGCCCAGATTCTCCCACACCCACCTGACACAAGCCAATGCCGATAATTAACAGACCATGATCATTCTGTTTGGCAGCAAAGAATTGCCAAAAGTAAGGCTTCGCGTCGGAGGCCTCGTTTGCAGCTGCCAATAAACAGAACAGAGAAAGCAGCCTTAATACGGTTGTTTGGCCAATCTGGCCTCTTCAGACCACCTATAAATTCAGGGACTAGTCATAGAATGCTTACCACGACATAATTTATTGCAGCTATTTAAACATGGTGTTTTTTTTTAAGCAGGGCCATTCAGTGATAGTAATAGCACTTCGAGAGTTCAAAATATGGCATGCAGATTGTCCACAATGTTTAAAACAACCCTGTAAAGTAGGCCTGAATTATTCCAGAGGGGTAGGATGGGGGGGGGTAAGAAAATAAGAGTGCAATCCTACCTATGTTTAGACAGGGTTAGGGTGATGCAGGCTGGGGCATGCTTGGAGTTGGAGGACTTTTTTCCTGTCTAAACATGCATAGGATCGCACCTTAAAGGACTGTCTAAGACCACCTTGCAAGTTAGTAGCAGAGGTTTGTATCCAGTGGTGTCTTTCTGCCAGCGAAATGGACACCACTGGTGGATCAAATGTCTCCTCCCCCCTGAAGCCCCACCCCCGGGGGGCCCAAATCAACTCCAGAGAGTTTGGGGACTACTGTGGAGCAGATTTGGGGTGTGCGATGGGTTGCAGAGGGAGGAAGAGAAGGGAGACTCCCCATTGTGCAAGTGGAAGTCCATTCATGTAACACTGGATTTAACCCAGACAGAAGATTTCTTTATAATTTCTTAAAATGAATACTGATATACCGTTTTTCCAACTGTTCAGAGTGGTGGATATCAAAATAAAAACACATAAGAAACTTCCCAAAAATGAAAAGAAAAGCAACACACTAGAATCTAATTTAACAGCCACAGAAAACCCATTATTCTAAGGCATGGGTGAGCAGAAAGTACATCAGGATCAACTGACAGATTTCTGGGTGGTTTGCAGTAGATCTGCAAGGATTTCTGACTTCCAATTGTTTACCAGTAGCAAGAACAAAATGACAGCCCCCAATTATATTGCTGAAATGAAGGAAGCTGGGGATAGAAAGAAACTGGATATTAGTGCGGAAGGACCGTGAGCTCCATTTAGTTCTGGTACTCAAGACAAATTCCTGGCCTCAGAGTTCTTTCATTCTAAGCACGTGCCTTTCACATCTAACTCTGATTGAGGGATCTTGGGGTTCTAGTACAAAACAAAAGAGATCCCCTAAGTCTGGGAAGCCCTGATCTAAGGTGGAGAAGGCAGACTTCAGGTTTGCAGGATCTACTTTGTTGCAGGGGAGGGGTTTACAACACAGGATTATCAACATCAGATATGGTTGGAGTACAGAATTCCCAGGAAACAGAAGTGAGACAGAGCGAAATAAGAATGTGCTGGAACTCCCTAGAATTCCTCATCCACTCTGGAAGGCAGCTTATTCAAGCCTTGCTTGCAAGTTTTCTGGTGGGCAACTGGCTGACCACTGCTGGAGACAGTATGGTGGATTAGATGGACCCTTGGGTTGACCCAGCAGGCCATAGTACAGAGGGCTTTCTCTGTGCTGGCACTCCATATGTGGAACACCCTCCCCCAGGAAGTTTGGTTATCTTTATTATTATTATTACTATTACTGATGATGATAATAATATCATCATCAATAATAATGATACAGATATTCCTATCTGTGTTCCGCTGGCTTTTTAAACAAGAGTTTGATCCTGTTGCTGCCTTATTTAATTTACTGATAGATAAGTTTTGGCTCTTTGGGTTATTGTCTTGATGCTGTTTTTAGTTTGGTATTATGTTTTAATGATGGATCACTGCTGTTTTTAATATCTGTTTTTGTATTTTGTAAGCTGCTTTGAGTGATTCCTTTACTTTTTGACAGAGATATACGTATCTCTGCAGTGTATACATTTTCGTATACAGAAATAAATATGTATATGGATGTTTGGTCAGATCCAGAAAAGACATTCCTGTGGTTCTTAACAACTGCCAAGTTAATGATCTCATATAATCCTAGCAGAGGAAACTAGCCCAAAGGTCCCTTAAATGACATTTAGAAGGAAAAAATGGCACACACACACACACACACACACACACGATCAAAACCTAACAATGAAAAAAATCTTAATAGTTAGGGATGGCACATGTTTTTTCTCCACTGCCCCCTGCCTTTAAAAACTCACAATTTAACATAAAATGTTTCTTCCACACAAAATGACACATCAGGAAGAGAACCCACTGCAATGAGTAGCACTGAGCCTTCCTGACACATAAACCTCAAGTCGGATGCTTAGTAAAACAGCATATAATTTACATTTTGTTATGTCAATCACTAGCAGCGTCTTGAGGCTCTTTATGACTAAGCAAGCCAAAACCACAACATACAAAAACTGCTCTAAATCATTCCCCACACAGAGAGAATAGTTAATAGTCAACAACTGGGAGGAGGGGAAAGGAGGGGAGGCGGGGGAAACTCCCAAAATGAATGAGCCACTGGATTTCGTTGGAGGCGAATTTTTCAAGCGGAAGCTCCCGGAATGAGTTCTTTCTTCTCAAGGAAGGTATGTGTGCAAACACACAAACACACACACACTCTCTGACCAGTTACTAAAGAACAAAAAGACCTATCACAAAGAGCCGTAAATCAACTGGGACGTACATACCAGAAGCTGCAACTAGCCCTGGTCTTTATTAGCTTCATCAAGCAAGAAAGCAATCAAAAGTGAACAGGCGACGCCATAGTTTTTGGCAAACCCCAGCTCTGCCAATTTGAAAACATAGCCCAGAGACTAGGATGGGAATTCAAGAGCCCGAAACAACAACTACTTGCCATCCCCCTGAACCGAAAAAATTGGCTAGAGTGTCCTTTTCAAAGGCCACCGTCCTCCCAATTGCAAGGGGGAAGCTGGATGGCTGCTACATGTCCTTCTCAGCACAGCATGGAAGAAGAAACCAAAGAGGAACAGCAGCAGTCACGTCCCCAGAAGCGGCAGCGTGAACCATATAGAAGCGAAGTACCCTCCCACCAAAGATAGAGCACGAACTGCTGCTGCTCACAGAGGTGGAACAGCTTTGCAAAAATAGGGAGCAGGAAATCCGAAAGTGAACAAGGGCTCACTGGGAAAAGAAAACAAAATCAGGAAGATTTCATTACTGCGTAATTTGAGGAGTTTTACTAGTGCTGCGCTTTAACTGATTTTGCTAGCTGCTTTGAACAACAGGAGAGGTGGAGGATAAATGTTTTAAATAAATAGAAGACATATATACAAAGAGAGGAAGGAAAGAGTGCATGTGTATATACTGGCCGCTGCTGGCTGAGAACGATGGGAGTTGCAGGTCAACACATCTGGAGGGCACCGGGTTGGGGAAAAACTACTGTCAGCGGTAACAGAGCTTCCCAAGGCTAAGGATATTGCAAATTCCTAAGTTTCCATCTGACCAGGTAGTAACAACTATAACAACACTTGGCATCTATATGTGATGAGCAGGCATGGCATAGTGGCCCAAAGACTGAGCTACGAATCAGGAAGCCCCCAGCTCCAGTTTCGACTCTGTCAGCCTCAGTTTCCCCTCGCCCATTTCCAATATGGGCAATAATAATACTGACTTACCTGATTTAAAAAAAAAAATAATTAGCAATAACAAATCCCCAAAGTGGTTTAGAAAAGGAAACAAAAACAAAAAAACCCCACACATACACACGTACACAACAGTATCATGAAGTTGGTACAACGACAGCTCATGGCTGGGAGAAAGCCAAAATAAAAGCCTTACAGGTTTGCTGTATGGACTGCAACTACATAATTTTGAATGTCTGAAAGTGGTAAGCCAATGTTAATTATTATCAATTATATTATTATTAGCTAATTCTATGGACTTTTAGAGTGCTCAGAGCATTTCACGTACGTTATCACAGTAAGCTGCACAACAACCATCTAAGGTAGGCCAGTATTATTATTCCCCACACTAGTGTGTGTGTGTGTGTGTGTGAGAGAGAGACAGACAGACAGACAAACACACACACACGCGTGCGCGCGGCAGAGCATACTTTAATAAAATAGTAGGCTGCTTAAGGCCACCTGGGGGCTTCACAGCTGAGGCAAGATTTGCACCAGGGCTGTGTCCAGCTCCTGGATTACCACTCATTATTACCTGGGGTAGGTATTATATTATTATTATTATTTATATTTATTAGCCACCCATTTGGTCGGCTACCCGGCCAATCTAGGCAGTGTACAATACAAATAACAGGAAATACAACAAATTTACATATCAACTGAACAAAACAACATTGCTCATAAAAAAAAACCCTAACCCACCCCAAACGCCCGTCTGAACAGCCACGTTTTCAAAACCCGGTGGAAGCTCATCAAAGAGGGGGCATGGCGGAGGTCAGGGAGGGAAGGGACTTCCACAGAGTGGGGGCCACCACAGAAAAGGCCCTGTCCCTAGTCCTCACCAGCCTAGCTCTCCTGGCTGATGGGATAGACAGAAGACCTTCCGAGGCTGATCTTGTTGAGCAGCATCCCTGGTATTGTTGGAGGCGCTCCTTAAGACAGACTGGGCTGGAACCATATAGGGTTTTAAAGGTCAATGCCGACACCTTGAATTGGGCCCAGAAAACAACTGGTAACCAATGCAACTCCTTCAGCACTGGAGTGATGTGATCTCGCCGACGGCTGCCTTTAATCAGGCAGGCCACTGCGTTCTACACCAGCTGCAAATTCTGAACCATCTTCAAGGGCAACCCCACATAGAGCACATTACAGTAGTCTAAACGAGAGGAGACCAGGGCATGTACTACCAATGGGAGCAGATGGTCGGGAAGGTAGGGGCACAGCCGCTGTATCAGATGGAGTTGGTACAGCGCTGTCCGGCTCACAGCTGACACCTGAGGCTCCAAGGACAGGTGGGAGTCTAAAATGACCCCCAGGCTGCGGACCTGGTCTTTCAAGGGTAGCCGTACCCCATTCAACACCAGGTCAACATCCCCCAACCTCCCCTTGTCTCCCACCAAAAGTACCTCGGTCTTGTCAGGGTTCAGTTTCAACTTAGTCCTTTCCATCCAGCCACTCACCGACTCCAGACACTTGGACAAGGTTTCTACAGCCAACCTTGACGAGGATTTTAATGAGAGGTAGAGTTCCATGTCATCCGCATATCGGTGACACTGCACCCCGAACCTCCTGATGATCGCTCCCAGCGGCTTCACACAGATGTCAAATAACATCAGGGAGAGAATAGAACCCTGTGGCACCCCGCAAGTGAGCAGCCAAGGGATTGAAGTCTCCTTCCCCAGATCTACCCTCTGGTACCTGCCAGAGAGGAAGGAACGAAACCACCGTAATAAGGTGTCCCTATGCCCAACCCATCCGATTATCTAGATCCATTTCAATTGGGCTTCAGGCCTGGGCATGGGACAAAAATGGCCTTGGTGGATGATATGAGGAGGGCTCTGGATAGGGGCGAATGCTCCTTCCGTGTTCTCCTCGACCTCTCAGCAGCTTTTGATACCGTTGACCACGGTATCCTCCTGGACCGCCTGGAAGGGTTGGGCACTGGAGACACCGTATTACAGTGGTTCCGGTCCTTCCTCTCCGGCAGGTACCAGAGGGTAGCACTGGGAGAGGAGGTTTCAGACCCGTGGCCGCTCACGTGTGGGGTGCCACAGGGTTCCATCCTCTACCCGATGCTATTTAACATCTATGAGAAGCCGCTGGGGGCTATCATCAGGAGGTATAGGGTATGCAGCTCTACCTCTCATTCAAATCTTCACCAAGGTTGGCCGTAGAATCCCTGTCCAAATGTCTGGAGACGGTGAGTGGCTGGATGGGGAGGAATAAGCTGAAGCTGAACCCTGACAAGACTGAGGTACTTTTGGTGGGAGACAAGAGGAGGTTGGGGGATGTTGACCTGGGGTTGAATGGGGTACGGTTACCCTTGAAACACCAGGTCCGCAGCCTGGGGGTCATTTTAGACTCCCAGCTGTCCATGGAGCCTCAGGTGTCAGCTGTGAGCCGGACAGCGCTGTACCAACTCCATCTGATAAGGCAGCTGCGCCCCTTCCTTCCTGACCATCTGCTCCCATCGGTAGTACATGCCCTGGTCTCCTCTCGTTTAGACTACTGTAATGCACTCTACGTGGGGTTACCCTTGAAGACGGTTCAGAAGCTGCAGCTGGTACACAATGCGGCAGCTCACCTGATTACAGGCAGCCGCCGGCAAGATCACATCACTCCAGTGCTGAAGGAGTTGCACTGGCTACCAGTTGTTTTCTGGGCCAAATTCAAGGTGTTGGTTTTGACCTTTAAAACCCTATATGGTTCCGGCCCAGCCTATCTCAAGGAGCGCCTCCAGCAACACCAGACAGGCTGCTTAACAAGATCAGCCTCGGATGGCCTTCTCTCTGTCCCATCAGCCAGGACAGCTAGGCTGGTAAGGACGAGGGAGAGGGCTTTCTCTGTGGTAGCCCCCACTCTGTGGAACTCCCTCCCTAGGGAACTCTGCCATGCCCCCTCGTTAATGAGCTTCCACCATGCATTGAAAACCTGGTTGTTCAGGCAGGCATTTGGGGTGGGTTAGGGTATTTTTAGAAATACGATGTTTTAATGTGGAATGTTATTGTTTTAAACTGTTGTATTATTGTACATAGCCCAGAGTGGCCGGGTGACCGGCCAGATGGGCGATTAAGAAATTTAATAAATAAATCCAGGTGGTCCAGGACAATATTGTGGTCAATGGTATCAAAAGCTGCTGAGAGACGGAGGAGAACAAGGAAGGAGCATTTGCCCCTATCCGGAGCCCTTCCCATATCATCCACCCAAGCTGTTTCTGTCCCATGTCCAGGCCTGAAGCCCGATTGAAATGGATTCAGATAATCGGCTTCTTCCAAGTCTGCCTTCAACTGCACCGCCACCACCCGCTCAATCACCTTGCCCCAAAACGGCAGATTCAAGACCGGGCGAAAGTTGTTCAAGTCTTGGGGATCCAAGGAGAGCTTCTTTAAGAGTGGTCTTATCACTGCCTCCTTGAGGGCTGATGGCATCACTCCCTCCTCGAGGGAGGCAATATGACAGGGACCCAAAACATTTACTAGATGAGTGTGAAGCAATTGCCATAAAACACAATACATAACCATGGGGGGGGGGGTCTTTTGCAGTGTGTGTGGGGGGAGCCACCTATTATCCTAGCAAATGCCCCCTTCCTTGCTCCATTCCACAATCTTGTGCCCACCAGCTACAGATCCTATCATCTCCCAGCCAATGGCCATGCTGGTGGGAGATGATGGGAGTTGTAGTCCCATGCAACTGGAGGGCTCCAGGTTGGAGAAGGCTGCTGTATAATAAGCAGGGTCTGCAGTTGAGTAGGCAGGTGCTGGCTTTCTAATCTTCAATATGCAAGAACTCTTGCAGAGGCAACTCAAAGCCCAGACCAGGGGGCGGTGGGGCAGGAAGAATGCCTATAGGGAAAGTGCCGCCTCTAAACCCTGCTAAGTACCTTACCACATGCCTGGCTAAGGCTAAGCAGCATCTCAAGTGACTTCCCCTCTGGCTCAAGCAGCATTCAGCAACAGGGCCCTTTCCCTGCCCCCTTTCCTACTCTTTCTCTTTCTGCCACCTCCAGAAAGACAAGCCTCCAAGCACAGTTGGTTCTATAGCAGTGTGGAAAATGTGTGGGTGCTTCTTTTAAGCGTTATTTCTATAAAAAGAATTATTAAGTTTGCAACATCTTGCATAAGGCCGTGCACATACTCACCCCCCAAAAGAAAGAAAGAACACAAAATCCATACCCCTACAGGGATAAGCTTCTCTCAAACTCTTTCTTATTTCACTTTTTGAATGAGGAAGGGAGGGAAAAGCCTCCAAGCCCCCTGAAAAAGATACAGAGCAGGGGGCCAGGAATAGGCACCAACTTGTTACCTGAACTGCAACGTTTTGGTATGGATCCGTCAGGGGAAAGAGGCACTGTTTCCGTTAGAAGATGCAAAATTCTCCCTAACATATGGAGGTTCAGACTGTTCCATGCTGGTATTTTAAGCAAGTGTAAACCCACACCTACCTCTTTGCTTGTCAGCATTTAATGCCCTTATCTGAGCATCAGAGGAGATCTGTGGTCTTTATTTAGACGCCTACAGCACAGCTCTATTCCCACCAGCAGAGAGAGGCACAGAGATACACTGGCCCAAAAGGACACAAAGTGGTTCTGGGGGTGCTCTCAGAGGAGGGGGACTGGGTTGGAGGGACACGAATGGCATCAACAAGGTAGCAAACTTCTAACACACATAGCAACTTTCTTCAAACATGAAGGGATGAAGAAGAGTTCTGTGCAATCCAGATACCTGCAACCGTATCCTGATAATAGAATTTGTCCAACGGAAGGTAACATTTTCAGCCTGGAGTGGGAAATGGTTACCATGCTGCAGGAGTGCAGAAAAGAATGAGGGTGGGGTGGGGAAGCTGTTGGACCCAGCAAGAAACACTTAGATGTCATCCCGCACAGGGAAGGAAACAAAAGTGTCTGAAACAGTCCAGATCATGTGGCTTCCTCCAAATGGGAGCAAAGCAGATGCCAGTTCTGTAGCCCACAAGTCCTTCAATCGTAAGGCAGAAATGTGAACCCACGACCCACTAATCTCACCCTAGTAGCAGAAACAACCTTCCTTCTTGAGAAAGTGGATTTTACTCCCTCTCTCATACTGGAACTTAATGAGATCATCCATGAAGCTGATTGGTGGGAAATTCAGGACAGATAAAAGGAAGTACATCGTCACACAGTGCATAGTTAAGGTATGAAACTGGCTACCGCAAGATGTAGTGATGGCCACCAACTTGGATGGCTTTAAAAGAGGATTAGACAAATTATGGAGGATAAGGCTATCAATGGCTACTAATCATAATGGGCAGTATGCCTCTCAATACCAGTTTATTTATTTACAACCTTTATATAATGCTCCAGATCTAAACAGATTCCAGAGCAGTGAACAATAAAAGGTAAAAGGAATAAAACACTATAATGAAATAAATAAATAAATAAATAAATATAAAACAAACAAACAAACCACAGAATACGGATCAAAACTGTTAAAAACGTGGCTGGTCAATCAAGAAAGGCTTATTGAAATAAAGACATCTTCAGCTGGCGCCAAAAACAACACAACATTGGCACCTGCCTGACTTCCAGAGGCAAGGAGTTCTACAGAAAGGGGGCCACCACACTGAAGGCTCCACTCTGGGTGGATTCCAACCAGCCCATAGGTCCACATGGAGCCACCAGGAGCATCCCACCTGATTACCTCAGTGACCAGGCAGATTGTTAAAGGAGAAGGTGCTCTCTCAGGTATGCTGGGGAACATGAGCAGGGGAGTGCTACTGCACTCATGTCTGGCTTGTTGGCTTCCCACTGGGGGCATCTGGTTGGCCACTGTAGGAAAAGAATTCTGGACTAGGTAAGTCTTTGGTCTGATTCAGTATGGCTCTCTTTATGTTCTTACATGGTGCTTTACCGAGTAACATAAGCAAGAGGCAGCCCCCTGCCCCAAAGAGCCTACAATACGAATTTCAACAATGGAGGATGGCACAAGAGAGAGAAGGAAAGGGGCTGGAGTTTTTAATTAACTTTTGGCAAATTCAGAGCAGGATTAGATATAGGGCAGCAGTACTCTGGATCTACTGCAATGAACCTTCTTTAAAACAAAAGTGGCTCAAGTAGAAGCTAAGAGTACACAGTGTGTGTTTAGATGCACAACGAAGCAGCACATCATGGGATTTCCTTCCTATTTAAATCCTGATTCTTTGGCACGGGCTGACACTGTATAATGCCCCTCCCAATTAATTCTGCAGTGGTTCAGTAAAACACGAGTTTACATTGAAAAACTTTAAAATGTAGCAAAAGAATAAATAATACTGCACAGTCAAGCTCAACCTTGTTCATTCCAGCACCTGGCTGACGTGAAAACTTTTAAGCTTCTCCACATATAACTGAGCATGGGAGAAGAGACCCAAAGACCAGTCCTCTACACCAGGGTACAGAACTTCCAGCAGCCATGTGGCTTGTCGGGGAATGCTGGGAGTCGTAGGAATTTTTTCAGTCTATGCATGCATAGGGCTGCGCACTAACAATAAAGGCCTAGTCCCATGAGACATTCAGGACAACGGGGGGGGGGGGGGAGAAGAGAAGCAGGATATACACATACTGGAGCATTCTCTGAGCTTCAGCCCCACAACTGAATAATGCTGAACTACTTTACAAGACTGTTGTTAGGATGACAAACATAATGTACATGAATTGCTCTGAACATTCAAGGTGTGCTGTATGAATCTTTGCCTTTGGAACACCCTAGCCCAGCCTCTCCCAAGCTGGTGCCCCCCAGAAGTGTTGACCTACAACTCCCATTATCCCCAACCAGCATACCCACTGGCCATACTGGCTGGAGTTATAGAAGTCGTAGTCCAAAACCTCTGGAAGGCACCTAGTTGGGGAAGGCTGGACTAGTCCCAATATCCTATTGTAACAAAGAAACAATGATCACATATTCTTCTGTTTACCTCCACCTGGATTTCTCACCCCTTCCTCTGTTATCTCCCCTGTGTCTATTTTTAGATGGGAAGCCCCTTGGGGTGGGGGATATCGCAAACCGGTTCTTTGTAAACAGAGAAAGCTGCCTTATAGCAACTCAGAACACTGGTCCAACTACCTTAAAATTGTCTACAGCAGCCTTTCCCAATCTGGCACCCTCCAGATGTGTTGGACTACAACTCCCATAATCTGTGCTGCCTGGGTATGATGGCAGTTGCAGTCCAGCCCATCTGGACAGTGCTGAGATGGAGAAGGCAAGTCTGCACTGACCAGAAGCAACTAACTAGGGTTTCCAGACATAAGCCTTTCACAGCCCTACTTGGAGGTGCTGGCTATTGAACCTGGGATGTTTTGCCTGGAAAGGAGATGCTCTACCAGTGACCTATGGCCCTTCTTCCGCATGAAGCACCATGTCCACAGATGGTGCCATATGAAGAGCTACAAACACCAGCTATTAATTCTTCAAACTAATATAAGCACCAGATGTTTCTCACAGCTACAGAATAAAGATCAGAGAAAACAACCGCCCTGCTTGCAAAATCTTATGCGCTTGTCAATAAAATACAATAAAAGAAAGATATTGATTGGTGAAGTCCCTCCTGCTGAAGAACAATGGGGTGGACCAGCCACCATTCCCACATCAACAAACTGGGAAGCCATCACCCATAGATGTGTTATCAGTCACCAGAGTCCCCACCCTGGCGACACACAAGCCCTCCTGGTGCCCTCCAGATGTTTTGGACTTCTCCTCACAGAAGCCATTAGAGCCAACTGTCCTGTGAGAAGGAGAGGTAGAAGCAGCCAGTGAGATGAACGGCCATCACCACCCGCTCTCACAGAGGCCATTAGAACCATCACGCAGGAGAGGAAGTCAACTGTCTCCATAACCATCACTTCAAAATGCCTTCTTTAAAAAAAAAAAAAAAGGGGGGGGGGAAAGGAACACTTATATATACCCTCCTCATCCCTTACTCTTTGTGTGTGGCATGTCTTAAAATCATATTTTAAGCCTCAGGGCAAGGTCTGTCAGCTGAAATCCAAAAACATCTGGAAGACACCAGGTTGGGAAAGGCTGCCATAAACCACACTTCCTTATTTTATTAACAATATTTGTATCTTGCGTCAAACCGTGTTTATCGCTTATGATGTAATGCCTGCAGAGCTTCAGGCTAAGTAGCAAGGAAGGACTAACTCCGTCAGAGCCTGCTTGTGAGCTGTCCAAGACATCTGGCTTTCTGCTATCGGACATAGAAATTATTGTTTATTGAGGGTGAAATCCTATCCATGTTTAGACAGAAAAAGGTCCTACACCTCCCAGCATTCCCAGGCCAGCCACTGGCTGGGGAACGCTGGGAGTTGTAGGACCTTTTTCTCTCTAAACATGCATAGGATTGTGCACTGAGTACTTAAAATTCCAAAGAGTGGTAGACTAATTTGGGAAGGGTAGACTAGAGGGATGTTTGGACAGCGCAGGCAATTCTTGGGTCAGCCAAGTGGGTACAGGCACCCACCATGGCCAGTATAGAAAGCTGCAGGGGCAATGGTGATGCGTGTGGGGCTGGGAAGAGGCACGGATTTCAAAGGCCAATGGGAGAGTATTGAGGAATAGAACCCACACTGTGCAAGCGCAAAGGTTATTGAGTATCTTGAACAATTGCCAAACCTTCACTCTCTAGATCAGAGGTGTAGAATCTCAGGTCTATAAGCCAAATCTGGCCCTCCAGGGGTCTACACCTCCTTCCCCAGCCCCCAGCCCTGTCCCTCAAATACTGATGGTTCGTTGGCTTCCCAGCTTTCCTGCAGCTTTTCCCCCATTCCAAAAGGCTGAAATGCCTCTCCTAAGGCAGGGAGCTACTGGCAGTGAGAGTTTCAAGCTAAAATGTGTTGGTATTCTTGGCCTTGCCCCCTTTGCCTTCAGACTCACTCTTCACTAGAATGCGGCCCCGGAGAACTTCTGCAAAATGGCATTCAGCCCTCAGGCCAAAAGAGGTTCTGCACCCCTTCTCTAAATCATGGGTGGGAAACTCTGGCCCAGAGGGCATATGCTCCCCTCCCCCACTTAATTTTATCTGGCCCCAGGACATTGCCAGAAATCTTCCCCTTCTCCCCTGCTCCCAACCTGGGAAGGGCCATCAAGGAACATATAATACAAAAATCAATCAATTCTCTCAAGCCCATTAATTAATAACTGGGTATGGCCCCAATTCATCTTTCCCTGTGGGTTATTGACCCTTTATAGAAAAATAAATAGTTCCCCTCCCTCTGCTCTAGAGAGTTGAGAACAAGGTGTCTTTTGGTTCTAGCCACTGAAGAACTCTGTGCAATGCAAAAACCTGCAAAAGACTCTACAGCAACAGGCTGAAGATACCAGAGTCACCACCTTGTTTGCAAGGATCAATGGCAATGCAGCTAGAGCTTTCAAAGATACAATGAAGACCAGCTGAAACCATCCCCTATCCATTTCTTTTATCTTTTCATGCTGGCAAAAAGCCAGCAAGGTTCCAGTGTTTACAGCAAGCCTTTTGAGCACACACACAGAAACTGAATATTTCACTGCTGGGGGGGGGGGAGCCCCATGTTGTTGTTTTAAGTGAGGTCTCTATACAACCCTGAACAGAACTCACTTAGGGATTCTTTGGATACCTTTTCTTTTAAAAGTACATTTCCAAAGTGAGAGCTACTCTGTCCAAATCCTGCAGTTTCACCCATTCTCCTAATTACCATCTGTCTGAAAGGCCCCCAGACCAAAACACTCCACCTTGTCCTTTCGATCTCTCCTAAAGGGACATGCCTCTTACCTACAAAGACATCAGGTGGTGCAAGCAACCATTTCCACACCGCAGTGAGTTTCTAAAGGATTTCTCACAAAAGTCCTAATTGCACAGCCTCTTTTTGCCCTCTCAGTAATTGCTCTTCCTTTGCAGGAAGAAACTTAAAAAAAAAAAAATCAGTTTTGAACTGGCAATTTTCTTTCAGTTTGCTCCATTCCTCTCAACCCTGTCCATCTTCCAAGCACTAAATCAGAAGGTTTGTCTGAAAATTGCGTGAAAGCCACTGTGTCGTAGCGTAATGAGTGTTGGACGGGGGAAATTCATCAGGCAATCTCATGCCAGTCACACTCTCTTAACTGAACCCAAGTCACAGGGTTGTTGTGAGGATAAAAATTGGTATTCCCTGCTCATGTATACCATGCCGAGCTCTTTAGAGAAAGTGTGGAATACAGATGTAATAAAAGAAGAATTATTCCCAAGTACTCTGTTATCCTCATTCAACCCTCCCTGTGCAAGAGCCTCTGAGCATAGGCAAGGAACATTTTCCTCCCAAAAGAAAAACAACAAACCTGCCCAAACATCTAAAATTAAAGGGCAGTGTGTCCAACTTAGAGGGATGCAACTTCATGGCAGGTTTCAGAAAATTCCCGGGCATTTTAAGAACTCAGTACTCAGGTTTGGGGCGGGGGGAGCCTTTCTTTAAAGAAACAACAACCAGTAAATATGGCAGCAGCCTTCCCCAACCTGGTGCCCTCCAGATGTGTTGGAACAGAATTCCCATCGTCCCAGACTATGCTGGCTGAAGATGATGGGAGTTCTAATCCAACACATCTGGAGGGCACTAAGTTGGGAAGGCTGTACTAGAGTTTTGATAATCAAAAATATAGCATTTAGATCAGAGATGATCTTCCGGAAGGACACACATTCCCCACTCTGACCTAGGTGAAGACTCACGGAAAGAAGAGTATTTCAAAGAATGATGGGAGAGAATGGTTGGTACATTTAATTTAGAAAAGCAAATCTCTCTTCTGCAGCAGCAAATAAAGCTGTGTGTGTTCATTTAAAAGAGAAATTATGATATTGTTGTTATCCAATACCGAAAGAAGATGCATAAAATCTAGAAAGGCAGTTCAAAGTACCTGTTTTAGATAAAACTAGGAAGTGTTAACAAATTTCAGCCACAGAGATAAATATGAACAGAATCAGATCCACCAGGGCTTAGCTAGAAGTTACCAGCAGCTGGTAACTCTAAAGGAAAATGTAGTTTGACTGTAAGTTCTTTGGGGCAGATCATCTCATGAGGTCGAGGGGGCAGTGGGGTGGACAACGGATATACAACATGGCAAATCAGGAGACAGGGAGCAAAATGCTGGTGCTTTTCATCACATTATGCACCCCTAACAAGCCATCTTCTACAAATTCTGTGCCGCCTCCTCCTCCTCCCTTTCCAATTTCTTCTCCAACATCCACTTCAAATCTTTGGTTTAATGATTAACAATAATCAGGAGACAGAAAATCCAGAGAGCGGGGGGGGGGGGGGAGCAAAAGCAAAGCCTGAACATTTGCAATTAAAGACTGCATACAGAACTGCCACCAAATTTGGAACTGCTGCTCAGGCAGAGCACAAAGTGTTCAGAAGCCACCAGGAAGTGCAGATGCTTCATTTTTGGAAAAATCAGGTCAGCCTCAGAGACAATATGATACGCCAGCTGCATAGAGGCTGAATTTTGATAGCTGGGGGTGAGGGGCACTGGGAAATGCTCCTGTCTAAACTCTACCCTTACTGTCTCTCCATCTTTGTCTCTGTTTAATAAAGAACTCTTGAAGGTACTTGAGCACCCCCGGAAAAGGCCGTGCCATGTCTCTGTGGTTCGTTATCCTCTTTGGAGAAAACCACATGGCAAATTCACCACCCCACCATCTAAACCCAGCAGCGTACAAAGTATTGGGCAGTTCACTTTCGAAGCTGTCAGTGCTTCTCAAGGCCAGCAACATCCCTGTCCCTTATCCCCGCAAGCTGTGTTTCTCCAGGGAAGTTTGCACACATAATGACAGCCACCCCTACAAAGCCACGGGTTTTTCCATAGAAAACCACGTTCTCACCACACGTGGATCAAAACCTTAACAACCAAGACGTTGCCACAGTAAAACAAGCAAAAACAATACTGTTATTTGGAATGGCTAGAACTTAAAATGCTGGACGTAAGCTTGTGAGTCATACTGGGCTGTTCCCCATGATGGATGCGGTGTCTTACCCAGGTAAATATATATATAACAACCTTTCACAAAAAAGCATGTAGTAATTATTCTCCATTTGGATTTCAAAAAAGTGAGGGGGAGACCATGGCATGCTTCTGTTCCCCAGGTAAGGTCATCAGCTCAGGACCAGGTTATCTTAGAAACCACCTTCTTCTGTGTAGGCCACCCCAATCTTCTGTTCTGTGGGGGAGGACTTGCTGGCCACACCATGGGCTACTGAAGCACGTTTGGCTGTGGTGCAGGAGAGCGGCTTCTCAACTGCAGCGCCCACCATGACTTCCGCAGTGAGATCAGGCAAGCTTTCAGTGTAGAGTGCTTCTGCCGACAACCAAAGGCCCACTTTTTTTGCCCAGGAACTTCCCTAGTCGCTAGTCTTGTCAGCTACCCCTAGTTATTTTAATTGAGTGTATTGTTTTTATTGTTGTTTCATCATTTTATAGTATTTTATCATGATTTTATATTGTAAACAGCTTTGACACATATTTTAATGAATTAAAATATGTGTAAATATTTTACAGAATATTTTGAAATAAAATAAATATCTTCTGGAAGATGAGTCTGCGTTACACAAAGGTTTGCACGTAGCGCCACGCCACTGAAATTCATATGGCACCACCCTCACTCCACCTTGCCCCATATTCACAACCTCTTAAAATGATAATACAAAAAGAAAAGGAAACCACTGGTCCATTAGAAAAATTCAGAAATGATTAGTATCCCCGCTTGAGCAATACACATGAATTTAGACGACAAGGAAAATCTACCGTTTGACTATCCTGATTGTGGATCCAACATGGTGGTAAAGATGCAAATGACCCATGACTCAAGGAGGTGCTCAACAGGCTTCCTATCTTAATGACTGTGCCCCATGAAACAAACAACCCAGGAACAACCGATTCTGTCCAAAACGCTGGGCCCAGATCCCTCATTTCCACTCATCTCCCCACTCCACAGCACCCCAAATTCACACACAGCCTCACCTGACTGCTTCTAGATGCCTGGGGATTTCCCCCCTCTGCTGCTGTGCTCCCAGGTTGCCTGCCAGACACCCACTGCACCCCGGCTACACTTGTCATCGGGCCCCCTCCACAATCCAGCCATTGCTCCTGCCCACCCAATCAACTAGGTCTTCCTTGGCTGCACTTGGGAGCCCGCCTTCCCTTTCCCACCTTTAAGCTTCCCGAGCCCACCTGCCACCCCCAGGCACTGGCAGCACACCCTCTCTCTGCTCCCCTGCATTGCCCCCTAACCAGCCTTCTGCCCCCCAACCAGCCTTCCTCCAGATGTTTTGGACCACCATTCCCGCTCCCTCCTCCGCTCCCTCTTCGCAGCCCCTCCCACCAGCAAACCACTTCCAGATCTCCCGCAGGCAGATCCCACCCACCTCCCCGAAGATCCCGCCCCACCCCCAGGTTTCGTGTTTGACCCCGGATCCCCTTCTCGCTTCGGCTCCTCCAGCCTCCCACCCAGTCCGCCCCGCTGCTGCAACCTCTTCTTGCCTCGGACCCCCCTTCCACCACCACGGCCCGACAAGGACTCCCCCCCCCCGCTCCACGCGGGATCCGACTGGCATATTTACTCGGAAGTAAACCTCACTGTGCCCAGCGGGGGCTTATTCCCCAGTGTGCGCGCGTTCGGATCGGAGCCCCTGCTAAAGCCCACGCTGCACTGGCTAGCGCCGTGCGCCACTCCCCTTCCCCAACGGCAACCCTCGACCCCCACCTCGACGCCGAGGATCGAGCCCTTCTCCCTCCGTGCTCCCCACTGCACCGCCCCCCCTTCCCCGTCTGGCACGCTTCCCCCAAGAATGCATGGGCCCCGCCTCCTCCAGCCGCTTCTGCCCGCTCCCGGCCTGGCCTCCCCAGCATCCGACCCCCGCGCCCCACCCGGGGAAGGGTCCTTACCCGCCTCCGCGCAGCCCCCGGCCCCGTCCCGGCTCGCTCCGGCTCTCGCAGCTCCGCAGCGGGCAGCTTTCGGGGGCTCCGGGACCACGTGACAGCGCCCAGCGCCCCCATAGGCTGGGCCCGGACCAGGGCTGCCGGGCAACGGTGAGCCCGCCCCCTCCCTCCTTCCCTGCACCTGAGAGAGAGAGAGCGAGAGGCAGGCAAAGCCGCCTTACGCCGCCGGCGCAGCCCGCCAAGCAAGTGGCGTAGCGCAGGCTTCATCACCCCCCGCCCGGCGTCGCCTCCGGACAGGCCGCCGCCAACGCAGTTGGCGTAAGGTGCCCGCCGCTCTCCTACCTGTGCCGGCGCTCCTCCTTACGTAGGCTACGTAGCGGCGTCTCGCTCTACCTTTCCGGAGGAACGCCTCCTTCGCAGGCTTTACGGAGAATCCGTAGCTTTGACACAGCGGACTGCGGGGGAAGGGCTGAGCGAAGAGGCTGGCTGAGATTCCGTTCCCCCCGCCAGAAAGAAAACATCCATTCCTCAGCGTTCCGGTGCGAGGGGGAGCAGCGGCGGCCCCGAGGCTCCGCACCTGAGGGGCGCGCTTACGCAGAACGCGCAGAGCTGAGGCGCGCTGCTCGCCGTGTGCCCTTGCGCAAGATGCGTAAGGTTACGGAAGACAGGGAGCGCCATTCCCCCGCCCGGGGGCCTTAGTTGGAGAGCGGGAGGGGCCGAGACTTTTTTTTTAAGGTGGGGGAGGGGAGGCTGAGGTAAAATGGAAGTTGGGCGAACAGGTGTGGAGAGAAAGGAGGGAGGCTGAGGGGAGAAAGGGAAGGTGGGGGAGCGGGGGGAGAAAGGAAAGGTGGGGGAGCGGGGGGGGAAAGGGAGGGTGGGGGAGCGGGGGGGGAAGGGAGGATGGGGGAGCGGGGGGGGAAGGGAGGGTGGGGGAGCGGGGGGGGGAAGGGAGGGTGGGGGAGCGGGGGGGGGAAAGGGAAGGTGGGGGAGCGGGGGGGGGAAAGGGAAGGTGGGGGAGCGGGGGGAGAAAGGAAAGGTGGGGGAGCGGGGGGGGAAAGGGAGGGTGGGGGAGCGGGGGGGGAAGGGAGGATGGGGGAGCGGGGGGGGAAGGGAGGGTGGGGGAGCGGGGGGGGGAAGGGAGGGTGGGGGAGCGGGGGGGGAAAGGGAAGGTGGGGGAGCGGGGGGGGGAAAGGGAAGGTGGGGGAGCGGGGGGACCGGAAAGGGGAGGAACTGAGGTAAAATGGGCAAGCGAGCAGGTGCCCAGAACTGGGAACTGCTGAGGTAAAAAGCGGAGGGCGGGAGAGGCTGGAGTACAGAAGTAAAAGAGGCAGGCATATACGATTACAAACAGTTCCAGCAAGAAGAAAAGGCGGAAGACAACAGAAGAAGCCAATGTGGCTTCACAAAAAGCTCAGAGATGACCTGAAAACAAAAAAGGACACATATAGGAAGTGGAGAGAAGGACAAGCAACAAAGGAAGAGTACAGGCAGGTAGCACAGAATTGCAGGGATGGCGTCAGGAAGGCCGAAGCTGAGAACGAGCTGAGGTTAGCGAGGGGCGCTAAAAGCAACACAAAGGCTTTCTTCAGCTACGTGCATAGTAAAAGGCAGAGGAAAGAAATGGTGGTTCAGCTATTAAATAAGGATGGCAAAACGATAACAGATGGCAAAGGAAAGGCAGAGGTGCTCAATTCCTACTTTGGCTCAGTCTTCTCCCAAAAGAGGGCCTATGACCCCCCTGGCAAAGGCGAAGCGCAGGCTGAAGGGGCAGGATCGCAGCTTGAGATCGATAGGCATATGGTCAAGGAACACCTTATGCCCCAACCACTGAGGCCGAAGAAGCTGAGGTGGATCGGTCCTATGAAGACCTACAACACCTTCTAGAACGAACACCAAAAAAAGATGTCCTCTTCATCATTGTTTGTTGTTTATTCATTCAGTCACTTCCGACTCTTCGTGACTTCATGGAACAGCCCACGCCAGAGCTTCCTGTCGGCCGTCGCCACCCCCAGCACCCCCAAGGTCGAGTCAGAACCTCCAGAATATCATTCATCCTCTTCATCATAGGGGATTGGAATGCTAAAGTAGGAAGTCAAGAAACCGGGATAACAGGCAAGCATGGCCTTGGTGTACAAAACGAAGCAGGACAAAGGCTAACAGAGTTTTGCCAACAGAACACGCTGATCATAGCAAACACTCTTTTCCAACAACACAAGAGGCGACTCTACACATAGACATCACCAGATGGTCAATATCGAAATCAGATTGATTATGTACTTTGCAGCCAAAGATGGAGAAGCTCCATACAGTCAGTCAAAACAAGACCTGGAGCTGACTGTGGTTCAGATCATGAGCTGTTTTTGCAAAATTTCGGCTTAAATTGAAGAACGTATGGAAAACCACTAAACCATTCAGGTATGACCTAAATCATATTCCTTATGAATATACAGTGGAGGTGAGGAAAAGATTTCAGGGATTAGACCTGATAGACAGTGCCTGAGGAACTATGGACGCAGGTCCATAACATTGTTCAGGAGGCAGCAACTCAATCCATCCCAAAGAAAAAGAAATGCAAGAAAGCAAAGTGGCTGTCTGATGAGGCTTTACAAGTAGCTGAGGAAAGAAGGGAAGTGAAAAGCAAAGGAGAAAGGGGAAGATATATCCAACTGAATGCAGAGTTCCAGAGAATAGCAAGGAGAGACAAGAAGGCCTTCTTAAATGAACAATGCAAAGAAATTGAGGGAAAGAATGGAATGGGAAAGACTAGAGATCTTTTCAAGAAAATTGGAGATCTCAAGGGAACGTTTTGTGCAAAGACGGGCATGATAAAGGACAAAGAAGGCAGGGACCTAACAGAAGCAGATGAGATTAAGAAGAGGTGGAAAGAATACACAGAAGAACTATACTGGAAAGATCTTAATGTCCCTGATAGCCATGATAGTGCGGTCACTGAACTTGAGCCGGACATCCTAGAGAGTGAAGTCAAGTGGGCCTTAGGAAGCATTACTAACAACAAAGCTAGCGGAGATGACAGTATTCCAGATGAGCTATTTAAAATCCTAAAAGATGATGCTGTTAAAGTGCTGCACTCAATATGCCAACAAATTTGGAAAACTCACCAATGGCCACAAGACTGGAAAAGGTCAGTTTACATTCCAATTCCAAAGAAGGGCAACGCCAAAGAGTGTTCAAACTACCGCACAATTGCGCTCATTTCACATGCCAGCAAGGTGATGCTCAAAATCCTACAAGCTAGGCTTCAGCAGTATGCGAACCGAGAACTACCGGAAGTACAAGCGGGGTTTCGAAGAGGCAGAGGAACTAGAGATCAAATCGCCAACATTCGCTGGATCATGGAGAAAGCAAGAGAATTCCAGAAAAACGTCTATTTCTGCTTCATTGACTACGCTAAAGCCTTTGATTGTGTGGATCACAACAAACTCTGGCAAATTCTGAAAGAGATGGGAGTACCAGACCACCTTACCTGTCTCCTGAGAAACCTGTACGAGGGTCAAGAAGCAACAGTAAGAACCGGACATGGAACAACCGATTGGTTCAAAATTGGGAAAGGAGTACGACAAGGCTGCATATTGTCGCCCTGCTTATTTAACTTATATGCAGAGTACATCATGAGAAACGCCGGGTTGGATGAGTCACAGGTCGGAATTAAGATTGCCAGGAGAATTATCAACAACCTCAGATACGCAGACGATACCACCCTAATGGCAGAAAGCGAAGAGGATCTAAAGAGCCTCTTGTTGAGGGTGAAAGTGGAGAGTGCAAAAGCTGGTTTGAAACTCAACATTAAAAAAAGAAGATAATGGCATCTGGACCCATCACTTCCTGCCATATAGAAGGGGAAGAAATGGAAGCAGTGACAGATCTTATTTTCTTGGGCTCCAAGATCACCACAGACTGTGACTGTAGCCATGAAATTAAAAGACGCTTGCTCCTGGGGAGGAAAGCTATGGCCAACCTAGACAGCGTAGTAAGAAGCAGAGACATCACCTTGCCGACAAAGGTCCGTCTAATCAAAGCTATGGTTTTCCCAGTAGCAACGTATGGCTGTGAGAGCTGGACTATAAGGAAGGCTGAGCGCCGAAGAATTGATGCTTTCGAACTGTGGTGCTGGAGAAGACTCTTAGGGGTCCCCTGGACTGCAAGGAGGTCAAATCAGTCAATCCTAAGGAAATCAACCCTGAGTGCTCATTGGAAGGACAGGTACTGAAGCTGAAGCTCCAATATTTTGGCCACCTAATGCGAAGAGAAAGCTCTCTGGAAAAGACCCTGATGCTGGGAGGGATTGAAGGAAAAAGGAGAAGGGGACGACAGAGGATGAGATGGCTAGATAGCATCACTGATGCAATGAATATGGACTTGAGCACGCTTTGGGAGAGAGCAGAGGACAGGAAGGCCTGGCGTGCCATGGTCCATGGGGTCACGAAGAATCGGACATGACTAAACGACTGAACAACAAGGAACACCTAATGACTTTGGGTAATTCAAATCTCCAGGGCCAGATGAACTGCACGCCAGAGTAATAAAGGAACTAGCAGAAGAACTCTCAGAACCACTGTCTATTCTCTTTGAGAAATCATGGAGGACGGGTGAAGTGCCAGATGACTGGAGGAGGGCTAATGTTGTTCCTATCTTCAAAAAGGGTAAAAAGGAGGAACCTGGGAACTACAGACCAGTCAGTCTGACATCAATCCCTGGGAAAATTCTGGAGCGGATGATAAAGCAATCCATCTGGAAGCACCTTGAAAACAATGCCATGATTACTTGAAGCCAACACAGATTTATCAAGAACAAATCCTGCCAGATGAATCTGATCTCATTTTTTGATCAAGTAACCTCCCTTGTGGACTGTGGGAATGCTGTGGACATCATATACCTCGACTTCAGCAAAGCTTTCGACAAAGTGCCCCATGATATCCTGATGAGCAAACTAGCTCAAAGTGGGCTAGATGAAACAACGATCCGGTGGATCCACAGTTGGCTACAGAATCGGACTCAAAGAGTGCTTATCAATGGGATCATCTCAAACTGGGGAGAGGTAATGAGTGGGGTACCGCAGGGCTCAGTCCTGGGCCCAGTGCTCTTTAACATTTTTATTAATGACTTGGAGGAGGAGGTGCAGGGAATACTGATCAAATCTGCAGATGACACAAAATTGGGCGGGATAGCTAATACCCTGGAAGACAGAAACAGAATTCAAAGGCAAAAATGGAGGAATGTAAGCTTGGAGGTAAAGGGGAGAAAGTGAGCAAGTGGGTGTAAATAAGAGGCAGAGGTAGAAAGGTCATCAGGGATGGTGGGCTGAGGTTAAACAAAAGATGAAGAGTGAGTGCATATAGAAGCAACTAAAATGGGAAGCTGAGGTAAAAGGAGTTGGGGCAAAGAGGTGAGGAGTCATCTTAGTACAGCCTTTCCCAACCTGGTGCCCTCCAGATGTTTTGGACAACAACTCTCAGCATTGCTGGCCATTGGCCGTCGTGGCTGCGGCTGCTGGGAGTTGAAATCCCAAACACCTGGAGGGCACCAGGTTGGCGAAGGCTGTCTTAGGATATTTCATTTGACCCTTTCAGGGCCAGGTTGACAGCCTTGTTTCCTGTTTCATGCCCCAACTCCCTTCTCCTGAGCAGACCTTTGCCTGCACGTAGGCCTCTGTTCCCAAGCAGACTACAGTTGCTACTCCTAGTGGAGGGAGTGCTTTGGGGCCCTGGCACCTGTACGCACCTCTGCGCTGCAGCTCTGAAACAGCTGCTTGTAAGATGCAGCCTCTTCCCAGCTCCAGGACAGGGCTGCTGTTCCCTCTACAGTTCACCTGAGTCAGCTCTTTGCTCCTTTGCCCTCTTCTCTCAACATGGACCTTGTTCCTGTGGCCTCGGCACTGCTGGGAAGAATATCTTTGAAAATTCAGAGTGTGTGTCTCAACAGTGTTCCATGATAGTCTACAAGTCCTAGTGTGTGTAAGTGCCAGAAAAGTATATTTTGCAGACTATTAACTAGAGGGGTGAAGGGGTTTGCCAGTCAGAGCAGAACTGAGAAGACAGAACCCCTGAGTCTGACTTGCCCATCTCCTGCTTGAGCTGCCTGTAAAGACACCTTTTCTGCTATTTATAACTAATATGATGAATCAATAACAGGAAAGAAATATATGTAAACATTGTACTGCACGTCTGGAGTCAGGAAAGAACTGATGCTATGAAGGTCTTCAAGGCCCATGAGGAGTTGTTTATTCAGAAACATACAATTCTAGACATTTTGCTGCATCTTTAACTTCTCTGCTACAGCTAAAGATATCCAGTTCGTTTCAGTTCCTTTCTGTTTGAGGGTGCACAGAAGTATTTGTTCCAATGCAATGACCGATCACAGCATGATGAAATACATTCTAAGAGGGTGGTGAGTTGTGATCTCGCCGCTTATCTACAGTAGGGGTGGGCAGGAGGCAGATCAGGATCTACTGATAGATCTCTGGATGATTTCCAGTAGTTCAGCAAAACCTTGACTCCCAATAGTTTAATAAATAAAACAGCAAGTAAAAAAAAAAAGTTCTCTGTCATGGCAGGCCTAGTGCTAATCACATTTCACAGCCTCGGTGTTCCTCATCTGTAAAATACGAGTATTAATTATTGGCCAGTTTTAGAGTTCTGTGGGGAAATCCTTGATCTGCAGTAACAAAGGTATAGATTTGTATTTTCATATGCAATAAATCCTGGCATAATTGCCCCCTGAGCAGTTGTATCTGCCTCCCCCTCTTCCTCTTGCTATTTTGCACCTATCTCTGGTTGGTGGGCCTTGAGATTCCAATAAAAAACAAACAAACAAACACTGTAGATCACACAAGCCTGAAGTCTGCCCATGTCTGATTGATGGTATTTTGGAGCTTTTAACCAAATGATTGTTGCACCAAAAATATTACCCTCTAGTAACTTCACTGCCTTAGTCACCATAAGTACTTGCGTTACAATAGTGGCTCAAATGTGCTTGAAAAGTAATACGTGAAAAATGCTCTGAGATCTGCTTGCTAAGAATTGAGCTGTAATTGAGGAGGGAGAGAAACAAGAAAGATCAAGATCAGCATTGCAATCGGCCACTCAGCGGCTTTCCTCAAGCAAATATCGAATGCCTTGGGAGAAGCATAGAGGCAAACCGCCTCCCCTTCCTTCCAGCAGTCTATATGCTTGTATTGCAGTTGCTATAACTGTGTGCTGTGACTCTCCTGGTTCACATTTTGCTTTCTGGCCAGAGGAAATGCAGCACCCTGCTAGAAATGATAGCCTGGCAGCAGGTACCTGACAAAGGAAGAGAGGGCAAGCAGAGTGGAGTGTAGGTGACTGATCTGACTGTACTGGTAGATCTGTGGGCTATTTGAAATAGTCAAACATTTCTGACTCCCTGTTATTTAACAATGCAACAATAAAATGACTCCCCTGCCCCTAAATTATACTGCTGAAATGAAGAAAACTGGAGGAGGGGAAAAGTAACCAGGAGTGGATTTTTGTGTGAATGGACTGTGAACTCTGTTCAGTTCTGGTACTCAAAAGAAATCCGTAGGCATTAATTGCAAGAGTACGTCTTTTGCACCTGGCTCTGATTGTTGGATCTTGGGGTCTGAGTGAAAAAACAAAGCAGATTCTGCAAGCCTGAAGTCTGCCCACCTGTGCCATAACTAGCTCTTTACAAAGCTAATCAAAAAAGTTGTAGGCAGATGTTTAGAACTGTAAATGAGTGTGTTTGTTTGGCTTAAAAACTAATTCCTTTTGTTCTTCAATATTACAAGATGGAGGTGAAGGAACCAGTTCAATATCATTAGAGCTATCCTAGGAAAAACCAAACTCCCTTGCTGCTTAAAAGGTGTGTGTATGTTGAATCTCCCAAGCTGTTTCATAGCACTCAGGGTCCATTTACAATTAATTTGAAGGACAGGAGAAAATTGAGGAATCTATTATGCGAGGCAATATTTTGTTTTTAATGCTTCCAGAAACTAACGTCATATTGTAACAAAAACTACTTTCTCCCATGCTGCTGGAGGAGGGCAACCGGCGCCTCCCTGCCTCAGCTCCTGTGTGTACCGCTGGCCCCTGCCATACACACGGGTCCTTGTGATGTTGGGGACCCTAACACAGCCCCCTACATCTGCCCCAGGTTCCATAAACCAGGGCAGCCCTGGTTTCTCTTGTGTGTCCCAGTGTGACCTTCAACATTAACCCCTTCAATATGCTTTGACAGAAGAGGTAAAGAACAAATGTATTAAACAATAGTGGCAGTGTAATTGCTGCCTCAAAGATGTTCATAAAAGCTTGGAGAAAGCTATATTTAAAGGAAGAAGAGCACTGCAGATGTCTGAAGTACGTGTCATAGTTCCAGATAAGACCAAAAAGACCATTTACTCAGGAGAGCAAGAAACAGATGGAAAAGCAACATATGAAAGGTTAGCAGGCAGCTGAGGCATGAGCAAGGTAGCTAGTGAAGCAGAGGTCAAATGGCTCCATAGAAACTGCTTCGCATGGGGATTCTTCCTAGGCTCTGTGACTGGAGAACAAAACCCATTTGTTCCAATCTGAGGAAACACAAACCTCATGCAAATGTACCGTACAGGGTGAAGATAGGCATAACGTTTGTGGAGCCGGTCTGGAAGTGTCCTCACTGCAATCAGTCCTGAGTGCTTATTTTTCTCCAGGCCCCCAAAAAGGTTTTGCAGCTTCGAAGCACAAACCAGCTGCATGTGGTGGTGACTGGCTCTCTTCTCTGCCCATCCCCCACCATGTCACCAAGAAACTTTCCTCGCATGCAGCGTACTTTTTGTACTTTTATTTTTTAAGTGCCATTTCCCATTATTTTCATCATTATAAGGCAATGAATAAACATCCGTGTAGTCCATAAAAAAATTAAAAGGATAGTCAACTTGTGTCTGAGCCAGAGTTTAATTTGCAACTTTCATTTCAGTTTAGTTTAGTGGTCTAGGAAGGGAGCAGGGTCTCTTTGGGAAGGAGAGCAGGAGGCCTGACTGATCATAGTCCACAGATAAGATCTCATGAGTACTCAAGGAACTGAGCAAACTATATTCATGGACTTTAGACCTTCGTTCATCTCTAAGGTGGTCTTGCAAGCTAATTGTATATTTAGAGAGCTGGAAAAATCAGAGATGGAGATTATGGGGAATACCAAGAGTAATAGCAAGTGCAGCTTTAGACAGATGTCTGGTGACTGTGTTTGAGAAGGGAATATGATATATTTGCTCTGTTTTATTCTAAATTGGGAGCTAGTGAGCTGGATGTATAAGGCTGCAATCCTATTCACATTTATTTGGGAGTAAGTCTCCCTGAACTCCATGGGACTTTCTAGGTAAACCTGCATAGGATTGCACTGTAAGTAACACATGGCATGTTACATGGCTGTAGGCACTAGAAATAAATAATTTGTCATCTGGAAGGGACACTTATGCTCAAAAGCTCTATTGAAAACTAAGTGGAAAAAAAGAAAATGGAAGCTTATGCAAGCAGAATGAGGGAAAATTCAGTGATAAAAGTGAAACAGATCCAGCTGGATGTTCTAATGCAAATACAGAGTACCCTATGTAATGAATCCAGAAAGAAATGAAACAGAAACATATTTTGTTCACATCTGGAAGGAGTCTGCCAAAAGAAAGATTATACAAAAATGGAACTTGAAGCATTTGGATGATATACTGGGAAAACTTTAGAAACTCCTTTCCAAAAGTTCAGCAAGACCCATAACTACTACAATTTCTGTGGGAGATTTTTGCAGATAATTAACCCATTTTCTAATAAATGAAAATGGAAAACAAAACAAAACATTTCAGAAGTAGTGTGATTGATCCTTGGGAGGATGCTGCTGTTGTATGAACATCGGGGGTGCATTTACCAAGATATAGCGGTGTACGGATTTTGTTAAATTCATTCTGTGTTTTGTGGATTATCAGGCATTGTTCATTCTGTCATTCCCTCATGTTGTAATTAGATTTTTTTAGGGATGTATGAGAATTTAATTCCACTTGCGCTAATATGCATTAGGGTATGCAAATTTGTGCAACTCCCCCCCCCCCCCCGGGATAAAGAAATGGTCTGCAAGTCTGAAGAATCAGCACAACTTGGAAAAAGCTGGTCCACTCTGGAATCTGCAGACTGGGTTCATAGAACTCTGAACTTATTTGAAGCCATCACAGATTTCTCTGTCATCCATACCAAGGTGCATAATTAAGCTATGGAATTTGCAACCACAAGGTGTGATAATGGCCACTAACTTAGATGCCTTTAAATGATGATTAGACAAATTAATGGAGGTTAAGGGCGCAATCCTATGCATGTTTAGACAGAAAAAAGGTGTAAAACTCCCAGCCAGCCATGTTGGCTGGGGAATGCTGGGAGTTGTAGGCCTTTTCTCTGTCTAAACATGCATAGGATTGTGCCCTAAGGCTATCAATGGCTACTAGTCATGATGGCTATATACTACCTCAAGGATCAAAGGGAGTCATTGGGGAACAACAGCAGAAGACTATTTCCTTCATGTTTTGTGGGCTTTCCATAGGCACCTGGCAGACCATGAAGAAACCAAGATGCTGAACTAGATAGGCCTTTAGTCTGATCCAGCAGGGCTTTTCTTATGTTCATATGAGAGAAGTATCAATTTTGTTATATTTCAGGAATATGTATATTAAATGCTGTTTTTCAGTTGGTGGAATAAGCTATAGATATTGACACCAATGAAAGAAAGAGATACACTTCCAAATAAATGGTAGCTTCCTTGTCTCAGACTTTTATATCTACTTTACTGTAATTAAATGCATTGGGCTATGTACATGTTCTTCTGCAAATAGTCTCCTTAAAATCAATATTGTACTTGTTAGCGATTGAGAATTAAGGAACTCTGCCTAATATGCTGTTGCTTTGGCAAGTGATATCCACCAAAAGTATCCCTTTGTTTAAATGTCTGATGAAGAAATTTGAAGTATCTACAGTATGAAGTAATAGATGCAGGGTATTGTCTTTGTGACCTGAAACAGGTAAAATATAATAATTTTATGTTACGGTGTTTGTGGGACTGAGTGAGAGAGGAAGGATAAGATAATTGTTTTATTGTGCCTGATTGTATATTTGGAGGCAGTGAACCAAAGTGAAATCTGCAGCTAGGATGACCCAAGGGACAACGTGCTTGGATGATATAATGAAAGCTATTCTGGCTAGATTTAAGACTAAGCGGCTATTAGCTATAATAAAAGAACAAAAAACAGATCGAAGTGAGGAAGGATGAAATTTAACTCATAAAAAATCAAGTGTTTGGTAATGGTTTACAGACAAGACAAGTTTACAGACAAAGATGAACTTGTTTGTTCACATGCGTATGTATGAATTATTATTTTTTTATAATACAGTTATATAACAAAAACTCCTGAAATCAATACTTTGTTCTTAGACTTGGTTCTCAGATTCTGAATATTGCCTTCAGGGGCTTATTCACAATTCCCTTCTAGAGTTAATGGGATTTGTGTCGCCCGTATCTGGAGGGAGGGTTTGAATTTAAATGCCACAAGGGACTCTATTTCAGGTAGGCACACAAGCATGTATAATGTTGAACACCTGACCAATCTCACTTAAATCAATAACACTTTTCAGATGGTTTGGTATAAATGGACCTACTGAAGTGAATATAGTTGGGTATATAGGCTAATAGCTCCTTCAGCTTAAAAAAAAGGGGGGAAGAAGCCTGGATTTAGATAACCACGCCAATGGGTAGTAGATGAGCAAGCTCAAGGAGTTTTTCGCTAACCCTTAGGGAGATACATAAAACATATCCGCTCTTTTCAAAAAGTCCTCATGCTGTGTATGTATGTCTTTTTAATGTAAGCATAGCACCTCTACTGTAGCATCTTGTCCACAAGTTTTTGCAATTACTCACTCCCTTGTGACTATTAAAAAGTCCAGATGGGCAGAATTATTTGTCATCTTTACCCTTCCCCTTTTTTTTAGTTGGGGTGTGTGTGCATGAACACACAAACTGCTATGCACAGTGCCCCACACTCAATAGCAAATAGGAAAGACAGAGAAACATGGTGTCTATCCTCCAGAAGAATTGTAATGTGCATGTTGATGATTTAAGCAAGAGTGGCATGAATAGGGGATTCTACCATGACCAGGAATTAACAATATAGAGCCCTATGGATGTTGTCTTTAGCAGTTGCACCTGTGGGTCGAAAGCAGGCTGTAAACAGAGAAAGCCAGGAGGCAGCAAGTTCCATAATCATGATAGTGCTTATTCTAACCAAAATAACTGCAGGAATTGTTAGCCACTGCTGGCTGTGTCTGTGTTTGACCTGGTTCATGCAGACATTTCTTCATGCGATCCCGTTTCTGGGATGGCTGATGGGGGTGGTGTAGATAGCTGACCATGCGGCTCTAATAGCAAAGACAAAAAAGTGGTATAAGGGTGTCAAGAGTAGAGTACCAGCCTCTGGTTCAGGATAGTACCCTCTGCATACTTTTAAGAAACGTCCTATCCAGTACCCTCTTTATAAGCCAGTTTTTCTGTTAAAAAACATACAGATTATACAAATTATGACTTTTATTCATCCTGTTTGCAGTTTAAGACAAGTGTTCTCAGCTTTTCTAATTATTTAAGGCTTTTTTTCCAGCCTTCTCCTGGGATAGGAGGCCTTATGGAAAGGTGCCGCGCAAACGGCACTGGAGTTGCCTGCAAATTGCGGTGAGTAGGCAGAACGCTGCAGCTTCATCATAGTAATAACCAGGCAAAAGAATTATTTTAAGCCCATGTTCCTGGTGAAATATTGATGCAGCAGATTTGAATACTGAAGCGCTAGTACCCAGACAACAGGGAAATAGCAACATGCTTATCATCAAATTCAGAGCTACGGTATGGTTGCCTTTCTACACATCAAGGATTAAGTTTAAACTGAGGCCTGAAGTGGTAGAATAGACTGCTGTGCTTCAGACTCCAGGTGGAGGATCACATTTTATGTTCCCCTGTGTTAAAATGTTCCTGCTATCAGAAATCCAGCCCAGCAGGCAAAGGGCCAGGCTAAAATCTTTCTCCTTGATGTGCTTCTTTTCATTCTGTAGGGAGTTTCTTATGTGGGGCAGCATTCACAAGTGGCAGCCAGAGCTGGAGAGGGGCTTGTAAACCATCTAATCCAACCCCTGCTCAGTACAGGAAATCCAGAGCGAGAGCACCCCCAACAGATGGCTGCCCAGCCTCTGCTTGAAGACCTCTAGCCAGGGAGAACCCTTCCACCCCGCCACATAATTGGTTTTTTGACAAACTGCTCTTCCATCAAGAAGTTTCTCTTAACTTTCAACCAAAATCGACTCCTGTAACTTAAGCCCAGCAACTAGTCCTGCTTTCTGGAGCAGCAGAAAACAAGTCTTTGCTCTCTTCTATGTGACAGTCCTTGAGGAATTTGACAAATCCTCCACTCCCTCAAACATCTCTTCTGTGGGCTGAACATGCTCAGTTCCTTCAACCTTCCCTCATAGGACTTGTTTTTCATACCCACAACCATCTTAGTAGCACTCTGCTGAACCTGTTCCAATTTGCCTGTATCCTTCTTAAACTGCAGCACTCAGAACTGGACACAGAACTCCACATGAGATCTGAGGTGTTTTGTGGTACCTTAAAGACAGATTATGGCACGTCATAATATAGTATATAGGATGCCATATATAGTCCACTTCAGTGTCAAGTGGTGCAGTCTATTCTAGCACCTCATTCTGCTGCCAGTGTAGACCCAGCCTGAGACTCTTACTGGGGCGGTCCTCAAATTGCCATAGCGTATTTGAATGCCCTGTTCAGTCAAGTTTAAGCTGCATAGCTGGGGACAGGAAGGGTGTAATCAGCAGTAAAAACAGTACACAAGTTCAAGTAGAACAGCATTCTGCAGAGCTCGGAGTTTGGGAGGCAGAGGTGTTGGATAGCAATGAGGCTGAAGCACCAAGGAGTGACCAGAAGAGGAGAAAGCTGAAGCTACATTCCAGAAACAAGCCCTTAACAGAGGTCCTGGAATAACTGCCAAGTACACTGTGGTGCTGTGAATGCTGTTCCTATAGTCCTTAGTAGCCAAGGGCAAGCCATCAAACTTGGCTAATCAGGAGTCAGAGTGAGGTTTAAGCACAGGGAGAAACTTAAGCTGCTGTACACATTGTTAAATTCGAGGTTTTATAACCCAATTTTTAATTTTGATTAAAATTTTCAAAGTGTTATATAAAGCACACACACAGTTAAAACTTCACATAAAAACTAATATCTAGAGGCAAATTTTTTTTTTAAACAATAAGCAGTAAAGGTAATAAATACTGAATAAAGCAGGAAATAAACAGCCTATATAAAAGTTCTCAGCAGATAACATCAAAGTCACTGTTCATAAGATGCTCAGGCAAATAAAGAAGTCCTGATCTGGTGCCTGATAAGAGGGGCTTCCTTGATTGTAGCTTTGTTGGAGTATGTAGGAGGAGCTTGAATTGGTGGAGCTTTGTGTATGCTTGCAGTGGGTCAAACACCTTGGTCACTTGCAACCTGGGTTCAAAACAGTAACGGGACTGCATAATCTACCGGTTTCATGGGTTAGAGGGGAGAGCAGGGAGATTGCTTTTACATCAGTTTGTCAAGTATTGATCAATAATTGCCTCCTTGTGCCTTTTTCTCCCCATGCAATCCCAAAGAAGCCTCCACACACTTGTTTGGCCCCAAATGTTGGACTGAAGTTTGAATCCCAGTCAAGTAGTTTCTTGTGTCTTTGGGCTGAGAGTACGGTGATGGTAACAGACATTCAGATTTTTGTTTTCTAAAATCTCATTATCTTGTTTTATCTTTTCAACAAAATTCTGCAAGTTGGACAATTGTACATGCATTGTGTTTGCATGTATTTCAGAATCTTCATTGGCCAAGCTGAGAGGACCCTGTTGCATCGTTGTACTCTTTAGTAGGTTGTTGTTGTTTATTCGCTCAGTCGCTTCCGACTCTTCGTGACTTCATGGACCAGCCCACGCCAGAGCTTCCTGTCGGCCGTCGCCACCCCCAGCTGCCCCAAGGTCGGGTCCGTCACCTCCAGAATATCATCCATCCATCTTGCCCTTGGTCGGCCCCTCTTCCTTTTGCCTTCCACTTTCCCTAGCATCAGCATCTTCTCCAGGGTGTCCTGTCTTCCCATTATGTGGCCAAAGTACTTCAGTTTTGCCTTTAATATCACTCTTTAGTAGGAAGTAGTGTTAATAATGGTACTGGTTAAATTTGGATTTGTGATTAGTGCTAAGTGTGTGCTTTGAGCTTTGGACACAATATCTTCTATCAGTAATACCAGGAGAACCATTGACATGTACTTTAAATTAGGCGCCTTGGCCTGCATGCTTTTGAGGTGGAAGCAATCAATGGGAGTAAGTCGAACCATAAAGGAGATGGATTTTCAGGTGGGTTGAATACTTCTCAGAGGGCACAGAGGCCCTCATCTGCACATTCTTCCATGTATGAGTCATCCCGCTGATGCTTAAGAGAACACTTCAGTTAGTAAACTGAATGACAGTACAATGCTTTGGGAAAGTGACTATTCTTAAGATGTAGCCATCATAGAAACAATGTCCAGTATGTAGTCCTGTGCTATTTGTTCCACTGAGACTACCAAGTGTGCTGTGAAAGAAAGAAAAATTGAACACTCTGGAGTTCTTCCTGTGCAAAATACTTTCTAACAGAGATCCATTTTAATTAGGGATGAGCACAATCCATATTGAGGACCTCTCGTAAGCTTCTGCAAAGTACCTCTGTGAGACAGACTTTTTTCTACAACTCTACAGATCAAGATCTTTAAACACAATTCCTTGGGGTAAGGTGTGCAGACATGACAGTAACTTTTCAAAATCCTGTTTTTAAAATGTGTTTTAATTGGAACCTTTTCATTATGAAGTGCTACATGTACACATTCAAAACAGTTCCCCCACTCTTGAATGTGTTGCGTGCATTTTCACTTGATGACACTTATTGAATGTAACATTAATTAGTAAACAATGTTTTGCTCCCCCACCCCCTTTACTTGAAGCAGCATTTTTCACTGGAAATTTCCCATCTAGCTTTAATGAAAGGGATATTGTCATTTCTACTGCACTGCACAAATGATTCTCATAACACAAAATGTGGCTGCCTAGGTCAGCTGGAAGATATTGGTATTAATATTTCTAGTGCCCTTTGGAGGACGTTTAGAGTCCAGGCTTTCGAAGTCCTATTCCTAGCAAACTGAACAGGAAGACAAATCGAGTTACAGTGCTGGGGATCATACTGTATTGCCTTATTATTTAGTAAGTATTATTTGCCTTAATAATAAGGCAATTTTGCCTTATTATTTAGGCCATCAAATAATCCATATGGAAGAGCATATTGGAGAGCTGTTAACTGATCATAACTTGCTACACTAGATCTCTTTTGTTTCTACAATATAGAAGAATGGGAAGTCAGCCAAACAAGGCCAATATTGTGTTTACTCTTAAAAGCACAGGGTATTTCTTCTGCAGCTCTGCAGCCCTCCCCAGCTTTTTTGTATTTCTGCTTACAAACTACATGAAACTTTTAGGATGTCTTATGTGTTCCTCCTACACAGAGATGGATTTTTATGTAGAAACTGTGCGTGTGTGTGTGTGTGTGTGTGTGTGGTTTAATATTGTGTGAATGGAGGCAACAGTGTATTCTAATCTACAGTTCCATGAATTGAGTAGCCTCAACGGGCAATGACTGCTTGGCATTCCATAGTTGGACCATAGCTCAGTGGTAGAGCACTTTTTTTGCATGCAGAATGTCCCAGGTTTGCTCCCCAGCATCTCCAGGTAGGGCTAGGAAAGAATCCTTCCTGAAACCCTGGAGAGCTGCTGTTCTCAGACAGTTCTGAGCTAGATGGACCAGTAGTCTAATTGTGGAGAGAAACTATTTTGTTTCAAGTATTTTTTTAACCATGGATTTATACAGCTTGTTTCAATGCAGGTTTCACAACAAAATTTTAAAGTGAATCATATAACCATATATCAATTGCTAAAATTAGCAATCCAAAAACAATAATCTGAGAAAAAAGTGCTAAGAGCAACAGCAACACATTATCATAAAATCATTTAAGCAAAAACCTGGGCAAATAAAGTGGTCTTCACATTTTGTGGAGAAGAGCGTTGCAGAGAGTGTTAGCCAGTTCCCTAATTGCCAACTGCCTAACTTCTGAAGGTGGGGACACCCAGAGCAAGCCTTCCGATGATGATCTGACTGAAATGGCATGCCATACTTCGCACACAGCGATTTGTCTGTACATAGAGCAGTCTGACAAATTCCCATACACAGTTCCCAAAGGACAAATCGGTTTGTGAAGAATAACTTTATTTTTCACTATACGGGGCTTTTAGGATACTGTATTGTTGATGGGACTGAGCCTGATGTGGGTAGCTCCTTACTGCATAAAACAAAAATACTGCAAAATCTCTGAACAGGAAGGGAGAAATAAGAGCTTCTTCCCTGGTCTCTCTGCCAGCTCTGCTGCGTTTTGCATCTTGCAGATGGTAGCCAACCTGCACACATAGACACTGGATGACAGACTTGCAGGTTTGCGTTGCTTGCTTGTATTGTGAAACACAGCTGTTTTTCCCATGGGAACCGAGCAATTTCGCTTCTCAGCTCTGCAATTGCTAATTGATGTCTGGCTTGGCGACCTTCTAGCAAGGTCACTGAAATAGCATCTCGAAATGTAAAGCAGTGGAGCACCGCAGGGCTGCTGAGAAATGGTGTCATTCCAGTTTCCTCCTCTTCTCTGATGGTGCATTTGTCCAGGTTACAGGGTCTCCTTTTGATTGCAATTTACTATTTCTGTGTTCCATTAGAAAGGAAACAACTTTGATGATAGGAAGAAGGTGGAAACCTGTACATCCCCTACAGTGTGTGTCTTGGTAGCACTTTATGTGCTAAAGAAGGCATCAGTAGTGTAATTAAAGTTCAAAGCTTCTAAAGGTGAAATTATTTCTAAGGAACTGTAATTTGACCTTTTTCAGATCTGCAGATGACTTGTCCCTCTGCTGGTGCTAAAAGTCACCCTCAGTGTGTCTTTTGTGGAGCAAGTGCAGTTCACACATTTCTGACATTCTGGTTAATTTAGGTGCTTCATCTGAAAGATGATGTAAATGCACACAAACCTGAACTGTCAGTCTCCAAATGCCAAGCCTGTGTTATGAGGAACATTATGGATATGCCATTAGCAAAGATTATTTGCATATCTTTTTAATGCCACTTTAAGAAAATGCCTCCCTTTCCCGACACTTTGTACATGTCTGCAGTCAAACCCCAACGGGGTAGCGTTGCAAGAAGAGTGCCTGCTCAGCATAGCCATATGCCTTAATAAAAACCGACTTCATGAAGCTATGATATGAGCTGTTCGAAGGATATTAACATTATTTCTCATTTACAATAAATTATTTTGGTGGGGAGAGTCGCCATGATCTACAGAAACTCATCAGGAAACCCTTCCACCCTGAGATGGGCTATGAGAGACTGTACTTTTAAGTTGGGCCAAAAAGACAGACTGGGAATGCTACTGGCCTCCCTAATCAAGCTGGCTGAGGCAGTCTCATATGTGGTACTGGAGGACTTTGGTCCTGGGGAACTTCAAAATCCATGCTGAGGCTGCCTTAACAGGACCAGCCCGGGACTTTATGGCTTCCATGACAACCATGTAAAAGTATAAGTTTGTCATCGGTCCAAAACATAGGGCAGAGCACACCTTTGATCTGGTGTTTATCTCAGGGTATAAGGGGGTGGGCTGGATATTGGGGTGGGTCATGCCCCTGCTGGAGGAATCCTCTGAGAAGGAGCTAGAGTTCCCTGAGACAGGCAATGCCAAGGAGCTAGCCATGTCAGGAGACCTGGGGGAGCCTGGACCCTCTGGAGAGATAACTGTGACTCCCACATTCTCCCCACAGGAGAATGGGAATTCTGCCTCTAAGGTAGGGCAACCACCTAGCCCATGAGAGCATTGTCACCTCAAGAGCCAGGCCACTAGGGCTCCTTTGTGAAGAAGTGCTCGACTACAAAGGAGCATTCCTCTCAAGGCTGTCCTCCTGCGTAGAACTTTTGCCAGAGAGCCTGTAATGCGCTGCAGCTGAGTCCTGGGTGGGGCTCAGGAAGCTCTGGCTATATAAGCCTTCCATTTCAGCCTAGCCAGTGCTGGAACAAAATCATTCTCCCAGCTCCAGCATCTTTTATCCCTGACCTTGCCTTGTGATTGAACCTCTGTGCTATTGACCCTTGGACTCCTGTTTGACTCTGCTTCTGGACTGCGTATTATATCTGACTACTTATCTGTGTTTTGACCTTGGCTATGCTTCAGACCTTTCTTCTGGAAACCATTGCCTGGTAATAATGTGCTTGACTATTTGCCTGCTTTCTTGATTTGCTTTTTGGATTGCCCCATAATTTGCTCTGATACAGAGACTGATTCAACCATAGCAGGACAGCATGGAAATCAACCCATTATCATGGTCATACCACTTCCTGGTGAAGTTTGGTCTCACAGTGTCAGTCCCTCCCTACAGAAGTGGGGGACCCATTAAGATGGCCTACCCCCAGGGACCTATGGAATCAGAGGAAATCCTGAATGCTTTGGGGGATTTTCCAGTAGTCAGAGCCTGTGATTCTGTTGAGGCCTTTTCACACTATGGAATGGTGAAGCGGACAGGCCATTGCACTGTGGAATTTGGATGGCTCCCTGGTTTACCGAGGAGCTTCAGACAATGAAACAGGCCAGGAGACAGCTGGAGCATAAGTGGTGTAAGACTCATCATGAATGTGACTGAACCCACATGAGAGTGCGTAATTGTGCCACTGTGTGGTGGTACTTTGCTGTCACCATCATGTCCTCAAAGAACCATCCAGCTGAGCTCTTCCAAGTGGTTCATAGATTGCTTTCATCTACCCCAGTGAATCCAGCGTTGGAGCCCTTGGAAGCCCTCTGTGATGGGTTTGCCAAACATTTTGAGGATAAAATCACTGAACATCGCTATTGATGAAATGTCTGATGAGGTTTGCTGTATTGCCTTGTCCTGTTGGATCATTTTCCTTTGAAGTTTGAGGAGGTGGACAAGATGCTTGCATCTGTGTAGCTTACCACATGTTCCCTCAACCCTCGCCCTCCATGGCTTCTTCGAGCTAGCAGTGGGGGACCAACCAGTTGGATCAGAGGAGTGGTGAATGCATCACTGTGGGATGGTGTGGTCCTTACTGCCCTAAAAGAGACAGTGATACAACTCCCCCTGAAAAAACCCTCCCTTCATCCAGTGATTTATACTGTTGCCCAGTCACAAATGCCCCCTTTCTGGGTAACACATTCAAGAGAGTGGTGGCATCCTAGCTGCAGGCAGTCTTGGATAAAACTGATTATCTTGATCCATTCCAGTCTGGTTTCAGGGCCAGTTTTGGGATGGAATTAGCCTTGGTCACCTTGATGGATGACCTTCAAGAGAGGGACAGGGACAGAGCCAGGACCTGCAGGAGAAGCTGCCACCACCCGGGAAGAGGCGTGGCTGCCGCTGCTGGGCCTGCTGTGGCTGCCGCCGCCACCAACACCAGGCCTTCCCTATGGACCTCTGCCTGGCAGTCCGCCAGGCCCTGCAGGAGCAGGCTCCCAGGTACTGAGCCGGCTGTGCTGCTTCCACCTGCCCCTTCCTGGAGGGGCTACATAAGCTGGCTGGCTGAGGTGGCCTGGGAGAGCCAGGGCCTGCAGGAGAAGCTGCCACCACCGGGGGAGAGGCGTGCCTGCTGCTGCTGTGCCTGCTGCTCTGCCACCACCACCACTATCACTACCGTGGACTCCTGCCTGGCAGTATTTTAAAGGGGATTTTTTAATTGAGTTTTTTTTCCAATTTTGGGGGGATTCTGTTGTGTTTTAGGGGTGGGTAGCCTGCCTGATAGGCGGGAGCAAAGGGGCATGTGTCCACCCGACAGAGGCAGTGGGGGGAGTGCTGGGGGCCAGACTATACCAAGGCTGGGCAGCAGGCGCTGGTGGGGTGCTAGGGGCAGGCCATGCCAGGTAAGGGGAACAAGGGAGAGATGCATAATATCTGTCCCTTGTTCCGGGCCTGCCCAGAACCAAAAGATAGCTGAGGGAGGTGTGACTCCATGTTCTGGCCTTGGTTTGTTGCTTTGCAATGCCAGGTCCATTACCCAGAAAACCTCCCTCATCCATGACATGATCCTGGATGGGGGTGCAGACCTGGCATGTATTACGGAGACCTGGCTGGCTGAGGCCACTGCTCCAACTCTCGCGGCCATGTGTCCAGCTGGATTTTCATACGCACAGCAGCCGAGGGCTGGGGATTGGGGAGGGGGAGTGGCTGTTATCTACAGAGAGTCCTTGGTTTTCACCATACCCCCTCTCTGGGAGACCAAGTTTGCTGAGTGCATGTACTGGAGGTTGGGCCCAAGGGGCAGTCTGGGGATTCTGTTTGTGTACCGTCCACCCCGCTGCATGGCTGACTCCCTGGTCAAGGTGCTTGAGGTGGTCTCTGATGTGCGTGTGCAGTCCCCTAATGTATTGGTGTTGGGGGACTTCAGTGTACATTCAGAGGCCATCCTCATGGGGGCACCTCGGGACTTTATGGAGACCATGGCTTCCTGGGAGCTGCACCCTATTCTAACTGGGCCCACCCATGTAGCCGGTCATGCACTAGACCTTGTGTTTGTTTCTGGAGAAGTGGGGAATGATCTGGAAGTCGGGGGTGTATCCACCACCCCCTTGTCATGGTCAGATCACTATCTGGTGACGTTAGACTTCTCGGTTCCACAACCCCTCCCCGCAGGGGTGGAGGACCCATTAAAATGGTCCGCTCTAGGCGTCTTATGGATCCGAATGGATTCCTGAACGTGCTTGGGGATTCTCTGGAGCACGCCAACGGCCACTCGGTCGAGACCCTGGTGGGTGACTGGAATGCCACAATCACTGGGGCGTTAGATCAGGTGGCCCCGAAATGCCCTCTCCCCCTGAACAGGGCTCGGACTGCACCATGGTTCAATCCGCGGTTACGAGCTCTGAAACAGGAGGTGAGATGGCTGGAGCGCCGGTGGCGGAAGTCTTGCTCCAAAGACGATCAGACACAGGCTAGAGCTGTGTCTTCAGCCTATCATGTGGTGGTGAAGGCAGCAAAAAAGGAATATTATGCTGCCTCTATCACGTCCGCAGAGTGCTGTCCCAGGAGGCTGTTCCAAGTGATCCAGAGCCTGGACAGTCCAGTGGCACCGGAACCGCTGGAGCATTCTAAGGCCTCCTGTGAGGCCTTGGCAAGGCACTTTGTGGATAAAATTGATCGGATTAGGAGTGTTATTCCGTGCACTGTGGATACAGTTAGTGCGCAAGAGGCGGTCTGTGGCAGACCAGTTTTGTGGGATCGGTTCCAGCTTCTTCCTTCTGATGAAGTGGACAAGGTGTTTTCATATGTAAGGCTGACCACCTGCTTACTTGATCCTCGCCCATCTTGGCTCATTATGGGCTGCAGAGAGAGGCTGGGTGAGGGGATCAGGGCAGTGGTGAACACCTCCCCTGAGGAGGGAGTGATGCCATCAGCCCTCAAGGAGGCAGTGATAAGACCACTCTTAAAGAAGCCCTCCTTGGATCCCCAAGTTCTGAACAACTTTCGCCCAGTCTCAAATCTGCCACTTTTGGGCAAGGTGATTGAGCAGGTGGTGGTGTTGCAGTTGAAGGCAGACTTGGAAGAAGCCGATTATCTAGATCCATTTCAGTCAGGCTTCAGGCCTGGGCATGGGACAGAAACTGCCTTTGTCGCCTTGGTAGATGATATGAGGAGGGCTCTGGATAGGGGCGAATGCTCCTTCCTTCTTCTCCTCGACCTCTCAGCAACTTTTGATACCGTTGACCATGGTATCCTCCTGGACTGCCTGGAGGGGTTGAGCATTGGAGACACCGTATTGCGGTGGTTCCGGTCCTTCCTTTCTGGCAGGTACCAGAGGGTAGCACTGGGAGAGGAGGTTTCAGACCCGTGGCCACTCACTTGTGGGGTGCCACAAGGTTCCATCCTCTCCCTGATGCTATTTAACATCTATGTGAAGCCGCTGGGAGCTATCATTAGAAGGTTTGGGGTGCGGTGTCATCAATATGCGGATGACACGCAGCTCTACCTCTCATTCAAATCTTCACCAAGCTCGGCTGTAGAATCCCTGTCCAAATGTCTGGAGATGGTGAGTGGCTGGATGGGGAGGAATAAGCTGAAGCTGAACCCTGACAAGACTGAGGTACTTTTGGTGGGAGACAAGAGGAGGTTGGGGGATGTTGACTGGTGTTGAATGGGGTACGGCTACCCTTGAAACACCAGGTCCACAGCCTGGGGGTCATTTTAGACTCCCAGCTGTCCATGGAGGCTCAGGTGTCAGCTGTGAGCTGGACAGCGCTGTACCAACTCAGTCTGATACAGCAGCTGCGCCCCTACCTTCCCGACCATCTGCTCCCATCGGTAGTACATGCCCTGGTCTCCTCTCATTTAGACTACTGTAATGCGCTCTACGTGGGGTTACCCTTGAAGACAGCTTGGAAGCTGCAGCTGGTACAGAACGCAGCAGCTCGCCTGATTAAAGGCAGCCGCCGACGAGATCACATCACTCCAGTGCTGAAGGAGTTGCACTGGTTACCAGCTGTTTTCCAGGCCAAATTCAAGGTGTTGGTTTTGACCTTTAAAACCCTATATGATTCCGGCCCAGCCTATCTCAAGGAGCGCCTCCAGCAACACCAGACAGGCTGCTTAACAAGATCAGCCTCGGATGGCCTTCTCTTTGTCCCATCAGCCAGGACAGCTAGGCTGGTGAGGACAAGGGAGAGGGCCTTCTCTGTGGTGGCCCCCATTCTGTGGAATTCCCTCCCTAGGGAACTCCGCCATGCCCCCTCTTTAATGAGCTTCCGCTGCGCATTAAAAACATGGTTGTTCAGGCAGGCATTTGGGGTGGGTTAGGGTATTTTTTATGATGTTTTTAATGTAGAATTTTATTGTTTTAACTGTTTTGTTGTTGTACATCGCCCAGAGTGGCTGGGTGACCAGCCAGATGGGCGATTAATAAATTTAATAATAATAATAATAATTTTTAAAAAAGTTTGTCCCTGTTAATTCTTCTCAGTCGCTCAGTGGCTTTTGGTACCGTTGTCCACGGTATCCTCTTGGACTGGCTCCATGAGATGGGAGCACCGTCGTACGGTGATTCAGCTCTTACGAGGTAGTTTGTAGAGAATAACATTAAGTGATTGTGCCTTGGCTCCCTGGCTGTTGAACTGTGGGGTGCCACAGGGCACTATTCTGTCCCCAGAGCTATTTACCATTTGCATGAGGCCACTGGGAGTGGTCATTAGGAGACTGCGGGCAATCTCAGCTCTTTTTCTCCATAACATCTGAATTGGGAGAGGCTGTGCACATTCGAAACTGGTGCCTGGATGCAGTTATGGCTAGGTGAGGGCTAATAAGCCCAGAGAGCTTCGGCTCTTGGGCGGTATAGAAATGAAATGAATGAATGAATGAATAAATAATAAGCTTGACAAGACAGAGACCCTATGGATGGGTGATTCCCAGGTCTGGGAACTGTGTTGTCCATCTGTTCTGGGCAGAGTTGCATTCCCTCTGAAGTAGTCTAGGGTGCTTCTGGATACATCTTTGTCACTAGAGGCCCAGGTGACCTCAGTGCATCAGAGCGGCCATTACCAGCTTCAGCTGTTACACTAACTACACCCATTCCTTGATAGGGTTAGCCTAGCCACTGTGATCCATGCACTGATAACCTCATGCTTAGACTACTGTAATGCACTCTATGTGGGGCTACCCTTGTGCTAGAAGATGCAGCTAGTGCAGAATGCAGCAGCTAGGGTGCTCAGTGAAGCACCTAGACATACATATATTACATCTGTGTTAAAAGAACTGCCCTGGCTGCCTATTAGCCATGTTCAAGGTGTTGTTGCTGACATACAAATCCCTAAATGACCCTAGATCAAGATACTTAGCTGACCATCTTCATATATATATATATATATATATATATATATACACACACACACACACACACACACACACAGTCGACCCATGAGATTTTCTGAAGAGCCCTTACTGGTAATTCCGTGGCCAATGCAAAGTCATCACGTAGCAGTCCATAAGTGGGCCTTCTCAGTGGTGGCATCCACTCTTTGGAACACTCTCCCACGTGTGATCTGAGAGGCAGAAACAGTGGCAAGTTTTAAACATCTCTCGAAAACACCTGTTTTTAAAGGCTTTCCCTGACCAGTGAGACTGTGTTACCATGCTGCTTTATTGTTACAATGATGTAATGTTTTTAAATGTACTTAACTGTTTTTAATTATTTATTATTATCTTGTGTTTATATTATGCCATATTTTAATGTAATTTGCATAGGGATTTCAGTATATTAAGCTGTATAGTATTGTAAATAATAAATACATTTCTAGACTGGTAAAGGACAAACAGAGCTTAGCTGTGTAAGCAGTCCAAATCTCTGCGAGGCCTTGTTTCAAGTGCACTTGCAATCTGCTTCTGTTAGGGTTGATTGACTGTTGAGCTGGAGGTGGGTCACTACAGTCTGGTTTGGACATAACACTGAACTAGGTGTAGGCAACCTTGTGCCCTCCAGATGTTGTGGACTACAGCCTCCGTAATCCCTGACCATTGGCCATGCTGGCTGGGGCTTCTGGGAGTTGAAACATCTGAAGGCCAGCCGTTAACTGTGGGGGATTATGGGAGTCATAGTCCAGGGTGCCAGATTGGGGAAGGCTGGCCTAGCCTCCCCTGGGCTCGCATGCTCTCCCTCTTCTGTTGCAGGCATGGGGAGGTGTTTGGAAGCGTTTCCTTCTGTTTTTGATTAACCACAGCTTGCCTTGTCACCTGAACACAGACAAACTGTCCTTAATCTTAACTATGGTTAGTGGAAACGAGCTAATTTCAAACCATAGTTTGAGGCTGGCTTGTTTTCAATAACCGTAGTTAATATTAACCAGGCGATGTGCTAAACTGTAGTTAATCTAAAGTGCAAGCTTCCGCTCTCTTCCTTGCAGTTGCGCCGAAGGCTGGGTGGGGAGATGTTTGCTCAAAGGGAAGCTTGGCTCATTCCTATAGTACTAAACCATGGTTTATTGTTACATCTGAATGAAACTAATGTGTGGCGCTGTTGTGAATTCAGGGTTGTGCTGATGCAACTGAAGCCGTCACTGTTAGTAGATGTAGCACAGCAGTAGTGGACAAGGCTCTTTTGCCCCACAAAAATGAGCAGCCAGGAGGCATGCTACCCTGTGTACCTGGAAGAAGTTAATTTCACACAATTTACTTTCAGTGGCTTCACAGCTGCAGGAAGCTATATTATCAAGTTATGATTCCTTCACCCTCATCATGGTTCGAGTCTGCATGCAGCAAATGAACCTGGTAGGTACTACCTTAACTACAACGGGTACATTCCTGCGGAGATTGAAATCAAGCAGAACAAAAGACTCTTCTGCCAGGACATACAAGATTCAAATAGGATTTCCCCTTGCAGAGATCTGGGAGGGAGGCTAGAATCCTTCTCTCTTGGGAGATGTTGGGCCCTCGCCTCGGGTGCATTGTTGCAGCAGGAGCTGTGCTGTGTGGATAATTCCAGTGAGCATGAAGGGCCCAAAGGCTTCTGGGGAGCCTTTGTCTGGGTCTACAGCAGTGAGTAAAAAGTGTGTGTGGGGGGGAATGCTGGTGCCAGTAGGAGATGGCAAGGAGGGTGGGGGAATCCAAATTGCATTGGATGAAAGAAAAGCTAAAAGTCTCCATTCTGCCTGTTCAGCAAAAAGTGGTGCTGTCTTTTAAATTTTAATGAAAAGGAAGAAGTTTTACCTGGAGATTTCAGATGGGAATTGGCCTTGCCTCCCCCTCTTTCAAGAAGCATGCTTAACTCCTTGTCTGCTAAGCACCCGAAAGCAAATGTCTTTTTGCTGTGTAGCTGTGCCACATCATGAACTGTCTCCAAGAATCGGTTCTCTTCTTCCTAGGAGTCGAAGCTTTCCACACGCTAGGCAATATCTGTAGGTTCTGCCTGATTTATACAGCAGAGTGCTTGACAGAAGTTGTTTTGGCTCCATTCTTATGCATGAGGCGGGTCCAAGGCTGCCTAATGAATTTTCAGCTGAGCATGGCTTTGAATATCAGGGCACAACATCCCAAGTTCCTGTCTGCTGGCTGACTTCAACTTCAGCAAAACACTTGTATCTCTTGAATATAACAGATGAGATGCGCCATGACTGCTTCTTCTAATTTCAGCCACTATGTGCAAGATGTCAGGGTGGAAACTGAGCCCATAGAGCCCCGGAGCAGTTCTGATTCTGAGGAGGAACTGCAATCCGTGGGAGAGGAGCTCGCTCATCCCTCACAGGCACAGCAGCTGGCAGAGATTCCTCCTGCCAGCATTCCTGGGAGAGATAGTGACCCTGGCAGTGAAAGAGCACTGGAGGGGGGCTTGCTGGACGCTCAGCGCAGACGCAGGGAGCGGCGACAGACGGAGAGCGCCGAAAGGAAGCATACCGCTCATTTGGCACGCAAACAACGGTCGCGTCCAGAGGACCCAAGGGAAAGAGGGAGGATCTCTCCCTAGCCCATAAGTTCAGGGTCTTCCCGTGGTTCCCCTTCAAACGGGGACCAACTGCCTTACCTGGAGCTTAGGCTACTCTGCTATCTTTCTCCAGTGCTGTTCCTTGCTTAGTCGCTAGTGATTAGTATCTGAAAGAGTCATAAAGGAATAAAGCCTCGGAAAGAATCCTCGTTGTCTGTGTCCTGAGTTGGCTATTGGAGGGGACTGCAAGAGGCAGCTAGGGCGCTCCTGACACAAGGGTCAAATCTCACTCCTTTAGCTTGTGTATGGGTGCTTCCAGACAAGGTTTTTATGATGTCATCACTCTGCCTCATTCACAGAAGTTTACAGGGGGTCCAAACGATGACAGCATCTTCTACTCATAACCCTCTTCTGTTTTCCGATCACTTCTTCCGTCTTTTTCCTTAATGCAGAAAATCCTTTAAAGAACGGCTGCACAATGCCTTTTGGCTGCTAGTGCTACAAGCCCCCAGTCTGGAAGCACTCTATCTATGGATCCTGGGTTACTACTTCTTAGAAAAAGTATCTTTCATTGTAAAAGATAGTCTTAACTATTGAGAATATAAGGAGCCTATCAGCAGTATTTTAGCTCATACGCTGATCAAAGGTTTGGACTTGCAGGACTCTGCATTAGAAAACCTGTATTTTATCCCCCCCGCCCCCCGTGACAACCTTGTTGATGTTTTAGTATGTGAATTAAACATCAAAGGTATCAGAATAATGCACAGCTCCAGATGTCATGCATTTTGTCTCCGAAATAGATTAGCATGTTCCAGCATTACATGTTCACATATCTTCAGACACTAGTGTGCCATTCACAAGAGTGCGCCATTTTAAAAGTAGTGTGAGAAACAACTCTCTGTCTCAGTTACCCCATTTTTGCTTTGCAGTTTCTGTCCTGACCTTTGATCTCAGCTTATCCCTTTCATGCAGGGCCGGGCAAATTCTGGCCCTCCAGATGTTTTGGGCTATAACCCCAACATCCCTCACCATTGGCTATACTGGCTCAGGCTGATGAGAGTTGTAGGCAAACACATCTGGAAGGCCATAAGTTGCCCTGTTCTAATATAGGACTGTTTGACCTGGCTCACATGAGATGTCAGGCTCACAGTGGGTTGTTTAATCCCCGATAACCTGTGGTGCATGCTGGGCACCATTCTGAAAATGTGACCCTTGATCAGGGTGATTGGGAAGCTTTCTGAATCCAGTCACCATGGGTTATGGGAGGGTGAAATAGCCCTCACATAATCCATGGTTTGTAGTAGGGTTATGAAAGCGTTGTTTAACCCTCAAATAACCCATGTTGGCCAGGTTCAGACAACATGGCAACCCCCTGATCACCCTCCCCTTGGGGGTTGCATATTCAAAATGGCGCCTGTCACGCACCACAGGTCATCAGGGATTAAACAATACACAGTGAGCAAGATGTGTTGTGTAAACCGGGCCTAGATGTGCTGTTGAATGAAGCAACTAATGTAAGGCTGTGAGCTGTGTGGGGTGAATCTGTGTCATGTACTATATGTGTACTGTCCAAAGCCTATAAGATAGTTTGCGCTGAATAAATAAGTAGCAGTAGTTATTGATAGCTACTAGTAGGGGAGAGAGGGAAAGTAGAGGGTACTACAGAGAGATGCGATAGGGTGCAAATCAGGGCACTTCTGCGACTGGCAGGCACAAGCAGTAGGGATAAACAAATCAGACTGTTCCCTTCCAGCCCATGTCATTTTCACATGTTCTCTCAGAAGTCCATCCCCTCCCATTCTACATTAATCTGCAAATTACATTCAAAGTCTGCATGAAAATTTGCCTTTAAATACTTGTTTTTAATTTTTTTCTCTGACTTGGAATCCTGCATTCCTGCACTGAGCAGGGGGTTGGACTCGATGGCCTTGTAGGCCCCTTCCAACCCTACTATTCTATGATTCTAAATACATATTTTAATGCATTTTGTTTCTGCATTGAAACATCTGGGAAGTATGAAAGGTGGTGGGTGGACAGCTAAGTTCCACTCTGTGTATTAGCCCAGGAGGTGTGAATTAGGTCAGTTAGTCTCAGAATTCCCAAAGATTGAACTCCTCAAGCATCCCTAGCGAGCAGTGCTATCTATGGCTGCTGCTGCTATTGCTATTCATTTATTTCTATACTTTCATGTTTTAAAACAACCATACTTTTTACAAGAGAGACATCAAATACAAAATCCATAAAACAAAACAATGAAAAATATTAGAACAGTAGCAATGGCCAAGATTATGGCAACCAGCTTGATTGATAACTGGCAAATAGAGGGAGAAAACGTGGAGGCAGTGACAGACTTTGGCTTTCTAGGTGCAAAGATTACTGCAGACGCTGACTGCAGCCAGGAAATCAGAAGACATTTACTTCTTGGGAGGAGAGCAATGAGAAATCTTGATAAAATAGTTAAGAGCAGAGACATCACGCTGACAACAAAGGTCCGCATAGTGAAAGCAATGGCATTCCCCGTAGTAACCTATGGCTGCGAGAGCTGGACCATAAGGAAGGCTGAGCGAAGGAAGATGGATGCTTTTGAACTGTGGTGCTGGAGGAAAATTCTGAGAGTCCCTTGGACTGCAAGAAGATCAAACCAGTCCATACTCCAGGAAATAAAGCCAGACCGCTGGCTTGAGGGAATATTAAAGGCAAAACTGAAGTACTTTGGCCACATAATGAGGAGACAGGATACCCTGGAGAAGATGCTGATGCTAGGGAAAGTGGAAGGCAAAAGGAAGAGGGGCCGACCAAGGGCAAGATGGATGGATGATATTCTGGAGGTGACGGACTCGACCTTGAGGGAGCTGGTGGTGGCGACGGCTGACAGGAAGCTCTGGCATGGGCTGGTCCATGAAGTCACGAAGAGTCGGAAGCAACTGAACGAATAAACAACAAAAGCAATGGCCACAGTAAAATATCAAATAAGATTGCAGATCAAAATAAAATAAAATTAGAAACTAAAATTAACATTCCAGAAAGTACTCTATAAAAGCAACAGATCAAACATTAAAAGCTAGTTGGATTTCTAAAAAAGATTTTCATCAGCCATCTAAAAATGGGAAGAGAGGGGAACCCAGCAAATATCTACTGGGATGGAATTCTGTAATCTTGGCACCACCACCAAGAAAGCCCTGTCTCTCATGTCCACCTTGTTTGATCTCATGTAAGGACAGGACATTGAGCAGAGCCTCCAAGGCTGGTCTCAAAAGCCAAGCAAATTCTTATGGGAGCAAGCAATTTCTGGGGTAACACAATCCTAAGGCTTTAAAAGTTGAGAGCAGCACTTTAAATTGGGCCTGGAAACAAATAGGCAGCTAATGTAGATGGCACAAGATCAAAGTTATATGCTCCAATCTTCAGGGATCCGATAACAATCTGGCCGCCACACACTTTGCACCAGTTGACGTTTCTGGACTGCTTTTAAAGGCAGCACCATATAGAGAGCATTGAAGTAATCTAGCGTAGAAGTAACCGGGAAATTGTTAAGTGACTTCAAGTCCATCTTCTCCAGGAAAGGCCACAGCTGACAAACTCGTCTTCGCTAGTAAAAGTCACTCCTAGCTGCCACCGCCATCTGTGCATCCAAGGAAAGTGCCCAGTCAAGGAGTACCCCCCCCCCATACACACTCAAGCTGCTGCACACTTTCTCCTTGAAGAACAGAGTGAATGTCTTCCCCCAGAACATCAAAACCCCTGACCAAGTCATGTCTGACTTATCCGGATTAATGTTCAGTTTGTTCATCCTGATCACCTCCTGAACTGGGCTCAGACACTAGTTTGTTTTGTCACCTCCACTACCTCCCTGGTATTGAAATAAATAATTTTAGATATAGAAAGATGAAAATGAGAGAGCTGCATGTCGTCACCATACCAACAGTACCTCAGCCCAGACCTCCAGATGACTTCTCCCAGGGTTTTGCAATCATGTGACTACATTATAAATGTCTTCATGACATCAGAACTGCCCTGCATAGGTTGAGTTGCATATCCTCCCTCACCTCAAGCAGAAGATGATAATACTGGCAACGCATGCGCTCAGCAGTATCTCTTGATAGAAATTATGCTGAAGTAGATGACTCATCCTTTTAGTGCAGGAAGATGATGATGGTGGGAAGCATAAATGTCCCAAGGAACACAGGGTGATTCAAAGGTTGGTGATTGTTTTGAGCGGAGGTATATTAGTATGAGGAGAGCAACCCTCTTGCATTTGTAAGCAATGCACCGGTTCCCTTTGAGAAAGCCACATACAGGGTGAATGAAATTGTCTCTCACAAATGGAACAGGAGCAGTTAAAAGGCAGTTTCTGAATATTCAGTGATGAGTGAAAAACCGTCAGGTTGATGGTTCTCTAACACTAATTATTATAAACGTTGTGTGTTCCGTCGTTGCTTCACCCACAACTGAAGCGGAGGAAGCTTGGCTGCATTTTGTAAATGAGTTTAGCAAGCACCCTAACATCCATATGCAAAGGGACTCAAAATCCTTCTCTTCCAACCCACTGGTGAGATCCAAGTAAGAAGCCCCCTATGAGCCCCTCCAGATGGTGGCTTTCCAAGCCTTTAGTTTGACATAGTATCAAACTCCTGGAAAGACAGGAAGTGGGAAAGATAGATACCTTTTCCCCTTTGGGACTCCTCAGCAACGAGTGCTTGAGGACAACTCCTCTAGACTTCTCAGCCTATGCTGGTCCTGTTTCAGTGCCCAGAGACTGGTAGGGGCCAGTGGGAGGTACTTAATTCGGAGTCTCCTACTCTTTGCAGGGCTTTCTCTTTAGCCAGATGGCGAGTACTCCCCTCAGCGTTGCTGGAGGGGAGATATCGTAAGACTCCAGTGGCAGAGAGGATTTGCCCTTGTGGTGCTGGAGCGGTTGAAACAACCGAACATGTTATTTTTTCTTGTTGGTTCTATCAAGAAATTCGTGCAAAGTTTATTTCTCCTCTGCTTCGAAGGTTTCCGGGCAGATCCGATGTTGAGGTTGCAAAGAAGCTTCTTTTAGGTGCTAATGTGCAGTTAACAGATCCTTGTGCAAGGTTTTTTGTAGCCGCTTGTAAGATTCGTGGGGATATTGTATATAATGTTTTAAAATCCTAATAATATGAATTTTAATCTGTAATAGGTAATTTTAAACAATGTTTTATTGTTCATTTATTGTTTATATTGTTCATTTATCTATTGTTTGGGAATATTTTAGTTTATTGTGACATTTTTAGATTGTTTATACATATGAGCTGGTTGTAGACTGTATTAACAAATTTATTAAATGCAGCCACCACTCTTAATGTTACCAAATTCTGTGCTGCAGCATGCAAAAATCACCAAGAACTGACCTCAGAGATTCTGTGACCCTCCTTGGAAGACTGAAATATGATCACAAACTCATAGAATCATAGAATAGTAGGGTTGGAAGGGGCCTACAAGGCCATCGAGTCCAACCCCCTGCTCAATGCAGGAATCCAAGTCAGAGCATCCCTGACAAATGGATAGAATCTGTATAATATTATCCTATTTCTCTCCCCATTTTCTCTCATCTTATGTTTTTATCTTATTTTATCTTATGTATTCTATGTGTAATTTTATGTGTTTTATGTGTTTTTATTTGCTATGCTGGTCATTGACCGTAACAATAAATGATTGATTGGTACTTAATTTCATGCAGCTGAACTGCAGCATGTAAAGGTTCTGAGCGCCCTCCAACCTGAGCAGTCACCCAGAAGGGAAGCAGAGAGGAATGGCCTCAATGGGGTGGGGAATTCCTCCCCATCCTAGAACTTTAGCTGCAACTACTTAAGGTATTCAGCTGAAACTCTCCCACCCCTTCAGCCAGTTCCACAAATAGCCTTTATAGGTGATCCCTTAAAATGAAGCTGTCTGGGTAAACCCCAGATGAAGGGGAGAGAAAGTAATAATAATAAAACAATCCAAATAAAACCATGAGAAACAGCAAAACACAAGCAGCAAAACACAAGCAGCAGCAATTGAATTAAAACTAACAACTGAGGGCCAACAAGAGGTGACATCAATTGCGGGAATGTAAATGTAAACAGCAACAAAAATCTTTCTCCCTCCAAAGGTGCTATTTGCATTTCAAGGGAAATCTCAGTTGGCACCAGAAGAACCTAACCTTGAAACACAAATAGCAGCTTCAGGGAGATGGTTTTTATTGGGACACTGGCAGGAAGAGAGAAAACAACCCAGAGTTCACAACCCAACAAGAAACTCTGATTTCTCTTCCTGGGTTGTTTGTGGTTAATAACCACGATTCAACGACAACCCATATTCAACCCATACTCTGGGTGGTTCCTTATGTACGAAACAGGTCAGAGTTAAACTGCCTGTCACCACTCCGCCATGGTCCTGAGGCTGCTAGGCTTCTCTGCTGCTGCTGTTTGCATTACAAAAAAAATGTGTTAATTGCTATCATGTCTAGTTTACCTCTGACACAATCATTAAGCACAAACTTCTTGACTTCTGTCCTAGAGCTGCAGAATGCACTTCCACAGGCTGTACATGTGGTTTCTACAATCTTGGCATTCCACACTTTGATTCAAACACCCTTGTTTTGATGGACTTTCAAGGCCAAACTACATGTGACATTACATGTGTGTCCTTAAGTTGTGTAAATCTTTGTAGAAATGCAAATAGGAGGCACAGCTTTAAAGAAGGCCGTTTCAGGAAGTAAATTCACAAGCCTTGACATACCAAGCAAAATTTCATTTGGCATGTGTATGAGAGAGACATGAATAACCCACGTATAATAAGTTATAACTGAAAGCTCGCAGGGTTCTGAATTACTACTGCTATTGTTTCACTTGCTTTGCATTCCTCATTCTCATTCTGTGATACCAGGGCTCCTGCTGTTACTCTTGACAAAGTGTAGCATAGCTTCTCCATAGTGCTGTCATACAGAGAAATGTCCTGAGAGTCTTGCAGAACCAATTGTCTCAAGCATGGCAGTTTCCATCAGGTGGCAATGAGTTCCACAATTCATTTACAAGATCTGAGGAATGTCTTTCATTGTTAGAAGTAACAGAGTTTGCCAGCTTAACCAAGGTACTGCTTGCTTCTTGCGATGGGAGATAGGGTAAGCGGTATCTTTCAGTGTGTCATCTTGAACATTCATTATTTTATATCCTTTCATCTTGCCTTCTCTATATTCCAGTCTTCCCTAAAGTAAGCACTCCGCAATCTTTTTAAATGTTCCTTTGTATGAGATGCTCCCCTAAATCTTTAATCATCTTCATTGTCCTTTGCATAACTTCCTCTGGGTCACCAACCGATCCAGTTCATGTGTACTTATATCTTAACACACCTGCACCCTTCGTTTAAGAATAATTTGGCTTTTATTGGAATACAATCAGTAAGTACTGAATATGAATTGGTTCCGGTTTGAAGATCTCTTCAGAGGCCACATCTGCATGAGACATTTACTCTGGGGCTGCTACAGTTCGAAGACCTTCAGGACATATGACACAGTCGCCATGACACAGCCAAACAATGGTTTTCATTGAGAAAATGTGGATTTCCGCAGAGGCTTCCTGCTGCAATTTTTTAGCTTGCTGCAGGTTTACTGTGGTTGCTGAGTGGTCTGTCCCTTCCTGGAACTGACTTTGCAGTGTGTTGTGGGTGTGGGGTAGGCGTGCTTAGTGATTGCATCCCTCTGTGATGCCTTTTCGCTCCTCACTGTGCCTCCCTGTTCCTTTGCAGCTGCGCAGTAACAGAGGTACACCTGAAGCTCAGAAGGATCCATTTTGGAATGATGGATTGGATAGGCACATACCTGTCACGTGGGCACGCCCTTTCTCATGTGCGAACCATCGCGAGAGTGTGGGGCTGGAGGACTGCCGCTGTGATTGTGTACAAGCAGTTGGCATGGTAACGAAGGAGCAGACCCACATCTTACCAAAGAGGAATGGACAGACACAAAAGAACCCCTAAAATACAAAACAGCCACTAAAACCTGAAGTGTTGCACCCCCATTCTCATGTGGCTGCGCATTTAAATGTAATGGTAAAAAAAAAAAAAAAAATCAGCATGCTTTAATGGCCATGTGTTGGGGCACAGTGGATTTTTCTGTTGGAGAAGTCTGCAGGAAATTGCGCGAGTACGGCAGCAGAAGCTAATTCGCAGCTGCAAAGCTGTGCAGTGCAGTTACAACGGAGTGAACGTTGAAAGAGGTGCCCTGTAGATGGCCCCAAAGACTTCCTGTGTTAGTTGTGATAGTGATCCACTCTCCCTAAAAGCTAAATGGTTAGCGATTACTCAGGATCTGCTAAGCAGTACTATGTATGCCGGGTTGGATGAATCAGAGGTCGGAATTAAGATTGCTGGGAGAATTATCAACAACCTCCGATATGCAGACGATACCACCCTAATGGCAGAAAGCAAAGAGGATCTTGTTGAGCCTCTTGTTGAGGGTGAAAGAGGAGAGTGCAAAAGCTGGTTTGAAACTCAACATTAAAAAAACTAAGATCATGGCATCTGGCCCCATGACTTCCTGGCATATAGAAGGGGAAGAAATGGAAGCAGTGACAGATTTTACTTTCTTGGGCTCCAAGATCACCGCAGACGGTGACTGTAGCCATGAAATTAAAAGACGCTTGCTCCTTGGGAGGAAAGCTATGGCCAACCTAGACAGCATAGTAAGAAGCAGAGACATCACCTTGCCGACAAAGGTCCGTCTAATCAAAGCTATGGTTTTCCCAGTAGTAACGTATGGCTGTGAGAGCTGGACTATAAGGAAGGCTGAGCGCCGAAGAATTGATGCTTTCGAACTGTGGTGCTGGAGAAGACTCTTACGAGTGCCCTGGACTGCAAGGAGGTCAAATCAGTCCATCCTAAAGGAAATCAACCCTGAGTGCTCATTGGAAGGACAGATACTGAAGCTGAAGCTGAAATATTTTGGCCACCTAATGCGAAGAGAAAACTCCCTGGAAAAGACCCTGATGCTGGGAAAGACTGAAGGCAAAAGGAGAAGGGGACGGCAGAGGATGAGATGGCTAGATAGCATCACGGATGCAATGAATATGAACTTGAGCACGCTCCGGGAGAGAGCGCAGGACAGGAAGGCCTGGCGTGCTAGCGCCCATGGGGTCACGAAGAGTCGGACACGACTGAACGACTGAACAACAACAACAACCATGCCAGGAAGTGATGGGGCCAGATGCCATGATCTTCGTTTTTTTAATGTTGAGTTTCAAACCAGCTTTTGCACTCTCCTCTTTCACCCTCAACAAGAGGCTCTTGAGATCCTCTTCGCTTTCTGCCATTAGGGTGGTATCGTCTGCATATCGGAGGTTGTTGATAATTCTCCCAGCAATCTTAATTCCGACCTGTGATTCATCCAACCCGGCATTTCTCATGATGTACTCTGCATATAAGTTAAATAAGCAGGGTGACAATATGCAGCCTTGTCGTACTCCTTTCCCAATTTTGAACCAATCGGTTGTTCCATGTCTGGTTCTTACTGTTGCTTCTTGACCCTCGTACAGGTTTCTCAGGAGACAGGTAAGGTGGTCTGGTACTCCCATCACTTTAAGAATTTGCCACAGTTTGTTGTGATCCACACAATCAAAGGCTTTAGCGTAGTCAATGAAGCAGAAATAGACGTTTTTCTGGAATTCTCTTGCTTTCTCCATGATGCAGCGAATGTTGGCGATTTGATCTCAAGTTCCTCTGCCTCTTCGAAAGCTGCTATCGAAACCTCTTCGATAGCTGCTGGTACGCATATGCTTATAAATGTATTCATATGTGAATCGATGCATATTACTTATTTCACTGTATGCCTCATTCCTGCTCCACCTCCGTTGTATGTGGTTTTGTTTTGAACATCTTTTGTTTCACTGCTGTTTTTCCTGGGATCCCTGAAAAAGACTTTGCAGTTGACTCAACAACGGTATTACTCCTTCTGGGATCACACACTTAAGTAGAGGGTTCCCTTTCCAAAGACAGAGGGTTAGATCCAGATTCACACTGGATCAACTGTGCTGATGGAAGTCGACTTCTGCAGCCCCTCCTTTCACAGCACCCTCTCCGGTCCCCTGAAAATGCTACACAGAAAATCAGGAGACTCTGCTGAACGGAGTAAGCTGTCAGGGAGGAAAGGGGGATCACCAAAAGCAGGTTGAGGGTCCTTCCACAAGTGCAGCCCTTCCTCTCGTGGAAGGTCCTTTCTGCTCATGGAAGGCAGAACTTTGATCCAAACCAGTGCCCTCTGTATTCCTTCTCTGTGCAAGGGAAACGGAGAGATCCATTTCTTTCCTTCTTGGCATGGGGGGAAAGCACAGAAGGTGAGTCAGTTACCTGAAAGGAGGATGGGAGGAAGGAAACATGGGAAATGGAAGCTGACTGTTACACATCCTGTCTCACCACGTGTATAATTGGGAAGGGAGAAGGCTGATTCTTTTATTGCAGAAATCTCAAAAATGTTTCAATAAACAATAAATAATACATACAAAAGGGAACAGCAGGACAGAGAAATACAAAGCTTTACTCCCGTGTGTATGTGTGTGTACATACATTACAAGAGCAGGGTCTGTTTTACCTAGGCCCTTTTTGTCTCACTCCACCCTAGAGAAGTCTTTCTTCTCCAGGAAACAGAACTCTGGGATACCCAATGTGAATTTCTACGAATACAATCTTCCTTAGGAGGTAGGGGAAATGCCCTTCTGTAGGGTTAATATACTTCTTATAGATGGAAGCAAGGCACACACTGCTGAATGACCGGGAACACCCTCTGTCATATGCCTTTGATCATTTAATGCAGAGAAAATGAAGATGGCTTACATTATGAATGGGAAGTAGAATGCAAGTGTGGTTTTATTTATTTTTAATCGCTAGTTCCACAACACCCAGCTTGACCAGTTCTAGGTGGCTGGTTTCTGATTAAATAAAATAAGGAGAGGTCTCAGCTTAGGAAAGGAAAGGGGAATTATTTGATTCAGAAATCTGGCTTTACATTGTTAGAAAACGGCTTGTTCAACAAGGGGCGCTTGTTTGGAAAATGGAAGACTTTAAATGGAAGACTTTATCATATTGATTTCTATCCAAACAGCACTGCAATAAATGTTAATCATTAATTAGAGCAATTGATAAACTGTGGTCCTCTGCTGGAGTGCTGCAGCCCTGCCTCTCACTGTAGAGCAGGCCTCCCCAGGCTGGTGGCCTCCAAATGTATTGGGCTACAGTTCCCATTATCTCCAGCCAGCATTGCTGGTTTGAAGTTGTAGTCCAAAACATCCAGAGGTCACTAGGTTGAGAAGGCTGCCATACAGAGTGAAGATTTTATTAGTGGTATATCCATAGATATGTATTGCCCACCATTTCCCCAAGAGTTCTCTTCGTAGTAATTTCAGAGGAGATACTGTGATATGAGGATTCAGAGGCCCAACTGGCCTTAGCTGACCAAGCATACCCAATGCAGGGGGAGCACTGTTTTTGCCCTGATTTGTGCAGAGGTAGGTGGACAGCTGTGCAGCATCAGTGTAATGGGGAGTGTCCATTTGGATCAGTAACTCCTACTCTTAAATGCAAGGAGTGTCACTTTGCTCAGCATTGCATCCCGAAGGCTGCAGAGACCTTGTACGACAAAGTTGCCCAACAGTTCTTTGGAAATGAGTCAACCCAAAAAATGTATCCCTTGACCTCCCATTAGTCCTGCCCTGGCATTGACTGGAAAATGAGCTGAAAAGAGAGGGAATGCTGTATGATGGGTGATACCACCAGTAGGAGTTGGGGTGAAGAGAGTGCAAGACAGATGAACAGTGTATGAAGAAAAGTGATCTACTTTGCGGGTCCATGCATTATTGGACTAATTTTATCTTCCATGTGGGCTATTAAAAGAACAAAATTGAAACAGAATGATGGTTTGAATCAGAGGGAACCTTGCACATCACAATATAAAGCAGAATGTGATTAAAAACATAAGAAAAGCCCTGCTGGATGAAACCAAAGGATCAGGAGGAGAGGCCCATTTGAAGACACGCTCACTTTCAGGGGCTCGCACATTGGGAACAAAGGTCTTTCTCCTGTGTTGCTCCCAAACTCTGGAATGCACCCCCTCTTGCATTGTGACTGGTCCACACTCTCCCTTCATGCAGGAAGGGAGTCAAGATACATCTTTTTAATTTGTTTTTTAAAATTGTGGTTTTTAAGATTGTTTTTAATGTTTTACTTATTTGCATTTTTTAATCTTTTTTTTTCTTTTTTCTTTTTGTAAATCACCTTGGTTAGTTCCAGAAAGGCAGTACAGAGATGCCATAGATCACAGAATCATAGAATAGTAGGGCTGGAAGGGGCCTATAAGACCATTGAGTCCAACCACCTGCTCAGTGCAGGAATCCAAGAGCATCTCTACGCCAGCCTAAAATCCTGCATTTAAAAGGGGGCTTTTAATTTTGAAATTATATTTTCTGTGCTTCTGAAACAACATCATGGCCCGCACTAGTGCTTTTCATCGGTGTCCCCCAAACACCTCCCCTTTTTGCTTTTGTACTTTAAGAAATGTCCTGAATAACGTTTGCTGGCTATTTTGTAACTCTTTGGTCCTAACAATGGTCAGTGTTTTGATTTTTTAAATATTTGCATTTGCTGCAGCAGGAGAGCAAGGCTGTCCAGAGCACTGGTCACCCAGCAGTACTATAGCGGTCACTCTGGAGAGCTCCACTGGCCCTGCTCTCCCACTGTGACAAATGCCGCACTGGGAGAGCGACCAGCAAGGCTCTCTGGATCCTCAGAATGAAACAGAGGACAGGCAGCTGTTCTCTACCTCAGGCAGCCAGAGACCTTGTGCTACCACTGTTTGGGCCTGTAAATCCTACCAGCACCACTTCCTCCCATTGTCCCTGATTGTTAGGGTGTTTTGTCCATTCTACAAGCTATGTCTCCCTGCTGCCCTAGCACAGGGAACTCTGGGACAGGTAGTTCTTAAGGGAGCATGGCACATGGGAAGGTGATGGCTCTGTGGTCATCACCTCCAGGTCATACTGTGTGACTACTTCATTTGATTTGATTAAGACTGATACAGTACCTCTGGAAATGAAAAGTGGGTGCATGCCGGTGCCTGATGGATAGTGCCGTTTTTATGGATGTCTCTTTGTGGATGAGGATCTTGTGGGTTCATATAGAAGCAGAATTCCTGGGGACTTTGGGATCATACTTAAGCTGTAATAATAAAAGGGGATGTGTGTGGGTCTGTCTGCCGGCAGCACCATAGCTCCAAGACCATGAAACCTGGACACCTGAAGCTTGCCATGCATACTCAGGGGACCTCTGAGGTGTGCACTTTGGAGTTACTTTGTTTTTTAAATATGCTAATTTAAATTAATTTAAATTTGTCCATGTGGTTAAAGCCTGCGGTAACATCTTCATTCACTAAGAGACAGACTTCCCTAACCTGTGCAGTCCATACAGTCTGAAGCCAGGGGAGGTTAGAAGGCTGAGGGACAGAGTTACATACCTGCCCACTCCCCGCTACTGTGGCTGGACAGACCCCTTCCGTGGGGGTGTACCATGGCAGGGGCTGTGCCTTGGGGTGCCAGCGGGCACGGCTTCACTCAGACAGGGCAGGCACAAAGTGTCCAACTCTGACAGCTGTGTACGTTTGCTTGAAGGCTTTGCTGTATCAAAACAAAGGGCTATTCCAACCTGTGCAAAGCCAGGTCTGTTTGCTAGTATAATATAAAATTGCTTCACGACAGCAGTGGCTTTTCCTTGTCACGTCTGTCTTCCTCTTTTGGGGGCAACAGACACTTACTGCACATGTTGTTTCTCTTACCCTATGCTCTATATATGTTGCAAGAGGAATTCCAGAGCTTCTGAGAGCAGAAGAGAAGACTGAGGGGAGAGAAGGTAGCGCTCTTCAAGGACTTGAGAGGTTGTCCCAGAGAGGAAGGCCAGGATCTCTTCTCCATCATCCCAGAGGGCAGGACATGGAATCATGGGCTCAAGTTCCAGAAAGCCAGATTCCAGCTGATCATCAGGAGAAACTTCCTGACTGTTAGAGCAATACGACAATGGAACCAATTACCTGGGGAGGTGGTGGGCTCTCCCGCACTGGAGGTGTTCAAGACGAGGCTGGACATCCACCTGTCAGGGATGCTCTGACTTGGATTCCTGCATTGAGCAGGGGGTTGGACTCAATGGCCTTGTAGGCCCCTTCCAACCCTACTATCCTATGATTCTATGAGAACATTGTCTGTTGACACTGAGTAGACTATGTCATTGATGCCTTTTCTATACAAATCCATGACACTGAAAGGCAATTTGGTTTGACCAGCTAGAAATCCCCAGAATTGTCCTGCTGCCTTTGTCAACTGGGGAACGAAGGGGGAACACCGATGTCTAATTTGTGATGGCACTGGTGCTGCTCCTGCCAGACTTGGCAGCCCAAGCAATTTGCTTTTAACAGATTAAAGGGTTTTATTATGTGTTTCTGCTGAGAAAAAGCCCTGGGTATTTGGTGACTTAACCCCCCTCCCCCCCAAGATAGATCATGCCAGCAGAAAGCAAACGTGTGACACCGCCTTGAACCACAATGATAATTACTTGATCTGGTCCTGTTTATTCTGCTCACTCTCAAAAGCGGGTAATCGAATGAATAGGCGTTTAGGCCTGAATTTGCAACTTGCTTATAAATATGTATAGTAATTAGAAACGAGGAATGAGAGTTCTTGAGAGTCACCTTGAGCAGAGAAGGAGTGTGGAAATGGAGATGCAACTGCGGTATCTCGCCTCTGCCACCAAGCGGTGGTTTGCTCTAACAGCCTGGTGGCGCAGCCTTCGCCTGGCCGCGGAGCTGCTGCCTTAATCAGGAAACAGATGCTGCTGCGGTTTCTGGCAGAGAAGGTCGCTGTTCCCAAAGGCAGAAGAACCCTCTTTGGAAAATGAGAAATGGGACTTCAGAGGGTTTTTTTCCAACACAAAACAACTATCTCTTGGGACGAGAAGTTCAGCACGCAGAGCTTGAAGACATAATATTCTGACCATTTTTTCCCCCTTAAAAAACACACAACTCCTTAAAGCTGCTTGTTGAAGAAGTAGGGCCTACAGGAGAGAGGAGAAGAGTCTGATGCCGTCAGTGTCGGGACAGAAGCAGAGGTTTATTTTCTAGAAACTAAACTTGGAGTGAGGGGGAGCCAGTGACTATGACTATCGCTTATGTGCTTTGTCAAAGCAGGGCTTGTGTGATACCCAGTCCTGGAGGACAGCTGGTGGCTCTTTGGCGGGTGTTCTCTAGATCTCCAGGCCTGGAATCCTATGGACACTGGCCCGGATAGGTCAGAACCTAGAAGCTATACACTGAGCTCTGTGACCATGCGTCCCCTCTCCTTTGTGGGGGCTACATATGTCTGATTGGCTGACCCCGGCCTGCACTCTCACTCCATCAGTAGATTCACTCTTGGCCGAGTCTGCTTGGCCGTGGGCAGAAGCGATGACTACACGCAGACTGCCTCCAGGTTTGGTGGGGATCTGGGCAACGTGTCCTCTCCTCGGCTCCTTTCTCTGTCAGTGGGACCCAGTGGGCTTACCTGGCTGCAGTGGCAGTGCTCCAAGCAGCACCTTTTAATTTCCCACAGTGCATCAGGGCATTGTGCTCAGGTAAACAGAGAACTAGGTGTGGATGACACTGCTGGACCCTCCAGGCTTTTGAGGGTCCATGAGCAAAACACCCTCAATGGGCCACCGCCCATATTTAATCTACCTTCTCACCACCATTGCAACCAGCTGCTCTTGCTCTTCATCCTCTTCCTCGGTGAGCAAGCATGCCGTGGCATCTACTTACCACCACCATTGCCTGGGCCAGAGCGAGAGGCAGGTGAACAAGTAGGTTGCAAGTAGTGAAGAGGAGGAGCAGATCCAGGATGCTCTTGTCAGTGGGCCCCTATTGGGAAGATGTGGGCCCTTGACAGGTGCCCAACCATGCCTACCCTTGATGTTGGCCCTGGTGGTGATCTCATAGAATAGCAACAGAGAGGTATACCTTCAGGGGCATGCTGCTGAATTAGGAGGGCCAAGTATGTGGCTATAGTGCAAACAAACCAAACCAAAAGCCAACCCTTCCCATGCAGAAAGTGTATAGTTTGTGGAGACAGTACTAAGTTTGAATGCCTTAGCCTGGGAATTGAGCATGTAGAGATGGTTTCTGGAATGCTGTGGGGCTTTGTGCCAGTTGGATGTGAATCCTTAAGCAGTGGCACATTCACAACCTCTACAGAGTCAACAGACATTATTATGCTGCTCTCTTCCCTCCTCCAGAGTTCCCACTTGCCCCCTATCTATGTATAATTCAAAGAACCATGAATAATTAAAGTGTTGTAAAGCCATGCAGACTTTCATATATTTCAATTATCCGGCAAGCAAGGGAGAGCTTGCCCTCTGGCCTGTGCCAACCTGTAGCTTTTCCCCATGGCATGTTGTTGAAGATGGTGGGATGCCAAGTGAGTTCTCCTCCCAAGACCTAAAACAAAGGTCATTAATGTTTTTTTTCAGGGGGTTGTTATGCCCAAGAGTGCAGTGAAGCTAGAATAAGCCCGAATAACCCTTGGGCACATATTAAACTGGCATAACTCCACATTTTAGACGTGTTAGCAGCAGTTGGCTCCCCAGATCTAGGATTTCACAATCAGTTTTCAGATAGGAAAGATCGGTACACTCATTAGAGCTACCCTCTGTCCTCCAATTTTTCTGTTGCTTTTTGGAAGAGCACTGGACATGACTGGACTAGCATATTTCCAGTTGCAAGCACAATTCCCAGTGTTTTGTTTCTTAGCCGATCGTTTACCATTTCCACTATTCTTTTGTGTGTTTCTCCTGCCATTGTGTCTTCCTTTACACCAAGGGTGGGCAAGTTGTGGTCCTCCAGATATTGTTCCTCTGCTCCCATCAGCCCTAGCTAGAATAGCCAATGGTGACGCAGGATGGGAGTTGCAGACCAGCAACATCTGGAGGACCACAAATACTCCCCTCCTTCAGCATTGCCCTGTCCTTTTACATAGATGGTAAGCACTCTGAAAAGGCAGCACATCATGCCTGGGCGCCATGTAGTTCCTAGCACATGGTGTTAAGAGTTAAACTATGTTAATTAATAGCAGCAGTGATGCACACACATCCTACATCCAGTGGTTACTGTAACATTTCCTCCTTTTATTTTTCTTTATGGACACATCTTGGTGTTTAAAAGTTAGTATGTGGTCACATCATTTTCTGTTGGCGTGGCCATGTGTCCTGCTTCACAGAGGACAGTCCCCTATTTGAAGGACTATCCAGTTACAGATGAAGAATCATCACAAGGAAGAACAGGGTCCTTGAAGTCACCTGCCAACAGTTAGCACCTTGACAGCAGACTGAACAGGGACACAGATCACCTCACAGTTGTCCCCACTGTGGTGAGATGTACTGCATTTCTATTTATAGAAATTCTTTTTAAATGCACACGCACGCACACGCGCATGCACGGACTTGCACACACATATATAGATTAGAATATGCAGATCTGTGTCTTTATTTCTTCTAATTGGGCCAGGGATGAGGAACCTCAACCTGGCCCTTGAAACTCTCCATACCCCCTTTCTGTCACCACACCCACTTTCTTTTGTCCAGACTGTTTTTTTAAACTTCTTTTTACTCTGAATACTGTTTGACAGACACAGACTACAGTTTTCCCATGTGTTCCAGCTTTTGCTGACCTCGAGTGACCTTTCTTGAAAGTGTCCTGCCTTTCCCAAGCACTTCAGGGTTCTCCAGCGGTTTCTGTTGCCTCTGTTGTTTCCTTCATTGGGACTCCTCATTAATCTCCGGAGTTCTGATACACCGTCATAGAGTCTCACTTGGTCATGGCTAAAATCTGCCCAGTTAGTGCTTCCTCGTGGTCACAGCTAAACCTCGGTAAAGGTTCAGTGATTCGGTCACAGAATTGGTAAAGGGGTGGGGAGCAGGAGCTGTTTTCTCACTGATCAGAACTGAGTTCCATATTTTCTCTTTGATGTGTGGGTGCATAAGCTGCATGGCGGGTTACTAGTTTTGGCGGGGTGTGTGTCTAAGTCTTCTAATTTTTGCCCTGCCCACTGCTGGGATGCAGCCCGCAAGATCTCTCCCAGACTGCAGTGTGGCCCTCATGCTGAAAGAGCTTCCCCACCCCTGCATTTGGCAATGTTGAAGTGTTCACCACATTTTCAGTTCTTCCTGTGTGATTCACAAGGGACTCTTACCCAGACCCAGACTTGGCTGCAGAACATACATAAAAGTGCCATCTACACAATGCAATTGGATTGAGAATTTGTCCTGAAATCTGTTGCAGAAAATTTAGAAGCTGTCACTGTTGCCTGAGGTCAGTTTGAAAAGGTGACTGTACACGCACTGAAATAGGCTTTCCAATCTACTTATTGCTGCTTACACAGTCACCCAGCCTGAACGTGAAATATTTAACACTTAGCTCATGAGTGTGAAACTCATTGCCTACTTTGAGCTGTTGCATTCACTGCCTGATCTCTTGTGAGCTCAGTAAATAAATAAATCTTGGCAAATAATCACTTCGGGGTGATTCATTCCCTCTCTGTATCATGTCAGGCAAGACACTCTGATTCTCCATTGTGGCCTACATCAGCTATCAGGGTTTTTTAAACAATGTACCCATACACTGTACTAACAAGTCAGATAACCATCCCTAATTCTGCCCTAAACCATTTATTCAAAATGCCCATTTGTATCACATTAAACATAATGCTTGTAGGCTTGGACTCTTCTGATTTTGAAAATGGCAACTGGACACTGCAGATCTGGTTTGATCTCTTAGAACAAAGATAACTGAGCTCCTCCTTCAACTTCTTAGATCTCTCCCCTCCATCAAATGCAGTCTCTGGTTTTGTTTCTAATTCTTTCTAAAGGTACTTCCAGATGGAGGGCTTCTAGAACTAACAATAAAAAGGTGTTGTGCAGCTATCCCATCTTTTCTTCTTTAATGGATTTTTTTTCTGGTAAGAAAAGCTATGGAAGGAGTAGTGGGAAAGCATAGGAGGGCTACAAATGGAAGACGATGACATCTGGACCCCTCCCCACATAAATTCCATAAATGGGGTAGTGCAATTGCACAATAAAAGTGACAGCAGTTGCACAATAAACATCTCTTTTTTCCCTCAGATGGATGTTGGTGTGAGGATATGAGTTGGGTAGGGAGACCTTTTTCACATACATGCAGACTCTTATTCCCTGGCCTTGTAAATATATTTAGGGGAAAGCCCCATGATCCTTATAGTGGGTGGTGAATTTCTGCTGCTGAGAATTAGCAGGGCTTAATTAATGACAGAGGCTTGGCTTTCCCAGCAAAACATGGTTCTGTGTTAGGGATAACAAATGAAGCTTCCAGCTCACATCCCTCTCAGGTTGTCCTGATGCATATGCCAACTCGAAGAAAGAGTTATACTTTCCAGTTAGTACCGTAGTGTATTTCTGCTAAAGAAGCCAGCTGGATAAAGAATTTCTGTGCGCACTGGCACCGGCTGCTTCAGCTGTGGATGTTTTATCCTGAGACTAAAATCCTGTGCATTCAGTGGCTCAGACAATAGTGGTGGCATGAAGGAGGTGCCACGTAGGTGCCATGGCTTCCTTGCTCACAATCTCTCTGCCTGTCAAGCAAGCAAGTGGTAGTGATGATGAGAAAGAGGAGGAGAAACAGCAAGCAGCTGGTGACAATGGAGGTGAGAAGTTAAACTCACTGAGGGAAGGAGCCCATTGAAGGTGCGTTGCCCAAGGGCTCTCAAAAACCTGGAGTCGGCATTGGGTGCAAATGTGCTAAATTTGAAACAGCCAATGGCCTGTGAAAAATTCCAAGTTGCCCAATGGCACACTTGTATTTACAGAACTGGCTGGCTCCGTTTCTGAACCTTTACAGAGCAAAAGATTGCCAGTACACCTGGACCCTCCTTGATATCAGCAGATGTCCAAGCTGTGCACTACCTGTCTATTGCAAACTTTGGGCACTGCGCATGAGAAGGCATGCATAGGATTGTGCTGTAAGCCTCCATGTATTTGGGGGGGGGGGGTGTCAGTGTGCATGTATTTTTCCTGAAGGCACAGGGAAAAAAGAACCCGGGCATGTAATAATACAACTTTTAGTGGACATGCATAGCAGAGCATTTCTATATGTTCTGCTTTGTTTTCCTTCCCCTTGTGTTCCCTCAGTACAATCCACCTGTTTGTGGTTATACCCAGAGACTTGGGAGTTGGTGCTGAGTTAGTTTTGCACAGGTTCCTAAAATCAAGAAAACAAACAATGGGAAGGTGTTAAGGAAAATGGCCCTGAGGGTTAATCTTACAAAAGGAAATTATCTATGTTCGCCCCCTCCGCCATTCAATTGGGCCCTGGAGCATCTCCTCAATTTCTTGTTTGCTTATGTAAAAGTGTCATACTTTGAATCTCCTCTCCTCATGGTTTATCTCCTCCTTTCCGATTGGTTCAGCCTAAAGCATCAATAAGAAAAGGATGTCTTCTTAAATTTACATCAAAGAACAGTCTTGCAGCATAGTGCATTTTTCGTGGTGTCTTTTCATTTCAAAATCTCAAGTGTTCTGTTGGCATTTATTAATTTCCCGTTGTCTTTCTTTGCAACATTTATTTCTCTTAAAAAATATAATTTGAAACTCCCAGGAAAACGTAAATCATTTGCTTAGGACCATTGTTCTTTAAACCATTCCTCTTCAGTTGTAGCTTGGTACAGCAAAGACAACTGTTGCTACTGAGATTCCCCCCCCCCCCCAACTCTACCTTATAAGCCGCTGGACAATACACAGTGCTGTCTTGTTATTCCTGTAGCCTTTCAGTTGGAAATAACTCTGCAGTTGTACCCTGTCCTGTCCTGGAGATGGAAGAAAAAGTGCCTTGTTAGGAACTTAATCTCTTCACCTCCCTGACTTATCTAGGCCATACCTTGTTTGTTGGTGGTAGGACACCATTTGCCACACTGAACTATGTAACACTGTTTCATACTTGAATTGAGTACATTACTGGGAAGACCACTCTAAAATATTCCTATACTTTGGGAAATGTTGAATGAGCTGAATAATCTACATTTTGAACTTGAATTTGGTTACCTGTTGAGAGCTTTGGCCAGGATGGAGAGAGGTGGTGACAAAATGACAGCTTTTAACTAACATCAGGCATCAGTTACTCTTATGGCAGAGGTGCAGAACCTCTTTCAGCCCAAGGGCTGAATTCAGTTTAAGAGAACCTCTTGGGACCACATTCTGGGGGTGGGGTGGGGTGGGGTGGGGTGGGGAGGCAAGGAAGGCAAGACCAAAGGCAGAAGGGGCGGGGCCAAAATTACAAAAGATCCCAGCCTATTTTAGCTTGGAGCTCTTACTAACCAATAACTAAGCCTTAGGAGACACATTTCCACCTTTTAGAGTGATAAAAAAAACTGCACAAAAGTCAGGAAACCACCAAACAATCAGTGGTTGGGGAAAGGGGGTGGTGGTAGGGAAAGGAAGAGTGGCCTTTTGGGAACTCCAGAGAGTCAGACTAGGACTGAATTTGGCCCCTGGGCCTGATGTTCTGCACCCCTGTTCTAGGCCCTCCTAAAAGCCTGCAAGGAAGGGGCTAAGTGTAAATCAACTGGCAGGGAGTTCCAGAACTGTGGAGCCACCACCAAGAAATCCCCATCCCTTGTGCTTGCCAGCCTAACTGATTTTAGCATCAGACTCTCTAGAAGAGCCTCAGAAGTAGATCTCGGTGAATGGGTAGGGCTGTATGGGTGAAGGCGGTTCTTAAGTTAACCTGATCCCAAGCCATTCAGAGTTTTGAAAGTTAACACCATAATGTTGAACTAGGCCTAATTCTCAAGAACCCCTCTCCCTTATGAATAGTCCCAAGTGCCAGGATTCAGGATTTCAGTCATCATGGATTAATTTAGGTAAAGGATTTAGCTACAAACCTTAGTTTCTGGATCCAATATTGTAAAAGGAGACCATACTGGAATGTACAAAAATGCAATACTGGAAAGGAGGGAAGATTAACAGATACATAAGCTGTTCTGATTTCAGGAGAAAGCATTAAGAACATGGGAAAAAAACAGCAAGGTGAATTTGTTAGAGGAAACAGTTGGAGTTCTTCAGAACGTACCTCTGTGTCTAGGTTTGCAATTGCTTCCTCTCTCTCTTCTCCCAAAACTCTTGGTACCTCTTCCTTTGCTAAAGTATTTAATAGAATTAGGACAAGACCAGAATAGAAAGTGGTCTCAGACTTGTCAGCTGTGATCAATGGCTTATAGAATGGAGATGCTGAGATTATATTCACTTTAAGGTTATCTCACTTCAGCAAACTGCCCCCCCCCCTTCCCCTTAGTTTTGTACTCATCATCATATGTTTTAAATATTTCCTGAGAAGATTTCATGGCTGTGGTATTTCCTTTTATTTTCTGTCATTGCTTTAAGTTAAATTCTCTGCTCCTGCTTCACCAGAAGTAAAAGAGCAACTGGACAGGAACAAAAAACTCTGAAGAATCCTTCCGCTGGCCCTTCTGCTGACATCAGACAATCACTTCTGTGATGTGAACTCTGTGTGTGCTCTTTAAGCACTTGCCCGCCTCACAGTCAGTCCCAGCATATATATCCAAATACTGCTGCTAGGAAGGTACAGCATGCAACTACAACCCAAACATTGCCTTGCACAGTACTCCGTGTTCAGGATTCCAATGACTACATCCATTCTCCCCTCCTATGGTTTTCCATCCCACCCACCCCAACAATCGGCGTTCCAGGGCCACTGAGAATGTTTTGCTTTGCCTTTGCTACCTGAAGTCAGTTGCAAATTCTTCTGATTTATTGGATTGTTTCAGTTGCATGGTTTTATTTTTATTGTGTCTTTTAAATTTGTTCACTGGAGGAGAGGGTGTTAAATCAAAGCATTTAAAAATAAACAAACAAACAAACAAACAAATAAATAAATAAATACACACTACTCACAGCAGCGAACAGTGCTATCCAGTTCCACTAGGGCCTGCAAACCCCTCTTTCGGCACCTGCCAGGCTCCCTACCCCATTAATTTTTTTTTTTAACAAAAACCTTAACCGGGAGGCTGGCATGCTGCAAAATGAAGCACTGGCCTCTAGTGCCATCATTATTTCCAGTCATTCTTCTCGGTCACACATTTCTAGAAAATAAAAATGGTGAGCGGCTGCATGCCCAGCCACCTAGAAAAAAGGAAAATGTGAACTGGGGGTTGTGTGGGGAGGGGGGGCGACTAGGACAGGATGGGGAGTAAGGAGCGTTGCTTTACCTTTGCCTTATGTGTGTGTTTTACATTTGGGGGGTATGTATGGGTGTGTGATGAGGTGTCCTGCCCATGAGTGTGTTTCTCTGAGTATAACCAGTTTGCCATCTGTGAAATGGGTTTTTGTCATGCTTTGTGGGAGGAAATATGTGATTTGGCATTTGAGGCTCAGATCCCACCTCTCTCTTGTACTCAGTTTCTTGGCCAAGTTACTTGTCTCTGAGCTTCATCAGTTTGCCATCTGTGAAATGGATGCTGAAGCAGAAAACTGTGGGTTCAAAGGAGTGGTTTTGTGATTTGGAGCTCAGAGCCCACCTCTTGTTTTCTTAGGTTCTTGTCCAACTTTTCTTTTTTGTCCCACCAATTTGCCTTCTGGAAAATGGGTGTTTTGTGACTGGCCAGCCCCTCCGTGGCAGCTGTTTTGTGAATTGTCAAACCCACCCCATGGCAGTGATTTTGTGAGAGCGCCCTTGACACTCTCCAAATTCCAAAGCTGCCCACCAACCTAAGGAGACCACTTATTTATTGCGCTGGTATTCTGCTTTTCCTTTTGAAGAGCTTAGAGCAATTTCACTCAGGTTCCTAGGTGATTGTTGCGGCAAGCAGAGATCGGGGCATACTTGCTTAGCTTCAGCAGTAGCATTCCCCTCGTCGGTGTCAGCTCCAGGTGCAAGTTTTTGGGGCCCCTTGGGCAAGAGAACCTCAGCGGGCTCAACCTTATCAGTGACCCTGACGAGGCAAGACAGCCTCATCGGTGAGCCTGCTTTCCACCGCCATCGTCACCGGCTGCTTTTGCTCCTCCTCCTTCTCCTCTGTCTTGTGATTGCCACCACTTGCTTGCTTGGCAGGCAGAGAGCCAGTGACCCGGCAGGCCGTGGCATCAGCTGCACCTCCTTCTCGCCACCACCCTTGTCTGGGCCAGAGCGAGCGGCACGAGAACAAACAGGCTGCAATGGGGAAGAAGAGGAGGAACTCCAGGGGGATGTTGTCAGTGGGCTCCTGCTTGGTGTGGGCCTTGGCAGGTGCCCGGCCACGCCTACTCTTGATGCCAGCCCTGCCCATCATGCCTTCATAATGTTTGGTTAGTAGTAAAATGCCTCCGTATTCAGGGAAATATGATCCCCCTCAACACAGTATGCCCATGCTGTATGACCATCTCTTGAGAGATATGCCCACTATCCCACTTGGGCAGCTAAGCATCCGTGCCCCATCCCCAGTGCACAAATGCAAAAGGCTCATGCCCCATCCAAGCATGCTCATTCAACTCCCTGGTATTCATGAACCAAGTGTAGCAGTTTTTGCTGCATCTTCCTGGGAGATCATCTGCTTGGGACTCCTAGCATACATCTGACTTTGTGCTGTGCTGCCCAGCTCCCTGTGCTTCGCAAGGAATGGAAAGATGCCATTTGTCAGCATCTCCCTGTGCTTGATTGCCAGGGAGCTATTTATAATTTGCCACAGGAGCTGACAGCTGTGGCTTCTGTTCTTTTCATGCCTTGTGAGTGTTAGCAGCTTGTCGCCATCAGATGCTTGCGGCTTGGCTTGAGTCAGGTACAAAGCTGGGATTGCAGATGCCAAGGGCATTGCTGGGATCCAGGGGCTGCTTGCTGGGTCCAAGGTAGGGCAGATAGAGCCAAGTCAACCAAGAAGAGGGAGCTGGAAGAGAAATCAGAAGCAGACTCGGAAACTCCGTGCCAGACTGACAAATCAGAATCAGGAAAGAGTTTAGTCGAAGTGATTTAAAATACCGGAGCATGTGGCAAATGGGAGCCAAGTCAGATAAATCAGAACCATAAACCTGAGGCAAAGCTAAATTGGAACAAAGTGGCTTGAAACAGGAGCAGATTAGCAGGATCAGAGATGGGGCAGACAGGGTGATGCCAAGCACTTAAAGATCTGGGCTCCAGTCCCATAGGAAAGAAATATGCATAAAATCCAGATATGCTAATATAGATCTAAAATCCAGATATGCTAATATAGATCTAAAATCCAAATATGCTAATATAGATCTAAAATCCAAATATGCTTATATGCAAATTTAGAAACAATTACTAGGATTTATTTAAAGTTCACAAGAGGCAAAGCCAGCCAATTCACTTCTCAACCAAAGAATCTGAAATAAAATAAATTCTTCAATTAATTTGTACCCTGACCCATCCCGAATGAGTGGGAAACATTTTTCAAAGCTTAATTGCCGTGCAGGGGAAGATTTGTGGTGGCGGGTGGGTGGGTGGATGCTGGAGTATGTGGGAAGGGGAGAGTTAACCTTTCCTTCCCCAGCTGCAGTCCCCCTTGAAAACTGCCCCCTGCACAGCCATTCAGCTGAGAAAAAACACCTTCCATTGACACCAGTGGACACTCAGGGCTCTGTGGAATAGATCCAGGGCCGTAGGAAATAGATTTGGGGCCAGGCCCTCGTGAGCCCAGGCCTAGTACCCCTGGAGGCAGGTAGCCTCAGAGTTGGGAAGCAAACTGTCAGAGGCAAGAGATGGGTCCGGTGAGTTATTGCATTACTGCTTGTAGGATAGGCTGCAACGGGTGGGTGACCATTGACTAGCCAGTTAGGGCTGCCGCCACTCTGCTGAGTGTCAGAGGGGTGATGCAACACTTGCTACAAGAACGAGTGTCAGGTCCCCCTTTAGCATACTCTGTGCAAACCCCGGGAGACTTTGAAAGGACTCCCTTTAGCTTATATAAAATAAAAATACAAACAGCTGGGGAGCACAGAAGATTGCAGGCAAACACGAACAGGCTGCTGATAATTGTGAGCAGGAAGACGGGATGATAGGTGACCAAACACATCTCTTTTGAAAAGGAGCAGCCCAGGTAATACCTTTCCTCATGGGACTTACACAGTGTGGCAGCACAAAGTTTAATGCCAGAGCATCAAAGCTGAACAAGTTATGAGTTTATGAGTTGTTGTTATTTGACAGTTCTTAATACATATTAATAATTATTATGAATAATAATAAATATTAATAAATATCTAGATGCCTCCTGGGCTGGGGAGTGCAGGGGCCTCAAGATGGTGTGTTTGCTGCGCATGGATAAAGGAATGTGGGCAAAATGAAATGCAGTGCAGGAACCGCAGCTGGGACAGATGGATGCGGATGCCCATATCTTGCTAGGTCCCTTGGGGAGTTCTTCTCATGCGTTGCCCCAGCCGTAATCTTTCCAAGCTGCAGAGCCCTAGAGTGAGGTTGCTGCGGTCTCTGAAGCCGGATTAAAGTTATCTATTAGCGACTACTTGCTGCCCTCTGGTGGTGACTACTGAAGGCGTTTGACAGACGTTCCGCTACCAAACCTAGAACAATACGGGAGATTGACACAGAGCACCTCCCTGTTTCATGAAACAAAGTGCTTCTAAGAAATGGGCCTGCAGAGCTAAACACAGTTCAGAATTCCCAGCAGTAGTGAGATGGATTCGTTGAACATAATGCCCTGATGCATTATGAAGAGTGTTCTCCAATCTGGTGCCCTCCAGAGGAGTTGTCCAGCATCTTTGGGGGGCAGGTACCAGTTTGGAGAAGGCTGCATAAGAGGACGGAGATTAAAAAAAACAAACCATCAAGGATGAAGAACTAGACCCTGAGGAGCAAACAAAAGTTGGCTTAGATGGAAGCGGACTGGGGAACACCATCAATCAATACAAGAAAAGAATGATTAAAGAGCCAAGATAGAAGAGAACCAGAGAAATTTGTACCAGCAAAATAAGAGAGAAAAGAAAATGATAAGCAGCAGCAAAGGTCAAGAAGGAGGAGAGTTTAGAAAGAAAATGAAAGTTTACAAAGTAAAAGAAAAATGTAGAAGGCAGTACTTCCAGCTGAATGATACAGACAGATGAAAAAAAAATCAAAATCTGATTAAGAGAAAGATAATCAAGACATTGAAGGAAAACAACATGGGTCCAAGACTGTATTTGAAGTAAAAGAAGAAAGACAATATGATAAACAAGGAAGAACAATAAAGGGAGTACATGCTTTTTCCAAGCAGAGAGGAAACACACCCAGTTGTTGTTGTTGTTCAGTCGTTCAGTCGTGTCCGACTCTTTGTGACCCCACGGACCATAGCACGCCAGGCCTCCCTGTCCTCCGCTCTCTCCCGGAGCATGCTCAAGTCCATATTCATTGCATCCGTGATGCTATCTAGCCATCTCATCCTCTGTCGTCCCCTTCTCCTTTTGCCTTCAGTCTTTCCCAGCATCAGGGTCTTTTCCAGGGAGTTTTCCCTTCGCATTAGGTGGCCAAAATATTTGAGCTTCAGCTTCAGTATCTGTCCTTCCAATGAGCACTCAGGGTTGATTTCCTTTAGGATGGACCGATTTGCCCTCCTTGCAGTCCAGGGGACTCGTAAGAGTCTTCTCCAGCACCACAGTTCAAAGGCATCAATTCTTCAGCGCTCAGCCTTCCTTACAGTCCAGCTCTCAGTTGAAAATTCGAAGAACAAATGAATAAAAGCCAAGTGGCCTGCTTAAAGAAACCTGAAGAAATAGGCTCAAGAGGGCAAGCCTTAATGAAGCCAGAAGAGGAGAAAAATCGTGCAGAGAAACACAAGAAGATGAAATGTTTGAAGAAGGAACAGAATGGGGAGATTGCAAGCAGCTCCCTCTGCAATCCAACTCCTCGGCGCCATCTCCATCGAACGAAGGCTGCAACCAGTGGACGTGAAAAAAGGTGTCGCAGCTGGGCAAGACCTGGCCCAGTGGCAGCAGCGAGCTCGGTGGGAGACAAAGTTCATGGAAAAGACTGGGGCGGGAGCGGGGGAAGAGAGGCAGCAGCGGTTGGGCTTCTTCACTTCCCCACCTCTTCTGGGCCGCCTCAGCAAACAGAAGTCATGTCTCTTCTAAATATCAAGCCTCCCGAAGTGGTGTTTTAAGGGACGGGGATATCTTCTGGGAGCCCTAGCATGTCATCTATATGTTCTAGTATATGCGTCAATGATCCAGCATAATGGGATTCTCAATGACTGTCTCCTTGCCCTGTCTTTGAATCACCTTGTAATCATGGGTATAAGAATACTTCCTCAGGGCCTTAGTTACTTCACTGACAAATTGGAACAGGGGAAGCTTTGCAAAGCACTTTGGGAATGATAATCCAGACATGCTTTTGGAAGGCCAAATATTTCCTGTTTATTTAGAGCCCCATTAACAGTGGGCTTGGGGGATGGTAGCTTGGTCTGCCAAGTACACAGCAAGTGAGGGTTGGGGGAGAACTTAATGCATATTCAGGACACAGATTCTGGCAAACACAGTTTAATGTTTTAACTGTTCAAATGAAGAGCAATGTATTTGATAAATGATCTCCAAAGGAAGGGCTTCGCTCTGCAAGGCTTACATTTGTGGAGTAAAGATATTGGCCTGGTTCACACAAGACGCTAATCCATGGTGTGGTCTGTTAAAATCTGCCTTGTTGTTGTGTCAAGCCCATCCCCACAAACAAACCATGTTTTCTTAACCAGCTACAAACCACAAATAGAATCCATGATTTCTTGTTCGTTTGTGAATTCTGGCTTGTTCAAACCATGGCTTGTTGTGATGTCTGAACCCATGGCCCATCCCTGGCTTGTTTGCACTGTTGCGTGCCCCAAAACACAGGTGCCCAGCAAGAGCAGCCTGAAATTGAAACCACTTTGAAGACTGGCAAAATGGGTGGGAGAGAAACAAACCAAACATAAGGAGAGCAAGCCATGATTGTTTGCTCATCTGCAAGAAAATTTATGGCTAAAGCAACAAACTGTGGTTAACCTAAACCATGGCTTAATGTTATGTGTGAACACAGCCATTATGTCAGCTTGTTCATAAGCCTGAGCTATTAAGTATGTTTTATAGTGCTGAACTGTTTCCTATTATGCTGACAACTGGATAGGATAGAACAGTGTTAAAAAAAAAAAAAACCTAGAATAAATGAAATTTGAATGGACCCAAGTCAGTGCAGGAGTTGGGTCCACAACTCTCAACAAGGTACACCATTTCTACAGCAGCTTCTTACATTTTCTTTCATTATTTAACACAAACTTTACATTATTTAAAATGGAGAAACAGCAACATGTTAAAATACAGCCCAGCAGATAGAAATAAATACCTTTGTCAAGCCCATTTGAAAGCAGATAGGAAAGGAGCCAACTAATTCTACAGATATGGTGCTACCAATGTATCCCTTGTGCCTGTCACAAAAGTTCTCAAGAAGCCAAGCGGAAAACTTGTCTGACCTTCAGTTCTGGCCCCTTGGCCTGAGATTTTGCTTCTTTTCCTGGAGACCCTGAAAAGTATCTTAAAACCCTGAAATTTAAGTAAAACCCTGAGACATGACAACAGCTCTAAGCTCTAGGATCCTACCTTTCTAGTGGTACATTCCACACTAGGCTTCCAGAACCATTTGGTATTTTGATAAATTTCATTCTGATGATTTCTCCAGGACTGAAATGAGGTTTTGCTTCCAGGCCAGCCCTGATCGGCCAGTTTGCAGGAGTCTCTCCACAACCCTGCCTCACTTGCTGCTGTTGTCTACAATTTCCACTCTGACCACCCAAAGATTAGCCTGCCTAGTGGGTAGCATCTCACTGTTCTTCTTCATGGGCTCTGTGCCTTCACACATATGGGCTCTGCGCCTGCATGGAGCCTTGATTCGGGAAACTTCTATAGCTGAGGAGTTTTGGTGGGAACCTCTCCCCCACCGTCCCAGTGTGCATGTTCTAGCTTATTCTCTCGGTTCCCTTTCAACCGCCATTGCAGTGGCCTCATCTGGGAGCTTCTCTTGCATTCGGTTCATCTAAAAACACTAAAAGTACTAAAAGCTGCAGTGTTATCCTTTCTCTCTCCATTAATACTTCTATTTTTATCTTCTGCGTTATTTTATTTATCTTTTGTTTTGTGATCCTGCGATCACCTGTATGGGTGTATGGCCCTCAAGGTGACATTTAGAAAGTATGGACATTGCAGGAGCAAGTTACCACTGTCTGAGGTCCACTTGCAGTATCTTTTCTGCCTTGGAGAAGGCCACGTTGTTGAGGCCTGTCCTCATTGCCAGGCGTTCTCAAAACAAGCTTGGTGAAATCGCTTATGAGCGTCCACAAGAGCGGTCCAGGTCTCCAGTGTCCGAGTGGGGCAGACATTACGAAACGGATCTGCCATACAGGAGGCCCCAAGATTGGGATGATCACCGAGATTATCCTTATGGATGGTGTCACTACTACCATCGCGAGGGACTGTTGGATTGGGAACCCACTCGGAATCAAAGTCCGCCATGGGCTATGGTCTCAAGACCTCCTGAACCACAGGAGACATTCATTGCCCCTCTGCTAGTTTCCAGGGCATTGCGCAGCCCACTGACCCTTCAAATGCCTCCACCTCATCCACCTTCGAGACAGCAAGTGCCACGTCCAGCCTTGGCCACACTACTGCCACCTCCACAGACTCCACAGCATCCACAAGAGCAGGCTGCTGAGCAGGCCACTCTCCAAAAGGGAATGGCTCTTTTCAGCAGTGGCCCCCAAATTAAGGAATGATCTCCCCGATGAGGCCTGCCTGGCGCCAACATTGTTATCTTTTCGGTGCCAGGTTAAGACCTTTCTCTTCTCCCAGGCATTCGACAGTATATGATGAGTGTTTAATCAATCCTGGAATGTCTTATGATTATGGTTGTTTGTTTTTGAGATTGTCTGTTTGAAGTTGTTTTAGATATATGTTTCTTTTGTGTATATTGTCTGTTCATGTGTTTTTTATGTAAATGGTTTTTAACCTCTGTATATTGTAATTTTAATGTTTTTAATCTTTGTAAACCGCCCAGGGAGCTCCGGCTACTGGGCGGTATGGAAATGTAATAAACAACAACAACAACTGCCTATGGAAAGGTTGCTGCTGTTGGGCATGGAAGCCTATGAGTCCAATTCCACCTCTCTTTCATCACACCGTCCTTTGTCTTCTCCAGATGAGGCAGTTGGGTTGTGCATACAGAAGATCATAGAATCATAGGGTTGGAAGGGGCCTACAAGGCCATCGAGTCCAACCCCCTGCTCAATGCTGCTTGCTACCCAACAGGCTGCTCCTAAGGTACAGGACCTGGTTTTCAACACCATCAGCACAGACTTATTGATGTTGGTGGCAATTCCTCTTTTACCCACCTTGCGGGATACTACTAAGCAATTGTGGAAGGCCCCCTCCACCATGCCTCCCACAGCTAAGTGGCTGGAGGGGATGTATCAGGTGCAGGAGGTGGATGCTGAATTTCTAGTTAACTACCCTGGCCCAAATTCGATTGTAGTCGAGGCAGCCCAAGGGAAGTCCCACAGAGTCCATTCTTCACCAGTGGACAAAGAAGGTCAGTGCCTTGATTTTACTCCTCTGCTGCACTTGGCCTGAAGGTCTCCAACCACCAAGCTGCCATGTCCAGCTATCAGCTGTTCCTTTGGGACATGGTGGGGAAGCTATTTGAGCATCTTCCTGAGGACAGGAACCATTTAGCCTGCATCTTCCAAAATGAGGCAATGAAGCTTTTCAGGCAGCACATAAACACCTCCAGACACCAGGTGGACTGTGACGCCAAACTCCTGGGTAGCTCCATTGCACTCCAACGACACACATGGCTCAGGTCAGTGGGAATCTCTCAGGAGGTTGGGTCCCAAATAGAGGACCTCCTCTTCAATGGCCAAGGTTTGTCCAATGCCAAGAGTGATGAGGCATTGGATTTGGTTCAAAAGGCTAGAACCATGGCTCACAAGATTGGCTTCCAGCAGTAGCCCCCAGCGTCGCAACAACACCAGTGGCTTAAACTTCCTCTCTTGCCTTGGTATCGTAAGAATAACTGCTCCATCACCAGTTCTCCATCAAGAGGTCAGCATGCTCCTTGAGAAGGAAGCTATCCTGCCTGTTCCACACTTGCATCTCCACAACAGGTTCTACTTCAGGTACTTCATGATACTGAAGAAAGATGGAGGGGTCCATCTGATCCTGCATCTCCAGGAGCTGAACCTGTATCTCTCACCCAGGAAGTTCCACATGGTTTCTCTGGCATCTGTCCTCCCTCTCCTCTCATGATTGGTTTGACTCTCTGGATCTCAAGGACACTTATTTTCACATCACCACAGAGGAGTCGTACCAGCGCTACCTCCGTTTTGCCATCAATACTGATGCCTACCAGTTCTGGGCACTACCCTTCAGCCTTGCCACCACTCCAAGGGTATTCACCAAATGCATGGCAGTGGTATGTTCCCAGCTTCAGATGCAAGGTGTTGAGGTGTATCCATACATCAGTGACTGGCCATTGGCGGTGTCCACATGGAACCATCTTCTTTGGTTGTTAGAGGTGCCCTGCAATCTCTTCCAGTGTCTGGGACTTTGCATCATCTTGGAGAAGTCTCAGCTGCAACCAACTCAGAGGCTTCAGTTTATTGGGGCACTACTGGACTCCTGATCAGGTTGAGCCTTCCTACCGCACAATCGCATGGAGGTACTGGCTTCTTTGGCGAAAGAACTAATGCTCCAAGAATCCACCTTGGCATTCAAAATCCAGTGCTTTCTGGCCCTGATGGCTGCAATGACAACTCATTCACTATGCTCAGTTGCATATGAGACTGCTACAGAACTGGCTCATACACAATTTTGATACTGAGAGAAATGGTTGCCAGACCAGGCTGCGGCTTCTTCCAGTCATCAGAGGTTGTCTTTGATGGTGGACAGTACCAGCCAACCTAACAGAAAGCATGCCATTTCTTCATCCCTCTCCATCCCAAGTAGTAACTACGGATGCATCACTCTCGGGATGGGGAGCTCACTGTTTGGGCCTCACGGCACATGGACAATGGTCAGCTGAGGGAGCCAAACAGCATATCAGTCCTCTGGAGCTCAGGGTGGTGGACAAAGCTCTTCAGGCGTTCAAGCCAGACCTCGTGGGCAGGCTGGTCAGACTTGTTTCAGACAACACGACAGTGATCATGTGTCTGAACAAGCAAGATGGTACGAGATCACTTCTACTGCTCGCCCTGATGCTTGATATTTTTTGGTGGTGTGCGCCTCATCTGGTCAGAATGGTCATGATCCATGTTGCTGAGGTGGACAATGTATTGGCTGATCAACTCGGTCAGACCAAGCTGACCTTCCACAAATAGGAGATAAACAGATTGGTCCTGAGGACTCTGTTTCAGCACAAGGGCACACCCGAGGTGGATCTTTTCACCGCACAGGGCAATGCTGTTTGCCAGGTGTTTTGCAGCCAAGCAGGCCAAGGCACGAGTTCATTGGGAGATACCTTAGTTCTCAAATGGATGGGAGCATTGTATTACCTCTTCCCTCCATTCCCATAAATCACCAAGGTCCTGGCAAAGATTGGGATAGATGGTATCAAGTGCATAATCATAACTCCATGGTGGCTTTGTCAACCCTGGTTCGCCCCGGTTCTCAGGATGGCACAGGGTGGATACCGCCATCTTCTGTCACATCTGGCCCTTCTCACCAGGGAGAATGGCTGAATCCAGCACCCAGACCTGGCGACCCTCCGCAAGACATCTGTGGGTAACAGATACTGAATTGGTCCCGGCAGCGACTCAGAGGGTCCTCGATGCTGCTTGCAAGCCCTCTACACAGAGTTCCTATTCAAGGAAATAGACTGCTTTTTCCTTTTCCACCCATGCGCAAGGTTTTCACCCATTCCAGTGCTCCTTGCATCAAGTCCTCCAGTTCCTCCTCTCCCACTTCAAGGAAGGACTCAAAATGTCATCTTTAAAAGTTTTTCTGTCTGCTGTCTCCTCATTTCACCCTCCTGTTGAGGGGTTTCTATTTTCTCACATCCGACAGCGAAAGGGATCAGGAATCTGGCCCTGCCTGTTCGCTCTACAGTACCGAGCTGGAGCCTGTCTTTAGTGCTGAAGGTGCTCTCATCCATGCTGTTTGAACTACAGACTTGACCCTCCTTTCTGGGAAGGTGGCGTTTCTGGTGGCCATCACATCTGTGCACTGTGCTAGTGAATTTTGTGCTCTCGGGATAGACCAACCTTACCTTACCTTCCACCGGGATAAGGTGGTTTTCTGGCCAGATCCCACTCTTCTTACTGAAAGTGATGTTGGAATTTAATTTAAATCAGGACATTGTTTTACCTGCCTTTTTGCTTCTCCATCTATATCCTTGGAGTTGACATTACATATGCTCAATGTTCTCCGTGCTTTGGCTTTCTACAAGTCGAGGACTGAACAGTTTTGACTATCACCCCACCTCTTTGTCTACTATGGCGGCAAACGCAAGGGTCAGCCTGTCTTGACTGAGCGCTTTGCTTCCTGGGTCATCAAGATCATCGAGCTATCATATGAGCTGGCTGGACCTGAAATGTCTGCCCCAGTCCAAGCTCACTCTACTCAACATGTTGCTGCTACCTGTAACTGTAGTTCTTTGAGTGGTCACCTGCGCATTCACAGAACCCACCCATAGTCCCCTCTTCGGTGTCATACTTGAGTTCAATATTGGGTACCGAAGGTATTTCTTCTTGGTTCCGAAGCTACAATGTCGGTCTCAAGGAACAGAGGGAAAAAGCGGGAACCCACTAGGGACATGCATACTGGGATGGTGGGGAAACAGTTCCCACCAAAATTCCTCAGCTATAGAAGTTTCCTGAATCGAGGCCCCATGCAGGCACAGAGCCCATGTATGTGAATGCACAGATGACCACTCCAAAAACTACACTTACAGGTAGCAACCTGTCTTTATGTATAACCCAGTATGCTGCTTTGCATGAACTCCAGGGGAGGTCTAGGTTAGGAACCATAGGGCCAGGAATCCAGACAGGCTTCTGACGAATTCCCAGCTTTGGAGACGGTAATCCCAGTACCTTTCAAAATGCTTCTGGTAGCACTTGCGATAGTGGAACAGACTGCCTTGGGAGGTAACAAGTTATTTAAGCAGAGATTGGATGACCATCTGTCAGCAATGCGCTAGATGCATCCTGTGGTGCAGATCCTGAATTGAGCAGGAGGTTGGACTAAATGACCTCTAGGATTGTGTCCAGCTCCTTGAGTCTATCATTATAATGAAGCTGAGTGCTGGGAAAGTTAGGACAGATGAAAGAAAGGAATTCTCTTTAAAGTGCATAGTTATGGCATTCACTTCCACAAAATGTATCAATGGCTTAAAATGTAAATGGCTTTAAAAGAGGATTAGACAAATTCATGGAGGATACAGCCATACTAGTCTCTGGACAAAGATAGCCTAGGTACAGTTATCCATGTGCTGGTAGCCTCATGTTTGGATTACTGCAATACGTTATATGTGGGGCTGCCTTTTAAAATGGTCTGGAAACTTCAGCTGATCCAAAACAGGGCAGTGAAATTGTTAACGGGGACTGGCCAGTATGATCATATTACACCAGTAATTTTCTATCTGCATTGACTGCCAGCAGGGGTATTGCTAGGTTCTTAAAAGATCTGGGGCACAGGCCCATAACACAAATTTGCACACATCTATATCTATATCTATAATCTCTGAGTCTAAGAGGACCTCTGATATACAGTCACAGCCAGAAATATTGGAACAAGGATAACTGTTTTGGCAGTTGGCCTCTGTACACCACCACATTGAAGTTGAAAGGAAACACACCCAGATGGGAGCAAAGTCAGGACTTCCATCTGTAATTCAAGGGGTTTGACAAAAGTGGGGCACGGAAGGACAGCCAGTGGCAGACACACACACCCATTGTTGGTGGCTCATAAGTAATGGAACAAACCAACATCATTTCAAACTTAAGGATCGCCTTTAATACCTGGATGAAAATCCTTTGCAGTCAATGACTGCCTGAAGTCTGGAACCCATGGACATGACCCAATGCTGAGTTTCCTCCCTGGAGATGCTTTGCCAGGCCTTGACTGCAGCTGCCTTCAGCTGCTGCTTGTTTGTGGGTCTTTCTGCCTTCAGTCTTGTCTTCAGTAAGTGAAAAGCATGCTCTATTGGGTGGAGATCAGGTGACTGACTTGGCCATTGAAGAACACCCCACTTCTTTGCCTGGAGAAACTCTTGGGTAGATTTTGCTGTATGTTTTGGGTCATTATCCATCTGCAATATGAAGGTATCAGTTTGGCAGCGTTTGGCTGAATCTGAGCAGAAAGTATAGCCCTATACACTTCAGAATTCATCCTGCTGCTTTATCAGCAGTCAGGTCATCAATAAACACCAGTGACCCGGTTCCATTGGCAGCCATACACGCCCATGCCATCACACTGCCTCCACCATGTTTGACAGAGGATGTGGTATGCTTTGGATCATGAGCTGTTCCTTTCCTTCTCCATACTTTTCTCTTCCCATCATTCTGGTACAAGTTAATCTTGGTTTCATCAGTCCAAAGAATCTTATTCCAGAACCTGGCAGGCTTTTTTAGGTGTTTGCTGGCAAAGGCTAATCCGGCCTGTCTGTTCTTGAGCGTTACCAGTGGTTTGCACCTTGTTGTGAAGCCTCTGTATTTACATTCATAAAGCCGTCTCTTGACTGTAGATGTTGACAATGACATGCCTACCTCCTCAAGAGCGTTCTTGACCTGGCTAGATGTTGTGAAAGGGTTCCTCTTCACCATGAGCAGAATTCTGCGGTCATCCACTTTAGTTGTCTTCCGTGGTCTTCCAGGCCTTTTGCTGTTGCTGAGCTTGCCGGTTAATTCCTTCTTTTTCAGGATGTTCCAGACTGTTGTGTTGGCCACTCCCACTGTTTTTACGATCTCTCTGATGGGTTTATGTTGTTTCCTCAGCCTAATGATGGCCTCCTTCACTCGCATGGACACCTCTTTGGACCTCATGTTGGGAGTTCTGGTGAACAGCTACCAAATGCAAATGTAACACTCAGAAGCACCTCCAGGCCTTTTCTCTGCTTGATGGGTCATGGGGCGCCCAGGAAACAGGCCACACCTGGCCATGCCGCTGCTTGTCAGCCATTCGTTCCATTACTTATGAGCCACCAACGATGGGTGTGTGTGCGTGCCACTGGCTGTCCTTCCTGAATGGTTAGTGCCCACTTTTGTCAAACCCCTTGAATTACAGCTGAAAGTCCCGACTTCGCTCCCATCTGGGTGTGTTTCCTTTCCACTTCAATGTGGGTGGTGTACAGAGGCCAACTGCCAAAACAGTTATCCTTGTTCCAATATTTCTGGCCCTGACTGTATATGTGTGTGCGTGTGTGATATGCATGTGGTGTGCTTACGTGTGTGCATAGATTACATACATACATACATAAGAAGTGTGCACTGACCCCCCACCCCACTTCAACTCAGACCCCGATTCAGCATTTTGGAAAACATCCCACTTCTCCGCGGGCCAGTTTGTAGTCAGTCCACTTCCGCTCAGCACCAAACCTGAGTCAAGGTTTGGAAAAATGAGTCTCTGTCAAGGGCTCCTTGGAGGCCTCTGTCAGTCTAATCCAGTAGCCAAGTCCAGACACAGACAAAGGGATTCTTTTCAAAGCTTTATTCCTCCTTTACAACTTAACAACTCTACTATTAGCAACTAGATATGAGCAGCAGAGTACCTATGCCCTAAGTTGGAACAGTTGGTCCCCGTTTGAAAGGGAATCACTGGCAGACCCTGAACTTATGGGCTAGGGAGAGTCCCTCCCTTTTTCCCTTGGATCCTCTGGGTGCAACCGTTGTTTGCGTGCCAACCGGGCACTATGCCTCCTTTCCGCACCCTCCATTTGGCGCTGCTCTCTGCGTCGGTGCCGCGCGTCCATCAAGTCTGCTTCCCGCACTCTGTCACTCCCAGGACTGCTATCTAAGCTAGGAATGCCGGTGGGAGGAATCTCCATCAGCTGTTGGCCCTGGGAAAGAGGAGCACGCTCTTCTCCCAGGAGCGACTCCTCTTCCTCAGAATCAGAACTACTCTGGGATTCTATGGGCTCAGTGTCCACCCTGACAGTCTCTATGCTTCCTGTTGACTATCATGGGAAATTAGAAAAAAACTGTAACTTTTTTCTCTTGGTCAGAACTGGATGACAATTTCAGGCATAGTAGCCTCCTACTACTCCTCCTACTACTCCTACTACTCCTCCATAGTAGCCTTCAGGCATAGTAGCCTCCTAGATCACTTCCTAGATCCCCTTCATGGATCACTGCCTTGTTGTGGCGAAGGGGCTTGCGTAACTCAGTGAAGCCATAAGCTATGCCGTGCAGGGCCACCCAAGACGGACAGGTCATGGCAGAGAGTTCTGACAAAATGTGGTCCACTGGAGAAGGAAATGGCAACCCACTCCAGTATTCTTGCCAAGAAAACCCCATGGAACGTGTCACAAGGCTAAAAGATATGACGCCGGAAGATGAGCCCCTCAGGTCGGAAGGTGTCCAATATGCTACTGGGGAAGAGCAGAGGGTATTTCCAAGTAGCGTCAGAAAGAGTGAAGCGGCTGGGCCAAACCCGAAAGGACACTCAGCTGTGGATGTGTCTGGCGGTGAAAAGAAAATCCGATGCTGTAAAGAACAATATTGTTTAGGAACCTGGAATGTCAGATCAATGAATCAAGGTAAGCTGGAGGTGGTCAAACATGAGATGGCAAGATTGAACATCGACATCTTGGGAATCAGCGAACTAAAATGGACAGGCATGGGCGAATTTAATTCAGGTGACCATCATATCTACTACTGTGGGCAAGAATCCCTTAGAAGAAATGGAGTAGCACTCATAGTCAACAAAAGGGTGGGAAAAGCAGTACTGGGGTACAATCTTAAAAATGATAGAATGATCTCAGTACGAATCCAAGGCAAACCATTCAACATCACAGTAATTCAAGTCTATGCCCCAACCACTGAGGCCGAAGAAGCTGAGGTTGATCGGTTCTATGAAGACCTACAACACCTTCTAGAACTAACACCAAAAAAAGATGTCCTCTTCATCATAGGGGATTGGAATGCTAAAGTAGGAAGTCAAGAAATCACCGGGATAACAGGCAGGCATGGCCTTGGTGTACAAAATGAAGCAGGACAAAAGCTAATAGAGTTTTGCCAAGAGAACATGCTGATCATAGCAAACACTCTTTTCCAACAGCACAAGAGGCGACTCTACACATGGACGTCACCAGATGGTCAATATCGAAATCAGATTGATTATGTCCTTTGCAGCCAAAGATGGAGAAGCTCCATACAGTCAGTAAAAACAAGACCTGGAGCTGACTGTGGCTCAGATCATGAGCTGCTTCTTGCAAAATTTCGGCTTAAATTGAAGAACATAGGGAAAACCACTAAACCGTTCAGGTATGACCTAAATCATATCCCTGATGAATATACAGTGGAGGTGAGGAATAGATTTCAGGGATTAGACCTGATAGACAGAGTGCCTGAGGAACTATGGACGGAGGTCCGTAACATTGTTCAGGAGGCAGCAACGAAATCCATCCCAAAGAAAAAGAAATGCAAGAAAGCAAAGTGGCTGTCTGATGAGGCTTTACAAGTAGCTGAGGAAAGAAGGGAAGCGAAAAGCAAAGGAGAAAGGGGAAGATATAGCCAACTGAATGCAGAGTTCCAGAGAATAGCAAGGAGAGACAAGAAGGCCTTCTTAAATGAACAATGCAAAGAAATCGAGGAAAACAGAATGGGAAAGACTAGAGATCTCTTCAAGAAAATTGGAGATCTCAAGGGAACGTTTTGTGCAAAGACGGGCATGATAAAGGACAAAGAAGGCAGGGACCTAACAGAAGCAGATGAGATTAAGAAGAGGTGGCAAGAATACACAGAAGAACTATACAGGAAAGATCTGAATGTCCCTGATAGCCATGATAGTGCGGTCACTGAACTTGAGCCAGACATCCTCGAGAGTGAAGTCAAGTGGGCCTTAGGAAGCATTAGTAACAACAAAGCTAGCGGAGATGACAGTATTCCAGCCGAGCTATTTAAAATCCTAAAAGGTGATGCTGTTAAAGTGCTGCATTCAATATGCCAACAAATCTGGAACACTCAACAGTGGCCACAAGACTGGAAAAGGTCAGTTTACATTCCAATTCCAAAGAAGGGCAACGCCAAAGAGTGTTCAAACTACCGCACAATTGCGCTCATTTCACATGCCAGCAAGGTGATGCTCAAAATCCTACAAGCTAGGCTTCAGCAGTATGCGAACCGAGAACTACCGGAAGTACAAGCTGGGTTTCGAAGAGGCAGAGGAACTAGAGATCAAATCGCCAACATTCGCTGCATCATGGAGAAAGCAAGAGAACTCCAGAAAAACGTCTATTTCTGCTTCATTGACTACGCTAAAGCCTTTGATTGTGTGGATCACAACAAACTGTGGCAAATTCTGAAAGTGATGGGAGTACCAGACCACCTTACCTGTCTCCTGAGAAACCTGTACGAGGGTCAAGAAGCAACAGTAAGAACCAGACATGGAACAACCGAGTGGTTCAAAATTGGGAAAGGAGTACGACAAGGCTGCATATTGTCACCCTGCTTATTTAACTTATATGCAGAGTACATCATGAGAAATGCCGGGTTGGATGAATCAGAGGTCGGAATTAAGATTGCTGGGAGAATTATCAACAACCTCCGATATGCAGACGATACCACCCTAATGGCAGAAAGCGAAGAGGATCTCAAGAGCCTCTTGTTGAGGGTGAAAGAGGAGAGTGCAAAAGCTGGTTTGAAACTCAACATTAAAAAAACTAAGATCATGGCATCTGGCCCCATCACTTCCTGGCATATAGAAGGGGAAGAAATGGAAGCAGTGACAGATTTTACTTTCTTGGGCTCCAAGATCACCGCAGACGGTGACTGTAGCCATGAAATTAAAAGACGCTTGCTCCTTGGGAGGAAAGCTATGGCAAACCTAGACAGCATAGTAAGAAGCAGAGACATCACCTTGCCGACAAAGGTCCGTCTAATCAAAGCTATGGTTTTCCCAGTAGTAATGTATGGCTGTGAGAGCTGGACTATAAGGAAGGCTGAGCGCCGAAGAATTGATGCTTTCGAACTGTGGTGCTGGAGAAGACTCTTACGAGTCCCCTGGACTGCAAGGAGGTCAAATCAGTCCATCCTAAAGGAAATCAACCCTGAGTGCTCATTGGAAGGACAGATAATGAAGCTGAAGCTCCAATATTTTGGCCACCTAATGCGAAGAGAAAACTCCCTGGAAAAGACCCTGATGCTGGGAAAGACTGAAGGCAAAAGGAGAAGGGGACGGCAGAGGATGAGATGGCTAGATAGCATCACGGATGCAATGAATATGAACTTGAGCACGCTCCGGGAGAGAGTGCAGGACAGGAAGGCCTGGCGTGCTATGGTCCATGGGGTCACGAAGAGTCGGACACGACTGAACGACTGAACAACAACAAGCCTCCTAGAAGGGGATTACACCTGCCCAATGTCAGAAAAATAGGTGCAGGGTTTATATTTTGATTTTCTTTTAAAGGTAACTGCCAATAACATTTTAATTCCTTGGAAGAATTGGATAAAAAATTCAGGATTCATTGCCCCATCAGAGGAGATCCTGTCTGCCAAATTTCAGAATGCTAGCCACAAGGGTTTTTGTGAAAGGGTGGCCTTGACATTTTGAGGTCTCCAAAAGAGGACATACTTATCTCCCTATGTTCCTTGTGGACCATTGTTCTGAAAATTACAGACAGCTTAGAGGTGTCCCTAAGTAAGAAACCAGCAAAGTTTCAGAAGGATGGGTGCAGCAGTTCATGTGGAAGGGGAGTTCTCCAATTTGGGGGAGGGAGTGATTTGCTTTCCTTTCCATTCACCCCTTCCCCAATAGTTTTTGGGTAAATTTGTATGGCAATGCACAGGACATTAGAGGTGTCCCCCAGGCAAGAAACCTGCAAAGTTTCTGAAGGATATATATGCATTCTAATTTAGAATTACTAGAATTTATTTACATTTCACCAGTGTTACAGCAGGGGAACATGGGTGGGAAGGTGCTATTGCACTCATGTCCTGCTTGTGGGTTTCCCGTGGGCAGCTGGTTGGCCACTGTGTGAACAGAATGCTGGACTAGATGGACCTTGGTCTGATGCAGCAGAGCTCTTCTTATGTTCTTAAATATAGAGTGCCTCTGAGCATGTGCAGAATGTTTTTCTTTCACCACTGAGCACTTACATTCTCCCCCTACCAATTCTGTTCCCCTCCATGCAACCATCCCTCCTCATCCTACCATCCTCCAGCAAGTCTTCATAAAAACAGATACCTTGTTTTGTGCAACGTCTCTCTACCTCCTCCTTGTTATGCATAAGCTGTCATTGTATCTTCCTCCCCATAACTTCATTTGTACCAAGTCTTCACCAGGATTCAGCCAATGAGTCTGTTTTCAAAAGTAGGACTAAGTTATGGAGAAACTCTGAGCATGTGCTAAGTTCCTTTCCCTCACCACTGAAGCTAGAGTTCATGCAAAAAAAACCCCAAACTCACAAATGACAAAACATGTATAGGACTGAGCTGAAAGGGTAGTCAAGTCATTAGACAGAATTGGGTAGGCACTGTATTAAGCTTGCAGTACCATGTTCACGACTCAGGACTTATTTCTGAGTAAACATGCAGAACATCAGGGTGCAAACTTCCCTGCAAAAGTAACTTGTGCTGGAATGCTATGCACACTTTCCTGAGGGTAAGCCTCATTAAACGTAATGGGGCTTCTGAGTAGGCATACATAGGCTTGTATAAATGAGCAGTATTTGGTCTCCTCCACTAAAAAAACAAACCCCAAACTCCTATATTTATTAAAGCTTTCTGTTCAGAGGAACATAGGAAGCTGCCTTGTACTGAGTCAGGCCCTGGGTCCATCTAGCCCAGAACTGTTGACACTGATTGGCAGCAGCAGCTCTCCAAAGTTTCAGGCAGGATTCTTTCCTAGCCCTACCTGGAGATGCTCAGCAGATGCTGGGGATTGAACCCGGGATCTTCTGCATGCAAAGCGGGGACTCCTCCACTGAGCTACAGCCCTTCCTGTTGCTGGATGATGGCGACTGACAAACAAAACAGCCCCAGTTTTGTTTCTCTGCAACCATGTGAACCCACTCTTCTCAAAGACTTGAGTGAGGAGAAGGAGAAAAACCAACCCTCTTGTCTGTTCATATAAAGTCAAATACAGTTCAGAACTTCTCTTGCCCGCTGAAGAGAATTCTCTTTAAGAATTCCCCAAGATATGCTCTGGGTGGAATAACGAAGAGAACGAACGAATGAAAGAAAGAAAGAACAGGATAGGGGAGGGAAGAAGAAAAGAAGAATGGTGATTGGAAATGTGTGCGGGGGTAGAGAGAATTCCCTAAACCAAGTGGCTCCTTTCGGAGAGGTAGTACTTCAGAGGAATTTAGGAGGCTGTGCAGGGTTTGCAAGGACTGCACGTACTTAAATGAACTTTATGAGGTGAGGTGGCTGAGGGGTTTTTCTAGCTTTTTTAAAACTGCAGAACCTATTTAAAAGCCCCAGCAGTTTCTCGATCATGACACCACATAGTCCTAACCTTCCCTTTGGCATTATTTGAGTCCTACAGCTATTTAGGAGAAATTAAAGTGGAGGGGGAGAAAGAAGTTCATGGAGGCTGATTGGATCCTTTGCTGTACTGAGGCTACTAAACTTCTGTAGAAGCCAAAGGTTCCAGTTTGGGGCAGTAAAATCAGATGCTGTGTGAAATAGCAGTATTTCACATGGAGCTCTTTCTTCCCTTCCTTCTCCCTCTTCAAAATTTCATTGCATGCAAGCTCCCAACAGTGGGCATGTAAGAGCAGAAAAGAAAAGTAGCAGGGGAGAGGTTTTTTGCACCTCAAAAAAAATAAAAAAACCCTACACCAGAGATTATGGATAGTGCCCTTCTAATGGTCACTTTAAACACCTTCTGATCAGGATCGCTAATCCTTCTGAGTGGCTTGACAGTTTTTACTTTTTGTGTTAGACTTTGAGAAAAGGAAACTTTACATGGCTAGTGCAAAAGCCACTGGACCTAACTCTGAAATTTGGTAGGCTCAGTCAGTTCCATAGGGCCTGCTAGGTCTCCAAATTCTATGAATTTATGTGGAAGCACAAAAAAATGAATAGCTCTTGACAGATTTTCTTTAAAAAAATTAAATGTTACCTGTGGCTAGCACAAAAGCCACTAGACCTCTTTGGCAGACTCAGTCATCTCTATAGGTGCTGCCAGGCTGCCAAATTCCATGCATGTATGCAGAAGCACAAAAAAATCTTTGCTTTGACACATTTTCTTGAAAATAGCAAATTTTACCTGTGACTAGCACAAAAGTCACTGGACATAACTGCCTGAAATTTGGCAGGTTCTATCAGCTCCATGGAGGCTGCGAAGTTTCCAAATTCCATACACTTATGTGGAAGAACAAAGAAATAATAGCTCTTTGCTTTGACAGATTTTCTTGAAAATAGCAAATTTTACTTGTGACTAGCACAAAAACAACTGTAGCTAACTGCCTGAAATTTGGCAGGTTCAATCAGCTTCATGGGGGCTGCCAAGCCTCAAAATCTCATGCATTTACCACACAAACCAAACAAGTTATGGCCATTTTTGTTTTCCAATGCAAGTCAATGGGAAAATGTAAAAAAAAAAAAGCAAGTAGGACAGCTCAAAAGATCTGAGGCACAGCTGAAAAGATCCGGGGCCCGTGCCCAGGTGGCTTCTTTATCAGCACCCCTGGCTGCCAGTCCATTTCCAGGCCCAATTCAAAGTGCTGGTATTAACTTTCAAAGCCCTAAACACTTGGGACCAGGTAACGCGACAGATCGTCTCCTTCCATATATATACCTTCCCAGACTGTAAGGTCATCCTCAGAGGCCCTTTCTGGGTGCCCTCATCAAATGAGATGAGGCAGGTGGCTACTACGGAAACCTTTTTCAGTGGTGGGATGCCTTCCCCAGAGGGGCTTACTTGGCGTGTTGTGGTCTTTTCAGTGCCAGGTGAAGACTGTTTTATTTTCCCAGGCTTTTTAGCCTTTCAGTTTAAAAAATTGCATTAGTATGTTTTTAGATCTTTGCACTGAGGCTGGCTTTTACCTTGGTTTTTACTTAGGTTTTATTCTGCTTTAAACTTATGGTTTTTATATTACGTTTTACGATGTTATTGTATTTTATGGCTTTAAATTTTGTTTTGTGAACCACCCAGAGAGCTTTGGCTAATGGGCAGTATCAAAATGTAATAAATAACTAAATAGCAATGTTGGTGATATGCTTCCTCCAGAATCAGAGGCGGCATGCTTCTGAATACTAATTGTTGGGGAGAACAGCAGGGAGGGCTTGGAACAGGATGGACCCTTGGTCTGATCCATCAGGTTCTTCTTGCATTCTTATGCCTTTCCAGCCCAGTAGCACCTGCAGTCGGATACAATGAGTGTCTTGTGCCACAAGGGGGTGTTTGGAAGCTGCATCTATTTAGTACACCAGTTCGGCGATCCGGAGGACGGCACAGATTCTTGGAGTCTTAGGCATGAGGCTGGAGGCTGCTCCTTGACCGATGTGCTGGGGTTTCCCTGTTGCCATGACACTAAAAGAGCAGTTCTTAGAAAATCAAGCACACAGCAAGAAAAACATTTCTCTGCCACGGTGTGTTATGCTGATGACCCAGTACTTACTCATTTACGTTGTGGTTGTGCACACAGTTTTATATGCAAGAGCTCAGTGACAGGGAGAGCTTGCAGGAGTGTGCAACTGCCATGCACCTGTGTGTAGAACCAAATCTTCAGGGTGGGGAAACATTTAAGAGGACAATGAAGCACTCAGCTTAATTCTCCCTTTGTGCTGAGTGGGCTGCTATGAGGGCAAGTGCAAATGAACCGCAGGAGTAAAATTACAACCGGTCTCTGTGTACAGACAAGGGAAGCGGTCTGAAAACAGTTTTCTTGAGAGCAGCTGCTGTGCCAGGCTGAAGGTGAAGACAGCAAATGCCTTCCATCAGCCTTCCCCAATATGGAGCCGTCCAGAAGCTTTGGACTACAATTCCCAGAATCCCCCAGCCAGCAATGTAGTCCAGCACAACTGGAGGGCACCAGGTTGGGAAAGGTTAAATCATGGGCCAGTCCTAAATCATAGGCCAGTCTTCTTACTTTTAAGATCGGATTGTTCTCCCCTTGCATGCACCTTATTAGAAGTATTGCTTGCTGCAGACACTGGGCTGGAATTTTAGAAGATTGTGGGGCTCTCGGGATGCTGGAGATTCTGCTGTGGTGCCTCAGTTGGGGCTTAATTTGAACCAGGGCTGACTGGGGCTCTTAACCCCCAAACCTATTTCCAGCATTGTAGCCCCAGCCCAATCCTTCCCATATCCCAGTCAGTCCAGTTACCCACTTCTTGTTCTTGTGCCTGGGGATGAGAGCTTGGTGCAGGACCGCATGTAAGCCTCCAGTAATGAGTGTTGCACAGAGAGGCAGCTGTGTCCTCGTGCCCCTAATTTTAGCCCTGCCTTAGGGAGCAGCTTAGTCCGCTGTGATGCGGAGGTGGCGCAAATGATGACCAGTCCGGGGAGGCTTTAGCAAGGATGACTCAGGGCTTGCGGCTTATGTGGCTATAACCCTCCAAGCAATTTGGGGCCTTAACGTCTTATATTAAGGTCCCTTAATTGGGATAAGCCAGTTAATTCACCACAGGGGGGTTGTGTGCTTTGCCGACAGGGTGGGACAGAGATGAGGGCTTACAAAGCTCCATTCCTTCCCGCTACCATCCCAAATGCTGGAAAGTCAGCAGAGAGTTGGGCAGCAGGATTAAAGTGGGTTTGATCATTACAGCCTAATAAAGAGAACAGATGGCCTGACCTGGACGAGCCTCATTAGCTTCAGACCAAGGGAGGCTCTGAACTGGCCAGCCATCCCAGAGGCAGGTAGCAGACACAGCCATAATCCCCACTCCACTATCCAGCGGCCCCACTCGTCTCTAGGGAGTCACAGTTCCCAGCCCGTGGCTCAGAGAGCAGAGTGTCAGTCTCCAAGCTCTGCAGAGCCATTTTGTTGTCTGTTCTCCTTTCTTACCTGTGCTCTGGCTGTTGTGGATTTCTAATCCCAACTCCCCACTGAATGACCATATTGCAAAGAAGCTGCAGCTGGTCTCATACTTTGAGGCTTTGGGGCTTTGCTGGCCCTGATAAGTGCAGCATGTCTTGCTATAGTCAAGATAGTCCTTTAACTGTGGACTCTAGGGGGACCCTGGTGTCCAAAATGCCATGGGTGTTTGGTGCATATTGGCACTTGCCATGAGGGCCCATTCATATTAGCAGGTGCAAGAATTACTTGTGCTTCCGAATGCCTTCTAAATATATTACCCTGTAGAGTTCAGCTGGTGTCACATGTATTGCAGAGAAATTACTGGGATGAAGGTGTTTTGTGAACTGAGACCTTCCCCACCTAGGGGGATCCTGCCTCGATCCTTTCTGTTAATGCTTTTAACACTAGTTTTCACATGTATTTACAAGTGTACTAGTCACAACACACACACAGCCGTCCCCCACTCGCTCTCATTCATACAGCCTCTTTCCCCATTCAGACACAACCTTTTTCTTCCCCACCCTGCATCTCAGTATGCAGGGATGAGGAGGTTTAAGCCTCCTCACCCTGCATGCTGAGATGCCTTCGCCTGCCCCCCATCCAGCTAGTCGGAGCTGGAAGCAGCCTTTTCCAGTGCCTATTACCTCGCTGAGAGAGGGTGGCAAGCATTTTAAAGGAATAGGATGGCATGCAGGGATGACTCTCCCCATGCACCCTCCTCCACATCACAATTGCTGTTCGGTGGGCAGTCAACAGCAATGATATTTGAGCAACAACAGCAGCAGCAGAAAGGCACCTGCATGCTACAGAAGACTATCCATGGGCTGCCCACATGTGTTCTAGGTGCCTAAGGCAGTGCTGGACTGAATGCCATGCCCCAGTCTAAGGCTTTGCTCACTTGGCTTGTGTCCCGTTTGAAAAGCATGAGAATCCTCCGAAGAAGCCATGTCACCTTAGAAAAGTGCAAGAAATGTTCAAACTGTTTCTCTAAAAGATGGTAATGAAATTCTGGAGCCCAGAGGAAAATAAAAGGTTCTGGAACCATTTTTGCAAGCTTTGCAAAGCATCCTCCAGCAAAGGTGTGAGTCCCAAGAATGCACCCCTTTTCTGAAGACCATACGAAGAGCCCTGCTGGATCACACCCGAAGTCAATCTAGTCTAGCATTCTGATCACACAGTGGCCAAATGCAAATACGCACCGGCAGGACATGAGCACAAAAGCACCCTCCCACCCTTGTTCCCCAGCAACTGGTGTACATAGGCATATGGCCTCTGGTACTGGAGGTAGCATGTAGCCACCCAGACTAGTAGCCCCTGTAGCCTTCCCTTCCAGGAATTTTTCTAACCCTCCTTTAAAGTCATCCAAATTTGGTGGTCATCACTACATCTTGTGGTAGTGAGTTCCATAGTTTAATTTTGTGCAGTGTGAAGAAGTTCTTTCTTTTATTTATCTGGAATCTCCCACCGTTAAGCATTCTGGGATAACCCTGAGTACCAGTATTATGCGACAGGAAAAAAAGTTCTCCTTAGCCACATTTCCCACACCATGCGCAACTGTGTACACTTCTATCATGTCTCTCCATACTTGCCTTTTTTCTAAGCTAAATAGTCCCAGACATTGTAACTTGTCCTCATAGGGGAATTGCTTCAGCCCCTTGATCATTTTGGTTGCCCATTTCTTCAAAAGTAATGAAAGGTGATGTCCAGAGCATTGGCATCAAGTCATTCTTCTGAATGCACCAAATTCTCTTTCTCTTGCTGGAATCTTGATCCTTTACATCTCAAAACCTGGGCAGGAGGGAGTATGGCAATTCTCCTGCACTCTCTTGAAAGGTCTGGGCTGCCCAGATGCTGTGAGGCATGACGACCCTGCTGTGCGAGTGTTTTCTGAGACACATCTTAACTAATCCTGTCGTGTGGGACTGTTAAACATCAGTTGCTTGCTTCCCACCCCAAGGAGCTACAGTGTGGCTGGATTTTTTGTTGGTGTTGCATGAGTGAGAGATGTGTTAACCTTTTGCCTGGATGAGTGGGTGAATGGACAGGGATTCTGGACTTGGGAAATACAGAGTGAATTGCTCCTTAGCGTAAGGGATGGATCATGCACACCTGACAACATGGCCAAGAGTATGAAGGGAGGGAAATGAGTTCCAGATGGTAGTGTTAACTACCAAGAAATGATCCCTGGCTCCAGCTTGACCTGCCTCAGAGAGAGAGAACGGGATAGTAGCCCATTATCCTCATCTATGAGGATAAACAAGAAAACATTCTTTTAGCACTGGGAAGACTAACACTTCTATTATGAAATAAGTGGACTCAAGTCTATGAAAGCTGATCAGATGTGTGAAGTATTATCCCAACTTTAGATAGATATAATCTATCTATCTGTCTCTCTGTGTATCTGTCTATCCATATAAAGAGGGTGGGGAGGAGAGAAAAAACTGCGAACAGTGGAGTCAAATGTCAATGAAATGGCAAACGCACTGTCTGTGATGATTCAATTGCAGCTTAAAGATATGCAAAATAAGTTCAGCGACCATTCACAAAAGCAGAAATTGGTGATAACACAATAATCCTAGAATTGCTAGATTAATCTAGATGTGTAGTGTGGATAAGGATGATAACAGTGTGGTGGGGCTAGAGAGGGGGCCGAATCCAGTCTCCGGTGTTCCCCAGAAAGCCACACCCAACTGATAAACAACTGATGTTTAACAGTCACTTTTATTTATTTATTTATTCATTCATTTCATTTCTATACCGCCCAATAGCCGAAGCTCTCTTTTCCCCCAGTCACTGACTAGAGGAAATTGGGATTAATTCCCAGCTGCAATGTGCTGGCATTTTTGTTTTTTGGCTCCACCCCTTTTGCCTTTGGCCCTGCGCAACACTGGAATGTGGCCTCCAAGAGCTTCCCCAAAATGAAAGTTAGCAGTGAGTACTGGATTATTATTGCACATTGGCCCTACTACATTACCTCCTTTTTCTCCAAAGGCATCTACGGGACCAAGATAGTATCTGCCAGGACTCTCCTTGCTGGGAATGCAAGTTCTTGTTGTACTTGATTGAATTATTTATTTTGATTTTACTTATAACCATACAACATGACACACTCATTAAATTAGTTACCTGTACATCTATACCTACAGTCTCTTCACTGCTGAGCATTCACAATGTCTTTACACAGCTCAGACAACATTCACGCTCCACAAAATGTCAGACGCAAAACATATCTTCTACCTTATTGCCATTTGTAGTCCTATTTTACTGGACCCCAAACTAGGCTAGTATATATTAGTATATATCTATGTCTGGGATGCAGAACCTCAGGCCCGCAGGCCAAATCTGGCCCACCTGAGGTCCCAATCCAGCCCAGATGGCCACACCCTTTCCCCCTGGCCCCACTCCTTTCCCCCAACCATTGATCGTTTACTGGCTTTCCACCTTTTGCATGATTTTTCCCATTCTATAAGAATGAAATGTATCTCCTAAGGCTCAATTACTGTAGTAAGAGCTTGCTAAAATATGTTGCTGTTTTTGGTATTTTGGCCCCACCCCTTTTGCCTTCAGCTCTCCCCACCTCTGGTATGTGGCCCCTGAGAACATCTCTGAAATTGAATTCAGCCCTCAGGCTGCAAAGGGGTCCAGCACCCCTGACCTATATGACTTGACCTCTCCTCTCTGTAATGAATGTCTCTTTAAACTAGGGGTAGACAACCTGATGTCCTCCAGATGTTTTGGACTACAACTTGCATATTTCTTGACCATTAGCCCTACAAACCAGAATGCCTGGTTCTCACGTTGTGCTTAATAACGCTGGAATGGAACGTCCCCGGGTTGTTTAGCCCTAGTGGGAGCAATTGGGCAGGGGGAACCAGCACGCTCACTTAAGAACAAAAGAAGAGCCCTGCTGGATCAGACCAAAGGTCTATCTAGTCCAGCATTCTGTTCACACAGTGGCCAACTAGCTGCCCACAGGAAACCCACAAGCAGGACACGAGTGCAACAGCAGCCTCCCTCCTATGTTCCCCTTTTAAAGCCATCCAAGTCGGTGGCCATCACTACGTCTTATGGGAGCAAATTCCATATCTTAACTATGCACTGTTTAAAGAAGTACTTCCTTTTATCTGGCCTGAATCTCCCACAATCAGTTCCATGGGATGACCCCGGGTTCTAGTATGATGAGTACTCTGCCAGCCCAATTCCCATATTTTTCTGCTGCCATATTTGAAATGACTTCATTATAGATAAGCCATATTGAAGTAATCACACCTTCTTCCCTTGCTTACCCATGCATTTCTCTCTTCCTCTGTTATTTCTGTTTTTTATTGTAAGCCCCTTAGGGAAGGGATCTGTAATATTTGTTCTTTGTAAAGCACCATGTACATAGATGATGATGATATTGATTATGGCGATGAGGGCTTTACATACATACATACATATATACATATGCCAGCTCATGGAGGCTAAGTCAGCTGCTGCACCTCCTTATTCACCTCTGAGTTTGGATCATAGTACCAAATGCCATCACACAGATTTACTAATTTTTTAAAAAACGTATATCTGCCATAGTTTGGCTTATCCACTATTCTCCACCCCCCAAAAGTCTTCTATCTTGGGATGCATGCATCACTTGTGAATGTTCTCCATGCATGATGGAAGGTTGAAGAGAGCCATCTTTGAATCCATTATATATTCATTCCAGCTAACAAAAGTTTTACATTCAAGTTGCTGACTGGCTGTTGCTGCATTTCCAGTCTTTTATATTGTCAGTTGTTGTATAGGCCTTATTGTGAGATCTGTCGACTGGGTCAATAAACTGCCTGATTATGTTGTTTTTGCTGTTGAATTTTTATGGTATAGTTCAACCTGTATGCTGCCCTGAGAGTTTACGCTGAAAGGCAGATTATAAATCTCCTAAAAATGAACAAAAATAGAACTGCAAAAACTGCTTGTGAGAACAGTGCTAAAGACACAAGGCGATTATCTCTGCCTGGGAGCTTCATTCCCGCTGGGTACAAAAGCTTCTGTTTCACTATCAAAGGGGCTATTAGCATGGTTTATCTGCAAGATCCCTCCTGGTTTATCTCATCCACTTTATATAGCTATACGAGGCCCGCAACCCATTATTTCAATGCTCCCTGGGTACCAGGTGCCAGACAGGCTCACTGGGGAGTGAGAGTCTGAAAGATCAAAAGGAAATTGATTCCTTAAACCACCCATCCTGAATAGGTGTGTGCTGCCCATAGTCACATTTCACACAGCATTCACCAACACACTGGGTGTGCCTCAAGGGAGGAGAACTGCAATTTCCCAAACCAGCTTTATTAGCATTTTGATTCCTGGGAAGCTGTGATTTTGCCCCCCCCCCCCCCGCCACATAGTGGAGGTGCTTGTTGGGGACCATCGAAAGATGCCCAGCAAAGTAATGTTGGATTTTGTACTGCTGTCGTGAATATTTTGTTTTGTTATAATTAAAGATAGACCGATGGACCGATTGTCAGCAAAGTAGTAACCATTGCACGTTCCATGCACAAAAAAGCATTTTATGTTGAATGGTCTGAAAGCAGCTGGTATTGGGGCATTTCACTCTGCTTCCATTTGCTCTCCCTGCAATGTGGGGTTAATGGCATAATAATACCACTGACCTACCGCACTGAGTTGCTGTGAGGATCACTGGGACAATTGATGTGAACCAATTCAGTGTGTTTTAAAGTGCTCTAAAAATGCTTATAATGTATTACTACTAAGTTGTACTGGCAATATAGTCCACAATTAAGGTTGGGTGAGAAATTTGTTCAGTTCGCATTTCAGTGTGAACTTACCAATTTCGTGCTTCCCGAACCTAAACACAGGCTGCAGCGCAGTTTGTTGTCAAACTCCGTACAGGTTTGCGATACAGTCTGCAACTTTTTTTTATCTAGGCAGACCAAAAAAGAATCACAGTTCAATGGGAAATCAGAAGAATGAACTTAGCATTGGAAAAATGAGAGCCTGAGCAAAACGGAGCTTGACAGATGTGCCCATACCTAGTCCACAGTTGAGCCCTTGGATTGCTGCTAGGGAAAACTGGTCCCAAATTGACTGCCATTAGAACTGATACAGATGTTTCCCTTGGGTCTTGCTCTTCCTTGGGTGGTGCAAGACATCCAGGAGGCTGGTCTCCAAAATGTGTGGGAATGAGTGGACTGGTCTATCCCAGTCTTTGCCTGGGAAGTGTGTGTGGAATTTTGGCTCCTGTCAAGCTCCGCTATATCTCTGAGATTTTCTCTTCACCCCTGCCATTCATCAGTCTGCCCCCACTGCTCTAGTAGACACCTAAGAATCCCTGTTAGCCTGGGTTTGCACACTGGAAAATATGGAGTGGATTTCCTCACCTTGTGGTGCCTGGAAGGGCATTCTGGCTCTTTTGATGTTGCACTGGTTGCATGTGATTGACTGATGAAGCCCCGGCATTCCTGATTACTACTCTGGCCATAGGCATTTCCATGTCTGCAGGATGCCCCAGCCAGCCCCCTGGGCCTGAAACATCCACAGATCAATATCTCTGCAGAACTGGGAAGAGAAGAGCAGTGATGGGGCCATAAGCAAAAGAAGTGAATAGCCGGGGTTGCATGTAGGCAGTGGGGTTGCAATGGAGAGGAAACAAATGGTCCTATTCCACCATTTTTGAAACGTTTAAATTTCATTTTAAACACTTGCTTTTTCAGCCAAATTCCCCAACATGCTGAGACTTGTTCATACATTTTTAAGGCAATAGTATTCTGTACAATCTTGTACAATCTTTTTTTTCTTTCTTCCATTTGTCAAAACCCCTCAATCCAGCAGCATCCATAGGCATTAATAGTGTAAGACATTTATTTTCAAACAATTCTAAGAATTCTAACCCCTTCATGGATCACTGCCTTGTTGTGGCAAAGGGGCTTGCGTAACTCAGTGAAGCCATAAGCTATGCCGTGCAGGGCCACCCAAGACGGACAGGTCATGGCAGAGAGTTCTGACAAAATGTGGTCCACTGGAGAAGGAAATGGCAACCCGCTCCAGTATTCTTGCCAAGAAAACCCCATGGAACGTATCACAAGGCTAAAAGAGATGACGCCGGAAGATGAGCCCCTCAGGTCGGAAGGTGTCCAATATACTACTGGGGAAGAGCAGAGGGTATTTCCAAGTAGCGCCGGAAAGAGTGAAGCGGCCGGGCCAAAGCCGAAAGGACACTCAGCTGTGGATGTGTCTGGTGGTGAAAAGAAAATCCGATGCTGTAAAGAACAATATTGTTTAGGAACCTGGAATGTCAGATCAATGAATCAAGGGAAGCTGGAGGTGGTCAAACATGAGATGGCAAGTTTGAACATCGACATCTTGGGAACCAGCAAACTAAAATGGACAAGCATGGGCGAATTTCATTCAGGTGACCATCATATCTACTACTGTGGGCAAGAATCCCTTAGAAGAAATGGAGTAGCACTCATAGTCAACAAAAGGGTGGGAAAAGCAGGACTGGGGTACAATCTTAAAAACAATAGAACGATCTCAGTACGAATCCAAGGCAAACCATTCAACATCACAATAATTCAAGTCTATGCCCCAACCACTGAGGCCAAAGAAGCTGAGGTTGATGGGTTCTATGAAGACCTACAACACCTTCTAGAACTAACACCAAAAGAAGATGTCCTCTTCATCATAGGGGATTGGAATGCTAAAGCAGGAAGACAAGAAATCACTGGGATAACAGGCAAGCATGGCCTTGGTGTACAAAATGAAGCAGGACAAAGGCTAATAGAGTTTTGCCAAGAGAACACGCTGATCATAGCAAACACTCTTTTCCAACAGCACAAGAGGCGACTCTACACATAGACATCACCAGATGGTCAATATCGAAATCAGATTGATTATGTCCAAGAACTGTTTGAACACAAATTCCATAAAGGAATTTGGCCCTCAGGCCGAAAGGGTTCAGCATGCCCAATTTACACCGATGAAAACCCACAATGTGTGGAAGATCCGGAGGTGTCTTTGCCTCTCTGGAGTCTGCAATTTCACAATTGCTGATAGCAAGGGACCAAACAAATCTCAAGTAAGTAAAAAACAACTACATCAACTTAGAATTCTTGTTGTTGTTGTTCAGTCGTGTCCCATAAAATTTCCCATATTCTGCAGCAACTGGTGTACATAGGCATACTGCCTTGGATAGTGGAGGTAGCATATAGCCTTCAGGACTAGCAGCCATTGATAGCCTTCTCCTCCTCCAGGAATTTGTCTAACCCTTTTAAAGCCGTCCAAATTGGTGGCCATCACTACATCTTCTGGTAGTGAATTCCATAGTTTGACTCTGCGCTGTGTGAGGGAGTCCTTCTTTTTATCTGTCTTGAATCTCCCACCAGTCAGCTTCATGGGATGACCCTGGATTCTAGTATTATGACCAAGGGAGAAAAAGGTCTCTCTCTCCACATTCTCCACACCATGCATAATTTTGTACACCTCTATCATGTCTCCCTTCACTCGCCTTTTCTTCCAAGCTAAACAATCCCAGCTGTTTTAACCCTCCCTCATAGGGAAATTGCTCCAGCCCTTAATCATTTTAGCTGCCCTTTTTTGCACTTCTTCCAGCTCTACAATATCTTTAGGTGCAGTGACCAGAACTGTACACAGTATTCTAAGTGGGGTTGCACCACAGATGTGTATAAGGGCAGCATGATGTTGGCAGTTTTATTCTCAATTCCTTTCCTAATTATGCCTCAAATAGAATTTGCCTTTTTTTTTTTTACAGCAGCTGCACAATGAGTTGACATTTTCATTGGCAGTCCACCACGAACCCAAGATCTCTTTCTTGGTCAGTCACTGCTGGCTCAGATCCCATTGGGTTAGACTTGAAATTGGGTTTTTTTGCCCAAACGTGCATCACTTTACATTTGTTTACATTGATCACATTGGCCATTTAGATGCTCATTTTCCCAGTTTGGAGATATCCCTTTGGAGCTCCTCACCATCCCTTTTTGTTTTAACCACCCTAAGTAATTTGACGTTATCAGCAAACTTGGCCAGTTCACTGCTCACTCCTAATTCCAGATCATTTATGAACAAGTTGAAAAGCCTTGGTCCCAATATGGATCCCTGTGGGACCCCACTGTTTACTCCTTCCATTGGGAGAATTTACCATTTATTCCTACATTCTGCTTTCTGTTCTTTAACCGGTTACTGATCCATAAGAGGAGCTTTCCTCTTATTCCATGACTGCTAAGTTTGCTCAGGAGTCTTTGGTGAGGGGCTTTGTCAAAAGCCTTTTGGAAGTCGAAGTAAACAATGTCTACCAGATCACCCCTTGTCTACATGTTTATTGACACTCTCAAAGAACTCTAACAGATTAGTGTGACAGGACTTACCTTTGCAGAAGCCATGTTGATTCTTTTTCAGCAGGGTTTGGACTTTTATATGCTTACTAATTTTATCTTTAATAATACCTTCAACCAATATACCCAGAACAGATGTTAAGCTAACCAGCCTGTTATCCCTTTAAAAAAAATTGTGTTACATCGGCAAACTTCCAGTCCTCTGGGATAGAGGCTGATCTTAGGGAACAAGTTGCATATTTTTGTTAGAAGATCAGCAATTTCATATTTGAGTTCTTTAAGAACTCTAGGATGGATACCATCTGGGACCAGTGCTTTATTAAGTTTAAACTTGTCAATAAGATTGAGAACTTCATCTTTTGTCACCACTATTTGCCTCAGTTCCTCAGACTCCCTTCCTGAAAACATCAGTTCAGGCACAGGTATCTGCCCTATATGTCCTGCAGTGAAGACAGACCAGAAGAATTCATTCAACATCTCTGCAATCCCCTTGTCCTTCTTTAGTACTCCTCTAACTCCATTGTCATCCAACGGTCCATCTGCCTCCTTAGCTGTTTTCCTGCTTCTGATATATTTAAAGAATTCTTTATTGTTGGCCTTGATGTTGTTGGCGACATGCTCTTCAAAAGGCTTTTTTGCACCTCTTGCTGTCTGCTTGCATCGCCTTTGTGCAAGCTTGTGCGGCCTTTTGTTTTCCTCGCTTGGGCAAGGCTTCCATTTTCTGAAGGAAGCTCTCTTTTCTCTAACAGCTCCCTTAACACTGCTCCTTAACCAAGCCGGTGACCTCTTGGACTTGGTGCTACCTTTCCTAACCTGTGGAATACAATTTAGCTGGACTTCTGTTATTGTGGTTTTGAGTAATCTCCAAGCATTTTGAAGGGATTTAATCCTTTTGACTCCCGCTTTTAGCTTCCATTTCACCAGTTCCCTCGTTTTAGAGAAGTTACCGCTTTTGAAGTTAAATGTGACTGTGTTGGACTTCCTGGGCAATTTTCCACTTAAATATATATTAAATCTGATAGCACTGTGATCACTGTTCCCAACTGGTTCAACAACATTTACACCTCGTACTAGGTCCTGAGTGACACCATTAGAATTAAATCCAGGGTCGCCTCCCCTCTGGGCAGTTCCATGACCAACTGTTCTAAGGCTCAGTCATTTAGGGCATCAAGAAATGTAACCTCGATATGCATAAACATGCATTTATCCAGTTAATGTGGGGGTAACTGAAGTCACCCATTATTACACTTCCTCATTTGGAGTCCTGCCATTTTCTTTTGAATGACAGAAGCCATTTTCCATTTCCACATAATAACTGTAGGGATAGCCTTAGCCATAGTGGGGGAAAGCTTCACTACAGATGTAAGAGCCATAGCTCCCAAACATTTGTTCTTGTTGTTGTTTAATGAAAAAGTTTGTCTTCATTTGTCACCCACAAGAGCTTGTGTGTCAGATCTGAATAATGAGAAGCATGAAGCAGGACTGAAAAGTGCTTAAGAACTGTGTGAGTCTTGTGGTTCGATGGGGATCTCCAAGCTGTCAAAAATGCTCTGAGAATTCCTGCTAGAATAAGGAGATGGGACCACCATTTCACAGACCAGGAACCGCCTTCCCAATGGTTTAGTTGGGTTTGGAGCGGGAGATGTGGATTTTAATCCCTGCTCAGTCGTGGAGCTCACTGGGAGGCATTTGGCCAGTCACTGATGTGGTTCACAAATAACACCAATCTATGGTTTGGGTTGCTGAATTCTTGGTTGTTGTAATGTGCATGAACAAACTATGGTTTATTCATATGTTATTTATTTAAAATTAATGTGGGGCCCCTTTAAGGGTAAAGTCCTCTCACTACGAGCAACCCACAAAAGAGCCCCATCATTTATTGCTGGCTTGTGAACTCGGGGTTGTTTAAACCATGGGTTGTCATTACGTGTGAACCCAGAACTGTGAGTTGTTCATGTAGCCTGTTTTGTTCATGTAGCCAGGCTATAGAGGTGACAGGCAAGAGCAGTCAAAGAACCCCAGCTATTCTGCATGCCAGTACTACAGCGCAAAAGTGTCTGGGATACCGGGAGAGAGCAGGAGCAGGAGGGAAACAAACAACCCAAGGATTGAGAAAACAGCACGGTTTGTTCAATCGTCTGCCAGACGACCCTGGAGCAGGTGACAAACCTTGGGTGAAATAAATCATGGGTTAGCCCGTGCAAACCAGATGTCTGAGAGTGATAAAATGAGATCTGACTCACATATTCATAAACAAACGTTTTCACGGTATTGAGATCAGAAAGGAATTTTCCTCCAACCTAGCAATGATCCCGGTTTGATCATCATTGTTGGCCTTCTACCGCAGCATGAGGCTTGTCTTGCAAGGCTGGAGTCCTAGACACAGACATTTACCTGGGAGCAAGCCCGGTTGAATTTAGCGGGACGTGCCTCTGAGCAGACGTGTCTGAGGCTGCGTACCGAGGAGCGTCCGCTGTGCAAGCGCCCCTCCGCCCTCTCCCTTGCGGGGAGCTGGTGTTCTGCGAAAACGCCTCTGAGCCGCCAGGCGTGCGCGCCCGGTTTGCTCTTCGGTGACGGGAGCGAGCAAGACGTGCGCGTGCCCCCTGCTCGCCTTCGCCTCGGACGCCGTCTGCCTGCCCCGCAGCCCGGAAGGGCGGACGCGCGCGCTGCTTGAGCTCGGCGCGCCGGGCCGCCGTTCGACGGGCGAAAGCGCGCCGGCGCGGGGCTTCCCGGGCCGGGGGCGTGGCGGGGAAAGACGCCCCCGCTCGTCCCCGGCCGCTCGGGCAGGCGGCGGCAGCACAGCGCCGCTGCCCGCCTGCCGCTTGCTTGCGCGGGGGATGCTCTCGGGCGGCGCTGGCGCATGAGCCGCTCCTGCCCCTCCAGTCCGGCGCTCCAGGCGGGGTTTTCCTCCGGCTCCAGCAGCGCGGCGAGCGGAGCCCGGGCCGCCCAGCCTGCCGGGGCGAAGCGTGGAGGCGGCCGGCGGCCCCGAGCCCGGGATGTGCGGCGGGGGGCCCGCGGCCCTGGCCGGGACCCAGCCTCGCGTCTGCTTCTGACTGGGGGCAGCGGACGCCCCGGCTCGCTCGCCATGGACGGCAACGTCGCGCTCCTGCTGCCCCTCTCCCTGTGGCTTGGGGGTAAGTCGTCCTGGAAGCTGCCCGCGTCCCCACCCCGCGGGGCCGGACGCGCGGGAGCCCCGAGCACCGCGCCCCGTGGCGGCCGCCTCCGTCCGCCCGGCTGGCCTGGCGTGGCAGCCCCGCGACGTCTCCCGAACGCTCCGGGCGCGCGTGGGCCACGCGCGCAAGCCGGCGCGGAGCTGGGCTGCATCTGCAGTGCGGACAGACCAACGAGGGCGCCCCGCCCCGCCCCGCCCCGCCCCGCGGCGGCAACAGCCGGGCCTCCGGCTCTGCCCGGCGCCCGGGCCCCTCGCGGGGAGCCGCTGGGGCGGCGCCCGCCGGCGGAATGCGCGCGGCTCTCCCGGAGCGGGTCGCCGTCGGCCGGGTCCCGGGCCCGGCTTGCGAGGCCGGCCGCGGCCTCCCCGAGCGCCGCGCGGGAGGGGAGGGGAGGGGGGAAGCGCGGCGCGGGGACAAGTGCTCGAGCCCCTCCGCCCGGGTGGCCGCCCCGCGTTCCCACGCTGCCCCTGCTTCGGGGAAGGCGGGCGGGCGGGCGGGCGGGCGGAAGGAATAAGCGGGCGCCCTTTGCCTGCCTGGAACTTGCCCGCCCGCGGAGAAGCCGCCCGCGGGGCTCCTCGCCCTCGCCCCCCGAGGCGCGCCCCTCCCCGCCCGCGGGGCTCCTCGCCCTCGCCCCCCGAGGCGCGCCCCTCCCCGCCCGCGGGGCTCCTCGCCCTCGCCCCCCGAGGCGCGCCCCTCCCCGCCCGCGGGGCTCCTCGCCCTCGCCCCCCGAGGCGCGCCCCTCCCCGCCCGCGGGGCTCCTCGCCCTCGCCCCCCGAGGCGCGCCCCTCCCCGCCCGCGGGGCTCCTCGCCCTCGCCCCCCGAGGCGCGCCCCTCCCCGCCCGCGGGGCTCCTCGCCCTCGCCCCCCGAGGCGCGCCCCTCCCCGCCCGCGGGGCTCCTCGCCCTCGCCCCCCGAGGCGCGCCCCTCCCCGCCCGCCGGCCCCGGCGGCAGCCCCGCCCGCGCGCTTTGTCCGGCTCCGGAATGCCGCCGGTTGCCGGGCTCCGCGGGGCCGCCTTTGTGCCCGGTAGCCATGGCGACTGGGCGAGCGCGCGAAGCGGCGGCGGGGGGCTTCTGCGCGGCGCCGCGCCTGCACGGGCCCGGGCGGCGCGCGGCTGGCGCGGCGCCGTCCGCCCCCGGGGGGAGAGCCGGGCGAGGCGGCCCCTGCCGCTGCCCTCGCCTCGCGGGCGGCGGATCGCCGGGGGCGCCCGGGCCAGGGAGCCCCGCGCGCCCCAGGTCGCTCTGCGCGCACGGCGGCTCCTGCCGGCTTGCCGGACGGCGCGAGACGACGGGCTCTCCCGAGGCGAGCGGCCCGCTGAGATCTGCAGCGAGTCAGTCGCCAACCGCTGTGCCCGGGCCCAGGACCAGCCCTAGTCCTGAGCCCGGGCCAGGGGCTCCGCCTCACGGCCCCTGTGCGGCTGCGGGGCCGGGACCCTCCGCGACGAGCATGTGTCGCGCGAGCCTCGCCCGCTGGGCTGCCGCCAGAGGCCCCGCGCTTGGTCCGCGCCCGTCGGCCATGCGGCCGGTGGGGGCCAGATGCGGGACCTGTTCGGCAGCAGCCCCCCGACCGTGGAATTCCCGCCCTGGGGAGATCTGGCCGGATTTTTCTCTTCCCATCTTTATACGGGCTGTGACACATTTAAACACAGTGGTGCAAGGCGGCAACTTTAGGCCCTGGACCTGATCGGTTGTTAAGCAGGCAACTAGCATTTCTCTCTCCCCCTGCCCTGCCACCACCATACAACTGCTTCTACAGTCCCGATTTGTTATTGTTCACATATATATATATATATATATATATTTCTAATATATTAGATATATATTATATCTAATATAAACTGTTTTCCAACCCTGATTTAAATAAACAACACCTGACCATGTGCAGTTCTGCATTTTAAACTTGCTTAAAACATAGCACTACAGGAATGAAGTTGAGTTTGCTTTTGCCCCTCTGCTGCCCCTATCCCCTGCTGCACTCTAGATCCAGTGCTAGTCACACCGCTATTCAAACAGATGTAGTTTTTAAAAGAAAATCTTGCCTTTATTATTGTTGCTCTTTTTATAGCTTTTGTTGATTGATTAAAACAGCAGTACTAGGACAAATTGTATTTTAATCATTTCAGGATTTTTCTGATTAGTTGTACACAGCTTTGAATATATGTGTGTAGAAAGGCAGTCTATAAATAATGTGACATAAGAGAATCATAAACAAATGGATTCTTTGTGGCGTGCTGATGTATGATCAGTGTTTCAGGCTGAAAGCTGCCATAGCCGTGTCTGCATGGCCAGGTCAAACGTGTGTGTGAAAAGGTGTTCTGATGTGCTAACTCTGCTAGCCATGAGAGCCAGTGTGGTGTAGTGGCAAGAGTGTTGGACTAGGAGCTGGGAGATCCGGGTTCTAGTCCCCACTCGGCCATGGAAGCTCACTGGGTGACTTTGGGCCAGTCACAGACTCTCAGCCCAGCCCACCTCACAGGGGTGGGTTGTTGTTGTGAGGATAAAATGGAGAGGAGGAGGATAATGTAAGCCGCCTTGGGTTCCTTGCAAGGGAAAAAAGGCGGGGTATAAATGCAATAAATAAATAAAATAAATAAATAACTCATCTTATCTGATTCCTGTAAGCCTTAAGGTGGAACCCCTGCACAGTTACTTCAGAGTCCATCTCACTCTTGGGGGCACAGAAACGGGGGGGGGGGGGTTACAAAAAGTTTGGGGGTTGGAAGTGAACAACCCTGTTTGGGGTGGCACTGAAGCAATCTGCCCTGCTTGTCTATGGTGGAGTTTGAAAACAGCTGTCAAGGAGCTGATGAAATGGTACCAGCAGCACACAGCTTGTGTGGGTGCCCTAGGAGGTCCATCCAGCAGACCAGGAGAATTGTGGGGTCAGCCGAGGTGGTCCTATTCACATGGCAGAACAGCCTGCCAAGCCACATGCGGTATGAATTAGCACTCAGGCACTGAACTGTGAAGATGGAAATTCCCTTTGTGGGTGTGCACCATCGCGATCGCTTTAATTTTTATGCTGCTTTCCACAAAAGTGTGCCCAAAGCAGCTTGCAGCACAAGAACACCAATGCAAAAGAAAGAAAGAACGCATCTCTATACGTCACTGCAATAAGCACTTTAGTACCAATCGATTTCAGAACACAGCAATCCAAACAGACAACACATTTCAGTTATACTAACGTTATAACAAATTCATTGCAAAATAGGCAATGCCGTTCATTAAAACACAAGATCATCTTGGTGTTATTTATCACTAACATATAAGTCAGAGTTGTCCTCCCTGTACTTCTCATGTGCCACAAGCATCCTGCTTCATATGCTGACTGGGGGTGAACCTGGTGCTTGCTTGACCTGGCGTCTTGTAGACACCTTGAGTGGAGCTCAGATGTGCCCCAGCGTTCCTCCCTCTCCTAAGCAGCTGATTTGCTTGTGTTAGCTGCTAGCGTATTTAGACTGGATTTAGAATTAAAGCTTGAGAGCCGGGATGGCTAACCGAGAACACACAAGAACTCCCTACCCTGATCCCATTTCCACATCTGAGGTATAGCAGGAGATCAGAAGGGGGTTGGAAGCATGAAGGTCACTCTGGTGGAGTGTTTATAAAGGGGTGGGAGCAGGGGCACAATGGGAAGCGGAAGATCAAAGAGCCTCTGGGGCACTGTAGGCAAGACAACCATAAAACCAGTGTGGATTTATGGGCCCTGCATCGCCCCCTCCTCGAAACCTGATAATAGGAGCAGTTCCATCTCCAAGGCTGCATGAAAGCAGTTAGGTGGATGATCAAATACACACCTGTCTGGCCCTCTAGTCATGGAGAGCATGCTTCATGCTGTGCTTAATGATACCATGAATATTCAGCCCATACATTTTGGCCGAGAGAGGATTTTGGGGGTGGGGTCCAGGTTGAGACCTCCGAGGCGTCAGATGCACAGTTCTAGGGCACTTGCCACCCGAAAACCCTATCGGGGCAGTGCTAATTCCCATGGCTTACCAGGGGCAGATAGAGACAGCAGGGGAGTGCTGTGTGCACAGGCGCGCACACACAGGGGTCACTTTGGACCTCTCTCTCTTTCTGTGCTGCTCCTGACTTCTCACTATGTCACACAACCTGAGAAGTGTGCACACTTTATAAAGGGAAACAAAGGGACTGAGGCCATCCGCACACAAATGTTTATCATAGTTGGCATTGGTTTCACCAACATGACACATCAGCGGGAGGAATTCCCAAGGGATGTATCACATCCTGTGCCCATCATCGTCGCCTGTTTAATGCGTCCCTATAGCAAGATTTGCACTACGTTTCTCTTATGCTCAGTGGTTAATGTGAAGAGCCAGGACACTCATGCCTTCTTGGAATTTGGGCTGTCTTATCTGAATGTTACAAATGTCTGCTCTAAATGTTACATATGTGGGAGTGACGCATGGTCACTCAGGCGTGAGGCACACTGCACATCCCCTTTCTTCCTGCTCTTTTTGGGGGAACAAGTTACATCACATTTAGACTACCACAATGCACTCTACATGCGGCTAACCCTGAAAAGTGCCCAGAAGCTCCAGTTGGTGCAAAATGTGGTAGTTAGGCAACTAACTGGTGCATGGAATATTACACGTGTCCAGAAAGACCTACATTGGTTGCCAATTGCTTTCCAGGTGCAAATCAAGGTGTTGGTTTTAACCTTTAAAGCCCTAAATGGCTTAGGACCTGGTGATCTAAGGGATCACCTGTCTTGCTATGAAGCGAGATAGTGAGATATCAAGATACGGGGTATAGGAATTGCTGGCAAGTGTGCGATAGTGAGATAGGGGGTAGTGCTTGCTAATGTGGTTTTAAAGGGAAAGAAATTAAAAAAAAACATTGGCAGAATAGGGCATAGGTTGGGGAAGCAGGTGTCTCCTCAGAAGTAATGACCATTGTGGTCAATGAGGCTTGTTCCCTAAATAGCGATGCTGCATTTCTGTACTGTTTGCTTTGTTGCTGTAAGGAAGTAATTAATGCTAAGCTTTGCTCCTTCGCATTATGGGAGCTTCAGGGGAAGGAGAAGGGGGGGTTGAGCCTGGAAAGGGCAGGGGTCTCTCTTATTGGTTGAGTGGCCCCTGCCGGTCTGATGATGTTCATTCCAGTCCACCCACCCCACCCGGAAGTATGTTCCCGTGAAGCGACTTAGAATAGTGTGGTGCACTCGTTTGTGGAGCCCTGCATGGCACAAAGCCGGTTCCCTGAAAAATCCGGGTAAGCTGCCATTCACTTTTCCTTCTATTGTCGTGGCCACCCTCTGTTTTTATTGTTTTAAGATTTTATTGCTTTAAATTGTTGTACAATGCCTTGATGGCTTTTTAGCAGATAATGCGGCAAATAAATGTTAGAAATAAATAAATAAATAAAGTGAGTAAGTAAGTTGTGGCACTGAATTTAGGTTCTGGGGATGAGCCCTCAATCCAATAGAGTCCTTGATAAACCCATTCATTTTGTGTAGTTATTCAGTTCCACCAACCAAAAAGAGGAAGAGAAAGCAGGGGTAGCGAAGGGGAGCAAAACCGGGAAAGGTAAAAGATGTCTCTGTCTCTTTCCTGATACAACTTGAGACATCCTCATCCTGCTCTGACGCCTTGTTCCTGAGTGCGAATGACAGCACTTGAGGGTTATTGAGGGCTACCAAGTTGCTTGGGTGCACCTGCGATGATCCCAAATGAAGTGGGTCAGGAAGGCGTCTTGCCCAGCTGGAAATGGAATGAGAGGAACCCAAATCAGGCCACAGGTCTCTGACACCGCTATCCATACTCTTTTATGGAAGAGTCCATAGAACCGCTCTCTCCCCGCCATAGCTGTGTTTCTCCCCCCAAACGCTCACCCTGAGCTGGGAGCCCTTGCTCGTGGGGCCGGCCCTACCCTTAGGCAGAGTGAGGCAGTCACGTCGGACAGCAGATGCTGGGAGGTGGCAGCAAAGTTTTGGAGGAGAGAACTGCATGTCACGTGGCCTGCCCTATACCCCAAAAGCAAGCCTGCTGCCTACAGGGGTGGTGCAGGATGCGATCCCATTGCTAGTGTGGAGGAAAGATTCAACCGCCAGTCCAGCCAGCCTTTGTACATGGAACGGGAGGGAGTGCCATCTTGTGCTTTGCCTCAGGCAGCAAAATGTCTTGGGCTGGCTCTGTCTGCTTGTGTAAATGTAAACAGTACACCCATCCACATGCGCTCTCTCTCTCTCTCTCTCTCTGTCACGCGCACGCGCACACACACATGCTTCGGGTGCTTCCAGATGGACGGCTCCTTAGTGCTACCAACCAACCAACCCCACCCTTGTGCAGCTGTTCCATCTTATTCTCCCTAATGAATTTTCTGTGGCAAGAAAAGAGACAGAGAAAGTGGTGGGAAAACACGGGAGAGCTACAAATGGAAGATGGCATCATTTGGACGCCCCTCATTCCTTGAACGTGGCAGGGCGATTACACCATAAAAGCACCCTTTGTCAGCAACCCAGTGCAGGAACGGCACGACTGTAAGGCCGTTAAACTGAAGCAGTGCGCTGCCCGCAAAGAGCAGGGGATGCAGCTTGTGCAGCCTTGGGGAGCGCCCCCCCGCCCCTCGTCCTTGCTGAGCTGGTCAGCCCTGGATCCCTTGCTCCCTTCCTGGGAGCCATCCAGAGGGAATGCCTTGCCGCTAATCCCTTCTGCTGACCAGGAGAGCGGGAGGGCAGCAGAGGTCGCCCAGGATTTACTAATATAAGCACATGCCTTTCCATTGCCATGGGAACATAACTCTTCCCACCACTTCTTCAGAGTTGCCCTCTGAGTTGTTGTGTAGCTCTGCGTGCTGTTCAGGAGGCAAAAGGGCTTCCCCCTTTGTGCCAGGTCAGCGGGGACCTGTCAGGGATTTGCCCTTTAGAAACTGGCTCTAAATCCATATAAAACAGCATAGATATAACACGATGGACGTCACATACCAGGAAGTGTTGGATTTTGAATGCAGGGCAAATGGCCTGGGACCCAGAGCTTAGTTTGAGGCATTATGGCTCATCCTTTCGATGTATTTTTTTATTAAATTTCTTAATCGCCCACCTGGCCGGTCACCCGGCCACTCTGGGCGACGTACAATGGTACAATTTAAAACAGTAAAATTATACATTAAAACATTATTTAAAAATACCCTAACCCACCCCAAATGCCTGCCTGAATAACCAAGTTTTCAGTGCATGGCGGAAGCTCATTAAAAGGGGGGCGTGGCAGAGTTCCCTAGGGAGGGAGTTCCACAGAGTGGGGGCCACCACAGAGAAGGCCCTCTCCGTCATCCTCACCAGCCTAGCTGTCCTGGCTGATGGGACAGAGAGAAGGCCATCCGAGGCTGATCTTGTTAAGCGGCCTGTCTGGCGCTACTTGAGAGAGGCTGGGCCAGACCCATATAGGGTTTTAAAGGTCAAAACCAACACCTTGAATTTGGCCCAGAAAACAACTGGTAACCAGTGCAACTCCTTCAGCACTGGAGTGATGTGATCTCGTCGGCGGCTGCCTTTAATCAGGCGAGCTGCCGCATTCTGCACCAGCTGCAGCTTCTGAACTGTCTTCAAGGGTGACCCCACGTAGAGCGCAGTACAGTAGTCTAGACGAGAGGAGACCAGGGCATGTACTACCGATGGGAGCAGATGGTCGGGAAGGAAGGGGCGCAGCCGCCGTATCAGATGGAGTTGATACAGCGCTGTCCGGCTCACAGCTGACACCTGAGCCTCCATGGACAGCTGGGAGTCCAAAATGACCCCCAGGCTGCAGACCTGGTGTTTCAAGGGTAGCCGTACCCCATTCAACACCAGGTCAACATCCCCCAACCTCCTCTTGTCTCCCACCAAAAGTACCTCGGTCTTGTCAGGGTTGAGCTTCAGCTTATTCCTCCCCATCCAGCCACTCACCATCTCCAGACATTTGGACAGGGATACTACGGCCAACCATCATGAAGATTTGAACGAGAGGTAGAGCTGCGTGTCATCCGCATATTGATGACACCGCACCCCAAACCTCCTGATGATGGCCCCCAGCGGCTTCACATAGATGTTAAATAGCATCAGGGAGAGGATGGAACCCTGTGGCACCCCACAAGTGAGTGGCCACGGGTCCGAAACCTCCTCTCCCAGTGCTGCCCTCTGGTACCTGCCGGAGAGGAAGGACTGGAACCATCGCAATACGGTGTCTCCAATGCCCAACCCCTCCAGGCGGTCCAGGAGGATACTGTGGTCAACGGTATCAAAAGCCGCTGAGAGGTCGAGGAGAACAAGGAAGGAGCATTCACCCCTATCCAGAGCCCTCCTCATATCATCCACCAAGGCGACCAAGGCCGTTTCTGTCCCATGCCCAGGCCTGAAGCCCGACTGAAATGGGTCTAGATAATCAGCTTCTTCCAAGTGTGCCTTCATCTGCATTGCCACCACCTGCTCAATGATCTGGCCCCAAAATGGCAGATTCGAGACTGGGCGAAAGTTGTTCGAAACTTGGGGATCCATGGAGGGCTTCTTTAAGAGCTTTCTTATCACTGCCTCCTTGAGGGCTCATGGCACCACTCCCACTCCCTCCTCAAGGGAGGCGTTCACCACCGCCCTGATCCCCTCACCCAGTCACTCTCTGCAGCTCATAATGAGCCAAGATGGGCCAGGATCAAGTAAGCAGGCGGTTGGCTTTACAGATGAAAGCACCTTGTCTACTTCATCAGAAGGAAGAAGCTGGAACCTGCACTGAGCAGGGGGTTGGACTCGATGGCCTTGTAGGCCCCTTTCAACCCTACTATTCTATGATTCTAACCGATCCCACAAAACTGGTTTTCCACAGGCCGCCTCTCGCTCGCTAACTGTATCCACAGCACATGGAATAACACTCCTGATCCGATGTATGAAGTAACAAGAAAAATTAGATTGAGAGAGAGAGGTAAAGAGACTGAGCATATGCAGGATGCTTTTCTCTCACCACTGAGTAATTACAACTAGCCCCAAAACTTCTGGGCATAGTAGAAAAACTTCTACTTCTGTAGGAGATCCAAGAAGAAGTGAATCCCTTGGTGAGAGTACCTCTTGTTTTTTAGAAATCAAGCATTGCTTGAATTAATCCTGCTACACTCGGATTGTGGTAGTAAAGCTATAGTTGAGCTGAAATGGTGTGTGTGTGTGTGTGTGTGTGAGAGAGAGAGAGAGAGAGAGAGAGAACATCCCTCCTCTCTTTTCAGTGATTCTTTGAAACGGGACGTGACCTGGGTTGCTGAGACAACTTGACCTTCTGCAGCCTCGATCCGATTGCACGTAGTTGAATATTTGGGGTGGAGAATGGGGGTGGGAATGTAAATCTGAATGTGTATTCCCCTGAAAATGATCAGTCAATCAATCAATCCTGAATGTGCGTCCCCAGCTAGGAAGCTTCAGCCCACTTCCCTAAGCCCCCCTCCACCCCAGCGAGGGCAGCGGAGAAGTGCTCGTTTGCTCTCAGCGATGCCCCCGTAGCCTCCTCTGAATGGCTACATGGTGCCACGATGTCAGCATAGTCATTCTCTGGCCCCTGAATGACAGGGATCATACAGCAGAGAAGCCCTTTTGAGTTTAAAAAAAATGGTGGTGCTAAAGTGGTGGGAAATGGAGGAAACAATGCTGTGAGCTGGCATGAAAGCGTGGAAGGTAGTGAATATTTTCCTTCACTTCCCCTTCAGTGGCACCTTTGCACTGAAAATCACACTTCACGGTAATCAGGCACAGAGCTATGTGAAAGGGTGTTCTGTGCAAAACCAGGTCTCCCCAAACTCTCAAGCTTCTCCCCATGATGCCTGGCAACAAACAGCAAAACTTTGTTCCACTGTTCAGTTTTCTCCGTGGACCTGTAACCCCTTTGGCTGTGGGGTGGGGTGGGGAAGCAATGACTTCTCATTCATTTTGACTCTAGTTTGATCGTTATTCTCATTTCAAAGCAGTTACCTCTGGTTTTCTTTAGGCCAAGGTGGCCACTGACACATCACTGAAACAGAGGACAAACCGGGGGGAAACTGTGATCAGGTGACCTTTCCGCCCAGGTGGTAACTCTGGACAGGGCACCTTCAGGCCCCCTGCCCTCCTTTTGTAGGGTTCTTTATGTTAAGCTGGACTTGGACGGGACAGCCCTTCAAATAGAGGGCGCCTGAAAATAGAGGACTGTCCTCTGAAAAATAGGACACACGGCCACCCTACTTTAGATTCTCTGTATAGCTGGTGATGCATCTGATGAGGCCCATTTAGAATCCAAGTTGTAGTGTTCCCGTTTTTTCTCAGCATGCACTGAAATGATGTTGCAGAGTTAATTGCAGGCCTGGTCAATGGCCACACAGTGGTAAGCAACGTTTTTGGGCTGTGGGCAAATTTGGTAATTTGAGAAACTGTCCCGGACACCGCCACAAAATGGCTGCCATGGGAGCTGTGGCAAAGGACAAGTGACCTGTGCAAAAGACTGAGTACAAGACAGAGGAGGGGACTGAGCCCCAGCGCACTAAGCAACGCCTTTGAACCCACCATTTTCAACACGCAACAGAAACCCATTTCACAGCAATCCCAGCTGCCAGTAAGAAGATGCCTTAATTACAAAAAAAAGTGGGAGGGTGGGGCTCCTTGGTGGGCGCCAAGGAAAGGTGTCCAGGTGCACCCTGGTTCCTGCAGGAAACACATTGCCTACTCCTGGTGTAGCACATTGGCCTCTTCTGTTCCTCACTTTGCCTGGTCCTGAAAGGGAGCAAATACCGTGGAGAATTACGCCATCGAAGGGCCAGGTGAACCACCACCAGCAATCACATATCTGGTCTTGTCAGAGGGGAGTATCCATGACCCCCAACCCTTGGCCAGTCCTGTGGAAACGTTCCCTGTTCCGTGGCATGCGTCTGCTCTGGCTTTAGTGGAAGATGCAAAAATATGCCGTGCAGGAGAGAGGCTGATAACCCCGGTGCTTGTGGCCTCCCCATTGGAATTTTAAGTGGGGGTTTGGGTCAGCGTAGAGGGACCTTATCAGTCAGCTGTCTGGAAGAGTACGAAGAAGCAGGTATTGTGTGCATGGCTAACGTTAGCCGGACACGTAGGGTGCCAATTGCACTGAGGGGGCAGAACCTTTGAATGTCTGGCCATGGCACAAAATGGGGGCTGTGTGATCTCAAAGGGCAGAATTTGGGAGAATGTCAATGTATACCCAGAATGAACGTTGCAAGTGTATTAAAGGAGAGATTTAAGTTATGTGCATTGTTTATAATAGATTGGAAGAAAAAAGCGGTTGAAATCAACCAGTGGCTCGTGCTGTGTAACTGATCTCCTTTTCCTTCTCCCTCCCTCTGATTTATATCTTAATAGACCCCTGTTCATAATAGTCATTTTTAGGCATGTTTAAATACTGTTCTAAACAGATACTGTTCTGATCCCTGGCTGCCGCTTAGCTTTTGAACTGATTTTGCCTCTTTCATTGCAGTATCAGTATATCGTTTCTCTTGATTAGGTTTTAAGTATCGTTTAAACTGTTGTACTTTGTGCTTCGAGTATTTTTATTTTTAAAAGGCAAGGTAGAAATGCTGAAAAATAAATCAGTCTAAATACGTCTACCATGTGAGTCTGTTACCTGGCAAAACATTTGGATGACCCTGGACTCGTTTCATGTGATTCAATGTCAGTGATAATTAATGGGCACTTTAATCAATTTAAACTTATTAACATACGGAAAGAAGCATCACGTTTTCCATCCCCCCACCCCCCAAGAGAGAAGGCAACTCTGTGTCTACAGACTCTGCAAGATTCCGCTTCCCTTTCCAATGTTCTAGCTGCAGCCATCTTATTTACTTTATTAAATTAAATATTATTTACACATCTCATTTACTTTATTTAAACATTCTTTTTATCCTGCTTTGCAATATAACATTCCCCAACATAGCTTACCACATCACTTAAAATCTTAAAAAACAGCCAAAATAAAATAACTGTAAAAAAACACCCAGCAGCAGTCAAAAGTGATATGCACCATTAAAAACCCAGGAAAATAAAACCATTTTCACCTGGTGCCCAAATGTCAAGTGAGCAGCTAAGGGGAGGGAGTTCTTCAATTGAGGTTAATTTTGTTTAATTCAAAAATATCTTAAGAAATAAAATAAAAATTGGGCCGTAGAAGAAATCAGGCACCAGTGCCCCATGTCGGAGAACCCATTACATAAAGGCCAAAGGCAGGGCTTTCCTTTGAACCTAGAAAATCATTGGTTGCCACTGGAGTTTTCTTTAAGTACTAGCGAGATAACTTCATTTTAATAGCCTTGTGGCTGCATTCTGGAACAGGCTTGATGCCCTCCCTGAAATTAAGCCCTGCGTTCTGCACATCCTCAGAGGCAAACACCCCTGGTGCTATTCTTGCAGCTAATTTTGAACAGTTTTGATTCATGGGCTGGCAGACACCCAGGACTGTCAGTAGGAAACCTATGTTAGGGCCTGCGCCTGTGAGCCTTCTGCACATGGAGACTCTGTGGCCTTTGCTTGCACACCGGGCTGGGATATGCAGTTGCACTAGGTTACCCTTCTGCGCTCTTTGTCGCTCAAATGAAAGATCAGGAAGTCCCCAGACTGACTTAAGTCCTGCATGTTAGTTAGTTAGTTATTGCATTTATATCCCGCCTTTTTTCCTCTTGCAAGGAACCCAAGGCAGCTTACATTCTCCTCCTCCTCCTCTCCATTTTATCCTCACAACAACAACCCTGTGAGGTAGGTTGGGCTGAGAATCTGCGACTGGCCCAAAGTCACCCAGTGAGCTTCCATGGCTGAGTGGGGACGAGAACCCGGGTCTCCCGGCTCCCAGCCCAATACTCTCGCCACTACATCAATATGCTTTAAGAAAACGTTTTGGAAACTGCAGCTGGTACAGAATGTGGCAGCCAGACTGTGTTCTTGCATATGCTTTTCAGACCACATTACATTGCTCTTATGTCAACTGCACTGATGCTCATCTTGTTTCTGGGCCCAGTTCAAGAAAGACTGCCTCCTCCTGTATGGACCTACCTCTAGGCATCTTTGCAGGTGCTGTTATATGTCCCTCCACCTAAAGAGGTTTGGTTGGTGGGAACGCAAAACAGGGACTTTTCTGTGGCTGCACCCCAATTCTGGATTTCTGGAATTCCCTCCCAAAGAAAATGAGACACGCCCCATCCCTGATGGCATTTAGGCAGACAGAGAACTTTAACCCTGCTCCTTGTGATTTTAAGTTCTTAGCTTTAATTTTTGTTTTCTTTTAAATTGGGGGTCCTTATTAAGGCCAAAAACAAAAATAGAAAACCAATACAGAATTGCTTTTATAAATAAATAAAAGGAATCAGACCTCAGTATTAGCTGGGGAAAACATCATCGGTTTACATGTATGCTGCTTTCCCACAGTAAACCATACCCAGACTGTCTCACATTTAAGTATTTAAAATGATGGTTTTAAGATTTTACAGTTTAAACGTTTTATTCATTTAAACATTCATGTAAAGCTTTATATGTACTGAGTTAATTTTAAATGTGTTACTCTCTGTAGATTGCCCCTGATGAAGGAGCTCTTGGTTCTGAATCGCGTTGGGTTCAGTAAAGAGGTTTTTCACGGGCAGCTTTGAGAGTATGTTCTTTTTTTGCATTCTGTCCTCTAACATTTGCAAGAGAGAGCAAAACATAAATAGCCATAGAAATATTAATAGGCTAATAGAAACATCTCATATTAATTAATGTACACCACAATTAAGCAATCTCCTAATAATTCATACTAAGGCGTAATAATAGAAATACAAAAACATACTCCCTATAGCTGGAAGAACCCCCATCTTGTACAAAACTAAATGCTGGCCCCAGCCATCGCCCCCAAAGGAGACCCTCCCCCCCGTGATGGTCTTTAGGCACTGGAGCTGGAGTCAGCCAGCCCCCCCCTCTCCCAGGCTGGAGGGGAATGAGCTAGAGAGAGCAAGGACCAGGTCCTGAAGGCAGGATGTGCTGAATAGCACCAAGAAGGCCGGTGCTCGTCTGGTCTGGGTCTGGTCATGGGTCTGGCAGAACGCAGCAGTGGGATGAGGGCCAAGCTAGATGCGATTAGGGATGTACGAAACTCACCTTTGCTCCGTCCCTCCCCGTGGAATCCTTGATGCGGGGGGAGGCAATCCGGTCCTGCCCCCAGAATCCTCGACGGCCGGCTCTGCTCCGCGGCCAGGCTGCGGAGCAGCCGGCCAGGGCCGTCCGCAGCCGGATTTCCGGCCGCAGATGGCCTGGTGCGGACGCAAATGGAGGCCGCTGTAGCGGCCGCCATTTGCATCCAGCTAGACAGCTGTGATAGGCTAGCACGGCTAACGTAAAAAAAACCCCCAAAACACGCAGCGTACGCAAATGGCGGCGGCTACGTCAGCCGCCATTTGCATTTCCTATTTTTCGCCGACTTATCTTACATAAATATTTACATAAGATAAAACGGTGAAAAAAAAGGGAACGCAAATAGCGTAGTAGAACCCTAGATGTGAGTTCATTGTGCAGATACCATCCCAGGGAAGGCAGACCTTCTGGTCTGTTGGGAGGGAAATCTAATGTTTTCTCTCCCCTTCCACCAAGATCGCCTCTCTGAAGCTGCTATTTGCATTTCAAGGAAAGTTTGTCACTCAGTTAGCATCACGTTTGGCCCTCTGTTGCAGTGTTTTTAGGGCGTAAGGGTTGACTGTAGAACGTAGCTTTGGAGAGGGTTTTCGTGAACAGCTGCTGGTGTCATCGGCTAGGGTCCCCCCCCCACACCTTGTGAAACTTCGTATGTTGGTAATGGACCTCCTGGCTTCTTTGAAACATCAGGCAGAAAGTTTGTATGAACATTAAGGTGGCAGTGGGGGTTCACATATGTTTAGAGGTTTACCCAGAGACCCATGTCAAAGTAATTTACTTACCAAGACGTTTGTCAGTACGAACTCCAGACTGCAGGTGGGCAAATGAGACCAGTGGTGGGGGGCAGGGAGAGAAAGGGAAAAGTGTTCAGCCATCGCTCCTTATCTCTGGGGGCCTTTGAAGTTTATCCTAATCTGTTCTCCATTCTCAAATGTGCGTAACCTCCTTTCTGTGTTTGGCAGCGGGGCTTTAACAGTGGGACACAGAGCAAAAGGTCAAAGTGCCGCTATTAGACCTCCTAGGGAAAACTAGCCTTTCTTCAGCATGAAGGACCGAACATTCTTGTCTTAGCCACCATCGAGGGTCAGCATGGTTGGGCACCTGCCAAGGGCCCATACCCCCGCAGGGGCCCACTGACCAGAGCCCCCTGGACTTGTTCCTCTCTTCATTATTGCAACCTACTTGTTCACCTGCCTCTTGCTCTGGCCCAGAAAATTGTGATGCAAAGGAGGAGCAGGAGATGCTCCTCGCTTTGTGCGCTGCCTGTCAAGCAAGCAAGCAAGCAAGCAGTAGCAGTGAGGCGGAAGAGGCGGAGCGGCTGGTGACCATGGCAGTGAGAAGGCAGACGCACTGAGGGAGAGGGCCCGGGGAAGGTGCCTTGCCCAAGGGCCCACGGAAGCCTGGAGCCAGCGCCGATGGTTGTCCTGACACACAAACGTGCATGCACATATATGGTTTTAGATATGGCATTTCAATTCGCCGTCAGACAAATACGTCTCTGGGTGGCGCACGATAAGAGATCACAGTGAAATACAATTACATACTGCCAAAAAACACTTTCCAAATGCACCACAACTTCAAAACCAGTTCAGACAGTAGAACAGATGCCTGAATGACAGTGTTTCAAAATACCCCCTTCTTTCCCACCAGATCTAAAAAATGCCTCTTCTCATTTACAATGCCAGAGCGAATAAAAATGCCTTAACCTGGCACCTAAGAGAAAACAATGTAGGTACTAACCCAGCTTTCTTGGTGAGGGAATTCCACTGGGACAATTCTGATTGAGACCCCCCCCCCCCTGCCACCGCCCCTCTTGTTGCAGCCCACTTAACTTCTGGCGACGCTATCACTCCGAGAAGGGCCTCTGTGGGTGATCTGAGTTCCTGTGCAGGTTGATGCAGCAGAAAGTGATCACGCATCATATAAATCCTGTTAACGCAGCAAATTTTTTGTGCCTGAACCATTTAGGAGCAAAAGCTAATTGAGGCATTTGTGCTCATTATGCATTGTGCATATTCTTTGCATTCATCAATAAAACAACAGTCTGTGCCCACATGGACCCCGATCACTGGAGAGACTGAAACGGAGATTACAGGAAGGGCAGGGCTCTTGGGTGCAAACACATGTACAGTTTGACCTCTCTCCAAGGACGAAGCAGTGCTGTGGTTATCCCTGTGCAGCTGCCAAGCCCTGCTGTGAGCGAGTGCCATCGCTCGTGGGGTTGTAGCTTAGTGTTGGGCCTGTCCAAGGTCCAGGTTCCACCCCCAGTTTAAGGAATCTCAGCATGCCTGGAGAAGCCTTTGTCCTAAGATTTCACAGTAGCAAAGAGGGTCGAAAAGAAAAGGAAAAAAGAGGGGTTTGGAAATGAGGATTTTGACACACACATCCTGCGTCCGCGCAGAGCTGAGTCCAGACTGCTGCTGAAGTTCAGGCCTTGCACAGTTACAAGATGGGGGATACGTGGCTCAACAACACTACAAGCGAGAAGGATCTTGGAATTGTTGTCGATCACGACACAAGCTGAATATGAGCCCACAACGTGATGTGGCTGCAAAAAAGGCAAATGCCATTTTGGACTGCATTAATAGAAGCATAGCTTCCAAATCCCGGGAAGTACTCGTTCCCCTCTACTCAGTGCTGGTTAGGCCTCTGGAGTACTGTGTCCAGTTCTGGGCACCACACTTTAAGAGGGATGCAGACAAACTGGAGAGGGTTCAGAGGAGGGCAACAAAGATGATCAGGGGACTGGAAACAAAGCCCTCTGAAGAGAGACTGAAAGAACTGGGCATGTTTAGCCTTGAGAAGAGAAGACTGAGGAGATATATGATAGCGCTCTTCAAGTACTTGAAAGGTTGTCACAGAGAGGAAGGCCAGGATCTCTTCTCCATCATCCCAGGGTGCAGGACACGGAATCATGGGCTCAAGTGACAGGAAGCCGGATTCCGGCTGAACATCAGGAAAAACGTCCTGACTGTTAGAGCAATACGACAATGGAACCAATTACCCAGGGATGTGCTGGGCTCCCCCACCCTGGAGGCGTTCAAGATGAGGCTGGACAGCCACCTGTCAGGGATGCTCTGACTTGAATTCTTTCATTGAGCAGGGGGTTGGACTCGATGGCCTTGTAGGCCCCTTCCAACCCTACTATTCTATGATTCTATGATTCAAGGTGGACTCGTTTTGGCATCCCACCTGCTGTCACGAGCCCCCACTGGCACGCCTTCTTTTTCCTCTCCACTGACTTAAACTTACTTAGGGCTGTAACATTTACTCAATTAATTGTATAGATTTAATTGATTAACTTTTACATTTACTAAAAGGGTCCGTGCTTCAGGCAACTGATTTTTTAAAAGTGTGTGTGTGTGTGTGTGTGTGTGTGAAAATGGCAAGCAACATCACAGCACCGCAGGCGGCAAGCAACATCACAAAAGAGGCATTGCCCCTTTTCTCTTCCATATGAAAGAATGCCCCTTCTTAGCTGATAGCTGCTATGATACATGCGTGTGACATTTAAAACTAAAGTAACTATGCTTCTTGGAACTGTTGTTTTCATGTATATGCAAAGGAATCGAATCATTGACTAGGATTTCTTCAATCAGGTGACAACCCGAAAATTTTCCTTGTGGTGCATGCTTATGTTGGGAAGGGCCACCCAGAGCTGTTGGAACTACATTTCCCATAGTTCCTGGCCACCCTGGGTGCTGCTGTCATTTCTTGTTGCAGCATTGAAGAGCATAAGAAGAGCCCTGCTGGATCAGACCAAGGGTCCATCTAGTCCAGCATTCTGTTCACACAGTGGCCAAGCAGCTGTCCCCGCGGAACCCACAAGCAGGAGATGAGTGCAACAGCACCCTCCTGCCCATGTTCCCCAGCAACTGGTGTACATAGGCATACTGTCTCTAGTACTGGAGGGAGCATAGAGCCATCAGGACTAGTAACCACTGATAGCCTTGTGCTTCATGACTTTATCTAATCCCCTTTAAAGCCGTCCAAATTGGCAGCCATGACTACATGTTATGGTAGCAAACTCCATAGTTCGACTCTGCGCTGTGTGAAGATGCCCTTCCTTTTATCTGTCCCGAATCTCCCACCAGTCGGCTTCATGGGGTGACCCCAGGCTCTAGCATTATGAGGGAGGGAGAAAATGTCTCCCTATCCACTTTCTGCACACCATGCATAATTCTGTACACCTATGCCACGTCTCCCCTCACTTGCCTTTTTTCTAAGCTAAGCAGTCCCAGATGTCACAACTCTTCCTCCTAGGGGAGTTGCTCCAGCCCCTTCCTCACCGGAGGGAGCGATCCTATGTGGATCCACGGTCGCCTCCAACCCTGTGGATCTCCTCCTTGCTCCCCCCAGCCCTGTTTCCGTGGCTAGACAGCAGATTTCGGCTGTCTAGCCACGGGACTTCGGAGTGCGGGAAGCGGCAGCCAGACGACACATAGGGTATGCCGTGCCGGCATTTCCAACCTCCCTGCCCCGGGAATGCCCGTTTTCGCTGCTCCATGCTGCTCTTATGAGCGTGGAGCACGGGGCTGATCCACGCTGCTATGAGGCGGCGTGGGAGGGGGAGGGGGTCAATTCTTTGGGAACCGACCTTGAAACACTGGCTCCGAGGACAGTTCCCGTGCACCAACCTATCCTATGGCCATCTAGCCGCTGACTAGGATTGTGCCCTGAGCTGCCCTTTTCTGCACTTTTCCCAGCACTACAGTATCTTTTTTTAGGTGCAGTGACTAGAACTGTGCCCAGTATTCTAAGTGTGGTTGCAGCATAGATTTATATACTGTAAAGGCAGTATGATATTGGTAATTTTATTCTCAATTCCTTTCCTAATTATGCCTAAAATAGAATTTGGCTTTTTCACAGCAGCCGCACACTGGGTCGACATTTTCACTGAGCTGTCCACCACAACCCAAGATCTCTTTCTTGATCAGTCACTACCAGCTCAGATCCCATCAGGTCATACTTGAAACTGGGATGTTTTTTGCCCCAACGTGCCTTATTTTACACTTCCTTACATTGAACCGCATTTGGATGTCCATTTATTGTTGTTGTTGTTGTTATTATTATTATCATTTCTATACTGCCCCGTAGCTGAAGCTCTCTGGGCGGTTTACAAAAGTTAAAACATTAAAATACAATATACAGTGTTTAAAAACCATTACATAAAAACATACCGACAATGTATACAAACTACATATATGTAAAACAACTTTGAACTAAAAGCAATTTTTTAAAAAAATCCAACAATAAAACAGCTGAAAGCAACACTGCTTAAAAACAGTATGCAAAAGGAGCAAGAGTTCTCAAAAGGGGAGGCCTGCCGGAATACCAGCGTCTTTAATGCCTGCTTAAAAACCTTCAGTGAGGTCAGCAGGCGTATTTCAACCAGCAGGTCGTTCCACAATGGAGGGGTGGTGATGGAAAAGGCCCTCTTGCGTGGGGCTGCCAGTCTCACGTTAGGCAGCCGCAGCAGAGAGCCCTCGAGGACCTGAGGTGGCGGGCCGGGGCGTAGGGGAGGAGGCGCTCCCTAAGGTACCTGGGACCTAGACCATACAAGGCCTAAGGTACCTCCCTAAGGTACCTGGGACCTAGACCATACAAGGCCTTAAAGGTCAGAACCAGCACTTTATATTTTGCTCGGAAACAAATTGGCAGCCAGTGAAAAGATTTTAAAACCGGTGTAATATGGTCTCCACGGGATGTCCCGGAGACCAGCCTGGCTGCCGTATTTTGTACCAGTTGAAGATTCCGAACTAAACATACAGGCAGCCCCAAGTGCAGCGCGTTGCAGAAATCAAGCCAAGAGGTTACCAGCGCGTGCGCCACCATTTAAGGTCTGAGGGAGGCCAAAGGGATAGGAGCAGCATTGGAACAGAGAGGTCCTGTCATGCTCCTGAGGGATTTACCATTTCTGCTTTGGAGAGCAGAATGTGAAACATGCCAGCAGTTAGGGTTGGGAACACAGCTAAAGGAAACATTGGTCTGATTCCATTTCACATGGGCTGTCATATTAATTGTTGGAGCAGCATGCAAACGCCCTTCCTGCATTTATTGTTACTGTGTGTGGGGGGGGGATTTGGTGGGCGCTGGCTGTGTGCCCGATGTAGAGCCCAACTGGGAGGCTCACCCCCCAGCTTGATGTGATCGTGTGGGCACCAGGTGCCTGTCTTTAAAAAGTACCATGATGACGGTGGCTCATATCCAGGAAGAAACGGGGGATTTCCAATTGTCTCTTCCTGCGTGTTTTCCGATTGCACATTTGAACAAGTTTGGGGGAATAAACCAAAGAAGTCATTATCACAGATCTATTATAATTCATTGAGTATCAAAAAGGAGCAACCTGGCTATGCTGTTAAGTGGAATAAGGACCTTCAGTCTGACGTGTCACTGGAATGATGAAAATCTCTTTGGAGACTGGTGGAAAGTATACAGTAGCCAATTTCTTTGAAAGAAAACTGCGTCAAAATGTGGATACGGTGGTCTGTTACCCAAATAAAAATGGCAAGGATGAATCACAGTACCTGTTGTAAAAGCAATTATTACAAAGCAAATTTCTATCATTGCTGTTGGCAATGCAAACAGGCTAAGGGCGCAATCCTAAGCATGCTAGACAGAAAAAAAGGTCCTACAACTCTCAGCATTCCCCAGCCAGCCATGGTGGATGGGGTATGCTGGAAGTTCTAGGACTTTTTTCTGTCTAAACATGTATAGGATTGCGACCTAAGATATTTTGTTAACCCGTGTTAGCAGTACTACAAAACTAAAAGTAAGGCTTTTCCCTTGATCCTAAGATTTTTCTATTAATATGTTTCAAAGGACAAGTAACTAAGGACAAAAACACTTCTATTTCGTATGTGATTGTAGGAGCTGGAATGATATATGCAACACACCTAATCAAATATCAAGATGTGGGAATGGTACGTCAAGATACAGCAATTCTTGACAGATAAACTTGGGTTATTCAAGCTAGTTGGAATGGGAGGTCTGGTACTAGGTTTGAACAAAAATGGAGGTGGTTTAAACAATTTTGGAGTGATTATCATATGTCATGGTAATTTGTTTTAAGGTGGGTTTTTAAAATAAATACTAATTGAGTACATGCAAATAAATTGAAGGGGTTTATTGGTTATTGAATAATGCTTGAGAAGGAAGAAAAAAAGTTTTAAAAGATAAACATGTAGGGCATGGAGATCATAAGGGATCTACACTGTGTTGTCGCTGATTTGATTGATCTTTTGTAGATTTTTATTTCACGATTAATTGTAATTGCTGGGATATGTAATCAAGTTCTATATTTAATTTCGTCCTTTGGTTGTTTTAAATTGTACTAAATAAAATGTGGATACACACTTAAAAAAATAAAACAGTTTGTACCCTATTCTGCCAGAGCTACAAAAGGGTAAATTCAGTCCAGGAGTCACTCTGAAACCTGTTTCACAGTTCTAGGACTCAAGGATGGAACATACAAAAGGACAGTACAGTATCCTCCGAGCATGTGCAGAATACAAGGGCGTAACTTCAGCTCAGTTGTCAGACCCGTTCTCAGCACCACAGAAAACCCTGGCAAACGTGAAGGGCTCGTGGAAAGCGTGCGTCCGCTCGCCGCTGAGCGATCACACCCAGGCCCCAGCGGCCTGGGGTTCGCGCTTCTGGAGCAGGAGATGGGGACTCCGCGGGGAAGGGCAGGGGGTCTCGAGCCCCCCCCGAAATGCAGGACCTCCAGCTCGGAAGGGCGCGGCCAGAGCGGCACCGAGGAGCCGAGCCCTCGACGCGCCACGCAGCGCCCGCCGCCGCCCGCAGCCGGGAGCCCTTGCCGCGCGCTCCGGGCCCGGCTCTGCGCGGCTGAGGCGGGGGGCGCGGCGCTGCAGGCCTGCCCGGGCCCCTGCCCGTCCGCGCGGCTCGCGCGCGCGGCGCTGCGGCGGGTGCCGGGCCCGTTCCGTCGTCCCTCCCCCGCCCGGGTGGGCGTTGGGAATGGAAGGGCTGCGGGCGGGAGGAAGGGCGGCGCGCGGCGCTGGGGGCCGGGGCGGGGGCCGAGCCCGGGAGGTCGCCGCGGAAGGGCGAGCAGCGGGGAGGCCAGGGAAGGGCCGGGCGCTCGGAGCGAGGGGTCGCCAGGGCGCCCCCCAGCTGCGGCCGGCAGGGCGGCGGCCTCCGGAGCGCGCGGCGGAGGAGGGCAACGCGGGGGCGGCGGGGCCCGCGAAGCGGTGGACCGCGGGCTGGCCGTGTTCGGCGGGGGAGCTGCAGGGCGGACCGGCGAAGCCCCGGGACGAGCCAGCGAAATGGTGCCTTTACTCGGACGCTCTGCGGGGCGCGTTCGTTCGTTCGTTCTTTTCTTTCTTTCACGTTTGAGCATCTTCTCCGGTCACTGTGTGATCCGGAGGCTTGCGCCCTGCCTTCTTAAGCACCACCTCCCGCAGAGCCACCCGGGGCTGCGTGGAACCGGCTCCCCCACGCCGATCCCGCCATTCCAGTGGGAAATAAGCGGGGCGGCGGGGGTGAGGACAGCGGCTCAGGCCAAACGGGGCACCCCCAGGGACTCTTGTGCGAAGTCAGGCCGGGGGGCAGCTGGATGGAAACTGCTCTCGGGGTAAGAACGGAGGACAAGGGGATTCAAAGCACATCTCCGTCATGGAAGTACTAACGCTGGTACGAGGTTGGCAGCTACCCTTACCCTCGCCGCCTTCCGGAGTCGCTCTGGGATTTGGCCTCATTGTCTCAGCCATGCCCTCCCTCCTCTCCTGCCCTCGTGTAACTCGCGCCTCCGATCTCCCTTGGGGAGGACTGCCAGCGCTGGCCAGCCACGCGCACACGCGCACTAATGCATTACCCTGTGGTGATGGCCACAGTTCCGTGATGGGGCCCTCTCTAGTACCGAGTGAAAGCCCCTCGTGAACACAAAGCCGCGCAGCGCAGCCTGCACAGTTGCACACAGGGCCGCCCGTCCATCCATTTGGTCCACACGCTTGCGCCTGCATTAACCCAGCCGATCTGCTCTTTTCTCTGCAGGACTGGCCTCTTGCGAAGGGCTCAGCGTCTGCTCCTCATCCCCATGTAAGAACGGAGGGACCTGCAAGGACCTGGAAGATGGCTACAGCTGTCTCTGCCCGCAACGTCCCTTGGCGTATGTGGGAAGAGACTGTGAGTCCCTATATGACGCATGTTCTGGGCAGCCGTGCCCACCCCAGTGGAGTTGCGGTGGGGCCCCTGGACACCCGAATTACACCTGCCACTGCAGGCCGGGCTTGACAGGCCTCTCTTGCGGCATCAGCGGCGAGGAGTGCGAGAGAAGCCCTTGCCCGCAGCCTCATTTTGAGTGCGTGGAGGTTCCTGGCGGGTATGGCTGCCAATGCCAGAGCAGAGACCGCTGCCAGACCGGGCCTTCCGCTTGCTCCAGCCAGCCCTGCCACAACAACGGAACCTGCACGGAGGACGCGGGGGAGTACGCCTGCCGGTGCCCGCCTGGCCGCAGCGGCGCCCGCTGCGAGGAGGACGTGGATGAGTGTGCCTCCAGCCCCTGCCAGAACGGCGCCATCTGCCTGGACAGGCTCGACGAGTACAGCTGCTTCTGTGTGCCTGGCTTCCAGGGCCACCGCTGCGAGATCGACATCGACGAGTGTGCCTCCCGGCCCTGCCAGCACAACAGCACCTGCCTCAACGAGATGGACCGCTACGTTTGCCAGTGCCTGCCCGGCTACGCAGGTACCGGTTGTGTTGGCCGCTTCTCAGAACCCACCAGGGCCGGGGCGGGGAACGAGTGGCCCTCCAGACAAGGTCGCCTGCAGCTTCCATCATCCCTCACCCACTGCCTGTGCTGGGGCTGATGGCAGTTGCATCCACCAGCGTCTGGAGGACTGCCCGCTCCCCACCCTTGCACCCAGGGGATCTCTGTGGCTCATCAGCCTCTCGCCGAAGAGCAGTCGTTCTCCAGTGGCCACCCGCATACATAACTTGCTTTAGGGCAAGGGTGGGCAACACGCAGCCCGCACTGGCCCCTGTGGTGGCCTCTGCCAGAATTCATGGTGGCAAGGAAGAGAAGGTCAGCAGGTCAACTTGAATTATTCCCAAGCTAAATATGAGCTTCTTGCTGCTCTGTAGGCGTTTGCTTTCGAATTTCAGCAGCAAGCCACCATTTTTTCTGGCCACCATTCCGTCGCCCTGCCAAAGTGGGCGGGAGGGCCTTCCACGAGCGGAAGGCAGATTGTGGACCCTACTTGTTGACCCACTGCTTGGCTGTGCATTCGCTTGGTTGCAAATAGCATTGCTAGGCACTTATGTGCTGCGAGTGTTTTCTCCCTTTGGCATCATGTGGCTTCGGCGCAAGCGTTGTTGGTCCTCGGATGATGGAATGGAGAGCGCTCTGAAGGGCACTCATACGAGGCAGCCATGATCAGAAAGGATGTGTTCAGTGCTCAGGAGTATAATAAACTTAGTCCAGCCAGTGTCTCTGACTCTAAAATTTCTTCCCCAGCATTGGCTGAGCCCAAAGCTTTCTCTGCTTGTGACTCAAGCCATCTCTCCAGACCATCTGGGCTGGCATGGACTCTCTCTGCACCTGCCAGCTCTCTGCTGAAGCCGCCGCGAGGGTCTTTTCGCCATCCCCCCACAGCCCTGGTATCAGGGTGGGAATTCAGCCTGTCTGCACCCACCCCCACCTGGTACCAGCCGGCACGCAGACACTCTGGCCTTGCTCATCCTTGCGCGCAAACGGCAGCCCTTTCAGGAGTTACATTGCTGTGAAGGAATGTCAGGGTGACTGGCTGAAGATTACCAGTGGGGGGGCGCGGGGGGTTGCAACATCAGATGCCCCTTCGCTGGTTCTTAGTCACCGCACCGAGGTGTGTGGGAGGCCAGGCCTGCTTGGCAGCGGAATTTCTGCTTGCTCAAGGAGAACAACAGAGGAGGGGATCCGGGAAAACAGACAGAGAAAGAGAGAGAATGAATGACCAAACCGAGGGAGGGCAAAAAGAACCCATCTGTCTTAATTTCACTCCTCCCTGGTGGATTCCGAGCCCCGTTTTTCAGTCCTCCCTCCCTCCGGAGGCTCAGGTGGTGAATAATTGAAAACTAGAATGTGTGGCAGCAACAGATATGAGCATGACAAATGCTAGAAATTAAACTCACCCCTCCACACAAAAAAGCCTACACTCCGTAGTCAGCCACCTCTGCTCATCAGAAGGCAGCCCAAAGCCAAAAGGGCCTATGCCAAAAGGTGCGACAAAACTTACAGCCTCCCGTCGGCAGGGGCAGGAAGTGTGTCGCAAGAGCGGCCTCCGCGAATGCTTCCCAGCGTGCTTTTGCCATCCAAACGTGGTGCAAAACACTTTCGGCCGGCCTTCCCCAACCCAATGCCCTCCGGATGTTTTGGAATTCAACTCCCATCAGCCCTAGCCGGCACGGCCAATGGCCAGGAATGCTGGGAGTTGTAGTCCAAATTATCTCGAGGGCGCCCAGGTTAGGAAAGGCTGCTTGAGGGTGTTTAAATGTTGAGCAGCCCTGATGCCATTTTCAAACATACTGTAATTAAGGGCTGAAATTTGACAATAACCTCATTTATATACCTAGACATCTAAATTGAGGTGATGTGCTTCATGGATGGTCGGCAAGTAACATTCTGAAATAAATACATCCAAAATGTATTGTTGCCACAGTTTCAAGGCTAGAGGCTTAAACGGCAGAGACTGCGCCCCTTCCTTGCCTCTTCCACGCCTCTTTCTTGCTAGCCGAGGCGTGTGGCGCATCCGTGCCCAGCCGCTGCCTCTCTTCAGGCATCCCTGCATTCCTTTGGAGGTCCACGGAAAACCCAGTGAAGCCCTGCATGTCCCCACGCAATGCCGGGCTGCGGCATTGGCCCTCGGCTGGCACGGACGGAGCATGATTCAGCAGGGTGGGAGGCAAGGGAGTTTGCTGAGCACTTGACCGCGCTCGATCCACCAGATCGGGGGCCTGCCTTCCTCGTGGATTAGCGTAGCCATGACTGCTGCGAAGCAACTCTGCCAGAAAATGGGATTGGGTCGATTGGCAGGTGCCAGTACACGGCTGCACGCTCTGGGGGTGATGCTAAACCACAGCAGCTCATGGGGCAGAGGGTGGCAAGGCAACCTGTCCTGGCAGCTGCATCCTGGTCTAAGAGCTGTTTTGTGCGCCTTGCAACAACTCTGCAAGCAGAAGGAGGCGGAAGGGGTCTCTGCTGCTCCGCTGCTTGGGCTCAGCGGGCTAAGGCTGCATGGTGGTGTCTCTGAGGGATCTGGGGAAGCATCCCAATGGTGGTGGCACTCTTTATTGCATTTCTGCACTGCCTTTCTAACCAACCAAGGTGGTTTATGAAAAGCTCGTAGCTGCCTTGCAGGGGATAACCAGAAGCCGAGGAGCCGTCTGGTTCCTTTTCATGGAGGATTAGGCCATCCGTGGCTACTAGCCCTGATGGCAATATATTACCTCCACTATCAGAAGCAGGATGCCCATGTACTCCAGTTGCTGGGGAACATGGGTGGGAGGGTGCTGTTGCACTCCTGTCCCATTGTGGCCTCAGATTGGCCCGTGTGCGAACAGAACGCTGGACAAGACAGGCCTTTGCCCTGATCCAGCACCGCTCTTCTTATGTTCTGAGGTGTCCCTGGAAAAGACGGGGCCCTCGTCCCACCAGGACACCCTCCCGCAGGGAGTTTGTAGTGGGAAGCCATCCTGGCAGGCTGCACGTCCCTCCTGGCAGTTGAGGGAGGCAGCAGTGGATCAGTACTGGGGCTTCCAGCAAAATGTGGACTGTGAGGGGCTCAGGTAATGTGACTTAGCGATTGCAAGTCGCCTAGAGTGCCATTTTTGGTAGAAAGGCGGGGTACAAATCAAATAAATAATGTGCTGCCTGAATGCATCTACTATACACAATTAAAGCCATGTGGATGTGGCTCTCTGGGTTTCACCCCTGCTACAGCCTGGGCAAGCCACCTTCTCTTTGCCCCAGTTCTCCGTCTTCAAACCTGGGAATGGTGCCAAAATGTCGAGCTGCCCTTGTCCAGTCAACGGGCCGTAGGACTCCCATCTGGACGTTTGAGCCCCACTTCAGCTATGGACCGTGGTCCTGTCCCAAACACCCAGAGTCGGTGCTCCATCTGTAAAATGGGGATAATGGCCCTGGTGCTTTACGGGATTGTTATGAGAATGAAGCGCTGCTTTGCCCTTTAAATGAGTTGTAGAAGTTCTAACATCCACCCCTCTCTTTCTCATGACAAAGGTGTGAACTGTGACGAGGAGATTGATGAATGCGCGTCAGCCCCTTGCTGGCACGGCAGCACCTGCAGTGACCACGTTGGGTTCTTCTCCTGTTCCTGCAGGCCAGGGTACGAGGGGGCCCAGTGTGAGGTCGACCGGAACGAGTGCCAGAGCGAGCCGTGTCTCAACGGAGGCACCTGCCAGGACCTTGTCGACAGGTGAGAGGCTCAGGCTTTACCCAGGAGGAGGAGCGAGGACGACGGCTACTATGAGGTGGCTGCCATTATTTCTGAGAGGTGTAGATATTTCTGCTTCATGCATAGACTGAAGAAGTGGGACCTGCAGCAAAATGGATTGAGGAGCCGTCCTGGTCAGGATTCCAGCCACTTCCTTCCACTCCCCTTCTCTCCCTGCCCCCACAATGACTCTGTTGGCATCCCATGGCTTCTGAGCCATGTGCCGTGTGCTGTTTTGGGGAAGGGTGTCCCCCTGAGGATTTTTTAAAACCTCTTTTGTAGTTCTGCAAACTTTGAGGTTCCCCTACATCTGCTAAGGTAGCCTCTCCAACCTGGCATCCTCCAGATGTGTCCCATCTGCAACTCCCAGCATCCTCCAGCCAGCCATTTTTGTGAACTGCCCAGAGAGCTTCAGTTACGGGGTGGTATAGAAATATAATCAATGAAATTAAATCTGGAGGGCATCAAGTCAGGGAAGACTGTACCAGTGCCTCCCTCTTCTGTGTGGAAAGTGCCATCTTGGCTGCGTAAAGCACTGGAGAATTGCGGCTGCGCCCAGTAGATACGGTGACTTGCATTGGCTACTTTTGCTGCAAAGGATGCTGGGGAGAGGCCCACCAAGGCCTTTTTCCATGTGCATGATACACCCTAAAATAGCTTTCTCAAATAGGGGGTATGGATGAGGAACACATCCCAACTAACCAGTGCCAGCTCCAGGTTTTGGAGGGCCCTTTGCAAGACCCCCTCCGTGGGCCCCCTTCCGCAGTGAGTCAGCCTTCTGGCCACCATTGTCGCCAGCAGGTCTTTCTCTTTCTCATGACTGCCGCCACGTGCTTGCTTGGCAGGCAGACAGCTAGTGAGAACGTAGGCCTCGGCATCTTCGGAACAGAAGGCTGAGGGGAGACAGGATAGCACTCTTCAAGTACCTGAAAGGTCGTCCCAGAGAGGAAGGCCAGGATCTCTTCTCGATCGTCCCACAGTGCAGGACACGGAAGAATGGGCTCAAGTTGCAGGAAGCCAGATTCTGGCTGAACATCAGGAAAAGCCTCCTGACCCTTAGAGCAATACGGCAATGGAACCCATTCCCTAGGGAGGTGGTGGGCTCTCCCACACTGGAGGCCTTCAAGACGAGGCTGGACAGCCAGCTCTCAGGGATGCGGATTCCTGCACCGAGCAGGGGGTTGGACTCGAGGGTCTCGTAGGCCCCGTCCGACCCTACTGTTCTATGATGCTATGATCTATCTCCTGCCCCTCCTTCTCACCACCACCAGTGTCTGGGCCAGAGCAAGAGGCAGGTGAACAAGCGGGTTGCAGTGGGGAAGAGGAGGTGCAACTCTGCGGGGCTCTGGTCACTGGGCTCCTGCTGGGGTGTCGGCCTTTGGCGGGTGCCCGACCAGGCCTGTGCTTAGGGCCAACCCTGGAACTAACCGATTAGCTCAGTGTTAACAAGTTACCGAGACCAAAGGCATTTACCCGATAATACTTAAGAAACTCAAATGTGACGTCACAGGATATTGACAATACCTGAGCTTGTCTGTCTGGGTAGAAGCTGTGGGTTCTGGGGGCATAAGTGGGCTACCTAAGAAGGGATCATAGCTCTGTGCTGCTATTTCTCCTTAGCTACCAGTGTGATTGCCACAACACCGGCTTCGAAGGGCAGCATTGTGAGCTGGATATCTTGGAATGTGCCTCCCAACCTTGCCGGAATGGTGCCACCTGCTTGGAAGGGGTTGGGTTCTACAGCTGCGCTTGCTGGCCAGGTGGGTGAAATCCTCACACCATTGCACATTTAGCAAGTCCAATTGCCGTTTTCCCCCTTGAAGTGAAACCAGTGTGTCCTGACCGTCTCCGTGGTTTTCAGCATAGGAAAAAGTTCTCCAGTGTTGTGAGGGCTTTGCAATTAGCCACCTCTAAGCTCAACTCACTTTGCAAATGGTTTTCCAGGATATGTTGCATTTATAAGTCCAGTTCGTTATCCCAATTTTTCCCCAGAAACCAACTTGAAACCAGCACATAAGATACAGGCTTGCGTGTTGGCCATAAATGCTCAACTCCTCAAATTCCTTCCAGGACTGGTTGTGGCATCACTTTTCAGTTCATGCTCTTCAGTCCCATGTGAACTCCTCCCAGGGTGTATTTGTCTACACTACAGACTTTAACTAGTTTGTCATTCTCTCTCCCCAAGGATCCTTAAGATATATAGTTTTGGGGTGGGGAATTAGGGACCAGAGGGAGAGAGGACATTCTCAACATAGTCACAAAACTAAAATTCCAGAATTATTTGAGGAAAGATGTAATGAATGAAATGGTTTATATTAGTGATGGGGATGAATCCATAGCTGGGCAAGCTTTGAAACCCTCAGCCCATTACAATCTGGCCCCAGACACCTCCAAATATGGACTGAGCTTGTAAAGCAGTAGCCAGACAGCCCTCCATGTCATCCCCGCCCCTTCACAAGCAAAACACTTTAGAGAAGAGGGAGGGGATAAATGGTGGCAGGGAAAGCTTGCTAGAGAGAGGATGCGTCTTGCTGGATTCTTCCTAGGTGGAGATGACGTGCCTGAGCATGGGTTTTTGGTTTCCTCTGCCTCCCAAATTTTATCAGGAGGCAGAGGAGACTACAAATCCAAGCTCCACAGCCATAATTTCCTGCTTATGAGTGTGGGATTTAATCTTGGGAGGCAGAGGAACTTAGAAATTCCAAGTTCCCTGGTGTGAATGTTTCAGGCCATAGAGAGGCAAAGGGGAAAAAATCAGGTTTGGAGGCCTGGAGTTTTTGTTGGGAGAGGGTATCTCTGCGAGGAGTAGTTTCTTTACCCCAGTTAAGTTTCATTTTCATTTCCCCAATTAAATTTCATTTCTTCAGGGTTGAAACAGTACTTTTGGTGAGGGAGCAGGGTATATACAGCTAGGGTAGAGGTCCTTGCATTTTTGCAGCTTTCATTTTCTTTTAATACTTTTTGTATCACTCAGCTCTATTGTGTAAATACCTTTAGTTGTGATTTGCTTGCTTTAATTTACCAGTAAATTGTTGTGGTTAAACCCTGTGACTAGAGTGTCAGTCACCCCATGTCTACAGCCTAAACCCCACGTTGTTGAGAAGGAGAAGGTAAAAGAAGGAAGGTGGGACTCTTAAGGAGGCAAGAGATCCTTGAGGAGTTGCTCAGGGGGTCCAGCTCATAAGGGGAACCTTGACACCTGACAACAACGTAATTTCCAGAAGGAGATGCCAGTAAAGTCCCCCACACACACCTTTCTAGGGAGCCCTCTCTGTCCCACATCTGAATGGTATGTTTTGTTATGCTTGGGGGGAGGGACAAATAGGGAAGAGGGTGCTGTGCTTTTCCCATTTGTTTTTCCCACAACTTTCCTTTCCTTTCCTTTCCTTTCCTTTCCTTTCCTTTCCTTTCCTTTCCTTTTTTTTAGCATTCTCCAGGAAATTGTGGGTGGAGGAGAGAATAAATTCCAACTGAAGCCAAGGGGAGTTTGCCTATCAACAGTCCTTTTTCGTAAACCAATAGTGGAGATATTAGAATTCCTCACACTAACAAGATTAGCAGGGCATTTATTATTATTATTATTATTATTATTATTATTACTACTACTACTACTACTACTATTATGCCCCCACCTTTTTTCCTCTTGAAAGGAACCCAAGGTGCTTACATAGTCCCCCTCCTCTCCATTTTTATCTTAGCAATAACCCTGTGAGGTAGGCTAGGCTGTGAGTCAGTGCACAAAGTCACCCAGGGAGCTTCATGGCTGAGTGGGGACTAGAACCTGGATCTCCCGAGTCTAGCACTCTAGCCACTGCACCACACTGGCTCCCAACTATCTGCTAGTGGATTTATTTATTTATATCATTTTTATCCCACTTTTCAGCCAAAAAAAGGCTCGCAAGAGTGGCTTACAAAGGTTAATAATGAGACAGTCCTTGCTCTCGGGCTTACAATCTAGATGACACAATGTAAAAGGGAAGGGATTGGGAGCAGGGAGGAAAAAAGCAAAAGTCAACGTTCTTGTAGGTGTTCTTTCTGGCCAAGAAGGAGAAAAACAAGCTCCCTGTTCCTCCTCTGGCTGACATGTGGGGCCAGTCTGGTCTCCCCCTCGCCATGGTGTTTGTCCTGGGAGGCAGGGAGGGCAGTCTCCCAGGGGCCTTGGTTCTCTGGCCGATGGACGACGCCAGAGTCTGCAGTTCTAGGGAACCGTCAGCTGGGTGGCTACTATTGTCTTACCACTTGCCTGATGATCCCGCCATTCTCATGTAACCCATTGCTTTCGGCTGAATGAGGCCAGCTCACCGAGGGGCTCCCTTTGCTCTCTGTCACCAGGATACATGGGGGCGCACTGTGGGGAAGACGTGGACGAGTGTGCCACAGAGCCATGTCTCAATGGCGGCCAGTGCTTGGAACGGTCCAATCAGAGCCACTACGGGGAGCAGTTGGACTTTCCGACGCAATTCAGCTACCAGGAGGCCGCTGGATTTATCTGCAGGTGTCAGCCTGGCTTTGAGGGTGAGTCATGTGGTGCCAAGGAGAGCACCGTTTTCTGCCTGAACACCCCAGAAGCGATGCTCGACAGGACGGAAACACACAGGAAGACTTTTGTTCACTGTGCAAGCCAGGGCTGTGTGTGTGCTGTGGCTGATCACACTGCCAGGTCAGGAATTGGCTTATGGAGTAAAGAATGAATGCGTAATCTAAAAGCAGTTCATCAAATATATTTTTATGGTCAATGCACCTGTACTGAAGAGAGAAAATGATAAAAAAAATCATATATAACTACTGAATCAAATTATCCATAGATGATCAAATCAATGAGAAAAGTGTGTGAGGTCTAACATGGTTTACTCTTGATTGCTTTGAAGGGGAGACCTGCTCTGTTGATATTGATGAATGCACATCCCAGCCATGCCAGAATGGAGGCGGCTGTGTAGACCTGGTAAATGGCTACCGGTGTCACTGCCTGCCAGGGTACTCAGGTAAGGGTGAAAATGGATGGCCTGTTATAACAGGCAAACAGCAGATTAAGATCCTGGCCAAATTACTCTGTGTGTGTGGGGAATATCTCTTGTGGCCTCATCACATTCCTGGAATTTCCTGATGTGGTGGAAAAGGTGCTCCTGTGGCCTCTTTCATTTACCTCCTTTAGGTTCCTGAAAAACTGAAAATGGAGTCTTGCGGAAAGTTAATTCTAATGTCTGAATGTTTTCAAATATTCACATTGCACTTTTGATATTTGTCATTGTGGGATACTTTGCACAACCAAATCTTGAGTTGTGTTGGTGAACTTTATGCTGGGGGTGTGTGTGTCTCATTCAAATCTTTCTGCGACCCTCATTCAGGACATGAAGGACCTGCTGCCTCTATCAGGCCTTGCTGGACTGTCTCCAGTGTGCAGAAATAAGCTATAATGTCGTTAAAATTGCATTTTGTACACGAACCAGAGAACAGACCAGCTTTCTCCAACCTGGTGCCCTCCAGATTTGTTGGACTACAACTCCCATAATCCCCCGGCCAGCTGGAGGGTACCAGGCTGAGGAAGGCCGGGGTAGACACAGCTGCTATGCTCTGGCTCAAAATGACCGGGGGCCAATGCGTGACTACATCATGCCTTGCAGTTCTGCCTGGTTCGCCGGCACCTTCTCCCCTTGCCCCCATCCCTCCTTCTACCTCTCTCTTCCCAGACCAGATGCAAGAAAGACCGTTTTTTGTTGCTTTACCTGTAAGGAGCTTCCATCAGTCTCTGTCCTGTACTAATGGACTCATCACAAACCAAAACGTGTCTTGTCTTTAGGTTTTTACTTCCCAAACACATTCAAGTTCCACTGAATAGAGCTACCTCTGCAGCTCCTTACCTGGCTGGCATGATAGTGTTTCTAAAATGTTGTGGGGCTGCCATCTTGTGGGGAGAAAAGAAATCTGTAAGTCCGAGATGAGGCAGTTGCTCGTGTTCCTAAGAAGTAGTGACTCATTCTCTTCCAGGCACATTTGGAGCTCAGGCATTGCTCGGTCCTGGAACATGCAAACATAGTAAGAACGAAGAGAGCATTTCTGACCACATGCAGAGCACATATTCCCCCTGACACTCAGTAACTGCAGCATCCCTTCACACATCAGGAATGTGGTGGGGGGGCAGGGTGCCAGATACTCCATTCCCCCTCCCCCTGGTTTTCATTTTCTCCCCACAAGAGTCACTCAGCATTTTGTGACCTCTAAGTATGCTCCGTTCTTATTTCCCTGTTTTGGGTTTCCCTTCCCCTTAGGAGTATTTCCCCCCTAAAAGGGCTGTTAATTTATTGATTTGATTTGTACCCCCCCTTTCTACCAACAAAAATGATACTCAAGGCAGCTTTGTTGTATCTCTGCAAACTTTGGGATTCCTCCAGGTCTGCCGATGTCTCCCTCTTGTGCAGGGGTGCTGCCATTTCGCTCCTCTTGGATAATGAGTTCACTGTTAGTACATAGGGTTTACTAACCTTGTCTACACACATCTCTTAATTCCATGTTTGCATGGTGATATCAGCATAGTCTTTAAGCAGGAGAGTGCACTGTCCAAATATCATTCATAGTCTCACAGCTCCATCAAAAAACGTTTTAGAGAAGTCAGTCCACGTACTGTTCCATTCACATACTCAGACACTTGTGTCCTGTACCACACTACATGATGGCACAAACGGGATTTGCCCTCCCACAGAGAGAGAATCTCCATGCAGGAAAGATGTCCTGCACGAGGACGGCCCTCAGTGTGCAGGTGGGATATATGGGCACATGTGGCCTAAAACAGAAGCGACGTCACTGGTAGGTGCTTTCGGTCAACGTAGCAGTGGCGGCGGCAGCCTCCTAGACAGAATCGCATTGTTTAGGCATTCCGTTAATTCAGAAACTTTCATCAAGGAAGAGACTGATGAAGGAAATGGAAAGCTGATGTGTGAAGGGCAGAGCCGGACTTAACAGTAGAGTTGGGGGACGCAGGATGGGCCATTCCTTTTGGCACAAACTTTGCAAGAGGTTTGCTGCCTTGAGTGCCAGTTTGGGTAGAAAGGCGGGGCACAAATCAAATCAATAAATAAGTGGTTGGATCCAGGATCTGCCTCCCACGAGCAGAAGAACCCCGTTTGCAGAAGGTCTCCCTCCCCCTCACACACCACAGCTCGTTCCAGTCAGCAAAGGCCCCTGTCTCCCCGGGTAGTGTTTTCAGGGGGCTGCCATGGGAAGGAGGGGGCAGGGAAGTCCCTTTCTGCCAGCACAGTTGACGCAGCATAAATCTAGATCCAACCCTGTATGTATGTATGTATGTATGTATGTATACGGAGTAAGGTCACTTCAGGTGGGGGTTCTTCATAATGCATTTAGCACTGACACGGAGAAAGTATGAGTGAAAACTGCAGTGCCTGCCAGGGAATTTACTACCGTAAGATGTGGGGACAGCCACCAGCGCAGATGGCTTTAAAAGGGGGCTAGACAAAGACATGGAGGAGGCCATCAATGGCTGCTTGTCATAATGGGCTGTCTGTTATCTCCGGTATCGGAGGCAGCACGCCCCCAAGGGCCCATTGCTGGGGAACAACAGCCAGGGAAGGCTATTTATGCCCCCCCCCCCCGTGTTCTGCGTGTGGCATCTGGTTGGTCGCTGTGGGAATACAAAGCTTCCCATCTTCTTCTGACTTGTGGGTGAGAGCTCTGTGGCGTTGTGGAGCTTCACGCCCTTGACCGCTACATTGTCCCCCTCTGGCTTCTGGAACCACCCCAGAGTGCTGCAGCTGTAATGCCTAGAAATGCAGTGCTGGTAGTTTTCTTAAGAGTAAATGAAAGCAAAGGTTCTTGCGGTGCCATGGTCCACACGTGAAAGTAGATCCTGCAATTGCACGGCCAACCCACACCATGCCTGAGCTGCTGGTATGAATACCAGACAATCAGTGTAGACGTTAAGTAAAAAGGGTCTAAAACAAAGCTGTGGTTTTGCTGGGTCTAAAAGGGTCTAAAACAAAGGGTCTAAAAGGGTCTAAAACAAAGGGTCTAAAACAAAGCTGTGGTTTTGCTGCTTCGAAACAGTGGCTAAGGATCCTTCTTCCCACTGCATAATTCGGATCCAAGATGGCTCTTAAGATGTTTTTGCCATTGTGTGTGTGTTTGGTGGGGATGGTGGGGATCAGAATCCCACGGCTGCTCTTCTTGGACCTCACGGAGTCCTCTGGTTTGTATAGGACTGCGGGAAGCCTTTTACCCAGGTCCTGGATGCAAACAGCAGGCAGGGAAGTCAAATTTTGCACCCCCACAAGCTCAGTGAGAAGCGTGAGATTTTGTGGAGGAGTGAAGCTGACAGGGAAATAATAGCAATTAATCTCTCCTGCTTTGTCAGTTAATCCCAGTCTGGTCCTACTGTGTAAACAGCTTATTACTTCACATTAGGATCACAGCGCAGCTTCAGGAAGCTTGCCATAATGTTCCTGTTATGCCTGCTGGGGTGGCTCTCAGCTGCCTTGAGCTGGGAGGTTTGCAGGAGACCCTGTGATAAGCAGCAGCCTGCCTCTCTGAGCTGGGCAGGCCCCTTCCCCTGCGAAGCCCCCGCACTGGTCTCAGCACTTTGGGGAGGACGGAAGGAAGGGCGGGAGCCAGCAGGCAGCTGCACCAGGAATGGGCACCTGCCGTGTGGGATCTGATGCCAGGCAGTGGATGGAAGGCTCCCTGCTGCAGCCTTTCCCAACCTGGAGCCCTCCGGATGGGTTGGACTGCAACGCCTTACAATCTGGGAGATGTAGTCCAGCACATCCGGAGGGGGCCAGGTTGGGGAAGGCTGCCATGCTGCCTTAGCTGTGCCGGAATGGCAGGGGTCCCGTTTAGAGGTCTGGGAGGAGGGAGGCTTCCTTCAGAAGCCAGCCTGTAATCTGCCTGCTTGGTCCAGCTGGGCACCGTGCGCTGCAATAGTCCCCTGGATCCCAAATGACTTGTGTGCTGCCTCCCCTCGCAGCGTGCGGCTTGGCTCACTTGCTTGAGTGACCCGGAGCTGGCTGCTCTCGCTTGTGGCGCACTGCGGTGCCAGATACGCTCACTGAGCACTGTCAAGGTGTGTCGAACTTTTCCTCAGGCAGGAAGAGATTCTAGGACAGAGGTAATAAAATGCATGGGCGCCTGAGAGCCTGACCATACGAAGAGGGGGGCAGCTCTGCTGGTGTCATCAGCAAGCGTGTCGGCGGTACATTACCAGCCCCACACATTCCACTGCTCTACCCACCCCCCTTGAAGAGACAGTTCTAAAGTTTTGGAAGTTGAGGTGTTGTGGGTTTTCTGTTATTTGAGCCTTTAAATGTTGGTCTTACAACCTCGTCTTCAGTGGGGCCAGGATTTGTCTTTTGTAGAGTGAGGGTCTGGTCTGAGTGAGCATCTCAGTAGAAGTGAAAGTCACTTTTTCCTTTCTTGTGAGTGGAGACTCTTGATACCAGACGCTCGTCGCGCTGCTTCCGCTGTCCCTTTCCTAACTCGCAGTACCCGTCTTAACAGACCACGGCTACTAACGCAGCCTTCCCCAACCTGGCGCCGGCCAGGTGGGGTGGACTACAACTCCCATCACCCCCCAGCTAGCATGGGAGTTGTAGCCCAACCCATCTGGAGGGCACCAGGTTGGGGAAGGCTGCGTTAGTAGCTTTAGAGACCTACTGCAGAAGGCGGACCCACTGGCGTTAGTTTCACTTTATGGTCACTGCCCCCCCCACGAGGTGCGAGTGCGTGCCCTGTTCATGGAGAAGGGAAGCTGTTTCGGGTGCCAGTCCGTGGGGCAGGCCGCATGAATGCTCCTTGAAGTGGATCGTGTGGCAACACAGTTCATGCAAGCCCTGGAAAGTGACTGCTTTCCCGGCCGGCTGGCTTCAGGGAGCCCCACATGCCGCCGTGCCCCAGGAGCGGGGCCACAGGGCGCCCCTGCCTTCCCTTCCTTCCCCAGCCGCAAGATTAAATGAGGACAGGACCTGCCCTGGAGAGGGGAGGGGGCACAGGACCAACAGACACTCCTGCACACCACCATCTCCCCCCCCCCGCAGGGGAGGGGGTAGGCATTCTTGTCGGCAGTGATAGGAGCCAGCTGGGGAGGTTTAGAGTTGGGATGGATTAGGTCTTGCTGCCGCAGCGCCACTCGCTCTGTATGGGCTTCGTCTCCAGTCCCTTTTGGCCTGCCTGGCACCCGGGAGTGTGCACACACGGCCGCTGCAGTCCGGCTGAGCGCGGCCCCCTTTCCTCCTGGGACCGGCCCCCATGTCTGCAGGGGAGCAGCCATGAACTCCACGCTGGCCGGCGTCCTCATGGGTGGAATTTGTCTTCTGGCAGGTAATCACAAGGAGACTTATCCTGCCTGCATGACTGTGGGTGTGTGGACTGCCGGGGAGGGGGCCTGTGCCAGTAAATGGGGGGAATCCCTGGAAGAGGGGAGGTGCCCGGGGGGTCTCTTCTGAAGGGCCCCGGATCAGGCAGTCCGTCTGGCTTTATGAAGGTTTGGCTTTGATCCTGCTGTGGGTGTGCCTGTGCCGGCCGTGCCTGGAGCACGATGTTTTTTCAGCTTCACGCTCAAATGCACTTTTGCTTCCCTCATGTGATGCTTCTCATACCGCCTCTGGGGGGAACTCTCCTCTCCCCAGTGAGTGGAAACGGCTGAAAACAGTAAAATCCCAGAGGCTCAAAGCGGCGGGCGTTGCACTCCTGTTGGAGCCCCGAGACGGCTGACTTCCCCTGGGGCCTGTCAGAAGACAAGGGTGCGAGGGGAGAGCAGCGTGTGGGTTCGTCACTGTGGATTGGCCGGAGTGACGTCGCTGCCAATTCCCCTCGCTTGCATCTCGCTGAAAGCAGTAGGAACTCTAATGGCGCTGAGCTCAGGACATGTCAGAGGGAAGGAATAGGGGCCCTACCACCAGGTGGCGGCCCCAGCTGGGCTTTGCGGTGGGTGGCCTACAAGGGGTTGAGGACTGGGGCCTCTCTGGCTAAGGGCTTGTCCATCCCCTCTTGTGCGGCGAGTGCCTGCCCATCTTAAGTGTGTCGTAGGCTTCTGGAATCTTCCACCTTTTCAGACCTGGGCCCCACCTTTAACCCCAACATGCCTTTGGGGACCTGCGTTCTCATTTTTTTTAACCATGTATTCGTACGGTGCTGCAACACACCTTTGATCAGGGCTGCAGCTCCCAGCCCACCCCCAGCTGAAGAATGGCCTCGGGAATGGGGGAAGCAGCCCCTGATGCAGAGAGGGTGACCGCCCCCCGATGCTTCTGCCATCTTTGACAGAAAATAGCTACTGAGGCCCACGAAAAGGGTGGCTTAGACCATGGGTGGGCAGGCCGGCCTCAGGCTTGCAGCGTTTACTTTGCCCTTTGCTAGCAGCCCCAAATCCACCAACCAAAAAGACAGATACTTAGACTTGAAGAATTTGTATCCCAGGAATTTGTTTTGGGGACCAGAGCTGAACACAGTGGTCAGTCTTTGCACACCAATTATCCACTCCTGCTCACCCCACATTTCCTTCATTTTAGCAGTATGCTTTAGGGTGCCATTGCCATTTTCTTATGGCTGTTGTCGAGCCATTAGAAGTTAGACATCGTTGCCAGTGCACATCATCCAGAGATCTACCAGAGATCTACTAGACTCCATTACCCACCCTCCACCCACCCTGACCACTCCACCGGGAGGCAGCTCGGGCTGCCCAGTGAAGGGCTGCTTCACGGCACAAGGGCAAACGCTGTGTTTACAGTGCTTAAGTCCTTGCTGAAGATGACGGTGGGGTGCCCACTCCTTCCTCGGCCAGAAACCATCAGCTTCTAGTAGCAACTTGCCAGTGCTGAGACTCCCCAGTGGCAAAGCAGGTTCCCTCTGCTAAAGGTCAGCTTTTCTGACCGCTGTTCCTCTTATATACTACAAGGTGGGCCTCTGGCAATTGCCTTCTAAAAAGTAGGAGGCAGAAAAGATGGTGTGCTCTCCTTTATCTTGACAATCTGGGGGCACTTTGCAGGCACTTGTCAGGACATGCCATGAAGATGTTAGCAACATGCTGCTTTTTCGTGGGATCCCTGGGAAAGCCCGTCCTTCAGAAAAGGCCTAAAGCACAGCATTACGCACAGGCATTGGCGTATTCTTTTTCCAAGCACAGGACGCCCATCAGAGGGTTGCTGCGCCATGCCTCCTTTTCTGCACATGCCTTCGAAAAGCCCCGTGCCTTCCACAGGGGGGAGAGTGGGCTGTTTCCTGGCACGCACCAGCCTGCCTCATTCTCGCTGACTGCAAAGCCCTAAAGCAAAATCTTGTTATTTCCGGAAAAGGGAAGGGGGCTGCCTGCCTGTGACTCTTTGCAGCACGTGAATATGCAAATGCAGGCAAGTCCGCAAAGACCTCCTCCTCCTCCCCCAAACCGAAGCATCTGAGAAATGAAGTGACCTGGGGCCTTTGCAGGCCGTGTTTGTTCAGCACAGTCGTTGCGTGGCTGCTGCACAGGGTCCCCTTCGCTTCAGGGTTCTGTATATTCCCTGGGCTCAAGCAACAATATTTTGCCACTTGAAAAACGCCTGCCCCCACCTGTGTGTCCATTGCAAACGTGGGTTTTTTGTGGAATGCGGTTGTGGGTCCTAGGCACCGGCTGGATAGAGCCTGTGGCAACCACCCTTAGGGAAGTTACTCCCCTGTCTCCCCTGGTCCCAAGGCCTGCAGTCTTGGAAACCCTGCAAAGCAGCCTTCCCCAACCTGGAGCCCTCCAAACATGTTGGACGGCAACCCCCATGGTCATTAGTCATGCTGGCTGTGAAGCACAGGAGTTGCATTCCAGCACATCTGGAGGCCACCAGGTTGGAGAAGGCTGTCTAGAGGTGGCGCACTCCCTGGCCTGCCGCCCCATTCAAGGGTGAGGGTGCAGATTCCTTAGACCACGAGCATACAGCGCCATCTGCTAGGACATTCTCTCGTGCAAGCCGTGCTGAAATGGGCAGGGAAAACAACACTGCCCCTGTCCGGCTCTGCCTTCCAGAACTCCCGCTTGGACCCACCTCCAGGCTGGGGACTAACGATTTCCATGCTGCGATTTGAGAGAGCGTAACTTGCAAGACCCCTCCCGTATCTCGCCTACCGGGGGGGGGGGGGCGCTGTTTAGAGCAGGCATCGATGGTTCAGTTTGCCAAAGGGGTGTTGGATGTCTGTGTTTCTTGTAAAAGGAGCAGCTCTTCCACTGCACTTGTCTCCCCCCCCCCCCGCAACATTTCTGGCTGTATGGGGCGGTGGCCATGCAAGCGTGGCGTCTGGAAGCAGCAGAGACTCAGTGTCATGCATGGTGGCAACTCACACCTTCTCCACCAGGCCAAATAAACAAGGCAGGAATCAAAACAGCCCACCTCCCAGGGGAAAGCGCCTTCCATAATGAGCTACCAGCACAGGGATGCACATTCACCGGGAGGATTAATTTGCTGCCTGGCACAATGTACCTGCCCCAGAGGTAACATCCCTGAACCCAAGCCGTAGTAGACAGACAGCTCAGCCCTGGCAGGAATGGGGAGAGATAAGGCCTCCATGGAGGTAGACCGGGGAGTGCTTCTAAGTTTCCTTCCCCCCCATCCCACCCCTTGGACAGGTCCCTCTGTTCTTCATCCTGGCACTGAGATCTTAGGGTTACAAGGAAATGGCAAGTCATTAGCAAGCATGCCCCCTTCTCATGCTTTGCTTTCACGCTAATGCACCTATACAATATCCTGCACAGTTTTGGACGGCCACGTGTTCAGCGGTACCCTTTGCTCACTAGCTCAAGAACTCCTACATGACCATTAGATGGCATGGTGGCACTTTTCTGAAAGAACCGGATTACTGTTTTCTGAAGCAACAGAAAGTATTGAGTATTGATTGATTGATTGATTGATTGATTGATATCCCGCCTTTTTTCCTCTTGCAAGGAACCCAAGGCAGCTTACATTGTCCTCTTCCTCTCCCTTTTATCCTCACAACAACCCTGTGAGGTAGGCTGGGCTGAGAGTCTGTGACTGGCCCAAAGTGACCCAGTGAGCTTCCATGGCCAAGTGGGGACTAGAACCCGGATCTCCCGGCTCCCAGTCTGTCACTCTCACCATTACACTACACTGGCTTTACACAGTAGGTGGCATTAGGTTGGTTAAAGAAGATTCCTCTCTTCCCTCTCACTGATACAAGTGAATATGGATGGATGGAATTTTTAACACACCTTTCAGAATAGATTATGCTCCAAGGCAGTGTACAGTGGTCAGCAAAACAACTTTTAAAAAAATCACACAAAAACAATAATTATTAAATTGTTAAATATTAAAACATAATAAAATAAATAACAAAATATCAAAACATAATAAGGTAACATAGAAAAACAACAGCAGCAGCACATAAATCAGTAAACCAAATAAAATAATCAGATAAAAGTAGCAGCAAATAAAAACATTAAAATAGTAGCAGCAGATAAAACAGTTATAGCACCACAAACCATCCAGAAGCCGAGTGGAATAGAAAGGTCTTTAGGTCTAAAGGCCAAAACGGAGGGGCCAAATGTATTTCTCCAGGGATGGCATTCCAAAGATATGGGGCCAGCACAGAAAAGGTCCTGACCCTGGTACTCGCCAGCCTAACAGCTCTTGCAGATGACCGGAGAGACGTAATCAGATGCAGGCAATCCTTTGGATAGCCTGATCCCAAACCATTTGGGGCTTTAAAGGTTGGCACCAGAACCTTAAACTGGGCTCAGAAATGAGCAGGCGGCCAATGCAACTGCCGCAGAATAGGTGATGTGGTCAGAATGCCCTCGCTCCTACAGGCATTCTCGCTGCCACATTCTCTACCAACTGAAGCTTCTGAGCCACTTTTAAGAAAAGCCCCATGCAGAGTACATTACAGTAATCCAGTCTGGATGCAACCAATGCATGTGACACCGAGGCGAAGTACTCCTGGCCACTTATGACCTCTGCACCTCCACAGAGAACACCAAGATGCAGAGTCCTCCCAAATGGTGTACTTGGCCCTTTAGGAGAAGTGCATCCTGGCCAGTACACTGGATTAAGCTTCAGCCTTTTTGCTCTCATCCATCCCCAAACCGAACAAAGATAACTGTCCTAAATACAATCCCACCACCTCCTTCCAGGCTAATTGAGAGCGTGCAGTTGTTCTCTGGCACCCGCAGTTGCCAAGAGTGGCTGCAGCAGAACCCCTGATCCCAGCACAGCTGCATCTTTGGGTGGCCCTGAAATAGCATGAGTCTAGCCCCAAAGGGCGACAGAAGGAACTCAGCTTGTACGTGGCCCTTCCAGCATTCTTCCGTGTCGTCCAGCAAATTCCACATTCCCTTTGTGCTCTGGTTCCTCCCAGACCTTCAGCTTGGGTGTAATGCCATTAAGCTGCATAATCCAGACTTCGTTTATCTGTGCAGCTGTCTTGGAAGATTAGTGGGAACCTGTGTCAGGGGGCTGGAGGGGCAACAGGCTTCTTAATCAGGGCCTTGCTGTCCTTATCAGCCCACAAGCACTTAAGGACACCCACTCCTCTTCAGCCAGGCCTGACTGGAGCCTCCCCTCCCCTTCCTCTGCCCAAGCGGAACACAGGCCAGCGGAAGCAGTTACGTTGCTTTGCTGCAGTGAGAGAGCAACACGTTCAGAAAGTGGGGGGGGTGGCGGTGGGGTGGGGAGGTCTCAGCAACGGACTCCCACTTTAACCTGCCCCTTCCTTCTCTGTGCGCTAGGTGTTGAATGTGCCACTGATATTGACGAGTGTGAAGGCCAGCCCTGTCAAAATGGGGGTGCCTGTGAAGATGGCGTTGCTGACTACATCTGCCATTGCGTCCGTGGCCCGGAGGGCATTACCTGGGGTGGGAAGAACTGCTCTGTGGAGCTCACTGGGTGCCAGACCCACCACTGCCAAAACGAAGCCTTCTGCACCCCCACCTACCAGTCCGAGGCCCATGGATACCTGTGCCAGTGCCGCCCCGGATTCTACGGCTCTCTGTGCGCCACGCCAACGACCTTCTCCTTCTCGTCTAGCGTCTACCTCTTCGTCAACATGTCTGCCCACAACGAGAGTGCAAGTGACGGAGCAGGGGGTCCCCTAGCCAGCGTGGCCCTCCGGTTCCGAACCACCCTCCCAGACGCCCTTCTCCTCTACCGAGGCCACCGAGCTGAGCACCTGCTGCTGGAGCTTTCCGGCGGCCTTCTGCGTGCGGCGCTTTTGACTGAGGAGGCCATGTCCTCTCTCACCCTGGAGGCCCCACAGGTGGACGATGGGCTGTGGCACAAGGCCGAAGTCCATCTGCGAGATGCTCTTGAGCTCAGGCTGTGGCACAACGCTTGCAACGCTGGGGTCTGTTTGTCCAGCCATCCCCTTGGAGAGAGAGCCCCCGTTTCCTTCCTGTCCTCCTCCTCGCAAATATATATCGGAGGAGTAAAAGACGAGTTAGTGGCTAACCCTGTGAGGAGTTTTCTTGGTTGCCTGGAGGACTTGAAGATTGATTCTAAGGTTGTCCTACCACAGGAGGTGGCTGGACTGCAAGCCTCTGGATTCCAGCTGGGCTGTGAGAGGACAGAGTGGTGTCACTCCCAGCCTTGCTCACATGGCGGCAAGTGCATCGATCTCTGGGCAGACTTCCGCTGCCACTGTTCTCGGCCTTACGAAGGCCGCACGTGCGCCGATGGTGAGTAACAAGCTACAGCTCCTATCAGCCCTCCTGAAAGGGAGCTGATTTGGAATGGAAACAGTGGGGAGGCAAGCAAAGAGGCAGCTCACGCCTCACGTGCTTGCTCATGGAGCGCTAGAGAGGCAGCTCTCTTGGCTGTTCTGGCCCTCCATGTGGTAATCAGAGATCAGCAAAGATGGAGGAGATAAATAGCCAGAGGTGCTGTCCTGCGATGCTCAAGGGCAGCTAATTGCCTGCACTGTAAATTATGGTCCTTAAGGATGGGATTGCTGCTGATGTTGCCAGACCCCAGGCTCCATGGCCTGTCAAAAGCCTGGTCCCCTTGGTCCCACAGATCAGACAGAGGATGAGAGGGTTGAGCCCTGCCTAATGGTCACAGAGTAGCTCATGTGGAATTGGCATATGCATTTTTCCTTTCTCTCCCAGAGTCTCCTGCAGGAACGTTTGGCCAAGACAACTCCTCAAGCTTTGCCACCTTTGCAGTTAGCAACAGTCCTGGGGCAAGCTTCAACCTGTCATTTTTCCTCCGGACCCTGAAGCCCAGTGGCCTGCTGTTCCAAATTGGCAACGCAAGCGAAACATCCCTCTCGGTGTACCTGAAGGATGGGCAGCTTCAGGTAGAGGCACCACCTGCTGCTCCCATCGGGCCCTCCGGACACTTGGCTGATGGCATGAGGCACTTTGTGATGCTCTCTTTCCACAAGGGTCTTGCCCATGCCAGTCTTTTAGGCAGACAGGAAGAGCTGGGACCTCTGGCGCCAACCCCTCTTGCCACCGGCTCCAAGGTCCATGTGGGCGGGCTCCCAGACCCAGACACCATTGGCACCTGGGGAGGGTACTTTAAAGGCTGCCTCCAGGATGTCCAACTCAATCGCCACCAGCTGCAGTTCTTCCCTCGTCCCGTCAAGAACAGCCACGTTGCACAAGAGGTATACGTGGGACAAGCCACCAACATTGGTTCAGGATGCATCTCGGATGATACCTGCCAGGTAAGGCGAGTGCCCAACGTTGTCCAACTGTACTTGGATGCTATTGGGAGAACACCTCCCTGTGAAACTTCTCTCCTCTGGGAGAAAATGCCATGTTGGGGCAGGCCAGTTAGCTCAGCACTGATTTCCCTGCCATGGCCAGTCAGATCCCCTTGAGACGCTCAAGAGAGGACAAGACAGAAAGAGCCATCCCTTCTTGCCTCCCCCCAGTAGCTGGTAATTGGAGGTATACTGTCTTGGACGCTTAGCTAGAGTTGTATCTTCTAAAAAAAAAAACCCCATGTAAACTACGAAACATCCAAGCATCCCATGGAACAAATCCCACAGGTTGATCAAGCATTGTGTGAAATAATACTTCCTTTTCCCAGGCAGTTACTTTGGATGATCCTGAACTCTGAATATTCTCTCTCTATTCACTCTCTTCTCTGTGGCTAGAAAGGGTTTGATTTGTTATCTCTGCACTCTGTGGGGTTATGTTTGTCTTCTCAGGAGCAGATGAGCCATGGAGGGATGGCAAATGGCTCACGGCTTCCTTCAAAAGGGGAGCCCGACAGAATTTCAGAACACCTGCTGGTTACTTAGCCCCCTCTTTTTGCATGGCACATGTGGGCACAAATGTGGCAACAAGTCTCAGCTTGCCAAGGGAAGTGCTGTGCAGTGGTTGCTGCCTTTGGGTACTAAGTTCAGGTGCCTTAGGATGGAGGTGTAGTGGGATCTGGAGTGGGGGGAAGGTGGCAGCTGCACGGTTCCCCCGCCTCACCATGGTCTTCTGGCTGGGGATAACGGCTGACGCCAAGGGATCCATGGGATCAGCCCAGAAGCCCAGTGGTCACCAGCGTTTCCTTGGTGTGCTCTTCCTCCACATGCCGCGGAACGAGCAGGCGCCGGGCAGGCAGGACTAGCAGCGCTAACCCTGCGAGGTGGAGTATGGACCGTCTTTTGCCTCTGTCCTGTGTTCAGCATGTGTTCATGAGCTCTGCTTGCACTCAGCATCTCGCCGCCCTGCCTTGCTTGCAGAAGGGCGTCTTCTGCGTCAAGGCCGTCCCTGCATGCCTTGCAACCTCCCTGTCTTGTCATGGTTTGGGCCTCGGTGGGGTTAGAGGCACTTTTGCGAGAGGTTTTGAAAGAGTTTGGGAGTGCGTTTGGTCCACTTCTGAGGTCTGCCACCCGCACACGCAGAGGGGCAGGGAACATGCTCACCTCCCACTGCTTCTCTTCCTGGCAGGTCAGGACACTGACCGGCAGCAGCTCCAGCTGTGCATGCTGCATGACCAGATGTCTTGTCCAATAGAAATGTGGGGAGGGGCAACATTCCTACTTCATCGAGGGCCTTTTTCTGTGTGCTTTCCCTGCTCCTAGCTGAAAGAAGGCAGTCGTTTTCACGGCACCCCAGTTAGGCGCAGAAAGAGAGGTTTCCCCAACTGGCCTCAGACCTCACCAAAGCTTCCAATCCAAGAGACACTCTAGAGCAGGCTTCCCCAACCAGATGCCCTCCAGATGTTCTGGACTTCAACTCCCATAAGCCCCAGCCAGCATGGCCAATGGCTGGGGGGTGCAGTCCAAAACATCTGGAGGGCACCAGGTTGGGGAACATCTGGAGGGCACCAGGTTCTCCCAGGGACCCTGGCTTTGCAACCCTCACAGACAAGGAGAGACAGCAGAGAGTTTTAGGGAGTATGTCCTGTCTGCAGGCACCCTTGCACCAACCTCGAGGCCCTTTCGCAGCAGAAAAGCACAGAGGCAGCCTTGGGCAGGTGCTGGTGGTACAAGTGAAAATAGCTGGAAAAATGAGACAGGAATTCCCAGGCCATAAACAGGCAAGGAAGATCCTGCCAGGGCTTGGAGGTTCTGTTGCTAGCTGTGCAACCCACCATTCCTCTTCCAGGGGGGCAACCCCTGTGACCAGTTATTTATTGTAATTTAAATCCACCCGCCTCTCACCCATCAGACCTGCAGCAACACTCAACTGCATGTCCCTCCCTCCCCGCCCCCCCGTTTCATCTTCACCATGAGAAAACTGGCTCCCGCATCCTGATCACGTTTCTCTCTTGCCTTTCAGTCTGGGCCCTGCCTCAACGGTGGCCACTGCGCCGTCACTTGGAATGACTTCAGCTGCAGCTGCCCTGCCAACTTCACTGGCAGGCACTGCGAGGAGATGGTCTGGTGCAAAAGTGAGCCATGTCCTCACGCCACAACTTGCATCGACGTCCCGTCTGGTTATGCCTGTAAGTGTGACTCCACGATCCCTTGAGCTGCCACAGAGCTGGCCTTCCCTCTATGGGATCTGAAGCAATATGCACCACATCTTGTCCTTCTGTTCCCCGCTGAGTACAAGCGCAAATGCAGATCAGGACCCCTGTTCCACTCCTACCCCCCTCCCCTTCAAAGGCCAGTTGTGAGTACAAAAGAAGGGTTGTTAGGTGTGTTAATCCAGGCGAAATGGTCTCATGCATGCATCCTGAAAATTCTTCTTTGGGGTCTCTGTGCAGTCCCACGAATGGGCTCTGCGCTTGGCGGAGCTCCATGTAGAAAATGTCTGTAGCTAGGCTAGAGTTTTGGGAGGAGCCCTACCCCCACCCTCCAATGGCCTGTTTACAGGGTGAGCCCCAGTCTTTCTGCTCAGTTCTCTTTTGACCACCACAGCAGTAGCTTCAGGGAGCATACCCTCGTCACGACGAACAAGTCTGTTTTCCCGCAATACTCTTTGGTTTCTTCATTCCTTCCGTCTTCGCAGTGTTTCTGCACTGTCTGGGTTTTCACTAAGATGTATTTATTTATTTTATTTGTACCCTGCCTTTCTACCCAAAAATGGCACTCGAGGTTCAGCTTCTACAGGGAGCTTTGCTGTGTTCTCTGAAGTCTGGCTCAGGGCATCCCTTCAAAGCTGAGCCTCCAAGTTCTCTGACTGCCGCTTTCATCTCCCCCTCCTCTTCCTCCTTGCAGGTCTGGCCAGTGCCACGTTTTATGAGCACAGTGCCCTTGCATTCACCACCAATGCTAGCATCACCAGAGCCCTCCACAGCCTCCGCCTGGACTTCAGAACGCGTGACGAAGACGCGACTTTGCTGCGGGCTGCAGAGGAGGTGGACTATCTCCTGGTGGCTGTTCAGAACTCCTCCCTGCTGGTGGAGATAAGGAGTGGGAATGGCATCGAGGGGGCACATTTCCTCAGCCAGATGACTGTCTCAGATGGCTTGTGGCACACAGTCGTGTTGTCCATGGAAGAGCCCTTGGCTCTTTCATCAAGATGGTGCCTGCATTTGGACGGATCCACAAACTCAACCCTCCAGGGGAATGCTGGGAACCTGGACTTCCTCAAAAGCAACACAGCTGTGGTCTTAGCTGAAAACTTCACGGGCTGCCTTGGGCGCGTGGACATAGGTGGTGTGTTTCTGCCACTGGCTGCCCACACTGCCTACCCACAGCCAGAGCAGTTCCTGCTGGCGAACAGAGAGGCAGCCCTCCTTGGCTGCCAGGGGGCCGACGTCTGCTCCTCCAGCCCCTGCCAGCACGCGGGCTCTTGCCAGGACCTGTTTAACGCCTTCCGCTGTGCCTGCAGTCCTGGGTGGGAGGGGCTGCTGTGCGAGGCCAACAGTGACGACTGCAAGTCCAGCCCCTGCATCCACGGGCGGTGTGTGGACGAGGTGGGGGATTTCCAGTGCGAGTGTGACAAGGGCTACATCGGGAAACGCTGTCACATCGACGTGGACGACTGCATTCGACACCAGTGCCAGAACGGCGGGAGCTGCGTGGACGGGGTCTACAGCTACTTCTGCAGGTGTCCCCCAGAATTCACAGGCCCTCGCTGCCAGTACGTACCCCTTTGCAGGCTGGCCTCGCTTGTGTTGGAAACCACTCCCTCTTGCTCCTCCCTCAGACCACGCAGGTGAGCGCTGGCGTGGCTCAGAGCAGGAGCCACGAGGGCCCCGCTTCAAACCTCATCTGCACCAGAAACAGCCAAGGCCGTGTTAAGGAAGCCGTCGCTGTCCTAGCTTCAACCCCCAGATGAAGATGATAATGCTGCCCTGCCTTATAGGCCTGGTTCTAGGAAGCAGAGGCCTTTATGCAAGTCCTATGAGCACACAAAATGCATGGTCTAAGTACTATTATGATTGCACTAGCAATATATATATATATGGGTGGTCCTTGTTAAAAGCTTAGAAGCCTGTGTGTGTGTGTGTGGGGGGGGGTCTGCTAACCAGGACTCCGAGAGCAAAAGATTCCTGGCACTTGGTTCCCAATCATCCCCTTCACAGGCACTTGTTGCCTTCCAGGGGAGGGGCTATAGTGGAAGGGTAGTTGCTTTGTATGCAAAAGGTTTGGGGCTCAATCCCTGGCACATCCACTTTGAAAAGATCAGATAGCAGGTGATGGAAAAGACCTGAGACCCTAGAGAGCCCCTGTGAGTCAGAGCAAACACCAGATTAGATGACAGATAGTCTGACTCGGTATAAGGTTGCGTTGTCAGGAATCCCCACTGAACATTTTCTAATAATATCCATGGCGGAGCTCCCCTCCTAGAACGGCCTTTTGCAGCAACCATTCCGCTTCTTCCTTCTGCATCTTCATTATGTAATAGTATGCAAGGGGATTTGCTTAGCTTCCTCTTCCCTCACCATCGCTTTTTCCATTTGCATTGTGTCTATTGCATTGTAAGCCTCCGTGGAGTGCGGGAGCTGGTTTTTATGTTTGTACAGTGCCTAGAAAACGTTTCCTTTGTAAATGACTCTTACAGTCTTTCGTTTCTTTCCACCAGGTGGCCATTCCCACCTGAACAGTGCGGCAAGAACTTCACCTGTCTGAACGGCGGCAAATGCGCGAGTGGAGTCTGGGGAGCCAACTGCACCTGCAAGCCGGGCTACACGGGCAGGAAGTACAAAGACTGGTGCTCTTTGACCTGAGGCAGTGGACCTCTTGGCATTCCTCGAAATGGCTAGCTTGACATGGCCCTGGCCTTTGCTCTTCTCATGATGCGTGCGCGTGGCGCACACACGCATTCTGATGGCTGTTTTTAGACTCGCCCTCGGTGCACACTCTGGGCCTGTTATTCTTGTTCCCCAGAGAGAATGTACATTAAGAGATGCAGTTGACCAGTGAGCTAGGAGAGCTGGAGTGGGGCGGGGGGGAGAGAGAGCAGGCCATCAGATTGCAGGAAGCAGGGATTAGAAAACGGATTTACAGCCTCTGGTGCCTTTTGACGAGAGCACCCCCTGGCTGTTTTGGAGCAGATGCCGCTGTTCCCCAGGTGAGAGAGCAAAACCAAGTCCTCCTGAAGATCAGCCTGTCTTGGGAGCTTGCCCCAGGCAGCAGACTGCTACTGGATGCTCATTAGCTTGCTAAGTTCACCAACTGAAGTAGCAAGACAAAAACCAGTCTGCTCTGCCCCGGCCCACATAGGCAATCCCTACCCTATTGCACATTGCCATTTCTTTAGGGTCGTGGTGGACAGTTGCCCTTGTTTTCTTTTCAGATGCCAGATCAACATCAATGATTGTGACCCCAACCCCTGCCAAAATGGGGGGACCTGCCAGGATTCAGTAAACCGGTACCGGTGTGTGTGCAGTGCCAGCTACACTGGAGAGCGTTGCGACGTGGATGTAAGCATGCGGTCCTCCTTTCTTTGCCAAACGGTGGGTCAGGCTTTGGCCCCTAGGCTAGGGGAGGGAGGGACAGAGTTTATCTGAGACACTGAGATGGAAAGGAACTGGTTAAAGCCTTCACGGCCTGGCAGAACATAGAGCCCGAATGGTAGCGCACTGAGTCTCATGCTGTGTCTCCTACACCCGGCTCTCACACAAAGGAAATTCAACCTTTGCACTCAGAATTTATTGTAAGCATAAGTTCTTGGCCTAAGACCAAAATCCAGTCAAATAGCTTCAACTAGCTTTCCCTAACCCTTGTTTGGTTTTCTGTAGAATTCAGAATGTTTTATACAAGTACCATGGGAGCATAGGTCGAAGACCAAGTGTGAGAGCAAGGCCTGGAGCCCAGGGCAGCCAGAGGGGGAGTTGTGGGGCAGAGAAAAACAACATCCCAAGTCAAGTCCCCTTTGTTTCTGTGCCTTTATGTACGAGGGTTAGGAAACACACTTAAAAAAAGATAGATATTAATATATAGAAATAAACTCAGCAGTGCTAAGATCCCCTCCACCACCCTGGCATTTGTTGGCTGGCAAGGTGGACAGGGGCATGCTTGATGCTTTGCTGTACAGACAGAGGACACGGTCTGGTTTGGGTGGGCCCCTTTTCCCCATCCTCCTTTGTGTGTGGAATGCATGTGGGTGCCTGCCTGGAGACTGGGAATGCACTAACCTTGAATGCATGAACCCCCACCCCCCACCCCACTGCCTGTGTGCAGGGGAGACAGGCTCGCTGCTGTTGCTGCTGCACTGGTGCCTCTGGCAGGATGCTTCTAAACAAACCCTTTGCATGCTTGAGCCTGAGGCAGCACCCTCTGCTGGGTCTCCTTGGCGCTGGCCCCTTCCCATGGGCTTCCCGTTTGCTAGTGCTTGTTCCATTTCCTCTTCTGTTTCATTTCTCCACGGCTGGGCCACAACTAACCTGTGTAGCCAGTGGGGTCTGGTTCTGAACAGTGCATCCACTAAAGACCAGCTCTGTCTCCCCATTGAGAAGAATGGGACTGTTGGGATTGACAGTCCTGCAATCTGATGGGCAGTTTCAGTCGTACGCTGGAGCCCTCAGGGTCACGCTCCTTCTTGCTCCACGAACGAGATGCATACGGATGGCAGAAGCATGATCCAGCTGCAAATCTCTCCCTACATACCCAAATGGACAGCAATACAAGGAAGGTTTAAGCTAGAATCTGCGTGTCCCGTTTATTTATTTAATTTCATTTCTATACCGCCCAGTAGCCGAAGGTCTCTGGGTGGTTTACAAAAATTAATGTCCCATGCCAGCATGGAGCAGGTGCTTGCTTAAAACTGCTCTCTATTGCAGAGGAACCCCACTCCACTTACACACCATCTCTGATACAGCCAATTGCAAGGATTTAGAGCCCAGAATCCACCCAATCACCTGCTTATAAATCTCTCCCTCCTGGATTCTCTCTGGGAAGAGAGAAGCGGGCAGGCGCTTTAGCTGCTGAGCCTACACGCCGCTGTTTTTAGTAAGGCTTATGCTAATCTCATGCCCCCAATATGGTTCTGTGAGCGAGCTCTGAGCCACAGGCCACTGCCTTCCTTGTACTGCGGTGGAAAGCTTCCGCAGGCAAGTTCCACAAATGAGGGAACATTAACTGAGTTGTCTCCCTGTCTAGGCAGGGACCAGGCAAAGCACACCTGCTGTGAGATCAAATGTCTTCCTGCCGGTCTCGCACAGCTGGTGGGCCCCCTCCGCTTAACGCCCACCGTAGCGATGTGGCCGGTGCCTTCACGTGGCAGAATCGCCTTCAGGGAGCACTCTTAGCTCGGCCCTCTTGCCTCTCCAGGGCATGAAGGGCACCAGCCTGCCCACTCCTGCTCATGTGCATGGCGCAAGTTTAGGGGCGCATTTCCTTCATAGCCATCTTACCTCATGGGAACATCGGAAGCTACCTTAACCGAGTCAGACCCTGGGTCCATCCAGCCCAGTATTGTCAACACTGACCGGCAGCCGCGGCTCTCCAGGGTTTCAGGCATTTCTCCCAGGTCTGCCTGGAGATGCCGGGGATCGAACCTGGGGCCTTCTGCGTGCAGAGCGGGGGCTCTGCCACGGAGCTCTGCCCCTCCCAGCCCGCAAGCTCCTCGCGTTATTGCTTTGGCAGGGTTTGCAGCTGGTCCGGCCTGGCTGTGCCTTTAGTAATGGGTGTGACCCCCTTGTGAAGCCCTTGCCTTGCCGTCTTTGAAAGAAAGCCCTGTTCAAGACCGCTGCTGCCGCTCTTCATCCTTCGCCCACGTTTAACCCTGACCTGGGGGCCGCAGGCAGCCTCCCCACCGCCCTGCTTCAGGTAGAGCTGCGCTGCCAAGCGGGTCTCCCACTCAGGCTCACCATGTCTCCATTAATTTCTCTTGCAGAGGGGGACTCCTCCGGGCACTCTCTTCCCGTTCCCGTTAATTGAAGTCGCGGTGCCGGTAGCCTGCGGTTGCTTGCTGCTACTCATCATTATCCTCGTCCTTATGATTCTCACGGCCCGGAAGAGGCGCCAGTCAGAGGGGACCTACAGCCCAAGCCAGCAGGAGGTGGCAGGAGCCCGGCTGGAGATGGACAGCGTACTGAAGGTGCCGCCAGAGGAGCGTTTAATATAGGCGCTGCCTTTATTAAAGAGGTGCCTTTGCAGAGCCTGCACTGACCCCACCCCGCATCCCCGGGCTTGTCCCAGACTGCGCTCCTTGCGAGCCTACCTGACTAGTGTCCTTAAAGGCCTCGGAGTGCAGTGGAGCACGTGAGCAGCTGGGCCACGGGGCCCTGGCGGCAGCGGCAGCAGTGACTCCCGCCTCGCCCTCCTCAGTTCCTCTCCACAAGCCGTCGCTATAGGCAGGGGCCGGGCACCCCTCCTGTGCATTCATCCGTCAGCCTAGGGTGCAGACTGAGAGATCCTGCCAGAACGTCTCTTGCAAATACTGTCCTAACAGGCAGAACTGCCGGCTGCCTGTGCCCAATGGCACTGAGCAGAGCTTTCCCGAGGCCGTCTGCATCAGTCAAGCTGCAACAGCGCTGCAGGTTCTGCCTCCCCTTTTACACATGGTTCAAGGGGTAGGGATGAACAGGATGCACAGAAAGCGTTTGTACATGCCATGTTTTTACCAAGTAGGGGTGGATTGTTATGACATTCCCGCAGGCGTGGAGAAGGCAGCAGGGGGGCTCAGCTCCAGGAGGTAGGTCTGTGTCCCCTTAAGCAAGTAGGAGTGGGTAGCAGCAGAGGCTAGATATCAATAGAAAAGCATCAGCAGTGCTTGGTTACTGACATGTGGTGGGTCTGTGCACCGCCTCTCTCTCTCCCCGCCTCTCTGCTTGAGAAGGAGACATGCAAGCAGCCACTGGCTGTTCCGCGATGACCATCACCCCCAAGTGGTGCCCATAGAGCTGCTTGGTTAGCTTCCTGCCCACAGGTGCTCACGTGTACATTATCAGGCTATGGACAAAACTGCACAGCAGCCGCAGAGTTTCTAGTAGTCTGAAATGCTGCTGTGAGAGGTCAGTAACACCCTGTTCCACTGCAGCGACCAGCACGGGCCCAAGGCAGCAGTTCCACGCTGGTGGTGGGAGCTGTGGGAGCAGCTGGGGCCGCTATGCTCATCAGCGTCTTTGGCATCTCAGTCATGGCCATGAAGAAGAGAAGGGCCACTCAAAGGACCTACAGCCCAAGCCGCCATGAGAAAGACGGGGCACGAGTGGAGATGTGGAACCTGATCAAGCTCCCACCGCTGGAGCAGCTGATCTGAATGCCAGTTACAGAGGAGGCATCTTTGAACCCAAACTGCAAGCCTCTCACGCTCTCCACCTTGCTTCCAAGAGGCAATTTCATCTGGTCCTTGCTCGCAGCTTAACAGCAGGCAAGAGAGTTAGAACACCCATGGCTTCATTGGCTCTTTCGTGCTGTGACAACATGCCCCTGGTGAATGGCAAGCCAGCAACGGAGGGAGGAAAAGGCAAGCAGGCCTGTTTGCACAGAAGCATGTTCTGTTGCCCTGTTTACAAGCTCCTCCTTTTACAAGAACAGCCTGAGCGCAGTCCAGGGCTGGAAGCAAACTCTGCGTCGGGCCATTCGTCAAACAGTAACCGGGAGACAGATCAGGGCTGGATCATGAGGTCTGGAGTGAGCACTTTTGTGGTTGACCCAGTTAACAGCACACAGCTCCAAAATCCACAGAGCCTTCCTGGCTCTTTCCCTTACATCGGAACTGATCGTAGCCTTCCCTGCCCACTGGGGAGGGGTCAGGTGTTACCAGCTCCTATGAGCCACACGACTACAAGCGGCCGCCAAGGATGAACCACAGTACAGCCGCCTAAAGTGCCTTGTCAACAAGCTACCCGAGACTGTATTAACTCTCTAACAGTTAACAAGACAACTGCTTGGCCTCCTTTCTTGTCCCCCCCGCCCCGATCAGTGACAGCTACAGTTTTAGGTGCACACAGCAAGAGTCCCTGACCAAGAGAACCCTCTCCTCACGCTAACTGTGGTTTTTTACATACCCCTCCTGTTCTGGGTGGTTTCAGGTTGCCTGCTCTAAAATGCCGCTCCTGTTGGCTTGGTTCGTTTCACATTTGTCCTAGGATGCCCCAGTGATGCTCTTGCTCCCATGTACTTCACCTTTTTAGGGGCTGTGGCTGAGGACAGGTTTTTTGTTTTTTGTAAAAGAAAAAGTAATAAAAATAGCTGTACACAGTTTGATTATGTACAACAAACAGCCAAAAATATTGCTAAACGTTGGGTGTGGGGGGCATTGCTTGTGGGGCACTGAAGCAGCTAGGGTCATACAAGACCAGGACCTGCTCTCCACACCTGAAATGAGAACAGACTGCTGAATGGAGAGAACGCTGGGCAAGGGGTCGGGAAACCTTATATTGAAGGAGGAAGGGTGGGCAGTGGGCAGGCTGAGGAACGCCCCTCTAAACCTACCACTCCCATAATGCTTTCAGCATTAGCAATTCACAGTGGCATCCTATACCTGTGTGTCAGAAAAAGGTGGCTGAACCAGGCTGCAGCGCAGGGGGGTAGCTGAACACCAGTGAGGCAGCCTGCCTGGGCTGGAATAACCAGTCAGCCAGGGAGGGAGAAACTGCTCGGCAGTATTTTAACATCTCTGTGCAGCAGCACAAGCCCTGTCCACACACAGAGGTCCCCTCCTTTTTCAGCCACCATCAGTCCGTGGAAAGCATGGATGGGGTGGTGGGTGGAGTGCTTCCTCACCCCCCCTTTTGGTTAGCTGGCTCCCCTTCCTGTGCCATGTACTCGAGACAATACGAACACCTGCATGCACGTGGCCAACTGTGGCCTAAATTCATTAACATCTCAGTGTGATTATTACTGATAGCAGCAAGAAATATTTCAGCAAAAACTATCTGCTCCAAAAGCCAAAGCCCGCTTAATAAGGGGAGGTGTGAATTCCCACAGACTGTTGCAGGAAGAGATGCCCAGGCTGCTTCGCTGCTGCTGAGAACCAGAGTTAATATTTTGGAACTGCCAATGGAGCAAAAAGGGACCAGATCCTCCGAGAAGAGTCTGGCCCTGCGCACCACCACTCTTGTTGCAGAACGAGCCCTATCCCAGCTCACACCACACTTTGGAAAGGCCACACAGTTCCCCTTGTTTGTGACCAGGGCGGGATCCCCAGAGAGAGATAAGGGCCCACCCAGAGGAAAGCCAGCCAGACACAGATGGACCGAAGCCAGGGAAGTCCTGTGCTGCCAAAGGATTTCCCAGTCCAGCAGCTGGAGGATCCCAACACTCCTGTGAATTAGGGGTTCGCTTTGGTCAGATCCAGATGAGCATGCCCATCCTAGCCTCTCTTCCCAGTGTGCCAGCGGCTGCAATCAAGAATAAAAGGAAATCTAGCACGCTTGGTGAGCCCAACATCTGTCAGGCCCCTTCCAATAGACCAGTTCCATGCAGTTCTCACTGCATGGTGACTGCAAGAGGGAGGCAGCCGGCTGAATGCCTTTGTGGTCTCAAAGGCAAAAGGGCTCACGGGCAAGCTGCTGCTCCGTGTGAGCATGCTGATGGGGCTTGGCACGTTTATTAGTCCAACTCCCCTTTCTGAGACCCTCAATGCACTGGCTGGCTATGAAGTAGCCCATGCCATTCAGGAGGTGTGCGTGGCACCATCAGAGCAGATGCAAACTAAGCGTGCTCTGACACAGGTGCCTGCAAGGAAGAGCTTAAACAGATAGCCACACACTAGAAGGGAAAGTAGAGCCCTCCCCTCCCCCAAAAAATCAGTCTTGGGAGACGGGACTATCAAAGTCCCCAGCTAGGGTGATCAGTTTGGCCTTTGAGCATAATGCAAGATCCATACAGCCAGCCCCCCAAAGCAGCATTTTCTTGCTCACCCTACTCAGAAGTCCTTGAGGCCTCAGAGGGCGAAGAAGCAAGTTAACGGGTCAAGAAGAGCCTGAGATTCTAGTGGGCCACAACTGAGGAATCAGCTTAAAAATCATGGAACAGTCTCCAACATCTGTCCCATGGATCCTAAGCCCAAGAGGCATAGCACTCTTGGCCAAAATCAAGACAGATGCTGTAAGGGAGCCATGGAGATGTTCCTGCCAGCAGCTTCCAAGGGAACCTGCCTTGTATTAGGGTGACCACAATTTCATGAGACAGCCCCAAAGAATCAGGTCTGGTAGCCTACTGATTTTGGTGTGGTGATGAGCCTATCTCAATTCACATTTGTAAGTTTCCAGGATGTGACAACAAGCTGCCATCTTGTGTCAGCCACATGTCCAAGGCTAGTCATTATGTCACAGGAGTCCAATTTTACTTCGCACGATACCAAAATGGGTTTGAGAACCAGTCTTCAAAGTAATAGCCTCACTTCCCCAGGTCTGAGCACCATAAAGGCCCAGCCCAGCCACAGATACCAACCAATGTTTTAGCCATTCTGTTGTTTAATTTATAGATGTTTTTATTTTCCACTGTGAACTTAAATTACTTTTGATATTTAATTTTGGATATATTTTTTCACAAAAATTATTTGCTACACATTATGACATTCTTTAAAGAAGAGACTGGTGATCATTGTTGTAATTAAAATTTGCATCGATTTCTACAGACTGTTCCATAATTGTTCCATAAAGAAGTTTATTTGGAATTACAAAATTGAAGGAAGATCTGAGTGGGAAGTTTAAGCGAGGCTCTTGAAACTCACCCAGGACATTGGCTCTTTAACTATTCAGTACTTTTGTACAACCAAGTGAATGCTAATAAACTGGGGTGGGAGGGTGGGGTAACAGTTTCTTCTTGAGAAGTTAGAATGTTTATGAATATGCTATGATGTCATAGCAGCCAAGCCAATGACTAGAGATTGGTAACGTTCAATTTTTATCCTGTTTTAGTATGCTTGGCAGACAAGAAGACAAGCAAGAAACTCGGCATTCTGACGTTGGTTAACAAATTATAGGCACAGCTTCCAGGTGCCTTTCCTATACCTCTTGAAGTCACATTGTGTGCAATGGTGTTTCATCCTACAGGTCACAAATAAGAAACAAATACTGCCAGATCACCAGGAGGCTGGTGGTGAAATAAATATTTCTGACGGAATGGAAGTAGTAGTGAAGGATGCATTTTCCTATTTCTAATTAGTATCTTCTGAATTATCTTGAAGGATGTTTTATACACCTCAGTGGCTCAATCTTCTATAAATATTGCTCTCACCTACTACCAGTAAGATTGTTGGGGCCTCTTGCTTACTGCATGATCAATTCAGATGCTTGATCTAATTGGTGTCACTGAAAAATGTTTCATTTATGAAGAAAAGCTTGTCCTGCGAGGACCTGCGAGATTAGCACATTGCAGAGGGAGAAAATGGCATCTATCGCTCCCAGTAGAGGACAGGAACCCCAGTGGTTACAGACATTCCCTCTTGGCCAGGCAGCAGCTCCATGACATAGGGCAGACTCAGCTAGGAGGGTCAGGCTGGACCTGAAGGAGCCTCACTGAATTGATCCAAGTTATCAGTTTCTAGCCTTCCCAGTGCGGTCAGTGATTTTATGCCGCCTGAATCCTCTCCCCAACCAACACCATTTGCTTTGTTAGAAGACCGAGTTAGTTAGCATGTTCTCCTCTTAAATAGTCAACATTTCAAAACTGATTTCCTCCGGTATTTCAGACCCTGGGAGACTGATTTAAGAGGTGCAAAACTGTGGTTATATTTCAGGTTGATAAAGTTTCCTTCCCCAACTTGGTGCCCTCCAGATGTTTTGGACTACAACTACCAGCATTCCTGACCATTGGTCATGCTGGCCAAGGCTGACGGGAGTTGAGGTCCAAAACATCTGCAGGGGACGAGATTGGGGAAGGCTGCCATAAAGCCCTGGAATTCAAAATACGTGGAGACTCCCTTCCCTTTCCCTATGAGGCATCCCTCCCCTTTGCTAGGAATGTGCAGCGGGAAGCAGGAGCACAGAAGTAGCAGTGTACCATAACACAGACTGAAGTGAACGTGCCCCTCCCAACAAGGCGGGGCAGGTGAGCAGAGTCTGGGACCCTGACCATCAAAGGGCCCGAGGTGGTAGCCTGGTTGCCTCAGAGAGAAAAGGAAACTAGCTTGTATTCTAGCTGAGCACAGCAGTTAATTTTGCAGGCAGGATGATGGAGGAACTGGGTGTGAGGGGGACTTACCAGAAGGAGAATCCACTCTCCTTTCTCACCAGTACAGTGTGCCACCTGGTTTTCAGTCTACCTGAGCTGCTGGGCTAGTAAAAGATTTAAACTGTAGCAAAGGTAGACCTGCAGTATTTGTGCAGCTGAGATTGTATCAGGGATGGCCAGTTTGCCCCACGGGGCATCAGCTAGGCCCCCAAGCCTGCCTCTGGAGGCTAGTGGAGAGGGGAGCCCCTGCTGACATCTCCAGTCCCTGATCGGAGACAACAGTGGGGTTTCCTCTCCCTGCTGGCCTCAGCCGCCCCACCCCCAGTGGGGGAAGGTGCAAGACAGGCGAAGCTGGTCCAGCCACGGTGCTGGCTGGAGTCAGCACCTCAACTGGGGCCTCGACCTACTGGGGGATGCCCACGAGCAGCTAGGTGAGGTGCCCAGCTGAAGCACCAGCTGGAGGAGCCATCATGGCGGGATGTGGCCCACTGGCATTGTAACTGCTAGACCAGGTCTAGGGTGACGCATGGGCACAGCTGCTGCCTTACAAACGTAACCCACAGCCTTGCTGGGCCCTCTTAAAGGTCGTCGCCATCCCCAGAACACCCCCCCCCCCTCCTGGATGAAGCAGACCAACGCTCGCCCATTTCGTGGACTTTACATATTTTACTATTCAGAACTAGGCAATATCAAAAACATCTTTTTTCCCAGCAAAAAAGACCTAATACAAAACAGAGAGAATGCCTTGTAACAGCAAGTACTCGACAAATGTGTGATGACGCAAACACAATGCCGAGAGGTGTCCCCCGACTGTCAGCATCCGGAGAAATGAAGTTTGCTCTCGCACTGTACAGGCTCAAGCGTGGAGTCAGAAGCCTCAATGTCGCTTCAGCAGCAAGAAGGAAACTTCAAGGAGGTCACGGAAACAAAAACAACACACGTTGGAAAGAAAAAGAGGTGGCAAGGAAGACTGACATCCCATGTGTGCACAGGGTGATCTCTTGCGTATACAGATTGATGACAAGCCTAACTGCTGCCCCTCAGTAATTAAAAAAAACAGCCCAGTTTTAAAAATCCCCCAAACCTAAGTGACCAACTGAAAAAGGCTCGTGACCCAAGTGCTGGCAGTTCCATGGCTATAAGGAGCCAGAGGCAAACGTACCAATGGGTCCTTTATTCGTTTGTGGCTTTCATGCAATGACTGGACTTGTTTCAGCTATATTCTTTGCTTCCCAAAGCAGTCTGGACAGATCAATTTGGCGCCCAGCTGGTGCTGACAAGGCGGAAGGACTCAGGTCAGCTTCTTGATGCTCTTAAGTAACAAACACCAAAGACCGCTAGTCCACAGCCAGGCTTAAAACTCCCTTTGAAAGATCCACGCCTGTCATCATGTCCTGTTCTCTTCTGTTCTGCCAGCCTGGCTTTGACGCAGCTCACCATATTCGGGAACCCTTTGTACCACCATTCCCCAACCCAGTGCTGAGTTGGAGTATAGCTCCCATCATCCCCAGATAGGGGAATGATGGGAATTATAGTCCCAACATAGTTGGAGGACATGAGGTTGGGGAAGGCTGCTTTATACCTTGTGCCCTCTCTCTTTTTTGGTAATAAAATAAGATAGTATTACACCTAGTTGCACCACCGCCACCTAGTAACACATTTACATATAGATATAGATATTTATATATAATCATATTAACACAATTACAGAAAAATTTCGGGAACCATGATAGGGACATCATGTGTGTAGCTCTAAAAAGATCCACTGCTGGTGATTCCAATTTTCTGATGGGTGTGAACAGACACTTTGCCCACTCCCTAGACAGCTTTGCGGTGCTCCAGTGTGAATACTGAACCCCAGGATGTAAGGGGGAGGCCCTCTGTTGCGTGCAAAGTTTGGAGGGGCAGGGCAGGGAATTCAAGGAGCTGTGCATCCACTCAAAAGTGCACCTGTATGACAGAGAAGCTAGGAACAAAAGGACGCAGATCTAAAGCCTAGTGATTGACTCTGCCCAAGCTTGTGCACTGCATTTACATGTGAAAGCAAAACATGATTCACAGCCTGTGAAAACAGAGAGACTCTAAATTCAATACTGATCACATGGGTGAGGAAGTTAATCCTCACCTGGGAGGGGGGGAGTGTGGGATATGATTGCAAGAATGCAACGAGGGGCAGCAAAAGACCTGGGGAGCAACTGAGCACCCTCCAATTCAGTAGTTACCTTGAGCAAATTTGGAGAGTGGGAAGATGCCTCACCTCTCCCCAAATCATATTTTCAACTACTGATGACTGGGGACTATGGGAAGGGAGCCAATGAAGCTTCCTCTGGAGCAGCCCTATCTCAGAGCAGTATTTAGTCAGCACATCTTGCCCACAACACAGGAGTTTTGTGAGTGGGTAGCAGCTTCTAGCTGGCTAACCCATTCCAGTGGAATACTGGGCCTTTGCATGGGTCCAACACGCAACCGGGAAAGGAATTGCGACTGCCGGCAACGGGGCGAGTCACTCAAATGTTTCCCACTGCCTTCTCAGCTGCTCTACTTTACCTGGCGTGACGGAAACCTCCTGCTTGGTCTTATTCAACAAGTCTTCAAAGGGGTCCTTAGCCGCCTGAGGTTTGGAAGGGTGTAACACTGACTCCAGTACTTTGGCCTTGGGGGGAACTAGTGGGAGGTCACTGGGCCTGGCAGCCAACCTCGTCCTGGCCTCCATCTTAGAGGCAGAATGAGCCAGGGGCAATGTCCGGATCTTAGAAGGGCCGCAACGCTGTGCTGGCTGCGGGGCGTTGCTTTGGGAAGGGGGTTGACTCTGTGGTGGGGCTGCTGGAGCCTGGGCAAAGAGGTTGGGCATGGAGAGTGCCAGAGGGTTTGGAGGAGGCCTCTGTGGCTGGTAGAAGCTGGAATGGGATGTGATGAAGCTGGAGCTGTAAGCATGGCCTAGAGAGGAGGCAAAAGGGCTCCCAGGGGGCCTGACCAGGGACAATGGCAGAGGTGTTGGCATTGCCGGCACGAACGGGTTGAGAGAGGGCTGCACAAATGGTGTCGCAGAGGGAGGGTATCCCAGAGGCCGGCCGAACGGTGCTGATAGGGGGGGCATGAGGTCACCAGCCGTCGAGGGGAAGCCAGTTGCGGGGCTGGGAGACACAGACCCCAGCAGGCTTCTGGCACTTGGCTGAAGGCCAGCATCCTGACAGCTCCCTGCTTTCAATGGATCAAGGAGGGCAAGGAGGAAGTCGCTGTCACTGTTTGCACCCTCTAGCTTGACTCTGACCGGCTGGAGCATTTCTGGGGCGTTGCTGGGGATGGACAAAAGCTGGGGCTGGGGAGTGACAAAACCAGCAGGCTGCCCAAAGGCAGGGTCCAGGGAGAGGGCTCTGGCTGTAAGCGTCTCCTGCGTGAGCTCCGAGGCCAGGTCGCTATGCCCTGCAGGGCAGGTGGCGGTTTCTGGTGGTGCCTGCTGCTTGGCAGGCCTGGGCACCGGTGGTGGTGGGACAATGCCCAGCTCTGGGGTCTTCCTGCCTTGTGGCCGCGGGACAGTGATACTGCCTTGAGCAACAGGGGAGCTCTCGACTTCCTTCTCCACGAGATCCAGGATGCTGTCTTTGCTTCGGGGCCTCCATGGGACAGGCGGCACATTCCCAAGAGGAGTCAAGGGCCTCTCCGGGGAGCTTTGGGAGTACTTGGTGGGAATGGCCATGTCGTCATGGCCCAAGCCCCACAGCTGCTTGTAGGGGTGAGGAAGCTTTATGCCTGGGGTAGCCCAGCTCTGTTCAGAGAAGCCAGGATCCATCCTCTGCCAGAAAGCACACAGCAGGTCAATACATTTCCTGGAGCACCCCCCCCCTCCTTTCCCCTGGAGAACCTTGCTGTGAGGCTCCCTAGGCCTGGAACAGAGCCTCCCCTGGCCCAATCAAGATCCCCTCCCCACCTCCTCCAAACCCACTCCAGCAAAGTCTTTCTTGAACCCTCCTTTGCCTCACCTTCTTCTACCGATGAACTGCCCCCCCCGACATCAGAAGAACTTCCCCATGAGTCCTGCATCTCCCCCCGCCCCTGCACTGTTTGGTTCCTCTAATAAGGCCCCTTTCCTCTCCAAGGAGCCCGAGGCCCGGAGCATCCCACCTCTGCATCAACACTCCTTTTCCTCCCATCGCCATCAGCCCGGAACCATCCTCTGCCTCCCTCAGTCCCCTGTGCTTTTCCATTCACACCCAGCTAAGCCCCATACCTGGTAGTCAGAGTTGCGCTGCTGGCCCCCCTGTCCTTTGGGGATCCTCAAGTCTTCTAAGCTCTTGGTTTGGCTCAGCGGCTGGGGCTCTGTCGCCAGCCCTGTAAAAAGGTCTCCCAGGAGGCTGATTTCCGCAGGGCTGTCTGGCGTAGGTGGGTCAACAGGGTTGGGGCCCTGGGGCCTCTCCAGGCTGAGACCTTCCTCTCCATCTGCACTGTCAGACTCCTTCAGGGCCCGATAAGGCTGAGGCCTGGCAGACAGAAAAGATGCATCACCTCAACCGGAGACGTGCTACCACTAAAGCAGCCTTCCCCAACCCAGTGCCCTCCAGATGTGTTGGACTGCAACTCCCATCCTTCTTTACAGTCCAGCACATCTGGAGAGCACCAGGCTGGAGAAGGCTGCTCTCAGGAATCCACCGACACACTTTGCAGTTTAGAAAAGGCTAGTATGGATTCACGGCACTTCGGTGGGTCCGCAAGGCCAAAACGTCTCCCACGCAGGGGTTTGTGCTCTTGCTTTCAAATACAAGGAGACCTGAAAGCCGGGCCATGCTGCCTGAGCCTGCTCTGCTCGCAAGTGGCATTTGGGGTGGGGGTGAGAGAACAAAATTCAAACTTGTGTCAGCCAGCAAGGCTTGAATGCTGATGCCACAAAACTGGTGCTTCAGTGTAACTGGCCCCAGCTTTTAGAATCAGAGGGACAGTGAACAGATTTTGATGCCTTTAGTGCCCCGGAAGAAAAGTAAGACACAAAGACTGTGGCACCCAGGCCCTGGCTTCCCCACTCCTTGATGATGTGAAATATGGACTGATCACAATGAAACCAGTGGGAACTGGAAAAAGGTGCAGGAGTCAGAACAACAGGGAGAGGGACTTGGAGCGCTGGATAGAACTCATGTGGCGGGTTATTTGGATGTCGAGGGAAACAGTGTGTGTATAAATCTGTACTGGCTTCCAGTGGGGTGACTCAAAGAGCACCGGGGTGTTGAAGAGACATTGAGCCCATGGAAGTCATCCTAGCGGTGCTGCTTACATGCCAAATCAACCAAGTCAGAGGACAACGGTGATCCGACAGATGCCATCACCCCAAGCAGGAAGACTGCGCAGGGCCTCTGGAACCAGCAACAGAGCCCATGGCACACGAAATACTGTTACTCGGCCCTCTTTCCTTAACAAAGGAAACTGAGTACTCCTCCCATCTTTCTACCACGCAGGGTCATTGACTGTGCTGTCCCAGACAAAGCTCCATTTCCTTTGCTCCAGCTGACTCAGTGCAAGCCATTCCTGGTGCTTCCCTGAGGTAAGTATCAATGATTAAACTAGTGTCACCTTATCAAGAAACACCACAGTCCATTATGGAGGAGAGAGAGTCTATTGTAGGCTTATTGAGGAAGGAGCGCCAAGCAGCCCTGCTCCTGTGTACCTTGGCAAATGGGCCTTGAACACCCTGTGATTTGCATGTCGGCTCTGCATGCGAGGGAACGGCAGCGCAATGCGCATCCAATTAACACCACAAACTGACATGCATTTCCACCGTGATTGGCATTTGACTGGCAGCCAGTCTCACCGTGCCCTTTAAACAAGGCTTTAGATTGAGGAAAACATTGGAGAGGCACCAGGAAACAGCAGCAATGTGAGGGAGCCCTCGTCTCTCTCCAGTGCCTTGATAAACTGCACCCTGCGAACTCATTAGCAAAGGATGGCTTCTTCCATCCCCCTAGCAGAGAAGCAACTGCAGTTTGCTCAGATGTGGCTGCTGCCTCATTACCGCCGGGCGCAACATGGAGTTGTTTGGGGGGACTGAGGGCTTTGGTCAGCAACAGTTTTGGGAGCAGGAACAGTGGTGTAGTGGAGCCAGGGCTCACAGGGACGTAACACCAGCACTCTTTTATTAGCAGGGACAATGACATCACCTGCCACCAACCTCAGACATTCCTGTTCTGTTCTAGTTTAGTTGCAGTCCCCACAGTAGCTGGGGGAAATGAATTTTCCCAGCAACAATGTATTGTTCCCTGCTGCCATGCCATGTATTCTGGGGCGGCCTGGTCTTGGATGGGCAATTAAGACCCTTTCACTGTACAAAAGAGCTGCTCCTAGAGGAGGTCACAACTGCCAGAACTGGTTTGTTGATATGGATCAACACAGCTCCCTGAACGTTTGTGCTCTTCGTGGGGTCGTGGCTATGGGCACTGTCGTGAAGAGCGTCTGCACTTCAAAATCGACCACGACTCTGCTGGACCGGAATTCACATGTGTATTAAGATGGCGGCTGGATCCTACAAGGGCATGTGAGAATGGTGCCCAAGGGCCTAGAGAACTCTGCCGTAAGGCACCTTTAGCTGGCCAGGCTTTATGCACCAGACCAACCTTCATTCCCCTCCCCATGCATCCCCCCACAAGGAATTATCTCCCTTACTGTGACCCACTTCCTCACCTAACTTCTGAGCCTTGGTCCCTAGGCCTAGTTTCCTGTTCATCTGTTCCTGGCCTTGCTCCTGCAGTCTCATACCATATCCACCCACCGTATAGCTCACCTCACCCACAGACGCTCTCGAGACTTCAAAACATGGTCCAGCCCCCTGAGCTGTAGGCTCCAAGCATACTGCGCCTTACTTTCAGTTTGCTCTGGCCATGCTTTTGCTTAATGTTCCTTGCCCAGCTGGCTGTCCAGACTGGGGAAATCAGAGCAGGGGCGATGAGATGAGGCAGGTTGAGAAAACACTGTGACGGCTGGGCGATGACTGCCTGGAAGCTCACAAGACGTACCAACAAGCACAAGTTAGCATAGGAGCAGGCAGCCTGGGAAGGGAGCAAAGCCTGGCCAACCATGACAAAGAAACCTGAACGCCTCCCTCCCACCCCCACAAAAGTTGTGGGTGAAATAGCCTGGCATGGTTATATGCAGGGGACATGCGTGAACGCACACACACACACACAACACTTGCCACAGAAACACCCGAGCAAGGGAAAGAGTAATACGTCAGCGGGGTGCTCCAAGCAAGGAAGGGGGGCGGCGCTGGCTAGTGTGGCAAAGAGTCAAGGTATAGACCATTCAAAGGGAGCAGAGAAGAGGAAGCTGTCAGAGAAGGCAGAGCCAGGGTCGTCTTCCTGAGGAAACTCATCGCCGGAAGAGTCCTCCGAGAGAAAGACTGTATAGTGGCGCGTGGGCTTTACCAAGCTGAAGGAGACAGGGAGAGGAGAGAGAAAGGATGTTACTGAGCTGCACCTGCAGAGGGAAAGGAAACCAAACAAAAAATGCCAAATGTTTCCAGGTTTCTGAATGCAGTAGCCTACGTTCAGGAGAAAGGAGAGGGAAGTATGCGCAAGAAAAAGATGCTCTTCCTAGAACCTCTTGGAGTGTTGGGCTCCAGGTCAAAGAGGGAGGGTAAGGGGCAGGACCCAGAAATCAACCTAATAAAAGCAAATGAAGACAGACGACCTCCGGCAGCAGAAAGAGGAAGATCCTTCTCCTCTCCAAGAGACAAAAGCTCAGCAGCACAAGAGCCTTCTGACAAAGAGCATGAGCTCAGCTCCACCAAAATGGAGAGATGCCAGAGCCACCGCAATAACTTGGGGCTTGCAGGCGCTCTGTTGGACTGCAAGACACACTGGGAACTCTACCCCCAAAACACAACCCATCTTAACTCCACCAGGGGACTGTCTATACTTCTGACAAGCCCACTTAGAAAGGATCCTACTTGGGAGGCGGTGGTTACCCAAGAAAGATGAACAAAGCATAGCGCACTTACTCCTTCCAAATGTACCCCCTAACATCATTATTTTTGGCTCATGCCACACAAGAGCATGCACACACCCCTGTTCAAAAATGTGAACTAGTATTTTCTTCTCCATGCAAACGCTGTGCAAGACTGGGAAGAATGCTGCACACAGAGACAGTCTGCATCCATTTCTATCACCATGGTGGCACTTTTTGCATCTGCCGTAACAACAGAAGCGGCTGCAGGCTGTGCTTGGTTCACAGTGAGGTTCCGCCACACAAACCTGTGGAGGAAAACAGATCAAAAGCAGGTGGTTTGCATGCATGGACTGGCTCACAGGCGTCCCACAAACAGTCTTGTTGGAGATGGTGGCTGAAAGTTTTCTCCTTGAAGACAAGTTGAATTGTCTTCTCAGCTGTGACGTGTCACTAAAGTATTTATTATTATAAAAAATACATCTGCCTTGTCAGTGGATGCTCTGAGCTCTGCCTACACACACACAGACAAGTATTACAACCCACATGTCTGGATGTTTCCGGAGAGAACATAATGGTTGGGTGCGTGCACTCTCTGTCTCTGTCTGTCTGTCTCTCTCTCTCACACACACACACGGTTAAAAAAATACAGTATTTCTGAGGTGAGGGCTGGATGCGGCAATCTATCACAGACAAAAATCAACCCTCTTCAGTAGGTCTTAACAAGGCAGATGACAACTAAGGACATGTCTAGAAGGAGTTTCTGAAAGGTGGCTGGATGTGTGCTATGTGCATCTGTTGTTTATATATGGTGGAACATTGGCTGTTGTCTTCTACCAATTGGTCCATCTAGCCTGCTATTGTCGATATTGACTGGCTGTGGCTCTCCAGGGTTTGACACAGGGGGTCTTTCCCAGCCCTACCTGGAGCTGCTGGGGACAGAACCTGGGACCTTCTATATGCACGGCATACTCTAGCACTGAGCTATAAGACGACAGGATTAATCTTAGCATTCTATTGTACTATATATGGCTCAGATATTTATATGTGATTGAAGAGGCTCAAGAACCAAAGGAAATTCAAAAAACCTCCACAGTTTTTGCAGAGGAACTGAGTTTCCTAGGGATTCTCTTCCATGCTACCCTTTTCCGTTATGGACCCTCAACAATGACATGTCCAATCTAAAAAAAGCAATGCTGGAGAGGTACACATGTGAGTCAACTTCTGTGAAATGCCAAAGCATGCTAAGAACATGGAATGCCAATGGTCCCCACCTTTTTCTGAGAAAGTGTATAAGCTGTTTGTGATTTAATGTGAGTTTAGTGTGAGCTCCCCCTTTGGATTTGACTAGAACTTGGTTTAAGGAGGATCTTTTCTTTCACATCATCAGACTATCAGGGGCTGAAATGGCAAGACCTGGAGTAGTGCCAAATTTCCATACCAAGAAGTGTATAACTAAGACATGACTAGACCCAATCCTCCCTTCCACTAGCAGCCCAGTTCTGATGGAGGTTGTGGGTACAGATAATTTGTCAGCAATCTCAGAAGGTTAAAGTTCCCAGAGTTTCTTGGGAACCCAGGCTGTATTTTCGCCTAGCCACACCCAAAGAACAGAACACACCACTCTGTGAAAGATAGCCCACCAACGATGGTTTAATTCAGTGTGCTGCTAGTTCCATAAAGGGAGTAGATGGACTTCCAGGGTACCTACCAATTCTCAGAGGCATGACCAAAAAGCCATCCCACCAAAGCCATTGGATTTCCTTTCAACAAAGACCAATGCAAGCAGCATTGATTGCTGCCAAATGGCCACCTCTTCTGACAGTGGGGTGTCATTGACAGTCTGTTTAAATTTTGGCGAAAAATGCAATTTTGGTTAAAAACGGAAGGGACAAGTGCTCAAAAATGTCCATGTGTAAATTTATTATTAGCTTGAGGCAGTCGAATCCAGCGTGAGCCTCTTCCCTCATTAACCCAATTCGGCTCCTCTCTCCTGCTGGCTGCCACCCACCACTCGCTCGCATCTCACACACAAAGAGCTGTCTGGGGAAAGGCGGGTCGCAGCAAGCCAGCAACGAGGCAAGAGATGGTGGAGGCTTTGCAGGGAAAGGGACCTGTCCGTCCGTCACAGTGCCAGTCCTCGGCATCTCTACGTGACTGCGCGTGCTCCTGCCTCCCTAATCTTTTCACCGAGTTCCCATGCAGATGGCTTGCTGATCTCCTTCTAATGTTTAGTTTAACATGTCTCCGGTTAGCGCCAGCATATGACAGTGCTGACAGCCGTGGCTGTTCCTTTTTAAATATCATGTCAGAAACACGGCGCAATAAAGCCGAGGATGCGCTCCATGGCTCTGCCTACCATTAGGAGAGTTGCTGCTTCGGTTTTAATGAGGACAATCTGCATTTCGGGGGCTTCCCACCCCCCCATGTGTCAGGATGCCTGGACAAATCAGCAGCACATCACGCTGGCCAAAAACCAAGTGCTGACAAATGTAGATATTTCAAATTTAATTGACACCTAAATGCACTTAAGACAGATAAAGGAAAAGGAAACAAAAAAAGAAAAATAGTGGGAGAAAACGCCTGAGTGCTGGGGATGGGCATTAAATGACAGGAATTCTGTTGTCAGGACAAGTTTGCCTACGGAAAAGGGGGCCGGTTTTATTCCAAGTGTGAGGCCGTGGCAGGTTTGGACGAAAGCCCTTTGAGCCCTTAGCCAGAGAGGAAGCCCCCGCCCAATCTGGCAGAAGTCAGGGGCAAAGCTCGGCTTGGGAAAACGGCACCCTCATTTCCAGAACCATGGTGCTGTGCAGAAGACCACCTCCCTGCCCTAAGGCTTGGTCATCCAGACAGCACCCGCCCCCCCAAGATTGACTACACAGTCTGGGCCAAAAGCAGAGTGCAGGTGCAGGGTACAAAAGATGCCTCCTGAGTAGATAGCTCAAGCAAGCGAGCCAAGCCTCATGCTGCAGGGAAAGGCACCCCTCGCCCATGGGGAAACCCTGATTCCCAAATACGGCAGTGGGACTTTGAAGGCACACAAAAACCATCCTGAGGAAATGCGACGGTATTACCTCGCACTATGTCCTGCCCTTGTGCAAAAAAGGCACTGAAACGTAAACCCTTGGAGATCTCAAGGGAGAAGGGACTCATCCTGGCCTCCAGAAGACAATTCTTGCCAAGAGGGCTGTTGGAAGGCCTCCTTCAGTACTGAGAAATAAGGGGAACAGCTGGAGGGCAGCCTTTGGGGAGGCCAGTAGGAAGTGCTGGAGATGCAGCACAGAAGAAGTCTCTAATGCCATCCGCAGAAAGCGAACCAGCCCCCAGTGGGTCATTTTGCCCACTGTTTTAAAAGCAGCGGGGGGCTTTGTCTCTAAGGCAGCACAGGGAGTTGCTAAGGATGGTACCAGATCCACCCCACGACCCTGGCCACCCCCCACAATTGTTTTTTGTGTTTTGTCTTTATCATTTCTTTGTAAATCACTCTGGGATTCCTTTCAGTTGTGTGAAGTGATACATAAATGCAATGAGCTCACTAACTCATGCTAACTAAATAAATAATGTTGGGCATGTCCTTGATACGAATCGAGTGCACATTTATGGTCTGTGGGAGCTGACGTTTCTCTGGAGCCGGTGCCCGCTCTCTGTTAGCCATGCTGCTGATGATCCTGTCCTGCCATACAGGAAGTGCTGAACCTGGCTGCATGGGCTGCCACCTGTCATGTGGGGGAAGGGGCTCTCCACCACCATCCTGCAGCCAAAAAAAGATGTAGCTGCACCCTGGTTGTGGTGTGCGAAGGGCCACAATCCAGCTGAGCTTATAAAAGGAAAACGAACTAGCAACGTAACGATAGGCCAGCCTTCTTCTCCAACCAGGTGTTCTTCAAATGTTTTTTGGATTACAGACCCCATCATCCCCACCAAGCATGGCTATTAGGAGTGATGGGAGTTGTTATCCAACACATCTGGAGGGCACCAAGTTGGTAAAGGCTGCCCTGGATGTTTTTTTTAAGAAGCAAGGCTATAGAGTGTTAAAAAAGGGAGTGAAACAGAGCTGAAGCAACAAAGCACTGGAGCCTGGCCTGGCAGCAAGGGGCGTCAGACGCCGCTTACCCTCCTGGGAGGATCTCAGTCACATGGAAATGGGGTGCTGGGGAGGGTGCCTTGTTTGCCACACAGCTCCCTCAGGGCAGCCTTGTTTGTTTTAACTTGAAGTGGCTGGTGGCAGCAGATGGAACAACTGAGGGGAGGGGAGGTGGCAGTGTGGCACCCACGGACAAGGAATCAGCAACCTCCCCACAAAATAAATGCCACTTGAACTGCATTTCTCAGCAGCGCTCTTTCCCTTTGCCAATTCATTATAAGGGTGAAATTTTAGGAACTGCACGTATGTTAATAGTGAAACATTTAAATCTTCAATTTGGACACAACTAGCTAACACAGCTACATCCTTCCAGTGAGAATTTCTCTGCTCATTTTTCTGGATTTTCAGAGGTATCAACAGGCAATTGGTCGACATGAAATATCAATATATTAACCACAGGTGGTTCTACCAGGATAAATGAACTCCTTTGTGCTTCCCATTTTCCCACAAATGATGGGGTCAGCAACCCAACCATTCTTGATCCTCTATTTTTTTGTTTTTAAATCATAAGAGTTCTCAAAAGCTTTGCACATCTCCAAAAAGGGAGGGGAGAACTAAGTATCAAAAGGACAGAAAACTAGGTAAAAAAGACACCTAGAAGAGGCACAAACTTGTCACAGATGTCCAGGAATATGGTACATTTTAATTTTGCTACACTTAAATTGTACATCACTAGGGAATGCTGCCCTGTCTTGGCGAAAGAGTACAGATTTCCTTATCCGTTTCTCCAATCAGTTCTTCATTGACTTGTGGGAGGAGAGGTTGTAGGGATTCTTGGGGTTTACTTCATATTGTCAAAAAAAAATACACTTAATAAAAAATTTCCAAGTAGAGCTGCTTTGTGTAGCTGTTCACATTCACTTTCTACATCGCCCAACAATCCACCTTCAGAATGGCTGACTGCAGGAGTGGTCGCCAACCTTCTTCCACAAGAGGGTGCTCACATTCCACTAACAGGAGGATCCTGCCCAGGTTCACAGGCAGGTGCCTGTTTTCCGCTGAACAATCCAAAATCCCCCCCACCAACTCCCCCCCAGGTCCTCCACAAAGTTAAACACTTGAGGAGACGCCCACTTGTCTCACCATGGAAATCAAATTTATTTCTCAGAATTCCAGTGCTAACTTGTTTTTTCAGTGCATGTTCCATACCTCTGGCACAAAACTTTATTGCATTCAATGACACAAAGACAGGAATAGAAAGAGACCCTCCCAGCAGCACTCTTTTCAAAAGAGAAATGCTGCGGCACAGATACTCACTGCTCTGGACTGGAGATGGAGGTCCTTCGGCCATCGATAGCAACGTTGCTCTTGGGCCTCCTGGCAACATGGGGTCTTGGGGGCCGAACCTATTTGACAGGGAGTGGAGACATTGCAGCTGTTCTCTTAACAAGCCATACAATCCATGTGAAACCCCACAAAAATCAATACCTTGTCCGCTTTGACATGGATCCCATTCCAATGCTGCAAATTACACAGCCCTTTGCTAAACCTAATGCGTGATTTCATCGGCAAGACGCCTGATCCTAGAGACTCAACCGAGCACCAAGGATGGTGGTATACATAGATAGAACACTCAAACAAAGGAGCTTTTCTTTCTCAAGCAAAACTGCAAGCCAGCACATCTGTCTTTGGAATCGTTCTGGGGGAAGATGCAGGTCAAGGAAGGGGCCGCTTGGTTTGCTGTGTGCGCGAGGCAGAGGGAGAAATAGCAGCGAGTGGCTTTGTTGGATCGTGAAATTTGGGGCATGAACTCCCACCGTGAAACTGCAGGAAGCCTGCAGTATGTAGAAGTCGGGGCTGGGAAGTAGTGTTTCAAATTCCTAAATGCCAGAATCAGTGCCTAGGAGCCACTTTTGAGATGTTTTTAAGTGCTAGCCTTGTGCAACAACTGGGAGAAATTCTTCACCGTCACAGTGTCCAGGGCCCTGCTCCGGCCCCAAGGGAAGATATTTATGCATTGTAACACAGAGCTCTAGCCCCCAAAAATTTTCACGGTGTTTATCCATTTGTAATAAACCCCCACACACCATGATCCTAAGCACTTTTCTATGGAATAAGCCTGATTTTAATGGAGCTTACTTACATTCAAGTTAACATGATTCGGATTGCAACCGCAGTTTTACTATTAAAAAAAAAAGATTAACACAAGGGAAGTGCCTCATAGAATGAAGCACACAGCAGAATGGAAACCAAATAATGTCTTATTAATGGACAAGATGCCAAAGAAAGTTTGGAGCCTTTCATCTGCTTAATGAAAGGGATGTGTTCCTGCTAACATTTCAGAGGCAGGCTTGTACATTTTATTCAATTTGCATCAATAAAATACACACTTCTCCGTAGATAACTGACATACTTCGAACTTACTGCCCATCCAGGTTTCAGAAGAAACATCCACAGAGCAACGCACCTTGCTTCAGTTAGCATGTCACCAACAGGTAGGCAAGGAAACAGTGGGGAAAGTTTCACGCTAACGCATGAGACAGTTGCGAGCCTATCTCGCATATAACTCATGCAAGTAGGAAGCAGAACTGTACTTGCGTAACAGAGGCTGCAAAGATGGGCCTCTGCCTTCTTTTCAAGGGCCTCAAGAGAAGGCCCTTGTCAGTTTCACCTCATTTTGAGCAGCCAGCCCTAAAAGATAAAGGAAGCTGAAATCAGCAGGGCCTCTCTCACAGCTGCAGACTCTTTTGTGTTGTCCCCGCTGTGGGTGGGGAGCCCCCAGCTAGCCTGTGATGTCTAGTCCCAAGAACCTGCAGTGGCTGCTTGTCTCCTTCCTCCTGTGCTGAAGTGAACATTTCGGCAGTTTATTATAAGAAAGCAGCGGCCGGGGGCAGCATGTCCACCCTGCCCCCCCCCCCATATTTACGGCATGTGGATGGGATGCCACATTCTTGACACCCTGGCTTGGGTCTTGCAGGAATATCAAATGTGGCTGAGGCATGCCTTGATTGATCAGACAGAAGAGCTTGAAAGGCAGAGAAAAATTATATGGATTTCTCAGCGTGCGGCGAGAGCTCCGTACAGAAATGACCCTGTGAACGCACACCTCTGCCTGCCCCTATGGCAAGACTGGTTTGAGCCAATCATGAGGCTTTTGCAAAATGAAGCAACATGCCAGGGCATTTCATGCCTTTTGGGGTCTGCCTTTGTCCTCAGCATAGATAAGGTTGCAGCTGTGCCTTACAGCTTCTCCACCCCTCCAGACAAGGAGGTCCTGATATACGAGAGGCAAAAAGCTGACCCACACCCTTACGTCTGCCTCTGTGCTGCGGGGCAAGGGATTCTGTTGGACTCAGAGCCAGTTTCCAGAGGCCTTTGGCCATAGGACTCGTGACCCTGCTCACTCCCCAGAAGGACCGGTTTACACAGCGGGAAACATGACCGCCAACGTGAAGGTTATCATGGAATCCTCACCTTTCATTTGCAATTCCCTATCAGAGGCAATGACGTAAGTACAGCAGCAGTCGGGGGTGGGAGGTGGAGGCAGCCTGGTCCCCAGAGAGGCTGAATGCTACTGCCCCATGGGAAGAAAGGAGGTCAGATGCCAGGGGCCTTGGAGACCAGCCTACACACAAGGCTGATTCTCCCTCTGCAATCAAGACGGCTTAAGGCGGTGAATTTATGGCAGGAATGGAAGGATTAAGTTTGCGGCAACTTCGAGTGAACTTGCAAGGCGCAGAAACATGGGGGAAAAGAACAACAGAGCTAATTAGAGGAGCTGAGCTGTCAGAGCGCGGCTGCATGGCTCAGCGCCAGCAAACAAAAGGAATGGCTTGGCAATCAGCAGGGTCGATGGAGGAGACTGCTTCATTAGGGATGATAAAACACAGAGAGAGGGAAAGGCAAGAGGGAGAGGGAGAGGGAGAGGGAGGGAGAGAGAGGGAGAGGGAGAGAGAGAGAGAGAGAGGGAGAGGGAGGGAGGGAAAACTGTTTAATTAAGCCTAAAGCTGGCTTGTCACTGTGCTGCGAACACTTTCACCTTAGGGGCGGCCCTCTTGGGGTGGGATGGTCCCACCAGTGAAGGCAAGTCCACAGGGAAAGGGGAGGGATGCAAAAGGAGATGGTGTGCCAGATCCTGGGAGGACCGTTGTGGGGGGAGGGGTTGGGGAAAAGGCCAAATCCCAGTGGGATTTCAAATGCTACTGGAGAAGCAGGGTTAAAACGCACACTGAATGTGAAAGCGCCATATGCGTGTGTGCACAACAAGGCAGAGGGTAAATGCCATGCTCATGAGGGCTGAATGGGCAGTTAACGGGAATCTCCCCTACCTGGGGACACTGGCTGACCTTTATGGCACAGGTGCAGCCTGCCTTCTTTGCACAGTGGGCAGAACTTTGATCACAGGCTTTGGTTCTTGCATGTCAAGGAAAACAATACCAGAAGCCCCAAAATGGATCACGGTCCTGGAGCTAGATTTTTAGTGTGAGGATGGCCAGGTAAAGCACAAGAGAGCTCAAGAGGCTGCAGGCTTGGATGGAAGCAGCTGGGAAGCAGAGGGAGTGGAGGGCTGCTAGCTATCCCTCAGCAACTGGAGAATGAGGCATTTGGGGTCATCCCTTAGGGATACAGTAGAGATGTCACTCCCTGAACTCTCACTGCTGCAATTCACTGCAAGACATAAGCAGTCCAAACACAAGCATTGCAAGACGAGGGAAGAAAAGTGCATGATGCTAAATTTACCCTCTATAGTGCCACAAGTGGAACTTGGCCAATGTATTACATGCCATGGTCACATCTAGATTAGATTACTGCAATGTGCTCCACATGGAGCTGCCTTTGAACACTGTTTGGAAACTCGAGTTAGTGTACAATGCGTCAGGTTTGGGTACCAAGCAAAGCCTGCTGTTCTGATCACGTTACACCAGCCTTCTCCAATCATGTGCCCTCCAGATGTGATGGACTACAACTCCCAGAGCACCCTTCAGCTAGCCATGTTGACTGGGGGATGACAGAAGTTATAGTCCGACATATCAGGAGGTTTGGGAAGGCAAAATTACACAAGTATTATATCATTTTCATTAGCTGCTGGTCCATTTCCAAGCCCAATTCAAAGTGCTGGTGTTGACCTTCAAAGCCCTAAACTGGATATCATAAGCAACACCTCCTCCCCTATGAGCCCAACTACACACTCATACCTCAGCTGAGAGTGGGACCTGGAATAAATCTTCCATGGGAAGATCTGACTGGTAGATCATAGAATCATAGGGTTGGAAGGGGCCTACAAGACCATCGAGTCCACCCCCCCTGCTCAATGCAGGAATCCAAGTCAGAGCATCCCTGACAGGTGGCTGTCCAGGGCAGGGCCTTCTTGGTGGCGGAACTCATTGCTTTGGCTCTTTCCTTGTCTAACCGTAGATGCCATGTCAAAATACTACTATTTCAACAAGCTTTTGACAGGTGGAAACTGATTGCCGGTGCAGTTTTTGTTTGGTCTTGCTCTTCTTGTTGAACTGTGCTGAATTTTATCCACTTTGCTTTTATTACAGAATGTAAATAAAAGAGACCAAAGTCTTTTCAACTTATTATTTTGATTTCTTGTCAACAGCGTTAAGATTCCTGTATGGATGGAAAGGCAAAGTAAAAGTTTTTTTTTTTAAATTAACCAATCAATCAATTGTTGGGTTGGGGAAGCAGTTGCTCCACGGCCAGAGTCAAGAGTTAACACGTTGCCCTGTTTGTGGGAATAAAAAAATAGTAAATGTATAGACGCAAAATGGGATATATTCAAAAATTGGGAACGCTGATGAGTCTCTAGCAAATTATCTTCACTGGTGACTAATTTGACTTTTAAAAGCACCAGAGAGAGCGAGAGAGAGGGAGAGAGACTGAGACTGACTTTACAGGCAATGATGTTTTTGGATCAAGTGCTCGAGATGTGCTGGAGTCTGAGATCCTGGTCTGCTTTTCAAACAGCTCAGTTTTTGCCCTAGACTCATCACTCCTGAGTGTGCTAATGTGATCTGAGAGGCTCAGATTGCATAAAACCACCTGTGAGTCTATCGAGAGCTGCCTGGCAGCACCAATGTCTTTCTTACGAGTTGGCTCTGGGGTAACCAAACTCTGTCATGTAATTTTTGAGGAACTGGAATGTGTGTGGATGGACGTGCCCCTCCAACAAACACATCCCTTGTTAATACAGACAGCTAGCTACAACAGGAACTTTAGCTCCCAACCTTTTTATCCATCATGTTGGGCGCAAGGACAGGCGACACAGCACATCAGAAGACTACTAATGCATTGCAGCAGAGAGATTAAACAAACTTAGTAAAATGGCCTTTGATGCCAAGAACCAGCCAGACTTGGAGCAAGGTTGCTCAGCAGCATTTTGTCTGCAAAAATCTTACTGGGGAAGCCTGCTGGGAGGAGAACAAGAGGAACGTGACCCAAAGCTTTTGGCTACAGGGGGATAAAGAACACAGAAAAAGTTTTTTCCTGGGTAATGAATCTCAGCAAATCCTCAAGGGTCTCCAGCGTCAAGGGCTCTGAACAACAGAGACAGAAGCAATCAGCACCACCTTTGACACATGTATGAAGGGAAATTATCAATGCATAAATCCATAACAATGACTCGCTGAGCTAAACACCCACTGTTAAGACATGCACTCTCAATCTAAACTCAGGAAACATGCACTGGAAGGTAAGAGCAAACGGCACACCCAACCCAGCTGCCAACAAACAGAAAGAGAAGTCGGAAGCAGCAGCAAAACTCCCCTCGTTAGTTTTAGCAGGACACTTTGGAAATTTGCCCTTGGTTTCTTTGATCTCACTTTCACACAAGAAATTGGATTAAAGAAAGCAGTATCTTCTGGTGAAATTGGGGTTGCCAGGGTAAAAATCCCAAAGCCCACAGGAACTGTTGTCAAACACTGAACTGACACCAGCTTCCTCTTTGGGCAAGGAGTTAAAAGTCACAGATCCAATGCTGTTTCTTCAAAGGCATTTGGCAAAGCGGACAAGTAAAGCAGAACAAAATGCTAGTAAGAGGACCATTTCCCTCCAATGCAGATCCTGCACCCAGTGGGATTATACTGCAATGCCCTTTGCTTGAAGAGGTATTTGTTTTCAGTTACATGCTGATTATTGGCAGAGATAATTAATCTCATCTTCATTTAGCAGTTTCAATACCTACTTGTGGGCTCTACTTACAATTTTCTGATGGCTGTTAATGTTCTGCAAGTCCTGCCAATATACGGGCAACCATTGGACCAAAGAGAGCACAATTCTGTTGAGGGCTTTGGCCCTAACCAGAGGTGGCCCTACCATGAGGCAAGACAATCACTTTAGGGAGAAGTAGATTACAGGTGCCATTAATGGCAGCAGAGTGGGAAACAGAGAGATCTGACCCATGAGGCATGACCTACTAGGAAGTTCTCCTGCAAAAGCCCACTGAATCAAATGGGAACTGTGCCAGAGCATGGTAGCTGGTGATGTCACAGGCACTAGCCAACTGATGCCCGCCATAGTAGTGTTCTTGCACAGCTGTTCAGTTCAATGGGGCTTTTGCAGGAGAATTTCACAGCGGATTGTGCTTGGTATTAAGTTGCGTGAGAGGAACATAGGAAACTGCCTCCTGCCACCAGATCAGTCCATTGGTCCATCTAGCCCAGGTCTCTCCACAATCTCTGAGAAAGAGGCCTTTCCCAGACCTACCTGAAGATGCTGGGCACTGAACCGGGACCTTCTGTATGCAAAGCAAAGTATGAGCCCTAGCACTGAGCTACAGGCCTTACCCCAAGCAGACACATGGAATTTGTTCCTCAGGCACCAAAAAGTCCTGTGCCAACCTCACCTGTATCCTGCTTTCCCTCTTCCCATTCTCACTTCTCCCATGGAGTAATGGCAGGAGTTGGGGCTGAGCTCCAATGCCCCCATCTAGTGCTCTTGTTATTCACTGAAGTGTAGCGAAGAGAAGAGAAGCGGAGCAGTTGGCTGTTAAAAGTTCCTAATCTAACCAGAAGTAAAGGCTGAAATATTCTATTATTTGCGAACGTATTTCTGAAGCATATATTGTTGATTTTGGCAATCTGAACCAGCCTGTGCAATTTTGTTTCTACTCCACTGAGTGTGCCAACAGCATCTCACTCTTTGAAAAATGGGACCTCACTTTAGAATCTGGTGTTTGGCTGAGACATTTGGTAAGGAGAGTGTTGGCAAAAAGCTGGCCACGGCAAGATCTCCTTGATCAAGGCTGCTTGTTCTCTTGCAAGATGCATGGAGAGAACAAATCCAGGCCATCGAGGATGTTTTAAAAGCCAGCGCCTGAGTTTGGAGGCTGGTGCAAGTTTTCATAAGCTCACTAGCTAAAACTGTCAGTCAAGCCCGGAGGGCCTCAATCTTAAAATATAACCACCCAGAAAGGAAGGGAAGGGTGCCACAAGAGCAGTGGCAGTAGTGGGAGACCCTGCTGAAGACAAGCAGACCAAAGGGCAGGCCTTTGGACCAAGACTGGCCAGAAAAAAGGACAATGGCTCCTATTGGGCTTGATGTGAGGTTGGCAAGGCCCAACTAGCAGTATTTAGTAAGACTACGTACGGAGCACTAAGGGTTAAAGATGGCAGCAGAGAGGCAGAATGGCCAGCTACTCACGGGCCTGGAGGAGCGGTGGATCTTGGGAGGAGGTGGTCTCGCCGGTCGGGTGCTTTGCTGCAGCATCAAAGTGGAAACTTCAGTCATCAGCCTATTAAGCAATCATCACCCAAACACAACACACTTGACTTTCCAGCGTGGCCACCACTCGGTGCCTTGAACCCTTCATGGCAGAGGGAACCCCAAGCCTCTCACAGCTGAGGGCCCCCAGAGAACTATAGGAGCAGCAGGGGAAGAACCAGGGGTAGTGACTCCTCTCTAATCTCCTGCAAACTTCATCTCAGGATCTCTTCTGGAGCAGAGACAAATCCATGGGAGGAGGAGGAGGGGCTGGAGCAAGAGGTCTACCAACAGATACCGAATAGCCTCCATCTTCAGAGTCAGCCTACCCTTCTCCCCATTTTCCGTTTTTCCAATCTTAAGCTTGATTTGCTCCGAATGTTGAGGTTTTTTAAAATGTGCATGAAAATTCCTACGCATTTTTGTGCACATTTCTCCAAATGCATGCATTGTTCTATGCAATTCTGCCGAATGTATACTTTTTTGGCAAGCAATTTTCCTAATATATGCATTTTTGAACATTATTTTCATTAATATACACATTTTTGCATGCACTTTCCCCTGATAGAAGCATGTTTGTACACCCCAAATTTGCAGAAATGCAAATTTGGAAGGCTAACTGAGTTTCAGTTCATGTATGAATTGGAAAGTGTGACATGAGGCAAGTTTGCATTAAAACTGCAAACTGAACAAATTTCTTCCTCAACGTTACTTGGAGCCATCTGTGGAAAACAAGATGCTAGATTAGACTGGCCTCATCTCTATCAGCACTTACTACCCATGTTAGCTAAGTGGAACACCCAAGTTCTCAGGCAATAAACCTCTGAATACTAGCTGTTCGCAAGCAAGAATGGGAGAGGGCTATCACCTCCATACCGGGTTTGTACATTTGTTCACAACCCAAGGGAACTGGAGAACCTTCCCCCATTTGTTTACTTTACACTTTTAGCAAGGAAATAAAATTAAACACGTGCATAAATTCTGCAGTGGCACCAAAAATGCCGCACTTAAGAAAAGCTGAATGCATCCCCCCCCCCCCCCCCAGCCCACTTCTTTCTCTGGTCATGTGGAAATTCAAAGACATGATGAGCCTGGAAAATCCTGCACAGCCCCTGAGCAATGCTCCCACACACCCAAGCCTCTCTTTGCAGCTTGAAGGATTAGAAGCCTGGTATGTTTAAAAAAAATGAAAAAGAAAACCTGGGATCGTCCAGCCACTAGATGCTACATTGAATACGAATTTCCATTTGTGTGGTGTGATTGTGCAGCTGCCCCCCCCCCCCAATGGCTACATGAAAGACCTAGGGTTGACTGCAGGGGATGCATGCAGAGATCCCCAGCTTTGCACTTTCTGTTCACAGCCATTGCTGGAATGCAGGCAACATTTTACTCAACAGCCTGTGAGAAAGGCCCATATTTATCTGGCCAGAGAGGTGATGAATCATAGAATCATAGAATAGTAGGGCTGGAAGGGGCCTACAAGGCCATCGAGTCCAACCCCCTGCTCAATGCAGGAATCCAAGTCAGAGCATCCCTGACAGATAGTCAGAGCATCCCTGACAGATGAGGGAGCGCAGAAGCCACGATGGCAAGCAACGTCACCCACCTGCTACTTCCTTTTTCAAGTTCTGGAGGCCCTCTCTTCGTCATGCTCCAAAAAATTCATAGGACATGAAGATTATATTTACTAAATCCCATATCTGATTTGCAGTTAATTTGTTGATGCAGCAAAGCACATTGTTTCCAAAAGGTCAGGAGGGGAAGCTGTGGTGGAACATCAGCTTAATTACCTGCGCTGCAGAGCACCAAGCTGGTGCTGCTGAAGGCAGCTAAATTACTGTCACAGAAACAGGCAGTGGAGACCTGGTAGGGAAGGCTCCATTCCTGCCCACAGCTCTTCTAATGGGCGGCTGTTCATGTCTTTGTCACCTCCAGGCTACGTTACTGCAATGCACTCTATATAGGCCTGACTTTAGAGGCTGACTGGTTGGAGGCATCCACCCGTGCAGAGCGCAGCAACCTGTTGGGGATGGCATAACGAGGAGGATCACTTCATACCACTGCTCTGCTGTCCAAACCGGCCTAGAGCACAACTAAAGGTGCATCTTCCGATCTCTTAAGAGCCTCAAATGGCATGATCGGCCCACAGAGACAGTGGAGGCTGGTGGCTCCGATGTCAGTGGGGCGGTGAATCTGCTCCGAGTTTCAGTCAGTACCAGTCAGAATTCTAAAGGCGCTATCTCACCTCGGATAGCTCCTTTAGAGTTCTGACTGAAACCCAGAGCAGATTCGCCGCCCCACTGACATCAGAGCCACCAGCCTCCAGTGCAGAGACTGCTTCCTGGCTTCTTTTCCTTCACAGTCCCTATAATAAATGAAGGACAAGCTTCTCCTACCCACCCTACTTCACACCACAATACCGTCCATGCGCCAAACACCAACAAAAGCAGGAAGAAGAGAGTCCTTGGTAGCAAGACCCCTGCCCCCAATAACTCGCCATCTCAAAAATTCAAAGGCCAAAGCTGAACATCTTCCGCAAGTATTGTGAGAATGCTGCCACACTAATTCAGGACATGTCAGGGCAAAGAGTTAGGCTTTAACACACACACACACACACACACACACTCTCTCTCTCTCTCTCTCTCTCTCTCTAATTTTGGTGCTTTCATTTCACAACGTGTCATTTTAAGTGGGTTTCTGTCTGCTTCCATTTCTGACCTGCCATAAGTGTCTGGGTTGCAGCACAATATAAAACAACCACACCATGGTGCTCTAAGTTCTCCCAAAGTGTCAGATTAATGCGCCCTTCTAGGCAGCTGCTTTTTTACTCGTGGCTCCAAGCGGAGGGTTTCGATCCCTTTTATCATCAAAATGTTGAGGACATTGATTGGGGCTTTTATTTAGAACAGCAGTGACCTCTATGTGTCTGTGTTGTGCTTCAGGTTTGCATAATGATGCACACATATAGTGAGGAAAGTGGGTTAGGGGGGTTCGCTCCTTCTCCCATAATGCTAGAATTTGGGATCATCCAATGGAGTGGATTGAAAAGAGACTCAGGAATGACAAAAGGAAAGATAGCTTTGGCTATTGGGCCATATAACAATGTAATAAACAATACAGACAATAATAAATACTTCTTCACGAAGGACATACCTAACTTAGGGAATCTGCTTGCTTTCTGCCAAAGGGTGAGGTGACGGCTACTAGTTTAGATGACTTTAAAAGGGGGTTGAACAAATTCATGGAGGAGAAGGAGTATATCAAGGGCTGCTAGCCATGAAGGCCAAATGGAGCTTCCATGCTTATTCATTCATTCATTACATTTCTATACCGCCCCACAGCCGAAGCTCTCTGGGCAATTCACAAAGATGTTCAGAGCCAGCCTAACTCTGCATACCATTTGCTGGGGTGTAACAATGGGAGAGGGCTGTTGCCTCCTGTAAGGCCACTGTGGGAAGCAAGCAGGATGCTGGGCCTAACAAGTATTTACATTTCCTCACTCTGCCTAAGTTTCAAAGAACTTTCATGCTGGCCCATGGCAATTCTTTGGCAGGAGCAGCAATGGATGGCCGATTTAATGGGATCCCACTGGAAAAGATATAATGCCCTTGTGATGAGGACCGTCAGGAAACCCTTTGCCATGTTCTGTTTTATTGTAAATATTATAGTTTATTATTAATACATTTCTATCCTGCCTTTTTTCCTCCTGCAAGGAGCCCAAGGTGGCTTATATGGTCCCCCTCCTCTCCATTTTTCATTCTCACAACAATGCCGTGAGGTAGGTGTTAGGAAGGATTTTCTTCTTCTTTTAAAGCAATGGGTGTCTTGCAATTTCGTATGAAGGGTGAAGATGAGTATATTACCAGAAGAGTTACTCTTTTTTTTTAAGCCTGGCAATTGAGGGAAGAGCTCAAAGGATTGTAAGTTGTATAGACCAAGCATACAACCATACACTGTGCTATGCCTTCTGCTCTGTTTTATGGTATTTTATGGGTCTGTGACCATATACGTTAAAAAAAAAAACTGACTAGATGGGCTTTTGGTCTGATTCAGCAGGGCCCCTTTCTACATCGTTGTTCAGTTGTTGAGTCGTGTCCGACTCTTCGTGACCCCATGGACCACAGTGCGCCAGGCCTTCCTGTCCTGCGCTCTCTCCCGGAGCAAGCTCAAGTCCATATTCATTGCATCGGTGATGCCATCTAGCCATCCCCTTTCTACATCTGTAAGTGCAAATGTTAAAAAGGAAGGGAAGGCAACACAACACATATGAAGACGTTACATTATCCAGAGAATTCCTCATGTAGCTGCTTCATTTCACCCAAGTGGAAAAAAACCCTTTTGATCCAATAGTTGGGTGAGTAACAATGAACTCATGCTATTTCTGACCATGGAAATCAAGTGGGTTCAAATCATGTTTTTGTAGGAAAATGCAAAGAATCCTGCTTCCTGCAATTTGAATCGCACCAAGAAAGAGCATCAGGGACCAAGAGAACCAGTGTGGGCCAGAAACGCTTCGCTTTGGGAGCTGGCAAGAAATGGAATTGAGGAACTGGTAGCAGGGTGCGTTTGCTCAATGAAATCATACCACTGTGCTGTGAAGGGAGATCTGATTCTAACACACCACATGTATTAACCACATGTATTAACTGTCTCCACTGAAAACTGGCAATACGGAAAGTGGGGTGATTAAAATCTGCTATGGCTCAGTCACACTTTATTCTACAGTCAAGAGTGAATCGCTCCAACAGCAGCCATTCACAGCCAACATTGAAGTGCCTTCAGAGCACATGGGCAAGATCTCCATAACAGATCCATGGCCTGGGATACAAAATGCACAGAATGCCACAGAAGACTCATCTTTGTGACATACACTGGATTCTGAACCAGGCAAACCAGTGAACCGACTGGAACGTGGGTCTTCTTGCACATTGATGTGTCCATCATGGCCAATGGCTCTCCAAGCATGAATGTGGTAAACAGTGCTATGCTTCCCACTAACCCCATGGGATCCCCATACTAAGCCTATCTTGGATCCTGACCTCTTTGTTTCTGGGGCCCAACTCCCGCCAGTGGGTCATACTGATGTGGGAAGGATGGTGAGGTCTTTGGGGCATCTTCACAGCATTGCATTACACCTCCTGAAAGTCCAATTAATTATGACTAATTATTTAAAGTATGTCTGCACTTTCTGCTCCTCCAGTGTACACCACCACATAAGGCTGGGCGCAATGTGACACCCACTCACCTGGATCATGAGCTCAATTCATTTGCAGGAAAAAACAGAGGGGAAGACTGCTGAGAAAGTCTTTGCAAGCCCCCAAAGTGTCACCGCTGAAATGCAATGGAGAAGAAGCAGGCGCTCATGAGAATGTCCTTTTGTGGGCTCCCCAAAAGACAAAAACAAGGAGGTTGATTTTGCAAAACCCAGGGGCACCAGGAGTACATTGAGCCCGGCATGTACAGAAAACCCGTCCATCCCTGCCTTCAGCGGAGTTTAAAATCACAGCTAATAGGTTAACAACTGTTTTTCTTCTGCTTCAAATGAAGAATATCAGAAAGCCGGGGGAATATTCGGCTTTCCAATTTGTACCGACTGCTCAGCGCTCCCTGCAATGTGTGTTTGACAGGGCTGACATTTTGTACTGCTGTGAGACGGGGGGAGCGCGTGTGACATTTTTATTCATGGTGGCGTACGCCCTTGTAATGATCAGCCCCGGTCGATCTGCTTACTGCAGCAACCCCCGAGCCCTCGGAGAACAAACAGGAGTCGAAGGTACCAGCAGTTCGGCTGCCTTGTTAGACACCACCAGGATCCTAACGAAGAGCAACTGCTGGAAAATTTCACTGTCAAATCCTCAAGGACATTGTCAGCAGAGAGCTAACTGCATATATTTCTCATTTAAAATATGGAAAATTCACCAATCATGTATTAAGCAAAAGACAAAAAGCCAGGCCAGGTTTTTAAACTTTCTTCTCTCCCCCCCACCCCCACCCCCAAACTGGTCATTCTCACAGCTTCTCATGGGGCTGGTTGCTGGGCTTGATGCTGGAATTCACATCTACAAAATCCAAGTAGACCAGTTGATTTACGATGAATACCAACAGACATGTATTTAATTATTGGGGGTGGGGTGAAGAACAGCCTCTTCTGCAGCTGTTGCCTAAAATATATACATTTTTAAGGGGCTGCAACTATCATTCTAGAAACAGCATGTTGAGTGCTTGGTATCAGCCTGGCAATTCAGAGGGGCTATATGTGTGTGTGGGTGGAGGGAGGGAGGGCACCCATCACCTGTCCAACTGTGCAACCTAGTCAACTCACTGTAGGCAGAAGAATGTTGCAATACTCACTTCCAGACTGAAATCTACAAGATGTAGGACCAGGGGAGAGAAAGGGCTTCTGGAAGTCTTTTTAGTCATTCTTTGCCAGCCGGTGAGTCTCTTATGCTTTCCGGGGTGAGGTGGGGGAGAGATTCAAGGTGGTGATCAAGATGGCTGAAATGGGGGCAGAGAAATCTGGAGTTCTCATAACACAGAAGGAAGGTTTGAACCAAGGAGAATGGGATTGGTAACCTGGCTGCACTGAGTAAATGTTCTGTTTGGAAGGACTGAGCCAGCCACAGCTACCCAAACTGACTAGCTCTGGAAAGAGATAGCTTGCCATTCTCTTCCAGGGATCCACTAAGATGCCCAAAAGAGCCAGGCTCCAGAGGGACCACAAAGGATCCTGAAACTCTCTTGGCAACAGCTTACTTCTCTTTAGTGAGGCCTATTGCACACTGTTTGAGAACTGTGGTCCACATCAGGGAACATGGGCTCCAATGCCAAATTTCAAGAGCACAAAGGCCCACTCAGCAAGAGCAGGTTCTCCAAGGCCCAGGCAGAGGTCCTTCCCGGTCTTTCTACTGAAGGTTGAGTCTGGTGGGGCATGCTGGGAATGGAACCAGAGACCTCAAGTTGGCAAATCAATGTCTTCTTACCCACTGAACGAGCTGAACACATTGAAAGGCACATCAGGGAGAGTGATGCCACCTCTGACCCAAGTATCGAGTGATCGTGTGCTAGTAGGGAGGGGTCACTGTTCTGTCATCAGGCACATGGTTTGCAGGCAGATGGCCCCAAGTTCAATCTTTGCATCTCCAGATGAAGGTTTTGCAGGTGATGGAGGAAAATCCTTCCAAAAGCCTGGAATGCTGCTACCGGCCAGTGTAGATGGTCTAGATGGGCAAACTGGCCTGCTAGAAGGCAGTTGGGTCTAGGAGCTGGTGGGGTTGAGGGAGGAGGGAGAAAACAGCAGAGAGCCAGGCTGAGAGTAGAGCGTTCTGCCTTCTCCAAAGGGTGACTCTGTCCCTCTCCACAGTGGAAAAGCCATGGGTTGGATTTGGATAGGGTCAGGGGCCACTGCCTGCCTTATCAGAACATGAATGCCTCCTCTGATGTCTTCTTTGCTGCAGTGCAATTCCTGACAAGATTAAGAGGGAATCTCTCTCTCTCTCTCTCTCTGGGTTTGTTAGCACGTGAGAGAAGAGAACCAACATGCATGCATAAGGAATGTCACATGATCAGGCCAAGTGGGCCTCACTCCCCCACTGCTCACTGCCTCTTTTACCCTGAGATAATCCTCCCAACCCAATTGCCCCTGGCCTCAATGAGCCAATTACACATTTCACAAATGTCCTTCCCCGCTCCCTATGCCACTTCCCTCAACCTCCTAATCTTCTTACAGCAGCAGCAAAAGGCTGCCAGCCCAGAAGTGCAGTGAGCCCTCCCATCAACATGCCAGCTTTGCAGAGCAGTTTGGGTGTGCGTGACAGGACACAGAGGCCTGCAGAGCCCTGCCTTGTTCAAGCAAACAACCTGCTCATCAGAAGAGGTATAAGCATCTCTTCCAGCACCCTCTGGAAGGAAAAGGATTCCTGTGGGAATCCAGCTGATTCTTCTACACACTTCCCGCAACACGCCTGTATCTCAGACAAAAGACACAGCTTACAACTACAACAAGGTCATGGGAAGAGCTTTCAGAGACTGGCCCACTAAGGCAGCTTCTCCTTTTCTTCATTTCTGTGGTGGAGTATCGAAGGATCTTCACAGGCTTCCACTAATCATGCCACAAACTCCCAATCAGGCCACGAACTCCCACCACTAGCATGTCTGTGTTATGCAGAGAAAATCACACTAAGACCTAAGATTTCACCCTGCATCCAGACCAGTTTAGCCATACAGCTGAAAAAGCTTTTGTGGGGACTGCTTCCTTTCTTCCCACCGACCCCTTTTGAGGGTAAAGACTGAGCAAAGCATTTTTGTAGTATTACAAGAGTGGGGGGGTTGTGGAAGAAATTCCTCGACAAGCAGCTTCAGAAGTAGACAAATCTATTAAAATGGAAAGAGATTTATTTCCCCTCCCTATCAATCAGTTATGAACAAATGGCCCAGTCGCACAGCTGTGGGGACATTTCATGCTCTGTCCTGTATTGCATCTCCTTTGGGACAGTTCCTCCAACAGTTAACAAACCAGGAGACACAAGTCAGAACCTCCAGCTAAAAGGGCCTTGAGCAGCAGTGCAATTTCAGAATCAGTTTAGGCACAAGCAGCCATGCCAGCTCCTTGAACTTGAGCATAGAAGGGTGAGGCCCACAAACAGGCAGGAGAAAAGTAGGATTTTGCAAGGTTGGCTGCTTTAGGTTTAACACACTGAGAGTCAAAGCTCAGTGGTTCCACATATCGTTCATTCTCTGCATTACTACTTATCCCCATGGTTTCCATTTGAGTGTCCCATCATTGGGGCACCCATGGTTGCATGTCCAGGGAAAGACAGAAGGATGGAGGGTCTTGGGCATGGAACAAACAGGGTCCACTACATGGGCTGACAATGTCTCAAAATACATATCCAACTGTATTAAGCTTGAGAGGGTTAAGATGCAGATGCACCCTTGCATGCAGGAAGGCAAGCTGCCCTTGGAAAGCACCATGGTGAGAAGCAACAGAAATTGCAAAAGGAGCCCAGCGTACCCCAAAGAGACTAGGGGCTTAGGCCTTGGAGCCAAGAAAGGGCAGCAAACAGAATCCTTTCCACACTGCCCAATTACTGCAATGAAAAGCTACAATGGTCATGACGGGGACTGAATGAGCTCATCCCATTTTTGTGGGGAACAGAGCACTGTGATGACATTACTTTGCCACGGCACAACTGTTGCCTAACCTGAGAGCATTCCCATGCCACACAAAGCAAAAGCTCCAACATCCAGGTTGCTGTATAGCTGCTTCATCCTTCAGCTGGATACGGCCACTTTGCCGGCGATTAACAACTTCTACCAGTGGCATGCAAGACATGCACGGCTGACTGCCAACTACAGTTGAGCGAACCCTAATGAGTTAAAATTAAATGTTGCCATTGGCGCGCAAGCCCAGCCCCCCCGCCCGCTAATCTGTCACTTAATGAAGAAAAGCGCCCAGCGTAGGACAGGCAGAGCAAGCCGCCGGCTCACTTTCAGCGAGCTGATTAAGGATGTTCAACCAACAGCAGCCGGCAGACCTCTCTGACAAAAATAAATAGACTGTATGCAAATGTGTTTGTCACTCTGACAGCACATCTCAATTAAGGCATCTTGCTGGAGCTGGTGGGCTGCAGAGCTGCCGCAGCCACAGCAAGCCAGCCTGCGCTGCTGATACGGAGGGCTCGACCCTCATCGGCATACATGCATTTTTTGAAAACGGATCCCGCTTCCCCTCATGCTGCACCTCACTATGACATGAGCAGACATGGAAAGCGAGAAATAACTGAGGATCCAGGGGAGGGGAGCACCCCTCCTTCATCCCCCTCTCATTCTGGAGATGGGCAAACAATTCTAATTTCACCTGGATTTTCTTTTCTTTTACTTATTCACATGAAGAAGTTAAAAGTGGGTATGAATTCGTCTGTTTAATTTTCATTATTTTAAAAACAGATGTAACGAGGGCTTGCACTAATCTTTCATTTCCTACAAAAGTGCTTTGAGAGCCTCTAGTTTAAATATCTCCAAGCCAAGGACTGGATTGCCACACATCTGGAGTAAAGTTTGGTGAACAGCGACATGTGCAGTGTAAAGACATGTTTTTTAACATCTACATGAAACTGTTGGGGGAAGTCATCAGGAGGTCTGGGCTGAAATGTCATCAATATGAGGATGATACTCAGCTCTACCTCTTGTTTCCATCTGCACAACCCAGGGAGGCTGTGGAACTCTTGAACCAGTGTCTGGAGGCTGTTTTGGGATGGATGAGGGCAAACAAGCTGAAACTTAATCCAGACAAGACGGAGGTACTGTGGATAGAGAAACCAACTACTTCGGATGGAGGTTTACAACTGGCCTTAGATGGGGTTGCACTCCCTCTGAAAGACCAAGTGTGCAGTCTGGGAGTCCTCCTGGACTCTGAGCTAACTGGGGAAGCCCAGGTGGCTTCGGTGTCCAGGAGTGCTTTTTACCAGCTTAGGCTGGTACACCAGGTGTGGCCCTATCTGGAGAGGACGGACCTTGCCTCACTTATCCATGCACTAGTGATGTCCAGCTGGGACTACTGTAATGCGCTATACGTGGGGCTGCCTTTGAAGACAGTTTTAAAACAGCTTGCACAGAATGCGGGCACCCGAGTATTATTGGGGGCGAGGTGATTCGATCACATAACACCTATAGTGCGCCAGCTGCATTGGTTACTAATGTGTTTCCGAGCCCAATTCAAAGTGCTGGTTTTGACCTTTAAAGCCTGAAATGGTTTGGGACCAAGTTACTTGAAGGACCACCTTCACCCATATCAGCCTGCCTGCACGTTAAGAACAGAAAGAGAAGCCCTTCTCATTTGCCCACCCGTGAGAGCAGTCAGGTGGCTGATCACATGTGAGAGGGCTTTCTCTGCAGTGGCCTCACACCTTTGGAACAAGCTGCTATTGGAGGTCCACCATGCGCTGTCATTGCAAACTTTTAAGAAGGCCTTGAAAACATATTATTTTATCTTGGCCTTCTGTTGATATGACTGCTATTGTTGCTGTTCCTGCTGTTAACATTGTTGTTGGTTTTATTGTTGTTTTTATGGTTTTATCACTTTTAATATTTTAATGGTTTTTATGTATTTTAGTGCTGTAAGCCGCCTTGGGAGGGCTTCTGCCCTGAAAGGCAGCCAATAAATATTATAAATAAATAAATAAAGACAGGCATTAGCATCTTTTCTTAGAGACAGACCTTAACCCAGGCCACTGGCTAAACCAAAGCTGATACACACTGAAGAACTGGTTGTAACAGGAGGAAGCAGGGGCGGATAGAAACCATAAAGACCTACATGAATTTCAAACAGCCCCGCCTTCTGCTTTATCAATCCACCCTTGTAGCAGCACAAAGCCTTTCTGCACTTCATCTTAATCTTCTGTGGAGACGTTCCCTGACATAAAATGGTATTCCAACTTTTTTTTTTTATGAAAGGTAAATAGTGGTCTGGTGATGGATGGAGAAGAGGGAATAAAGGGGTTGCTATTGGCACGCTAGCCCTAAATCCTGTTAATTGTAAATGAACAATAAATAAGTGGTGGTGGGGTGCAGGTGGGGAGTTATATATTCTTGCAACACAAGGGTAGCTGAACTTGAACCCATGCAAAAGAAAAAAATGGCGCAGTGGCTGGGCAAACAAGTGGATTTCATTAGGAAACCCTGACGAGAGGGAGAAGGAGGTTTAGACAAAAGCAGCCAATAGGAAGATAGGCCAATGAATGATTGTGTCTTGTGAGTATGAAGATCTGAATTTGAAACCTAAGCGTGCATTGAAATGAATAAATATGGCACCACTCACTACCAGTGCTTTGAAAAATGTTACGTGTTTAGAAAATATTAAGAATAGTACACTTCTAGCATTACCATGAATCAGAGTCACATTGATTTCACTATCAATGAAGAAATCCTTTGTTAATTCACCTCCGCCCTTAAACATTTGAACGCCACAGACCAAAGGGTAAGATTAAAATTAAAATTAGGGTTGACAAATTGTGTGACGACATAAGGAGCATCTCTCACACTCCACTCCCGCTTCTCGCTTGGCAAAAGCAGCAGCTGGAAAGTTGATTTCAGTAGTTTAGCAGAACATTCTTTTTAATTATTAGCCCCTTCAATCCTGGCTGGTTTTACAAATACATTGCCAGAGCCATAATAAAAATAACCAGCCTGCAGAGCACCACAGTCAATACAGAAATATGGAGCACACTATTAAAGAGCCATTAATTGATTTTCCAACTTCAGTTCATTGCTTTTTCTGTTCTAAGTGTGCCGAGGTTCTTATTATAATAGCGGTGCTCACTGCTGACACCAATGATTGGGCTGGATAACAGAAGACACCTTAACTTAAACAGAGTCGAGGGGAAGGAGTGCACTGTGGCCCCCCATAATCATAGAATCGTAGAACAATAGGGCTGGGAGAGGCCTACAAGGCCATCCAGTCCAGGCCCCTGCTCAGTGCAGGAATCCAAGTCAGAGCATCCCCGACAGGTGGCTGTCCAGCTTCGTCTTGAATGCCTCCAGGGTGGGAGAGCCCACTACCGCCCTAGGTCATGGGTCCCATTGTCGTATTGCTCTAACAGTCAGGAGGTTTTTCCTGATGTTCAGCCGGGATCTGGCTCCCTCCAACTTGAGCCCATTATTCTGTGTCCTGCACTCTGGGATGATAGAGAAGAGATCCTGGCCTTCCTCTCTGTGACAAGCTTTCAAGGACTTGAAGAGCGCTATCCTATCTCCCCTCAGTCTTCTCAAGGCTAAACATGCCCAGTTATTTCAGACTCTCCTCATAGGGCCTTGTTTCCAGTCCCCTGTTCATCTTTGTTGCCCTCCTCTGAACCCTCTCCAGTTTGTCTGCATCCTTCTTAAGCACGGTGCCCAGAACTGGACACTGTACTCCAGATGAGGCCTAACTAGTGCTGAGTAGAGGGGAACTAGTATTTCCCGGGATTTGGAAGCTAACGGAACTGGCAGGATGCTTCCCCCTTTCGGGATGACGCACGGTATTAAGGGATGCGAAAAAAATCCCTCAAATATACCTTGTGAGCAAAAGATACACCAGCCTGGTGAGGCATGTAACGAAGGCTTCAGATCTGAGCCTCCTGCAGCCCCCAACACGACAACAAGCCATTGGAGCGAACCAGCAGGTGCCATGCATGCCTCCAGATTTAGGTGTCTTTTTGGTGGTGTGCAAAGACGATGGCAGTGTGCACAGCATCCCCTTCACACAACACAGACTGCACGTGAACTAATTCGCACCAACATAATTCCAGCTTGTTTGCACACAACCCAGAGCTGCTTGGTTTTCAAGGTGCAACAACATGAGACTGGGGTCTGAGTGTGCATCTGCCCAGAGTGAGCAGACTGTACATGCAGCCATTCTCTTCCAAAAGCAATGCCCTAGAGCCGCTCCTCTACCTACCTGTCCAAAGTGCACAGTGATTGGCCGCCTATCCTCTCGGAGTCTAGGATCTCTCTTTTCAGCCAGTGGGGAAGGAGCCATCCGTGGCACTGACTCTTCTGGCACTGTGGAGCAGCCATTCTCAGCGATGTCCTGTATGGCAGGAAAAGGTAAACTGCATGGCCAGGGGCACTCTTGATTAAGGGTGAGGGGCAGAAAGGAAATACTCGGGGATAAAGCCGACTGAACATTTTTGATGTTAGGAATGATGACAGCAACACTAAAAGGCATAGATAAAAGAAATAATTAGCATACAAACAATTGCCACACTCTGTTATTAAATTTGGAAATCAAAAGACATGCCACAGAATACTTAAAGGCTACAAAATTCCAAATTTGGCTGAAACGGTTCAAGATAAATAGATAAAACCCAGACACAAAAACCGAACACAAGGCAATGCTAACTTTAGCACTGGGAATAAAACTCCAGAAAAGAGCCAAGAGAGAGCCAGTGTGGTATAGCAGTGTTTGACCAAGGTGGGAGACCTAGGTTCAAATCCACACGCAGCTGTGAAGCCCACTGGGTGACCTTGGGCCAGGCACCGTATCTCCACCTCACCTACATCACAGGCTGACTGTAGGCTAAAATGGGTGGGGTCCTATGCACCACCTGGAGCTCCTTGTAGGAAAGGCAGGACAAAATGTCATGGAATTAAATTTAATGGCTCAAGCAGATTTGGATTGCTACCTGGAAATTGATGGACTACACGTGGAAAGAAGGAACAAATAGGGAGGGCCACTTTGGAGTTCTCTACCAGCAGGCAATCCAAAGTGGGTTATTAAAATACGTATGCAACACAATATAAAATAATAATTAAAAACATGTATTAGAAACAATTAAACAGCAAAACAGAGCAGTATCATGTGATATGAGACTCGGCTATGGAAAGGCCCCCTAAAGGATGGAGACTTCTACTGGGCTGCTCTCTGACAGCAGTGCAATTTGTTGACAGCGCACCCCACTTCCTTCCAAGAATGGAATCTGTTAAGAAGTCCAGTGCTTGTTGGTTTCCCTGCCCCTTGCCAAATATGATGGGGAAAAAAGTGTCTAGAAGGCTACTCGTCATTCTAACTTGTATCCAAAGCTGGTTGAAAACTGTATCAAAAAGTCTTCTAAATCCAATATGCTGATTAAATTAAACTTAGGAACAAACGGAGCTCCATCCTACTATGACTACGTCCATCTAGCCCTATATTGCCTACTCTCAGTAGCAGTAACTCTCCAGGGAATCAAGCAGAGAGGGGTCTTTCCCATCACCTGCCACCTTATCCTTTTTAGTGGAGATGCCATGGATTGAATCTGGGGCCTTCTGCATGCAAAGCATGTGGTTTACCCCTGAGCTATGGTCCCTTGAGGCCTTGTTTACTTCAGAAGCCATTCTGGATCTGGTGTGCAACCGTAATATGAAACAGTCCACATTCCCAGATTTGAAACAATGCAACATATTCAGGATATTCTGCTCCTGTTCCCCTTCTTTCAGGATCCCCCCTGCAAGACAGCTTCAATTTAAGCTTTGCAGTGTGCAAATGTATTTAAATATAATTGATCAATTAGCTAGTAGCCAGAGGGTTGACAGATTTAAAAGATACTTTAATCGGTTGCCAGTATGGAACTGTGCAACCTCCAAGCCACCAGCTCCGGCCTTTAAGAAAACTCAAGTGAACCAGTAGGCAGTAGCACATGGCTGATTGTCTGTGTGTGCACCATGTAATGAAAATATGTTGGATGAGGCAAGAATGGGGGGCAGACACAGCAGAGACAGGCAGGCAGGATCTCCTAGAAGATCAGAGAAGATGGAAAATCTAGGACAATCAGTGGTGGAACAAAGGCCTACAGCACAGAGAGCCTCAGCCTTAAACCTCTTTGCAACAATGCCAAGGAAATACTGCTTGGTAAATATATAGAGCACGCTGCATGCACACGTGACCCCGAAGCCAGCTGCTTTGATGGACCGACCTTTGACATGCCCCCTCAAGTTCTACTCTTGCTCAAACACTACAATGAGACATGTAAGCTGATAGCCAATTAGAAACTATTCTTTTGGACACAGGATGACCCAACACACTCAGGTCAAATGAAACAAAGGATGGATGGACCTTATGAAGAGCTTTGTCTGCTCCAGACAAAAAAACAAGAGACCTTACAGATTCAGCTGATAGAGCCACGGTCCGCCAAGATGGGCAAGAAATGTGGAAGAGGAAATTAAGAACTTGTTAAAGAGAAGCCCCTAGATAGAAACTTTGTATGAATGGTACAATACCACCTTGTCTTTGCAGAACACTAGAAAGTGGGACATTAAGGTAACAAGAGCCACAGATGTGAGAGATACACCTTTGTCAGAGAGATGGAGGCCACATCTGGCAGGAGCGAGCAAACAAGTTAGGAAAAGGGGGAAGTGCCTTGGTAGGTGGAGGCAGCAGCCCTTCTAACTGTGCAGCTTCTGAAATGGACTTCAAAGCACACAAATGCAGGATGCAAAGCAAACGACAGACATACTGGCTTGGTGACAGAGATGAAGAATTCTGTGAAATCCTTTTACAACTCTCTGGAGCATTTTTACATAGATTGGAACTGCGTGAGAAGGACCAAGGTGAAAGAGCGGCAGGTCACCAACCTCCATTACCTCTCACATTTTACTTTCTGAAAATCCTAATGGGTGTTCTTCTTTGGGCTACAGGTCTGACGTCAATTCCATTCCTCAGATAACTTAAGAGACATGTCTTCCATCCACAAAGGAGCTGTAAGGAACTAAGCAATGAGATCCCAAGTAGATTTTAAAAGGTACCTGTGGCACCAAGAAACACAGATAGATGATGGGTGTTTCCTCCCATAAAAATGAAACAATTTCTACCCAATGGATGGCACTAAATTTGGGGCTGTGAGGCCAGGGGGACAGGGAGAAGTGTCCAGTACTGAGCTCCAACTCTGTCCTGGGAGCAAGAATCGATTGAGATGTGTGCATTGTAACACAAGAGCTGGAGTGTTAAGCAGCTCTTCAGAAGAGGGAAAAGGAAAAGGCACCACTGAAAGGGAGAAAACAGCACAGGAGCGGCAAAAAGGTCTGGTGTTGTAGCTTCTGAGGGACCTGACTGGTTTACCAAGTTTTCACAGTAGGTTATTTCAACCCACGCTAGACAACCAGCCACTTGGTAATGGTGCACGCTCTTAAAACACACTGAGCAACTTCGGCAGACTTGAATGGGTCAAATTTCCTTTGTGTTGAGGCTCTTCCTGAGCTGACCACCACATTCACCAAAGCAAGCTACAACTTTAAGCCTGAAACACCCATGGAAAGACCTCACATTGAGAAAAATTAATCCAGGGGGAGGGGGGAGAGATAAAACACACTTAAAATGTTTGTTCCTATGTGGAATCTTTGCTCTGATATACAGATAAAAGTTGAACATCAACAACAACTTCCTAACTGCCTGGCCAATATGGCAATAGAACTGGCTACCTACAAAATACTGCAGAATTGCCCGCTATGGATAAGTATCTATCTGGAATACTGAAGGCAGTGGGCGTTTCTCTCCATCCTGGCATGGTATGTGGGCCCCAGAAGGTAAGAATCTGTGGCCTGGTGAGACCACTAGAATTCTGTACAGTTTCCATTTCTCTCTGTCATGTCCTTGATTCAAGAGTATCAAGTCTCTCTTCCAGCTCGTATAAGTGGGTGTTGGGGTAAACAATGGGATAAGAGCCCACTTTACTTCAGAGGATCCTGGTCAGGATTGCCCTGGTGATATAAAAAATCAGTCAAGATAAGGAACTTCTCTCTGCTGTGTCAGCTGTGCCCAGCTATGTACACATTTTCCCAAGGAATATCTGTTCATCAACACACTGATTCAGCACAGAACAAACCCCACCCATTGCACTGTGTCATTAAAAGGTCTCCTGAAAATACAGTGTTAAGGGTGTGGCAAAGGGACTAAAGTTCAAGGTCATAGTTGGAAGTAGCAAATAAATTAGTCACCTCGTTTACAGCTGGCCACTGATTGCCTTCCCTTCACAGAGCTCTGAATTGCAACCATTTGCAGGGCTGGAAAGCAGCATCCTCCCCCTCTCATTGCGCCACCCAGGCCTATGGGGTTGGGTTTCAAAGGAGGCAGAGTAAGGGGATGGCTTGACATGGGCCACCTCCTTCCAGTTGTGAAATGGGGCAAACAGGCTGCCTTTTACTTTTATAAAAAGTGTCATTGGGCATAAAATGAAGCTGCCACGCTGTTCTCTGTTAACGATCATTTGCTTTCAGTCATAAAGAGGCCGTGCAAATGATAGCAGATGCTTTTAAAACCCCAGACCACAAATGAAGAAGGGATGGGAAGGGAGCCCCATCCAATCTCAGTGATCATATTAGAGGAGGACCTTACATACACCAGGCTGACCTCTCCGGAGGTCAACTCGGCATTTCCCATTTGCAATTCAAACCCAGAGCTGGAGCAGACCAAGGGCAAAAATGGGCTCTTGATTATATTTGAGAGGTCATCATTGCTATGCACAGTCAGAGAAAGCTGCTTCCCTGTCTTCAGCGCATTTTAAAATTTCTCCCATTGTCGTACAGAAAAGCCACTCCTATTTGGCAACTGAGACCACAAAGGTGAGGCTTAAGGTTTGGTTCTTCTCCGGCAAAAGCTGGGGCACTTTTCATGTTAATGCTGGGAAATATACAGAGAGGTAGTGAGGTCAGATACAGGGCAGCCTCAAATCAGTCAGCGAGAAGATGGGGGAACACCACCACTTCTTGGGGGGTGGGGAAAGAGGCTCACTTCCTATTCTCTCTCTCTCCCTTGCACACAAGCAGAATTCTACTTACAAAAGTAAAACCTGTCATTAGTGAATGAAACCAAAGGCGATATCTGCAGAAGCCAAATGGAAAATGGCTCAGGCTGGGCTAATGGATCTGTCAACAGTCCCAGTTCAAAGGTGTGCCTAGAAAATAGAGGGCTGTTACTGGGGGAGATCTTGTTATTCGTCTCACCTCAAATATGGTAAAATCTCTCACTAACATTACTTCTCCACCATGTTGTGCTTGTCAGAGTGAAGAGGAGGAGAGAAAAAGAGACACGTGAGTCGAAGAAGAGCAAAGCCCACAGTACTTCAGAGGAGATGTTGAGGGTTCTCTTCCCCCTTTCAATAAAAATCACCAGGCTGAGAAGTAGTTTCAACGGTTGTTGATGAGGCTAAGAAAAATACCAGGCTGGGTGAGGGAGCAGAAGGCGGTGGGCATTTGGGACTCTGTTGACTAGGTTGCAATTGTTGGTGGAGGCTGAGAAGCATTAAAAGAATGGAAATCCAATTTTAAGGCAAAAAGAAGAGAGAATGATGGGGATAAAAATTAAGACAACTGGGCCACAACACTATAGTGTCTTTGGTGTATGTGGTGCTGGCCAGTCCCTATGTGGAACAGGTGGGATATTTTCCCAGCTGTTGGTCCTGTAGGGAGTGAGAGAAGTGGCTGGGGATGCATGAAATATGGAAAGATGATGATGGCACCTCTAAATCTAAGGGGGCAGCCTGGGAGCAGGACAGGCTACAAGCACAATGCCACCCTCAGCGGGGTATGAACCACTCTGTATGCGCTTCCCAAGGATGTGGGGGCAGCTACACAAAGGAAGCTCACTTATTTCATTTGTGGAGATTCAGATGAGCATTCACACATTCAAGATAAGCTTTTGTCCATGTCCTGGCACATCTCCTGCTTTCCCTTGAACATCCATGCACTCAAACATGCAGCCTGAGGTAGCAAGGGGCAGGATGGGAGTTTGTTACTTTTTGCTAGAACAGGTGGTGAGAATTTGCCCCAACCTTACATTATCTGTTGTGCCAGAGGGAGATGGGCCTGCAGGGGCAGAAAACTGGTGGGCAGTCCAGGGGTGGGCAACCCAAGTCTTGTAGGTCTCGCGTAGAACCTTCTGAAACCTCTGTCACACACTACTAGTGGCAGCCATTCCAACAGGGAGAGAAGTGGAATTATTGCACCCCCTTTGCTGAGACACCTGAAGCCTTTGGCTCTCCCTTCTCAACTGTCATCTAGCAGCAGCCATTCCATCAGGTGACCAGAACTGTTTCCATCCCAGCTGGTCACAATAATAACTATAACTTTAAGAATTTGTGCCTGAGGGTTTTTCTCCTTCTTCCTTCCCCATCCCTTTTCCTTATGTGCCTTGACTTTTAGACTGTAAGCTTGAGGGCATGGACCAACTTACTACTGATCTTTGTACGCCTCTCTGGGGACTAAAGAGGCTTTAATTAACCAATAATAATAAAAAATGATTAATTTTACTGAGTTCATCATCACTCTGGAGATATAACATCACCCTCCTGTTTTTTTATTCTCCCCACCCACCCCCTTGGACACTGTGTTTTGTGCAACTCCAAAGGTTGTTTCCAACATGCTAAAAATAAGCTGGTTCAATAGGAGACAAAGCCTCCCTTGCTGTGCAGGACCAGCACAGTTGCTAAGGGATGGTTCACCCATTGCCAATTTTCTACTTGGAAGGTGTTTCCACATAGTAAAAGTTACATCTGTGTCACACACAAGGTGTGAGCTCTAAGTTGGCCATCCCACATGTGCACATTTTGCTGCATGGATACAGAGAACAGGTATGTGTGCCATCTTCACGGTGGACAATTCACATGAGACTTTCATGCTTTTTTCAGCACAAAACCACTTCCTGTATAGTGAGTTGTAACAACTGAACTGGCCCAGAGACACTTGACTTTCCACACAGGAGAGAAATTGAAAAGGGAACATTTCAGTGGCTCCCCCATGAACAAGAGGCAGGCCACCTCCATTGGCTTTGCCTTATCTCATTTTTTATTTTTTTACTTTTGGTACAAGGGGCACAAATCCCACGTCAGACCTTAATGTATTTGGTTTTTGTCTGTGAATATTTATAACAGTGGGAAAAATCCAGGACAGCTGGTAATGCATTTTGAAGTGTGTTAACAACACAGCACCAAACAGCTCTCTATTGATCACATAATGCCTTTTTTTTCTGGCCAAGTATTTTTTATACCTTTAAAAAAAAATACAAACTTCAAGTACCTTTTGCTTCAAGCGGTTTTTCACCTCCTTTATTCCCATTTTTGCATGATCTTTTGCCTGCGTGAAAAAGGGAGGGATGGAGAGAAATTAGTTTTAAGTCAAAAATCCCTTTCTGGCTCCAGAGGCAACTGGGCTTGATTTCTTTCCATCAAGACCCACCTTCTCTGATTACTGAGAAAAGGAAGAGAAAAAAATTGGGCCATCAAGCTGAAGACATAATGGGTATAAAAACAAATACAGTGACAAGAGGTTAAAAAAACAATCTTTAATGAGGGGAAAAGAGATTTTGTTTGCTGAGAATACCCCCCTTCTAAAGCCTAGTTTCTTGTTCTATCCTCTAATTATTTTTATCTCTGCTGTGAAGTTACAAGGGTGAGAAGCCCAGTTGCTTCTTACCAGGGCAGAATCCAACCTTCAGCATCTCAGCAAGATATAGGAGTAAGGCTCATCAGCATACTTCATATGCGTATGAAGCTTCCTAGCTAGCTGTTATGTATCACCTCTCAGAGTGAGATTTGGAATGGGAGACCGGGGGTGGGGGGAGGATGCAGGTTTTGAAAACTATTCTAATTCATATTGGGTTTCCACAAGGAGTCTCAGTAGTATTGCCGTTAAAGATAGATGGTAAGTTTGAGAGAGTTCCACCAAAGTTCCCACTAACAATTTTCTGTCTGTGACATCCCATCCTACGAAGGAGGAAAGATACTCATTTCCAGTGCTTCAGTGTACGTCTTTGCCCTCTCTAATGTTCCTCTTCTGCATTGGGTTTATATGTGTGTTTGGCTGAACTCCCATCTTGCTGTAGCCTTTTCCTCAACCAGCACCAGTGTTTACTCTAGAATCTCTCTGCTTCTGGTTGCAATTTAAAGTCTCAGTATCCACGTGCTACTTATCCTCAAAAGTGCCAATGTTACATTTCTGTTTGAATGGCATATAATTACATACACATTTTCCTAAATTCCTTCTTTTAATCCTATTGAAGGTCTAACAGCACTAGGGAGAAAGGGGATGAATGAGAACTTTCACACTAGACCAATCCTTCCCTCCCTCCCTCCCTCCTCCCTTCCTTCCTTCTTTTGTACTCGGGTCATTTATTTTTCTCCCATATCTGAAGATTTTCCCCATTTTTATGCAAGCACCTTGGTGGTCATTTCAGTGTCTGACTTACAAAGAGCTAATAATGAAGCTTGCTACATTATGTAGCCTTTGAGTTGCTCCCTGAAGAAGGCAAATATCCCGGGAAAGTCTTTCAATTGCAATGAAATGCAATTAAAAACACTTTCCATCTATTAATGACCTGCTTTTTAGCCCAATGTTGTTGAAATGCCTATGGATTTGATTTATATACAGCGCATGTTCTGTAATATGTAGACCAGGGGTAGGCAACTTGCGGCCTTCCAGATGTTTTGGCCTACAACTCCCATCAGCCCTAGCCAGTATAGCCAATGGTGAGGGATCATGGGAACTGTAGAGCACAGACCATCCGGTGGGCTTAAAACAACCTCCCACTATTCCCATATACACTTGGTTCAAGCTATGCAACTCTGACACTTACAAACTTGTAGACTGTCTTCATGGCAGGGTTTGCTTTTGTCTTGACTGTATTCAATATGGCACCACTTCCTTTCTACATGGGAAATGGAACAAAGCAGTAAAGTGTTACTGGAGCAGAAGTGCCATTATAACACTTAGTTCTGAATGCAAAGGAGCAGATCTCTTATTTCTGTGAAAGCATTTAACATAATTTCCACCGATTGCTATAGGGCCCTGGGTGCCAGGGGCATCCTGAGCCATACCATGGGTTCTGGATACATCACTTACAAAATCTGAATGTTTAAAGAGCAAGCAGGGTGAAAATTTAGATATTAGCATCTGATTTTGTTTTGAATAATCAGATATTTGCTCTTCAATGTTTGCTCAGTTCATACCTAAATTTTACAATGTGGGAAGGCTACATCTGTTAAACATGGAAGGGCTGCTGGGTTTTCAAAGCTCAGTCAGGAAAGAATGCCTCAGTCTGAATGAGATTTCCTAACAGAATTTTATTATATGAAAATACTTGGTTTTTTGCATGTCCAGAGTCTCTTCTCCCCCATCAGTCTGAAGCTGTTTTGTGCTCGGTCTCCTCTTCCTCTGAGGTCTGCGACTTAGGAGGAATGAGGGCAGGTGAAATCCATCTACAGATCATTCCAAAAGGCCTGAACTTCATGTACAGGAGACACCAACAAAAAGTGTGCAAGGCTCTGATATGTCAGACAGAATAATCTAGCAGCCCAGTTAGTGTTTTATTTATTTTGTAGTGCACGTTGACTTTTGCTGCATAATGCATTGTTTTGATGCATAAAATCTGCTGTGCACAAAAGATGGATAATCTGCCACTGCATGTATGCATACACAATAAAGGGCTGACCCAGGCACAGTGATATTTTTGAAGCAGTAATTAAGTTTGGCCCTATACTAGTTAATTAGAAATTAACAGAGAGACGTACTCCAACAAATCTTATTACAAATGGTCATGCACTTGAGCTCTGGACCTTTTTTTATTAATTCATAGTATTTCTCTTTCTGCAGCTCTTGGAACATTATTTGGCATTCTGTGAGAACATCAGAGAAGCCAGCCGGATATTTTTGGAGGACTTATTTTATTTCTTTCAGACCCCTTAGTGAACAAGGATGCCTGATCATCATTCTCTACTGTACAGAAACTCTGCCTGGGGTAAGTTGGGGCTCAGAATGTAATATGATAGTTCCTGCTAATTAGTTCTTTCTCCATTACTATTTTAAATGTGTGTAACATGAAGAGGGAGGGATCATTTAACATCAACTCCTGGGAACTATTTTGGATCTATTATTCATAAATATTTATCATATGGCACAGTTCATCTATATCAATTATGTTAAGAGTGGTACTCTGAAATGCAAAGAGGGAGCCTGCACTTTCAGCAAAAACAAAAACGATAGAGAAAAGCACCATTTGGAGTGCCAGCAGAGTTGGTGCAGAAACACCTTTGGGGGTGCAGAAGCACCTTTAAGCAAAGCTAGCTTTCAACAGAAACTGCTAGAAGCCAGAATAAGGAGCATATAGAAGGGGAAGAAATGGAAGCAGTGGCAGATTTTATTTTCTTGGGCTCCAAGATCACCGCAGATGGTGACTGTAGCCATGAAATTCAAAGACGCTTGCTCCTTGGGAGGAAAGCTATGGCCAACCTAGACAGCATAGTCAGAAGCACCTTGCCGACAAAGGTCTGTATAATCAAAGCTATGGTTGCAACGTATGGCTGTGAGAGCTGGACTATAAGGAAGGCTGAGCGCCGAAGAATCGATGCTTTCGAACTGTGGTGCTGGAGAAGACTCTTACGAGTCCCCTGGACTGCAAGGAGGTCAGATCAGTCAATCCTAAAGGAAATCAACCCTGAGTGCTCATTGGAAGGACAGACACTGAAGCTGAAGCTCCAATATTTTGGCCACCTAATGTGAAGAGAAAACTCCCTGGAAAAGACCCTGATGCTGGGAAAGACTGAAGGCAAAAGGAGAAGGGGACGGCAGGGGATGAGATGGCTAGACAGCATCACCGATGCGATGAATATGAACTTGAGCACGCTCCGGGAGACAGCGCAGGACAGGAAGGCCTGGCGTGCTATGGCCCATGGGGTCACGAAGAGTCGGACACGACTGAACGACTGAACAACAACAAGGCTGCAGGGGCACTTACCCTAACCGTCGACAGCCACTGGTGGTACAGCTTGTCACTACCTGACACAAAGAGACAGCACACAGGTGAGAAATGACAGCACTCATTCCATCTATCAGCAGACCCCACGGCACGATGTTGAAGGCATCTATTTCAGCCTCCCCCTCTAAAAACTCCACCATACGACAATTTGTGAGGTAGTTTCTTCTGAATTTGTCTTTTTTTAAAAGGGAAAGGGAGTGCTTTTTAAAAGTTTTGATCCAAATATAGTAAGCAGGTTTGTTTAAATCTAGCAAGCTGCTCTGGGGTTGTTTGTGTGGTCTTCCGCCTCCCCTCATGTTAAGCACCAAGGCTGCTTCCTCCCCTAGTTACTGCCCTGACTGCAGAACTCCTAGTTTGGCTTCAGGAGCAAGGTGGGATGAAGGGAAAAATACCAGCATCTCAGGATCAAAGAGCCACCTGTCAACGCACCACCTTGAAGAAGAACCAAAGCTGCCACACCTGACAGCCCACAAGCCCATAAGTGAAATCCCCAAGAGACAACACAATAAATCCTACAACCACTAGGCAAAACTATTAATTCTGACTTAAACTGCATCTGAAAGTAGCGTGCTTTCAAAATTTGTTTCTAGCTTTATTAATACTAGTGGCAATAATATTTTTCCTTTTTTCCTGGGTTTTGCCTTCCATGGCAGCTGGAAAGTGCAACAATAAAGCTATAAATATGCTTAATCCTGTGTGTGAGGTTTTTTTCGCTGTTTTTGTTTCTTGCTTTGTCCCCTAATGGAACTTAAAAACCTCACCAGCACAGCCATCCTGCAACCTAATTGTCTGCTCTATCTCAGGACTCAAAACCAGCCACAGACGAACCATGCAGCACATCCCTTGGAAAAAAAACTTCTATTACTTCCCTCTTTAAAGTTCTTAAACGTTTAGGGCAAGATTACTTTATTAAAAAATAAGCTGGTCCAAATATGGGCCATCTCCTTTTGCTCTGCATTTCTAAATGAAATCCACAAACTCAAGCGAGGCTTCCTCCTTACCAGCATATTCTCCCATGTTGATCTCTTCCTCAAAGACATCGCTGAAGCCTTCTCCAGAGTTGAGAAGATCAAGGCGGCCATCAATAAACTTCAGGAGAGGGAAAGGAAAGTGCATCAGGAAGGGGTCACTCAGGCCTTCCTACAGCACCAAAGAACCCCTTCCTGCCAATGTGCTAACACTTGCTTCCTTTTTCAAGTGAATGGAGGCCCCAAACAGCCACGTTTCGTTTTATTCGAAGGCTGGAGGGTCCACTGCTCAAGAAGCAAGCTTTCATTGACAGGACCTCCCAATGTAAAATTACAGGGCAAAACTTTCAATGGAGGTCTGGAGGAGGAGGAGAATGAAGAGTGCATAAAGTTTTACTATTCTAGAATACTGAAGAATGCCACAATGCTGTTGAAGATGGTTCATCAGCTAGACTGGGGGAAGAATAATGTAGAAGACACTCCAATTTGACCAATAAATTACACTAATTAGAAAACAAAGTGGCCAGCCATATTTCACAGCGCACAGCCCAGTATAGATCACAGTCCACAAAGGCAAGGTGGGGGTGAAGATTGTTCTTTCATTTAACAACCCACAATACCTGCTTGAAAAGCTGCAGCTGGATGGCATTCTGGAGGAACTGTCGCATGGCAGCAGACCGGTGGGAGACAAATGTTTCTTCACAGAAGGTGATGGGCTCCCCCTGGAAAAAAGGTTGGAGGAAGGAATGAATGTAAATGTTCCCAAATGCTCTGAAGAGAGAGCAATCACTGTCAATGAGACGGGACAGGCCGGATTAACCATTATGTCAAGTATGCTAAGGAGCAGGGCTCTCAGAATGTAAGATGTAGGTTTGCTCAGTCAGCATCCTACCTACTTGTTGTCAAATGCTGAAACCCCAATATTGGGTCAGAACTGGACTGGGCCGGAAAATGTCTGACATTCCTGAGGTTCAGACCCAGCACACAGTTTCGAGACCTGTGTGTGTGATCACCTTTGCATCACCCCTGGCTTAGTCATTTGGTGGTTGTCTCCATGGCTTAATCTACGAGATCAGAGATCCTGTCCTTCCTTCCTCCCTCCCTATCGCCTGTTCAAAATTGTAATACGTTTCAGGTGCCTGCCAGTGAAGAGTTCAACCAGGAATGTTGTCAGTTGTATGTTAAATCAGAACTTTTCTTCCCCCACCCTCCCATCGAAACTTAATTGAAAAAGTCACCAAGTCTTACCCCTGACACATTTAAAACATTTAACACTCTAATTCCAGATATGATCACACACAGTGAGTGGCGATAACTAGGAATAAAAGATGGAGCTAGGAGCTACTTAAACGGTAGGAATTTTTTATCCCCCCCAAAACCTCACTGGATGCTGCAAGATATATTTTCTAGTCTCTCTGTTTCTACCCTCCCTTTTTGTTCCTGAAGAGCTCACTTGCCCCTATACTCAGGCCACACAAAATAAAGGAAACGTATATATATCTTCTTCAGTAGTTACTACTGCTTTCCCAAATGACCAATCAGCCATCTGTACTCCTATACATTTTCCTAGGATTTTGCTAAACGTTTCTTTTTACCAATTTTTTCTTGGCTCTGGGGAGATTTGGCTACACTAAGTCTCCCCCCATCCCCCAATCCTCGTTGTTTAGACAGTGCCTACGACTCAGAGTCGCCAAGAGCGGGTATTTTTAGCCAGTCACTGTCCTTGTTTTCGCCTGGCTATTTGAAAATACAATGGCAACAATTACTGTCCCCTTCCATTGGCTATTCAAGAGCTATTTTTAGAGGCAGGATCCCTCTTCTCGGTAATCCAAGAATGAAGGCTCTCTCCCAAATCTAAGTACGTACAGGATCAGTGAAGCTGAACTCCCTAAAGAAACTCTGTCAGGTCATTCCTCCTAGCACTTCATTTCTTACTGTAATTTATCCTTCCTTCTATATCTATATTTGCTCTGCCCTGAAATCTCTCCCCTTCAATCTCTGACCTTTTTGCACCAGTTAATGGTGGTAACTCCCAACGACACGCCAACAAGCAGAGAATGACCAACACGTGTACTTCCTCCGGGCACGCAGAACAGGAGGCCTATAGTGTCGTCCCCCCTACACACACCTTTGCCATGTGGGCCAACCAATCAATTCTTCAGTTATTGCCCTGTGTTAACTCTCTAAACATAAGAGATGCTGGGGACCTTGGCCTGAAGTCATACAACCAACATCAGCTGTGTAGGGACTTCTTGGTGGTTATTCAGAAGCAAGGGGAAGGCTTTTGGCTCATGCTCAGAAGCAGTGTTTGCTAATTCACATGTTCCAAAGTTCAGGCATAAACAAGCAGGTTTCTAAGCTAAGCCCTAGCAAAAATATAGCCCCAGTCATAACTTAACATTTATCCCAGAAATACTCTGGATGCTATGCAGTGTTATGAACAACTTGTCATTTGTTTTGAATGGACCAAAAGAAAATGCAAATACCTGCTTGGCCTTTTCAAAGAGATTGGGCTTTCATCACTTAAATCTAGCACCCCCCTTTTTCATCTTTATTGGGGCAAGGGAAGCATTGTCTATTGAAATGAGTTACATTAATGGCAAAGTTGGCTACACATCTACCAAAGGGGCACCCAGCTCTTCCCCCAACCCATGTCCCTGGCACACTTAAATTTACACATTTGCAGCATAGCAAGTAAACACATTTATGGCATTTCAGAAGTGGCAGTAATAAAGAGTAATAATAATTAAACTCATGTAAAATTAACTCAGACGCCTTTTTACGCTCCAGTTAAAAAAAATGCACGCAGCCGTTTGCATATGAAGGCCGAGGGTTTGGGGGACAGGCTTCATAGCAGACAAATGGGCAAGGCAGCCAGAGGGCAGCTGCTGCTCCCGCTGCCCCCACTCCTGTGATTCAACTTTAGAGCAGCCTTCCCCAACCTGGTGCCCTCCAGATGGGCTGGAATGCAACTCCCAACCCATCTGGAGGGCACCAGGTTGGGGAAGGCTGCTCTAGAACTACACTGCTGTTCCTGTAAACCTCTGATCCTTTCTTGGTCTCCACCCCACCCTCCATATGAAAAGCAGAGGGAAGCCTTACAGAACGTTTATTTCTCCCATGGAGAAAAGATCACCTTCCTCGATTACTCCTCTTGGCTGTTCCCTGCCTCTCCTGGATCATATCACATCAGGGTCAAGTGCTTCCCAGGCCATACCATGTTAACCGCAATGTTCCTCCCCCTACCCAGTGGCAATGTGGTATCTTCTACTTGACCCCCACTTTGAAGGTGGAACTCTGGAAGTCAAACTCTAGCAGGCTGGCATTGAAGAGTTCTTCAGCTAAGCAGCCCTGGACTCTTTTTGGCAGGTGGCACCACACCCAAGGTGGTAAACTGAGGCACTGATGGTAGGAAGCTGTCTTAGGAAGCCAGGCTTGGCCTCACAGCTGTGAATAAACCCTTCCATGATTTAATCTGCACCTTCTAAGGGTCCGAACACGAAAGAGCCTCCATTCATCACCTGTTGGAACAGCTACATGTGTAATGTCAGGGAGGCCAGAGACTAGCACCAGCTACAAATGTTTAAGCGCTTGGCCAAACTGGCACCTGTGTCTGGTGTGGTCCTAAATAAATACCCCCTTGGCGAGTAAAGCAACTGCAGCCTGGGTTATATAGGGTGGCCAGCTACTGGGCTGGCAGGAACTGGATGCTCATGGAATCAGACTAAATTGTCCCCCCTTAGATTCATCCTCCAAGTAGAAAGAAAGAGGATAAAGGGACCCCCCCACACAAATACACACACACGCACAAAAGACAATCTGCACACACATCTTGGCCCAAACAGCAGGGAAATCCATCCAACACCTCCCAACAGGTCTGCTTGTGGGGGAGAAGGTCCTTTAATCTGGCCTTAATAAGACAACACAGAAGTAAAGTGGAAGCTGGACTAACTGCAAATGCAAAAGCAGCAGCTGCTGCCGCTTGGAAACAAATGGGAAAGGAAGAATGGATTGACACAGGTGTCATTCTGGCTGCCAGCTTCCTTTTTTCTAAGGTTGCTGCCACTGAAGACAATAAAGGAATAGCAGAACAAGGCATTTACCGCTTCATATCTGGTGAAAAATAACCAGATTTGCAGTGCAATTTGCATAGGCAACCATTTTCCGTGTCACTTTTGTGACAACACGGGAGCTGGTGCTGTTAATATTCCCCCTGCCGCCTATTCCAGGGATGAATTCTACAAACATTTCTAAATGCTGCATGCTCATAAAGCACCTCAAGGTATACTAAAGCCACAATGGAACTTTTACGTGTGTAGGAAAAGTATCTGCGACAGTTAAGGACACAACAGGGTGTAAAGGCCAGCAACGGAGATTGCAGCGATTTATGGTGCTGGGTCTGCTTATCTCAGACTGGATTATAAATTTTGCATATAAACTCTATTAAGAGGAAGAAAATGAATCTGCAGAGGAGTTTTGACTTGAAGGATTTCTGTTATGCAAAGAGCTATGAGTACCGGAGGCCAGAAAAGCAGCCCATAAAGAATAAATGGTCCACACATTCAATTAGACCCAACAGACTCCGCTTTCCTCTGTGCCTCAACTTTTTCTTTAAGTGAATATTTTATTTAACATTTTAGACCCCAACATATGATGAAGTTTTGAAATCCAGATTGACTAACCCCCTCTTCTGTTTACAATCATTCCCATTATCAGGAAATAGAGGAATTGAAAGAAGAGCCGAGGGACATCCAGACCAAACAGCCTGCTGGGACAATGTATCATTCTGGGTGTGTAGCACATCTGATTGTATGAAGCGTGACCCATTTAAGATCTTCCAATAAAGAAGATCCCACACTCTTTATTGGTACACCTCTTCACCACTAAGCAGCTCTTGGATTTAGAATGTCTTGCCCTAAGCAGTAAAAAAAACCCAGTTGCTGAGGGGAAACTGAGTCCCTCCCTCACAGGAAGCTGCCTCATAGCAGGTGAAACCATTTGTCCATGCAGCACAGTCATTTACCCTGACTGGGAATGCCTTCTCAGGGTCTCGGGAGGAGAATGTTTTTTCCCACCACTTGCTACCTGGTCCTTTTAACTGAAGAAGCCAGAGACTGAACCTGAAACCTTCTGCATGCAAACATAAGCTCTACCACAGAGGTCCCCAGAGCACCCACAAGCAGCTCCAATGTGAAGGGGTCCCCAATGTAGCACCCACAAGCACCTGCAAAACTTTTAAATTTTTTTAAATTCCATTTTTAAAAAATATACATACATGGATTTGTTTATATCCATAGCAATGAATACATATGAAATGCATACAACCTTCTAGCAATTATACATACGCTTCAAGAAAAGCAGACCAAATATCCAAATAAGTATCCATCTGAAGGTGATGTCTATATGCCACCCGTTTGAATACTGAAAGTGTTGTAAGGTCCTCAACCCATTACATTGTAGTAGGTGAGTGTTTATTCTTCCAATTTTGTGACAGCAGTCTTTTAGCTGTCAAAAAGGCTCAGACAATCCATTTACGCTGACCATTTGTTAATTCCTATG